>NC_140593.1:1192724952-1193924952 GCF_964204655.1 Triturus cristatus
AAAGAGGCAAGAGAGGTGGAGAGAGAGGTGGAGAGAGAGAGAGAGAGGTGGAGAGAGAGAGAGGTGGAGAGAGAGAGAGAGAGAGAGAGAGGTGGAGAGAGAGAGAGAGAGAGGTGGAGAGAGAGAGAGAGAGGTGGAGAGAGAGAGAGAGAGAGAGGTGGAGAGAGAGAGAGAGAGAGAGTGGAGAGAGAGAGAGCGAGAGAGAGAGAGAGACACACACACACACACACACGTGAGTACAGAAGAAGCCAGGAGAGCTCTATGGCTGCAACAGATTGGAATAGCAAGTTAAGCATAAGACTGGGAGACTAAGGAACACACCAGTAACAAGTTCATCATTTGCAGAACCCTACGTAGACACATAGGGAAGCAGCAAAGCTTTCTGAAGGTACAGACACTGCATTAGCATAACAGCTTCAGCACAAAGGAAGCTCCGGCCCAGAGAGAAGAAGAGAATAAAGTCTGCAGACTCCTAACTGCTGTACGATTAATAATGTCAGTTCTGCAGATGGAAGAAGGCTCAAATAAAAACCAAGGAGGTGAAACGAGCCTCCTAGTGGTAAAAGGAGCAGCACTGTCACAGCACAGAGTTAGGGAGACAAAGGTAAAAGCTGGGGAAGGCATCTGAAGCTAGCAGGATCATCATTAACACAGCCATTCAGAAGAAGGAGGAATGAGCAAGGATAAAGATATCTTCTCAACTATAAACATGCTACATCAGCACCGGAAGCTCGGCATAAGACGATGGAGCGACACAGAACAAGGCAGCAAGGTTTTTAAATTGTAACAGCCCATTATCAGAACATGATGTTAACTAAGAACCGAGAGGGAGACTCGGAGAAAAGGAAAGACGACAACGCAAGCACAGCAAACAGGACAAAACTCCAGGAGGGAAGGAAAGGCAGCAGCGGCTTTGAACAAGGAGAAGCAACATCTAACAGCTCAGTTCAGAAGACACACAGGTAAATAAGCAGAGGAGTAGAGGAGGATTGTTCACAATCATCAGTAATGGAACAGGGAAAGGATGCCCAACACAGGTATGAAGTCCAATAAATTACTGCATGGAGTATAGCCTGCTTGTGACCCTTGCACCACCTCCTCCATCTGCCAGGTCATTCAGCTCAAAACTCTGCTGCAACTGCACCCACCTGAGGATATGCGGGCACACAAAATGTGCAAGACACCCAAGTCCACAACCTCTTTTGGATGTCTTGCACGCAGTCTTTGCTGCGCATGCACACATTGACAAGAACTAAATTTAAAGTTCCACACAGAGATACCTCCACCCACCATTACTTCTCTTGTTCCACACCTCCCACCAAAACGAATACTGATAACACTCACCTTGAACCAGCATTAAACCAATCTTCTTCCAAATTCAGCCTGCCACCACTAGCCCCATTATTCAGCTTAAAACACTACCAATCCTGCCTTTTCTCAGCTCCGTCGCCTCACTTTCAATCACTAGCTCAGTCAACAATTCACCTCCAACCATCATTAGCAGCAGTCACACCCAACCACCATCCACCACTAACCAAGTCCTTCTCCACCTATGATTAGACCTTTATTATTCTTAACACGCTCTAGTTCAGCCATGCCTCGCCTCCAACCAGCACTAGCCCAAACATTACCATCCAACCAGCATGAGCCCAATCATCTTCCAACTCTACACACCGACAGCCACCAGTCCTATATCTCAAACTACTGTCAGCCTTTCCATCTGCCACTTATGGTCCTTCTAGTTGTGTAGATATATAGCAAAGTAAAGAGCAGGCATTACTATTACCTAATTCAATGGTATCCATTTCCATCACCTGCAACCACAAGCATTCCAACCAACTTCCACAAGTCACCCACCCTTCATATCCACCCATTGTCACCCTACATGTCCCTCGGCTCCAGCCAGCTGGCTCTCATTTCCAACCATCAGACCTGTAGTCGGAGCCAACCTTCAATATTCAATAGCTCAGTGCTCTCCCACCAAAAATCATCCATCCCCAGCCACCAGGAGGCCCATCGCCCTTCAGTCAACACCAGCCACGCCTCATGTTACCTCCAATCATTACTAGCTAAGGCTTCTTTAAAAACCATGCACTACTCATCAACCAGTCACACACCGGAGATCAGCATTAGTCCAGCTGTCACTCACGCCCATCAACCACTCTACCAGTTATCTTTCACCCCACCTCCACCAGCCCATCAATCTCTCATAGACCCTCACTACTAGTCAAATTGCCCCAGTAGTTAGAAGCCCAAAAGGCTAGGAGAAAACTATCCTACAAATCAGCACTATCCTAGCAGTCCATAAACTCGAATCACCAAGGAAAAAGTTTCCCCTTATCTCCGGCCACCAATAACCCAGCCACCCCTCACCTCCAATCTGTGGTGCACGGATCCGGATGGCGTTCATGCTGCCTCTGAAACGATACCGCACACCCTAAACATTAGAGAAAAAATAGAGAAGACATATATTAGAAGGAACAGGGAGCGGAGCATTTATTTTCTTCAATGAAAGCACTGACAGCGCTTACTCCAAAATGCACAACTCTACAACACATTTCATCCCTGATGTACAGCAACTCTTGATCTTGCAGAATATCGACCAATTATATAATCCTATTGCAAATGTAAACAATGCACATCACAAACCAAATTCTCTCTAGGTGCCTTAAATAACATTCCTTAATCATGCAGCTCAATAGAGCTCATTTTATTATCCATGAAAGAATGAAAAGCTCAATCTGGTCTGATTAGACCTGAACATGTGTGCTGTAACATCCAGACCTCTGCAGCCAGTGATCAACCCACTGAGGGATCACATAAAATGCCAAAGCACCTCAGTCCTTCCAAGTGCACCCCGTGTAAACAGGAACCTGGCAGTGAACCGCCGAGATGCGACACAGCAATAGGCTGAAATAGAATATTACTTACCACAGGAGCATTCCGGAAGCCTTTTACTGCTTGGAAGATACCACCTCCTATGATGCCCATGGTGAAGGCCCCGCCACAGTCGTCCACAATCCTCCATGGGCTGTAGAGGACAATGAACAACAAACCATCAAAGTCCACGACCTCGATACAGGCAAATGTTTAGAGCCAGGAGGACTGCGACGAAGTCTAGGTAAAATGTGCACAGCTTGCAATATTGCCATATACAGTAGGTAAAATATTTACAGGCAAGACAGGTACCTTGACATGGTCAGATGTTAACAATTAAGTCAACTTACCTGAGAACAGTCAAATATTTACAGCAGACACAGTAACACACACAAATGCTTGTGCTGCCCCGTGTGCATCCCCAATAAGAAGCCGTGGCATATGGTCTTGAAGGAACAGATGCCATTTTGCAGGAAGGACAGAGAGCCTCCTGTTTCAAGAATGGGTTCAAGTGAGAATTAAACAGGAGGGTTAACATGTTAGAGAATGACCACCAATTCTGGCCTGGAGAAGAACAATGGCGGGAGGATTCCATGGTCAGGTGCTAAACACTGCTCGCGAACTGCCTCTTGCACAGCAACCCAGACACGGTCAAGTGTTTGCAGCATAGACCCCAGGCATTTTACAGTTAAGCATGGAGTCTGCACTTCAGTTGTACTGGGGGAAGATGGGAATGTTAACAGAAGCTTCCCGTCCTATAAACCTGCATCGATTTAATGAACACCACCGGAGAGGACATTCCACGGTCGGACCCTTAACACTACTCACAAGCAACCTCTTGCAAAGCAACCCAGACAAAGTCAAGTACTTTCCCTCCTCAAAGATTATTCTGCAGACCCAAAGACATAGCCAACTACTGGCCTGGGTTGTATGACGTTACAACAAGTTCCTCAAAAACGCCTACCTTAACAACGTGGTCTCTACAACAACCGCGTCTTAACCACAAATTGCTTTACCACGCATTCCTTTGTAAAAGCATGCTTGGTAAACGCCTATCCGTGGCTAAGCTTACCACCCCCTCTCTCTCCTCCTCAGCCCTAAATACACCCGCCAACCTCCTAGAAACTACCCCGAACCCCCACCCCTAAACACAACCCAAACTACCCCACCCCCTAAAAACTAACCCAAACCCCCCTCACCCCCTAAAATCTAACCCAAACCCCTCCCTCCGCCTACAAACGACCCCAACCCCTCCCACCCCTTAAAAACGACTCCAAACCCCTCCCACCCCCTAAAAACGACTCCAAACCCCTCCCACCCCCTAAAAACTACCCCAAACCCCTCCCACCCCCTAAAAACTACCCCAAACCCCTCACCCCCTAAAAACGACCCCAAACACCTCCCACCCCCTAAAAACGACCCCAAACACCTCCCACCCCCTAAAAACTAACACGGACCCCCACACCCCCAAGAAACGACCACAAACCTCTCTCACCCCCTCAAATCTAACCCAAACCCCTCCCACCCCCTAAAAACGACCCCAAACCCCTAAAAATTAACACGGACCCCACCCCCAAACCCTCTTACCTGTCCGGTTCAACGCTTCTCTCAACTCCGCCCATCCCGAACACTAGATCGACTTAGCCTTAACCACGCACATGCGTGGTTGAGGCGAAGTCGTTGTTCTGGCAAGTCGGTGTGCTTGCGAGACTCCAGAGCTCGTTGTCCTAAGACGTTGTTCAGGATGTTTACCGCTGGCCTGTCTCCCTGTTACCCGACCCAGCAAATAGTCATGGAAAAGATAATAAACAAATGCCTAGTCATCGACCTCAACAAGCACCACCTCTATACCACTCAATCCGGATCCAGGCCCAAACACAGTCCAGAGACTGCCGTCACAGATGGCATCAGAATGATCATAGACCTAGGCGACACCGCAGGCCTTATCCTCCTGGATCTTTCAGCAGCCTTCAACACCATCTCCCACCCAATCTGTATCTAACAGCAGCCCGAATTCAGCATCCAAGGACCCACTCTTTGCTGGATCTGCTCCTTTCTGATATGCAACACCCAGCTGGTCAACCAGACCCCCTTCTCCTCGGACGCCATTAACCTCATCTGCGGAGTTCAACAAGGAACCTCACTCTGCCCAACCAGTTCAACGCCTACATGACCCCATTCACCAGCATTATTCACACCCACTGAATCAACACCATATCCTATAATGGCGACATCAAATAATACTCTCCTTCTCCAATAAGACACCAAACAAAATACTACTTCTCCTAAAAAGGCCTGACAAGGTGTTTAACAGAGCAAACATTCTATATCCATGGTTTATGAAACAGGGTAACCAACACCTAAACCAGTGGTTCCCAAACTGTGCGCCGCGGCACCCCGGTGCGCCGTTATGAGTAGCCAGGGGCGCCGCGGCACGATGTGGGAAATTGCAGCCACAGCGCAACTTACGGGGGAGAAATGCCACCTGCATGATCAGGCAACATGGTTTGGCCCAAGCACTGCCGCCATACGTGCGTGCGTGCGTATGTACGCGCTTTCACAGGCGCAGTCTCTGCATTACGCATATGCAGCTCTGATCGTTTAAGGCGCGTTATTGCTGCCCGCCGTGCTCTGCTGTGCTTCGTGGGACCCGCTTCACATAGGACAGGTAAGGTTCTCCTCTTGTGTTATGGCCGACCCCTTCCCCTCCAGCCCCACACCCGAGCACGCACCTGGCACAGTCACGTTCCTCCAGGAGCGTGGTGGGATCTGTAACTTCTCTGGCGGGTCCTGTCTTCGGCTGTAATAGCTGAGAGGGCAGCGTCTGGGAAAGCGTTCTCGCTCTCAACTTGGAGTCGGGCTGTCGGCTTCTTTTCTTGTAGAAAGTAATGTCTCTGAGAAGCCGTCAGTCTCTCTTTCTTCCTTCCCTCCGCAGAAACTGTTGGCTCTCACTCTCCATGTCTTCCTTCGGTGTCTTGGGGCTCTGGGATCCTTTCCTTTTACATCCGACTCCACTACCTCTTCCTATTTGAAGCCCCGGCATAAAACCCCAGAAGCCAGAGTGAAGGCCTTGGCTTTTATGATTTCTTTAACGAGCTCCGTGGAGCCTGCCTTTTTACTGTAAAAATAATGCTGGTGATACTACTATTAATCAAATGCCATGCCGATCTTCTGTCCAAAATCAGTTTTTTACTAACTAAAACTAGATTTTGAATACTGACAAGATCGTGTAAAAAACAGTACGGGTGTAAAATCTAGTTCAAGAAAAAACTGAGGTTGGGCAGAAGATCGGCATGGCATTTGATTAATAGTAGTATCACCAGCATTATTTTTACACCAAAAAGGCGGGCTCCATGGGGCTCGTTAAGGAAATCATAAGGCAGCCTTACACAGCCTCCGTCAGCGCCGGCAGGTGCAGGGGCAGCCTGGGCCATTCGATACCTGTGGGTGGATATTTGTGCTCCTTCCTAATTCCTCTGATAATTACAGGGCTGGGAGGGAGGGGACCGGCCAGGGTGAGAGAAACATGGCGCCCACCCTCCCCCAGGGTCAGGGAGTCTAGAGAACCTTCTCGGGTACACCTGAGCCCCTGGACGTCACACCCTTCCCTGTTTTAGAAACTGCGTTATTCTGTCAGGAAGTGAAAGGAAAACAAAGTTCACCAAACCTTACCCTTGTTGCCTAACAAGGCCCCAGAATTCCTTTCCATCACCTTCGCAGCTGCCCTGCGTCTAGCTCGGGGCAGCTTGCACTCCAGCGTTGGCGGGCTGCAGGGCCCAGTGCTCAATTTGAAATATGAGTCCGGCACTCTTGGGTGTCGACATGCTCAACGCCAAGGCTGCCACGGTTTAATTCCACCTCATGTCTCTCATCCACCAGACACTATTTGCCTCTTCTTCTCACTCCTGCAGGCTCTGTTTTTCATCTCGCTTTCTTCCTCGCTGTTTCGCTTTTCTCTTCCTCTTGGTTTTCCCATTTTGTTTTTTCTCTCTCTCTTGCTCTGGGTCATGTATGATGAGGAAAAATAAGTGCCGCCCCCCAACATGAGTGCCTGTGTGCCCCACATACAACCACCGGCTCAAATAAGCACTAGCTTCACCTGATGTGGAAATCCGTTTTACACATAATAAGGCTTATCACGATCATGGTGTGTATGTGTGTGCAGCGCTGTATTTTCAGCATTTGTATGCATTTATGTGTGAATGGTAGTGTATGTGTGTGTGCTCTCTTGTGTTTGCTTCGATGAAATGTGCTCTGCTGCATTTGCTACTTGGATGCGTGTGTACTCAGCATTTGCAGAAATTATTCGTGCTTTGCTGCATTTGCAGCTACAGCTTGTCTCTGGTCTGCTGTATTTGCAGCATTGGTACATGCAGGCATGTGTGAGCTCTGTTATGCATGCTGTATTGGCATGTTTGTGCTCCGTTTAAATTTGCTGCATTCATTAATATCCTCCTCTTTGCGGTACAATATGCTTAAGCCCCCGGCAAAAATGTTGATTATATTACCGATTTTTACCCTGTTTCCAAATTAAGAAAGTAAAACATATTAATTAGACAACAATTTGAAAAATGAAATACAAATCAACAGGAAGTACTCCCGCGGTCGGGCTTACATCCCCACCCGCCCACCGGTAAAAAATATAGTGGGGAGTCACGGCCAACTGCCAATTAGGTCAAGGGAGCCATAGGTCAAAAAAGTTTGGGAACCACTGACCTAAACAAATGCCTACTAAGGTATTTTTCACCTGGAATCGCGCAGATTACCGATCTGTTGGCTTTAATAAAGATTAATAACAATCCACACTTAAATGCCTATTGCCTTTAACATAACATTTCATAATCAACAGATAGGCCTATAGTCCCGATCACTGGCTTACCACCATAACCAACTAAGTCCTGCTGTATCGCGAATCAGCTTTACGACAAGCCAAAAATTGCAATTCAAGCGGTCGTTTTAGTGGAAGCCCACATGGTTATCCCCCACTGCTCTCTCACAAAACTGCACTCTGAAGTCTAAAATTAATGATGGAAAGGGACCTCCAATACAATCCTCATTACTGCCCATAACCTATCTGTGCTGCTGCCAGAGAAAACCAAACACCGTAAATGATCTAATTACCTAAGACACTTGAACAGCATTACATAGTCATGTGTGTGGCCCTGAAAGCTGAAATTCAGGCAGCTACTGGCTCAAGCACCTAGATAAATAAACAAAGTAATACCCGCTGCCTTGAGGGGAAGCACTTTTTTGGGGAAGCACCGCTTCTGCCCAATCAAAACATGTACTTCTGGCTACCAACATGAGGGTGGATTCAAAGTCCCTTTCTGTAGCACTCCTGAAAGCTGTTTTTTTAGGTTGAAAACACTACATCTAGCGAAGCTGTGCCATCAAGCGGGATATAAAAAACAAGTAATTGCAGTTTGCTGCCTTTTGCTTAATTGCTCGTGTGGTTTAAATGCATGATGTCACAAACATATACGTGGATTTCTTTGGAATTCTCTCTTTGTTATCTTTGCCCCCTTCAGAAATAGTAAAGAGAATAGTACATCTTTTCCCACGATTCGCGATAAAATTGGCATTACTTCCAGAAAGTAAGCGAAGGTATACAAATTCATTTTTTAGGTCTCGCCTGACCCTGCTCATGCGCTGATCTGGCGAGACTTTTTGAGAGGGCTCCTAAAAGTGCTACCAGGCCAGCCTAGAGCTACAGTGTATGTGCACGAGCGCATGCGCCGCGCTTGACCGCGATTACTTTCGCGGCCGCTTTGATGTTTGATCGTGATCACTTTCGCGGCCGCATGGCATAGCCAATAGGTCTCGCTTTTGGGACCTTATAAGTATTTAGTTATGCAACTGTTGCATGGCTAAACACTTATAAGGTCCCAAAGGCGAGACCTATTGGCTATGCCAATGCTTGTTTATAAAGAGCGTTAATGCCCACAGGAGTCTTGGCTCTAAAGCTGCCATGGATGAACAGTAACCCTAACCAAGATTTTAATTTGAGAACAACCAGGTGTTCAAGTTCGCTTTCCTAAAATGCATAGGACTAGTCAGACTTCTAATATACAAGGGAAGAGTATTCCACAGTTTTCTAGTGGCAAAATAAAAACTTCTACCTCCCCAAGATGCGCCTTTCACTTTAGGTATCAACAACCTGATAGATAAGGAGCGCAGTTTTCTACTGGGAACATAGCACTTGAATTTAACTTTGATATATTCAGGTCCACAGCTATGTAAGGCCGTGCGGCCTATGCAGAGGGCCATAAATGCGATACATTTCTTTACAGGAAGCCAGTGCAGCTTTTCTAATGAATGTGATGCCGACAAACTTAGGAATACTGGGAAGCAGGCGAGCAGCTGTATTTTGAAGCGTTTGAAGCTTATTCAGAAATTACTGTTGCAAATTAAGAAAGAGCACTGCAAAAATCAATTTGTGATAGTACCAGAGCAACGATCACGGTTTTCTGCGGGACAGATGGAATACAAGGAAATATTTTCTTCAATATTCTTAGGATACAGAAACACGAAGAAGTGACCTGATTTATTTGATCTGAAAAAGTGAATTCTCATTAAAAAGCACTCCTACATTTTTTTAACTTTCTGGAGGCGGGCGGAGGAGTTTCTAAATCATGCACCCACCAAGAGGGGGACCAGAAGGATGGATTATTGCCAAACAGAAGGACTTCCGTTTCTCCGCCCACACATTTTCTCCTCCGAAGACAATACTCCCCAGTCCAAAGACTCACACAATGGCTCACAGACTCCCCTACTAGTGACACCACAGACATCGGATAATCTTATATGAACATTATCTAATGTCGTTGACTTGCTATTCCTATCCAGCACTATGGGTGTCACAACCGAAGCAGAGGTCCCCTTCATTGGTACACCGCAAACAAGCACCCCATCCTGCACATTAGTTCACCTCTCCACTCAGAGCCTCCGTCGTGGCACTCACCTCACACAACACACCGACATCAGACGCCGGAACTATCGGCGGCCGACCAGCGACACCGGCATGCTTCGTCCCTTGACCCTCGAAGGGCAATATGGCTACACAGCTACACACTGACAAGTCTCGCCCCCACGATACACTAGGGCGCAACAAACATGCCTTGTTTGGGCATACTCTCAGTTGTGGTAGGCCCCCAGTATTGGGATACTTTAATCCCCAAGTTGGCACAGTTCTCTTTAAACACTTTCGCCCCATCTCTTGTACTAACCTGGCGAGCGGGCTCCTTGTGGTTACTTGGGCACAGGCAGGGCGGCTCGGCATCACTGCCTCCGGGCAGCCACCCCACACCTGGTGCTCACGCCACCCACACATCGCTATAGCACCCCTCAGCTAATATCCGTTTCCTCACCTTGAACACCCGAGGCCTGCACACCGCCAGAAGGGGCTACGCAGTCTACTCTTATATCAAGCATCAGCAGGCACAAATCGGCGTTTTGCAGGTGACCCTTGTCATGGTAGGTGAACTAGACCACATGCACAGGTGTTGGAGAGGCCTCATTTGCGTCACCACCTACTCAGCGTATGCGTGAGGCGGTCTGGTGTGGGTGTGCCCTGACGTTCCCTTCCAGGAAACAAACCACCATCAATAGGGAAGGCTGCTATGGACTCCTTAAAGGCCATTTAGATGGCGGACTGCTACTCCTCTGGAGCATCTACCCACCCAACACAGAACAGGGGACCTTCCGGGATACCCTCTTCACCGCACTCGCCCATAAGACCACATTACCATGGATGTTGAGTGGAGACTACAACTGCATGCTTGACCTGGCACTGGATAGGTTCAATCCCCCCATGCCTCCCCCTCCCCCACATGCCAGGTCCACCGCTTCGGAAGCTGGGAACCCCAATGATCACATACGAATGCGTGTCGCTCCTGACACCCTGAATCCCGGCTCTACTCTTCCCACTACTTACCGCACAATTTGCACATACGGTGCAACTGTTTCCTTTGCTCTTCCCCACTGGTACCCCTAGTTCACCACACAGACTACCTGAGATGAGTAGTCTCCGATCATGACATACACATTATGGATCCCAAATTGGGTCCCCTTCTACCCATGTGGAAGCTCCCACAAGACTGTTCGGAGAACCCAGTGTTCCGGGACGAGCAGGAAGACCACATCCAACAGTACTTTTCCAAAAACCACAACACAGCCTCTTCTAGGACTCTGGAGTGGGACATATTAAAGGTGGTGACAAGAGGAGCTTGTAATCAGCAGATAGCAGGAGTCTGCAGGACCCTGGAAAGGGACAAAGACAGCTGAGCAGAACCTAGCTAGCCTGAGTAAAGCAGCCGATACCAATCCCACACTTGCCCCGCAACTCGAGGATGTGGCCCAACGCCTAGAGATGTCGACCTTGAAGCTGGGGAACTGGGTTAAAGTCTTGGCAGGGACTCGCAACATCCTGTGATTCTGGGCAAATCACTTAATATCCTCATGCCTAATAAAAATTTAATGAGTATGTCTGTAATGCAACTGGAGCACATGTAAAGCGCTCTGATACAGTCGGGTCTAGTTCATGCTATATAAAACTCCCACACAAAAAAAAAACGCTTATGCCACACCCCTAGAAAATTTGTGACACTATAACTTTACAGCCCATGCTGCAAAAATCCACAGAGAAGGTGACAAATCTGGCAGACTCTTGACTCACCGGCAGGAGTCAGTGGCCCGACCCATCACCGTAGTGGACGACCTAGTGGGCACCAGTGCCCACACACAAGCCGATATACTGCAAGCCTTCTATGATTATTACTCATCCATCTATAGGGCACCACCAGACGCTGCGGCTTACCACTCCAGTGCATTCCTGACTGACATTACCCTTCCGCACATCTCTGCCTCCACCAGACTATCCTTGGACGCAGTGATCGCATCAACGGATGTGGCTCATGCGATCCACGACCTTGTGCGGAACAAAACACCAGGATTAGATGGTCTACCCTTGGAGTACTATAGCACCTTCTCATCATTCTTGGCACCTGTCTGGCAGAAATGTACGATGCAGCATTAAGCACTGGTGAACTACCACACTCACTCCAAAAGTCCCTCTTGGTCTCCCTCCCTAAACCGGACAGAAACCCCACACTGCTGACACCTTGTAGACCGATAGCCATCCTTGGGGCAGACTATAACTATGTGGGCAAAATTATAGCCAACAGGTATGCACAGATCCTCCCGGAGCTGGTACACTCAAACCAAAACGGCTTCGTCCATGGACGTAGCACTTCCCAGAATATCTTTTGCCTCTTCCACGTTCAGGAGCAGGTGAAATGATGTTTCCTGCAGGTGGCCTGTCTCATTCTCAATCTGGAGAATGCATTTGATACCCTAACGTGGCACTACCTATTCACAGTACTCATCTGTATGGGGATCGGACC
This sequence comes from Triturus cristatus, assembly GCF_964204655.1. Taxonomy (NCBI): domain Eukaryota; kingdom Metazoa; phylum Chordata; class Amphibia; order Caudata; family Salamandridae; genus Triturus; species Triturus cristatus. The sequence goes on from NC_140593.1 coordinate 1,192,737,231, forward strand.
CAGACTCTTAGCCTACACTAGATTACTGTACTCAATTTGCCTGGGTGGCCTCGTCTCAGCCCCTTCCCGATGGGCAGCAGATGCCCATTCTCCCCCTTAATATTTGCCCTCGCAATGGAGCACCTCGCCATGCAGCTATGGGTCTGGAGTGGGGAATCTCGCTCGCGGGCTGGACACACGCAGTGTTCTTGTATGTGGACGACCTGCTCCTATACATGTGGGACATAACAGCCAACCTCAAGTCACTCTGAGACACTCTAGCAGACTATGCCTCCACTGCTGGACTCCGGGTCAACTGGACAAAATCAGCAGTATACCCGCTCTGCCCTGATCAACAACCATGAGACATATCTTGGCGACACTCGCCTCAACTGGAATGCAAAGGTGACCCATTACTTAGAGGACTACCTGTATCAAAATCCCCTGGGCCTCTAACAAGGGAACCTCCGCAAGGCCCTGGTGGGAATCCAAACCCGGGTATATATTTCTGGCAGTCCCTTCCAATAACCCCCATAGGCAAAATCGCCTGGGTGAAGATGGTCATTCTGCCCACCTTCTTTATTATTTCATGCACCTCCGTTCATTCCCCCACACTCCTTGTTCAAGGAATTAGACTCTCTCCTCTGCTTACTCATCTGGGGAGCAGGACGCAGATGAATCCCCCTAGCCAAATTACAGCTGCTGGCAAAACAGGGAGGCGTAGGTGAACCCTCCTTCAAGGCATACTCTCCAGCAGCGCAACTCCAATGGTTGTCCTGCTGGATGGCTGGGAACTACCTAGACGAAGTCAGCACCGAGCTTGGGCTCCTATCAATACCTACGCTCCAGGGTTTACTCCTACCAAAAGTTCTACCTGCATTCCCCTGACAAATGGTGATAGCAAAGACGTACACTGACAGGATACACAGCCTCTCCAGGAAAGACCCCACTATATGTCTGCCCCAAGCCGGTCTTCCCCGAGATCTGGGTTTCTACACTGTTGGGGACTTGAGGGTCTGGACAGACCACTCAGTACTCACAATGGGCGGCCTCTTTGCCGAAGGCCATCTTCTCCCCTTCAATCATCTGGCTTGGGGGAAGAATGATATCCTTCCAGGACAGTTACTCCTATGACGAGCTCAGTCACACGTCGCACCCTTTGGGACCTTTCAGAGAGGGGACCAGCAACGCATCCAGTACTACAGACCATCCTATCTATGGGACCCGGCCGGCACATTATTACCTGGTTACAGAAGGCCATATGTGAACTGATGACAGTTCCTCTCGCATCACTGCGCAAAATGTGGGAGGATGAATTTGCGGGGTGTACTGCATGACAAGAAACGGGCACTTGAGTTCCGCATAAAGGTCTCCCGCAACTCATGTTTCAAAATCATACAATTCTTTATTCTCTTGCCTATCTAACTCCCGGCTCAGCTACATCGTTACTTCCCTAAGACGCAGTTTGAATACCCACGCTGACTAGCTCCTGATGCAGACCTCATGCACATGCTGTGGTCCTGTTCTACCCACCAAAATTAATGCCACTCAATCCACACCACCATTGGCAAGGTCACAGAGATACCAGACATCCAAACATGGGAAGCATGCTCCCTGTGGAGATTTAGGCACAAGAAACAAAGTCCGAGCTCGCTTTCCAGCTCTGGTACCACTACTAGCCAAATGCACGCTCAAACTTCATTGGCGTTCCCCTACGGCCCCTCCGGTGGAAGCATGGAAGGTAGCAATGCGCAAATGGGGCACAGTAGAAGACCCCTCCAATACGAGGAGGCATGAAAGTTGCGTAGACAACCTATTCCCCTCAGTGGGCCACCCTACTTACACACTTCCAACAGGAGGTGGGAAACGACAACCTACCCCAATGAAGGCAATATGCATGTCTGACGCATGCTATAAACACCACCCCAATTGGGATGCACACGTTAACATTCACCTGCAGAACACCTTTGCCAGCTCCTATAAACTTGCGGCACACCCACCTGCCCGCCCTTGCCACGCAGCCCACACCACCCTCTACAACTAGTCACTACAACCAAATCTGCCAGCCCCCTCACTCCAACCCCTCTGTGTATCCCCCGTAACACCATAAAGACATTTTGCAGCAGGATAAAAGCAGCAAGCACCCTTGACAGTGCGGACTCCGGCGCCTAAGTGAACCCTGCACCGATGTTTTGTATAATACACCCATGCTTAACTACATTGATCTATCTGCTCAGGATTAATGCAACATGCTGTATATTACTGTTTTTGTTGTAAAACTCAAGATATTTACATTTATTGAGGAGAATGGTGAAGCAACATGGGGGATGGTGGGATGCAAACAGCTAAACAATATGGGATAGGGTGGGAGGAAAACCGAAAAACATGGGAGAGGACGCAAAAATAGGGGGAAGAGGGCAGGACCGAAAGCAATACAGGATTAGTGAAAGCAACACACAGAGTGTGGGTGAGTGGAAAGAGTGGGAGAAGCACATGGGAGAGTTCAAGAGGGAGAGGGCAGGAGGAAGTAGACAGGAACACGAAGTATTAACACCTAAGAAAGCAGCCGGGTTATAGAAAACTGAACTGCCAAGTTGAGTCACTTAGTAATGGGTATTGTCCGCCTCAAATGGTCAGCTGCCACTTGACCACAAATGGAAACATGCAAAACTGGAGATAAGAGGTAACACAAGCGGTTTAGTAAGTAGATACAGTTTAGGGTACAGTTGGCAAAAGCAATAATTAGACGTATTCGTTGTAGTCTTTCCATTCCTTATTTCAAATGTGCTTGGTTTGCATCATATAGACAGCCAACGCGTTTCGCCCAAACATGGGCTTCTTCAGGGCATTAGATAATGTTGCTAAAATCTTGCCAGATGGTGAGGATTACTGATCCTGAAATCAGTGTGAAACGTTCCTTAAGAACATGAAGTATAGAGACAACGGTTCTCGAAGGTGGTGATCCTAGGTCAGTAAGAGGGTAATGTTTTCAGAAATATACGATATATTAATGTGATTTGTATAGTTTGCAGTGTTGTGTCCGTTGTAGCCGTGTCAGGTAAGCGTCCGATATGTAGCGGGATGGAGACCGTCAGATCTATCTGCTCAGGACTAATGCAACATTCTGTAAGACATGCTGTATATTACTGTTGTTTATGTTGTAAAACTCAAAGATATTTACAAAAAATATGGGAGAAGGTGGGGAGAATGGTGAAGCAACATGGGGGATGGTGGGATGCAAACAGCTAAACAATATGGGATAGGGTGGGAGGAAAACCGAACAAACATGGGAGAGGACGCAAAGACAACAGGGGAAGAGGGCAGGACCGAAAGCAATACAGGATTAGTGAAAGCAACACAGAGGGTGTGGGTGAGTGTAAACAGTGGAAGCACATGGGAGAGCGCAAGAGGGAGAGGGCGGGTGGAAGCAGACAGGAACACGAAGTATAGAAGGAGAGACCTACACAAGGGAGACAAGATGGTTCGAAAACACACACACTCTAATGGAATGCTTCACACAAAGAAAGTAGTGCTCGATAGCAAGCAATGGAGGCAGTGATGCCGGCCAACCAAAGAAACTAAAGAAGCAACACTCCATGGGAGGGACAAAAAAAAAAAAAAAAAAAAATGGACAATTTGGGACACTAATAAGAAGCATGCAAATTAGAGTGACAAAGAAAGATGACCAATAGAAAGCAGTGGGTGGGCTCCAAGCTTCTGTGTCCTTGGTAAGTGAACATGCACAACCTAATTAATAAATAAATTCACTGGGGAAAAAAAACCTCTTAACTTTTTTTTTTTACAGTTCTCATTCATAAGCGGAAAACCACTGAAATTCGCCAGGTATCATTATGCACAAAATTGCTGAAATAGCCAGGTGGGAAGCGGAGCAAAACGGGCCTTCATACCTAAAGAATGGATGAACATCCTTCTCAGAACTCGCTCCTCGGCTAGGTTGGAAACTCTGCTCAAGATTACTCATTACTGGTACTACACCCCAGCCAGACTGGTTGCACGGAGGTCGAGCGCATCTGATAAATGCTGGAGTTCCTACAGAGAGACTGGCGCTGCCCCAAGTTACATCAATACTGGGAACAAGTCCTATGCGATATTGATGGTATCTTCAATACGGAGTTTCCCAAGCTACATTTTACTGGGATTACCCAATGTTTTGACTATATCCCTTGCAATCCTTAAAGGGGAAAGCAATGCACTCTTTCTCTGCGGGGCAAAGCAGATGAATTTAGCTAACTGTGGCCCAAGTAGTACGCCGACCCACTCTGACTGGCTACACAAACTATGGGATCTCGTGGGAACGGAAAAGGTCAATGCGGCCATAGAGTCTACCTGCCGCAGTTTGACAAAATGTGGGCTTCCTGTGTGCGGTTCTTGGCACAGGAATTCAGAGAATGTTCTTGCCCTCCATACTTATGGGTCCTTCGACTCACTGCCGCGGAATCCTCGCCCCCTGCCTGGCTACTCGGGCTGGATCCTATCCCGTCTTCAAGCGATTATCTCCGGTTTATTCCAACGACTTAACACCGGAGAAGTGTGCGCACGGACCTCCACCCTCATCCTACCTCCTCCCCTCCCCACTCCAGTCTGCCTTCTTCAGGTCTCATCCTCTTCCCTGAGTTTATACCCCCTCCCTCACAGTTCCACCCCCTCACCAGCTTATTGGATGTAGGTGAGGGTATTTGTTCATTATACAACTTTAATAAAAAGACTGGAACCATAAAAATGCTGAAATGCATGCTGCCAACTATGTTGTTCTCTTGATAGCTCTTTCTTTCTGTAGCATTGGCAAATTGGTGATTTGAACACTGCTGGCAGTGCAAGTTAAGATATGGCATGATTGTTAGCGCATGTAACCCTAACAGGCGAATTCCAGTGCTGTTCTGCATGTGAGCCAGAACTATTGCAGTTTTAACTGTGTTTTTCCAGTAAATTTCTTAGGTTTTAAAGATGGATGGCACCCAGTTCCAGAACGTAACTAGACACAGGCAGCCAACTCCCGCTGCGCACAGCCTTTGGCTGTGGGCAGCAGCGGGGGTTTGCCACAGGGCCTGGCACCAGGCTCTGTAACAAACCTCCTGCCATCCGCCATCCCGTGCATTGCTGTGCACAGCTGGGGCAGGACATGGAGTCAAGTGTGCGGCCAGGCCCTGCATACAACCTCCTTCCATCGTCCAACCCCTGCAGTGCTATGCACAACACCCCCATGCGAGGCAGAAGTTCACCTTATATCCCAGCCAGTAGCCAGGCCTTGCACCCAATTCGCTACTGGCAGTCTTGTATTATCCATGTCTCTAGGCCCTACCACCTGTAATGTATACATGACCCGCACTAAGGCATACATTAACTTATGCCTTTCTATGGTCATATAAGCCTGGCATTTAAATAGCCTACAACCCAAGGCCACTCTGTATGTGGATGATTTCTGTTGCTCAGCTATTATGAAAGGTATGGGATTGGTACTCAAAAACAATTAGGAGACACCTTACGGGAGCTACTAAAGGGAACAATGACGTTCAAATGTTCAGTGGCCAAGGATTCTCAAAATTGGTGTGCTCCTGGAAGGAGGTTTGGACTATGTCAACAATATGTATATTCAGGTACGGTATTGTGACTGGTCAGCTCCTCACAAGCAGTCAAGAGTCTGGACTATACAGCCCTGCGTCCTCATACTCATTTGTACTCCAATTTTATCCTAAGTGTGTGTGAGTTTCCATCCCCTGCAGGTGTCTCAGTCCTCTATGTACAAAGGAATGCTGAAACCATCACAGTAAACTCAAAGATGGGCCCGTTGTGATTTACAGGAATGTTTCAATCATATGCAATCCAGAAAATGATTGAAAATACTTTAGGCATGTTTACACCTGTGTATTCAGGAAGGCCAACATGTTTCATAGTTTGAAAAGTCTCGAAGATTTTTCTTCTTCATCAGCTTTATTTTTTCGACCACCAAAGCACAACAAGACAATGCATATCATACAGAATAAACATGTGAACTACCACAGAAACAGTAGATTATTCAGGGTCAGACAACCATGGCGTTATACTTATGACTCGCAGGTCATCATTTTTCAACCTGCTCCCACTACGTGGACAGGATACTAGTGGGTAACAGAATAACAGTGTGACTCAAGAGTACAGTTTGGATGGTGTAGTCTTTTTTCCAGTGCTCTCAACAGGCATTCATTTGTTGTCTGTGAAATGGAGTGGCGATATGTTTTGGGCGCAAACAAAGGAGCAAGACTCCATCCTACCACCTGTGTCCTGGGGTCAGACAGCCATGTCCGCTCAGCTGTATATTTATTCCCACCAAGCGAAAGTCACATAATGGTGGTCAAAACCGGCAGCTAAAATGTCAATTTGTGGGATCGTCCTCGCTTTTTGGTTCATAAATCATGTGCTGCTTTATATGTTTTTTCCTCGAGTGGGGGAGGTGGGTTGTGGTTTCCATGCCTCTAGGTAACCCCAGCACTAGCCTTGAGTCGCACAACCCTAATGTGGCTTCACTCCTCATTCATGGATGTGGAAAAATGTTTTTTTATAGGGACTAAATCAGTAATCAGGATAGATTCTCAAGATGGCAGGCGGGACAGGCAACACAGACAACGGCAACGAGGGTGGGAGACAAGAAGCAACACGGACACAGACTGAAGAAGCAACACAGACAACAGAAGGGTGGGAGGGAAGAAGCAACACAGGCAACGGGAGGGTGGGAGGGAGGGAAGAAGCAACACAGGCAACGGGAGGGAGGGAAGAAGCAACACAGGCAACGGGAGGGAGGGAAGAAGCAACACAGGCAACGGGAGGGTGGGAAGAAGCAACACAGGCAACGGGAGGGAGGGAAGAAGCAACACAGGCAACGGGAGGGAGGGAAGAAGCAACACAGGCAACGGGAGGGTGGGAAGAAGCAACACAGGCAACGGGAGGGTGGGAGGGAGGGAAGAAGCAACACAGGCAACGGGAGGGTGGGAGGGAGGGAAGAAGCAACACAGGCAACGGGAGGGAGGGAAGAAGCAACACAGGCAACGGGAGGGAGGGAAGAAGCAACACAGGCAACGGGAGGGAGGGAAGAAGCAACACAGGCAACGGGAGGGAGGGAAGAAGCAACACAGGCAACGGGAGGGTGGGAAGAAGCAACACAGGCAACGGGAGGGTGGGAAGAAGCAACACAGGCAACGGGAGGGTGGGAGGGAGGGAAGAAGCAACACAGGCAACGGGAGGGTGGGAGGGAGGGAAGAAGCAACACAGGCAACGGGAGGGAGGGAAGAAGCAACACAGGCAACGGGAGGGAGGGAAGAAGCAACACAGGCAACGGGAGGGAGGGAAGAAGCAACACAGGCAACGGGAGGGAGGGAAGAAGCAACACAGGCAACGGGAGGGAGGGAAGAAGCAACACAGGCAACGGGAGGGAGGGAAGAAGCAACACAGGCAACGGGAGGGAGGGAAGAAGCAACACAGGCAACGGGAGGGTGGGAAGAAGCAACACAGGCAACGGGAGGGTGGGAAGAAGCAACACAGGCAACGGGAGGGTGGGAGGGAGGGAAGAAGCAACACAGGCAACGGGAGGGTGGGAGGGAGGGAAGAAGCAACACAGGCAACGGGAGGGTGGGAGGGAGGGAAGAAGCAACACAGGCAACGGGAGGGTGGGAGGGAGGGAAGAAGCAACACAGGCAACGGGAGGGTGGGAAGAAGCAACACAGGCAACGGGAGGGTGGGAGGGAGGGAAGAAGCAACACAGGCAACGGGAGGGTGGGAGGGAGGGAAGAAGCAACACAGGCAACGGGAGGGTGGGAGGGAGGGAAGAAGCAACACAGGCAACGGGAGGGTGGGAGGGAGGGAAGAAGCAACACAGGCAACGGGAGGGTGGGAGGGAGGGAAGAAGCAACACAGGCAACGGGAGGGTGGGAGGGAGGGAAGAAGCAACACAGGCAACGGGAGGGTGGGAGGGAGGGAAGAAGCAACACAGGCAACGGGAGGGTGGGAGGGAGGGAAGAAGCAACACAGGCAACGGGAGGGTGGGAGGGAGGGAAGAAGCAACACAGGCAACGGGAGGGTGGGAGGGAGGGAAGAAGCAACACAGGCAACGGGAGGGAGGGAGGGAGGGAGGGAAGAAGCAACACAGGCAACGGGAGGGAGGGAGGGAGGGAAGAAGCAACACAGGCAACGGGAGGGTGGGAGGGAGGGAAGAAGCAACACAGGCAACGGGAGGGTGGGAAGAAGCAACACAGGCAACGGGAGGGTGGGAAGAAGCAACACAGGCAACGGGAGGGTGGGAAGAAGCAACACAGGCAACGGGAGGGTGGGAAGAAGCAACACAGGCAGCGGGAGGGTGGGAGGGAAGAAGCAACACAGGCAGCGGGAGGGTGGGAGGGAAGAAGCAACACAGGCAGCGGGAGGGTGGGAGGGAAGAAGCAACACAGGCAGCGGGAGGGTGGGAGGGAAGAAGCAACACAGGCAGCGGGAGGGTGGGAGGGAAGCAGCAACACAGGCAGCGGGAGGGTGGGAGGGAAGAAGCAACACAGGCAGCGGGAGGGTGGGAGGGAAGAAGCAACACAGGCAGCGGGAGGGTGGGAGGGAAGAAGCAACACAGGCAGCGGGAGGGTGGGAGGGAAGAAGCAACACAGGCAACGGGAGGGTGGGAGGGAAGAAGCAACACAGGCAACGGGAGGGTGGGAGGGAAGAAGCAACACAGGCAACGGGAGGGTGGGAGGGAAGAAGCAACACAGGCAACAGGAGGGTGGGAGGGAAGAAGCAACACAGGCAACGGGAGGGTGGGAGGGAAGAAGCAACACGGGCAACGGGAGGGTGGGAGGGAAGAAGCAACACGGGCAACGGGAGGGTAGAAGCAACACGGGCAACGGGAGGGAAGAAGCAACACGGGCAACGGGAAGGTGGGAGGGAAGAAGCAACACGGGCAACGGGAGGGAAGAAGCAACACTGGCAACGGGAGGGAAGAAGCAACACTGACAACAGGAGGGTGGGGGGAAAGCACAACAGGGGAAGAAGAAAACAAGCTACTACCTCAGTCACCGCACAAGCAGTCGAAAAATACTAATCTAAAAGAAGAAAATCAGTATTTGGTCCATGTTTTATGGAAGGGAGAAACGAAAGAAGAGGATGCGAACCTGGCACGCGCTGGCCAGTTAGGAGGCAGCAAATACGAGTGACAATGAAGTCAACCAATGGTAAAGAAAGGGCGGGCTCCAAGCCACTTTTAGTGAACAAAATGTCTTTCATGCAGCAGGTAAGTGAGACCTAAAAAAGTTACAACACATCAAGACTCTGCAGAGAGTTCAGAGAGAGTAAGATATTTGGCTCAAGTTCAGGGCCATAACCTAGATGTTTTACTGCAGATGCTGAATTTTTACTCATGGTATGAAAATTCTTGTATTAACACTTTATATGGAGGGTGTGGTTAAAGTGACCAAGGGGGCAACTGTGTGCCCCTTGAGGTTGCCCCAGACGCACGCTTAACAGGTTAATTGGACCGGTCGGTGCAAAGGAAACCGGAATGTACATTTGTTTAGCACCGTTACTAGTCAAGTGCAGAATTGCGCAGAGTTGAAACACAGCATGTGCACCACCCATACTCACTTAGAGTGGATGTTATCAAATGGGTGGCTTCAGAACTGTATTTTAAATTATTCAACTCATTAAAAAAACACAGCAAACAGAGAACCACCAAAAAAGTGCAAAACTGTGAGGTCTAAAGTGGGGAAATTTACGATCTAGCACCTGGAAGCAGACGTGTATAGCATTATATATTGAGCCCGGTGAACTGATGAATGGAACTGAATCTTGTCGCTGGTTGTTGTGTATAGTCTCCCTATTGCTAGAGAAAGTCAAACTTCGTCATAAAATTGTTGCAAGTGTATTGACAAGAACAAAAATGGTATACTCATGCTGTGCAGTTGAAATGATGAATGTTGAGCTAATATACATGTTCACTGTCTGTATCCAAACCAATGTATTACGTAAAGTGAATTGGCTGTAAAATATAGTTATTGTTTTCATGGTTGTATAGAAAATGCCCTTTGTGTTTGCATTAGTGTGTTATAAAAACACAAAGCAAGATTTCTCAGCTGGGCACCTTATGGCCCTTACAAACGACGTTAACAGTGGTCAGGCTCACATATACAGCAGTATTCTGACAGAAACCAGCATAAAATGAGGCACTGCATCCTCTCCTCAAACCATGCCAGTGGGAGGACCATAGACACCAAAACATTATCACTGGCTGTATTTATCTAACGCCCGAATACCCGGAGTAGGTTTCAACGTTGTACCCCAGATCAGGATTATGAGCAAAGCTCCACACAGTATCCGCTTCATAGAATTCAATAGTTCCAAGTTTCCATACAAGCTTCTTCAAGAAACTGTACACAACTCTGGGAACACAATATGAATATGAGCGACAGCTAAGTAAGGGACAAAGAGATTTACAATGGAGAGGCATAACTGGGAGGGGGCACTCAAATCCCCTAAAGCGTGTAACAGAATGTAAAATGAAATGCAAGCAGTGATTAATAGCAGCACCAATCGGACTAAGCAGAGGTCACACCGGACTGTGAATTTAGCTCCAATCCTACAACACGGAGCCAAGCTTTAATACAAACAAGCATTGGAAAAGACAATAGGTCTCGCCTTTGGGACCTTATAAGTGTTTAGCCATGCTACAGTTGCATAACTAAATACTTATAAGGTCACAAAAGCGAGACCTATTGGCTATCCCAAGCGGCCGTGAAAGTGATCGTGATCAAACATCAAAGCGGCCGCAAAAGTAATCGCGGTCAAGCGCGGCGCATGCGCTCGCGCACATGCACTGTAGCTCTAGGGTGGCCTGGTAGCACTTTTAGGAGCCCTCTCAAAAAGTCTCGCCAGACCAGCACATGCGCAGGGTCAGGCAAGACCTAAAAAATGAATTTGTATACCTTCGCTTACTTTCTGGAAGTAATGCCAAATTTATCGCGAATTGTAGGAAAAGATGTACTATTTTCTACACTATTTCTGAAGGGGCAAAGATAACAAATAGAGAATTCCAAAGAAATCCACATACACGTTTGTGACATCATGCACTTAAACCACACGAGCAATTAAGCAAAAGGCAGCAAAGTGAAAGTAATCGCGGAAAAGCGCGGCGCACAGTAACTCTAGGCTGGCCTGGTAGCACTTTTTGGAGCCCTCTCAAAAAGTCTTGCCAGACCAGCGCATGCGCTGGGTCAGGCGAGACCTAAAAACAGAATAACCACATCTCCTCCACGAGACACTGGCAGCATCCTGCTCTCCTTCCTTTCATAAGAAGGAACGGACAGCCCTTCATTTTGTGGAACAGCAGGAAACTGAATGTTGGACAGAAGATCCTATTTAAACAAAGCTGAAAATGTTTAACTAACTGTGTTGAATATTTACTCGCGCTTCTCCCTCACTGTGGAAAGTGGGCAGTAGCTTCCTGGGTTTCTTTTCATGTTTCAGGTTAAATCCTTCTATTTGCATAGTACCAAGCGGTACATTGCAACAAGGACATAAACAAGAGATGGTACAAAAATGCATCTTTACAGACTGTATTTAATATGATTACGTGTTGGGGAAAGAGGAAGTCTGTCAAGAGGGCATTTTAACAGCATCAATGGGATTTCAAGTTTACTGTGAAAATATTCTAACTGAAAAAGATGAACACAAAAATGCAGAACAAAAATGTAGGAAGCTTAGAGAAAGAAAAATAAATCACAGAACAAAATGGTCAAAAATACCAAAAACAACATTAACAAAGTGCCATCCAAAAACAAGCATTTGCAATGCAATAGGTCTCGCATTTACGGGAGTTTGAGCTATTGGCATTGTAAATGACAATGCCTTTTATTTATGTTTTGGTTTTTAAAACATAAAATAAAAGGCATTGTCATTTACAATGCCAATAGCTTCCTCGCGTAAATGCGAGACCTGTTGCATTTTCAGTGCTTGTTAGATGAGCTTCAAAGACTTTTGAATGGAAGCATTAAAAGAAAACCTCTCATAACTGCACCAACAAATACGTCCTTTTTCTCACCAGGCACATGGCATGCATGATTAGAAGCTGTGTAGAAATAGCGCTTCGCGGTACTGTGGTAAACACTAATGTACTGGAATCTTTATTTGAATCCCTTTCGGAGCAGTCAGTAAAAGTGGCAAATATAATTGAAAAATTGAGCAGTTAACATGCACCTTTTGGTTTCACTTTTCCAAAATTATCCTACATAAAATCCTACTGAGCAATGTGCTGGGGGTTACTCACTTGGTGCACATGGGGTCCAAGTTTATACTTTTTGACAGGGCTGTTTTAAATCACCAGTCCGGCCCTGGACGTGTTCCAGAGTCGAGTCAATGACAAAGAAGTGGTCCAAATGCTACGTTCAGAAGGGGGAGGGTGTGGCTTAACGGCCAGTGCAGCCGACTTGGGCGCTGAGTGATCCAGGTTTAAGTCTCGTCATGTGCTCAACATCCTGTGATTCTGGGCAAATCACTTCCCCCTGCCTACGGACAGCGTCTACAGACCCTCATGGGTTATTAGCGGCGCTATACAAATCAATTATTAAGATATAGTATATTTATTAAGAGAAAGAGGCAGCCAAAAGACGATGATCAAATGTCCAAGCAAAATGGAAAAAGTGGCCTATAAGGAGACTAGATAAGAAGGGGGGTGGGGGGGCGGCGGAGGAGTGGCCCGAACGCTACTCTTAAAAGCTGATGAAACACAACTAGTAGAAATGGACAAAGTATTGAGGAACTATATGCAGCCGTTCTGAATTTCCGGTACCGACGGGAATCTCTGTACGCAATTACGAGTTTGGGGGATGGGAGCACACTGCCACACCTCCCAGCACAGTTCGCCCCTTAGCATTGTGGTAAATGCAGTTCACAGTGATTTCTTAGTTTAATTTTAGCTGTAGTGGTTCAACAAAGTTGGTGCAGGTTAGTGCTGTGAATCTCTAGACACATGTGTTTCTGGATATTATCCGTCTTCTGTAGAGATAAAAAACGAAAATTCTTTCTGGGGTTGCTGGAAAGGCTGCCATAGTGTCTCAGGTCTCAGTACCTCTCTCTGGCGCACAGGTGCATCGCCATGAGCTCGTCAGCTCAGTGGCTCAAGGGGAGAGGGTGCGAGGTAGACGGGGACCACAGGTTAGAGATAGGAAATGATGGAAGGCTCGTGAGAGAGCAGGATAGAATGGGGAGAGCGGGAGAGACAAAGAGCAGTAAATTCAGACATAAGCGAAGAGAGAGAGAGAGAGCAGTAAATACAGACATAAGCGAAAGGGAATGGGGTCGTAAGAGAGACAGAGGCCTAGGAAAAGGAGGGGAGCCAGGTAGAGAACAAATGCGTATTACAAAGAAAACAAGACAAGCCCGGCTTCTAAAGTGCTCTGGACGCGAGCGAGCGCCCGCCGCGAAAGTGAAAGCAAATTTGTCACGGCGAGATCCTCCCTGTAACCTTTTTGTTTCGTTAAATTGCGGCTGGTTGCGTATTTTTCGTCTATTTCATGTAGCGGATAGCAGGGCCCTTATAGCTGACCAAAACCCCCAACTCTATACTATACATGGGGATTTGCCCAAGAATGGTCATCTGTGCAGCAGTATGTGGACAGATTATGCCAAAATAGAGATAATGAATTGGAAGCTGGGTTTTCCCTGCAGTTGCATTCCAAAGACAAGAGGTGGTCATTGAGATCCGTTGACCAATTCTGTGTTAAGGTGAGGTGTTTTTAGGATGATCTGTGTGTGCTGTATCCCAGTAGGGGTGCAGGTCATTTGACCATCTGTTTAACCAGTGTAAGTGTGTCTGTGCAGGGTCTTTGTAGACCTTATGCTATATGAAGTACAACTGTACTTTCGGAGTAGTTAGTGGAGTATTTGGGGGGCATATTGGAATGCGTGCATTGCTGAGCATATTTATGTTGAGTCTAACATCAGTCTGTTCTGCTGGAAACATGTATAGTCAGAGTAATTTGTTGTTTACGTCAGCCAAGGTAAGCCATTTTATCAGTGGTTATCATCTGCCGAGGGCAGTGCTATCCAGGTAATCCACCTCCTTGTGGCATTGCCTCCCTTGTCTTTATATACCCATCTATTATTTTGACACAAGAGCGTGTGGGCTTCCTAGCCTGTTGGGGCTCACCAATGAGCGCTATGTGATAGATGGGTTTGGAGAGAACACACAGGTAGACCATCATATATACAGGAACATGCTGTTCATGGACAAATCAGTGGAGCAAATCATAGCTCTAATTGTCTGTAACCAACGTGGGGCAGATACGCTGTCTGACAGGTGAGTGGTAGATCTGCAGTTTGCAAAACAGTGAATGAGAGTTCTGTCTAAACAGAGGAAGAGACCAGTCAGCTCATCAAGGAATTGTTTTGCAAAGGTGAAAGATAGCTGTGCCAATGATAGCAATGAGGGGTAGTTCTGCTACGGCAGATGATAGATAGCAATGCTTCCTAGACCATGTGAGAGGCTCAGTAATGAATGACTACTGTCAGCAGTAAGGGAAATTGTGGCCCCTTGCCCCAGTCTCTGTATGAGTAATAGTTCATTTCCTGTCCATGTTCTGGTGCATTCTCTCACCTCTGCCCAGGGAGTTTTGATGAACGGACAGGCTCTGAACTTTCAGTTCAGTTTTCAATAAATTCACCTGCAGCTAAAGAAAGGCTACCTGCCCCCCACTCACTTATTGATATATTTAACTGTAGAACGCAGAGTTCGAGAGAGTGGATATGAGGAAAAGCTAAAGGAAGGCAGTTGCTCATTTCCCTATAGCAGGCTTGTCCAACAAGTACCTCGGGAGCTACTAGTAGCACGCCAGCTACCTAGTAAGTAGCTCTCCTATGTGCATCCCATCCTACTAAATTAGAACCTTTTGCTTGGTTGAATTAATGTATGTATGCCAAAACTTTATATTCAAGTCAAAAATGTGTGTATTTCAGAACTCATAAGCTGTTTGGAGAAAAATGGCTGAATTTCCAAAATATATTGAAAGCTGATTTTGAGTGATAAATCATGTAACAAGACTGATTACTAATATTATTACTTTCGTGCTAGGAGCATTGCAGCTATGGCTGTTATGTATTACCCATATAAAAGCATTACAAATTGACAAAGCGTTTTTCACATTACAGCTGGCAACCACGCTGATGTATTGAGGTGATTACTGCCGGTAATCTTGTATATGGTGGCCACTGATGTCATCTTGTCTGGTCACTGTGACAACACTAATAATATTAGTAGCTCACAATGATTTTCATTGAATGTAAGTAGCTCATATTACACAAAAGGTTGGAGATCCCTGCCATACAGTGTATGGGCCTCGCAGAGGATATTGACACGGGATACAGGTTTCTAAACGACGAGCCCTAGCACTCCCCGTTACCAGCTCAAGCTGAAATGGTGAACTCTATCCCGAACAGTAGTGCCTGGCGGCAACTAGGGTACAGTAATTCTAAGAATTAAGAAAAACTCCAACTTTTAAGCAATAGGGGAAACATTGTAGTTCAAGTCGCAAAAAGTGCACAATTTTCACATTCTGTTTAGTTATAGCTATAGTATTTCCTGCATTCACCTCACTTTTTTGTAAGCACTCCCAATTGTTGCACATTAAATGTAAAATGCAGAAGAAATAGATTTTTTAATCAAGTTGCATTATTATAGATCGAACGATTTATAGAAGTTCATCAATGAAACAGAGGGGACCTCTTTATTTAATTGTAAATAAAACTTGAAAATTCACTTTTCAAGCACGTTCAAATATTTCATAAAAGCAACAAGATAAAAATGCACATGGTCCAAGTTCAAAGCATGGCAATAAAACAAAATATGTTCAACGGTCTTTGGCAATAAGCAACATTGCCTGCAGCAGCCAGTAGCGAGCACATAACCATGCTAGTTCCACATCAAATCAAACAGTAAGCTTAGGCAATTAGCTCAGATCATATAATGTGTCAAACAGGGAGGCTGGGATTCGATCTTCAGTTTGATGGGTATTAAGTGGTTAATATAGTTGATAGTCCATATATATTTTCCCTTTTAAAATTAGCACTACTCAGAGCTGCTGGTCCGTGTCCTTCATACGAGAGGCAAATTATGATGGCCTTCAACATGAAGCTGAAAGTCTAACCTATTTAATTTCCTGTTCATGCAACTTTACCCGGTGTCCTGCGTATACAAAAGAGAGTACTAAATGAGAGAGGAAGACTGGGCATACCTGTAGTGCAGTGATACTCAAAACACGGTCCGGGGGGTGCATGTGGCCCGTGTGACCTTTACATGCGGCCCCCTGATTAACAGGAGCACTGGGCTGCTGTTCACTCGATTCAGCACTAACATTAAAAAGATGTTATACAGGGACGCCTGTATTTAAAGGTTAATTTAAGTTAAAGTAACTAGGTTGTCCTGGACCACTCAACTCTTTTCAAAGGCATCATGCAGCAAAAGTGCTAAATTACAATAAGGTCTCTTCAAAATTCAAAAATTGTATTTCATTACCATGCAGAACCATTTCACATTAGTATATCACATTATTTAAGTGATAGTTTTCAAATATGAATTTAGAAATATTTATTCCCCCACACACACACAAACACACTAACAGCTCTGCCAATAGTGAACAAAGAGACAAGCCAGTTGTTATGTGCACCCTTTGGGTGGCCGGGGTTGCTATTATACACAAACATTACAGCTTACTAGATTAAACACAGGAGGTTTTGTACAGCGCGCATCCTAGAATCATATTTCGAGGTCCTCTTATATGTGATAAAAGAAAATGCAAGGAAAGTGAAATGAAACAATTGCCTAGGATCACACATTTTGGTAAAATGGGGAAGCTGGGATTAATCCCAGGTGTTCTTGTTTTACATTGTGCAATCAGCCACTAAATGTACCTGCTTTGCTTTCCCCATACCCACCTTACAGCATGCCCAACCCCGGATCGCCACCCTGCTGGCATAGACACAACCCTCAGTCACATCACAGACCAAATTCTGCGACCCTTGGGAAAATGTTTTCAAGTACCCATGCTGTAATGTATATGGAGACCAGAGTACCTGAAGGATATGGAAAGCACAGAACGTACACCAGAGACAAATGAGTGGGAATTGAGAAGGATGAAACAGATTGGGTTCTCGGAAAGAACGGGGAGGAGGGAGAAGAGGGCTCAAGAGCAGGTATGGAAAATAAACAGAATGCTTAGGAGCCATAAATCCTTGGAGTATTGCAAACCCTGGTGCCGTTGTAATACTTGCTGTGCCAAAGAAGTGCTGAAAGAGGGCCATCCTGCCAAGGGCAATGCGACAATAAGATTACCGGATCTATGACATTTACTTGGTCAGGGTGAACTAGTTAAAGGAATGTCTGATCATTTATGTTGTGGTGATTGAAATTCTGTCTCGATGACATTTAGAAAGGGAACCTATACTGTTCCATGTCACTGGGACACAATTTTTAAGCCGTGAGCATTCATTTTACAAGCCACTGGTATTACAACAAAAGTGAAACTACAGCTCGACTTCCATACCACATGCTACTGGTCTGGTTGAAAATGGCACATTCAAAGGGCATGAAAAAAAACTGACACCCGGCTTTGTCCTAAAAGTACCAGTCTAACATGGATTAGCACAGACCCTTAGGCAGAGACTATTAGGAGTGATAAATGTAGGTTTGCGGGAAGACTCCACGAGGAGAAAAGATCTGAATTGTACATAGTGATAGAATATTCAGGTGTCTCAGCTACAGTTATGGTCCATTCTCACTTGTAGACCAGCAAGAATTATTAATAGGTAGGACAGTGTAGAAGAAAAGTATTAGTACTCCAGGGGAATATTTCATTGTAGTCATATCCACGACTGAGGAACAGAGTCCATCGCTTCATTTTGGGAGAGAGACATAGCCCCCCACACTCTCACAATGTTAGGTTCCACACTTGTCCCCTTGGTGAAGGGTATATTCCACTATCGTCTAGGTAAGGGCAGCAGTTATAGTACACCCCCACTGTGAGGAAGAACTTCACTAAGCGCCTCTCCCCGCAGAGAAAGGTGCGTACCCTCGAAATGTGGACTTACAGCCCCTGCCTCCCTCCATTCCCCTCAACACTGATAGTTACCAGGGCTCTCTGGCATATTCCTCCATCTCCTGCTCCCATCAGCCTTCTCTGAAACAGGACAGAAAACCTTGACCCCGCGTGTCACCTCCTTTGCGGTGTGACGTTGTAACAGCTCTTGTCACGTGCACATGTAGAAACTAAAGCGTATACAACTCCACGGTGGACATTTTTAAACGGTAGTTGATAGCAAGAACGTTACACGTTTTAAGAGATAAATGGCAAATTACGTTTGGGCATTGCGCTCGCGAACAGAAGCGACGGCCTCAAATGCAGAATATACAACGGCAATTCTACATGACTGGTGGGTTTCTACCGCTCGTGTCTTCGAGCACTGTGTCCCAATCCAAGATGGCCACTTCGCCTAGAGTCGGTTACGATGAGTAGTTCAGAAGTCCCATTTCCATGTTTACTAGAAAATCGGTGCCGTCTGAGTAACCTGAGCTCCCATAGGTATCCATATTTTAAGGGGTCCGGCACCCGGTAAATGGGGACCTAACTTCTCTGGTTACAAGGCCTGTCACGCTCCAGGTCAGTTAGTGCAACGAAGAGGCCTCAGAGCGAGGCTAGGAACGCACCGCCATTGAAAGTGAGAGAGGCGTGTAGTCCGGAAGGGGCGGAGCTAAAAGGATTCCTCCTAGTCGCCTGGAAGAGTGCCTGAGGAGAGGTGCGTGTGGATGGGGGTTGTTGGGGTTAAATATGTTTATGGAGCGGTAAAAAGAGGCTGGGATAAAACCCGAGCTTAGTCAAATCCGAGTAGACGCTGGAGCGCAGCCTCTTCTCTCCTGAAACTGAGTTGCTTTCGAGGTAGAGTTGGCAACTATCAGTCAGTTCATCCCCATTTGCAGGGTGTCATCTACTCATTGGACTCGCTTGCACACCTCAAATAATCAAAATGACCCCTTACACCTACACAGGAGCATCTCCCTGTAAAATGCGTATTCTCCAGTGATATCAACGGCATAACACCCCAAACTGCTCAATGTCACCCTCGTCGCAGATTCAGCATGTTTCTTGTGTAGTTCAGCTTGACCTCCCTGCAAACTATCAACACCCTCAAAATGTGCACTTCCATTGACTTTTGTGGAATCACACTGAAACAACCCCCACTTCACCTCTAAGGCTCTAGAGAGGGTGGTGCACTTGAGGGGAAGCCAGGGCAGAAATATACCTGGAACGTGAGCATGGGTGGCTAAAACTGAATTCAGAACAGCTTGTGCATCCCTCTGTCTAGGACCTAGGTGCTTTGCAATAGCTACAGTGTAGTCCTTGGCTGCACACAATGTCATAGATACCATAAATTGTTGGAGCTGGACTAGGCTGGCGGCTGCAGGGAATTGTAATTTCAACCAGATGGGAGTTTAAACTTTGGGGGAAAAGAGGGTTTTAGCTGCTGTGATTCAGGCAGAGCAGGTGTTGAAACTACTACAAACAAGGGGAAGTTGTGACTGGAGCCAGATTGATGTTTACTTGGAGCAGAGCATAATTATAGTCGATGCTTGTTTTCAAAACAAAGTGGGAGCCAAAGAGGCGATATTTGGAGCATGAGTGAAGTTGGTCGGAAATAAAGGTTACCTGTATGTAACTGGTCATTATCCCTACGTCCCTTGTTGCAATCCCAGTTATTACAAAAAGCTATACTAAGGCCAACCTGGCCATATAGATGCATTAAAACATTAGACATGTATATTATCCAGAGGGAACACCTTCAATTAGTGATTAGATATGTTAATTTTAACTTGAAACCGCCACTTTCAAGATCTTTAAGCAACTGAAAGATTTTTAGCCCCAAAATTCTCAATTCTGTAGTGCTTTACACAGATGTCATCAAAACCTAACATATTAGTGCAACAGACCTCTGTCAATGGAAGCCCCCGAACTTCGGTCCAGGATGCTGCAACTCTTCTAGTGGATCTGCCCTGTCCCCTCTGAAATCCGGATTACTGCTAAAGTATAAGCATTAATAAATAGGGCAACGAATCCAGCGACTTATGGATATATTGGACGCTTTATGTCCCTGGTTAGGCCTGCCAAAATTAACAAACAAATTGTAATACCTCCTGAAAGTCTGTGAACTTTCCAGATAAACGGATACAGCAAGTATCACATCCAATAAATAACAAGAAAAAAATTCTCTAGAAGATTGTTATAATGTAGAAAACGTTATCTGTTGTTTCCTATGCACCCTGGAGTTCACCTTTGAAAGAGAGTCAGATTTGAAAATAAAACCAACACCTAACATAGTTAAACATTGGAGATTGCATAATAAAAACCCCAATTTTTCTGGCAGATATAATAGTCACTAGAAATTCCACATTCCTAAACAAGTATATCAAATCTATAGAGGAAAGATTCTTAAAAGATACTCCCTGGAAATAATGTAATACTATCAGGAGATTCCAAGGAATAACCACAGGATGGACCCCTGGTCTCAAGACAGAGAAGGTGCTCAGTAACCACCATACTAGATCCTCGTCAATTCTGCCCCTAAAGCTTTGGAGCGCCTTAATCCCTGCAGAATGAGCTCCCAAGAGATAGCCTTCTTTTTATTGTATACTTCCGATATCCATCCTGAAGAAATTGTAGTATAGAAACAACATCATCTTCTGTTGGAGATAGGAACCGGACTGAACACCAAGATCAAAAAGTTCGTCCAAGGCTTATTGTGATCCTTGAGAGTGGAAGGTTGCCTAAAACCTTTAATATGTGTAGCTAAGTGCCTTGGTATCTTTACTCTGCAACCCATTCCTTTCAACCTCCAGACTGGGAGAAAGTTTGATATCGGAAGACATCTAGGTGCATTAAGAGGAGACAGTGAGAGGTGCATTTTCCAGAGAGGAGCTATAGACATGCTCTTCACAGCTATCGCTCGCCTTTGTCGAAACAATCCCTTGCTTTGCAGACTACAGTATACCCCCACAAGCTTCATGCAAAATGATTTCTGTATGCATTGCATTTCCCATTTATAGATTATTTAAGGATCACCGCATGGGATAACATTTATCCAAGTATAACAGGTATGTTAACAGTGTTAAGAGTATGCTCCTCTTTGGCTTGGCTTTGCTCTGGGTTTACTTTTGTTTGTGTTTGGTTCTACGTTTCTGAATGTCTTTTAGCAACGTTAAGAGTCACAGTGAGTGTATTGAATCTGTGATTAACCAGCTCCTGAAGGGCTTCTGTAGAGTGTGAATACTGTTTATTTTCCGTTCTGAAGTGCTATGATCTGGATGTTTTAGGGACGGGACATAGGGGCAGGTTGGCTAACTTGGATTGGTTTCAGGTTAGGGTGGTGTGCGATTGAAGTTGATAAATAGAGGCATACGGGGCCTGATATGATTTGCTTACCCCTTTTGTGGTTTTATGTTGTATAAATGGACATGATAATCATGTAAGCAGGTTGACCATAGGGCTGCTCAAGAAGATGCATGGACACCAGTTCAATAAATGTAGGTTCGTGTGGACTGATGCTTTCTGGTTTTGAGGTGGGGGCTGTCGTGTGATTGGGCCCACCCATCTTTGGCTCCTCTCCTAGAACTAGCTGGGAGGGAGCATTATTAGTGGCTAGGGTTTTATGTTAATTGGCCGCACTCTGCTGTGGACTGAGGCCAGAGATTAGTTTTGCACAGGTTTCAGGTTTTCTTTATTGCTATAGTTATGTGAAAAGAAGAAATAACGACACCTATTCAAGACATAGATAGATAAGAAAAACATTGGTAGCTTTTTATAACAAGCATTGGCATAGCCAATATGTCTCGCTTTTGGGACCTTATAAGTGAATAGCTATGCAACACTTGTTTAATTGATGGATATTGTGCTGGATAACTAAACATTTATAATGTCTGAAAGGCGAGACCTATTGGCTATGCACTGGGGGGCCTTTTAAGTGTTTATGTAGAGCTATTGACTTTGCCAATGTTTCTAAGCTGTGCTGTAGAGAAGTATGGCTGCTGTGCAGCATGCTGAGAAGTTGTAATTAAAATGTGTAAGAAGAACTGAGTGATGCTGTGGTGTCGTTGAGTGATGCTGTGGTGTCGTTGAGTGATGCTGTGGTGTCGTTGAGTGATGCTGTGGTGTCGTTGAGTGATGCTGTGCTGGCATTGAGTGATGCTGTGCTGGCGTTGAGTGATGCTGTGCTGGCCCTGAGTGATGCTTGCATGCATGGTTCATGTTACAGGAATTTTTCTTGCAGTAGTCTATTATTCATTTGTGAAGGAAGATAGCAGGCTGCAGGTTTCCGGGAGCAGCAAAGAAGATTGTTAAATAATTTAATTAATTTACTTCATCTTGAAAGATTCCTTACATCCAATTTGGAGAAGCACAGTGACAAGGCCTTTAGACAAGAACGGACTTCTGTCATCATATACATTGGTTTCAAAAGGAGCCTCCTGTGGGCACTGAGCGATACACAGAAACATAAAAGACGAAGCCAAGTTTCTCGCCTGTAGTTACAGAGTCTGCAGGCTCCTTCCTTTCCCAGACCAGCCCATGAGTTGAACTCCGCCATAGGGAGACCTAATAGGCGCATGTAAAGAATGTCTCTACAGCTAAGCAAATTGATAGTCTCTGTGAGAGTGGGTTGCAGCCTCCCAGGTACATAGAAATTATTCTAAGGGGCTAAAATGTTGGTGGATTTTAGAGAGCGAAAGTCCTGTTTGTAGGAGGTGATTTGCAGCTGTTTGTCTGTGGCTTTTTTTTCAGAATGTGTAGTGAATAGTGTTCAACTCTATGGCTGCTTAATATTTGCATAGAATTTATTGTGTCTTGGACTTGCCGGTGCCATGGGTTTCCAGGGGTCTCAAATATCTCTTTAAGACTGGCTTTTAGCGAGTTGGGTGGAGCTCTCAAAACTCTGATATAGAATATTAAAATATCGGCCTCACAGCATTTGCTTGGCTAAGTCAAGTTTTGCACAGGACAGCAGAACATCACAACTAGTGAGAAGTTGTGCATTTCTTTTTTTTTTTTGTAACTTTTAATTTATTGGTTTTAAGTACAGCCAAACACACATGATTGGACGACAAGTTCAAGATATTAAACATATTAATTGAGCAGACATTGGTTTACATTGTACCACAGACCGCACTCTCCCGTTCCGCATGTCTATGCATCTCTATTTCAACAGAAGGTAACACACATGGATCCCTCTATATTTATTCCATTGCAACCACTTTCTATCCCATTTCTTGGGGAACCCCGAGCCTTAAAAACCTCAGTTTCAGCCAGCATGCATCTATCCATTTCTTTTGCCCATGGGGTAACGAGCAGAGGGTTCGCTCCCCCCCAACCCTTCGCCAGCTCTCGTTTCACTAATGTGTACCCCAGTGTTGTGAATTGCTGTTCGACTTCCGTGAGGCCAGTCCCCTCCCAAATGTTCAACAGACCCAGTTGTGGCTTCAATACTATTTCCTTTCTCAAGGCCGCCTGCATGTGTTCTGAGGCTCCCTCCCATAGGGCACATATGTTTGGGCAGCTCCACAGCGTATGATAAAATGTGGCCTGTTTTCTGCATCCCCTCAGACAAAGATCATCAGCTCTAGCTCCTATTTTCACCAACACTTTCCCTGTTATGTATGATCGGTGGAGTATCTTCATCTGTATCAGCCTGAATCTGAGAGTGATGGCCGCTTCTCGGTGGGACATAAGAGCCGTTTGCCAATCCTCGTGGAATATCGGACCTAAGTCGTCCTGCCACTGCTCACTGAGCTTTGGAAAGGTGTCTGGTAGGTTATTAATCAACTTCTTGTATGTTAGAGATATTGCCTTTGAAGTGAGAGGCCCATCTAGTAAACGGTCCTCCAGTGGTGACGACTCTGGTAATTCTTTGAGAGACGGAAAAGCCGCCCGTATCGCGTGCCTAATCTGTAAGTACCTGTATATTTCTCCTTGAGCCAAATAGTATTGCTTTTGAAGGTCACCGAATGTTAGTACAGCTCCCTTCTTCACCAGGTCTTTCACCGCGGAGATACCTATGAGGTCCCACTTGTCAAACCCGGGCCGATGGCACAACATACCCAGTTTCTGGGTGTACCATAGCGGTGTCGCCTGTGAGAGGACTCCCGCCCACCCCAACCGGGAATTGACTATGCCCCATATCTCTAATGTATGCTGGGTAGGTCCAAAAAATCTCCTCTTATGTTTCCTATCACTGGTGTACAGGGCCCCCAGATACCCGTAGCGATCAGTTTGGTAACGATCAAGAGCATACGCTGGGTCGTCAGGGGGTGATACATCCAGTGATTAACCGTCACCAGTTGCGCCGCCCAGTAATAAAACTGCAGGTCAGGGAGTGAGGTTGTGCATTTCTGCACTAGATCACTTGTCTACCAATCCCCTGCTTTGGGCCAGTTCATCAGTGTTGTTCTTATGCTGATCAGTCATTTTGCTGTAGCAACAACAGTTGCTGGTATCAGCCGGAAAATACTCTACAACCTTAGATACAATCAAAAAGAAAACTGGATTGTCAGTGCATCGTTGTTGATTTTTGAGTAATTTGCTATTTGATATACCATGTAAGCATTGAAGTGAAGGAAAGTTCAGAAGAGACTCCAATTAGTCATTCTAACTTACTGTACCAGTGTGCCACCAAGCTTGTAATTTATTTCAAAAGTTCTGACAACCTCTTAAAATTTGGAAAGTGTTCTCTGGATGTTACGAAATTTGTGAGAAAAGTCATGCAGTTTTGCACGTCTTTTAATGTACACTGGTAGAGATATGCATGCGTCAAGGTGACGGCATAGAAGAGGTACAGATGTCAGGATTGAGGTGACCTGGCAGAGAGCTGTGCACAGTCTGGTACTGGAGTAGCATGATGCAAACACAAAATATGCAAACATTTATAAATCCACAAAGACCTAATATTTAGAACATTACAGCACCGGACCATAAGTACATGTCTGGTATCAAAACAAACCAAACCCACCCCCTTATATGTATAATCTTACTAAGTTTGCAAAGAAAGCAAAATTACAAAGTTAAACAATTAGCTGAAGAAGTCCAGCTTTGGACGAAACGCGTTGGCTGCTTGAGTGTCATATATATATAAGGAACATTTGAATCTACGTTTAAAATAAAAAGATTGACACAAGAATCGGAAATCAGTTGTTTTTTTTTAGGCTGTTGACCTTGACTTATTAAGTGTTATTTGGTGCACCTTACTGTATGTTTTTGCTTATGTAGGCCCTCTTTTTGGACAACACCTTGACAGCAGGTGTTGATAATGTGTGCACATTCCTTGAATATTTTTTATTTTTCCTAGATTTGGGATATACAGAAAAAGGTGCAGGTTGAGCATGGGGTCCGCTGTCATATGTATGTTTGGAGTAGCAGGATGCTTCATGTATGCCCTGGGGTGCATTGGCAGGGCCATATGTGGGTCTTAGCACTTGGACAGCAGAATCAGTACATATTAGGGTTGTGGTGCATTGGCACCAAGATCTGTGGGCCTCTGTACTATAATAGGGAAATGTCTCTAGACAAGCAATGAGGATCACTGGCGTGGGTGTTGGTATGGAGAGTGCATTGGCGTTGTTATGTTATTTCACTGTAAATTGATTGCCTGCACAGCATACCCATCTTTCTCTCTCCCCAGCCCTGACTCAGGATGCCTCTCCCACTGGCCCTTCAGGCCCGTCTGGCGAAGCGTGGGATTCTGAAACATGTTGATGCTGGTGAGTACTCTTTACAAGAGTCTGAAGGAAGTTTTTTAATGCTGTTCTTAAACAAAAATCAGCATATGGCATGCTGTTTGTTTTTCTTAGTGATATTATTGGATTGCACCATAGAAACCTGTAGGTGGTGTAAGGTGGCCTCCATGTCTTTTAATTTTGCATATGTTAGGTCAAAGCCTGGTGAAAGTAAGGACCCCTTCCGATGGCAACCCCCATAGCATCTATCCAGGGGCCTCTCACTCTCCTGGATGGGAAGATTATTGCAGCCATAAAAGGAGATTTGGATATGCTGATGGTCTCTGGTGAAAGGAGGAAATACCTGGGAGATGTAGCAGGATTTTGAAAGAGATTGAGGAGAACAGTGGTTTAAAGTTTAAAATTAAGATTTTACCAGGCGCAAGACTTCAAATGATACTAGCCTTTTTTCTCTCCCTAAAATCGGGAACAGATTCTCAACAAACTGGGAGTTAATGGAGGGTTGCTCTCAAAGTAGTAATAAGGGTCAATATACAGAGACCAACTGCCCCTTCCTCAACCCAGCTCTACCCGCACCACTCTACTGATAGCCGCTAATATGACATCCGTGTACCTAGCCACAAGACTGTCTGCCTTTGCAGCTGTCTGAAGTCAACAGAACCTACAAGTTTAGAAATAAATAGGGTTTCCTGTGCCCAAGTCACTACGGAGAATATACTGAAAGCATCAGACATACCGATGTTGTAAACGGAATAACGGAAAGCTTATTTGATATGCTAGTCGGAACAAAAATTGAATGGAGAATGCAAATTCACTGATATGTCAAAATATGTCTTTCACAGTACAACTAACAAAGTAGGCTCCAAAAACAGAAATAACATGAGTGATCCCATACTAGCGGAAGAAAAAAATTACGGTAGAATAATTAATTACTTTCAAAATTGGCCACCTCAGTGGCCAAACAGTGAATATATATATATCTGATACGTTTGCAGGCAAGTGACTAGTGAATCCGTAATTATTTATTCTTACGACGTGGAGCACCTCTTGTAATCCCTCATACTACTTTTATTTTTTGAAATCTTTTTTTGGTTGATTGATAGTGGAATCATATTTACTTTTATTAATAAACTAGGGTGGCGAAGTGAGCTAAAGAACGATGATGGATTTAAACAAGATCTGTGACTGGGGGTGAGTGCCCAAAAAGTTTCAGCACTTCATCCATCATCTCCTTGTGTTTGCCCTAAGTTGGCAGGGTACGCCCAGACGTGGGTCCTTGCTCACTGTGCCACTGGATTTAAGCTAGCCTGGCTGATGAGGAGTGTTACCCTGAAACCAGTCCCCGTATGCTTGTTTGCGGTCCAGGGAAGACCTGGCTTGGCATTTCGGGCTGGACTGTTCCCATGAGGCACAGGGTCAAGACTGATTTGCATATGGCTGGGTCTGAACTGGGGTGGCGAAGTGAGCTAAATAAAGATGATGGATTCAACCCAGATCTGTGACTGGCGGTGAGTGTCTAAAATGTTTCAGCACTCCATCCATCATCTCATTGGGTTTGCTTTAACAGTCCTTGTTCACATTCCATATTTTTTTTAACTTTTAATTGATAGAGAGAGGAATAATCAGTATTTGCATTTAAGTGTTGTGTAAAATGGCTAAATATCAACATAGGACAATCTTTTTGTTTGTTATTAAATCAATAATAGAAACACGAGCTGCTTTTTAAACCCTGTAAAAATAATTTAATCCAAACTTCAGGATAAAATGCTCTTTCAAGAATCCTTAGCTGGTAGAGAAAGTGACTTTTCCAAAATAGTAGTCTTAGTGATACAGCCTCAGAAGTCCACATTGTAAATATTTATAGTCTGGATGATGATGCACTATAGAACGTTCAGTGTGTTTTTATTTATAAAACATTTGCTGTGGTGCATCTTTTTCCCACGTCTGCATGAAGGAGTGAGTCGAGTCTCATATTTTTTTCCAATTTGTCCTTTAGAGCCCGAAGAGGAGATCATAGCGGAGGATTATGATGAAGACCATGTTGATTATGAAGCTACCCGAGTGGAGAACCTGCCACCAAACTGGTACAAGGTCTTAGATCC
Source organism: Triturus cristatus (assembly GCF_964204655.1). NCBI lineage: Eukaryota > Metazoa > Chordata > Amphibia > Caudata > Salamandridae > Triturus > Triturus cristatus. The sequence continues at coordinate 1,192,765,092 of NC_140593.1, forward strand.
TGCCTGGTGAGCACTTACCTACCAATGACTATGCAGCGCGTTACTCAAGTGTCAAATGAGTGTCTTTGGACTTTCCAAGGTTGCTTTTTCTGGCATAACATGGACTATCTAGAACTTAAGACAGTGTCATGTTAGCCCAGAGAATCCTAGATTGTAAACTTGGAATAAAATGTGTCCTCGAAAATCATGACCCCTTTAACGTTTTGAAATGTCCTCATAGTAAAAGACACAGGGCACCATTGAACAGCAAGTGAGGAAATTAAGTTGAGCATACTTCCTTGTCTTTGAAGCAGCACAAAAAGATGATGAATGGAATGCTGGACATTGTCAGACATTCACCCCAGTACAGAGATCTGGGCCTAAATCCATTGATATTTTGCACACAATGCCATTCCAGTTTAGACCCAGCCATATTCAAATCATTCTCAACTGTGCTCCCCATGGGAACAGTCCAGCCTAAACTGCCAGGTTAGGTCCTCCCTGGACCTACAACAAGCATCCTGGGACCTGTTCTGGGGTATCATCCCCCATCAGCCAGGCTAGCTTGAATCCAGTGGCATAGGGTAAAGATTGATTTGCATATGGCTGGGTCCAAACTGTGTTGGCATGGTGAGCAAAAAAACAATAGATTTATCCCAGATCTGTGACTGAGGGTGAATGTTTGACAATGTTCAGAATTCCGCCCATCATCAGTTTATGTTGCTCATTGTCTTTGAAGACCTTTTTTGGCTAGCCTCTTTGCTTTACCATTTATTTCATGCCTGTTTATTTTGGTGTTCTGAGTTTATTTTTTAGTATTGTAGGGTACCCATATACCTTGAAACTATGAGCTCGTTAGGAATTTTTAGATAAATTCCATCATGGCTGGCTGAAACCACTATGATTGCTATATAAAGTTGCGTTTAAAAATCTGGACATATTGTGCCTTTGCTATTTATTCCTGATGTGACTGCAAATCTTGTTCTATAAAGCGCAGCGTCATAGAATGTATAAGCATTGGCTTTGGGGAGAGAAGGCGGAATGGAATCTCACTCTTTCTTTATTTCTTCTGTCAGCGGACTTCCGTATTACTGGAATGTGGAGACTGACCTGGTCTCATGGCTGTCACCCAACGACCCAAGTGCTGTTATCACAAAGCCGGTTATAGCCAAACCAGCAAAAAAATTCAAAGGTGAGAACCGTGCAAGCTAATGTACAATTTGAGGGTGCCTATTCCTCAGTGCGGCCACAATGAAGTCAAGCTTGTTTGTAGGAAACATGAACTGGGTAATTCATCTTAGGGGGGCTCATCCCTCATTTATAAGAATACCCATTTTAAATACATAGAACTTCCTGAATGAGTCACCAGGCGTCTTCCCCTTTGTATTTGTGAATAAATACAGCAGATTTATACCTGATTTCTCCAGGCTCTGGTTTTGTTTTCTTAAACTTTGTGGAATCGACCTAAAAACAGGTGCTAAAGCAGGTGTTCTCCAAGCGCAAGTTCAAAGAATCCAAAGCAAATATTTTAAACAATGCTTATCAGATTATAACTAAATCAGATTAAATACACAATTTGTTATCCTAGTGCAGAATGTGCTTGCATTAATGTGCCAACAAGATGGCTCAGTGAGTTGGCGCTCAACACTGTCAGAGCTGCAGATCTCACGTTCGTATCTCAGCAAGACTAGCTCAGCCTCCGTGCTTTCAAGTGTGGTAAACTGAGTGCCATTAATTTGGGTAATAGTAAGGCCTTTTACAGCACTTAGCAATGGTGGAAGTATGAATTGAAACACTGAATAAAGACCATTGAGGGCCATGAAATCTGCGACTGTCATTGCAGATATTATGTCGCTCCTTCCCACATACTCTGGGATTAAACATGGACAACCGCTTATCATTGTCCAGTGTTAGAGGAAAAGATTGACTGCAGCAGGGTAAAGGCAATATGGTTTAAAGCATATAGTTTTACAGCCTTTACAGATTCAGCACAATCTGCAGGCACATAGTGTTAAGATCCGTAGAGAGAGGGGTGATCAGTGGGTTTAAGGGTTTTTGTTGCTCTTATTTACAACATATTTTTCTGTGGGAGTGTTTTGTGAACTGGAATTAAATGACTTCATTGCTATTGACTTAGTTATCCGTGCAGAGGCTGACCTGGTAACTTTATGGTAATTGTAGCAGTTTCACAATGTTTCGGGCTGGGGGTGCTGCCTGTTATTAACTCTTATCAGTGCTTGGCAGTGTCACTGGTCTGCCATTGCCTCTCATAGGGTGGTACATGGTGTCAATGGTCTGTTTTGGAGCTGATATGTTACTTTCAGTAACAAGTATGCTTCAGTACCTAACAGAGATGGTCATGGGATAATGGAGGGATCGAGAAAGAGAACCTGCTAGAACACATGTTGGGATGCATGGCCCTACAAGCCATCCCGAAGAGTTTGGGTCATGCAAATCATTTGATCTTTTCTGATTGGTTGCCAGTTGGCTTCCACCCGAGTAGAAAGTTGCAAATAGCATGAAAAAAGTGAACTCCATGTTTCTTTTGTAACTTTTGTCTTCCCATCAGCGGCAGAGTCAGACGAGGAGCAGGAAAATCCCCTCGAGAAAGAGGAGCTAAGCGAAGTAAGAGAGTGGAGCGAAGTGAGAGAACGGACTGAAGAGCGGGAGCGAAGGGATGTCAGAGAGCGGGGTGACGTACGAGAGTGGGGTGATGTACGAGAACGCAACGACGTACGAGAACGCAACGACCTACGAGAACGCAACGACCTACGAGAACGCAGCGACGTACGAGAACGGAGCGACGTACGAGAACGGAGCGACGTACGAGAACGGAACGACGTACGAGAGCGGAGCGATGTGCGAGAACGGGGTGACGTACGAGAACGGGGTGAAGTGCGAGAGCGCAGCGATGTACGAGAACGGGGCGATCTTCGAGAGCGAGGTGACGTAAGGGATCGGAGTGACATCCGAGATCGGCGATTTCATCGGCGAGAGGACTCCTCACAATATTCCAAAGGGAGAAAAGGTAAACATCACAACCCTCGGCTAATCTTTCTCCGCCATCCTTTCTGCTTGGGGCTTGGTATCTTCTTACCTCATTTTTCTCACCTTCCACGTTAGTGGCCATATCTTAGTCTGGCTTCCCCCTCACATCACCTGCTGGGTTTACTGTCTTACCCGACCATTAGCTTCAACTAGGATAGTGGGTCCTTGCATTTTTTTCCCCCTCTGCTTGCTTATATTGATGTTAGTGGGCTAACTTATAATGGACCCTTTGAATGGCTTAATAATTAAAACCCAGCTATTCTATTTTGCCTTTTTAGAAGATTTCTGGAAATTCCTCGTTTACTTTACCCAATGTCTTCTGTAACTCTTTGAATTTCCCAATTACCCCCACCCCCCCCTTATTTTCCTTTTTATGTACGTTACTCTGCTTCTCTAACGTACTTCAAATCACAAATTTTAATTTATTATGATATGGAACGGAGGTCCACATGACATATGACAATGATAAGAACAATACTAGATAATACAGTAAAAAATATTGATTCTCCAGCCTGTTACATGAAACACTTTAAGAGCTCAACCTACCGACTTCCAACAATGCATAATTTTCTGACCTTTAAAAAGTGCCAATATGCATAGTGCCACAGAAAATTTACAAAAATGTCATACTAGAGTCTTATAAATGCAATCATAAAAAGTGACATCATGCGTAATAAAACATAGAATATTGCAAGCATGCATAATGCCACAAAGGCATTCAATTGTGTACTCTAATCCCATAAATGCAACCTTTAAGAAGTAGCATAGTGCATAACGCAACATAAAGTATGCTAATATTAACAAACCTTAAAAAAGACATGCAACAATAACCTGAAACAATGATTTACCGTACCTGTTATATGCACCAGACTTCTCTCTGCGGTTTTTCTAGATATTTACCAGATATATCCCCCATTGTCCCTCACCAGTTGTTGTCTTCCCTCGGACAGTTCTGTTCACTCCCCTGTGCTACTTTAGCAGTCGTGTCCTGCCTGTCTGCTAGCTTAGCAGTTGTCTCATCCACTCTATTACTACATATCAGTTATGTACCCTCCCTCCTGTAACACCTTCCTTGTTAAATACCTTTTATGACAAGTTATGTATTATCTTATCCTCCACTCCCTCACCTGATATGTCTCTCCATCTCTGCCTCCAGTTTTGCCACCCCATTCCTTGGTTACCTTCTTAGTCATGTACCTTTTCTTGCAAGCTATCTACCCTTTCTCTCTAGTTATGCTCCTTCTTTTCCTACCTTACTAGTTGTGTACCATACTGCTCTCTGCTGTCTTACCTTGTATTTTGCAAATATGTCCCCCTTAACCGCCTTACTACATATTTAGTAGCTGTCACCCGTTGATATCTCATCAGATATCTCCTCTCCCAGCCGCATTAGCAGTCAGTACTCTCTTCTCTCTTTTTTGTTTTTGTTTTATATATCGCAAACTAGACCCGAAGATATCAGGTATCGGAGCACTTTACATGAGCACCAGTTTTGTTACACAAGAACACATTAATTTGTGTTAGGCACAGGGAGATGAAGCGATTTGCCCACAATCACAGGATGTCATTGCCGAGACTCTGAGTTCCCCATCTTCGAGGTCGACAGCTCTAGCCATAAGGCTACACACATCTCTCTTAACTTTTTAAAATACACCCTTTTATTGATTTTCACATCAAAAGCCTATGGATAACACACATGGAAATGCAGCATTCAAGTAAACACAAATCAACCAATTATGTGCGCAAACACAGTCCTCTCCTCTCTGTTAATTAAGTAGTTATGTCCCTGTGCCTCTGATACCTTAGTAGCTAGGCCTCCTTTGTTATCTTAGCCACTCTTTAGCAGGCATATCCCATCTCCTTTGCTGCTTTAGATCTTGTGTACGTACAGTAACCTCTGCGGTATTACCAGTAATGTCCCCTTCCTCCTCCGTTACCTCTTTTAATGCACCATGTATTTGAATGCATGTTTAAATTTCCTATTTGTTGTTCCTGGCTTGTCTCTCCGGTACCAGATGAATTTCAGTCCTTTGAGCCAAGTAACTTCTCCCGTTTCACAATATTATCTTGACTATAATCCGAAGATAATTGCACACGGCTATGTTACCTTCAACTTCTTTCCCAGTGTTCATCTTTCATTCATTGTACATATCTTTTTATTTCTTGGGATGGGGAGAATTTGAAATGGCTTATTCACAAAAATAGAAACTTCTTGTGTAGCAAACCTATTCTAATGTAGTAAACATATGCTCAGTCCTGCACATTCCAGCATATACATTTATCGCAAGCAACAATGGTTCACACATTTTCGTGTTAGGAATGTAAGATTTGCTTAATAACAGAAACATTTCAACGTATTCAGTTTTAAGGTATTTAAGTATCCATGTGTTAACATGATGACTGCATTTGTGTTTGGTGTATGTATTATATTTGTCAGGTGTCTTTGAAAACTTAATAGCAAAAAGCCTAAAAGTGCAGTGAAGTGACAGCAGTGACTACCAACATCACTTGTCCCACTAGCTAATCTCACCCAAGAAGCTAAAACATTTACCTGATAGGTGGGATAATTACAACAATAATTTTACTATCATACCCACACACATTTTAACCATATACAGAATAACCTTGCTGCTGGGAATACCCATAATATTTACAGTTGCCCATCCATCCTCTCATTTCTTTTGCATAGAAACTATGCGTTAAGGCCTTACTATGTAGCCTGGCCTCCACCATTCTGCCTTTTGCAGAGTGGCCTGCATGCCTCCATTTTAGCCATTGTCACAAAAATTGCTTCTCTGTACTAGAAAAATACAGCCTATTGCTGAAAACTAGGGGTCTTTTATTTTTTGTCCCCTCCTACTCTTAATGTGCCTTTTGCTGTTAGAGTCACAGCTTTGTCTCTGCTACCATGACTCGATTGCTGAGTTTTTTTTAGCTAAGCAGACATATTCATTCACAGTAGATAACGTCCATCGCCTCCAGCATGGGAGAATAAGGACTATCAAGCATTGCTCCATGGACCCCTATTAACCGGTCATACACCTCCCTTACATGGCTAAGCAGGCTGCTCTCCTCACTTCTACACCACTCTGAATTGTGCATCCAAGAGAGTTAACTGTGTGAATCTGCCGTGGCTGTGGCTACTGCTCGCATCAGTACTTGGCACAAAGAGATAGATGTTTGTTCAAAATCATCCATCTCATCAGTTGAAATTGCTATGTTTTTATTGTGTGGATTTCGTAGGAAGCAAGAAGGACGATGAGGTGGATCCCATGGACCCGAGCGCCTACTCCGATGCTCCTCGGTAAGTAGATTGGTGCAGAGATGCTACAAGATTCCCCCCAGTATGAACAGGATAGGTCATGGGACTGGCATCGGAAAGCCGGCTGTTTGCTCTGTCGCTCACCGGTCTTCGGGTAACAGTGGCCGAGTTGGATAGAACCACTCCCCTAATGGGGGCCGAGTACAGAGAGCTGGATGCCCCAGTAGAATGGGTCATTTACAGGGCCTTCCTGCTTCAGGGCCCAGTGGGCACATCACCAAGAAGGCTTCAGCTAATGTACAAGGCATATCTGCTCTGGGACACTGGTTCAATAGACACCTTCCCCCCCCCCCCCCCCCTCCCCTCCAAGGAATCTTGATTAGTGACAGGGGTGTACAGAGCCTTTGCTCTAATGACTTAGCTTCACTGGTTTGGATGACCCTGCCGTTAGAGGGGATGTGAGCCTCAGTTGATGGACAAGGGGGTAATAAGTCATTTTCCTTCTCCATCAAATGTGTTTGGGTGGCCGGCTGGGCTGACACAGGGATACCAAGCCTTACCCTGTAGGGAGCTTGATTCAGTAAGGCTCAGTATGGCAAGGGAATACAGAGCCCTCTTCGTCCAAGGCCAGAAGACGGGATCAGTGGGTAGCTTGGTGGAAGAATGCACATTCAGCTAGCCCACCCATGTGTCTGTTTCAATGGGATACCCATGGTCCGCCCAGTGCTGAATATATGTCAACAAGAGTGCACGCAGCAGCAGTCTAGCAGCGCGTTTCTTCCATGTCAGATACCTGTGATGTGTATGCCCTGTGACACCAAGGAGACTTGGGCATCACTGACATAGGGTGGCTTCGGGCTGATGCTTAAAGGGTTAAAGTGGATATGCACATACTGCGCTTCATGGTAGTCTGTATGATACTACCAAAATGGCTGCATCAGATGGTTGCTCGTATTTTACGATTCTTTCTGCTTTGTTTTTATCCAGCGGCAGTTGGTCCACTGGTCTGCCGAAGAGGAACGAAGCTAAAACTGGGGCAGATACCACAGCTGCTGGGCCCCTCTTCCAGCAGCGCCCATACCCGAGCCCTGGGGCAGTTCTACGCGCCAACGCTGAGGCCTCAAGGGCCAAACAGTTGCAAGAGTAACAGCCACGCTCCAGACTACCCATCCGTGTATATTGTCCTTTTTTCATTACAGACTTTTTATTGAAAATAATTATTATTATTACGGAAACTTACAAGGAAGCACAAAGTAAAGAGTTTATTGATTGTTATGCCCGGGGATTATGGCCTGTTTTGTGGCTCTTACCATTGCTTGTTCCTCACCACAAGCATGGGGTTCCATTCGTTATTTTAAGATCTTGGATGTTATTTAACTCCTAAATGTTGTACATTCCCTGTGGATTCCTGTAAGGATTCACAAGCCACGCTTTTGTTGTTTTGGTCTTGTGTTGAGGGAGAGTCGTAAAGGTTTGACCCATCCCAAGGTTCCCTACAGTTTTCATGTCCATTAGGTTTCTCCTTTGACCCCAGGAGAATTAGAACATAATTATCTAAATCTCGGTGTAAAAAAGGATCTCAAGACCTAAAGATAGTTGCAACTCTTGTTCCCCTTGTTTAGTGATAAATGTGCTTTTTTAATGCAGGTTTACAATGATTCCACCGTTTCTCCTTCGTAGAATCCTCTGACGAGTTCTGTTGCTCCTGTGGGCGCCCTCAGCCTAAAGAAACGCACTGCCGAGCTGATGGTGCAGGCCTGATGTAATGTGCGGATTCAAACAGCATCCAGTCAGTTTAGTGCTACCTCCATTTTTCAAATGCAGCCATTTTTCTAAGTATCCTGATAGCACAGAACCAGGCATCACTACTAAGTGGGAGAGGTACCTTTCAATAAGGATGGAACAAGGGAGGCGGTGAAAATAAGACCATGATCATTCATATCACAGCGAGCTTCCTTTCTAAATATATAGAAGTGCAGAAAAAATGGAGAGTGCTGTTTCATTACCCCTACTCTACTGCGTATAGGGTTTAAACACACATTTGGTGGTCTTTTCTGCAGATTTCTTAGGAATTCACTTTGTGTTATCATTTTTCTCACCTGCAAAAGTTAGAAAAATTGGCCTACAGTTTTCCCCGATTTCTTATCAAATTTAGATCACCTCCTAAAAGTACATACAAGCAGAAGGGCCTTGGTGGACCATATGTCATATGAAGTTCTGAGTTTCAGTGGCACATACCAGGGTTCACTAGTTTCACCTGCTTGCACCACCACTGCTAGAATTAGCCATAGTGCAGATAGGAAGGTTAATCCCTGCGCAATGACGATGCAAACCTAATTCCTTGCTATGATCTATAGCTAAAGAAAACATTTCCTTGGAAGTCCTTAAACTAAAGTGAGTTTACCTTTAAAACTGACTGTTTAAAGCTGTTAGACAAATTTCATGCTGTGTGTTTTTTCCATAGTGTAAATATCCTGAGTGTCTGTAAATAAAACACTAGTTTTTTAATTCAAGCATACGCCATTTGCCTTTGTTTATTGTATTTTTGAGTCTTAGAGCAGTTCCTTTTTGGCATAAGGATGGGGTGTTTTGAGGCCAATTAGTGCCTTATCTTCCCTATTCTTAGCTACCAGAACTCTGAGGGGGACTAGATATGGTCCTCTTGGGTAAACATTTATTGCAAATGGAGAAAGGACTTGAGCACCACAATCAAACCTGAACTGAAAATCGCAGTCGGAGTGTTTTGTGACTCCATTTCTTGTTAAATTGCTTATGTAGAAGTTACATATGTTATAAACATAGAAACCTAATATTGAGAACGTGGCACATCACAGATTGTGGAATTCAGTGAGGGAAGCAGGTGTATTTACAAAGTGCAACCATGTGGAAAGTGATTCTATCTTATAATATTTTAGAGATGGTTCTATCAACAGGAAAACCTATTCGGAAGACGTAGTCTGATCTCATGATGGGGAAAAAGCAGTACTAAAGAGAATGGATGTTCTAGGAAGTGCCACCTTCTTTCAAAGAAATGTTTGTTATACTGTGTGTGTGTGTTCGGGGTGTGGGTCTTATGCTCAGTGGCGGAAACCAATGAAGTAGCAGTCGAAGTTAAAAGTATTTTGGCGAGCCAGGGTTTGGTGGCCAGGTTTAGTGACTGTGTGTGAGATTACCAGGGTGACAAAACTGGGGAAGTAGATTATTACTATTAAAAAGAATTAAGTAAGAGCATAAACCACCCAATACCTGATAAGACAGTCAGAGATTTCCATTCACAGTTAGGGTGAGGAATGGAAGATTATTACTTGGGTGCCAAGCGTGTAGGGAAAATTCAAAGGTGAAGACCATGTCAAGGAGGTAGATTAAGATGACGAGAATGCCCAAGACTTAGCCTTCGTTGGTTATCTCTGGTGTGTAGACCCGGAGAGTGACGTGCACCAAGAATCAAGAGACAGAGCAGTTAAAAAGTGTGATCTGAATGATTCCCGTGCAGCATTGGTGATGCCGAAAAGGGCGATGGTGGCTTAGTTGACTAGGTTGAATGCCTCTGAGAGTTAAAAGATGAGTAGCCTATTAAGAGTTGGTGATGGTATGGACCAGTGAAAGACTCCTGTTTGAGCAGTTGCTGAGTGGTAAGCCATTGCTTCTTAAGTCGAAACCTATCGGACAGTGCAGCTGTCTCGTTTACTAACAACATCTTGTGGACATTCAGATTGCTTTCCAGGGAATGCCTTCTGCCCATTGTTTACCATTGGCTTTATGGTTTGTAACTCATGTTTCCTGGCTTTTTCTCTTTTTGGCTATCCAGCTTGAGCTTGTCTCTTCCCTTGCCCAAACCCTATTTATGGTATCCTTCCACCAGTGCTCGATTCCTGTAAATAGGCCTTTAAATCTTGTTCTTACCTTGTCATATTTGCTGTGCATTCAAAGACAGCGGTCAAATGTCAGGCGCTGTCTTCCAGGGAACTTGGTGTTTACTTTTCTTTCTCCGACTTCAAAATGTTAGGGTTTATGTGACAATCATGCTGGCTACTGGGGCTGTGCTGGACAGAAGGCTGTATAATGTTATTTATTTTTAGCACACAACATTTAACTGTCTGTAAATGAATTGTGCAGATATATCGGAATATATCAGAATTGGTGAAGCACAAATTAAGCACATTTTTTGGTAATTCATTAGTGTGGTGGAAACATATTAAAATTCGATCAAAATAAATCAATTCACTAGGTGATGCCATTTCCACACATTGTTTGTGCACTGTATACTTTTATCAGTAAAACTGTATGTCTGTGCAAATGTAATGGTCATTTCAATTAAAGATGTGTTATCTATACTAGCGGTGCCACTTTACCCCACTCCACTCTTCACTCCACACTCCCCCACGAAACTCCTCCACACTGCATCACTGCGCTGTACTCTACTCCACTTTAATCCACGGCTCTTTACTATACGCCAATATACTTTACCCCACTCTACTCTGCACCCCTGCACTCTACACCGGGCCACCCTACTCTAAGCCGCTACACTCTATGCTACTCTACGCTGCAACACTCCACTCTATGCTACTCTGCACCACTGCACTCTACACCACTTTAGTCTACGTCACTCTACTCTGAAACAATATATGCTGCACAATTCCATGCCACTCTACCCTGCGCCACTCAACACTACTCTGCACCACTCTACTGCACTCGTGACACTCTACTATACAACACTGCACTCTCCGCCACTGCACTCTCCGCCACAGCACTGTACTCTGCACTACTCTACTGCCCTCTATGGTACACTCTATGCCTCTCTATTCTACAACACACTACTCTGTTCCATGCACTCTACTATGTACCTCTGCATTCTTCACCACTGCTCTTTACACCACTCCACGACACTCCACTTTATGCCACTGTTCAAAACATTGCACTCGATGCCACTTCACTCTGTGGCAACTATTCTGCACCACTGCACTTAACGCCACTGTACTCTACTCTACAACACTACTGTAGGAAAGGGCCTCTTTTTGACATGGTCACAGACACCTTTTGCCCACTGGCACTGACTCTTTTGTTTGGAAGTGCATTGGGTCCCTGCTAACCAGGCCCCAGTGCCAGTGTTCTTTCCCTAAAACTACACACATGTTAATTGTAATGCAATTAACAAGGACTTTAGCACCCTTGTAAGACCCTGGTAAATGGTATCATGGGTATTAAAGAGGGTCCCTAAGGGCTGCAGCATGTATTATGCCGCCCCAAAAGGACCCCCACATAAATAACCTGCAGACTGCCATTGCAGGATGCACGAAATGGTGCAAGCCAATTCGAAAACATGACATTCCCCACTCCCTGTGTGACATGCCTATGTACACTGCATGTACTATGTTAGTCACCCCTACAGAATGCCTTTAGAGGCTTAAGGCAGGGTGCATTATATTACATGTGATGGCACATCTGCATGAGCAGATATGCCCCTGTGATGCCTAGCTCCATTGCTAGGCACTGCAAGTGCTCAGGATGCCATTTTAGGGACATATACTGGGCACTGGTCATTACGAGTTACCCTGTTACATAACGGCTTCACTGAGAACAATGCTGTTTATTATCAAACATCTTGCCTTATTAAATCTGTACTGATGCTAGTATCAGATTGAGACATGCACCTTAGAGGTGCCTCCACTAGCCTTACTAGTCTCTTAGTGTGTTGGCTGACTAGTATCTTCCAGCTTGCCACCACTGACGAGTTTCTGACCTCATGCAAGGGAGAGCCAGCACTCTCAGAGGTCAGGAACAATGCCTGCGCAGCAGAAGGTGCTCTCACCTCCGAGCATGGCTAGCATGTTAGCATATCAAGGGAAAGGCTTCAAACCCTCTGCCACCTTTGAAATGCAAATATGGCTTCGCCCCAAATCTGGGGAATACCGCCCCCTGTCCTGGGACCCATTTGGAACCGGAACAGGCAGGAAATTAGTTATTCATGAGGCGTGTTGCGCCCACAGGCTAGCCACACCCCTAACACGGGCTACCTGAAGTGAACAGCCAGAGAAGGGTTTCCCCATCTTGTTTTTGGTGAAATATAGGGACTTCTGGGTCAGGATTGTGCACAATCCCCACTGGAAGTGAGCATATGGGGGGCGTAGTCTCCCTAGTGATAAGTAACCCATTGGCTACTACCATTAACTCCTCTGTATTGAGTATTTAGGGGTTCCCCTGACACCAGAACCCCAGATTCGACTTCCTGGGAACTAAAGAGGACAAAGAAGAGCAGACACTGTGAGAACCAAGGACCTGCACAGAAACTTGTGCCAAATCCTGCCTTGCTGCTTGCTCCTTAACAATTGCAAAAACCTGACTCGTCTTGCATCTGTGCATCCCCCCTCCCCCCAACATTTAGAGGACTGCCCCGCACTTCAACAACCAGCGATCATCTCCCTTGGGGTGGAGGAGCCATCTCCGTGCATCTGCAGGCACGGACCGCATTTGCCTGGTTCATCCCATTGCTGGCCTTCGGGCTCACCGAGGGAGCATCACTAGAGGAGGAGGTCTTTGTGGCTGTAGGAGGTCAGCCCGGTCTCTCTGCTGAGTTTCGAGGCACTAGACCATCCAGCAGCTCCCCAGCACCAATACCCTTAGTACTGGGTCACCTGCATCAGCCAAGCCTTGTTCTAGGTCCAGTCCGGACACCAAAGCCTTGGAAGCCTACTTACATGTTGAGGGACATCAGGACAGACAAGACCCATGAGCAGAGTGGCCCTGCTGTTTTGTTTTTCTCCCCTCTGCAGAGTACCGACAACCATAAGAGCCTCAAACTCTAGTGGCAGGCTAGCCAAGCATCTCTGCAAATAAGCGCTGCAGCCCAGGTCCACAACTTCTGCCTGTGTCCCCTTGGTCTGGGGTCCCCACAACCTGAGCCCCCCTTTGGGTTCACCCGGACTTGCCCCCAAGTCACCCCTTGCAGCCTTTGTTTCAGGTCACATTTATTTCAACGGTGTAGCGTTCAAGGCTACCATCCTGACCAGCACCTCTGCACCCGGACGCACCAGAGCAGGTAAAGCGAAACTGCTGGTAGTACTTTAGACCATGGCACTCTAGCCCCTTAAGTTCCAAAGAGCACCCTTGAACTCCCCTTGCAAGTACCTGTTGCTATCTGTGTTTTTCTCCCATAGGATAACTTTGTGGCATTCGAGGCTCATGCCTCAAAACCGTTATTTGAGGATTTTTCTGTTTTCTTTTAAAATTGATATCTCCGCTTGTAGTTAACTTATTCTAAAGATCTTGGTGTCTAAATTCTTATGATAATCTACTTTATGTTTATAAATTTGTCTCGGATTTCTTATTGACTGTGTGTACAACAAATGCTTAACACTCATCTATGATAAGCCTAAGATGCTCGACCAAACTACCACAAATAGAGCACTTGGGATTATTAAAGTAAGCCCTGTAAACCAATAATGGTCTTCTGGACATTTTGCATGGCGTACCCTTACATTGGCACCACTACATAAAAAGCCAGCTTCCTACAACTACTCTAAGCCACTGCATTCTACGCCACTCTACACCATCGCACTGTACGTCACTGCAGTTCACACCGCTCTATTCTACTCTACGCTGTTGCTGTCTATACCACTACGTCAATGCACGTTATACCACTGCATTCTATGAGACTGTACTCTGCAAGACTGCATCCCCTGCCACTAAATTATACGTTACTCTACTCTGCGCTATATGCCACTGCATTCTACTCTGCACCACTCAACTCTATGCCACTCTACTCTGCATCACTCCACTCACACTAATCTATGCCACTCTAATCTACCCTGCACCACTCCACTTAACTGTACTCTGAAATCATCTACTCTACTCCGAGCTGTTGCACTTTATACTGCGGGACTACACTCTATGCCACTGCACTCCATGCCACTCTACCAATGCGTTGTACAACACTGTTCAAAACAAATGGGCTTTATGCCACTGCCCTTTACGCCAGTTTATTCTGTACTTTATACCACTTTGCATTAGGCCACTCTACTCCATTCTGCGACACCCCACTCCATGATACTCCAGTCTATGCTGCTACTCCATTAAACTCCAATTCACAACACTCTACTCCACTCTGACAATCTACGACACTACTCCACTCTGCGACATTCTACTCAACTCCCCCTGTGCCACACCATGCTACTTTACCCCGCTCTATTCTACAATACATTACTCCACCACTCTATGCCACTCCACTCTACAACGCTCTACTCTATGCCATTCCACTCTGCTCCATGACAATCTACTCCGCTTTATGCCACTCTACTCTGCATCACTCTACGCAACACCCTCTATGCCACTCCACTCTACAACTTTCTACTCCACTCTTTATCCATTGTCAGCTTGCTCTCCCAGTCCCTCCCGCACACCCTTCCAAGCCCCTCCCTCCCATCCTTCATTGTCAGCTTGCTCTCCCAGTCCCTCACGCCCACTCTCCATTGTCAGCTTGCTCTCCCAGTCCCTCACGCCCACCCTCCATTGTCAGCTTGCTCTCCCAGCCCCTCCCGCCAACCCTCCATTGTCAGCTTGCTCTCCCAGTCGCTCACGCCGACCCTCCATTGTCAGCTTGCTCTCCCAGTCCCTCACGCCGAACCTCCATTGTCGGCTTGCTCTCCCAGTCCCTCACGCCGACCCTCCATTGTCAGCTTGCTCTCCCAGTCCCTCACGCCCACTCTCCATTGTCAGCTTGCTCTCCCAGTCCCTCACGCCCACTCTCCATTGTCAGCTTGCTCTCCCAGTCCCTCACGCCGAACCTCCATTGTCGGCTTGCTCTCCCAGTCCCTCACGCCCACTCTCCATTGTCAGCTTGCTCTCCCAGTCGCTCACGCCGACCCTCCATTGTCAGCTTGCTCTCCCAGTCCCTCCCGCACACCCTTCCAAGCCCCTCCCGCCCATCCTCCATTGTCAGCTTGCTCTCCCAGTCGCTCACGTCCACCCTCCATTGTCAGCTTGCTCTCCCAGTTGCTCACGCCCACCCTCCATTGTCAGCTTGATTTTCAAGTCCCTCCTGCCCACCCTCCATTGTCAGCTTGATTTTCAAGTCCCTCCTGCCCACCCTCCATTGTCAGCTTGATTTTCAAGCCCCCCTCGTCCACCCTCCATTGTCAGCTTGCTTCCCCAGCCCCTTGATTGTCAGCTCGCTCCCGCCAGACCCTTCCACCCACCCTTCATTATCCATTTGCTTCTCGCTCCTCCTGCCCTCCACTGACCGTGTGCTTCCCTCTCCCCTCATGCTCACTCTTGTTCATGTGCTTCCTCAGCCCCTCCTGCCCACCCTCCCTTTTTAGGTCTCGCCTGATCCAGCGCATCTGGCCGAGACATTTTGTATGTGCGTTTTCCAAGTACTGCCTGTGGCCTAAAGCTTGTGTGCACGTGAGCGTGCACGCGCGCAGCCACCATGTGTCTCGCCCTGCTTGATCGCGTCCGCGATCACTTTCGCGGGCCGCGCGGCCGTGTCATTTTCACGGCCAATGCTTGCTCTGCTTTGGTTCAGCTTTTTTTTTTATCCCCAACCTCTGCTTACAGCTCCCCTCCCCTGAACCCTAAACATAATTTACCTCCCTTTAGCTCTAAAGCTAAACCCCATAACCCTAACAACGCTTGCTTCACTTTACCGCTACCCTTTCCTCAGCCCTCTGTGTATGTATTACCACATTAAAGCCAGACTTGCAGCATTTGCCAATGCTTGCTTCAGATGCCGGAGTGAGAGTTAGAATCAACGGCGTTCAGTTTCTACTCCAGGCTGATGTACAAAACAAATAGAAAACCAGATCTGGTGAAATTGGAAAAAGATTATTATGGAATGTATGTGTAAAGAAGCAGTTTTATTAACCACAATAACGTTAATTTGTCTTCAAAACTGTTTCTTTCCTGGGCATATTTAGCCACGAAAAGCTAAATTAGAGAATTGAGGAACCATGTTTTTATAGGGCCCTGAATGGGTTGGGCACATGCAGCGGGTTGGCTTTTCCTTTAACCTATTCCAGGAGAGTCTTCAGTGTTCTCAAAGGTGAAGCTATACGTTTGTGGCCTAAAGCTTATGTGCACGTGAGCGTGCACGCGCGCAGCCGCCATGTGTCTCGCCCTGCTTGATCGCGTCCGCGATCACTTTCACAGGCTGCGCAGCCGTGTCATTTTCACTAGTTGGCTTTTCCTTTAACCTATTCCAGGAGAGTCTTCACTGTTCTCAAAGGTGAAGCTATACGTTTGTGACTGAGGGTGAGCCTGTTCTAAGATGGGATAATGTTACTGAGAGGATCTGGAACGTTTCACTTCAAACCCATAGACACCAATGGCAAAAATATAACTGGTTAAGATTCTCGTTTGTCTCTCCTTAATGCCCTTTAGTAGAAACGTGGTTTTGCACTACATCTGTTAAACTGCCTTCTAAGTTGTTTGCCGATTAGCTGGTGTTTAGTTCAGTTATTTATTCCTTTCAGGGCCACAGTTTTGTTGTGCACATATTTTGCCTCTGTCGTTTTTGCTCTAGAAGCCTTTGGAAATTTCCTTTAGCCTGCATACTGTTCCAGCTGCTTAAACATCAGGCCCGTGTCTGAACTACAAGCCTTCTGCCAGACTGTCTTGCCAAAGTGTATGTATTGTACCAGCAGCCAGATGACTAAGATTGACTTCCCTGAAGCTATTCTCTATTACAGGAGATACAGTTCGTAAGAGGAAGATACCTGCACATCCGAATCGCTGTATTTCAACTCCCCTCTTTTTAGATTATGGACACTTGAAGTTCAGAAGAGCTTTGAAAATCCATCTATTCCACTCTGCCTACATAATCATGACGTCCACCCAGTACGCTCATTGCCATTGCGCTTGATTACAAACTTGCTGTTCTGGGCCTAGCCTCTACCAGGATCTTGGTTATCTAATATACCCCGACAGTGGTATGGGCAATACTGCAAAATAGGATTATCTAGAGACGGAAGTCATGTCTGTGTTACTCATGAATGCCAGATCTGACATCCATTAGACACCTCTTGGGTTACTTTCTCCTATTATTCTGTGCCCCAGAAGCTTCTTTTCAACTGGAGGGGGGGGGGATGGGGTGGCTGGGCAGGCTCTTCCACACTGGCCGGGGTGTGGAATTTTATAAAATACGTACCTGTTCAAGAAATAGAAGGCTTGAGAAACCTAGTTGCCCTGCATAAAACTCTATTTGCCCCATTTGATGCATGCCGTTAAGTTACAAATGATAGCAGCATTATTATGCCAGAGATGTGATAGTGTACACGCGGATTATTAGAGGGTAAGTTATGCCTATGATTGTGCCGCCTCTCTGATTATACCAGACTCTGAGCATACCACATTTCTGTATATACCACATATTTGAATGTTTACACACTGTATTTGCAGAGGCTCGTCTGTTCAGGCAAGTTTTCTAATCACAGTAGGACTCCCAATATGCCAGCACTTCCATCACGCCAGAGTTCTTATTTGAGCAGAGTGCAAGATACATCTGTTCTAATTTAACCATTAATAGCTTTCTTACTTTAGTTCGTGAGTATGTTTCTAGTGACTTGCTTTGGCAAATTTACTTTTAAGCAAATGCTTGATTTCACAAAACTTGGTTGAAAATGAACCCAAATTATATTTCCAGTGTAGTGCGTAGGTTGCAGACTGAGGGTCTGCTGGACCACTCACAGTCTGACTTTTTCTATTTGACCACATTGACAATTCTAGAGCAAATCATTTCATGTCACTGTGCCTCACTTCCCCTTTTGCCATAAATGTAAACACATACCAAGTGCCAGATCATTGACGTCTGTACATTTTACAACTAGATGAATTCTGCAAAGCATAAGGGTCAAAATATTATGTGCTTTATCCTCAAAGCTATTTGCACATGGAAGCATGCCTTACTCATGCAAAAGTTGATTTTACACATAAAAAAAAAATACTTGCAAGAAGACATTCATATGAGCAATTCTACTCACTGGCTGAAAGGAGGCGGGAAGTGGTTATTCCGGGGCTAGACTACCCTGTGAGTGTGTGTGTGTGTGTGTGTGTGTACCCACAAACTTACATGGTTAAGAGCATTCACCAACAGCTTTCCAACCCATTCTCATCCTAGAAAAAGTTCGAAGTGTCCTGCTGACCATGGGAAGAGTAAAACATTTTACAGGATGGGGACTGACCAAATAAAGTGGTAGTGTAGTGAAAGAAGGTACTCTAAAAGGTGGAATATTTTCACACTGGAGAAAAAAATTTGAACAAATAATATTTGCACTTAATGTGTAAATTTTCACATGAGCAAATATTCATGTGAAAAAAAAATTGATTCTTAAAGAAAATCACAAAAGTGCATACGCAGCTTTATGATCTTGCTTAGGTGCAGAGTTACCACTTTCAGGAATTCACAGGAGTTTACTGAACCTGGCCTAGTAACCTTACTCCTTGCGAAACTTTCATGAATTCCATTTTGTCACAAGCAAAGTATATACTTTAAACTATATACTTTGCTTGCAAAAAAATTGAATTGGAAAGCCCACTCGTTAACACACACAACCACACACACACACAACCACACACACACAACCATACACACCCAACCACACACACAACAACAACCACAATCACACACACACACACAACCACATACACACAAGCACACACATACACAACCACACACATACACACAACCACACATACAACCACACACACAACCAAACACACAACCACACACACACACACACACAACCACACCAAGCATTGGCATAGCCAATAAGTCTCGCCTTTTGGACCTTATAAGTGTTTAGCCACGCAACAGTTGATGTGGTTGCACCAAGGATATTGTGCTGCATAACTAAATACTTAAAAGGTCCCAAAAGCGAGACCTATTGGCTATGCTTGTTCAGCTTGCTACGCCAGCACCTCACCCTTATTGTCCGCTTGCTTTCCAAGCTCCTCCCACGCACCCTCCATTGTCAACTTGATTTCCAAGCCGACCGCCCACCCTCCATTGTCAGCTTGCTCTTTTAGTTCCTCCCACCTACCTTTTGTTGTCCGCGTGCTTCCATCGCCCTTATCGCCCATACTTGGTTGTCCTTGTGCTCATCCAGTCCCTCCTGCCACCCTCTATTGTCGGCTTGCTGCCCCAGCCCCTCCCATCCACCCTTTGTTTTTAGCTTGCTCCCCCAGCGCAGCCCATCCTCCGTAGTCTGCATGCTCCTCTTGTCCACCTGCCATTGTAAGCTTGCTGCCCCAGCCCCTCCCGTTGTCGTCAACTTGCTGCCCCAACGGCCCACTCTGTTGTCAGCTTACTTCCGCCAGCCCCTGCAACCCACCCTCCATTGTCCATTTGCTTCCGTAGCTGCCCCTGCCCGCCCTCCATTGTCCATGTACTTCACTTCCCCTCCTGCTCACTGTGTTGTCCTTGCGCTACCCCAGCCCCTCCTGCCCACCCTCCATGGTTGGCTTGAAAACACTAAAACCATTAACTAATAGAATTAGGAGTCACCAGGCGACCCAAGTTTGCTGGGACAGGCCTGGTTTTAAATCGTCTGTCCTGGCAGATTTGACTGAATTGGGGGGGTTTGTGAAATGTTCTAGTTATTGGTTTTCAAAATCAATTCTGTTGACCCAAGCTATTCTATTCTGTTGAATTTGTAAAGCGCATGGCTACCCAACGGGCCTCTCAGGGCTGGTGGCAAACATTAGCCACAGGACTCTTTCGCACGACCTAGAAAGAGACTAGATTAGAAAGGTCTTCAAATGCTTTCTGAAGCCGAGTTCTGACTGGAATGTACTTGGTGTTCTGATCCTCGGAATGAAATAAACAAGCACTTCTGATGATTCTAGGCGCTTCCTTTCCAACATTAAAGCAGCAGCACATCAAACCGAGGGGTTAAAAAGCCAAGCATAAAGTAAAAAATGGAAGTGCTGTTTGTGCAAAAATAGCAAACAAGTAGGCTTGCTTATGCTAAATTACCTCCAGTCTGGTCTCAAAAATATTTCAAATGCTGACAGAGCATACCACGTTTGATTAACCAGATGGAGGAGGCCCACTTACAAAAACAAACAAAAAGCTTCTTTGCAGGGCAGAGTAGTGTTAAGAAGTGAGACCTAGCGTGTAAACCAGGCAGCGGGAGGCACTAGAAACAGCAGTGGTGGCCTGTCGCTTTATAACAAAGAACACATTAAATCCCCCTGTTGCTTCAGATCATTTTACTCCTGGGCCAAAGCTGGCAAGATACAGCAGAGCGCTGCAGAAGAACATGGGCAATCTGCCCCCACATGGTGCCACCACAGGAGGTCAAAATCCAAGCTGAATCTGTGATCTTACCTGTGAGGCTGAAACACGAAGCCGGACCAATCCGTGGGGAGCAAGCCCACCTTTACACCAAGGTCCATGCACTGGAAAGGCAGCCGACAAACAGCCCGCGGTTGCACTTTACCACATAAGTCGTTTATCGACAGTGCAGGATACAATATAGTGCTAATGCTCCATGTGTTTAAGTTGTTATGTAAAACACGCTAAGCTAAACCTTACATCGATTACTACATACCTGCGGCCAGTACCAACAGATGAGCTAATCGAGTTGTTCTTAATTTTCTAAGTATTTTTAAGGCAATTTATAAAAACACACAAAACATTAGAGTACAATGCTATTAAAAAGCAATGCTGACTGGGAAGAAGAAAGAAAATAGTGCCTAGAATAACAGCGCAAGCGGCGGAGGGACACTGATCAAAATGAATCAATCTGTTCTTAGTCCATGCGCCAAACGTAAGAAGAGGAAATTAAATGGGCATGCGCTGGCCAATCAAGAGATGGCAAAAAGGAGGGACCATGAAATCAATGAATGGTAAGCAGTGGGTGGGCTCCAAGCCCCTTTTAGTAAGCAAAATGTCTCGCAAGCGAAAGTATATGCACTGTCTTAGTCAAGACCTAAAAATCATTGCCAAAGCAAATAAAACTCATAAGCGAGATCGATTGGTTTTGCCAAAGTGAGTTTTACTTTTTTACTTTCCCCCAATCCATTCCCTCCTCTTCTCCCTATGCCCAGCATGGCTTCCTGTGACTTGAGAGGGAAGTGGTTAGAAAAATAATTCAAATAGCTATTCTTTGGAAAACTCATTTTGGGTACACTGGCAATTTGGAAATGTTATTAAAAAACCTGTGAGGCTCAGGATTAAATACTGCTTGTTATTTAGACTCAAGCATGTGAATCTATGAAGTGCCCCCCCCCCTCCTCTGGAGTGATGCTTATGTATAGAGGGCAAACTTATGCAACAGAAAGAGATGATGGCTTTTGAGGTTGGATCTTAAGCCCTAAACATCTCAGTAGGTAACACAGGGAGACCCAAACAATACCAGGATAGGAGAAGGTAGTTATGTGTTTCTTTTCACTCTGCGATACAATGGACCTCGCTCAGCATGCGAATCAACAAACCATATCAGTGAAGATGATGTGTGTAATTCTTGTGCTATAGGACATTTTCCAGCACTCTGAGACTGACAATGGCAAATCTAATGGACTCGGGTCTCCAGTGGAAACCAATTCTGCAACCTCTTGTAACCCAGGTTGCACTCTGATATTTGGACGACCTCTCCATTTTTAGGTCTTGCCTGAGACAGTGCGCTGTTGGAAATCTATTGTATCTTATTAGGTGTCACGCGAGGCAGCATGCATGCGCTGTCTCTTCAAGATGTATTGTTTCTTAAACCTAACAAGCATCTACAATGGAATAGGTCTCGCATTTACGTGAGTTTGAGATATTGGCATTGTAAATAACAATGCCTTTTATTTATGTTTTGGTTTTTAAAACATAAATAAAAAATGCATTGTCATTTACAATGCCAATAGCTTTAAATCTTGCAAATGCAAAACCTATTGCATTCCAAATGCGTTTCCCCCTTCTGTCACCCATTACCTCTGAAGAGTTCCCCGTTTGCTACGAGTTAAACAAGCCAGTGGTCACAACTGCGCATGAGACCCTCCTGTAGTAAGAGAAACTGTTTAAAAAAAAAATAGGGCTTACAGACTAAAGAAGACGTACTGTGTAACAAGCGAAGTAAAAGGGCCAGTCCTCATGGGAGGTTACAAATGAAGACAAGGAGGGACTAACACGCCTAATAACGAATCAGAAGCCAGCATTTACGAAGGACAATGACACAAGCCAATGACAAATAAGGGCGGAGAGTGGGCGGAGTTTCAGATACATACTCCATTACAGCATGGCTCGCAGAACAGCAGATGCGCTGCCCAGGCTCGACCTAAAAAAGGCTTAGAGCCCACCCATTAGTTACTATTGGTGGATATCTCCGTCACTCTTACTACTTTCGACTTCATTGGTCAGCGGCAACTGGGCTGGTTTAATTTTGCCGGTTGGTCTCACTGTAAATGGCTTTGGGGGGGATTTGGATTTCGCCGTTTTAGATTATACATATATAACTTGTATAAACCCACACTCTCTCATTGGTTTAATCGTTTTAGATTGGGGGGAGACGAGACACCCTCTCTCTATCCCCCCCACTCCCACTCTATGGACGCCATGACACTCCACGCCACTTTACTCTACTCTAGCCACAACACTCTACGATAGTCGACTCTACAACACTCTATTCTGCTGCACAACACTTTACTCCACTCCACTTTATTCTATGCTATGCCATTCCATTTGCAACACTATGACAGTATGCCACAACACTCTACTCCACTCTGTGGCACTCCACTCTTCAACACTCTATTCTACTCCAATCTGTGGCACTCTTCTCCACTCTGACACTATGCCACTCCATTCTACTCCACTCTACTCCACACCAGCTCACTCTATGCCACTCTCCTTTACTCTACTCCACTCTGCAACACTCTACACCACCCTATGCGCCTTCATGACACTCTACAACACTCTATGACTTTACTCCATTCTACGCCCCTCCACTCTGCGCGACTATACCATTTTGCTGTATAGCCTTCTATGCCACTTCACTGTGTCACTGCACTCTACAACATTCCTCTCCACTCTTCACCACTCCACTCTGACAGTCTACTCCAATCTATGCTACTGTCCGACACTCTACTCCATTCTATGCCACTCCACTCTACTCCACTCTAAGACACCGCACTGACACTCCACTCTGCAACAGTCTATGCCACTCCGCTCCACTCTAGTGTATGCCACTAACTTTTAGCCATGCTGAATAGCAGCCACACTGGGGTACAAGATAGCTAAAGCACATTGCAAAGCCAAAAGCTCTTGCATAGACGAGACCTATTGGCTTTGCCACTGCATATTGTCATGGCAGTGTAATCCTGCTGTTAGTGATACGATTACAATGATCAATGAATGGCTTTCAATGTGCTACTTCCTACATTTGCGGCCCCCTGGGTTACAGCTTAGCCTGTCTGCGCACCGCGTCTTGGCATTGCAACAAATTCCTTAGGTAAAATCTGATCTATCTTCATGGTTTCATAATTGATCTCTCGTTACTCTGGAGACCAACAAAACGTCTGTTGATGTCCAGCTCCCTCAGGAGCCCAGCTCTCTTTGAACCACACACACACACACACACACACACACACACACACACACACACACAACTAAACACAACCAAATTAACAGCCAGTATTAATCGGTGGTGTCTCTAGTAACTGATGGCCTTCCCAGAGCTGCTGGTAAGGGCTCCCAGATAGACACTGCCCTGCAATTCCGTGGCAATGGTAGTTGGCCATATACTGATGTGAAAAACATATGACATGTTTACAAACATATATGAAGTTACCAAATAAAGTATCTGCCATATCATTGTAAGACTGTCACCATGTGTTGCCAACCTGTTGATGGAATGAATCCTCACAGACCTTAGAGTGGTGCCTTTGTGTTTAACCTTTAGTCCTGGCATTCTTTGGTGCACAAGTCAATCTATGTCATTCTTAAGGTTCACATTTGAAGTTGTTTTTGTGAAGCCCACCGCGCACAGTTTACGCCTCCTGTTAGTGAATTGGGCTGTGTCTTGGAGCTTGGTAATAGGTTTTCCCTCCAGGCTCTGCTTCCGGGTGGGTTCCAGTCTTGCAGCCCTCAGCTGCACCCTGTGTCTCTGTGTTTTTACCCTTAGTCCCGTCGTCCTGTAGGGCCTTGGGTGTGGTTTGCCTCTGTTAAACTTGTGTTTTCTCGTTGTCCAGACTTTATTAAGGAGGCAGTGTATACCTGTGCTCGAATTCTGTGTCCTTTCTGCCCCCCTCACTGTTACTTTCAGGCTGTTGGTCATCTTCATGTATGTTTGCATATAACCCCATGTCTTGTGACATCCTCTGAAAGTGTGACTGAGTCCCAGTCTGCGTGTCACTGCCCGTGTGTCTTTGTGTGGTTGTCGTGTGCATCTGTGTCATCGGTTCCTAGATCGACACTTAAAACCCAACAACATCAAGTGCTCTTCTGCAGCTTAATCCCCGCCATTGTTGTTGTTTTCCTTGTGTCTGTGCTGGAGCTGTGATGGCAGTGTGGCTTCATCCAGTTTAATATTGTCTATACTGGAGCTGTGATGGCAGTGTGCGTTCATCCAGTTTAATAGATACTTTATGTCCAAATTATCCCATAAATTGTGTATACAGCAAGAGTCCCACTCCTAATAAGGAAGCAAACATTATTTTGTCATTTAATTATAGGTCATTTATGAATGTCATAAGGTAAAAAAAACATATATCCAGCCCCCTGTCAGGGCCCCCTCCAAGGAGATGAGCCCCCTGCAAGATACGGATAGTGCACCAGCAGCTGGGACACTCCACAACCAGAGCCCTGGGAGAAGCCCTTCTACACAGCGCCAGAACAAACGTGGCTTCTGTTATCCCACCGGATTTAAATAGCAGAATTAGCCTTTGTGTCATCAGCCCAGAATACACTGAATATAATGAAAGAAAATGCATTTCCGACTCCACTGCATCCAAACAAAAATAGCAAAAATCCGACTGACGATAATGACATCTTCAATTCATTGTAACCAAGGCAACTGGTGGGGTGCCATGGGGGAGCCTTAGAAACCGGAACTGTCCTTTCGGGGGCCAGGTTCTTTCAAATATGTCTCAATATCCTGTTTTTTTTTTCTGTGGTCGGGGAGTAGTCAATCACCAGTTTATTCTAGAGTTTGTGAAGTTTTTGAAACCATCAATGGTCTCCCTTAAAGACATCATCAGTGGTACTGGTTTGTGCTCTGACCACATGGCTCAGTACCTTAAAGTCTGGAGGGGGTCATAATTGGTACAAAAAAACAGGGTAAGTGCCAGGTTAGTTTTAGCACCATATGATATCCAGGATCTCGGTGACAGCGGCAAACTTGTGTGAATATTCAGCAGTCATTTAAGGAAACCATTTGTAATGGCCTCTAGCTTTGGGGTATTTGTGTGTCACAGAGTTCAGCTCCACATGGCCTTGGTACAACATCGGTTGATAGTGGAGGGAATGGCCGCCCACCGGACTGCAGAGAGCATCTTCTGGTGAGTTGGTTGTGTCGCTTGTTATTGGCCCTCCAAGTTAGTCAAACTCTGAAACCTCTCCTAGAGGCACTTACGCAAACATATATCAGGTCTGAAACGCTTTATCTGCATTCAGGGCATATATGTTGTTTTTATTAATATTAAGGCCTCTTCCTGAGCAAAAATCAGCAAATCTATTGGGCAAGAGGCTTACACCTGCATGGCTGCATTGCCCTAAAACAAATAGCTTGGTAACATATTGGCAACCTGACCTAGGTCAATTTCAGGGGCCAGGTGATAAAGAAATAGAAACAACATTGAGGTCGAAGCAAAACAAGGCTGGCACAAGAAGCCAGCCTTGCATTACCCTGGTGCGCACTCTACGTTTTTTAATCGGGACCCTATTGGGGCCTACCTCACCTCCGCAGAGTTATCGGTGTACAACGAATTGATGATGCCAGAGATAGTGCAGAACACCCATTGCTTCCTGCAGAGCCCAAAGCTTTCTTCTGGGTTTGCTGCCAAAAGTACATTTGAGGTCCACAAATATGATGGAATGGAGCAAAATATATGGATATCTGTAAACTCAGCCCAAAAAAACTGATCCTTATAACCAAGGTTGGTCTGGAAGCTGAGCTGAAATTGAGAAATGATCCACTATTCTAGCAGGTCTGGAAAAACTGGTCATATATTATTTTTAGTGATTATCTACAGCTAAAGGGGGGGACGCGAGAAGGAGCTCTCTGTGGGCCTTTTGTAAGAGCTGGAACATGCACCAAGATACATTCAAGACGCATAGCACCGGCTTCCAATGCGTTTGTGTCCTTCAAAATACAGAGACCCGCTGCCGCAGATCAAACGGGACATTCAGGGCTTGCTTCTCTTTTGAGAATTCCTAGTTGAAACAGCTTCTTCTGGAGAGAAGATAACTTGAGAAAGTACGAGTACAGCATTAAACAAAGGAAATATCCTTGTCTATCAAGGAAATGTTAGGAAGTTAAGAATCCAACGACGTCTGCGAAGAGAGGAAAATTGATTTTACCTCTGTTTGTGTCAACTGCTCAAAATGACTGCTCATCCTGGCTAATGATTTAGATTTGAAGGTGATACTGTTGGACGGTTCCAGTTCCTTTTTTTGGGGGGTGACTAGACCCGTCTATGATTTCAAACCCCTTTAGATGTCACTTATAGCATAAAAACCTTTCAGTTCTAGCTGCTCTGGCCTACTTCTTGTCTTTTTGATACAAAGCCCCTCTTGTTATTCTTATTTTCTTTATCCAGCAGAGAAAAGAGTGCTATTCTGTTAGCCATCAAGGTGTGCAGTGTTTCTACAATGGCTGGACCTTTGGACTCCAGAAACGAATGTTCAAATAAATATTGCGAATCATTGGCTTCCCGAAAAAGTCCTCTATCCGTTATTGGAAACACTGGGTAAGCGGATAGACAGTCAGTGCTGGCATTAAATGAACTTTACGATATGCTGGAAAAGATACGGACAGTTTTAGGGGGCCATGGTCCCCCCTTTTGGGGGTGTTGATTTCCATACCAATTAAAACAGACATATGAAAAAAGTATTCAAAGAAACCTATGCGTGCAGGTGCACAGTGGGTAGTTTTAGAGGGACTATCTGGTGCACTTCCAGTAGTACAGACCCGTAATCTATTCGGTTGTCCACCTATAGCTATGGTGACAATAGGATACCATTTTTCTTGACCGTGGACACACAGGTCTACGGGATACCATTTTTCTTGACCATGGACACACAGGTCTACGGGATACCATTTTTCCTGACTGTGGACACACAGGTCTACGGTATAAGGTCCACAGTGTCTTCGTTAGAACTGAGTTCTTAAAATTTGATTGGTGGTTTGAGCAGGATGTTTAAGTCACCTGCTATCAACGACAGACTTTGAAATGTGCCCTCACTTTTGCATCTATACTTAGAAATATTTCTGTGCAGAAAAGATATGGTATTGGACCTAGAATCCCCCCCCACCTCCCCCAATTTTACACATTAAAGAGCTCTATTCTGAAGCTACACCCAAATATCAAATAGCAATTGTAAATATTATCTGTCTTTGAGCCGTGAACACTACATCTACTTGAATTCATGGTGTCATGACACTGTACAGGTGGCCCTCCTCACCCCAGCAGGAGTTATACTAGGGTTTTGAAACCCTGTTTGAACTCTTGGGTAAGGCCCAGACCCCTTGAAACATATGAATATTCTCTCTACGAACAGCACTCATCATCGTTGCACACTGGAGGGGTGCCGGTGATGCCCTCTTGGACCTATCGCTGTCTAGGGTTTGCTTTTTTTGATTGTATAGCAGATGAGGGTGGACTTAGAAAGTGTACATAAATAGGGTGTCTGTGATTGTGTTTCAACCTTACGCCTTGCACCCTTCCATCCTGCTCTTCTGAGTGTGTGTCAGTGGGAGTCTCTCTGCCTTTAGTACATGGCCTCCTCTATCACAGTGCCGGTCTAATCTCTCTTCCAACGTTCATGCGTTCCCAGAATTCAATCACTATTCCTCCTAGCCTGGGTTCAAAAGCGCTTGCAGGAGACATCTGTGTTCATGCCCTGAGCCAAAAGGTGGGCCCTTATATGGATATAATTTGGTGTAATAGTTTTTGTTCACTTTCTGCTCACCGAAATTATGACTTGTGGTATTTCTTTATTAAGAACATGAAAGCCATCCTAAACAAAATATTTGATAATGCAGATTCCCTTAGTTTCTGCTCCTATTAGTAATTATTATACCTGATAGTTCCTGTTTTGTTATGGGTTTTTGTGAAGTGCACAATCACCCGTGAGGGTATCCTGGCGTTGAGCAGGTCAGTGTGCCTACCCCTGCCTCTGGTAGGTCAGTTCATTGAAAAGCCAGGTCTTTCACTTCTTGCAGAATTCAAGAAGTCATGAGAAGGCTCTGATGTGGAGTGGGAAGCTGTTCCACGCTTTAGAAACGAAGGTAAGAGAACGCCCATCCTCCTGATGTTGTTCTGTGTATGCGTGGAATGTGTGCAAGTAGGAGTCTTGCGGAGCGATGGTGGCTGGTGGAAGGAGATGTAACTGTTCAGTTGGTGAGGCCTTGAGTTGTGTAGTGCCTTGAATGTGTGTGTGAGGAGTTTGAATTGAGCATGTTTGTGTATCGGGCGGCAGTGTAGTTCCCTGAGGTGTGGTGTGATGTGAGTTCTGTGTGGGAGGTTGAGGATGAGTCTGTCTGCCAAGTTCTGGATGAAGTGTAGCCATCTAAGGAGTTGCTTGGTAATCCCAGCATTGAGTGAGTGACAGTTTTTCTACTGTGGCTTGGGAGCCATTTGAAGATCTTCCTCAACATCTTCAGGGTGTGAAAGCAGGACGCAGTGACCACATTAACTGGCATGCAGTCATGTCCAGTTTGCTGTCAAGTATCAGTGTGAGGCTACTGGCATGGGTCCTGGGTGTGGGTGTGAGTCCAAGTTAGACCTGCCACCAGTTGGAGTCCCAGAGTGAGATTTTTCTTGCTGAAGATCACTATTTCTATCTTGTCGGTGTTGAACTCCAGACAGTTGACCTTTGTCCTGTTAGCGTCGTCGGTCATGCAGGTGTTAAACTTGTTTCTTGTGTTGGGGCTTTTTTCTGTGAGGGAAAGAATTAGTTACGTGTCATCTGCATAGGAGAGAATGTTGATGTCATGTGCATGTATGACGCTGGCCAGAGCGATCATGTATCCTTTGAATGGGTGGGGCTGAGCGATGAACCTTGAGGCACTCCACTGGTGAGTTTGCAGGCTTCCGAAGAGTGAGGTGCCAGGCTGACAGCTTGTGTTCTATCTGTAAAGAAGAAGTAGATTCAGGGGAGAGAAGTTCTTTTGATTCCAATCTCATGCAAGCGCCTGACGAGATTGGGGAGTGAGACTGCATCAAATGCTGTAGAGAGGTCATGGAGAATCAGGGCTGCCATGTCTACTCTGTCAAGGTTCATGTGAATGTTGTCAGTGGCGGCAACAAGTGCCATTTCTGTACTGTGGTTGGGCCTGAATACAGACTGTGTGGCGCAGAGAACCTGGTGGTCGCTGAAGTGGTCAGTGAGGCGTTGGTTTATTTGTTTCTCTAAGACCTTTGCCCGCTATTGTAGGAGGGTGATGGTGCTGTAGTTGGAAAGTGCGAATGGGTCCGCGGGTGGTTTCCCGAACAAGGGCATGATGGTGGCATGTTTCCAGGTATCCTGTAATGAGTCAATTGAGGCATTTAGTGCTTCGCTGATTGGTAGGAGACCTTTGGTGAAGGCATGGCGGGAGCAAAAGTCAGATGAAGCCTCCGAGTAGATGGTGTCCATGTTAGCAGTGATTTCGACAGTGGTGACAGTAGGCCACAAGATCAGGCTTCGTTCGACAGATGTGATGGGAAGTTGAGTTGCAATGGTGAAGGGGTCTGGTTGAGGGTCGACAGTTGCTGTATATGGAGGTAATTTTGTTACAGGAGAGTTCCGAGAGCTTGTTGGAAATGTCTTGTGAAGGGGTGATGTTGCTGGAGGTGGCAGGAAGCGCGGCAAAATCTTTGATGATGGAGTAGATTTCTTTGATGCTGTTCGTGCCGACATCAGTGTCATATGCAAGTTGCTGCTGCTGGTAGTGTCTTAGGGCTAATTTGAAGATGTCTTTATCTGCTGTGCCTTACCTTTTTCTCCTTTGGCGTTTGGGTTGCCTGCAGTGGCGTTTCATCAGCTTTAGTTCCTCTGTGTACCAATGAACTTCTTCAGGGCATGGATAATATCTGAGAGTATATATCCTCAAAGTTCCATCAGGATCTTAGGGCTAACCAGTGTAATTCCAACACCAACTTTTACTTATTTTTACAAAGGGAATAATTCTCAGCAGGCAATTTTATAACAGTGTGGCAAACCAAACCCTTCCTCCCGACTCCAAGATTTAGGGAATAAGTGAACCAGTGTCTGCACCAGAATCCACGTCTTTCATCACGAATGGCACATAGCGTTCTAAAAAAAGAGGCTACCAGCTGGACTGTGGTTGGGCTCTTGCACACATTTGTTTTCATTTTGCAGGAAGATGTTTTAAATCAGAATAGAAGTATAAACGCCTCAGGGTCCAGAATGTATCACTCTTCAGCATACACCTATTAAAAGAAAATAGTGAGATGTTGGGGCATTTGTTGAATATCATCATCTGTGCGGCTCTTCCACAAGGCTGTTGCTCTAAATGGTAAAAACAAGTATTGGTTTTACTGCAGTTTAAGAACCCTACTCTGGACCCTACAGTTCATCTGCATTGTCCAATCTGCCCTTTATTGATCAGATGTTGGACCTGAAGTCACAGCGCAGCTGCAGCAGTACCTAGAAACAAGATTTATGGCAGCCATGAAGGCTACTATTACCCAGCACATACTCTATTGCAAACCCTAACAGAACTTGAATAAAGTTATGTGAAATCTAATACACTGTAAGAAACAATTAAAAGCCAGAGCATTTCACAGTTGTTGTTCACTCTCATGTTGCAACAGACATCCTGTAAAGAATTGTGTTAGATGGTGTTCAGTTTATCCACAAATCAAATATATTATGGGTGACTTTTCTCACATTTAAATTATTCTAGAGGGAAAATAATTGCTCAGTCATTACTAGAAATCTGCTGAAATGTTTCATGGTTGTTGCCGTTCATCCGAGAAGAGTATTCCTTTCATTTGGGGGTGCTTGGAGGCTGTATATAACTAATTGCAGTGAAATTTAAACAAGGAAAATAACTCCTTGAGCACAGAACTGCTCAAAATTATGAGCTGTATATTTTTTTAATAAGTTCAAACACTGTAACATCAGTATGAAATCCATTATCCAGCAAATAATATAAAGATAATATCAAATTAGCTCTAGCATGCTCCAGCCGTAAAAATATTGTTTGTATTTTTGAAGAATAAATGTATTATTTATATATTACTAAAGTGCTTGTATACTAAGTAGGGCTCATGGTACTTAGACAAAGATAGAAAACAAGGCCATAACAGAAACCAGCAACATCTTTCTTACAATTGATGTATGTCTAGGGTAAATTGTTCTTTATTGTGGTCTAAAAACAACTTACCATTGACTTGTCTCTTTCTTCTCCATTCATATGTGTCTCGGGTAATCTCTAAAGTCTTTATACCACCTTTCACCTTCAGCTCAAGCCCTCAGTCATCTGGCTCTCAGGCAGGTTTCATGCACACTCAAAAACAGAAAGGCTCTACCAACACTATTTGCCATGACCACAAAGCTTGGAACTACTGAATATTTTGTGCTGAAAATGTTAATTTATGTTGAATATGGTAAATTCTTTGTAAAATAACATTTGAACACAAAATTACTTTGAAAGTAGATCTTTTTGTATTAACAACTAACTGTGAAAAGTGGCCAAACAAGGCGTGATATGTCCCCCGCCCCTTCCCCCTCAGCCTCCCCACCGCTGCTTCCAGGCAGCAACCGCGACTGGTGGAAATGCCCTG
This sequence comes from Triturus cristatus, assembly GCF_964204655.1. Classification (NCBI taxonomy): domain Eukaryota; kingdom Metazoa; phylum Chordata; class Amphibia; order Caudata; family Salamandridae; genus Triturus; species Triturus cristatus. Next base: position 1,192,797,307 of record NC_140593.1, read on the forward strand.
TGCTCACATCTGGTAGAAAGTGTCCTGCTATCACAAAAGGCCCTAAACACAAAGACAACACGAAAGTAATTATAAAGTAAAAACAAAAACACTGACACAGAAGGAAACCACCGTGTGGGTGGATGTGCTCATTGTGAGAGAGCTAAATGCAATCTCCAAGTGAAGTTAACCAGTGAATGAAGTGGGCTGACCCATTTCCCCATGCTGTATGCCGGATTGGCCGGAGGCAAAATGTGAATGACACAACAACAGACCAATGGATGAAGAAAACTGACAGAACGCCCCATTAAGTTTATTATTCATATACTTTTAGTAAAATTAAAAGGTCTTGGCTAACACCAGACCTAATGATGTCCAGTCTGCCTCTCACTTGTCTTTGCCAAACTTGGTAAGATGCTGAAGACCATTTTGCTGCCCGAACAAGCAAGGGTGATCCTATTTCCCCTGAATAAACTGGCTTTGTGTTTTTTAGGGGGTGATGGTGTTGTGTCTCAGCCACTGAGAAATGCTTTCTCAGGCTGGTTCATGGGTCCTGGATCTCAGAGCCTGGTGTAGAAGTGTCTGTGTCGGGTTTCACTTGGGATCAGAAGCACGACATATACAGCACCTCAAAGTTAACATGCTACTACTGACATAAAAATGATCTCTGTAAAGATTTCCAGTATACCTTGGAAAGTCTGTCTTTCTTTCTCTCTGGGCCACTCTCCACACCGCCCCTGCCCTCAGTAGGATTGAAGCATGACACTAATCTCTATAGCACACACAGAGGTGCTATTGATAGAGTATATCTGAAGGGCATTAAGAATAATCTTTAGTGTTTGGGAGTACCATCCTCCTTCCTACTGACACCCTTAATACCAATGCAGTCTTCTACTCTCATATTGCTTCTCAGAATCCCACTCCTATCCTGACTCACACCATTCCTTATAGTTTGTTACACCATGGTGACTGGTGATCACTCTCAGAATCACCTCCTCACAATCGTGTCATGTGTCCCTGTTAGGCCCAGAGGGAAACAATGCCATTTTTACATGTACACTGGTTTCTTCCTAAAGTTGCCTTCACTCTCACACAATGACTTTTGCCACACATTTGCAACCATAACAGTGCAGATTTGTTTCTATGAAACTATACTTTCTTACAAACCTACTTTACAAGAATACTATCATGATACCTTGACACATGCACAAGGTAAATTGCACAAATTTGAGTATTTGTTTTGTACATATGGCGACAGAGCTATCTATAACACATAAACAATGGCGGCCTGATCAAGATCTCGGCCCAAGGATGCCTTTTGTTATAAGTAAACATCTGTTTTCGGGTATTGGCACAGGAGGGCTTTGCTGTCATTGGTGAGGTCTCTACATGCTGATATCTCTACAAGGGGTGTCCAGCTCATTACCACTACGGGGACCTACATTCTTTCCCTTTAGGTAATGGGTGTTGGATCATCCAGTATGGGGAGTCTTGGCAGAACACATACACAGGCCCTAGACACTTAGGTTAGGGGACGCATAATAGGAGTACGCCAGATTTCTATATTGTTTGATATGCTTGCATATATACATTGTTTAGCACGATGGTGGAACTTTTTTATTCTGTTCACTGTCCTAATACTTCTGATAACTTTCATTTGCTTCTGTCTATTGATCATTACAGCACATATATTTTATACAAAAATCAAGTTGGTTCAATAAACATTGCAAACGTCCCACTGTGTATTCCTTGTAAATGTCTCTGAGAGAAAGAGGGCACAAGAGAGCCACACTCACCCTAAGATTACAGTGCTGTGGTCAAAGCTATACCAAGCAAAGAAGCACAAAAGTAGACCTGAGTCTGCACATGTGGGCCCAGTGACTGGCTAGTACAAGAGTAGACCTGAGTCCCCACGCAAAGGCCCTATGACTAACTGGTATAACAAGAGTAGGCCTAAGTCCCCACACATGGCCCATATGACTGACTGGTATAACAAGAGTAGGCCTGAGTCGCCACACGCGTGCCCTATGACTAACTGGTATTACAAGGGTAGGCTGGAGTCCGCACACTTGGGACTAACTGGTACGACAAGAGTAGGCCTAAGTCCTCCACAAACAGGCCCTATGACTGACTGGTACAACAAGGGGAGGGGTGAGTCCCCACAGATGGGCCCTGTGAGAAGTTGGCCTGATATATGCTGTCCACTAGTTCCAGTGGGCACCTTGTATCAGTCCAAACAACCCGTTATGGTGATAGGTTAAAGACAACCTTTATTGAAAGCTATCCTAGTGGTAGCTATGGAGAGCAGCCTTCAGGCTAAGTCTTGAAGGAATGTAAAGCAGCTTGTTTTATCAGTCTATAATCTCTTGAATGATCAAATGAAAGGACAACCACACCAGGTATATATTTAAAATATATGTATTTAAGATAAAACACACCCCTCTAGTCTCTTTATGAGACTGGAGTTCGAAGTACTTAATTTACAAGTTAGCAATCAACAGTAATAGCAAAAATACACGTTTGGGCCCTAGGGGCGTACCAAACCATATACCAATAAAGTGGTATAAGAACCACGACTGAACTAGACACAAGGCCTAGAGCCTGTAGAATCTCTGGGACCCCAAGGAACCACCCAAGGTAGTGACGCAGGGGACCCACGGGGCCGTGTGCAGTGTGTAAACACAATCGCGGGTTCCCGTTAGCTTCTATGGGCAATGTCGCGGTTGGAAATTTAAAGATTAGGGACACTTAGAATCGAGTCAGGACCAAACCCTTTTGGACTTGGGGAGTTCTAGCACCCACGGGAGCACTGGAGTACTCGTGTTACCTCACCCAGGGAAGCCGGGTGCATAGGTGTCTTTGGTGTCGGGTCGCGTTGTCGATTACAATGAAAGCTGGCGAAGAACTGCTGCTGCCGTGAAGAGGAGAAGTGTCCGAAGGGATCCAAGCTTGGATCTAGGATGGAAGGAACCTGAAAGCAGAGGGGACAGAGTCTGGGTCACTTGCCAGTGACCAAGGGCAGGATGGACCAATGCCCACAGATGTTGGGTGCTTCAGGTGAGTTGACGGGTGTCTTGACTCTTCAGCCACGAGGTCCAGAAGGTGTCAACGAAGTCCACGAGCCGGATTCGAGCTGTCCCATGAAGTCTGTCGAGTGCTGCGGTGTCGGCGACCAGAATGGACCTAACAAGCCTTGGCAACTGCAAGTCTTATGGAAAGAGAAGAAGGACGTCGGTGCAGACCAGCAAGGTCTGAGGGACTCACCCAGCGAGGGTAAGTCAGGGCAGGTCTAGAGCAACCAGGGAAACCTAAGCAGAAGAGGAGTTGCCTTTGTGGGGACTCACCAGCCAACGGGCTAGCGATCGCGAAGGAGCCTCGAGCGGTCGCACTGGAACCCGGCCCTTGGGTCACTCGTGGAGTGGAAGCCAGAGATCTTCAGTGCAGTCAGTGCTCAAGGCTGGGACTACTCAGAACCCCAAAGCAGAACTTCAAGGATAAACAGGAAGTCGATGTATCAGCAATAGTACGCGGTGCCCAGGGGTCACGGTTCCTCATCACCCACGATAGCCACGGCCCTCAGCTTTGCTGTGGACTCAGGGAAGCCTCGGGGAAGTCAGGAAATCCACCTCTGGTGATGCAGAGACTTCGGCGTCCAGCGGAAGCTTCTGAATTGCAGACCGGTCAGTTGCTTCTTTGGTGCCTGCCAAGCAGGGGAGTCACTCCTTGACCCCAAGGGAGATTTCTTCAGTCTTCTAGTCAGGATAGAACGTCAAAGGTCCAGGATGTATGTTGCAGAGTTTCGTCCAGGGTAATCTAAAGTCCTAGGGACTGGATTCCTATACTTATACTAAGTTTAGGGGATGGACTAACTCTAAGGCCCCACCTATGGGTGGGCCAGGAAAGAGGGGTGGTTACACACATTTCCTTTGTCCAGTTTCGCACCAGAGCAGGGGCAGGTAGCCCATGCAACCGGTTTGAACTGGAGTATGCACAGGGACACCAAGTGTGCCCCCAGTGCAGGACTTCAAAGCTCCAGAGAGTGCTCCCGCCCAGCCCCAATACACATCTGTCTGTCTGGGGAGGTGGTTACACCTCCCTGGGACAGGAAACCTATTGTCCAGACCTCCCCTGGCGGAGTTTCGGTCAGCAGCAGGAGGCCAGACCCGTGACTTTGGCAGAGGCATCCATTTTGTGATGCCAGGGCTGTAGAAAGTCCTACCGGGTTAGACCAGTGTGAACATGTCTCTCTAGAAGGTGTGGAATGCTACCCCCGCCGTCAGAACTGGCCAGGGGGGTAGTATTCCAAAGCGTTTGACACCAAACACAACATGTTTCCGTGCAGCCATCCCAAAGTTAACATTTACCGCGAGGTTATAATGCACTTAAGATGTCACGATTCCAGGTTCTCCTCAGGATCTGGGCGATGCTCAAAGGAGTCCACCTCCTGACATCCCCAAACTCTGACTAAATAATCTCCAGAGTGTTGAGGCGATCAAGCGAGGGAAAGGGTAGGGTAGGTGCAGCGTGGGAAGGGAAACCTGAAATACAAAGAACATGCAATTAACATCCTATAACATGCTAACTACTCTCATATATTCTCACTATTCCTTTCTCATACCTGCCAAGGTATTTCCCTGACGATGGTTCCTCTATCATGTAAGATTCGGCTCTCACTGACGGCTGAGCAACCATCTACACAAAAACCAAAACACAGAAGGTTAACGTCTTATCGCCTGACCATTCAGTCCCAAGATATCACACCACTTCCTCGCCCTCATACGTACCCATCACCACACCCCCTTGAAATCATAGAAGGAAACGTGAAGAATATTCTCCCAAGAGCTGATGGGGGACTCTCTTCTCTTCGTGCGGAGTATCGTAAGCCTCAAGGTACTAATGAGAGAGAACCCTTGCATTCAGGGCTCCCACCTATTCTGATGCTGCTTCCCTCCTTCGGAAGATGCACTTTTCCTAAGGTACTCCTTCGTTCCAAATTATAACAAACAATGATAATGTCTCGTAAGAGTTAACTCTTGGCCGGCTCCACCCACATGGCTGCCAGATGGCCTTGGAAGTCAAACAAGTAAAAGAAAGTTACACCAGCCAATTTCCAGGCCGCCGTTCGGACCACCACGGCTTACCTGTCCTGGTTCGCAAGATTCACAGCCAAGTCTTTCTTCAGCGGGGTTGCGGTGGCTGGACGCACCATCTCCTTCACCTCGCCTGCGCATGCAAGCTCCTCCTATGCCGGAAGAGATTCGCTCCTCCGAATCTTCCCAAGGAAAGTTTTCTTACTCCAGAAAACCAACAGCATTACTGGGTGTAGGGATTACCTTTGAGTGGCCTAGGGCTCTGAACGGAAACCAGGCAGTGGTAGACCAAATGATAAGTATAGGCTGTTTTATTGTGCGTCACAGGGGCAGGGAGACATGACGTGACAAGGTTTGCATTTAAAGAAGTGTCTTAAAGCAGCCTCCAAGTACATAACCAGTTCACCGCTTATGGCCTGGGTGGGAATAAATGCCCCTAGTGTTCCTTCCTGTCCTCGGAATGGCTTTGGTCGTTTTTCTCTCCTCCTCCGTGAATGTGCGCCCTCCGGGAAGGTCCAAGAACCGGGAAGCCCAAAAGAAAAACAGAAAAGAAAGGCACGTCCTGGTTAGGCTCTGAGTTTTATTATAATGGTTGTGCCACCTTCACCGGTTGGTCGTGAGGGAAGTAAAAGGGTAAAGGTCAGGGTTAGGAGGGAAGTGGTGGTGAGGGGGTCGGGGTTTCGTGCTACTGTCTCCCTGTGATTACGCTCTGGCGCCCCAGTAGGCCCACCAAAAAGACCCCCGCAATGGCACTTGCCTGGGGCCACGACCCGTGAAGCGGGCCGCGGCAGCTGGACCCGGGGCGTCCTATCCTCTTTTTGGGCCACCGGGCTTGGACGCTGTGTACTCTGTCTCCGATGAGGCTGCCTCGTCCGTCTCCTGCCTTGCTCTCCTCCCGACCTCGTCGTCGAGACCTCCGTCTCTCCTCCCACGATCGCTGTCGATGCCTCCGTCTCTTCTCCCACGCTCGCTGTCTTCCTTCCTCCTCGTTGCTTGCGATTCCGCCGTCTCCTCTCCTGCGATGGGCTCCTCCTCCACGCTGCTGCTGCCCGACTTCCTGGTTCCGCTCTCCCGTCTTTTACTGCGTTCCTCAGTGCTGTTGCCACGCCTCCCCAGCGCAACTAGACCGCGGGCTATTTCCGGGCCGTTTGCATCGTAGTTGTTCCGGTTGTCTTTCTTCCGTCGGGTCGAGTCCTCTGGCTCCTTACATTCGCCCCCCCTCAGGAATGGACGTTGGGGCCATTCAACGCCCGGATGCCTGGACAGGTAGTCTACACTCACTTGCTTCGCACCCGGCATGTGGATCGTCTGAAACGAAAAGGGTTGTAAGGCAAGAAACCATCTTAGAATGAGGGAGTTGGAGTCTTTGTTCCGTGCAAGCCATGTCAGGGGAGCGTGATCGGTAAGGACAATGAACTGTCTGCCTAAGAGGTAGTACTGTAAGGCCTCAATAGCCCACTTAATGGCCAAACACTCCTTCTCTATAGTAGAGTAGTTAACTTCCCGGGGGAATAGTTTTCTACTGATATACAATAGAGGTCGTAGTTCTTCGTGTGAATCAGGTTGATACAGGACGGCCCCCAATCCGCGACCAGAGGCGTCCGTTTGAAGCACGAAGGTGCGACTGAAGTCAGGACACCGTAACAAGGGAGTGATGCAAATAGCTCGTTTGAGGGCTTCGAAACTGGCTTCCTGTTCTGTGGTCCACGTTTGGATGTGTGAGGAATGTGTATTGGATAGGAGGTCTGTGAGTGGACTGGCAATGGAGGAAAAATGGGGAATGAACCGTCTGTAATAACCTATAAAACCTAAGAAGGAGCGGACCTCTTTTTTAGTTTGGGGTCTGGGAATGACACGGATGGCCTCTACTTTATCCACTTGGGGTCTGATATGCCCTTCCTGTATGGTATACCCTAGGTACTTTATGGTGTTGGTTCCTAAGAGGGATTTCTTGGGGTTGATGGTAAGACCTGCGTCCTGTATAGCAGAAAATACGGAGTGGAGATGCATAAGGTGGTCCTTCCATGTGGGGCTAAAAATTACAATATCATCAAGATAAGCCGCGGCATATGTTTGATGTGGCCGTAGCACTTGGTCCATTAGCCTCTGAAATGTGGCAGGGGCCCCGTGTAACCCGAATGGGAGTACGTTGAAGTGGTAGAGGCCGGACGGTGTGGAAAAGGCGGTTTTTTCTTTGGAAGTCGGATCTAAGGGTATTTGCCAATAGCCCTTCGTCAGATCGAGGGTTGACATGTAGCGTGCTTGGCCCAGTTGCTCCACCATTTCATCTACCCGTGGCATGGGATAGGTATCAAACTTCGTGATGGTGTTCACCTGGCGGAAATCAATGCAAAAGCGCAAACTACCGTCTGGCTTTGGCACAATCACAACCGGAGAACACCAGTTGCTCTGGGAGGGTTCTATGATCCCTGCCCGGAGCATATCAACCACCTCCTTTTCTACAGCTTCCCTCCGTGCTTCTGGGATGCGGTAGGGTTTCTGTTTAATGATTTGGGGACGTAAGGTCACTATTTCGTGCTGGACCAAAGAGGTTCTCCCTGGGCTTGTGGAAAAGAGGTTGGGAAAAGACTCTGTTACTACACCCAGCTGGAGTTTTTGGTCGGCTGTTAACACCTCCCCGAAGGGAACAGGGTGTTCCGTGACGTCGTTGACTGATAAGAGAGGGATTTCTAACTGCGGTGAGTGACAAGCTAGTAAGGCTTGGGCGTGTTCTACATCGGGTTCCTCCCACTTCTTCAGGAGATTCACATGGTATATTTGTTTACCTCCCACCCTATGGGGTAGTAGAACACTGTAGGTTACGGGTGTAACCCTTTTTTCCACTACATATGGCCCCTGCCATTTCATTAGCAATTTGTCGTCTGAGGAGGGAAGTAACAAAAGGACCTTGTCCCCGGGCTGAAACACCCTAAGACGACTGTTGCGATCATAATACCGTTTTTGTGTCTCCTGAGCTTCCTGCATGTTTTCTTGGACTAGCCCCCATAGACGTGTCAAGGAGGATTTCAGATCCGTTGTGTACTTCAACAGGGTTTTCCCTTCTTCCTCTTCCCCCTCCCACTGTTCACTAGCCATGTCCAACAGAGTGCGGGGTTTTCTCCCAAACAATAACTCAAACGGGGAAAACCCCGTAGATCTCTGCTCGTGTGTCCTTAAGGCGAAGAGAACCAAGGGTAACTGCCGATCCCAATCCCTCCCTGTGTCAGAGACGACCTTGCGGAGTAGTTGTTTGATGGTTTTCTTATACCTCTCCACAAGGCCGTCTGTTTGAGGGTGGTATACTGATGTCCTTATTTTCTGTATTCCAAGCAGGGTACAGATCTGAGTCATCATCCGGGACACAAACGGGGTACCCTGGTCGGTCAGGATTTCAGAGGTAAAACCGATCCGCGAAAATAAGGTAATCATGGCCTGGGCCACAGCTGGAGTAGTCATGCGGGACAATGGAAAAGCCTCGGGATATCGACTCGCGTAGTCGACTATGACTAGTATATAACGATGTCCACGGGCTGAAGGAACCAGGGGTCCAACTAAATCCATCCCTACTCGCTTAAAGGGGACATCAATGATGGGCAAAGGTATGAGGGGAGCTTTAGTGACGGACCCCGGACTGGTGTATTGACATCGTATACATGTTGTACAGTGTTTGGCTACGTCTTTATATACACCTGGCCAATAAAACTTCTCTAAGAGATACTTTAGGGTGTTTTCCTTCCCATAGTGGCCACCCCCCATTTTGTTGTGGGCCAACTGGAGTACATGCTCTCTGAATGCCTGGGGAACCAGTAATTGGGTCCTTACCACTGAGTCTCTCTTTTCGCTTCTATACAACAACCCCTTCTTTACTATGAAATAGGGTCCTACCTTGTCTGGTGCCTCGTCCTGAACATGTTCCCAGGCGTGTATAAGTGATTGGTCGTTCCGTTGGGCAGTCCGGAAACTATATGGGGTTGTTTCCTCGGTATCTGTAAGTGAAAGGGGAAAAGCAGTATGTGACAGAGGTGAACAAATAAAGGCTTTCTTGTCACGTCTTCTTTCTCGTCTACTCTTCTTTTCTCGGGCGTTTTGGGCCTCTATCTCATCAGATACAAAAGGAGCTTCATCTAGCCAAGTGGGTTTTTTTATTTTTGTTCCCTCAATGTATTCTTCAAATTTTGGGTGGTCCGTCCCTATGATAACTGGTTCGGGTAAGCAGGGGATCACTCCCACCCGTTTCAGGTGGGGGTCGTTATCCACTTCTAACAGGACTTCGGCCGTGGGGTAGGATTTCGTATCCCCGTGGACGCAAGTCACATTCACTAGCTCCGTGGTTTGTAATTGGTGAGGTCCCACCAAGGACCCATCAACCACCGTGACATGACACCCAGTGTCCAACAGCGCCTGTCGCTTCCTTCCATTTAAAAACACCTCTGTTTTGTACCGTTGGGACCCCTCCCTAGTTAACATGATTCGGCCACGAGAATACCCCACCTCCATGGGCTCAGGGGGGGTTCCACGGTGGGGACACTGCCTAGCTATATGTCCCCATTCGGCGCAGCTGAAACATTGAGGTCCCTGTCCACTAGCACCTGCAGGGACTGGTTTTTGGAATGGACGGGGGGTTGGCACCGGTCGTGGTTCGGTTTTGGGAGTAGATCGAAAGGAGGCCTGTAATGGGGCTCGGGAAAGAGGGACCGGAGCCTGGATTCGTGTAGTGCCTGCTCTAAACTCGGGTCCTCGGTGATAGGCACAAGCTATCTCAACCGCAGAAGCAGTAGTGAGATGCGGGTGCTGTTTCACCCATGACTTCGTGTTGGGTGGTAGAGCATCCAGATACTGTTCTAGGAAGATTTTTTCAGTCACTTCTTCCATGGTGGATAGGTGGAGTGTTAACCATCTTGTTCCCAAATCCCGTATTCTGTAGTACAACGCCCGGGGATTGTCACCGGTTGTCCATCTTTCTTTTCTGAACTTGACGCGGTAATGCTCTTGGTCGAACCCCAGTCTCTCTAGAATCGCTTTTTTAACTTCCACGTATGTGGTTGTCCCATCCGGGTTGGCGGCCTGATACGCTGCCTGTAGCTCCCCAGAAAGGAGCGGGGCGATGTATTGGCCCCATCGTTCTTGTGGCCAAGCTGCTGTAGACGCTACCCTTTCAAAGTTCAGAAAGAAATAGTCCGGGTCCTCTCCTTCCTTATATTTCTGCAGGACTGTTCCTGGGACCGTGGGGTTTACTCGGGTATGCACTATGGCGTCAGTAAGGCGTAACAGGGCTGTATCCTGTACCTGTTGATTCGAGGCCACTACTGTTGCCTGGTCCTTAAGGGCGCCTTGCAGTGCTTCTCTCTCCAATCTAGCGGCCTGTAGCTGTTGTTCAAACACCAACTGCAAGTGTCTTTGGCCTTCGGCCAATTGGGTAAGCACATCCTCTATAGGCACGGGCTGTGACATGGTTCTGTGCACAGGGATCCCACTTCTGACACCACTTTGTAGGGATTACCTTTGAGTGGCCTAGGGCTCTGAACGGAAACCAGGCAGTGGTAGACCAAATGATAAGTATAGGCTGTTTTATTGTGCGTCACAGGGGCAGGGAGACATGACGTGACAAGGTTTGCATTTAAAGAAGTGTCTTAAAGCAGCCTCCAAGTACATAACCAGTTCACCGCTTATGGCCTGGGTGGGAATAAATGCCCCTAGTGTTCCTTCCTGTCCTCGGAATGGCTTTGGTCGTTTTTCTCTCCTCCTCCGTGAATGTGCGCCCTCCGGGAAGGTCCAAGAACCGGGAAGCCCAAAAGAAAAACAGAAAAGAAAGGCACGTCCTGGTTAGGCTCTGAGTTTTATTATACTGGTTGTGCCACCTTCACCGGTTGGTCGTGAGGGAAGGAAAAGGGTAAAGGTCAGGGTTAGGAGGGAAGTGGTGGTGAGGGGGTCGGGGTTTCGTGCTACTGTCTCCCTGTGATTACGCTCTGGCGCCCCAGTAGGCCCACCAAAAAGACCCCCGCAATGGCACTTGCCTGGGGCCACGACCCGTGAAGCGGGCCGCGGCAGCTGGACCCGGGGCGTCCTCTCCTCTTTCTGGGCCACCGGGCTTGGACGCTGTGTACTCTGTCTCCGATGAGGCTGCCTCGTCCGTCTCCTGCCTTGCTCTCCTCCCGACCTCGTCGTCGAGACCTCCGTCTCTCCTCCCACGATCGCTGTCGATGCCTCCGTCTCTTCTCCCACGCTCGCTGTCTTCCTTCCTCCTCGTTGCTTGCGATTCCGCCGTCTCCTCTCCTGCGATGGGCTCCTCCTCCACGCTGCTGCTGCCCGACTTCCTGGTTCCGCTCTCCCGTCTTTTACTGCGTTCCTCAGTGCTGTTGCCACGCCTCCCCAGCGCAACTAGACCGCGGGCTATTTCCGGGCCGTTTGCATCGTAGTTGTTCCGGTTGTCTTTCTTCCGTCGGGTCGAGTCCTCTGGCTCCTTACATTCGCCCCCCCTCAGGAATGGACGTTGGGGCCATTCAACGCCCGGATGCCTGGACAGGTAGTCTACACTCACTTGCTTCGCACCCGGCATGTGGATCGTCTGAAACGAAAAGGGTTGTAAGGCAAGAAACCATCTTAGAATGAGGGAGTTGGAGTCTTTGTTCCGTGCAAGCCATGTCAGGGGAGCGTGATCGGTAAGGACAATGAACTGTCTGCCTAAGAGGTAGTACTGTAAGGCCTCAATAGCCCACTTAATGGCCAAACACTCCTTCTCTATAGTAGAGTAGTTAACTTCCCGGGGGAATAGTTTTCTACTGATATACAATAGAGGTCGTAGTTCTTCGTGTGAATCAGGTTGATACAGGACGGCCCCCAATCCGCGACCAGAGGCGTCCGTTTGAAGCACGAAGGTGCGACTGAAGTCAGGACACCGTAACACGGGAGTGATGCAAATAGCTCGTTTGAGGGCTTCGAAACTGGCTTCCTGTTCTGTGGTCCACGTTTGGATGTGTGAGGAATGTGTATTGGATAGGAGGTCTGTGAGTGGACTGGCAATGGAGGAAAAATGGGGAATGAACCGTCTGTAATAACCTATAAAACCTAAGAAGGAGCGGACCTCTTTTTTAGTTTGGGGTCTGGGAATGACACGGATGGCCTCTACTTTATCCACTTGGGGTCTGATATGCCCTTCCTGTATGGTATACCCTAGGTACTTTATGGTGTTGGTTCCTAAGAGGGATTTCTTGGGGTTGATGGTAAGACCTGCGTCCTGTATAGCAGAAAATACGGAGTGGAGATGCATAAGGTGGTCCTTCCATGTGGGGCTAAAAATTACAATATCATCAAGATAAGCCGCGGCATATGTTTGATGTGGCCGTAGCACTTGGTCCATTAGCCTCTGAAATGTGGCAGGGGCCCCGTGTAACCCGAATGGGAGTACGTTGAAGTGGTAGAGGCCGGACGGTGTGGAAAAGGCGGTTTTTTCTTTGGAAGTCGGATCTAAGGGTATTTGCCAATAGCCCTTCGTCAGATCGAGGGTTGACATGTAGCGTGCTTGGCCCAGTTGCTCCACCATTTCATCTACCCGTGGCATGGGATAGGTATCAAACTTCGTGATGGTGTTCACCTGGCGGAAATCAATGCAAAAGCGCAAACTACCGTCTGGCTTTGGCACAATCACAACCGGAGAACACCAGTTGCTCTGGGAGGGTTCTATGATCCCTGCCCGGAGCATATCAACCACCTCCTTTTCTACAGCTTCCCTCCGTGCTTCTGGGATGCGGTAGGGTTTCTGTTTAATGATTTGGGGACGTAAGGTCACTATTTCGTGCTGGACCAAAGAGGTTCTCCCTGGGCTTGTGGAAAAGAGGTTGGGAAAAGACTCTGTTACTACACCCAGCTGGAGTTTTTGGTCGGCTGTTAACACCTCCCCGAAGGGAACAGGGTGTTCCGTGACGTCGTTGACTGATAAGAGAGGGATTTCTAACTGCGGTGAGTGACAAGCTAGTAAGGCTTGGGCGTGTTCTACATCGGGTTCCTCCCACTTCTTCAGGAGATTCACATGGTATATTTGTTTACCTCCCACCCTATGGGGTAGTAGAACACTGTAGGTTACGGGTGTAACCCTTTTTTCCACTACATATGGCCCCTGCCATTTCATTAGCAATTTGTCGTCTGAGGAGGGAAGTAACAAAAGGACCTTGTCCCCGGGCTGAAACACCCTAAGACGACTGTTGCGATCATAATACCGTTTTTGTGTCTCCTGAGCTTCCTGCATGTTTTCTTGGACTAGCCCCCATAGACGTGTCAAGGAGGATTTCAGATCCGTTGTGTACTTCAACAGGGTTTTCCCTTCTTCCTCTTCCCCCTCCCACTGTTCACTAGCCATGTCCAACAGAGTGCGGGGTTTTCTCCCAAACAATAACTCAAACGGGGAAAACCCCGTAGATCTCTGCTCGTGTGTCCTTAAGGCGAAGAGAACCAAGGGTAACTGCCGATCCCAATCCCTCCCTGTGTCAGAGACGACCTTGCGGAGTAGTTGTTTGATGGTTTTCTTATACCTCTCCACAAGGCCGTCTGTTTGAGGGTGGTATACTGATGTCCTTATTTTCTGTATTCCAAGCAGGGTACAGATCTGAGTCATCATCCGGGACACAAACGGGGTACCCTGGTCGGTCAGGATTTCAGAGGTAAAACCGATCCGCGAAAATAAGGTAATCATGGCCTGGGCCACAGCTGGAGTAGTCATGCGGGACAATGGAAAAGCCTCGGGATATCGACTCGCGTAGTCGACTATGACTAGTATATAACGATGTCCACGGGCTGAAGGAACCAGGGGTCCAACTAAATCCATCCCTACTCGCTTAAAGGGGACATCAATGATGGGCAAAGGTATGAGGGGAGCTTTAGTGACGGACCCCGGACTGGTGTATTGACATCGTATACATGTTGTACAGTGTTTGGCTACGTCTTTATATACACCTGGCCAATAAAACTTCTCTAAGAGATACTTTAGGGTGTTTTCCTTCCCATAGTGGCCACCCCCCATTTTGTTGTGGGCCAACTGGAGTACATGCTCTCTGAATGCCTGGGGAACCAGTAATTGGGTCCTTACCACTGAGTCTCTCTTTTCGCTTCTATACAACAACCCCTTCTTTACTATGAAATAGGGTCCTACCTTGTCTGGTGCCTCGTCCTGAACATGTTCCCAGGCGTGTATAAGTGATTGGTCGTTCCGTTGGGCAGTCCGGAAACTATATGGGGTTGTTTCCTCGGTATCTGTAAGTGAAAGGGGAAAAGCAGTATGTGACAGAGGTGAACAAATAAAGGCTTTCTTGTCACGTCTTCTTTCTCGTCTACTCTTCTTTTCTCGGGCGTTTTGGGCCTCTATCTCATCAGATACAAAAGGAGCTTCATCTAGCCAAGTGGGTTTTTTTATTTTTGTTCCCTCAATGTATTCTTCAAATTTTGGGTGGTCCGTCCCTATGATAACTGGTTCGGGTAAGCAGGGGATCACTCCCACCCGTTTCAGGTGGGGGTCGTTATCCACTTCTAACAGGACTTCGGCCGTGGGGTAGGATTTCGTATCCCCGTGGACGCAAGTCACATTCACTAGCTCCGTGGTTTGTAATTGGTGAGGTCCCACCAAGGACCCATCAACCACCGTGACATGACACCCAGTGTCCAACAGCGCCTGTCGCTTCCTTCCATTTAAAAACACCTCTGTTTTGTACCGTTGGGACCCCTCCCTAGTTAACATGATTCGGCCACGAGAATACCCCACCTCCATGGGCTCAGGGGGGGTTCCACGGTGGGGACACTGCCTAGCTATATGTCCCCATTCGGCGCAGCTGAAACATTGAGGTCCCTGTCCACTAGCACCTGCAGGGACTGGTTTTTGGAATGGACGGGGGGTTGGCACCGGTCGTGGTTCGGTTTTGGGAGTAGATCGAAAGGAGGCCTGTAATGGGGCTCGGGAAAGAGGGACCGGAGCCTGGATTCGTGTAGTGCCTGCTCTAAACTCGGGTCCTCGGTGATAGGCACAAGCTATCTCAACCGCAGAAGCAGTAGTGAGATGCGGGTGCTGTTTCACCCATGACTTCGTGTTGGGTGGTAGAGCATCCAGATACTGTTCTAGGAAGATTTTTTCAGTCACTTCTTCCATGGTGGATAGGTGGAGTGTTAACCATCTTGTTCCCAAATCCCGTATTCTGTAGTACAACGCCCGGGGATTGTCACCGGTTGTCCATCTTTCTTTTCTGAACTTGACGCGGTAATGCTCTTGGTCGAACCCCAGTCTCTCTAGAATCGCTTTTTTAACTTCCACGTATGTGGTTGTCCCATCCGGGTTGGCGGCCTGATACGCTGCCTGTAGCTCCCCAGAAAGGAGCGGGGCGATGTATTGGCCCCATCGTTCTTGTGGCCAAGCTGCTGTAGACGCTACCCTTTCAAAGTTCAGAAAGAAATAGTCCGGGTCCTCTCCTTCCTTATATTTCTGCAGGACTGTTCCTGGGACCGTGGGGTTTACTCGGGTATGCACTATGGCGTCAGTAAGGCGTAACAGGGCTGTATCCTGTACCTGTTGATTCGAGGCCACTACTGTTGCCTGGTCCTTAAGGGCGCCTTGCAGTGCTTCTCTCTCCAATCTAGCGGCCTGTAGCTGTTGTTCAAACACCAACTGCAAGTGTCTTTGGCCTTCGGCCAATTGGGTAAGCACATCCTCTATAGGCACGGGCTGTGACATGGTTCTGTGCACAGGGATCCCACTTCTGACACCACTTTGTAGGGATTACCTTTGAGTGGCCTAGGGCTCTGAACGGAAACCAGGCAGTGGTAGACCAAATGATAAGTATAGGCTGTTTTATTGTGCGTCACAGGGGCAGGGAGACATGACGTGACAAGGTTTGCATTTAAAGAAGTGTCTTAAAGCAGCCTCCAAGTACATAACCAGTTCACCGCTTATGGCCTGGGTGGGAATAAATGCCCCTAGTGTTCCTTCCTGTCCTCGGAATGGCTTTGGTCGTTTTTCTCTCCTCCTCCGTGAATGTGCGCCCTCCGGGAAGGTCCAAGAACCGGGAAGCCCAAAAGAAAAACAGAAAAGAAAGGCACGTCCTGGTTAGGCTCTGAGTTTTATTATACTGGTTGTGCCACCTTCACCGGTTGGTCGTGAGGGAAGGAAAAGGGTAAAGGTCAGGGTTAGGAGGGAAGTGGTGGTGAGGGGGTCGGGGTTTCGTGCTACTGTCTCCCTGTGATTACGCTCTGGCGCCCCAGTAGGCCCACCAAAAAGACCCCCGCAATGGCACTTGCCTGGGGCCACGACCCGTGAAGCGGGCCGCGGCAGCTGGACCCGGGGCGTCCTCTCCTCTTTCTGGGCCACCGGGCTTGGACGCTGTGTACTCTGTCTCCGATGAGGCTGCCTCGTCCGTCTCCTGCCTTGCTCTCCTCCCGACCTCGTCGTCGAGACCTCCGTCTCTCCTCCCACGATCGCTGTCGATGCCTCCGTCTCTTCTCCCACGCTCGCTGTCTTCCTTCCTCCTCGTCGCTTGCGATTCCGCCGTCTCCTCTCCTGCGATGGGCTCCTCCTCCACGCTGCTGCTGCCCGACTTCCTGGTTCCGCTCTCCCGTCTTTTACTGCGTTCCTCAGTGCTGTTGCCACGCCTCCCCAGCGCAACTAGACCGCGGGCTATTTCCGGGCCGTTTGCATCGTAGTTGTTCCGGTTGTCATTCTTCCGTCGGGTCGAGTCCTCTGGCTCCTTACACCGGGGTCGTGCAAATAGTCTCGAGGCTCACCACGAACCTCGTAGTAGCGGAGCTGAGTAGCCGCGCGGTTGCCCGGAACTGCTCCCGACTTCAGAATCACGTACAACGCCCCTGAGCGTTGTGCGTGCCTATAAGGATGTTAGTCCTTCCCCTCGCCTGGGCTTCCTGGGACTTGTAGTTCCGTCGGGTTTCCTGGCGCAACTACAAAGGCGCACTGGCCATCAAACCCTGACTGTACGCCCCCCTCCCATGCGCCTAATTGACCCCGGTTTCCCAGAATTGCGAGAATGAAATAGGCGCACTGCCCGCGGGGCGTGTACATTCGTGCATGGCTCCCAAGAGTCATGTTCGGACGGGTACCCCTTCCAGGAGATCAGATACCATAATCGTCCTTGTCGATATCTCGAGTCCAGGATGCGTTTCACCTCATACTCCAGCTGGCCGTCCCTAACGACCGGAGGTGTGGCTCTGCTCCTGGCGTTCTTTGCTGGTTTCAAAAGCCCACAGTGAAATACGGGATGTATCCGCAACGATGCAGGCAGTTCAGCTGATAAGCCACGGGGTTGATTCTACGTACCACTGTATAAGGTCCTATGAACCTGGGATGAAAGATACTGCGCCAACGGAAGCGGATGTTCTTCGTGGGGAGCCATACGCGATCCCCCACCTGGTAACTTGGCCCCTCTTGTCTGTGACGATCGGCCCATTTCTTATATTGTCTTTTGGCTTGCATCAGGTTGGCTTGTAATTTTTTATGAATTTTCAAGAGGTTTCCGACTTGTGCCCTCACTGTCGGTTGATTTTGTACTTCTCTTGGAATAACCAGGGTCAGTGTGGTGGCGTGAAAGCCATGATTGGCTCTGAACGGCGTTTCTTTAATAGAGCTATGCCAGGTGTTGTTGTACGACAGCTCGGCCAACCATAGCAAGGAAACCCAGGATTCTGTGGCATCCTCAGAATAACATCGTAAGTATTTTTTCAGAGTTTGATTTAAGCGCTCGGTCTGCCCATCCGTCTGCGGGTGAAAACTGGTGGACAGCGCGGTATTTACTTGGAGGGCCTTGCACCACATGCGCCAGAATCGGGCAACGAATTGGGGTCCCCTGTCGGAAACGATAACTCTCGGAAGTCCATGTAATCGAACCACCTGCGACAAGAGCATCTGAGCTGTTTGCCCCGCCGTGGGAAGGTTTTTGCATGGAATAAAATATCCCATTTTCGTCAGGCTGTCTACTACCACAAGGATAGCCGTATACCCTTGGTCCGGGGGTAGTCCTAGGACGAAATCCAAAATGATCGTGTGCCAGGGTTGGGACGGCGTGGGCAATGGCTGCAATTTCCCCCTAGCCTTGCTGTGTTCTCCCTTTGCCCGAGCACATGTCTCACATTGTGATACCCAGCGTTCTACATCCGTGACCATGCCTTCCCACCAGAAATGTCGCTGCGCCAAATGGAGCGTCTTCTTACTTCCTGGGTGCCCAGCCAACACCGTATTATGACACCAATTGAATGCCTGTAATCGTAGCTCCTGCGTGGGCAGATACAACTTGTTCTCTTGTAATGGTACTCCATGTTTAAGGACCCGACAGGGGTCTTGCTTTGCCCATCGCTGCCACCGCGTAGGGGACCGACTCTCTTTGACCTGGTCCACGAACTTCTCCGCTGTGATCACACACAGGACCTTCTCGGGATGCACTATTGCTTCCTGGGGTTTTTGTTGCGTCGCTTCACTCTCTCCGAGTCTCGACAAAGAATCCGCTTTCCTGTTGTCTGAGCCTGGACGGAAAGTAACAACAAAATCGTACTCCGTGAAAAACAACATCCATCGCATCTGTCGTTGCGAGAGGAGCCGAGCCGTCTTCATGAATTGTAGATTCTTGTGGTCAGTGTACACGGTAATAGGATGATGGCCCCCCACAAGTAGTGTCTCCACTCCTGGAAAGCCTTCTTGATGGCCAACAATTCTTTTTCTGCGACCGAGTAGTTGAGTTCCGCAGAGCTTAGCTTTTTAGACAGGAAGGCCACAGGATGTAGCTGTCCGGTTTGTTTGTCTCGTTGGGATAACACCGCCCCAACCGCGATATCGGAGGCATCAGCCTCTACGATGAATGGGACATCGGTTTGTGGGTGTCGTAGGATGGGAGCAGTACAGAAGGCCTTTTTTAATAGGAGGAAGGCGTCCATGGCTTCGGGAGTCCAAAGGAAGGGTGTACCCTTTCTCAACAACCTAGTGATGGGAGAAGCTAGTTGAGAAAAATGAGAGATGAATCTCCGCTAGTAGTTGGAGAACCCAAGAAAGCACTGTACATCTCTCACACTGCAGGGCACCGGCCAGTCCTTTACTGCCTCCACCTTTTTCTCAGCCATCCTAAAACCCCATGGACTCAGGATCACCCCTAGGAACTCAACCTCCGTGACACCAAACTCGCACTTGCTATCTTGCAATACAAGCGATGTTCTTGCAATTTCTTAAGAATCATTAGGACATGGCTCACGTGTTGTTCCGGGGAGACTGAAAAAACCAAGATGTCATCTATGTATGCAATGACAAATCTGTCAATGTATTCCTTCAAGACATCGTTCAAAAAATATTGGAAAGCCGCCGGGGCGTTACATAACCCGAACGGCATAACCAAATATTCGAATAAACCGTATCGGGTCTTGAACGCAGTCTTCCATTCATCCCCCTTGCGGACTCGGACCAAATGATAGGCCCCTCGTAGATCGAGTCTGGTGTAAATGGTGGCCTCCCTCACCTGGTCCAGTAACACGGGGATGAGCGGCAGTGGGTATCGATTTCTTACTGTGTTCTTATTCAACATGTGATAATCGATACACGTCGGAGATCGCCGTTAGCCTTCGCGATAAAGAAGAGCGGAGAAGCGGCTGGGGAGCGGGACGGGCGTATAAATCCCAATGCACAAAACTTGTCTAAATACTCCCTCAGGTGTTTGGTTTTGGGCTCGGATAACGCATACACTCGACAGGAGGGAATGACCGCCCCATCCACCAAGTCAATGCGACAATCGTATTCGCGATGGGGAGGCAGGGTCTCTTCCTCGCTCTCGCAGAATACTTCCAGATACAATGCGTATTCTGGAGGTAACTCGGTCTCTTTTTCGACTGCCGTGGCCACCTGAAATATCTGTGCTAGGGCTAGAGTGTGTGAGACTGATATCCGATCTTTCATACACTGAACTCTACAGTCTGAGGAGTTAAAACTTATAGTTTTGTTTCTCCAATCCATTGTAGGATTATGCTGCCATAACCACGGCATCCCCAAGATAATCTCGTATTGAGGGGCTTCAATTATATTTAGTGTGATGTCTTCCACGTGGTTTTGTGAATCGCCTTGGAGAACCAATTCCACCGACTCCGTCTGTTCGGTGATGGGACCGGATGTCAAAGGCGTCCCATCCACGGCTAACACTGTCTCTGGCTTGTTAATGGGTACCCTACACAATCCTAAACGTTGAACCAGGCCGTCGTCTATAAAGTTGCCTGTGGCTCCTGATTCAATCATAGCGTGCACCTGATGTGATACTGGACCCGTCTTAAGGAGCGTGGGTAGGACTATATGGGTTTCTGTGGTTTTTCTCTCGCCTACCGCCAAAGACGGCAACCTCCACTCTTTCTCGGTTACCTCGATATCCTGTGTTTCTGTCAGTGGTGAGCCTCCGCTATCCGCGGTTTCCACTGACGTGATAGCCACCCGCTTCCCTGCAAAAACGGTAGTTCTTTTCTTGGGCTTTAGGGGACACTCCCTCACGTAGTGTCCCTTCTTCCCACAGTACATACAGAGTCCCTGGACTCTGCGACTCTCCCTCTCTGTCTTCGATAACAGGGGTCAAATCGCTCCCACGTCCATAGGTTCAGGACCAGAATCTATTACAGAGTTCGAGGCATGGCTCTCTGGTTTCACGCCGGGCATTGACCTCTCACCTTTTCTCCGATCCCCACCCCTCTCTGTAAGTCTGTGATCCAATCGTAACGTTAAATTGATTAAGTCAGTGCAGGTCGTGGGTTGGGGGTCTATCTGGGCCAGCACATCCTTGAGTTCGTCCTTCAATCCTTGGTAGTACAAGGACATTCTTTTTTCTTCGGGCCACGCTGTCTCGACCACCAGACGGTTAAACGCCGTCATGTACGTGACCAAGTCTTTCTTGCCCTGACGTAATTCTAGCAGCTCTCTATCAGCGCTGAGTGTTGTGGCCCTGCGGTCGAACACCCTTTCGAATTCCTTCCGAAAGGCGTTCCAGTCGGTAAGTATCGGATCGTCATTTCTAACCAAAGGAACCGCCCAATTAGCGGCGTCCCCGGTTAGATAAGAAATGGCAAAAGCCACCCTAGAAAGATTGGTAGGGAACGACGACGGGCGACATGAGAAATGAAGCGTGATCTGGGTAAGAAACGTCTGAATCTTTAAAGGATCGCCAGAATATCTCTCTGGACTGGCCAAAGGAATGGGCGGGGGAAACCGTCACCTGTATTTGAGGAGGACCGGCAGCAGCATCAAAAGGGTTCCTAGCCTGTCTATCCACCCTCTCCCGTAATGCCGCCGTCTCTGCTCGAGACGCAACCAACTCTTGTTGGACTGCAGCCAAGGCTTGCAGCACATCTTCTAACGTTGCCATCTTTGCTAATGGCCCAGACCGGGAGGAGAGTCTATCGTGGGTACGTGATTCTGTCACGATTCCAGGTTCTCCTCAGGATCTGGGCGATGCTCAAAGGGGTCCACCTCCTGACATCCCCAAACTCTGACTAAATAATCTCCAGAGTGTTGAGGCGATCAAGCGAGGGGTAGGGTAGGTGCAGCGTGGGAAGGGAAACCTGAAATACAAAGAACATGCAATTAACATCATATAACATGCTAACTACTCTCATATATTCTCACTATTCCTTTCTCATACCTGCCAAGGTATTTCCCTGACGATGGTTCCTCTATCATGTAAGATTCAGCTCTCGCTGACGGCTGAGCAACCATCTACACAAAAACCTAAACACAGAAGGTTAACGTCTTATCGCCTGACCATTCAGTCCCAAGATATCACACCACTTCCTCGCCCTCATACGTACCCATCACCACACCCCCTTGAAATCATCGAAGGAAACGTGAAGAATATTCTCCCAAGAGCTGATGGGGACTCTCTTCTCTTCGTGCGGAGTATCGTAAGCCTCAAGGTACTAATGAGAGAGAACCCTTGCATTCAGGGCTCCCACCTATTCTGATGCTGCTTCCCTCCTTCGAAAGATGCACTTTTCCTAAGGTACTCCTTCGTTCCAAATTATAACAAACAATGATAATGTCTCGTTAGAGTTAACTCTTGGCCGGCTCCACCCACATGGCTGCCAGATGGCTTTGGAAGTCAAACAAGTAAAAGAAAGTTACACCAGCCAATTTCCAGGCCGCCGTTCGGACCACCACGGCTTACCTGTCCTGGTTCGCAAGATTCACAGCCAAGTCTTTCTTCAGCGGGGTAGCGGTGGCTGGACGCACCGTCTCCTTCACCTCGCCTGCGCATGCAAGCTCCTCCTATGCCGGAAGAGATTCGCTCCTCCGAATCTTCCCAAGGAAAGTTTTCTTACTCCAGAAAACCAACAGCATTACCGGGGCCGTGCAAATAGTCTCGAGGCTCACCACGAACCTCGTAGTAGCGGAGCCGAGCAGCCGCGCGGTTGCCCGGAACTGCTCCTGACTTCAGGATCACGTACAACGCCCCTGAGCATTGTGCGTGCCTATAAGGATGTTAGTCCCTCCCCTCGCCTGGGCTTCCAGGGACTTGTAGTTCCGTCGGGTTTCCTGGCGCAACTACGTAGGCGCACTGGCCATCAAACCCTGACATAAGAGTATATGGTCAGGCTGCACCACAAACAGCATCAAAGGAGATACTCCGAATGCTGCAGAGGGGCTCTGCTCTTGCAGGGGCACCCTCTCACATAAAAACCAAGCACTCTGCCTTCAGGATTGTTAAGGCCAGCCATAGGAGTGACTTATAGGTTTTATATGTGTGTGCAATGGTAGTTATATAGGTAGCCTATACCACTGTAAGGGGTGCAAGCACCACCTTACCCAGGCTGCAGTAGCAGACCTGCGGTGCCATTTTGTAGTGCTTCCCAGGGGTGGCATAATACATGCTTCAGCCCCTGGTGTAGGCCTCTGAGGTACCTATGCCCTAGGTACATAGTATACCATATACTAGGGGCTTATAAGGCAGTCCAGAATCCAATTAGATATGTACCTAATGTACATGGAAACCTTTTTAGAGAGGAAGCAGCTAGACTGTGGTCCTGATTAGCAGGGCCACAGCCAGACTAAGGTCGAAAAACAGTGAAACACCAGCAAAAAGTGGGGGTACCCATGTGAAGCAGATCCTACTCTCCTACAGGCCCTATGTCTGATTGGTATAACAAGGGCAGGCCGGAGCTTGCACTCATGGGCCTTATGACTGACTTGTACAGCAAGAGTAAGCCTGTGTCCACACGCCGGCCCTCTGTCTGACTTATACAACAAGGGTAGGCCTGAGTCCCAATACATAAGCCCTAAGACTGACCTGTACAACAAGAGTATGCCTGAGTCCCCGCACGAGGGCCCTTTGACTGAATGGTACAACAAGGGTAGGCCTGAGTTTCCACATGCCAGCCCTATGACTGACTGGTACAACAAGGCTAGGACTGAATCCCCATTCGTGGCCCCTATGATTGACTTTTATAACAAGGGTAGGCCTGAGTCCCCACACGCAGGCCCTATGAGTGACTGGTACAACAAGAGTAGGCCGGATTATGCATACACTGGCCATATGACTGACTGGTATAACAAGAGTAGGCCTGAGCCCCCACACGCAGGCCCTATGGCTGACTGATACAACAAGAGAAGGCCTGAGTCTCCACACGAAGCCCCTATGACTAACTGGTACAACAAGGTTAGGCCTGAGTCCCCACACAAGTGCCCTATGACTGACTGGTTTAACAAAAGTAGGCCTGAGTCCCCACACGCGGACCCTGTGATTGGCTGGTACATCTGACCGCGTACGACTGCCCCTCCTGTAGGTGACTTACTCTCCAACACATGAAGAGAATTGAAATAACTGAAAAAATTGTATAGTGCCTATTCACCAATCACGTTAATGCTATAACTGTATTACATGTATCAATTCTTTAGTTCTTACAATCCAGAGGAATTATTTTTGATGACCATTAAAATCCAGTTTTAGTTTTCAAAAGCGGCTTGTCGGACCAGGAATTCTCTACATTTGGGAGCACCTATGAGGACGATTTGGGGAAACTACTGGGAATGTAATTTGAACATTAGTTTACGCTGGAGTGGACGAAGTTTTAAAACGTGGGAAGCCAAAATAGAAATAATTCTCAGTTCTAAAGAATCCAAAGTCTGCCTCCTAAATTAAGAATGTTGACACGCTTGCATGCCTTATATAATAACTGATCTAACCTTTTAAGTGAATATAGTCAAATATAAGCACTCTGTTCATTTTAACAGTGAAAAAACTGTTTGAAACCTACATTAGCCTATTCGTCTAAAATTCAGTACTTGTTCATTTATTTCAGCAGGCTCAATTGGAAATGCGGTAAATTCCACAGCTGGAATTCCTTTGGAATTCTTGGCCCACGCCCTCCAATTTTTAGTAGAAATCTATATATTCATTACACGCACGTACTGTAGATTAAAGTATTACACTTTCCCGCAGGCTGGAGGAGCGAAAATTCATTAGCCTATTCGCCACGTGGTAAACTTCATCGTTGTTGGTCGCTGTCATGCCTACCGAGGAGAACGTAGCAACTACATCTCCCGGCATGCTCGGTGTTGAGGACTGTTTCCGGGAGGGGCGTTACCGCTTGATATTTTGTCAAGATACACAAAAGACTACGTTTCCCGGCATGCCATTGCCAAGGCTTCCGATGAAGGACACATCTGACCTGTCAACGTGCCTGATGGGAAATGTAGTTTTCACTCCTTCCTGCGGGTTTGCCTTGTTGTAAAGATGTCGGAGGTGCAGCTGCCTCCGGTGCGGACCCTGGAGGACTTCTTGCTGGGTTCAGCTCGTTTCAGCCCCCCAGACATCCGGGACCTTCAGCGCTGGAACCACCGAGTCATCAACAACCTG
The DNA here is from genome assembly GCF_964204655.1 of Triturus cristatus. Lineage (NCBI taxonomy): Eukaryota > Metazoa > Chordata > Amphibia > Caudata > Salamandridae > Triturus > Triturus cristatus. The sequence continues at coordinate 1,192,822,220 of NC_140593.1, forward strand.
CTGTACTACCAGAGCAACTACTGTTTACTGCATCTGCTGCTGATCTCCGTGGGAGGGTGAGGATGGCGTTTAGCTGGCGACTGCACAGCGCCGAGTGTAGGCACTACACCCCAGACGTGTGCTCCTCTGCAGCTGCAGCAGATCAAACCCTGCTGAAGCTGACCTGCTGGGAGCTGTCCTCTGGAGGGTGAGGCTGACGTGTCACACAGCACGCCAGATCTATGCTCCTCTACAGCTACAATATTGTATTGTATTCAGTGTTAGAAGGGGGGGGGAACGGAAGGGCACGGCGTGCCCCTACTTTTAAAAATTATGCTAGTCCGTTCCCCTACTTCTTGATTTTAAAAAAGCGTCCCGGGACTGCCCTAATTCAGGCCCGGTTCTAGTAAGGGCTTGAAGGCAGACGCCATGGGGCTCAAAGTGCTTCACACACAGACAGTTTCAGAGATTAACGCAGCCGTACCTGAGTACTTCACAGGTCTTTAAAAGACCATTTACATGTTAACGAGGCTTTGTTTATTTTTTCACCCCTTCATCTCCAACAGGGGCATGGCGAAAGGCGACAAATCCTTTCTTTGGCCGCGGTAACCTTTGCCTACTGTCCTGCTGCGTGGATATTTCTTTTCCTGTGCAGCGCAGGAGAAAAGAAGTTTATTTATTTTGATTCACCTTTTCCAACCCCTGCAGCTGCTTATCACTTCAGGCTGCGACACTAAGATTGACTAATGGAGTAGGTAGGAGAATTTGTCACTATTTGTTTTTCTTTTTAAATTCTGCACAGGCGCAGCAGGACATGTACTTTGTGTGCGCTTCATTTAATCCGTTTTTATCATTATCATGGCCGATGCAGGACAACAATACGACAATAAAAAAATGCCCAGATAACGCTGGGTATTAATGATCCTGCTGGAGAGCAATAATTTCTCTGTTAGTAGTTAAGTGCAGATGAACTGTATTTTATGTGGGTAGCTCAGTGGGTTACTGCCTTTGTCACAGAGATCCTTGTGTTACTTGCAGTTCAGAAGTTACAATCCTAACATAGGACAGTGACCAATGAACTGTCATCAAAGAGCTGCATGCAAACCTGAATGATATAGTTAGAACTTCGCGTTTTTTGTTTTGTGATATAGTTAGAAATTCCCCAGTCTTTCATTATTCTAATGTTGCTAAAATGAGTATCTTTGGGCAGATATACATTTTTATCAGTAAAGCCAACCCCTAACCACTGGAGTACTCTTTAAATCCTGAGTTTGTGCTTCTCCAGACCAAACTCTCTTAAAATAACTGCCCACCAGTATGGATGACATGTGATCCATACACCTTGTAATCCTCATTGGCTTATGTGACATTCCCTGTAGGCTGATTTACATACTTGTATGATTCGTTGTCTCTGTATAATGTGTGCGTGGTGTAAAATACTGACGCACACTACACTGATATGAGTAGCGCTACACAACAAATGAAATGCATATGAGAGAGGGGCTACATAAAGATGAGGGGCACTGTTGGAGGGTGGCAGTGAGGGAATCCGAGGAGGAGGTAGTGGGAGTGGCTATGGAGCGATGAGGGGCACTGTTGGAGGGTGGCAGTGAGGGAATCCGAGGAAGAGGTCATGGGGGGGAGGGGGGAGCTAGGGAGAGATGAGGGGCACTGCTGGAGGATGGTAGTGAGGGATTCTGAGGAGAAGGTCATGAGGGGGAGGGGCTAGAGCGAAATGAGGGGCACTGGTGGAGGGTGGCAGTGAGGGAATCCGAGGAGGAGGTCATGAGGGGGAGGGGCTATGGGGAGATGAGGAGCACTTGTGGCGTATGGCAGTGATTATTGGTGTGGCGCCAAAAAAGACTTTCGCATCAGCGCTAAAGCCGGCCTTGTCATGGCCTTTCTGTTTTTGTTTATTTAATTAGCAGTCGGGTCATAAGGGCTACTGTGGAACATACTTTAAAGTGTGTGCTAATTATATTTACTGCTATATTCAATGTTTTAAGTTTGAAGGTGATTTTACTAATGTTTTTACCGGGAAAAATGAAAGTGGAGCCCGATGGTGCCTGATATGGGGCTGGGGCCCAAGGTCAGCTGTGAGATAAGGTGCACTGGAGAGGAGTAGTGGATAATCAAGCCTGTAAGGGAGTGCGTTGCGGAGTCTGGGGTCAGGTGGAGGTAGCAATGAAGAGGGATCCTCCATGAAGGCTCGAACAGAGGGAGCCCAAGTAGTGTCACTTGCCTGATACTACCACCTCAGAAACCTCCTCTTCCCATCAAAGGAAAATTACATAGAAAAAACAGTTTTTGAGAGTGATAATATTTAGAAAGAGATTTTGAAAAGTGTGCGATTTACTGGGCCTTGTAAGACTAAGAAGAGATAAAGGAGAGCCCGGAGGATTTGCAGTCTGGGTGTTGCTTCTCCCAAGATAATTTTGAAAAAAAAACTATAGGGTCAAATACTGCATTTTATTTTCAACACCCCATTTTTACACAAATTCTCTCCAAAGCCATTACTGTGCCAAGACAACATCCCCAGGAGTTGACCACATTTTTTTTCAAGATGCACAATATGTTCCTCCCATAAGTAAATATTTACCTCCACTTCGCCAAGGCCTGTGTTTTGTCCTGCTTGCTCACATGTTATCTCACTCAGGCTCACTACCCCCATTATTCATTCTCATTCACTTTCCCTTTTACTGAAAATTGCTCACTTGCACTCACTCTTCAACATTCGGTATCACATTCTCACTCACTCAGTCTCACCACTTTTTCCTACTCTGATTACCTCATTCTAACTTACAGTTTCACTTACTCTACGTGACTCCTTCTCACTCACTTTCTCTCACTTTCATCGACATACACTCTTTCACTCATGCTCAGTTACATTCAGGCACTCAATCATTCACACCCACATTTACTTACTCGCACTCATTCTTCTTTGCAGGACACTTGAATACATATGTGCTATACTATGTTTGAGCAGCTAGCTGGCTGACATGAATAAGAATTATTTATTTATTTATTTCACTTGTAAAGCGCACTCTCACCTAACAGGCATCCTGGCGCTGACAATCAAGAGTGCACAATTTGTGGATAAGAAGGAGCCCTTGTGGGTTTCCGTGAGTCAGATCAGATTCTCTTCAAGAGTTCCTTTGTCTCTGAGCCCTGCTTAACACGTGTACAGGAGGAGCCCTATATTCATGTCCTCAATGTTTGAGACAAAAAATACTCATTGATTTCTGAACGAGAGTAAAAGCGTTAAGGTAACATGTCGTTCCTGCTTATATTTTGCATGCTTTACATAATCCTGCATTCCCTATGAGTATCTGCTTTTCCCAGAATGTTGTTACTTTTTTTCAGGCACTGCATAATTTGAAATGAGTCACATCCAGGTGCTTATAATGGGGCAGAATTGGGTTGTAGGTGAAGACAGTGCGAGTTTCACTCAGTGGGGCAGAAGGGTGTTCGGTGGGGATAGGATGTGGCATTATGGCCAGAGCTACCAAATTTGGAACTGGGGAACCTGGTTCAGCCTTCATGCCTTGTCCATCAGACTACTCCTGAGGGAGCACCCATGATAGACTTTAGAAGGCCCCACTAGACCTTAGAAGCCCTGATCTCTTAGCACCAGCAGGTGAACCCTACCGGTGGCCAGTTGGGTAAACTTGAAGCCCTGTCCACCACAATTCATACCCAGGTTCACCACCAGTCTTGCGGGCAGGTCTACAAAGCAGCACACCCTAGAGCAGCAGTGGCTTTGTCACGCAGTAGTTTTCCTGCAATAATAAAAGTCTCCCACACAACCCCCACGGTTTTTGACGCATTCATAGATTGACAAAGACTTGTAATCCTGGGAAAGCGGCAAAATCTTGCGCTACCCCAGAGGAGGCATAACTAGGAGAAATATCTTTATTTCTCCTTGCTTTTTCCTCTTTCAAACTGTGCTTTATTCTGCAGCCCACATAGAAAGATGAAAAAGCCTCTCAAGATTGTTTTTGTACAGGAAGGTGCCCCTTCCTGCACAAAAACAATCCTGCATGCAAAGGAGGCACCCTTGCACCATGGGGCAAGTGTGCCTGCGTTGAAGCTAGGCTGTCAAAATGGCGCCAGTGCAGGGGGAAAAGACCGGAATGCACCATATTGGATGAATACGGCACATTCCCGCCCTTTCCCTGTGACGCAGGGCAGCGCAGCAAAGTAACTTGCTGTGCTGCCCTGCGCCACCATTCCCATAAATATGTCCCTAAGCTCACAAATAGTAAATTGACCACACTAATTATCTGTGTAAGAGCATGTATTGATAAACACAATAAGCCACTGACCTTTTTCTTGGACCTTGTTGAGTTGCCAAGCACAGCAGCAGATCTAATCTTAGATGCCTTACTTGCATGCTTAGAGAGACACAGTTTTACTGATGAGTATTTAAAAAGTCATTTGGTTCAGCTTGTAACAGATGGTGCTTCCAATATGATAGGTAGGAAATCTGGTGTGGCAACTCTTCTGAAACTGAAATATCCACAGTTGAGTGTATGGCACTGTGCTAACCACAAGCTGGAGCTTGCTGTGGGTGATGTTTGTAAAGAAGTCGCAGGCATTAATCAGCTCAAATTTTTTTTTGATAAACTATATACCACCTACCATGCCGCTCCGAAAAATCAGAGAGAGCTTGGGGAATGTGCTCTGGAGGTAGAAGTAAGACTTCTGGCAATTGGAAAGGTGCTAGATGTACGTTGGGTGTCCTCAAGTGAAAGATCTGTGAGAGCTGTTTGGAATAACTACAAAGAACTTATTAAACATTTCATGGAATCTTCCGAAGACTCAACGAGGAGTGACATTGAGCAGAGGAAATATGCTGGTTTAAACTGTTTATTAACCTCCCTGGTGTTTGTTGAAAATATGGGCATTTTATATGATGCTCTCATAGAATTGGGTGACCTATCCAGAAGGCTGCAGCGGCGTGATATGACCATAAATGAGGCCGATCGTTCAATACAGATGCAGATTTTAGTGTTTGAATCAATGGCTGATGCACCTGGGCCCTTTGTTTGCTACAACTGCATTAGATGCTGCTGAACGGATGCAGTTTGCTGGTGTAGGACTGCAACAGAACAAAGGCTGTGTTAGCATCAATAGGGCACAGTTCTTTAGGAGCTTAGCAAATAACCTGCGAAAAAGGATGACAATGTCTAATGCATCAAATGTTTCTAGATGCACAACCACAAACAATGATGAAATCGAATACAAAGAGTTAGTACATAGAATGAAACTCCTACAACCAGTTTATTGGCCAGATCCAGTAGACATCTTATACGGTGAGGGAGAATTACAAAACCTTTGTAGCAGGTTGCATGTATTTGAGACCAGGCAGTACATCCTTGGTTTCAGAGAGTACAAACAAAATAAAAATTGCATCTCTGAAAGCCTGAAACCATTAATGCACATTATAAACACCTTTTGTACCTCAACTGCTTAATGTGAACGGGGCTTTAGTGTAATGAATGATGTGCTCACACCACTGCGGAACAGAATATCAATCAATCGTCTGTCTTCTACAATGTTCATAAATATCGTGGGGCCACCTGTCATAGAATTTAAACCTGAATTTTATGTTCAGAAATGGTTAGAAAAAGGGAGGAGAAGTACAGATGAAAGAAACTGCATCGCTCGGAGACAAATGGCTTATGATTCCACTTATAAGCGTATTTGGAATATTCTGTGATTGGAAACATGTCCCACATTGTAAATGAATTAAATATAAACAACTTATATATTAAACCTCAAATAAACATGTTTATTGATTCTTTGAATTAAATAACGTTATAAGCTGTAACTGGTCAGTGAAATGCCAAACGTTCAAAAATTGGTATGTTTTGCTATTTCTAGCCACACCTCCGACTCCGCCCACTAATCCAAACCTTGGGTTAGTCCCGCCCCCTGAGTCTCCGCCCACAGTTCCCCTACTTTTTTTTTCCCCACTTCGACCACTGATTGTATTTTAATTGCATTTATATAGCGCTCACTACCCCCGACGAGGCGTCGAAGCGGGTTTTCAGCGAGTACCATGCTACTCCGGAACCCAAGAAGGATTAGTGGTGAATTAGTATAGTGAAAATATGAAAGTAATTTGTGTAGTGGATATGTTAGTCAGTTATTTGGATTGAGAAGGATAGTGGAGGGATGGAGAAGGGAAAAAGGTATGCATTTATCTAGCGCCAGTACAGCAACCACTACTTACTGCACCTGACCTGCTGGCTGCTATCCTAGGAGGTTTAAATATTGAGGGATGAGACCTTGCAGAGACACCACTAATAGCTGCCAGGTGGTCCCCTGCTATGTGGAACATCCTCAACCTTAGTCTGAAGTGTTAGCCAACAACACTTTGCATTCTGGGAGTTGCAATTATAAGCCAAAAATCCTCTCTTGTTTTTTTAAGCACCTTGGTTTGTGTCTTGTTCTTTGAACTATATATATGCGTGTGAGCTGAATTATCCCAGCATGCAAACGTTGTTGGTTGAAATCCAGGACTGTCTTGGGGTGTCGGATATGGAATGGGACTAGTGGCAGCTATGGGTAATTCTCATAGGTGAGTCGGGGGATTCTGAAATGTCACTGTGAAGGCTGAAAGGTCACTGTGTCTAGATTCCTTGAAATGGTCTGTGCCACTCTACCTAGGGCTGCACATTAACCCCCACCAGGGGATAAGGTTTTGTGAATTCTAAGACCATTGAAAAAAATGTATGCGTAGGAATATTTCTGCATCTTTGCATTCGCAGCTAATGATGGGTTGTCGCAAATTGCAACCTTCCTAATCAGTATTCGTTAGACAGGTCGTGTGTCGAACTCTTGCGAAGGGACAGTTTGTGATGCAACTTAATATGTAGGCCGCATTGCAATTTGCATTCCTGATCACAATCTAGTGAGTTTGCTAATTGCACATCCTAGGTTTGGGAACTGGATCGTTTGCTGGACATCTAGTCACACAAAGCCACCAAGCGCGTTACATCGAAACATTTTATTAAAACAGGTGCCTCAAATATAGGCCAATACGTTTGGTGTGAGGGCAGGGTGAAACCAGATTTAACAAATCATGGTGTGTTGGAGAGGAATATAATATCATTGGGTCTGTACAGATTTTTTTTATCACTTATATTTACATTACTTTGCACACGTTGATAGTTTGTGGCATAAGGGTGTTGAGTGATTACACCAAAATCCAACAATGTCTGGTTGTGCGCTAAAGCTGGGATTAGAACTCAGTCTCTATGATGGAAGGTAGGCAGGAAGGCTGAATCCCCTCCTCTTTGGTGAAGTGTTTTAGTAATTTGGAGAGTCCTGGGTGAAAGGGGAGATCCTTCCATACTGTGAAAGGAGAAGGCCTGCTGCACTATGTGTTCTTTGTGTGTTTCCTAGATTTCAGGTCTTGCCAAGGAGGAGCAGCAGATGGTTTGGCTGCCTCATGGAAGTTTGACTTTCGCTTTTATAAGCGGTGGCTTTTACTCGTGTGGGTGGCGTTGCAGGCCACCCTGCAGGTCCTAGTGGTTGGACAAAGGGAAATGAGACCAACTCGGATGATGTGTTCAAATTAGCCTTGACCTATGATCATCCAGATGTTGCATGAAGGGCAGTGCTCAGTGGGGTTAAGGGTTGTCTGGGAGGTTGGCCAATAGAGCATTTGGCCAGGGGCACTTGGGTCTTGGCAACAAGTTTGTTTGGATGGGAAGAAGCTTGATTTTGAACACAGCCGTTATCAAGTCATCAGGATTATTCTTTTGGAGGACAGATTGGTGTCATTGTAGAAGCCGAGACTTGGCACCAATTGGAAGATAGAGACAAACTTTTCAAGTTCTTGTTGTCAAGCCGTGATTGGCCTTTGCTGCTATTAATGAGTGCAGGGTATGCCTTGGTAGTTTCTAATTGGGGTAAGCTTCAGCAACACGCACATCCATGTTCTATGGTGTCCGAAAGACCTATAAAGGGTGTTACATTTTTTTTAACGTTACTCGAAGACACAATTATGACTTTCTCCTTGAGAGGCCTTGAGATATTGGGTTGGTAAGCTGACGATGACCAGTGCTCATGCGTTTCTTTGAATGTTGATCAGTTTTCTTGGTCACCATTCCTAGGTGTAAAATCCTATCAAATAGCCTAACTAGAGCCATTTGTAAAAATGGTGGCCAGGCTCTTACAGCCTTGCTTCAAACTAATGAGGCAACAATTCTTTCAGTGTCGTTTTCTAGAGCTCCTTGATGGTTTCTGATAATCTTGCATCACCAGTGGGGTGTACTCTGAACACTATCCTCACAAGGGGCTGGGGTAACCAACACACCTTCAAAACCAACAAAGTGACCCTCGTGCATTAAATAAACCTATTAATTAATTTTGTATTTCTTTCTGTACAATTCAAAAACAGAGGACAGACATTTTTAGGTTATTCAATACTTCAATGTAAAACACAGTTTTAATATACAAGTACCCTATTTATGTCCCCTTTAGGGAGGGACGTTTGAACCTCATCACCACTTCTTTCTAAAAAACATACATTTAAAGCTACAACACATATAGACAAAGTTAAAACAGCATATACATCAGAGAAGCAAGCCGAAGGGCTAAAGGATAGAGGATCCTGGAATTCCAGCCCTGATGATTTTACTGAATAGAATCTCTGATTGAGGACAGGAGAACACGCTCTGGCTGTCAGTTCGGTGAATAAGAATCCGATCGGAGAAAAGTGGTTTACATGAACCCTCTGATGATGATAATTTACAGCGGATGGCATCGCAATGCTGAGTGATTTCAGCTTTGCTCTAATCTTCCGATCACCTATGAATTATTGGACCTCCATTAAGTCCTGACGATGGTCTCTATGAATTGCTAATAAGGGGACCGAAACGTTGACACAAGATGAGCTCTTGAGGGTGGTACTGAATTTGGATGAAGGAAGATATTCATGCTGTATCCTGCACAATCATCATGCTTGTGAATTGTACAACATGAAATGCAAAATTAATTAATAGATTCATTTAATGCACGTGTTTCTGATACTCAGGAAAGCAGTCCTATCTAAGCCTTCTTGGTGTAAGTTAGACAGCTTCTTTGGAGTTGTTACTCATGCACTTTGGATGTCTATTCAGATTAGGTGATGCAATTAGCCTTATGTACTTTCATGTTGTCCTGTCCTCCCGTGGCTACATAAGGGCCAACATTCTGTAACTAAAAAGATGTAGTGGTTTTGCAGATTTAAGTTAGAATTATGACGATGTGAGTGAATATTTACAAGCTATCCTCTGCCTGAAAACATCTTTGTGCTCGAACTGAATAGGGAAGGGCGGGCTAACCTGCCGGGAAGGAGTCACCGAGAGCAGAATAAATGCTATTTGAGGGCCTTATGGAAACGTTGATGGTTAGCAGTCTCAGGGGAGACAAAGGCAGACTGTTCCAGACAACTGTTAACATTAATCATGTTCAGCATCTCTGTAGGATACTCCCAGTCCTCACTATACAGCACACAATAATGTAATATTCTATTTGTCACAATTTGATATATTTTCAAATGTTAAGTTGATCAGTGTTTGTACATCTTGCACTTCTCTCCTTCACATGTTGTCCTGTCTGTTTTCATCATGCATTTATCCAATACATGACTTGCTTTTTTCCAGGACAGGCTGGAGAGTTTTAAGACTTGCTTGTACGCCTTGTTTTAGAATCTTACATCATATATTCTTATAATTAATCAAGTTGGCATCTTGTTACCGGACTAGTTCATGACAAACATATACACAGTGATACCACTAAGGGACGCAGACGCACGCACTGATGTTGCCTGTGCCGTACCTTATCTCTGGCGGGATGCATGCGCCTCTGGCACCTATGTTGTACCTCAGGTTTATGTGTGTGTGAAGGAGTGTTGCACTATTGCTAACTATCCTGCACCTGTTTTATGTTCGGGAATCTTGCACTGCCTCTGCTTAACTTGTGCTTCTTCCAACAAGTCTTGCTTAATCTCTTAATTCTATAAAATGCTGATTAAATAGAAATGGTTCAGAGATCATGACCTCAAAACACATTTTAGCTAACTTTGCACACCACCATAGCAACTTGATTAAAACACTAAAAAGCCAGTTTTATATTGAATTCATGGAATTTGCAACCCCACAGAAATGGTTGTTTCAGTGATTGTACAGCGTTCGACCATCTTATGCCTTAAAATCGGACTACCTATACTGGTAAGAGGTCTGGCCCAATATGGCCATGGGAGAAGAACCATATATACGTACTTATTGCGCTGTGATAGTCTCACTGGTTCTGAATTAACTGAGTTCAACTATTAATAGGCCGAAGGTCTCTTTTCAGCATCCATAGCATTCGTTGCCCAATCTGAAGAATTTCAAGGGTCCTACTAAGTCTCTTTCCTTGTATTTTCAAAATGAATAATCCCTTGCCGTTGCTTGCTGCACACTATTGTGTTCCTCACCGCATTGGCGTTCAACACCATTGGCCATAATCTCTTTCATAGGTCGGCTACTGTCTCTTGTAGGAGTGGTGCACCAGCCCTATCTAGTTTCAGTTGATTCATGACTTACGTAACCTACCAAGCTAAACTAGGTACATTCCTCTCTGGTATTTTTCCCTTCACCACTTTGTCTTCGCCATGTTTTTCTGGCACCACATGAACCAATTTTGGAGGCAGATAATTGTGAGTTTCAGATGTTTGCTGATGAAAACCGACCTACTTGAAATTGAAAGAATACATTTGGATTCACCATCAGGTAGCTGTCTGCCTGAAGGATGTTTAGTCTTGATGCATCATAATTTGCTTTGCTTGAACAGTCAGATGCCAGAAATATTACTCCTGGGCCCAGTAGGACCTTCTCTCCTCCACTTCATTTGGCTACACTCCATGGTCGAACTCTGAAACCAGTCCAGAAGGTTGCGAGTCTGGGTATTACTTTTAAGTGCAGTCTCTCATTTCACACTTGTGTGAATTCAGTCACCAAAGTCGTCCCTCATCTTTTTTGAGGGCATCCTCCGTTTCTTCCAGATTTGCTAAAGGTTGTGTTAGTACTGGCAGTGGTGATATCTTCCCTTGACTAGGCAAAACCCCCCTGACTGGTTTCTCCAGGAACATACATCAAACACTGCACAGAGTTCAGAGTCGATCCGCGGGCTCATTTGTGGTCTCGGTCAAAGGATCACAACACACTAGCCTTCAGATCATTAGACGGGGTTTCCGTCAAAGAAAGATCACACTTCAGATAACTGTGCACTGTACACAAGTACACTCCTATTCATGCGCCCAGATACCTTACAAAACTCTTCCGACTCTATCGTCCATCCAGGTGCCTGAGGAAATCTTCAGCTAATCTGCTGGCTACTTCGCCATTGCACTTAAAAATTTGGAGATAAATCTCCTCAGGTTCAGGGCTTCGCTCGTGAAATTTGTCCTCAAGCACCAAGGATCAAACAAGATATCCTAGTGTTCAGACGAGGCCTAAAATGTACTTCTACCATTCCTCCTACGGCTCGTTCTACGAAGACTTCAGCCTTCCTCCTGTTTGATTCCAGATATTCTTCTTGGTCTCCCCTCACCAGGTGGACGCCTGAGACTAGTTGAAATTATAGACCTTTTATCCCAAGGGATTTCTGCTCTTGCACACCTTTTTCTCTAGTTCACTGCAGCTTTCCGTGGTCAGTGTTCCCTGTTGCCAGCTGCGGCCATCACGGATCGGAGGTAGGGGGGGGGGCGGGGGCAGGAGCGGGAGGACGCAGGGGAAGCGGACAGTAAAAAAAGAAATGTATCTTCTCGCTGCTTCCTTGCGGTGTCTCTCCTCTATAGTCCTCCTCCTCGCTGACCTGAACAACAGAAAGCACACTTAGGCTCCCAGTCAGCCAATCACAACACTGCCTTAGCAGCGTTGTGATTTCTCTGAATGCCGTGTTTCGGCGCTCAGACGGCGACTGGGAGCCTGGGCATGTTCTCCATGTAGACTGTAATGCAGTCTGCATGGAGAACATGCGAAGTGCGCAAGACTGTTTTGGGGGACCCAAAAGGGCCAGCCAAGCAGTCATTGCGCACTAAGAAAGGTGCTCTCACTGCTCCCCCTCCCCGGCCCCCTCACACAAAGCTGCACAAGTAGGATAAAATAAAATAATATTAACGCAAGTTATTATCATTTTATTTTCCCTTTATTTCACTGCTAAAAAGCAGTGGGGCGACGCTCCTCCGCCACTGACTGTTGTTCCCTCCTTTGTCTCTTCATGACCCTCTGTTCTCCTCATCCTCCCACAGCGCTCTCAGGCAAGTACTCGTGGTTTGCAGCGCTCTACAAGAAACTGGAAGATAAATACATGCACAAATACTTGTCAATTTAACTTATATAAACGTAGAGCAGTTCAACGGAGGCATTTCCATTCTCCCAATGCCTTAATCAAAAACATCAGTGCGCATTAGATACCAGTTATTAGCACAGTAACTTACCAACATTTTGATAGCTTGTATATAGGGCACACATTTGTCCCTTATGCTCCAAGCACCATACAGAGACAACTGTTAGTTTGCAGTAGACGTCCATCTCAATTGTCTGTAATATTTCATTTTCGAGGAGGTTATTTTCTTCTTTTTTTTATTTTAGAATGTCTCAATATTTGTTTAGATTCATTTTAATATCTGCTTTACATTTCATCTACAGTATAGCTCCATACTAAGGAAGAAGTACATAAGTTGAGGGGAACCTTGAACTTTGAATATTCATTTCAGCCTTTCTTTTCTAAAGAAAAAAAAGAAAGAAGGAGCTTGTGGTTGGGAACAGAGGTTTGACATTAGGCTTAATGTTTCGTCATATTTTGTAAAGTAAAGAAATGCGACTAATGTACAATGCTGGTTTCTGTTTTCATTTTACGCTCACTACAGCTTATTGAATTAGGAAGGGGAATCTGAACCCACATGTTTCATGGCAGCCTTTGGCCTGCATCTAATTCTGAAAGATTTCCAGGTGATTAATACTCTTTTAGACTCATTAAGGTGTGGATTTGCCCATGGACCGGCTACAATTAAGTGTTGTTTGCTTGCTTTTGAAGGTCTTATTTGGAAGAACATCAACCCCGTTGAGTTTGAATCTTGTTTAGCAAATTCTACACCAAGTTTTATTTCGAGTTTAGAGTTTACAGTCTCTTCATATTCTTCTTGGATCAAGTCTACGGTTGACTCCTTAGCTCCCACAAACCTGATCTCTCAGCGATGGAAAAAACCCTTCTGAACTGTGGTTCTCATATAAGCTCAGACTGCAAAAACAGCTTTGCAGAGGGAAAGAACAACTGTGGAGATACAAATACGACCTAGTCGACAGGAAGAATTATTCACTAGCTATTACAGATTATAAAAGACTAATCTTGGAAGAAAAAAAAATATTTTACTGAAAAGATAGCCCAGTCTAAAAACTCCATTAAAGAGCTATTCTGCACAGTGAAAAGCTTAGCAAAAGTACATGAACTTATAAGCAACAATGGTGGTCCGAACCTCTTTAATGGTCTAGCTAAGTTCTTCCAGGGAAAAGTGGAAGATGTATTTAATTTATTTACTGACAAGAGTCTTAACTATACAGAAGATCAAACAACTCTTGTAAATCGTCCAGATATTAAAGGATGGGTGAACTTCTCTCCTCTGAAGATAGACCGAGTACACAAGCTAATACTTGCACCCACCTCTGTCTCGCTGCTAGACCCATGCTTGCCCAGAATAGTACACCTGACACCAAAAATTATAAGTGAGCATCTGACTAATTTGTTCAATGAAATCATCAGAACAGGCCATTTTTCAGGGAACTGGAAGATGGCCTCTATACTCCCTCCGCTATAGAAAATAAAAAATCAAATCAGATGATTGCTAGGTGACTTGAGGTTCCTAGCTGCCTAAACATTTTTAGCGGTTCACAATCCATGGGATCTGAAAGCGTCCTTTGACATGATCAGTCCTCGGGTACTACTGTAGATGGTTGTTGGAGATCTTGTAGTGATGTCGGCGAAAATCCTTTGTCTTAGACCACACATAAGTAGTTTTTCCTCCAGCCCTAAGGTCGTGGGTGGTGGTGTAACCAAGGGAAAGTCCTTTCACCTGTTTTTTTAAAAGTATTTTTCCCCTTGACTAGCTGTTCAGATCATCCTCATGCTTCTATTTTCATTTTATGGTCAAGTGCTACATATACTCTCCCTTGCACTCCTCTGTGCAGCTGACTATGCACCCCGTTTCTCCCTCAGTGGCTCCTCTTTAAAACGTCATCTAGTTTCATAGGCCTTTGTGGGCACTCATGCCCTACCCCAAGCAGAGCTTATACTTTCTAACAGATAAGCTTTAAAATGATGTCCCTGGATATTTCCCTGGAGCAGATGAAAATATGGACCTGCAAACACTGGGCGTTTAGAGGAGTTTGGAACTGGGGGCAAAGCATTCTCTAACAAAGCCCCTCTGATCTGGAATAAGCTGCACCGGGTACCAAAGCAACTTCTCGCCCCCATGTGTTTTCATATATGGCCGAAGAACTATCTGGTCTCCATGCAGGCTGTCCGGTTGACAATGTGGCATGGTCTGGATTAGTGCCAAGAGGCATTGCGGCAGTGTTTCACCACATTAGAAGACAGACAGAATGATGAATCGTAAAGAAACATGCCACTACGCTTGGGCAAAGGCAAGCTCCCATTCCATGGCCTATGGCGTGCTTAAGTAATGCCTTTATCATAACCATTGGGCTGCACTAGGACAATACTGACTTCAAATGCTGCGTACGCCTGGGAATGCGATGAGCCTCTCTTGACACAGCAGCGACTGCATGCACATCTCGGGGTACACTGTAAAACATACAGTCACATTACTGAACTTGTAACTGTACGACTTTCTGTTTCACCCATTTATCCTGTTCAACACAGAAAAAACATCTGGCTATATCTGCTAACTCGATACTAGTTAGACGACTAAGCAACTGCAACAGCTTGTTAGTGAGCCTCACCCCCCCAGACACAGTATTAAACCACATGAGCATAATTTTTATGGTCTTCAGAGGAATGCTCCCACTGCTTCGTATTGCTACAAATCTGGCTGGGTCAATCTATAGATGCTTGAATGTAACATAACGTGTGTATTTGTAAAGCGCACGTTCACCCAGAAGGGTATTGGTGCTGAATAACATGTTATTACACAGTGCCTGTTTTTTCCATGACTACCTCTCTATTTTCTCATCCTACCCTCCCACCTGTAACTTAAGATCTGGTAGCCATCATCTCCTGGCCTCGTCCAAACCTCTTTACTTCATCCAGGTTTTGGTGCTTTTACTTGTTGGGCCTGTGCACAGGACACTCTACCACCAGTATTCCTGGTACGCTGCTGTCTCCAAGCACCCAGTAAAAGACCACGTACACTGTCCTGGTCTGTGCGGCGCTGCACCCTTCATTTGGGGCTCACCACTTGAGGTGCGGACAACAAACTGATTATGGAGAGACACACTGCATCCTGTACAGCTGCCTGCAGTGGAACAGCACAGCAGTGAAAGGCAAAGTGGTGTTTAGAAAGCACCTGTTGGCCTTTCAGTGCAGAGGGACCAGCAGAGGCAGGGGGCTGGGAGACCACCGCATGCAAGTGCTGTGAGTGACTGCAGCCATCTGTGGGGAATGCCTGGGGCTCCCTAAGATTCCCTGCCCCTGTCCTAAGGTCTCCCTCCTGGGCATACTGATGGTGCATTGCTCCATATGTCGCAACAATCAGTAAGAGTCCCAACAGCTTCTGCGCCTCTGCATTTGTATAACTGCACATAGAGCATGAAAAGTTCTTTTAATTTGAATGGGGTTCACGATCCCATGCAAATGAGGGAAGGCCCCCTTGGGAAAGCGCCAGCACCATCTATACTTCAGAAGCACCTGCACAAGCATCTGCAGCCCCTTCTTTGATACCCAAGTGCCCGCTGGTTGAAACAGCGGGTGTAAACGCCTGCTGGGCTGTAGGGCACTTCATGTAATACACAAGTGATTACTGCCTCCCCGCTTCCTCGGCTATAAATTTGTCTGTGTGTTGATTTAGCTGTGTAGTAAGATGTCTTTCTTAGCTTTGATCTTCACACAATACCTGATTTGAGGCAGGGTTGGCCACCGCAACCTCTAACCCCTTGTACTGTGAACTACTACTGTCTCTTGTACAAAGTCAATGTTTGAAATGTTGTGGCTGCTAAAAAAAATAGACACACAATTGATGGATGGAATGCATAACAAATCAAAACATTCACCTCCAGTCAAGAGATGTGGGTTAAACCCATCATTCTTTTGCTCACCATGCCACCCCAGTTTAGACCTGGCCATATGCAAATCAGTCTTTACCCTGCGCCCAATGGGAACAGTCCAGCCTGAACTACCAAGCCAGGTCCTCCCTGGACTGGAAACAAGCATCCTAGGACTGGTTTCGGGGTTTCACCCGTCATTAGCCAGGATAGGTTGAATCCAGTGGCACAGTGAGCCCGGGACACCCAATTGATGGACGGAATGCAGAACAAATAAAAACATTCAGCATCCTTTACTGCCGACTGCTCTTCAAACCGCAAGAGAAAGAGTCTGTATTGTTGCTGAGCACCAGGCACATCACGTATAGTACATACATTACAAACCCCTGCCGGCACACCGAGGCAAATACTGCCTGCTACCGATCACAGCTGGGTACTGGCCATGTCCTATATAGTACATACATTATGAACCACTTCAGGTACACCGATGCAAATAACAGCTGAGCACCACCGTGCACTAGGACAGCACAAGGCATGTTATACCGTCGCAGTATGGTCCCTACAAGAGCTGCTGCTGAAATTGGAAAGTTGAATATCATCGCACAGCTAAATAACTGCAAACACTTCCTGATGCTGCTGTTCTGCCTGTCTAAGGGGTTTGGTCGGGGGTGGGGATGGGGGTGCAAGGTCTGAAAGAAATACAAATTGCATTGACTTCTGCAAAGCACACTTTAATATAGAAGCTGATGAGATATCCTGGTCATGTTATTATGATGTGCACACATGATCTACTTCTTATGTTGCTACTCTGCCTTCTTCTTCTTCTCCTGCCACCATAGGTATGTCCAGCCTCTGACAATCCTCCTGGTGCTGTTGGTGGTGGCTCTTGCCTTCCTGGGCTTTGTGTGGGCGGCGGAAAACAAGGCCGAGGTGCGCCGCTTCCGCCGTAACTACCCCACGTCCTGCTTGATGGCCATCCTCGCCACAAGCTACTGCCTCCTGATGCTGTGCGGCGCCCTGCCAACCTTCTTCGTCGCCATCATCCTGCCTCTGTTGCGTGAGTATCACCTGGCACCAATCAATCAATCATAGTATTTGTAAAGCGCGCTACTCACCCATGAGGGTCTCAAGGCGCTGAGAGGGGGGGGGGGGGGGGGAGTTTCGCTACTCCTCGAAGAGCCAGGTCTTGAGGAGTCTTCTGAAGGCGAGTAGGTCTTCGGTCTGCCATAGGTGGGTAGGTAGGGTGTTCCAGGTCTTGGCGGCGAGGTAGGAGAAGGATCTGTCGCCGGAGGTTGTTCGTTGGATGCGGGGAACAGCGGCGAGGGCAAGGCTGGCGGAGCTGAGCTGGCGGGTGGGGGTGTGGAAGCTGAGTCTGCTGTTCAGGTAGGCTGGTCCGGTGTCATGGAGTGCTTTGTGTGCGTGGGTGAGGAGTTTGAAGGTGATCCTCTTGTCGACGGGGAGCCAGTGTAGGTTTGTCAGGTGGAGGGTGATGTGGCTGCGGCGGGGGACGTTGCCGATCAGTCGGGCGGAGGTATTTTGGATGCGCTGTAGTCGTCGTAGGTGTTTGGCTGGGATTCCGGCGTAGAGTGCTTTGCCGTAGTCCAGCCTGCTGCTGACGAGGGCCTGTGTCACCGTTCTTCTTGTTTCGGTCGGGATCCACTTCTAGATCCTGCGAAGCGTGCGGAGGGTGTTGTAGCAGGAGGAGGAGACGGCGTTGACCTGTTTGGACATGGAGAGGGAGGAGTCGAGGATGAATCCTAGATTGCGTGCGTGGTCGGTGGGTGTCGGTGCTGTCCCCAGAGTGGTCGGCCACCAGGAGCCGTCCCAGGCCGAGGGGTTGGGTCTGAGGATGAGGACCTCTGTCTTTTCGGGTTCAGTTTCAGCCGGCTGCTCCTCATCCAGTCGGCGATGACCTTCATTCCGTTGTGGATGTTGGTTTTGGCGGTGCGTGGGTCCTTGGTGAGGGAGAGGATGAGCTGAGTGTCGTCGGCGTAGGAGATGATTTTGAGGTTGTGGTGGCAGGCCACTTGTGCGTGGGGGGCCATGTAGATGTTGAACAGCGTTGGGCTGAGGGAGGAGCCCTGGGGGATGCCGCAGATGATGTCGGTGGCTTCGGATCAGAAGGGTGGGAGGCGGACACTCTGGGATCTGCCGGAGAGGAAGGATGTGGTCCAGTCGAGGGCCTTCTCTTGGATACCGGCTTCTTGGAGGCGTGTTTTTAGAGTGCGATGGCAGACCGTGTCGAAGGTGGCCGAGAGGTCCAGGAGGATGAGGGCTGATGTTTCGCCATTGTCTAATTGGCGCCTGATGTTGTCTGTGGCGGCGATGAGGGCAGTCTCGGTGTTGTGGT
This sequence comes from Triturus cristatus, assembly GCF_964204655.1. NCBI lineage: Eukaryota > Metazoa > Chordata > Amphibia > Caudata > Salamandridae > Triturus > Triturus cristatus. Next base: position 1,192,840,805 of record NC_140593.1, read on the forward strand.
TTCGTCTGAATCCGGATTGGGACGGGTCGAGGATGTTGTTGTCTTCGAGGTGGCGGGTCAGTTGCATGTTGACGATTTTCTCGATGACCTTCGCCGGGAACGGGAGCAGGGAGATGGGCCAGAAGTTCTTGAGGTCCTTGGGGTCCGCCTTGGGCTTCTTGAGGAGGGCGTTGATTTCGGAGTGCTTCCAGCTTTCCGGGAATGTCGCTGTTTCGAAGGAGATGTTGATGACCTTCCGTAGTTGGGGGGCGATGGCTGCGTCTGCCTTGTTGAATATGTGGTGTGGGCACGGGTCTGTCGGAGATCCTGAGTGGATGGAGTTCATGACCTTGCGTGTCTCGTCGTCGCTGACGTTGGACCAGGAGGTAAGGCGGTTGGCGTTGTTGGTGTTCGGAGGAGGGGTGGAGTCTGGCGTGGTCGGGTCGGTTGTGGTGTTGAAATCTTGCGGTGGAAGAAGATGGCCAGTGAGTCGCACAGTTCCTGTGAGGGCGTGATGTCGTTGGTGTTGGTGCTGGGGTTGGAGAGTTCTTTAACGATGCGGAAGAGCTCTTTGCTGTCGTGTGCGTTGTTATCCAGGCGGTCTTTGAAGGAGGACCTCTTGGCTGATCTGATGAGGTGGTGGTGTCTCCGGGTGGCGTCCTTGTGGGCTGCGTGGTTGTCCGGTGTACGTTCGTGGAGCCATTTCTTCTCCAGTTTCCGGCATGCACGCTTGGAGGCCAGGAGCTCGTCGGTGAACCAGGTGGCTCTCTTGCTGGCGTGGCTGTTGGAGGGTTTCTTCAGTGAGGCGAGGGTGTTGGCACAGTCGTTGATCCACTGTCTGAGGTTGCGGGCTGCGGCGTCTGGGTTGGTGGGGTCGGTGGGTGGGTTCTGGGAGAGGGTGGTGAGCAGCTGGTCTTCGGTGACTTTGCTCCAGCCGCGGCAAGGCAGCTGTTGGGTGCGGTGGTGCGTAGTTGGTTTTTTGAAGGTGAAGTGAATGCAGCGGTGGTCGGTCCAGTGGGGTTCGGTGGTGTGGTCAAAGGCGACGTGGGCGCTTGTGGAGAAGACTGTGTCCAGCGTGTGGCCGGCGGCGTGGGTGGGTGCAGTGACGAGTTGTCTGAGGCCGAGGTTGGCGAGGTTGCCGATCAGCGTGGTGGAGTTGACGTCGTTGTTGGTCTCGAGGTGGAAGTTCAGGTCCCTGAGGAGGATGTAGTCTGTGGAGGCGAATGCGTGGGTGCTGGCGTGGTCGGCGATGGAGTCGCTGAACTGGGCCTGGTGTCCGGGGGGTCTGTAGACGAGCGTTCCTCTGAGGGTGGTGTTGGGGTCGGTGTGGATCCGGAAGTGCAGGTGTTCGGCGGTGTTGAGGGTGTCGTCTGCGTGGGTGGTGACCTTGAGGGTGGACTTGTGGACGATGGCAATTCCTCCTCCGATGCCGTTGGCGCGGTCCCTGCGGGTGATCTTTTAGCCGTCTGGGATGGCAATGGCAATGGCGATGTCTGGTGCAGAGGAGTCGTTCCACCACGTCTCGGTCAGGAAGGCTATGTCCGGGGCAGTGGCGTCGAGCAGGTCCCAGAGCTCGATGGCGTGTCTGCGTGCGGAGCGGGTGTTGAGGAGTATGCAGCGGAAGTGGTTGGGTCTGGTCCTTGATGGTTTGGTGGTTCTGTCACAAGGAACATTTTAAGCTGTAGTGTGTGCATGTTAGCTGGACCCGTTCACTCATGGGTGCCTTTCTACTGGAGAGGAGTGATGCGTCACCAGTGTCCATGCACAGCTTGAATATTGACAAGGTGCAGCAGGAGAGTTTTTCTCAGAAAGAATTAGCACAGTTATTTGAGTGGTCAGGATTTGTAACCAAGATAAATGCTTCTAGCAATCTAAATGTGTCATGGTAAACAGATGTGTCGTCAATGAGGTGCATGCTATTAGCATCTCAGGGAACAAGAGAAGCTTCACCACACTGACCTCAGAATGACCCGGAAGTTTTACTGTAATCGAAGAAACTGAAATTAATGTAGGCTGTTAGCTGCAACTGGAGAGATCACTTTTAAAGTGTCTGCCTTTGGATATCATCTTGCTTCTTCAATAAAGGATCTCCAGTTTACATCTATCAAAAGCCATTGTATCCTTAGTCGCCTTGTGGAAGAACACTGTTATTATCCCCCAGGCAGCCACCTGGACCACCCCGCATGCTTTCTGCATGCACTAGCGCCTGATTACCGGCTGCAGCAGTGAAGAACGGTGGGGTCCAATGGCACTCTCAATATGCTTGTCACATGTAGTCTGGTCCTCGTGGCTATTTTCCACCCGTTCGTCTCTTAACTGTAAAATTTGCTGTCTTGTTGGGAGGAGAGGTGATGCACCCCTGCTCATAAGGCCCCTTTGTTGACAAGAAGCAACCCTTCCGTTCCCACATCTCTGGCCACAGACACAAGCTTGCTGCTCCGCATTAGTGTGTGTTGTGATATGGTGCCCTGTACTGTCAGCTAGGTCATGATATTCGCACAGGTTTAAGGGAGAGGGTACAAATGCACCACAAGAATGGAAGATACTGTGGCATCGTTCCCTTCTTTGATTTTGATGCCCGTCCCTTTGTTGTGGCAAAAGGTACCTGAGCGCACACTCACCAGGATCACTGTGTTGCCTGTGAATTTGTCTATAGACCCATCGCTAATGCGAAGAGGATGTTGAAGGTCTTTAGCGAAAAAGTTACCGGAAGGTTGCCATCATTTTTACTAACTGAGAGGGGATTCTTCACAGAGAATCTGATCAATATCTGAGGATTGATTGAATGAGAGGCAATATAATGACACAGGTAAACCAAGTAAACAAAATGTTACAGCACAAAACATATCACATATCAATGTTTTGCATCTTCCGTCTTTTATTTTCCTTGTTGTACTTGTCTGGGGATAACCACCTGTGTCCGTGGCAGGGCAAGACAGTGGCTGACACAAGTGCACTGGACAGACCCAGATGGTACAAATCCCAAGCAGTGTTGAATGGGACAATATATGGGGACTGTGGTGTGAGTGAGTTGAGTGGAAGAAATGTATTGGGTGGTCCTTGTCCACAGTAGCTTTCTGTCCTGAACTATTCTGAAACTTGCATTTATTTTTTACCCTCCTCCACCTCTTCTTTCCTAGTGATTCTCACCCACGCTTCCCTGCGCCTTCGGAACTTGAAATCCAAAATCGAGAACAAGATGGAGAGCATTGGGCTGAAGCGCACACCCATGGGCATGCTGCTGGAGGCGCTGGGGCAGGAGCAGGAGGCCGGATCCTAAAGCTGCAAGCATGGGCCACTCTTCCGGGGAGGCGCGGCGCACCTGGAGGACAGGCGCCTGCACACACCAGTCAAGATTGAGAGGTGGACTTGGTGAAAAGTGACTCTTCGGGCAAAGCCACTCCCAATCCTGGCTTGATGGGGGAAGGGGGGTGGTCTGCTGATCTGTGTACTTCATACCCATCATGTCTCCCACTATCCAGAGCAGGGCACACCGGGCCAGATCATAAGTGTGCAGACCCTCTCTTAACCATGCTACCTGTAGGCCAGCCATCTCATCATCATTGGATCTCCTTCCATTAGCCCTTTTCTTTCCTTTTTCTTGCTAAAGCAGCTGCATAAAATGAAGAAATTACTCGATTTCTATTTCCACAGTGTATATCACCCCTACCAAGTGGTTGTGACAGAGAAAATCAGCCACCAACACCTCTGTTTGGTGGAAGTCTCAATAGGTGGGTAGAGTGAGCTCCTGCCTGTCCTTGCTGGGCAGTGGCTTCTGAAGGCATTTTATCCGCCTTGCATTTTTCCCTTTTTTCTGACACCCAAGCCATGTCCCACCTGTATCGTGACATGGAGATAGGCATTCGCTGACATACTTGTTGGGAAATTGTGAACAAACAGGGATGCCGCAAGTGACTCAGTCAGCCTCAATTAAAATTTCAAAGCCCTGGTCCCCAGAAGTTTGGAAAAATATCTGATGAGATATAAAACAATGTAAAAAGTACACCGTCCTAGCATTCTAATTATCTCGCCCACCACAATATGTGTTGAATCCACTTGCAAGTAAATGCAAAAATAATGTCTATAGAAGGACCTTAGGCTGACAAGAGCTGTGATCACCTGTTAACAGTTCTTTATGTGTACGTATGTTTCTGGGAGTTCTTTTGCATAAATAGACAGGTTTCTTCTGGACGTTGCCATTACAGTCAGTGGTGAGTTAATAAGATGGCCAGAGGAGACGGTTCCAATGAGAGCTATGCAGTCATGGCATCTAAAAAGCCATATGTTGATCCTGCCTCTAGCTGTATCCCTGCAGGAGTGAAGATGGTTTAAAAGGCCCCCTCCCAACTCTTTATCAGTATTGCGGAAGAACAATGCCTATGTAGATCTCTCCATGCCAGACCATCTACAAAAGGATTTGTCACAAATTCGGGTGACGTAATTTCTGCTCATGTCACATTATTTCCAAACAAGGATCCTCTGAGTTGGTTTTCCTTCTGCAACATAACATAAAAGCCCTGAACAATTCTTGTTCCATGAGGAAGATTTTACTTGCATAGGCAAAACCCTGAAGCATTTACTAGTTTCATTTTGCTGATCAAATTTAGGAAAATGGTGGGCTAGAAACAGTAGTTTCCATTGGGGACTGCACACATAGAAATGTAAATATTGCAGATTGTTGACAGCAGAAATGTAGAGATCACAGATTGTTTACCCACCCAAGTCTTGATTAAAACAATGACTTTATCAGTGGTTGACTTCGAGGGGCATTTACACAGGGATTAAGAGGGTGTAGACCGGGGGTGCATCTTTCCTTTTTGGCAAAAGCCTGAAATTTTTAGCATTAAGCTTAAATGCAAGATGGCTGACATCCCTTCCAGTAGATCCATTTCCTTCCTAGAGACCCTTCAGCTGTCCCTGCCCCCTTGACACATGACTCTTTCCCTGCACTATATTATCCTCTGTTAGTGCTGTCTCCAATTCTGCATTTTGGTTGTCTTCTTTGCTCGACCTCCCTTTCTTTCTCATCATCTCCATTACCACATTATTATGATATATTTCTAATATCCCTTCTGCACGTTGAAGGCCTCCTTGAAGTTTCTTTATATTTGTTCTTGTTTTCATTTTTTATTTTGTCATGCAGTTTTATGCTGTAAAAAGCCAACAGGTGAGGATGCCTGGTAATGAAACCGCTCCCCGAGCAACACATCCTTAATGTTCCTCTTACCCAAAGCAAGTGTATAGAGTTATTGCACACACCATGAGGCATGCAAGTCCATTCTCCATTTCTATACCCGCTCAGACCTAATTTAGCAGCATGGCTTTGAAAGACAGGCTTGCCGCCTTGGCAGCAGTCTGCCAAAGATCACCTTTGCTCCAGAGGGCTTCATCTGCAGACCAATCCCAAGCCTGTTACACCCAAGTGCGGTCTGTGCAGCTGTAACTCTGGGTTCTGTTCCAGAAGAGGATGTGAATTCTCAAGCTGTACAAAACTGGTGATGCCAATGGCACCTTTGGGCTCTTTTCTAAATTCACAAGCAGTGCTTGTGCCACCCAGATTTCCTCTACCCCTGCAGTCCTTGGCTCTCAAAAACATTTTGTTGTTGAAGTAATGTCTTCATAAGCACTGGTCGAAAAAGGAAGCACAAATGAAAAAAGCATTTTGTGTGTGTGAAAGACACAAAAGACACTACTCCTTTGATTCCATTTAAACCTTTTGTTATGCACATTACATTCCGTTAACTTTGTCACTTTTTTTGTACTCTGTTCTTTTTCATTTCATTCCTTGTACATTTTTTCTGGGTATTTTATCAGCTGCCTTAGTTTCACAGCTGTTTTTGGAAATCAGTATTATGCCATGTTCACGTTTGTAGCCACCGCTCTCACTTGTTTTCTTTTCTGTCTCTTGATAAGTTGCCTATTCTCTTCAGCTTCACCAGAGATGTATCACATGTTTAAAAACTGTGTGTACCTTCACCTGCCTCTTCCATCTGCCCACCAATCACATAGTTTGTGGACAGAGATAATTTTCATGACAATGGGAGCACATAGCAAAAGGCAAAGCATGTAGTTGGCCAACCACATTTCCAATGTACATATTGTGTGTGTTTATACTTTGTTACGGTGGCGTACATGCTAGCATTACCTGTGAAGCTAGCATACATTCTGTTTACCTTGGTATGTTGTACAAATGCTGCCCCATGCCCTCAGTGACCTAGAAGTGATTTTGGACCAAAAGATTGCCTGGTGCAAGGTGTATTCATGCAATCGGGTCACTAGGGTAGCCCTTAGGACTTCATATTGCAGGACAGCTCTGTACTTTGTGCTGATTAAATGTCGCCTTTTGGTTTCACACACCTGCAACAAAGATCGCTGTTTAAGATCAGAGTATTGGAAGTGGCACCTCCTTCGTATTCCACGTTGGTTTAAAAATACATCTAAGAATTTGCTTTTGATCCCTGCCACCTACAGTATTCCCAAAGAGGAGGGCGGATCAGGCAGCAAGTCTCTGCCGCTTGATTGGGAGGTCAGCGGAACCTGATCCGGGTCTTCATGGGGATACAGCAGAGGAGGAGATATGCAAGTTTGGGTTCACCAAATACACAGACTCGCACCTTTTCTCTTGCACTGTTTCAAATGTGTTGTTCCAGTCCAGGTACCATAGTAGTGTTAAAAATAAATAAATGTATTCTCTCTTGCTCTTTGTTCTACGTTGTTTCATTTTTTTGGGGGGAGAAATGTAAGTGTGAACGCTGGAGCGCGCTACTTCACTTCGGGACAAAAGATGTAGAGGAAGGAGGGGGTGTAGATCAGTGCTTGCTAGCCTTGGAGCTCTTCCTCAGCCCAAAAGCAGTGCTTTTCTCAGGCCTTGCTGGAAGTGGTCAGGCAAGGAACTCATTCATTCATATGTTGGCGGTAATTCCTTCAGTTTACAGCCCACCAAGCTTTGGAACTTACTCCCTGCAAGAATAAAAATCATTTGCAACCTCTTTGAATTCTTAGGGGAATTAAAGACGAGGATGTTCCAAAAATAAACACCAAAATATGCCCAGCTGAGACTAGTGGGTGATGATGCCTATCTGCAAATCCCACTGTACCTCACACCTCCCTGCCAGGCTGTATGTGCAAATGAAGCTACATGATTGCTGCAATGTGATAGGAAAATCACTCCGGACCCCACGCGTGGGACGCATTGCTTTCCATATAGGCCATCGCTAAACCGACATCCTACCAATCTGACAAAACAAAGGGGGTCACCTCCTGCCAGACCGCCCGGAAGCCGGGCTTTTTCAATGTACAAACCACTATACAAATACTACAATGGAATACACAAAAGCCATGTATCTTTTTATGTATGTCTCTCACGGAGTACCAGACTCTAAATGTCAGGGTCCTGACTGAAACATTGACAACTTGAGCTTTGATGACCGTCTGAACCAGTTGGTGAAAACCATCTGTTACCCTTCTATAATTCTATATATTAATTACTCTCAGAAGAAAAAATCTCAAATAAAACTAACCCACATTATGGCACCATTGTACTACATTTCCCAGAATGCCTTTACCAATACCCACCGTCAATTACTTCTCTAAACATAGCTGCCATCTTGAACTCCTAATTTGTTTTTAAATAGTCACAAACATGACTGAAGTTTTACACTTCAGGTTCCTGTTGTCGGTCATATAACACTGACTTTTCCTCAAGCGGGTCTAGATCTGACTTGATTTTGGTATAGGCAGGGCCACTGGAATTATGCAGCAGGAGAGGGACAAAATTATGTGGCAGGGCTGACTAAATTATGCGGCAAGAAAAGGCCAATTATGCTGCATAATGCAGCACATTTTGTAATACTATTACTTCATTATTTCATCCTTTTTGAACTTGGTAACACAGTCTGGGTATTAGTTGCACCTCATTAGTACCACTTTAACACCCAAATGTAGCAATAATCAACAGAAAGGTGACTGGTACAGCTTTGCTAAAAGGCCTTCCACTGTGCAGCAACATGTCGCAAATTTAGTAGCTTTTGAACCATTTGAGGTAGGAACTTAATTTTTTGTTAAAACCTGCAGATTATGCAGCAGATGATGAATTAGGTCACAAATGCAGTAAATCTATAAGTATGAGAAAATCGCAGCAGCCGCACAATCGCATAATTCCAGTGGACCTGGGTATAGGATACTAAAAATCATTAAACCTTACAATACAAGGACACTTAGTGTCGCTGGAAAAAAAACTGTGTAGGTGTATTCCTGCTGCTCGACTTTATCCATTCCTTGATTTTATTTAGGTGTTTTTCACTGAGACTATGCTATGGTCACAGCTCTTCTCCACGTTATAGATCTCTATACCAGCCTCTTGCATCATTGAGTATATGAATTATGGTTTGGGATGGTTTGAATCAAAAAGCGCTAGTTTATGCTGCTGAAGGAAAAGCCTATGGGTAGCGAGACCAAGCGTTTCTCTTTCTAACTAGTAAGGCATTGGTTTGACGTGACCGTTAATCGTGCAAACCATGAATATTACTGTCTCTTTGGACGCTTAATAATAGATGTTATTGGTTCCCCCTCAATGGTCATCACCTTAGTGACTCAATGGAGCAAATGGTAATTGGGGTTGTCAGGTTTTAACATGAAACGTACACATTTTTCTACTCCAACCACTAAATTTATGTGTTAGAGCGAAACCGCAAAATGCAGCGTCTCCTGCAGCTACCGCCGAAAGCAGGGAAATGATTCACTGTTTCATTCTTCTCGCTGCTCTCTTTGACCTGTCCAGGTTCAGGACTGTCAAGTCCTAAGTCTTTTTGAAGCCATCATACCCTTTAACATTGCTAATTTCAGTGACTTTCAGTGAGTGGTTTTCAGTGAAGTATCTCGTTGAGTCCCAGAGATCTAATAGGCACCAGTAACCTTTTGCAACTCCATGTCCTTGAACTTCTTGGGGCCAGAAGTGTGGCCGCCTTCATTATGGTTGAAGCAAAATGACCCATTAGTAGTGACTTGATTGCGATATAGACCCGCTGATATCACAGAGTCCTAGTTAATAATGGGATAGTACCGGAGCCCTTCATGGGGCACCCGATAGCGAATGTCCCATCCTTATGAAGAAGTCTAGAGGGACTCAACATGGCCTCCACTGGCCAGTCACAGAAGGTAGTCTTCTTTTTGCCTCATGTCTAAGATTTGTTAGGAACTTGGTCATGTCTTTCAAAATGCTTGTAGTTGTACAAGAATCTTTTAAATATTTCAGGCAATAAAGATGATGGATCGAGTTCTCTGTAGAAGATGCGGAACACCCTCTGGGTGTCTGAGGGGTGTGATAGCAAAATGAACGTAGAGGCAACCACCATCCACAGACCAGTGCACCATAGCAGAGCTAACAGTGATTTATATGTTTAGTGTGGCTTCCAGGTGACCTTTGTTTATCTTGGATTCAAAGAAACGACAGAAAGGGGTAATTTCCAGTTAATATCACCTTACAGAACTTTACAAAACTGTGTTGTACCCCTTTTTGTGTGGGGGAAGCTCTCTTGCCTACTCCATATCTCTTGAAAAGCTTGAGAAAATCTTTCAGCATGCTGAAGCCAAATGCACCTGTTACAATTGTTAGTGGTCATTGGGGTGTTGGTTAGTGGTGTGTGTGAGGCTGTTTGGCAAGGGATCCTGAGTCTTATAGGCTGAGCCCTTCCCTTTTATTCCAGAGCCAAACTACGATTGGGAATGCGTAAAAATGAAGTTTAAGACTCATGGCGTACGTAGAAACTCCGTTCGCTTTCCTTCACTTGCAGGTTGGTCTGTTTCACATCCAGTGTGTAATGTGCCAGAGAAAAAGTAAATGAGACTCCATAGTTTTCTCTCCCTCTTTCTTGCCAAGCCCCTTGCTCGGAGTAAGGGTTGAGGGTGGAAATCGGGAGGGACAGATGATTTCCTAATAGGTGCGCAGTGATGCATAAATGTACTAATCCCATTACCCTATAAAGATGAGAGTACTGGGAAGACAAACTAGAAAATCATGTCTGCACAAGAGCTGAACAGTCCTGCTAATGGATACAGAAGATGTTCAAGCTAGAGCTCTGCAGAAGGGAGCAAGGCCTTTTCTATGACTGAATGTGGCCACTTGGAGCTTCTCCAAAAATGCCACCCTTTGCCTGGAGCCAGGACACCCAACTTGGGGAGTCTGAGGGGTCTCTTCTTGGCCAGAACTCCAGCCCCTGGGCACATTAGCTGGTCTGTGGATGAACATGCTAGGGTAAAAGCATTATGCTACCCTACAGTTTAAGTGGCTGTCCCTGAATCAACTTAAATATAATGCTGGGCTCCGCTTCTACGGTTTAGCTGCTGAGGTATAATGGCAGCACTTTTGGCTATCAGATGCCACCAGCTGACCCAAAATCTGGCAGTGAAAGCTTCGGCTTCAAATTTGATACTACACACACAGAGAAATGGGGCTATTAGAAGTGTATTGCTATTTAGAAGAGGTGAGATGACAAGACACACGTTGTAAAAACTGCCCTCACCCACAAAAGAAATGTTGTGGCATGCTTCATCATAGGGCTGTTACAACACCTCTGCGCAAGCAAACGACAGAGGTGGAGCAATAGAGAGGGGGAGACAAAACAAACAACAAGAGAAAAAAATATATACAGGATCGGGGGAAAAGTGCAGAAAAATACAATATTAAAACTAACGCAGGGATCTCCTAACATCCCTTTATTGGTGGACTCCCAGGGTGGATTAAAAAGGTTTTAATCAACCAGTGGATGGTGGTATTCTGGTCTATAATGGACCCACTACACCTCCACTCTGCAAACTGTCGACATGTTTCTGCCGGATAATGCATTGTTCCCGGCTTTCATCAGGACTAAAGAGTAGATCCCTAAGAAACTCTCCCTACCTCCTACCTTAAGAAGTAGAGCGTTGTCACAGCCTTGTAAATGCTCCGGTCATAAAGGTTTTGCAACCCACTCAATTTGATACTCGTGTTCGAACTGGCGGGAGAGTGAGGATGGCTCCCTGTAGTCACACATTCGTCAAGGTGAGCTTGTCACAAAACATTTTGTCATTCTCGGCGCCGCGTAGGTCAAATTTGATAGACAACTGCTATTTCGCACCCAAGGTAATTCAGTGGTGGGTACTTGTTTTGCCCTACTTTGCTTACTGCGAAGTAGGGCATACTGTATCTCCTATCCTTTACGGCTAGACAACAAGTGAGTTAAGCCTTGATAACATCACAGCTGGACTATGGGAACTGACTCTAAACAGGCCTGCCCAAATATCTGATTGATAGGTTGCAGTTGGTCCAGAATGCAGTGGCTCGAACAACGTTCAGGCTCCCCCGTAACTCCCGTGCTATGTCTTCTTCAGACTCTTCACTGGCTACTGGTGGGGAAGAGGATCATTTTCAAGACATCGCTCGTTACCCAGAAAGCCCTCCACGGAACTGGCCCGGGCTAACTGCAAAATAGAATTAAGTTCTATACTCCGCAAGAGAAATCTTAGTTTTGTAAATCTCTGTCTTGCCAAAGTTCCTTTGGTCAGGAAGGCGAGGTCAGGGGACCGATCTCGCTCCTTCCTGGGCCTTTCTCTCAGGAACAAACTTCCATTGACACTCGGATGCATCAAGGCTACACCTGTGTCTCGGAAAAGACTAAAAACCTGGTTATTTTCCAGTCCCTAAGCTCTTCCCTCCTTTTCCCCGCTTATCGCTCGTTCTGCAGTAGCACCAGGACACTCCTTGGAGTAACAGTTGCACTTAACAAGTAAGCTACATAAAAAAAACACATCACACTCACACATCATGTGACCACCCACTTAGTTGTGTAATCTGCCAGCATTAGAACATACTTACAGTTATGCCCTGTGACATGCCCAATTTATACAACTATCTAAACCTAGTCACTAAGTCTAAATACAACATATGAATCATTGGGAGATTCTTTTTTCACCACATCCCTCCTTGAATCTAGCTGACCTATAGTTGTTGAAGCTACTTTCTTGTCAGGGTATTGGTGTGTCAGTCAAAAATCTGTGAATCTGTGGACAGTTCATTCTAGAACCAAAGTATTTGCACCCTATGCCTACGTTTGTGATATGTAAATGCATGTTTGTAGCATGTGTGGCTGTAGATACACATGTTCTGCATACTCCTATCTAGTGTTGGGTTTGGACTTTGCAAGTCCTTTTTTGGTCGAAGACGTCTTTTGAGTCACAGTTAGTTGACTGACTCCTCCCTTAGTAGGCAATGTACATGGGCTCTGACTCCATTGTTATTCTCCGTCGTCTGGTTCGGTCTTCTACTGAAGGTACTTGGACTCTGTGTTCCACTTTCAGTTTCAGGCCCTTGTGGTTCAACCCTTCACTCCTGACTTTGAGAAACACTCTTCAATATCAGCCATTGATTTCTCCTGCTTTCGCTTTACGCCAATGCACTTCAAAGAAAGTTGTGTAACGCACAGTCCCTGATCCTCGGGCGTCCATGCTCTTCCAGAGCCTCTGGTTTTAGGTCTTCAATGTCTAAGAATTTCAGTGCGTGGAAGGTGATGAATTGAACACCCTTTTTCAAATACCCTCAATGCCACACTAAATCTCCTTGGGCTGATCAGCATAGCATCTGCAATCTTAGCTTATCTCCAGGCCATAACAATGCCGAGTGGGCCTTCGTTCTTGCCTTCCGGTGTAAAAAGGCCCCTCATTATCAGAGAGACAGGAGCTGAACCATTATCAGGATGCAAAGACAGTCAACTGAAGAAGCCCCGGACATCTTCTGGAACCAGACCAGCCTCTCAGTGCTTGGGGGATGAAGACATTGAGTCTTTAGGCATCTTGCCTCATCAACCCAGCTCAGACAGCTTTGGCTCCATTGCTGACGAAGAGGAGGTGGAAGAGAAGGTAAAAGGAACACGGTCAAACTTCAGCCAATACCGGTCCCTGAACAAAGACCACACCCAGACTTCTAGGTACGGTTGAGGCCGTCAGATCCTCTGCTTCCTTCAGACTCCGGTCGGCACCCAGGGAAAGCACTGCAGCTGAGACAATCCACCAAACGGTGTTGACCCCAATAAGCCTTCGAGTCTGAAGAGCTCTTCTGGCATGGAAAAGCCTTGGCACCATCAACTCCTGCACCGCCTTCAGTGGAGAAGCTGGAGTCACGACCCCATTCCACAGCCAGGTTCAACGACTCTGAGAACAATTTTCGAGGAGCTCTAGGCGTTGCTACACAAGAGGCAAAAGTGCATCTTTATACACACTTGCGCAGTGATAACCTCCACCAAGGCATCCCCTCCTAAGGATGCCAAGCCTTTACCAAGAAAAAGGAGGCTTGTCTTTGAAGAGGAAAAGCCTCAAAGACATGGCTACTTACATGATTTCACTCCACCTCTCCCTCGTCTACCACCCCGTCATCCGCACAATACTCCCTTGAGGGGTCTTGACATCCTTCTTCAGATAAGGGCAGCCCCTACATTCTTCCAGAAGATTGAGGACCCATTCCATCCTCAACCTAGAGACGAACGATGGAAACATTATGAAATCAATCCACCAGGAGGTCCAGACCCAGAACTCTTTCCAGGAAGGGCTTCGCCCTGCTCCCCGATGATATTACAACATATCATGTGGTAATCCAATAAGAGGCTGCCAATCACAAATGAGATATTCACGTCATACCTGAGGAGCAGGATTTCCTTACAGACACACTTGTAGCGGTCTATGCAATTTCTCCCTAAGCTAATAGGAATGCGTAAGTCGGCCCCTGACACTTTTGTGGAGCTTGTCATGGCTAGGGTAGTTACACCCAGATAGAAAAAAGGTGTAAGCCTTTGCCATCTAACCTCATGTACACCAGGGGGTCATGTTTCCCGACTCTTTAGTGGTACACACAGCCCATAAACAGGCCTCTACCCAATCCTCAGGTAGTGCCCCATCATCTGGCAGAGGCTAAGCCCATTGATGCAGCAGGCAAGAGAGTAGTAGTTGGGCAGCAACTCCCTGGCATATCACCAATTCTTTTGGTCTCTCAAGGTATGAAAGGGCTCTGCAGGAGAAGATGTAAGAGCTCATCCAACAGCTCTCCGACCAATTCAGGAAAAGGGTAGAGGAAAGAGTGGAAGACAGTAAAAACATGTCTAAATTGACTATTAGCTGTGCCCTTGACGCTACTGACACAGCTGCTAGGTGAATAAACACCTCCATCATACTCTGTCGGCTCTTTTGGCTTCGTATCTCAGGCTTTAAGCCAGAAGTTCAGCAGCATCACATCAACCTGCCATTTGATGGAGAGCAGCTTTTTGGATCCCAGATTGATGAGATTCTGGCAAGCTAACAAAAAAAGCACAGATATTGCAAAGTCTATGGGTGCACTGCAGACACCAGCCAAGGGGATTTCCTTTCATAAGCAGCAGTACAGGGCAGGAACAAAACCACTTCCCCCGATCAAGCACAGTCATACTAAACCTAGCAGCAATCTTACTACAATGAAGGCAGTAGGGGGATGGGTGCAGGATATACATGGGTAACAAATTCACTAAGGCTATGGGTAGAGGCACCTCTGATAAAGGAGCCTCTACTTTCAAACATTGGCTTGCACCACCTACCCCCGATCACACAACGCCTGTCTGGGACAGGTTATGACATGTCCTTCCACGCTGGGAGGGAATCACTTCAGACCAGAGGGTTCTTGCAATCATTCAGCATGGGCATTCCCATGAGAAGTTCCCGAACAGGTGGTCCTTCTCGTACAGAACCAAGACATGATCAGACACCCAGATCCCAGGCAGCTCAACCTAGCAATTTAGCACCAGTGGTCTTAACGTTTGGATTTCTCAGTCTACCACATGAATGCATGGATCTAGTCAAAGAACCTTGCACACATACTACACATGCTTGCTGTGCAGCAAAATGGAAAACGTTTGTCAACTACTGTATTCTAAAGCACTTGGACCCATCACACCCATGGTCTAGGATAGTGTCTGCTACCTACTTCATCTTCAAACGTTAGGTTTTACACTTAACTGCTGTTTGCCGCTTACCTGCAGCATAGGGAGCATTCTTCACTATTTTGAATTCCTGTCAAAGATTTTATGGAAGGCCTAAAAAGAGTTATTACACGCTGAGTTCCACCTGCTACTCTCAGTAGTACTTACAGGAGTAATGGGACCTCCTTTCGAACCATTCTCTACAATTCCTCTCAGAAATGGATTTCCTTGTAGCTATTAGATCTTTGAGGTGCATCAGTGAGCTGCAGGTTTTCACTTTACAAGAGCCTCTTATTTAGGCGCTAAGGAGAAGGTTGTTCTTAGAACTATCCCTACGTTCCTCTTCAAAATCATACCTCCCTTCCACCATAGCCAAACAATGGAGCACCCATCCTGTCAGACACTAGTACCCACACTCCGTAGCGGAAAGAGCTCTTGCTACATTAGATGTTAAATGAGCTCTAATATACCACGTTGACAGAACTAAAGCTTTTAATCAAACACAAAGAGCTATTTGTCGTTTTTGCTGAACTTCATATGGGTAAAGCAATATCTAAAGCTGGCATAGCTAGGCGGACTGCTAAATGTATCCAAACCTGCTACCACAAAGCCAAAAGACCACTGTCTATCCCTCCTAGGGTGCACCCTACCTGTAAGAAGGGCACGAGAATGGATTGAGAGAAATAGTCCCATAGCTGATATGTGCAAAGCAGATACATGTTCAACTCCAAATACCTTCACACAACACTAGTGTGTTGACATTTTAGCCACCCAGTAGGCAAAAGTTGGACAGACAGTTTTATTAATCTTGTTTCAGACATCTGCATCCTTCACTGACTGACCACCACTTTGGTATGGAAATGGTTTATAGTCCATGCAGAGCATGTGCATCTGCAGCAACACATGCTACAAAGAGAAAATGTTATTTACCCTGTAAGCATCTGTTTGTTGCGTGTAGTGCTGAAGATCCACCTATGACCATCCACCTCCCCGGGAGTCAGTGTTGGCCACAGATATTCAACACTTATTCCATACTTACACTCATCCACTGTGCGAAAAACAATCGCAATGGAATTGGTGCCCATGTGCATTGCCTGCTAAGGGAGTCACTCAACACCCCGTGACTTAAAACTTCTTCGAAAAAAAACCTCTTGCAATGTCTGATCCCAACACTAGACGGAAGGAGTATGCAGAACATGTAAATCTACAGCACTACACACCATGAAAAGATGCTTACGTTTTCCTTCGCAGTTAAAGCACAGGGTTCCGAAAAAGAGGGGGCTAGTGACAAACTGACCCTTCTGTTTACTTGTGTGACATGCCATGTGCAGAGGTCTTAAGTTTCCCAATAGTTTTTTTTCCATCCTTGGTTTTGTAGCTAGTTGACTCCATTATAAATTGTGACTATAAGCCCCAGGATGCAAAGTAAAATACTGGATAAGCTACTCACACATGGAACTGGACAGCTTAAAAAAACGTCCAGCAAAGTGATTATGAAAAGTTGGCCAGTGCACATGCTCAACGAAAATCACCAGCAACACAACGTTGTTGATGAATGCAGCTAGGAATCTTGCCGCCCCAAACACCCGCTTAGAAGTGCTAATCAGTTTCGTGTTGTCAACGGTTTCCGTTTATCCTCAGTTTCTTTAGTTGTCTTGTCTTATATTCTGCCCCTTGCGTTTTCCTCTTCAGTAGTCTTTATTTCGGTTTGGTTTTTCTGAGTCTGTTACATCGTTCATCACTTTTCCTCTCTCTTTCTAATAACGTGCTTCGAAGCTCGGCCTCGTACATTTCCAAAGGGCTTAAACGCATGGGTACCATCATCCCTTAAAGCACTGGGCTGAAAGCCACGTGCGTGTCAAGCCTCGCTTTGGAAGTGTGCCGGGCTCTATACTTCCGGTTCCGGCTTGGAGGTGACCTGTGCTGCCACTGACGGTCATGGCGCTGCGCCTGGGCTGCCTGAGAGCGCTTCGGCTCGTGAGCTCCCGCGGGGTGGGAGTCCGCCCCCCTCTCGCTCCCGCCGCCACCCGCTGGTACTCTGCGGCCTCGTCCACCACACACCATCCCCCGGTCGCCAAGGGAGCGCTGGAGGAGGACGACGAAGATGTCAACGTATACGAGAAGGTGAGAGAGTGGTTATGTGATATCATACACTGCGTGGGTCAAAGTATGACGTTATCAGATGCATGTCACGTGACGTTTATATATTACATGTGTGACGTACAATGGATTGTCACATTATTTTCTACAGTAAGGTTGCTAGACTATCTCAAGCCACCAAGGTCGCAGTGCACTTTTATGAATATTTTCCTTCACAACCGAATGTGTTCTTGAAATTGTAGTCCTGGTTCACTTCCGCCAACCATGTTAACAATTTTTTTTTTATAAAGAATGCATGAAAATGGTGACTTGTGCCCTTAATGATTTCAAGTAGTCCAGTAATATTTTCCGCAGGTCCCAATGCAATATAGCTTACTTCAAATGTCACATGCTCTTTTAATTTGCACCCATGCAAGGGCTTCATGACCTTACTATAACAAATACGCTCAACTTCAGGTATCTAATAAGTGTCCTTGTATGGTCCTTATCTGTAATGAAAGTGCAACAGCCGTCAGATGTAATGTACAATGACAAAAGATCAAATTCTCTGTAACACATGCCCTCCAGTTATGTGTAATATATTGTCCTGACCACCCCCTGTTCTGGGATGTACGCAACCGCAATGGTTCTACGGCGCTACTCCAGTGTTCACATCTGCTCAAATGTACCTGCATTTGAGAGAGGTCTCATGATTGTTTTCTCTGTAATACGCCCACTTCTAGTTGTTTTGTATCTGTTGTAATCAATGAAAGGATGGTCCGATCTTCTTAAGTAGATTGGTTATGATCTTTATTCAAGTTGTTAAGAAATCAAGAGAAACCCCACCAGGAGCAGCTGTCCTGCTGCTCAGCCCATACCCAACTGACATTCACAGACATCCAACATTCCATCCATCCAACATTCCACACCATAGTCATTCTAGCTTAGCAGCAGGGAAACATAAGTTACAACATATCTCCCTTCTTTATGGGGAACAAGTGCATTGTAAAATAAATTAGATGAAACAATAAAACAATGACAATATGGCAAATAACATATAGTCACGAAAATAAATACAATGCACCAATAATAAGAAAATAACACAATACAATATAAACAACTCACATCATACCCTGTCACACCATACCACGTCTCATCAAACTAACATGAAAGAAACGTCATACCACAACATACTACATCTCATCTCACACACAGGGAATAATTAAAAGAACATTCTTTCACACCTTACTACATCTCAACTTACACACAAACTATACCAAAGATTACACACCACATCACATTCTGACCAAAGTATCACAACGCTTCCTGAATTAAACCACCATCCTACATCATACACCAAAACCCACATGCCATAGATCACACCAGTTGGCCAGACCGGTACGACGAGCAACATACGGGGAACAAACCCTAAAACATTACATAAATCAGGACACAACGTGCGCACCGTAGATCAGAAAACAATCACCCTCATAACACTACAACACACACATCCAATAAATCTACCACTCACACTTACCCAAAAACCTAAACACCAATACAATAGGTGTTACATTCCCACACATAATACAACAAACCATACCTAATTATGAGTGACTTAACAAAACACACCCATCTCATGCACGACTCAAACCGATGAGTGGCCCAACCATTAACCACCGCCACATACACAACATGTCCCATCCCCATTCCTATTATGGGACATGGCTCTCCGTCGTGGTTCAAATTCATTCACTAAGTCAATGGATGACTTATTCACATACTATCAATCAACAACAAACTTGTAATAATGAGTGACTTAACAAAACACAGCCATCTCATGCACGACTCAAACCGATGAGTGGCCCAACCATTAACCACCACCACATACACAACATCAACAGTGTTTCAAAATTCAGGGACAAATGTCCCTTCCCCATTCCTATTATGGGACATGGCTCTCCGTCGTGGTTCAAATTCATTCACTAAGTCAATGGATGACTTATTCACAAACAATCAATCAACAACAAACTTGTAATAATGAGTGACTTCATATAACACAGCCATCTCATACACGACACAAACCAATGAGTGACTGGACACTTAACCGCCACTTCATACACCATATTCACAGTGGTTCATATTGTGGGACTTGTGTCCCTTCCCAATTCCAATTATGGGACTTGGCTCTCTGTCGTGGTTCAAAATTCTGGGACCCTCTGACCCCTTCTAATTGTGGCTAAATCGCCAACTTCTGGGATTACTATCCCGGTTCCAGGTTCAATCTGGAGGCTGATGGATTCTATATCCTAGTATCATTATCCCGGCTCTGGGCTCAATGCCCCCCATCACGCACTTGTTTTTAATTACCGTCCCCATCATGGATCAAACGTCAGCAAAGGCAGGATCTTTTCCTCTCAATCTTTTTTTGTTTTTTTTACACTCAGAGTTAACAGACATGCCGTCAATATTTCCACCGTAGTATACACAGTCAGCTGTTACCAAACAACATATCCCGCATCAGCAAGGCAAGAAGATTAAAACCGATAAAATACCTCACATTTTTTTTTTTCCTTTGGCAAACAGTCGATCTCAGCGCAGCAAGATTACTATTATTCTGACACTCCCAATTGACATTGTTGTCAACACCTAGACCTATAAACTGTGTGCGCCTGAGTTATTTACATAACACGAAGGCACGCATATCCACGTAGAACCGGGTGGTTCTCGGCAAAGACATGCATCCAAAATCGCCACACAAGAGCACTGACGCAGGCAGGTTGGAGCGAGGACTCGTCACACAATGGATGGTGTCATGGTGACGCCGACAGTCTCCATGAGGAGGTAAGCTGGCACGTATTGTCCCTCTCGTGCAGGATTCTTTTTTCATTTAAACTATGGCAGTTAATCTGTTACTGTGAACGCACACGTTGAAGACTACAGTCAAAACCTAATGAATACCATAGACATTCCGTAGTCATGTGCACATCTCTCTCTTTGAAAACGTTCGCTGCCCAAAAAAAAAATTCAAGCACTGTTCAAAGATGCGTGAAGCTCAGAAGCCTCAAATAATCACTGCCCTCACTTGACACCAAACAGCCACGGAGCTCGTATTCACAGTCAAATAAAAGCTTAGCAGCTTCTCACCGGGGCCCGGTCATTGCCCCCGAGTAATATATTTAAAACATACGCCGGAGCTCGATCTTTGCCCCCGAACAGCACACTAAAAGGTTCACCACACTGAAATGTGAATCTTCAATAAATATCACTGAGGCCCGATCTTAGCCCCCAATCGTCATACATCAGAATTCATCACACTGAAACCTGAATCTTCATTACTTAGTACTGAGGCCCGATCTTTGCCCCCGTTAAACATGTACTAAACTCTTATCTGGCACGCTTGGGTTAAAGGGCGACCGTTGGCAGGATCACTGGTGGGGTTTGGGTGCCAGACAGCAGTACATACATATTTATAATTTCCTTCAAAAAAAAATCTTTTACCTTGTGATTTCTTTCGTTATTATTTCATGTACCTGTCAGGTTTCAGTTCTCTTTCATCCATGGATTTCTCATAACAAGTTCTCTTGTCAAGTTTCGTTTCTTCATTAAGTTCCAATAGGTGGCACACGTGGATTCTTCTTCAAAACATCGCCAAAATGTTGTAATCCAAATGAAAAGATAGTCCGATCTTCTTAAGTAGATTGGTTAAGATCTTTATTCAAGTTGTTAAGTAATCAAGAGAAACCCCACCAGGAGCAGCTGTCCTGCTGCTCAGCCCATACCCAACTGACATTCACAGACATCCAACATTCCACACCACAGTCATTCTAGCTGAGCAGCAGGGAAACATAAGTTACAACAGTATAATATACACTGCTTCAGGGCTTACCTCTTCTGTCATATACCCACTTTAAGATGCCATGTCTGTTAAATATACTACTGTAACTAGGGGCCATCCTTTTTTGTAACATACACACCTGCAATTTGTTTTTTTTTATTCTACTCTGCGTCACCTGGCCTGTGTTGTATTTAAGTTAGATTAGAATATTGTTTCCTGTAGTTCCTGTGTTTTTTCTTTTACTGAACACGATGGTTGCTTGTCTCGTTTCTGACGTGTACATACAGTGTATACTGAGTAATTGTCTGAAGTATTGTGCAATTGCGCTATGAGTTGAGTGAGGGTGTGATACGAAGTAGAACTAACACGAAGGTGAGTTTCAGTCCTTTAATTTCTCACTCCTCTCTCCATCAATGCTCCCTGTCACCAACATTCTAATGTCCCCTTCAGGGACTTGGAACAAACCATGTACTGTGGGGGTGGTCCGGGAATGTACCAACTATAGGTCATGTACCTATGGTAATTAACACGGTGTCATAACATGGCGTTAACATGGCATACATTAGACACATCGTAACACATCTTCCCCCTTAATGTAAATGAACAACATTAAACAATACATAACTGGTTACATACTCTACTTGTACTTAATAAAGTCTTTGTGCCACCCTGGAGCTCTGCATGTTCTTCGTGTGACAGGTAACCCCTCAATGTCAATGTTATGTGGCACCTCTGCTTGGTCATTAGGTTGGTTGTGTGTGCTTTGCGGTTTCACTAACCTGTCCATGCTCCACATTTGGTCATTATCTAATATGGCTGTGTTGTTTCTTACGCCCTTGATGCGCATTGGTCCTGAAAACTTGGTTTCACCCTCGCTCCTCCTCGGCACCCTAACACATACCCAGTCTCCCACTTTCCACTGTGGAGCTTTGGTCCCGTGTTTGGTGTCATATTGAGCTTTGTATCTGCTTTGATGTGCATCAGTTTTGTCCCTGAAAGCGTGCTTGTCCCTTGTGACCTGGGACCCCCCTCCTAACCAATACGGGAAGAATTTGGTACCCGGTTTCCTCCCTCTCAGCGCTGAAAAAGGAGAAACTCCTGTAACCGAATTAGGAGTGGTGTGATAAGCCCACAACATTTCCTGTAACGCTTGTTCAGTGGGTATCCTGTTTGCCACCGCCAATTGTATGCACCCTTTAACCATGCGGTTCATTCTTTCTACTAACCCATTTGCCCTGGGACAGTATAGTGCTGTTCTTAAGTGTGCTATGTTAAGTTTACTCAAGAAGTCTGTCATGGCATGGGACGTGAATTGGACCCCATTATCCGTTACCATTGAGGACGGTATGCCCTCTTGTGCAAACGTGTCCTTCAGAAACTGAATTACGGACATGGTCGTTATTTGATGGACCATTCTGACCACCGTCCAGTGGGAGTGGAAATCCACCAGGACCACTGCAACTCTAAACCCAGCAGCCACCTAGCTATGCGGGAAGTATTACAAGAGTTATTCTTCGGGTTGAACATGAAAATCAGGGGCTTATGATCAGTGCGTAAACCAAATTGAATGCCCCACAGAAAAAAATTGAAGTGTCTCACTCCCCAAAAACAAGCCAATGCTTCCCTTTCCACCACCGAATAGTTCTTTTCAGCTTTGGTAAGACATCTTGAAGCAAACGCGATGATTCTCTCCTTGCCTTCTATAACTTGTGAGAGCGTTGCTCCTAATCCTTTCCCACTAGCGTCCGTAGTAAGAAAGGTTCTGCGGTTGTGTTCAAAATTACACAGAAATGGAGCTGATAGTATGCCTTCCTTCACTCTCTGAAATGAAGTTTCGTGTTCCTCTGCCCATTGGAATTGCGTGTTGTTTGTTGTGAGGTCCCTCAGGTTGGCAGTCAGGTCCGCAAAGTGGTCTTCATATTTTGCCATGTATTCGGCCAATCCTAAAAATGATTTAAGTTCATCTTTGTTTGTGGGCACAGGCGCGTCTCTTTCCGTCTCCACCAGGCAATGTTTAGGTTTGAAACCATCCTTGGAAATACAATGTCCCAAGTATTCCACCGACTCCACGCCAAACTGACATTTCTCTCTCTTCAGTGTAAGTCCTGCATCTCTGAACCTGGACAGAACATGTCTTAAAATATTGTCATGCTCTTCCACGCTGGCCCCGTACACTAGGACATCGTCTTGGAAACAAAGCGTTTTCGGCACCCCTTTTAAAATATGTTGCATAATCTTTTGAAAGACCCCTGCCGCTGAGGCCAAACCAAATGGCATACGACAGAACATGAAGGTGCCCATGGGTGTGGTGAAGGCCGTGAGCTTTTTTGAGTCTGGATGTAACTCCACTTGGTGGTATGCCATGGAGAGATCCAGAACACTAAAGCATCTAGCCTCCCCCATGGTGCTCAACATCTCATGGATGCGGGGTAAGGGATGCCTCTCCACCAATATGTTGTTATTTAGATCCCGTAGATCAATGCACATACGAATGTCCTGACCTTGACCCTTCTTGGCAATGACAATCGGGGCGACCCATTCAGAGCAAGCCACAGGTTGGATGATGTTAAGTTTCTCTAACCTGTCCAACTCCTTTCGCAGTTGTTCCCACATAAGATGTGGAATTGGTCTAGTCTTGTGAACACCGGTGTAGCGTTATGTTTCAACTGAATTTTGTGCTGAAAGTCCTTGAGCAATCCTAAGGTCTCTGAAAACACCTCTGGAAACTCACTTGGAACGTTTCCACTCTGACCTGGAGGATTTACTACCAACACCTGTTCCGGATTGTTAGGGTCTAATTTGATACCTAGTTCTCTTTGATGTTGCCATCCCAGTAGATTTGACCCATTCTCCACTACATAAACCTTTCCTACAGTACGACGCCCTTTAAATGAAATCAGCGCTTTAAACATTCCTTTCATAGGTATAGGATCCCTATTATAGCCGCTAGGAGCAATATCCGCTTCGTCCAGCTTGTCTTGCCCTTTTTCTAACACGGCTTGGAAATCCGCGAAGTTCACTAGGGTGAATGGCGAGCATGAATCGGCAAACATTTTAACGCACTTCCCATCGACAGACACCTCACATACAGGGTACCCCTGCTGCACTTGACCAGATTCCTCTTTGACCTGTAACACAATTTTCTTGACCTGCGTCGGTGTTGAGGTGACTTGGCTCGCCCCCATTTTCTTTGGAAAGCATCCACAAACCCTGGCAAGATGCCCCTTGTTGCATTTCCTGCACCAATCATGTCTGGCTTGACAGTTGAGATCATTTGCCAAGTGATTGCTGCTACCACAACGATCGCATTTCAATTTTCCACTCTCCGCGTCCATCGTCTGGCTACGCCACTTGTCATTTCTCTTTAGTGGTTCATTTTTGATCTTGTATACTTCGGCTTCCTCCTCCAGATTGGCTATTTCTGATATTCTCTCGTTATTCTCCGTCAAATTTCTTTCTTTCATACAGACTGCCGTGTGTTCAATCGATTTTGCAATTTTAACTGCTTCCAGAAGATCTGGTTGTTTCTCCAATAACTTCCTTTGTATTTCTTTGCTGTTTGTACAGCGTACCAATTGATCTCTGATTAGTGAGTCATTGAGATCATTGAAAGCACAAAGTCTGCTCAAACCCCTAAGGACTGCAATGTAAGTGGATACATTTTCTTGCTCGCCCTGCACCCGACTGAAGAATTTGTGTCTTTCCAAGATTATATTAATTTTGTCCCCGAAGTGACTTCTCAATTAAGACAACGTTGTTTCATACGCATCTTCTTCCTCTACCTCAGGCTCCGGTAGTGACTCAAAAATCTTCCTCCCACTTGAACCCAAGTTGTATAGTAATATGTGCTGTTTCCTGAAAGCACTGAACTTTCCCCTCCTATTGCCACTAGATAAGATTCAAATACTTTCTCCCAATCTTCCCATGGAATGGTTGGTTCCCCCATTTCATTCAAGAATGGCGTTGGTTGTAACATGCTGGCAGCCGCCATTGTGGAAAGGAGGGAAAAGAACTATGTAAAACACTGACGTGACACTAGTGACGTGCAATACTAAGGTTAGATGAGCTATAGGTGAGTTGCCACGATGCGTAACCAGTACCCCAATGTAACTGGAAGATTATAAATGTGCAAGCCTAATCATTGTACAAGAAACCCACATGATACATGAAGCACTGGTGCCCCAGAAATGTGATTAACAGCCCCCAACAAGCTTACAGGTTGTAAATATTGCCTAGCTGAGGGTGACCGGGTCAGTGCGGCATCCTTTAATCGCTAACGTTGATAGAAAGAGCACAGAACTAATGCGTGCTAAGCGGCAAGTTGTAGACAGTTCTGATCAGTTAATGGAAAACTGTATCTGCTTGCCTTATGATTTATACTGGTGTGCGCGTCACCGAAACACGCAGATACAAACCGAACGGTGAATGTCAACAGAATAGTGGGATAACGCTTTCAAATAATTAACATTCACATCGTATACTCATTGGCAATTTGATAATTTTCCACATTTCACTATACGTGCAAGAACCATACTGTACATATTCTTAGCCTTGTCTTTTGGATTATCTCCCTTATTGTATCCCCTTTCTGCTTGCCTAACGGGACTGGTATGAAGATGTTTAACCCCAATGAAACATAGGCAGTTTAAATCTCAAATAAAGACCCACTCACATGAAATATGACCATCAGCAGAGACAAGTGCCAGATCTCTAAAGTCACAATGTTTTTTTTTTAATTATATGAGCCTCTCTTTTAGATAGTCCTAATGTCATCTGCAAGTGTCAGAAACACTGTGACGGCAAAGTGAGATAAAGATATAGCCGGTATTGGTGTGCGTGTCACCGAACAAGTGTCTTGACACGCAATGGAGATGCCACAGAAAAGTGCGGGAAATGAATGGTCCTGGACGTGAAGGCGCTACCTTTCCTCACAAATGGTGTGTGTATCACCGCTAAATCACTTAGACATGCTCAGGAGTGCGTGTCTCCGAAATCGACGTTCACCTTACCGGCACCCAGGGCAGAAAGACTCGGCGGCGTTCCTCAGCTGGCAGTACTTCAACACGCAACCGGTGAAAGCCTTGATGTGTACTGTGGTGTGCGTGTCACCGAAGATTTAATTAGGCACACACTGAAGTGCGTGCCTCCGAAAAACTGAACCACCTTACCGGCGTTAGGACCCAGGGCAGACTCACGGACTCAAACTGGCAAGCGTCGGCGGCGTCCCGTGTGGAAAGCTTCATGAGGTAACTTGGCAACGGCGCTTGACGGAGGAAGTGTTACCAGGCTGCTTCTGCGCACCAAATTCCCTGACAGGAAACAGGAACCCGGATAGCCTCGGTCCTGACGAGAAATCGCCACGAAATTCACTGCCAGGAAAGGGGAACCCGGATAGTCCCACGGTCTGACGAGACAATTGGCGCCACACAATAGGGTATCCCCTGCAACAGGGTACTCCTGACAGGCTGATGACGGTACTCCGGATACCAGTCGCAATACCCCCACAGTGGAACACGATCTTCAGAGCATGAGACTTCTTCACACGCCCCCGCCAATACGAATCGTGTGCAGATAAACCCTCAGAAAGTCCGTCTGAAAGTTCATTGAAAAGCAAGACAGCATCATTGGCAAGACGCGACACCACAGGAACAGCTGATGGAGTAAGGCAGAAGGGGAGGAGTAAGGTACATCTGCCCCCTTACGCAGATCGTCGCCAGTGATACGAAGTAGAACTAACACGAAGGTGAGTTTCAGTCCTTTATTTCTCACTCCTCTCTCCATCAATGCTCCCTGTCACCAACATTCTAATGTCCCCTTCAGGGACTTGGAACAAACCATGTACTGTGGGGGTGGTCCGGAAATGTACCAACTATAGGTCATGTACCTATGGTAATTAACATGGTGTCATGACATGGCGTTAACATGGCATACATTAGACACATCGTAACGTGTATATACAGTGTATACAGAGTAATTGTCTGAAGTATTGTGCAATTGCGCTATGAGTTGAGTGAGGGTGTTTCTGTCGCGCTGTAGTGTGCATATAATGGTCCATGCCTGAGAGAATTCCACTGCACACAGTTGAAGTGTCTCGGTGTTAGGACTCAGCTGAAGAGATCAGCAGTTCCTGTTTGGGTGTTATGTCGAATTCATAGTTATTACTCCTGTAACTGAACTCGAAGAATAAAGTAACTAATGAAAAACTCTTGGGCTGTCGGCTACCATAACTTTGACAATGACGCAAACGTATCAGAGGTGGAAGGAATACAATCAGACACAGACCAGTCATATTAGAAGAAAATTACACCCCACCAGTTCCTGACAGGTATGTTATATCAGCAGTCCAGTAAGAGAAGAGGCTACTGGACTTCCGAATCTGTAACCAGTAAGGAAAGTACGTTGTTTGAAATCAGCGTGCTTTTCAATCACAAGGAGCTATTCACGGTAAGAGAGCTGCATGAAGTAGCCTGTGGTGGTCTCTTAAAAAGAAACTACCCAGTATCAGCCAGAAAAAGACCTGAGTTTTGAGTGTGTTAAGTGGCAAATTTTTACAGACAGTTTCAGCTGGTCCTGGTGGAGATAAGTGATACTGGAGTGTGTTGATGGCATAAGAACAAAGGGGAGTCATATACACTCTTATTTGTTTGGGTATATATGTAGACCAGATGCTGTCATTTTACACCGTCCAAAAAGCCTTTTTATTTATTATCCCTTTTAAAATTATTTTAGAATTCCGTTTTATGCATTCTGCATCTAAGCCATTTTCTCCAATATTCCATTCCTATCATAGTCCTTTTCTTCTTGCCACCTCCCTGAGTCCCTGTATCATTGTCTGTGTGTTGTGCACCTCATGACAAGAATCTTGGTTGGGTAATGGGCACCTTGCCGTCCATTTTTGCTGTTCTATTTCGAGTCATTGAAATTAACAGTATGCTTAAGTAAGTGCTTTGAGTGCACTGCAGGATTGCTAAGTCAACCTTTGGACCTAGGGTGCACTAAATATTGAATTGTCATGATGCTAATAAAAAGTACATGCAGTGAATACATCCGAGACTTTCATGGCGGGATATAGCTTTTAGATAATGTTTTCTTCTGAGAGCTCAACTAAAGCATCTTTACATGCCACGGTTTTGTCAGGAGTCTATTGTTGGAGAACTGGTCAGGAGGCCGTTAAGGTAAAGGTACTCCTGATTTGACATCCAAAGACAATCAAGAGTCTTATGGGAAGCTAATGGAAGAGTGGTTTTCGTTAGTGTCTAGAAATAAGTGCTGCTTTTTTTGTGGGGGGGAGGGCGGGGCGGGGCTCTGTTGGAATTCACACACCTGCACAGAAAAAGGTAGATTCAATCATTTCCTATCTTCTGGGTCTCTTAACAGAAGCACCTTGCTTGTTGGTATTACTATTTTTGCAAAAAAGAATGTTTAGAAAGGTTACCAAACTTTCTTTGCTGTTCAGATCCTTATCTAAGAACCACATTGACTTCTTGGTTAACGTTTCAGTGCAATGTTCCAATCACCAGTAAGGGCTTTGAGAAATAATAACGAGAGTATGGCTAGTAATTAAGGCCATTCATTTTGACTAGCAGTTGTATATATTTAGCACACGGTATCAAAAGTGTAAATGGCCTCTGAAGGTTGATTGATATACATTTGCCGGCAACAAGCCTCCAAAATTGCAGAATATTTGCATACGTGTTTTGGATAGCACAGGAACCCTTCACCGAGAATGTGTGCTTTAAGCTTACGATTAGGGTTGGCAAGTTTGGAGCACTGTTCCTAGTTTAATACCTCTTTTTCTTCCTTCAGCCTCGTGTGAGACTCCTACTCTGTCATCCTCCTCTTTTTCATGATTTTTTTAAAGAGCCTGTAGCCCAACATGTCATCAAATTTGAAGCAAACTCTATTTATACCTTGTACTAATAGTACAGTTTAAAGCCACTTTTACACATTGCCTGGCTCATTTGGGTGCCTTCAAACTGAAGTAAAGTAAGTTTATATTGGAAAAGCACGTTCTGTATACAAAGACTGGCCACTTAGCCAACATCAATTATTTGATGTCAGACCCGGCCATAATGCAAAGATTTTATGAGTTCTTTGTCTTCAGCCTCTAGTTGTGCACAGGGCTGCTTGCAAAGGATCTGATGGTTGTATTTGTCTGGTTATGCAGGAATCAGATTTATGTACACCAAATGCTGGAGGTTTTGACTCATTGTGCCTCCTGGTAAGCTTTGTATACCTGATGGACTCTAGCATGCCTGTGTTCCTCAAATTTCACTGGTAACAGATCCAAGCGTAGCTTCAACTGAGAAATCACTTTACTATTATGGCTGCTACTCTACACCCCATCACCATAACAGCTTACTCTTTTTCAGGCCACTCCCTTCTCTATTTGGTGTTTTATTCTAGTTTTCCCTTGGCCTGAAGTTGCAAGGGTGAGTTCTTCTAAGGCACTGCTCAGGTTCCATAGCTTGCCGCTTCTTGTGTATGCCTTTGGACTGCTTGGGCGACATATTGAGATAGTGGGTGACTGTAAGAGTTTGATCTCTGCTTCTTGAGTACCTTCAGACTATAAGGAAACTGTCTTGGCAGGGGTTCTATTCAGGTGGTAATTTCCATACTTTGAGTTTGTTTACAACTCCTTGATGAGTTTGGAGATGCACACTGGTCCCACAAGTGCTCAGGACGTGTTCTCTTATCTACCCTATGCTTTAAATCAATCTTCTGAACCATTGAGCCATTCCCTTTGCAACGTTTTTTTGACCATTTGTTTAACATACAGCCTGCCCAATTTCAGACTGACTAATAGGGCACCACAAATAATCTCTTCAAGCAGGTGTGGTCGGGACTCGAGGCGTGATTGGTGTGGTGTTCATATGCCATCCTCAAGAAGTGTCAAAGGCTGTTGCTTTTATTTAATCAGCATTTGTTTTCATTAGTGGTGTAGTCTGCGTCGTGGGTTAATAAACTCTGTGATTATCTGTTCACTTAAAAGAGCTACTGTTGTACTCTCGTCTTCGGGTTCCTAAGAGCAGGGCTTTATTTACTTTATTTGTATATTAGTTGTCTAGTATAGGGTAAACTAGAACCACTGTCACAGCAGAATACTTTGCAAGTAAGCAAGAGAACAGAAAATTCATACTGGGAATGACCGGACATTGTTGCTCGAAAAAATACAGATTCTTTGTGCAAATTACTTAGGAGTCCGTTTTTCCTTTATGGCCCCTCGTTCCACTTTTCTGGTGTTCATGCAAAGTGGTTTTCTAAGATCCCTCTTGAAGGTCAGCATTCATGAGACCAAAAAAAACACAAGTCAAAACAAAGCTCTGTAGCATAGAACAAAACTGTTTTATGTGCAATCAGTTTGTGTGCAGATCATCAAGATATTTCAATTTGAAAATGTTGTCAAAGACCAGTCAAAGTCGAAGAGAAGCTCTCTTTTGAAGGTGGCAAAACGTGTGATCATCCTAATCGAGGAAGAGGGACAGGATGGAATTCCAGACTCTCTAGGTCTGCATGTTGAGAACACTTGATAGAGGGTCTTTGCTTTCCTGAAGCTTGGAGTCTCCAGAAGCAGAGAGACGGTTTTCTTCAAAGTGCACATGCTCCACTTGAGATGATAAATGTATTTTCTAGACATCCATGAGAGCCCTCATCTACAGTCTTATGAACACTGCATGCCAGTCCGAATAGAATTCTCAACTCTAGGAGAAGCCAATTTAGCAAGTATAAAATTTGAGTGATGCGGTCTGATCTGTTTCAAAAGTCAGGGAATAGCAGTGTTCAGGTTATTCTTTCAATGGATCCAGGTGAATGTTTAGCATGGGAATCCTAGAGAGTACCAGGGCTTTTTTCACCGATTTGAAGTCATGTGGTGGAATGATGGCCTTCGTTTCCAGCAGCAGTCTGATTTAGTAGCGCATGCTTTCAGGTAGGATGTCAGTGTGGGTCTGTAAATTGAAGTTTGAGCATTTCGCGCTGCCCACAGCTGTTGGATGCATTTAGCCACGCCTAAAGTGTATTGATACACTTTATCATTCTGCTGACAGATCGAGGTGGGATATCAAGACATGTCACCTTTGTCTCGGATGTTGAAGGCGTTTTCAAACAATTGCAAAATAGCAGTCTCTGTATTGCAACGAGGTCCTCAGCCCGAATGTAATAATCAAGTAGGTGTTTTTTGTTGATGAGGGCGTATATCTTGAAACGCATGGCTAGAAAGTGAATGATGGTCTTAGATCTGTAATTGTCTTTAGACAGAATTAAGGCCACATCTGTGATCTAAGAGTGTTATGAAATTCACCTGCTGTAGAGAGTTCTGTTTATTTTTGTTTGGTCCTAATGGGACTCACTGAGGAATATAGTTATGATGTGTTGGTCAATGACTTTTGCGGAGCCCTTTTCACCTCTTTCCGTACAGTGGAAGATTGATCCCAAGTTCATTCAGTCGGGAGCTTCAATGAATCTCACCCACACAACATAGCCATGTCAGCCAGTCTGTTCACGTGGCTTACATATGTCACTACTGTTTATGGACACAGCAGTCCGACAGAACACTCTTGCTTGAAAGGCAACGTTCTGTGGCAGTTCTTTGCAAGTCTTCTTGAACTTGGATGCTGGCCGCTCCTCCTTGAATCTCAGCACCCCCTTGCACTGCCAGGGTTGTAGGTATCCTGCTTGCTGTCACTGTTTGCAATGTCCAGAACAGCTCTGTGTGCGCTTACAGGGCAGTAAGACAACATTGGACAGTGCCCAAGTAGAGAAATATGATTAATACCAACAGTAGTTGTCCCCAGAGAGGTAAAAGCTATACCCATCCTTCGCAGAGTTTCATATTCATAGCAAAGAAGGGTTAGCTATGTATACACCCTTCTTTTTTATTGTTAAATAAAGTACTACCGTTACTGGTAAGCCAGTTGATGAGACCATAGTCCAAGTGCTTCACCACCGCTTGGGGTGTTCAATCAGTATCTTACTAAAGGGGTACAATTTAGTGTGAGGCCCCAGTAAAATGTTTGTCTACAGTCTGGGCAGACCTGCAAAGGTTATGGTATTGTTAGGGCTCGCCTGCTGGCAGCGCATGCCCTGTCGCTGCAAGGGGTATTGTTTACAATAAAGGGCTTGGAAGCCCACCCATTAATTACCATTGTTGACTTCATTGTCCCTCTTCTTTGCTGCATCCTAATTCGCCAGCACATGCTCGACATCACTTTCTTTTCTTTCTGTGGAGCGTGGATCAAGCACACATTGCTTCCTCTCAATTAGTGTTTATTCGCTGCTTGCACTGTGATCGCAGTAATATTACTTCTTCCCCCGCCCATCCCTTTGCTGTTTTGCTTTTTCCCCCTGTGGAAATTAGCCTTTTTAGGGGCCCACCGGTGCAGGGTTCACCCTTATCTGTCCACGGGTCCTTAAACCACCAAAAAAGAAATTGACACTGAAGCTGAAATATCAAACCACATGTTTATTCATCACTTATGAGTGGGACTACATCAATACAGAACCCTCAGGAACTGTATGAGGTAGTACATAGAAGTCACAGAACACAGGCCTTATATACAGCTTTTTCTGCCCTGTAAGCATTGAGACTCAAAGGGGAGGTACAGGCATATACAAGAATAGTTGACAACCATTGTCAGACAGGAATCACTTAGCCAGCAGAGTGGGAAGAGAAATCAATCTGCTTATATCAGTTAAAATAGCCTGACAGTTACACTCTAAGACATGTACATTCTAGCAGCTACAGGCCTTTCTGAGCATACGTTGCTCTGGCTCAGTGCTGAAGGAGTTAACTATAGTTGATGACTCACGCAGAATAGAAAAGCAGGCCACAGTAAAGACGGAAGAAGCACATGGCTAGCACGTGGCTAACTAAAATGGCTGTCACAACCAAAATGACTTCAGCTTATGCTAACTGTAATTTCCACACCCTGGCGTGTTGCTTTATCACCCACCCCTTCCTCGTGTTGCTTTTTTCAACTTCCCCTTGTTGCTTTTACCGCCCGCCCGCCCCTTTCCTGTATTGCTTTTACCCCCACTCGCTCGCGCCTGCCTAGTGTTGCTTTTTCTAACTTCCCCTTGTTGCGTTTTCCCCCGCCCTCCCGATCCTTTCCTGTGTTGCTTTTTCCCCCCGCCCGACCCTTTCCTGTGTTGCTTTCCCCCCTGCCCGACCGACCCTTTCCTGCGTTGCTTTTCCCCCCTGCCCGACCGACCCTTTCCTGCGTTGCTTTTCCCCCCTGCCCGACCGACCCTTTCCTGCGTTGCTTTTCCCCCCTGCCCGACCGACCCTTTCCTGCGTTGCTTTTTCCCCCCTGCCCGACCGACCCTTTCCTGCGTTGCTTTTTCCCCCCGCCCGACCGACCCTTTCCTGTGTTGCTTTTTCCCCCGCCCGACCGACCCTTTCCTGCGTTGCTTTTTCACCCCGCCCGACCGACCCTTTCCTGTGTTGCTTTCCCCCCCGCCCGACCGACGCTTTCCTGTTGCTTTCCCCCCCGCCCGACCGACCCTTTCCTGTGTTGCTTTCCCCCCGACCGACCCTTTCCTGTGTTGCTTTTTCCGCCCACCCCTTTCCTCTGTTGCTTTTTCCGCCCACCCCTTTCCTCTGTTGCTTTTTCTACCCTCCCGCCCACCCCTTTCCTCTGTTGCTTTTCTACCCTCCCGCCCACCCCTTTCCTCTGTTGCTTTTCTACCCACCCCTTTCCTGTTGCCTCACCCGTCCCCCCCCTTCCCTTTGTTGCTTTTTCGCCCACCCACCCCTTACCCGTATTTCTGCCCTGTACCACTATCCTTCCCCGTTGACATTGCTTGCCTGTCCTGCCCGGAGAAAACTGCCATGACTCCACGGCAGCGCTGGCTGCGTTATAACGACCTTTTTAGGTCAAGCCTGTAACAGCGCGCATGCGGTGTTCTGGCAAAGACTTCATGTAAGGGCTTTCGAAAATTAACCAAATAATCGCACATGCTCATGCGTGTGCTTTTGTTTTGGCCCATGCTATTGGCCTTTGCGTGCGTCTTTTTAACAAAGACAGCACACAATTGGCCAAAGGCGGGCGCATTGCTCCGCCCATGGCCTATTGGTTGCGGTTACCCGCACGGTCACCCGCACGGTCACCATGGGGTTTCAATTATCGTGCCCAGACACGGGCCTGATAATTGAAACTAGATGTCTCGCTGTGGCGCGCGCACTCACACCACTCGCGGGCTTGTCAGTCGAGTTTTCCAGATGAAAGTAAGTTGCAGACTTCGGGCTTCGCTCTGGACATTGTCACTGGGTTTTAATGAGCACGTGGAGGAATTGTCGTGAAAGTTGTGGCATTTCAGAGATAACGATGGAACAGAGTCTGTCTTTCAGATAAACTGCGAGGGATGTTAACAAGTGGAACCCCTGTTGCTTCCCATAATCATTCCTGGAAGTGAGATCACGTCCCTCACAGCGACTGAGCGTGTGGTCATCACATTCCGCACTGATTTACCTCAGCAAGCCAGGCCTATTTTTAAGTCTCGCCTTGCTATCGCGTAAGCGATCGCAAAGCGAGACTATTGTAAAAGGGCATTTCAAAGTGCTCCCAAAAAGCGGATTGCATTGCTAGAACGCGCACAATCACGCGCTTGGTGCCGCCATGCACTCCGCTTTTTGGGAGCACTTCAAAGGGTTCGCTCCCCCGCCTGGAATGCGCTCCCCCGCCCCCAAGCGCCACGCTCCGCCGGGCTTGTCTTTTTTTTTTTTTTTTAATTTTAAGCTCGAGGCGCGCGTGCGGCCAATGCTTGTTAGAATGACTCATCAATATGCATTTTACTTGGAATCATTAGCGATCAGACATGAATGCTCCATCACCATTGACAACTGTCATCTATCAACTAACTACCTTCAACCCCTTGATTCTAGGATCAGGCGCCTTGACGGAGGGGCTACAAGGCGCCTGGGTGGCGAGGAGATGCTTAAAGGTGAATGCGTCTTCGCTGTCAAATGGAAACAAACGTCCGTGCAGTCAGAGGAACGGCTCTTATCGGCGTGATAACACCTGGAAAGGGCACCGCAGTGACCCTGGATAAACAGACATTTTGACAAAAGGCACAGCTTGCTCCCAGTGGCAACGAAGATGGCATTAAAGGAGTTTGCACTTCACAAAGTCGTTTATCACTCCCCTGTACACACTTTGCTCCGAATGACTGGCGGCGGTCGTTGTATTTGCCCAGTGGCCTCCGCAGACGCTCCCATGAGGGCTATGAGAAAACAGGAAGTGGAACTCAAAGCCTGCAAGGTGTTAACAGACTGACATTGAATGTGTTCTCTTAAAGAAGTTGTCTCATAGTGAGCATGGAATCTTCATTGTTCACTGATAAGAACGTTCCACCACAATGTAAAACATTACAAGGGAATACTTCACCTTTAGAGTTCAATAGTAAGACAATTCTGTGAGGACAGCTCGTTGGGTTGTGCGCAAACTTCAGATTAATGCAAATCCTGCCTAGAACGACCCCATGTCTGCACATTTCAGGAATATTAAGGAGCACTCCTGAATCGAGCATTAAAAAGACCTGTTAAAATTTGTGAAAAAAATCGGTTTGTGGTCGATGAAGAATAATCCAGATTAGCTTCATAGAGAAAAAATATGGCCCAGTGACTGACTCGTAACCTGCAGACTATGAAACAAAGAGGCCAGAGTTATAATCCCAGTTTCCCTCTAAAAACACGGTGCCTTGCCATCTTCAACAAATCGCTATTTCTCTGTTCGACAGTTCCCTGGGCACCAACCCAAGCCCTGAATAATAAACCAGATAATGCTAAGCAAAAAACAAGCATTGGCATAGCCAATAGGTCTCGCTTTTGGGACCTTATAAGTATTTAGTTATGCAACTGTTGCATGGCTAAACACTTATAAGGTCCCAAAAGCAAGACCTATTGGCTATGCCAATGCTTGTTAACTCTGCCCCTGCCGTTGAGACAGAGCCCGCACACAAAGTTATTAATGCCACCCAGGCATGAGCACGGAGCACCTCTTGTTTCTACAGCTGCTCGGGCTGCTCTCTCGGTTACATACGAGGTCTTCCTCACAGATCCAGCTCTGCTGCCAGGAAGAGGCGCAACAAGGCTGTGGTGACCCCTAGTTTTGCTAATGTAGGCAACTTCTGGACGATCTGAAGAGTTATCAGTGGCCGGCACCTTACAATTTCAACTCCATAAAAGATGCACAAGATTTTATTTTCAAACAAGATGGCACTGCGCATTGAGTAGTTCCTTTAATTTGTGTCAGTCACAATAATCAAGTTACTCAATTGTTGGCATACAATTTAAGAGTGACGTGGATAAAACAGTGAGCTGTCATCTTGCTTATCCAGATAGTATTTCAACAAGCATTTGCAATGCAATAGGTCTCACAATTACGCAAGTTTAAGCTATTGGCATTGTAAATGACACCGCCTTTCATTTGTTTTAAAGGTTGCCGCATGCACAGAAAGATTGCAGCTTAGCTAATAGTTCAATCAGTCCGACGCGTTCATGCACAGCATTTCCTCAGGGACTCTTGATAAACAAACTGCGAAGCGGCAGAATCGTTTTTAAACACCTTTCATTAATTGTAGTCCCCGCCCTTACAGGCGTTGCCACTCCCATGGCATCCTGGTATTTGGAGTGTTCATCTATTACCTCAGTGGGTCGTCCACCACAAGCAGTTCAATAAAAACAAATATTGCCCAAGTGGGTTGCGGCATGCAATCATTTCTCTGTACCGGCATCTTAAAACCTTCAAAATCGGCTCCTGCTCCATTACCATCACACCGGGTGGTGTAACAGCTAGTCTGCACGCAGCGGGACTCCTTCCGCGGCCCAGGCATGCCGCTAAACATCAATTGTGGCGGACGACCCACTGAGGTAATAGATGAACACTCCAAATACCAGAATGCCATGGGAGTGGCAACGCCCATAAGGGCGGGGACTACAATTAATGAAAGGTGTTTAAAAACGATTCTGCCGCTTCGCAGTTTGTTTATCAAGAGTCCCTGAGGAAATGCTGTGCATGAAACGCGTCGGACGGATTGAACTATTAGCTAAGCTGCAATCTTTCTGTGCATGCGGCAACCTTCAATAAAAGAGTTAGAAGCTGTATTCACCTGCTGTGGGCCCTTTCTTAGCGGGTTTTCTTTGTGATTGATATATATACATATATACACAAAACCAATAAGCCTGGTTTTCTTGTGTTACATTCAAATCAATATATTAGTGTCTGTCCGGCCTTCACAGGATCACACGCCGCTAGCTCTTCAAGTCACGATTGCACACACAGAGAACCTAGTTACCAACATGTGTGCCAGTAATAAAGCTACACACAGCTTCTTGGCCTCTTTACTGGACTCGTACCATATTCTCGCCTTGTCCAAGGTTCTTGCACGCAGGGCCGGCTCTAGGGCGGTGCGATCGGTGCCATCATACCGGGCGCTAACTTGGGGTGGGGGTATCATTTTTGCAAGTATATTATCATTTTAGAAGCACCTGCTGCCGCGTTCCTGGCCTCCAGCAATTTCCAGACATCAATTTAAAATATCAACATAACTCTGGTGATCGTCTTCCTGGGAAGAGACCGGAGGATGGTCTAGTGAAAGTTTAGACTCATCCTAAGGTAGCACAGAGGGTTAAAATGCCTGCTGCTAAGAACTTGTGCTATGCAGTTAACAAAGTGCATATAATGTAAATAGGTCAGAGGGTTACTGCTTCTTTAAGGGAGCTCCTTTTGTAACTTGTCTAAGTCAACAAAATCCTACTAGTGAACATTGAGCTATTAACGGTCATCAAAGAACTGCTAGCAAAACTGCAAGGTATATGTTAGAGCTAAATGTTTTTAATGCCATGTTTTATGTCATCCTAATCTAGTGAAAAGGGTTCATTTGGGTAGAAAACAATTCTTATTATTAAAGAGAACCCCTAACGATAATGTTACGTTTCAGAATCTGAATTTGTGCTTTTCTAGAATAAGGACTCCTAAACTATATTCCCTACCAGTATGGATGACATGTCATACACTACAGCTTGTTGTCCTGTCTGATGTAACATTTCCTATACACTTATTTACACAAGCATGATTGATTGTCTCTTTGTAATGTGTGTGTGTGTGATGTAAAGTGCTCTGACACTGCTATAAAAGTAAATGAATCTGAGAGACAGTGGTTATGGAGACTTGAGGTGCACTGTGAAAGGGTGCCAGTAAGGAAATCCGTGACAGAGGTGGTAATTGGGGGGGGGGGGGCTTGCGCACCAACAGACATTGTCGCACAGGGCGCCACCAGTGTTAAAGCCAGCCCTGCTTGCACGTGTAGCCCAGCAGTGACAATTGTGCCCTTGCTCGCAGAATACTAAAAGAGCTGAATTAACAGGCAAACCCTGTCTGCTTCTAATATTTCCGTGGACCTAGACGGCCATCTACTGGCTAAAACCAGAACACTCGGAACATTTGTTTACGGCCAGCCGTCTTGCAGGTAGTGAAAGTAATGTGGTTACAGCATTGACGAATTGAATGCTTTGTTAGCGAATGACTTTAAATAAAATGAATCCAATTACCTTTGTGTCTGATGACCGAGCTAAGCACCTCTTCTTCTAGTATTCATTGATCATCTTAATGTGTATTCTGATGGTACAATGTCCTACTGACTCCCTCTTTCATGGATGAGAGAGCACGTGTGCCACACGGCTGGTTGTTGGGTGGTGGTGCTCGTGTCCACAGCATTGCTGGAAAGGGACAGTTGTGTGCCGTGCGTTGCCGGCTGTGCGTGTGCTAGAGGGGTGAATGGCTGGAGGGTGGCGGCAGTGATTGTAGGGCTTGTGGGTGCCAGCTTTAGCACGCCATTGGTGTGTGTGTATACACACACACACACACACCCACACACACACCCACACCCACCACCACCACCACACACCCTTCAATGTCCTATAACGTCTACAATTTCCCCCCACACGTGTCAGTGGAGGCATTAGGATGCTTGCCATCGTCTGATGTATGTTTGCAAGAATGAGGCCGGCAAGGTTTATTCGAAAGATCGATTGGTAAATTTGAAATCAAAACTTTGTTTTTCAACGTGTTTTAGATTATCAAGTCAAATGATTCTTTATTTAGGCCATAAAAGATACAGATATACAATAGCATCATAAAACAGACACTTATAATAAAAACCATGGATAAGATTAATAAAACCAATATATAAAAAATATCAGATTACAGGGGAAAATTTGAATTCCTTGCCACAAAAGTCAAACTTTGAGTAGTTTAGACCTAATCTGCCACATAGCCATTAAAAATTTAGCAACTGCAAACACTATGTGGGGGGCAGTGCTCGTTTTCAGTATTCTAAACGAGTGCAAATGACTCCTTATGCCAAGGTTTCTACATAGTGGTACTATCCAGTATTTCCTAGGTCTATTATAGGCTGAGCAAAAAAACAAAATATGAGTTTCTTCCTCATTGTGGATACAACAACCTGGGCAGATTTTATCAGCCCTTTTTGACCAATTATAAGTAAAGGTTTTAATAGGGAGAGTCCCTAGCCTCCACTGGATAAACAGTTTTCTGGCTAAAATAGGGAAGATGATATCCATAAACCCTTCAAACTGATAAAAATCCTTGAATTCCAAGAATCGATCAGTCAGAATACCTTTGTTGGAGGCAGAGACCAGGGAAGCAAAGCATTTCTCCCTATATATACCCACAAGGCGTTTGCATGAGACCCCGTGGCAGCCTTGTTCAGGGGACTCCCATAATTTCGGGAGCCCCAGCCGGTAAAATTCTTTCTTTATAGAGGCCAGCCACGGGATTTTATTGCAAAGGTTCAATTTCATAACATGAAGGAGCTCTTGCCTATAATATATGAGGTCAGCAGTAGACCAGAGCCTGTGCCAGAATCTTAATGGCATTAGTTCCAAGTCATCTCTTATGGAGGGTAGACCCATATCTAATCTGAGGGGGAGAAGGGGTGTGCCACGAGGGAGGGCCAAAAGGCGCCTTACAAAATTATTTTCTACATTGGCAATTCCTACACCCGCTTTATACCCCCAGAGTTCTCCTCCATAAGTTGTAGCTGCTTTCGCTTGGGTTTTGTACATCTCAACTGCAGGGCTAATAGGTTTGTAAGTAGAGCAATTTGCCACCTTCAAAATTCCCCCCGTCAGTTGTGACAGCTTTAGCCGGCTTCTAATAACCTGGGGTTCCCAAGATAAACTCTCATGAAGAGTTACCCCCAAATACTGGAAGGTTTTCACCCTCTCCAGTCTTTCTGAGCTCAAAGTTGGATGAGGTCTGGTTTTAGGTGATGGATTAAATATCATAAACTTGGTCTTCCCTGTGTTAATTTCTAAGCCATATTGCCTACAGAAAAGACCAAATCCATCTAAAATCCGTTGTATCCCCGTCGGGGATTTGGACAGCAGGAGGGTGTCGTCCGCAAACATAATAGCGGGTATCCTCCTGCTTGCCAGAGATGGAGCATCATTGTCTTTGACAATGTCGAGATGTTCTATGACTTTGTTAACATAGAGGCAAAACAGGGTTGGCGCGAGGACACAACCCTGTCTGACCCCTCTAAGGACCGGAAATTTTGATGTCAGTGCTCCCAACCTCCCATACCTGACCTGCGCAAAGTTGTTCTCGTGGAGCCTGATGATGGCATTCAATAAATGGATCGGAACACCCAATTCCTTTAAAGTCTCCCATCATTTCTTCCTGGGAACCAGGTCAAAGGCTGACCTCAGATCCACCAACACCATGTACAGCCTTCCCCTCTCGATACTCACAGTTTTCCAGTAAAGGAGAACAAGACGGAAGATCTGGTCCATGGTGGACGTGTTTTTCCTGAAGCCAGCCTGAAGGGGACTAAGGATTTTATTTTCCTCCATCCACTGAGTAAGGTGGTTCAGGAGGAGGCGTGAATACATTTTTGGGGGGACGTCTATGAGACTTATCGGCCTGTAGTTGGCTGGGAGTTTTAGATTATCCCATCTACAGTCAACAGAAAAAAATATATATCTGTATTTCTGCTTCAAAATGTCACAATCAATCGGTGGTTTTAAAGCTCACTAATCACTCGTGAGGGTCTCAAGGCGCTGGGGGGGATGGTGAGGGTGCGAGCAGCTTCGTTGGTCATTCGAATACCTCTGGAGTGTTCTTCGAGGTGGACGTCTGAGCAGAGCTATGCTAGCTGTATCGTAAGCTGCACTTGATGGCCTGGCCGCCTTACCTCCTGAGAGCATGATGCGATGGGTGCCCAAGCAATAACCCTCCCCCCAGCCATATGTTTGAGTCACTTCACACCCGATGTGTGGAACCTGGGCGCTGGGGCTCTACAGCAGAACACACATACTCGGGGCCGGCGCCAGGCAGGGGCACTTTGGGCAACTGACTAGGGCCCGGCGCTCAGCAACCAAAATGGGTCCCTTTTCTCCCTTCCCGCGGGTCTAGGGTGGCCAGCTGTCGCTCACGTATCAGGTTTGTCCTGCAGTTGTTATTCCTGCCCACAACCCGTCTCGCCTTTTTGTTCCTCACCAGCCTAAATCCCCTCAAAAGATAAGCAACCCTTGCTCTCTCAGCCCTTTATTTTGTGACAAATTAGAAATTCTCCCTAGTGGGCACTGGCTGCAACCATTCCTCACCAGGGCTGAATTGTTGAAACAATGTAGGGATATCAATATGTCGAAACATACTGAGAGTTAGCTGTTTGACATGGGCATAACATTGTCGATAAAGTTGGATTACTTTGAAAATCTCCGGGATTATGGGTGATGCACTGACCATTCCATTATTTTGAGGGGACAGGTCTAAGCAGCTCATGTTATGCTGTAATAGCAGGCTGGGGTTCAGTAACACAGTAAACTTCTGCTCTTACCCTCGAGCATTTACAATGCCAATGTTATTTTTCAATAACCAACTTTATTGAGCAGAACACACGGGAAAACAATTGACGCTCCTATCAACAGTGCAATGTTTGAGAATATGTAGTTGCATTGTATAAACAATATTGACATTTGCATATTTGAGTTATAGAGAATTTCCTATTTGTCACGAATGAATTTAACAAATTTAGTTTATGCACAATTAGGTGCTAAACTAATGTTTTGTGCAAATATGTTGAAAACATTTAATTGCGTATAATGCATTGGGTAATATGTAAAAACAATACTGTTTTTTTAAGACGAGCATATGTATGTTTTCACTGTCTAATAATCACGGGGTGTAAATTTCCTTGAAATGAGAATGGAACAGTGGCCTCTTTACTCGTGACCAAGGAGCCAGGAGTTCCGAAACGCGTCGAGTGTTGCTGCTGCAATAAATCACACTGTTGAGCAAATGAGCCACGGAGGGTTGCTGTTTATTCTGTTATTCTGCTGAACACGTTGTTGGAGATATATATATATATATCTATATCAGTGATAGTTATTGCAAGTAACTATAACTTGTGCCCTAAAGTAACTAGAACTCGCGCCCCCACTATGCACAGTTTTGTCATCAATAATTTCACTGCAAATGTTGCAATGATATTGATAATGTGATATGTGGAGTAATTAGCAGCGCATGGCGAGGGTGTTTTTTTTTTTTTTTCTCGAGCAGTACCCCTGCGCACCTCTAGTTGGCGTCGTTTGGCTCCACGTTGGCGTAGTCTGTGCCGGAAGTAATGACAACAGTAGCTATATAGGCGCCACAACAGTGCGCTGATGTTAGTTCTCTCCTTTCCATGCAGGATAGTTCTGATCCGGTCGGAGCTACTTTTCAGGTGTTTTTTGACTGATCTATTTTTACCTTTTTTTAAAAGTTATTTTTTAAACACTTTTTGAGATTTTTCATCTCCTAGTGTGAGGATGTCACCAAAGAAACTGGCTGGTTTTAAACCATGTGGGGCCTGTTATAGGCAGATGTCGATGACCGATTCTCACTTGGTATGTTTGTTGTGCTTGGAGCGGGGACACGACTCCAAGGCGTGAGAGGACTGCTGTGCCATGCACCCCAAGGTGCTAAGAGAGCGATCCCTCAGTCTCCTGGCCACTCCACTTCGGTTGACGTTGCGACGCTCGAGGTCCAGCTCGTGTGGGAGTTCCCAGGACGTTTGCGGAGCCCCTCCTGACCACATCATCTCATTCAAAGTCACCGAGGAAATCGGGTAAGTCCCACAAAAGCAAGATGTTGAAGTCCAAATGCTCTTTGACTTCACTGCATCCATCGAAGTAATCCACAAGACGAGGGAGCGTAAGCGGGCCTGATGCTGGGTGTGAGAAGTTGGCCTGGCATATGCTGTCTCCTAGTTATAGTGGCCACCTTGCACCAGTCCAATTCGACTCTTATTGACGATAGGTTTAAGACAACCTTTAAAGAAAGCTATCCTAGTGGTAGCTGTGGAGAGCAGCCTTCAGGCTAAGTCTTGAAGGAGTGTTAAGCTTATTGGTTTACCATAGATAACCTCTTGAATGACCAAATGAAAGAGTAGCCCACACAGGTGTATATATATAAAATATATGTATTTATTCTAAACGGAATCCCACAGTCTCTTTATGAGGCTAGAGGCAAAGTTACAATTCAAACAAGCATTGATAGACACAATAAATAGCACTGGGATCACAGGGCCCTGGGGGGGACCAAACCATATATTAAAAAAGTGGTATAAGAACCACAACAATTCTACAGACAATGCTTAGGGCATTTAGGATCGCTGGCCCCTTAAGAATCCACCCCAGGTTATGAGGAAGGGGACCCACGGGAGGCGCGTGCAGTGGAAATAGCTGATATCGGGATCTCTATTATATCCTATGGAAAATGTCGCGGTTTGATTTAAACAGATTAAAGACACTTCTAGCAGGAGTTCAAAGTTAAAAACTTAGAGTTAAGCTTTTGAGGAGCCCACTACCACGGGAGTACCGAGGTACCACTGTTACCTGCCCCAGGGAAGCCGGGTGCATAGGTCGTTTTCGATGTCGGGTCGCGGGCTGATTTTCAATGGGAAAATGTACAAAACTGCTGCTAGCCAAAAGTGTAGATGATGCCGTGAAGATTGAAGTTGTAGAGTTTGTAGAGAAGAACCTGAAAGCAGAGGGGACAGAGTCTGGGTCACGGCACAGTGACCAGGGAGCAAAAAGGAAAGAGCCCTTCAATGTCGGGTGCTTCAAGTGGAAAGAGGTGTAGCTTGGATCTGCAGCCACGGGCTCCGGGAGGCTTCAAGGAAGGCCAGCTTCTGGAGGGCGACTGTCCCACGTCGGATGAGGGTCGCTGCGGTGTTAGTGTCCGGATTGGATCCACTAAGCCTTGGCAACCGCAACCCACGCAAGATGACCAAATCAGCTACTGGTGCAGACCCACGAGGTCTGTGAGAGGTCTCCTTTGGAGAGACTTAGAGCAGGCCTGGAGCGACCAGGGGAACTCTTGAAAGTCGAGATTGACCTCCGCTAGGGCCCACAAGTCGAGAGACAAGGGACCGCGGGAGATGGCAATTTGGCGTGCGTAAAAGGGAGCCCACGGGCAACCGGAGGGGGCTAGGGCGCTGATCTCTGGCACAATTGCTGCAAAGTGGTTGGCTCGATAACGGGCCAAAGCACAACTTCCCCACTGGTCAGGGTCGTGTGCTATGCAAGAGGTGGCCGGTGTCCTGGGGTATTGGAGATCTCGGCACCCACGCGGTCCACGGTGCTCAGCCTTGCTGTGCACACTCAATGGCCTCTGGGATGCTCAGGAAACCCACCTCAAGGTTGCTGGGAGTCGACGAAGTCCGTAGGAGCAGCGAAGTCCCGACTGGGTCACTTGCAGTGTTTCAGGTGCCTGCCAAGCAGGGGGGGTAACTCCTTTACCCCAAGGGAGATTTCTTCAGTCAGCTGGGCAGCAGCTCGTCGAAGGT
The DNA here is from genome assembly GCF_964204655.1 of Triturus cristatus. Lineage (NCBI taxonomy): Eukaryota > Metazoa > Chordata > Amphibia > Caudata > Salamandridae > Triturus > Triturus cristatus. The sequence goes on from NC_140593.1 coordinate 1,192,885,520, forward strand.
CAAGTCTGTAAAGTCCAAGATTAATCTGAGGCTCTGGGGCCACGTTATTCACCTTTATCCCCATGATTAGGGGAGTGTCCAGAGTAGTGTCCACCAATGAGAGGTGAGGCGGAAAAGGGTGGCTACACCCTCTCCCCTTTGTGTGTTTCCCGCCTGGGCGAGGGGCAGGATGCCCCTGAACCGGTTCCAAGCGGTGTATGCAGAATGTAGGCGCTGTAGCAGCCTACGTGCAACTCTGAAAGGCATCCTAAGGTGCACCCACCCAGTTCCAATCCACATATCCTGTCTGGGGAGGTGCTAGCACCTCCCTGCCACAGGAGCCCTATTGTCCAGCTGGCGAGGCTGGGATTTTCCCCAGCAACAGCCAGCCAGAGTCGTGTGGGTGGCGGGTAGTAGCCATTTTGTACTACGTGTGCACTTTTAAATTGGTGTCTAAATTCTGCCGCTTTTCCCATATCGCCCCTCTAGCAGGGGGGAATCGTGCCCTCATGCCCAAGGCTGGACTGGGGGTATGATTCCTACATGTTTGACACCAAACACGATATGGTTCTGTGTAGCCATTGTCAAGTTATCGCGATAGACTTATAATGCGGTTAGGAGTATATGGTATGGCTACACTACAAACAACCCAGCAATGATTTTACGAAGGTTGCAGAGGGGCCCTACTCTGGTAGGGGTCCCCCCCTCACACATACCTCAGCACCCTGCCTTGTAGGATTACCAAGGCCTGCTATAGGGGTGACCTATGAGAGTATATGTGTTGTAAATAGGTGGGATACAGGGTACCTAGATCCCTGTAAGGGGTGCTAGCACCACCTTACCCAGACTACAGTAGTGGTCTGGTGGTGTCAGTTTGTATGGCTGTCCCAGGGTGGCACAATAAGTGCTGCAGCCCTGGTAGGCCTACTGAGGGACCCATGCCCTGGGTACCTAGGGTACCATCTACAAGGGTCTGCCAGGGTATCCTCAGTATCCAATTGGCTTGTACCTAGGGTACTCACATCGTTTTAGGGAGAAAGCAGATAGGCTGGGGTCCTGGATAGCAGGATCCCAGCCAGACTAGTCAAAACCACTCAAATACCAGGCAAAAAGTTGGGGGCAACCATTAGTCAGATTCCACCTTCCTACACTGGGTCTGCTCAATGCTTCCCTGATTTTGCCTGAGCGACCCCTGCCCAACTAAACACATTTTATGAGGCCATACGCCTAATCTTTGGGTGAGCTGGACACCAGTCAGGCCCCAGGGATATGTTGGCGAGACCAAGACCTTTCTCAGCTCCCGCTACAGTGCCGATGCCCCTAGGCGGTGCCGTCCCCATTGTAATTCCTGACTGACACAGTTGGATGGGTGTCATCCGGGGCCGCTGAAGACACTCTTCGCGGTGTGCAGCCAGAGCCTTCTTTGATGGATAAGCCTGGTGAGGAAGATATTTGGGAGGTGTTTATCGACTCTTATCGAGATGAACCATTAGAGGAACAGAACAACTGGTATGAAGAACTGGGTGATGCCAGTGAGTTGGAGACCACACTTGACACTGTCCTCGTTTCCCCTCCTACTTTAGCTACAGAGGATGGTGCCTTGTTTGCAGTGGTGGTGGGCAGGGCAGCTGAGGTCCTTGAGCCTTAAACTACCCTCAGTGGCAGCCAAGACTGATGTCTTGACGGAGGTGCTACAGCTGGAAGTCCACTCCTCAGAACCTTTACTCCCATTCAGTGAAGCCCTTAAGGACATCTACTTGGAACCTGGTCCAAGCCCGCCACAGCGGCTCCTATGAATAGGACGATAGGCCATTGCCTACTCTTGGGGTCCCCATTGCCTTACCCAGCACCCCACCCTGGAGAACTTGGTGGTCCAAGACTCCTCAGCCCATATCCACCCTTGCGCGTTCCTGCCACTCCACCACATAGGGAGTCCAAGAGGGTGGACACCTGCGGTAAGATAATGTTTTCTTCCACCAGCCTGGCACTGCACTCTGTGAACATTGCTTGCCTATTGGGCCATTATTCCTTTAAACTAAGGTATTCATTTGTGCAAGAGCTGTCTATAGTCCCGGACGAGGCCCGGTCATACTCTTTATCAATCAGGCTGTTGTCGATGGGAGGGATGCGGCTAAGTTCACCATCCGATGTGGACTTGACACGACTGACTTGCTGGGCAGAGCGATTTAATCATTGGTGGCCTTGCGGTGCCATGCCTGGCCAAGAACATCTGGATTTTCAGGGGATGTGTAGGCACCTTCATGTGCATGCCCTCTGTTGTCTCTCCCTATTTCGGATACTAGGCGGATTCTGCGCTGACGCATTTTAAGGACAGAAGGGCTACAGCCAGGTCCTTGGGCTTGTCTGTGGCCCCATGTCAACCCCAATCCGCCTTCTGCCTCTTACGTGGCCATGGAAGGGTTCTCCAGCCGCTCCCATACCCTCCTAGCTACCACGGCCAGCAGGGTTCCCAACCTTTTTAGGGCAGATGTCGAGGGTCTCGTAGACCTGTGGAAATATGGATTTTTCTGGTCAGTTATGTCCCCTATCTTGGACCCCAACGGTTCTATGTGCATGTTACAAGTACATGTATATCCCCTCCAGTTCCAGTTATGAAGACGCAAACACATGTGCGTCCACCGTCAACATGTCCTCTGTCAGATCCGCCATGAATAGGCTGGATATTCCATTCCTAAGTATGAAAAGCCACCGGCTTTATATGGTTCACTTATGCCATTTTACAGTCCAGGCAAGTAGGCCCTGATTCTGTCATCAAACTCTTCTTGCCTTCTGCCTCTGAAAACTCCAGTCTGAGCCTGCATCTGTGACCATGAACTTTGTCTCATTCTCTGCACGGCTCACGAAGCCTGACATCAGCCTATTCTCCGCCCAGAACTGTATTTCACCTTCGAGTTATCTGCTTCACCCCTCAGCCGATGCATTCCTGTCTAGTAGTTTAAGTAAACATTCTTCCAGCTACCGAGCAAAAGGCCCGGCTTCTCTGTCCTCATGCAAGTAATTCATAGCCCTGTTACCATGGAATATTCCTACCCCCTCGCATTTAGTGTAGACACTTAGACGCTGGTACACGCACGCACAGTCAGTATAGAATAGATTCTGTCCGAGAGTCCTTCTTTTGTGGATAACATAGTTCTTTAAACATAGGATGTTAGATATGATTTGGGATTAGGTTGACTTGACCCCCCAGACTTTTCGTCTCCACATGTAGAGCTAAATGTCAAGTCCCCTTCACCCCCTAGTTGCACGTCAATCACACGTCATGCTGCTGCGCGCGCATCTATGCCAAGTATTATCTTATAGATCCACCTATATATGACATCATAACCAATTATGTTCCTTTTTACTCCTTATTACACCCATTTTCGGTTACGCATATGAATCGTCATTTTCCTTATCAATTGTTACGCCTACTGCATTCGCTTCATTGTAATGTATGTACTATAAAAGTCATTTCTTGTCAATAAAGTATGTACTTCACTTCCTGAACCTCCGTGGTGATGGAACTTGGAGCAACCGATTATAATCGATCATTGGAATAAAGCCCATTCCGAACCTCTAATACCACGGATTCTGCCTCTTATTTACTGAGCTGTTTTATTATGTTTCCGTATCAAATTAAGTCCCGGTAAAGGAATTTTATTTACCACATGAATGGCGCCCGAACAGGGACACTTTCTCATCTCTCGCGCCGGCGGTGAGTTGCAGGCCCGGTCTCCTGCCACAGCTGGACGGACAATAACGCGTACCAGCAGGATTTCCTGTATCTCCCTCCGGTCAAGCGGGGGCGACTGAGGCTGCGATCAACACCCAGACGAGGCGGTGAGAAGTGCGAAGTATCCCGACCAGAGCCTAGCTGAGAGAGCAAGATCCGAGGTATACAGAGGCCCACCAGTTTCCGAAGTCCCAAGTCGAGTCCAGTTTCCGACGAGTCGAGTCGAGTCCAGTCCGGTCCAAGTTCAGTCTCCGAGGCCTTCCGTTTCCGAAGCTACCCGGTGAGTACCATTACTGGGGAGGCATTTCTGACGTGCACATAGGTTGTGCCGGTCAAGACGGGTTTGGGTACACAAATCCGGTCTGCACTGTTTTAGCAGTGTATATGTACTGTTTAGCAGTATATCAAGTATTCCGAAGTATCTAGTTATTGTCAAAGAATTATGCTTGGTGATTAGTTATGCAGACGATCATCATTGTTGGTTATTTTAAAGGTTAAGAAATGTTAAATGTTTAATGTTTAATGTGTTAAACGTCCTGCATATTGTGGTATGAATGGTTGTTCATTATTGTGCTTTTGTACTAAGTGTGTTCAAGATTAAGTATCAGATCAGTTCTCAATATGCCGCTCTTTTCGAAACTAAGACAGATCACTACAAGAAAAGGGGTACTCGAAGAAGCCGTTCCTATTCCTCCTAGGGACACTCCAGGGCACTTCATGTATCATAAACATGGCTAAGACGCTATATTATTCCTTGATTTATGGGTAGACTACACCAAGGAATTACCAGAAAGTCAGAGGTGGCCCACAGCGGGAACCTGGGATGCAGAGTGCATCATGAAAGTCGAGGAAGAGTTATGGAAAAGGAAAGTCAGACAGTCACAGAAAGATGCCGTTGAGTTATGGCGTAAAGAATCTCATAGACGTACAGAAAAAGCACGTAGACAGGAGGAGAAGAGTAAAGAGAATTCCAATAAAGTTCGAGAAAATCTATTAATTGAGGAAGGTATCCGAGTGAAATCAGAACAAGTAGACAGACAAAGAAATGCCCTTATGAATGGTATGTATCCCCTTCTGGCCGAAGGATTACCTAAAGCTACTCCAGAAACACCGAAAGACTTGCCGCCCCCATTATTTCCAATAAAGGTACATCCTAAGGGGCATCCTAGAACCGCAGAAGATGTTTTTCTTTCCTCATATTTAGATGACGCAGCTCCCGAGTATGCTAATTCCGCCCCACATAGACCGCATACCAGGGAGGTTCAACGCCAAGACCCAGTACCCGTATCCCTACAGCAACAGATCGTGTCACAAGTTCCGGCAAGCACATCTGTTTCTACATCTGTTCCTACAGCTGCTTCTATAGCTATGTCCACACCTATAGTTGCTGTATCACGTTCAACGAATCCTTTCACACCCGACACCCCAGATGGGGCTGCGGGAGGTGCTAGCAACATTTTTTCTACGCCACCCAGAATAAATAAACTTACCTTTCAAGAGTCAGCACATTCACGTACCCCCAAACTCATAAATGCCCGTACACTTAAGGAACTTCTTGTAGATTGTAGATATGATCCTGTGCCCGGCAAAGAGGACGAAATGACCCTGGCATCATTACGTATTAGACGAGCCGCAGTGTATTTAGGGAAGTTACCAGGAATGACTGCTCATCTAGATAAAATATATCATTTTGTCCAAACAGGGCAAGATTCAGAATGTATTAACAGAGCTATGGAATACCAGAAAGTGGAGATACAGGGGGAACTGTTACGTTTCCTCATAAATTGTGTGATCAGAAATCAAGACCGACCGGGGGTAGACCCGGAAGCAATGCAAATTCTTACCAGATGGGGCCAGAATATATCAGAAGGTAGACCTGATAAGCAAAATTGTATAATAGCCATGTGCCGAAAGATCCGTAAAGAAATAGAACGCCTACACGAAGAAAGATTAGCGGTAGACGAGTTCGAACAAAACGAGGAGGAAGAGTCAGGACTGCCCGCAGGACAGTCAGACACCATAGCCTATGTAGGTAAAGGAAGATCTTGTAATAGTAATAGATGTCCTATTGACCCGATACGTCCGATATGTCCAGATAATAACAGGAATTTCCAAATACCTATAATTAACATCAGGTCTAACGAGCATTCGTTCCAAGCCGCCGACAAACTACTCCGAGAACGAAGGGGTTATCATTTCCTCGATTCTATGGATGAACAAGATTTAGCTAGGGCAGCTGTCCATTGGGTGGACAGTCCCGGAAAATATAGTGATGATACAGTAGCACGCGCATTTTTGAATCTCACCCCAGATGAACAGCGGTTAGCTGGGATTTATATGATTCAACAACTCATTATACTATATCGGAGTCAGCATTCGGACCCTGGTCCCTTACCTGACATATTGACTGAATTGCTTATGAATAGATGGAGAGGTTCAGGTACTAAATTAATTAAAGAAATTCTAGAATCAAGAAAGCAGTATATTCTTTTTGTATGTTCAGACCGTGTCTCATTGCAAGGAAAGAACCACGTATTACATGGATAGACAGAATCCCTTACGAGAAGTGCACCCAATAAAGGGCGAGGACAACGAGTTTAAGCGCGTATTTGTATATACGCCCATATCGAAAATAGAATTGTTAGAAATGAAGAAAGTGGTACCCAGTCATGACAAAGATCCAGCGGGTTTTCACCGAGAAATTAAAGACATGTTACTCATGGGAGAGTATACCTATCCCGACATTATGACAATATTAAAGGTATTGATGCCTGCTGGCATTTATGAGAAACTCAGGGAAAAAAAGTGGGAGGTAGGAGACCAAAAGATAGAATGGTCAGTATTAGAAGCAGAAGAAAAGGCCCGAACTGCAGGAGCAGGACTCGGGGATAAAACTAAAGCACTACCAGGTTTACTAGTACAGGTACTGCCACGTTTATTAACTACGAAAAAGGAAGATTGGGGTACAATTTCAGCCTGTAAACAGAAGCAAGATGAAGACACTAGTGATTACTATGCCCGATTTGTAAAATGTTTTGGTATAAATAGTGGCATAAAAGCAAGTAGCGAATCATACCCGCATCTGTTTGTGACAAAATTAGTAGAAAATGCCCTACCTCAAGTAAAGAATAGAGTATTAAAATTCGAGAGTACCTGGCAAGGTAACACTCCATCACAAATGTTACAAATGTTACAATACCATCACAATAGAATTAGAGAGGAACAAGAACATGAACACAGACGCATGAAAGACACGAAAATGAAAATGCTAGTTTCTCAGACAGTTCCAGCTGAAGGACATAAGAAGGGTATGACACATTCCGGTGATTCAGCAGGACCTGTAAAAGGGACATGCAATTATTGTAAAAAGCCAGGTCATTACGTACACGATTGTCCAGTTTTGAAACATAATATCGCCATAGGTAAAACACAAGAAAGACCACGGCCACCTAGACAGGACCAGAATGAACAAGGAGCTCCGCAGCATGCACAGTCCATGCCAGCTTCACAACAGTCTATACAGTTTGTGCCAGCTGCACCAGCGCTGCCTGTTGCTGCCACACAAACCACGACACGACAACTGTACCAGACCGCACAGTACGACTATCCTGATTATCAACGATACGCATGAACAAGCCTAGAGAGGGAAGTTGACTTACCCCTTATCGAGATCCCGGTAGATCAAGAAGGACCTTATGTACATAGTGAATTATTAGGCCAAGACAGAAAATTTTTACTCGATACAGGGGCAAGTCGAACAACCATAAAACGTAGTGAAGTTCCAGGGGCACCCCTCGCAGGCTCACAGAATATTTCCCTTGGTTTTTCAGGAAAACCTATTGTTAATGAAGTGTCACAGCCTCTCCCACTTACGATAGGACCTTTGACCCGAACTACAGATTTATTACTTACTAAATCATGTCCAGAAAATCTGTTAGGAATAAAAACACTGAAAGCTCTAGGAGCTATAATATGTTGTTCTCCGGAAGGAGTAAGATTGTTTTTACGTGATTTTAAAGGTCATTATGTGTCTAGAGACATGGATCCCCGACTGCAGACTTTACCTACACATCTATGGGCACAAGGCCCTACTGATGTTGGATGCATGAATATTACACCATATCGAGTCACATTAAAGGCAGGAGTGGTGCTACCACGAATGCGACAATACAAGTTACCACCAGATGCTGTAGTGGCTTTACTACAAATCATTGACGAGCTCATTACCCAAGGAGTAGTTGTAGAAACAGACTCCAATGTATGTAATTCACCGATTAATTCCGATTCTTAAACGAACAGATCCAAAGGCCCCGCCAGTATATCGATTGGTTATTGATCTGCGCGAATTAAACAAATGCATTGTGCCACAATTTCCTGTGGTCCCAGATATCTCGTCATTACTGACAGCTATTGATTCCGAAGCGACATTCTTTACTGTAATCGATCTCAAGAATGCCTTTTTCAGCGTCCCAATAGATCCGGAAAGCCAATATTTGTTCGGATTTAGTTTAAATGGACGTAGCTTTAAATTCTCACGCGCACCTCAAGGATTTACAGAAAGCCCCAGCATCTATAGCCAAGCACTGAAACGAGAACTCGACAGTATCCACATGCCAGTTAACACTGCTCTGCTTCAATACGTCGATGATCTGTTGATCACCGCGAGAAGTGAACCGGAATGTGAAAAAGCATCACTGACAGTTTTACAATTTCTAGCCGAAAAGGGGCACAAGGTGTCCCCTTCTAAGCTGCAATTCTGTGTCCAGCGAGTTATTTATCTTGGACACTCGCTGTCCAAGGAGGGAAGGCAGCTTACACCCGACCGCATTCAGTTAATAGCTAACATGCCAATACCCAAGACACAAAAGGAGGTGCGGGCTTTCATAGGCCTCACGTCATATTGCAGGCAGTGGATCCCTCAGTACGCATTTCTAGCAAAACCACTCATTCAGTTGACAACACAGGAGGCAGCCACATCGACTGTTCTCCCTTGGACTCAGGAACATGCACAAGCTTTTGAAAGCCTAAAGAAAGCTTTATGTCAAGCACCTGTTTTAGCAACGCCATGTTACAGAAAACAGTTTACACTCTTTGTTACAGAACGCGAAGGTACTGCCTTGTCAGTACTCACACAGGAACAAGCAGGAGCACACAAACCATGTGCTTATTTTTCTAGTACATTAGATCCCGTAGCTCAGGCTTTGCCTGCATGCCTAAAATCAGTGGCAGCGACAGCTTTAGCAATCAGACAAAGCGATGCCATAGTGTTAGGACATCCATTGACAGTTCAAGTACCACATGCAGTAGAGGTTCTTGTAAATAGAACGCAAACACAACACTTGACTATAGCGCGACTTACAGGGTACGAACTTACATTGTTTCAGCCACACATAGAAATCAGACGCTGTAACACATTGAATCCTGCCACACTTTTGCCAGTAACCGGAACAGACCCACTAGCCCATGACTGTATTGAAGTTATTACAATTACGACGAAACCTAGACAAGACTTAACCGATGTCCCATTGTCAGACCCAGACCTGACATTGTATGTAGATGGTTCATGTATGAGAACAAATACAGGAGAGTTGGTGGCTGCTTACGCAGTCACAACAGATACTGAAGTCATTGAAACTAATCGTATAAATATTTTGTCAGCTCAAGTCGCAGAGCTTATTGCTCTGACACAAGCCTGTATTCAAGCCACAAATAAAAAAGTCAACATATACACTGAATCACGTTATGCATTCGGAGTTGTACATGACTTTGGCGTGCTATGGCGAGAGAGAGGTTATTTAACTTCCCACGGTGCCCACATTCAGCACGGACCCCTCATTCATGCCTTATTAGATGCAATACATCTACCTACTGCAATATCAATTATGAAATGTAAGGCTCATACGAAGGTTACTGATATCATTTCTCAAGGCAATGATCTAGCCGACAGAACAGCTAAACAGACTGCTCAAACCCAAACATCCGACATGACAAAGACAATAGTCCCGATGCCGACACATTGTATGACAGTTAAAGATCCTACCCTTGACGTAATTGACATACAGACACATGCTACACCAGACGAAATAAAGAAATGGACTGAATTAGGAGGGATCCAAACGGACCAAGGATGGATGATGAAGGAAAAGTCTGTGTGGTTCCTTCCTGATTCAATGGTCCAAGTTATAATTAACACTATACATAGTCCAGCACATCTAGGAGAAAAAGCTATGCTAGACAGCATTCAACACATTTGGTTCAATAAACATTTACGAGCAGCAGCCAAACAAAAGGTCCGTACCTGTATGATCTGTTGCCAGTTCAACCCAGGAAAAAGTGTTCCCGTAGAGCAAGGTGGATTTCATCCTCCTAATCACCCTTTTGAAGTCCTCCAGATGGATTATATCCAGATGGAGCGATGTCGAGGATTCAAATATGTTCTCGTAGTTGTCTGCGCTCTGTCCCGCTGGACGGAGGCATACCCGGTTTCAGATTACACTGCCCCGACTACTGCCAAACAGTTGGTTCGAGAATTCTTCCCACGATACGGTTTACCACGTGTTGTTCACTCAGATAACGGCCAGCCGTTCTCATCCGAATTAATGAAACATGTTTCACTTCTGTTAGGTTATCAGTGGAAATTTCACTGTGTCCGACACCCCGAAGCAGCAGGTCTCGTAGAAAGACATAATCAGATACTGAAAATCAGATTGTCCAAAATATGCACAGAGGAAGGTGTCGACTGGGTAGTAGCGTTACCAGTTGCACTCTTTTACATGAGAATGGTAGCACACTCTCGAACAGGGCTATCCCCGTATGAGGTGATCTTCGGCAGACCACCAAATATGTGGGGGACGCCTATACCACGCAAAATAACTGATATTGACTGTAATATGCTGACAGATTACTTGGCTTCCTTGATGTCTGCACTACAATCTTGTCGTTCACAGGTAGCTGCAGCCTTTCCCGACAATACTGAGGTGAAACCCCATGACGTAATTCCGGGGGACCTCGTCCTTGTGAGGAATTTCGACCGAAAGACTCAGCTGGAGCCCAGGTGGAAGACACCCAAGTTGGTCTTGCTGACCACAAGGACAGCCGTGAAGATCGAGGGCAAGAAAGGATGGGTGCATTCAAGTCATATCAAGAAATTTCATGGACTTCCTTCAGATGTAAACAGCCCACCTCGTGTGTCCTCACCAATTGACTCAAAACTACCTCTTGCTGAGGCCGACAGTAAAGAACTTTATAGACTAAAATTAAGGCCTAGGCCGTCGGACGATTTGATTGTTTAAGTCCTCTCCTAGGTGAAGCGGTTGAATCTGTTTCCGACATGTATCGCCTAGACCTGAATCATGGACAGTCGCGAAAAATGATGAAACGACAGGCGTATTGTAAATCACTGCGTAGCCATTGCATAGTGACATTATTAATCTTGTTTTTCTTAAGTCTTTTAATAATTACTGCAAGTATATTGTTGCACATATATTACCCTATTGCCAGAAACGTTTACAATGTTACTGCTGAACATTCTTTTAGTGACTTACCCCCGCATGAATTGTCTTATAGACTTGCGCTGCGCAATAACACTTTCATTAGTATGTTACATCATTCCCATCAGACTAGTAATGCAACTAATTGTTGGGTGTGTGGCCGGCTCCCTCCCTATCAGAATTATGAAGGAGTCCTGCCTTTCTTTCCACATCCGTTTACACATAATGGCTCCTGTGGAGCATGGTTTAGTTTAATAAATTCCATAGACTCAGATACAGCCGTTTACCAAGACCAGTGGGTATGGGGAAATCTGAACCTAGTTTTATTCAAAGTCTGTTACCCTGACAAGGAGGGTCGCCCCAAAGGAACAGGAACTGATCTAGAAAATGAAGTATATGGATTAGGTAACTTTACTCCTAATCTCATGATTCTAAATGTCGAATCCGAAGTTGAACTAGTTTTACCCACCATGTCAGTATTCCCAGCGAAAGGTGAATTATGTGTAAGAAAAGTTGGTTCCATACATATGGGCCATAGTAAATGCACTACTACAGTAGAATTCAGTGATCAAGGCAAATCTTCATTTAGAGCTTATCGCCACTCCTACTTTATATGTGGTCAGACTGCATATATGCGTCTACCTCTAGATTGGGATGGTACCTGCTACATTGCATTCCTTTTGCCACCTGTTTTCCTAGCTCCTCCTGATTATTATAGAAATATTCATTTAGTACACAACAGAGAGCGGAGAGATCTCCCAATTGTCGATTACACTGAAACAGCATGGGAAAAATACACAGATTTCAATAAAGGCATCTTTCCCTATATAGGTACTGTTACTAATAGTAAGCTGATACGTAGATTAACTAGAACCCTTGAAGCGGTAGTGAACGAAACTATCTCCGCCTTAGGCAATTTAACAGAAGAGCAGTCTGCTATGCGGATTGTTGTGCTTCAAAATCGTCTTGTCCTTGACGTCATCCTGGCTGATAGGGGCGGAGCTTGTAGGGTCATCGGATCAAGCTGCTGCGTATTCATACCAGAAAATTCGCCATCTGTATATAAAGCTATAACTCGCCTTCATAAGATTGGAAGCCAGATACACCAGAACCCAGGCACTTGGACTTGGTCCGGTTGGTTTTGGAGTGTGATATCAGCCTGGGGATGGAGAGTTCTATCATTCCTAGGTATTGGCCTTCTCATACTATTCAGTTGCTGTCTATGTCTACAATGTGGACCAGCGATCTGTGGCCTGTGTGCCACATCGTGTATTCCACCACCAAGATCTCATTCGTCACGGAAGAAGAAAGAAGAACAAATGATGTTATATGAACAGATCAATGGATTGATGAAGATTGATATCTCTTAACGGGCAAGTAGGGGACAAGGAGGGAATGTGGAAATATGGATTTTTCTGGTCAGTTATGTCCCCTATCTTGGACCCCAACGGTTCTATGTGCATGTTACAAGTACATGTATATCCCCTCCAGTTCCAGTTATGAAGACGCAAACACATGTGCGTCCACCGTCAACATGTCCTCTGTCAGATCCGCCATGAATAGGCTGGATATTCCATTCCTAAGTATGAAAAGCCACCGGCTTTATATGGTTCACTTATGCCATTTTACAGTCCAGGCAAGTAGGCCCTGATTCTGTCATCAAACTCTTCTTGCCTTCTGCCTCTGAAAACTCCAGTCTGAGCCTGCATCTGTGACCATGAACTTTGTCTCATTCTCTGCACGGCTCACGAAGCCTGACATCAGCCTATTCTCCGCCCAGAACTGTATTTCACCTTCGAGTTATCTGCTTCACCCCTCAGCCGATGCATTCCTGTCTAGTAGTTTAAGTAAACATTCTTCCAGCTACCGAGCAAAAGGCCCGGCTTCTCTGTCCTCATGCAAGTAATTCATAGCCCTGTTACCATGGAATATTCCTACCCCCTCGCATTTAGTGTAGACACTTAGACGCTGGTACACGCACGCACAGTCAGTATAGAATAGATTCTGTCCGAGAGTCCTTCTTTTGTGGATAACATAGTTCTTTAAACATAGGATGTTAGATATGATTTGGGATTAGGTTGACTTGACCCCCCAGACTTTTCGTCTCCACATGTAGAGCTAAATGTCAAGTCCCCTTCACCCCCTAGTTGCACGTCAATCACACGTCATGCTGCTGCGCGCGCATCTATGCCAAGTATTATCTTATAGATCCACCTATATATGACATCATAACCAATTATGTTCCTTTTTACTCCTTATTACACCCATTTTCGGTTACGCATATGAATCGTCATTTTCCTTATCAATTGTTACGCCTACTGCATTCGCTTCATTGTAATGTATGTACTATAAAAGTCATTTCTTGTCAATAAAGTATGTACTTCACTTCCTGAACCTCCGTGGTGATGGAACTTGGAGCAACCGATTATAATCGATCATTGGAATAAAGCCCATTCCGAACCTCTAATACCACGGATTCTGCCTCTTATTTACTGAGCTGTTTTATTAGGTTTCCGTATCAAATTAAGTCCCGGTAAAGGAATTTTATTTACCACAGACCATGTGGGACAGGCAGCCAGCAGTTGGGCCAGTTCATCATCCCCCTGGCAGCCGCTGCTTCCAATCCTCTTTAGTCTGCCCTCAAACCATCATAAGCATCCAGTGGGGGCAGGATACGCCATCACCTCCGCGACATGCGGTCCGTAACATCAGACCTTTGGGCACTCCTGATAGTCCAAACGGGTTACTTCCGATCCTATGTGACAACCCCACCACCCATGCCATCCACTTACAACCGGCTGACGGAGGACCGTCCCTTCCTGCTCTGTTAAGAAGCACAGGTTCTCTTGGCCAAGGGAGCCATAAAGAGAGTGTCTGCATAAGAAGCAGGTTGTGGTTGTTATTCCCTATACTATCTGGTGCCAAAGAAGGACAGAGCACTGCCTTCTGCCCTGGATCTGTGCCTTCTCAACCACTTCTTGAAAAAGGAACCTTCTCAACCTCTTCTTGAAAAAGAAGTTCAAAATGCACATGCTAACCCAAGTTTTGTCTGCCTTAGGCCTGGGAGACTGGATGGTAGCATTGGACTTGACAGGATGCATATTTCTACATCGCCGCCATTCCGGCCTACAGACGCTAGATGCAGTTCACGGTGAGCCATGATCACTTTTCACTTTGCTCTGCTACCTCTAGGCCTTAACAGCACCTCTCGGCAGTTCACCAAGGTGATGGCAGGGGTCGCAGCTCATCTGCAGAGGTTGGGGATTTCAGTCTTCCCCCCTATCTTAATGACTGCCTATTGCAGGCAGGCTTGCCCCCAGACAGCTGTCGCCCACCTTCAAACGATGGCGAACCTCCTGCGCTCTCTGGGGTTCATTATCAACACGCTAAAGTTGCACTCAACTCCCTTTCAAACACTCCCTTTCATCGCAGCTGTTCTGGACATGGTACAGTTTTTGGGCCTATCCTCCTGAATGGGGAGTCCAGGATATTCAGGCTACGATTCTGATGTTTCTGTGAACCTGGATTTCAGTGAGACTGACTCTAAAGCTGTTGGGCCTCATGGCCTCCTGCATCCTGCTAGTGACACTGGCCTGCTAGCACATGCGGGCTCTGCACTGGGACATGAAGACCTGGTGGACCCAGCATCAAGGAAATCTCTCAAACATGGACCAGATCTTGAAGAGAACTGCAAAAGACCTGCAGTGGTGGCTAATAAACCACTTTAGGGTCAGTGGCAGACCCCTTTCTCTACCAGATATAATGCTAATGAAAGATGCATCACTCCTGGACAGGAAAGGTGGAGATTAGAGGACTCTGGGCTCTGTCAGAGTCCGAGCTTCACATAAATCTGTTGGCAATTCATTTGGCATTAAAAGCCTTTCTTCCTTTGATCAAGATAAGGCTGGTACAGGTGTTCATGGACAGCACTACATCCATGTGGTTCTGCAACAAACAAGGCAGGGTGGGGTCGTGGTCCCTATGTCAAGAGACTCTGTGCCTCTGAACATGCCGGAATGGCTGGGCAGTTCCATGGTGGTTCAGCATCTGACGGAATCTCTGAACGCCAGAGCGAACAAACTCAGAGGAAGATGCCTAGTGGATGATGAATGCCGTCTCCTTCTGCAGGTGGTGCATGTTCTCTTTCAGCAGTGGGGAGAAACTTGGTTAGGTTTGTTCGCCGCCGATAAGAAAACGCAATGTCAGCAGTTATGCACGCTGTGGTTTCCAAGGTGACTCTCCCTTGGAGGTGATTTTCGTCTTGAGTGAAGATTTGACCTCCTGTACACCTTTCCATCAATACCACTCTTGCCCAGAGTGCTCAAGAAGATCAGGAATGACCAGGCCCAAGACATTCTTGTGTCACGGAGAGTCTGGTATCCCGATCTGTTGAGTATGAGTATCAGTCCTCCAGTCAGGCTCTGCCTCTCTGAGAGGGTCTTCTGTCAGAGCAACAGGACAGGGTTCTCCTTCTGAACATGTGCACTATCCACATGCATGCGGTTGACA
The DNA here is from genome assembly GCF_964204655.1 of Triturus cristatus. Lineage (NCBI taxonomy): Eukaryota > Metazoa > Chordata > Amphibia > Caudata > Salamandridae > Triturus > Triturus cristatus. Next base: position 1,192,901,231 of record NC_140593.1, read on the forward strand.
GCTTCTGACCTTCCACCTGAAGTCTGTGTTGTTATTCTGGCAGCCAGGCGTCCCTCCTCCAAGTCTGTATACATTTGTGTCTTGGTGTACTTCCCACAAGGTTAAACCCCTTTCTGCAACTTTATACAAGGCTTTTGATTTCCCTATCTTTGGGTCGGTAGGGCTCTGCTATTGGCAGTGTCAAAGGTATCTTTCTGCAATCTCTGTATTTCAGCGGTTGCTGGACCAACCTCTTTTCAAATCCCCTGTTGAGGTCAGGTTCCTTAAAGGTCTGAAGCATGTCCCCCGCACCCCCACACCATTTATTATTCCTCAGTGGGACCTTAACCTTGTCCTCCCTTTTCTGCTATGGCCGCCATTTGAACCTTTGCACAATTGCCCTTTTCGGCTGCTGACCATTAAAACTGCCTTCTTAGTGGCTATCGCGTGTGCCAGGTGGGTCAGTGAAAGCAGGTCTTCCTTGTGCATCCTCCCTACATCTCCTTTTGCCTGGACATACTGGTCCTCTGGAAGCTTGCCTCCTTCCTTCTGAAGGTCGTCACGCCCTTCCACGTAGGCCAGAGCATTACCTAGTCTACCTTCTTTGCTCCGCCTCATTCCTCCAAGAGGGGGAGAGACTCTACCCCCTTGAGCCAAAAAGAGTGTTCTACTTTGATCACACAAGAGATTGCCGGGTGGATGATCAACTCTTCATGGGCTATTTCAGAGCCAAAAATGGGAAGGCTGCACAGATGCAGACCATCTTGTGATAGATCGTCCTGTGCATGAAGATATGCTACGCATTGGCCATGAAACAGCCCCCTGAGGGCTTGCAGGCTCACTCAACCAGAGCCAAGGCTGCGACCATTGCATAAGCGCGTGGCAGTCGTCTCCTGGACATCTGTCAGGCAGAGACGTGGGCATCACTGCACACGCTCACAAAACATTACTGCCTGGACAATAGGGTCAGTTGTGATTGGCACTTACCCCCTTCGGTCGTGAAGGATTGTCTGATCTAATCGGGTTAACAGACCAACCTCCAGGGAGGTAGTGCTTGGGTATCTATTTTAAGGTAAGGAATTTGCAGCTAGAAGGCTCTATCAGATGAACAAGTTGCTTGCCTTCAGTAACGCCTTATCTGGTAGAGACTATCCATTCCCAGATTCCTTACTGACTCTCCTATCCCCCCCACTCTATGAACCGGTTAAGGGGTAAGGGACACCCTTTTCATGGCCGTAGTCTTTTCCACACAGTGGCCAGTTATGATGGCTCTGCGCTCCTTTTGTGGAAAGTTGTGGGAGTAACTGAAGTCAGCGGGCTGAGGTGATGCCTATATAGGCAGTGTCCACGTCTCTTCCAGTGTGGATGACGCGGAGCCGAACGACCCTTCCTACCAGCAAGCAAGGGTACTGCTCGAAAATCTTCCTGGTCCAGTCTCACGCCTGGGGATATTCTAAGGTAAGGAATTTGTGCCTAGATAAACTCTACCAGACAAGAACTTACCGAAGGTAAGTAACTTGTTCTTTGCATAAATACTTTTAATTTCTGAAAAAATGTGTAATTTCGCATAATGTGAATCTGGCATTTAGCTTTATATTTTTGTTTAAGTTGCGATGATGCGCTTTGCGCTAAACAAGTAGTGCAGAAAGCACAAGTGCTGCGAATAAAAGACATTCACATTCTGTTCATGATCACTCGATAAGATTTTTTAGCTTTTTTTCCGAACCGTTTTGAAATTCTGAAACTTGGCGTACTAAGATAATTTTGGGAATTTCACATAGCAAATGTATAGTGAAAAGCCAGCAGTTAAACCGGCATAGCGAACATTTTGCCCAGGCCTAATACTGATACAGTAATGAAGGGGTAAAGCCGTCGAGGAACGTGCCAAGACCTCGAAATATTGCTGGAGTTCCCTGCCATAGACAAACATTACCCCTTTCCCTCTGCATTCTCGACTCGTTCAATGGGACAGCATCTCTGGATTCTTCAGGTTGAAGACTTCCCCACCCACATTTGATGTATCATTCTGGACTTGGTTTTTAAGAATAAGAGCTGAATAAAAGCCACTTCTATCTGTTCATACATGTTTTTGTGCCTGCTGGCAGCTTTTGCTATGTGTTGGGCATTGCAGTGTTGTTTACCTGTGGCAATCTGATATTATTTTCCAGACGTCTAGTGTAAGTTGCTGCCATGTGTCTAGGTATCTGGGCTAGGCTCATTCTCAAATTATTGTCTTGTCCTGCATGGGTTGCAGTTTACTCCTTAAAAATGATCTGGCTGGTATTGTACATCGGCCTGGCCAAAATGACACTTGTTTTTTATGTAGGTCATCCTTTGATAGTTGCTGCATATGTGACGACCAGTGTTAACATCTCATAATATGGTTATGCAATCAAACTTGCCAGTTCTGGGTGTTCATTGCCATCCCCTGATCCATCAGACTTTGAGAACGTCTAGAGTCATTCTTGGGAGGTGAAATCTTATGTTTTCTGATCTTGGGCCATACCCTTGGAGTACACACAAATAAGAGACTTTGTTGAGGTAGTTTGGTGGTCACTTGCAAGTCCAGAAGCAAATCCTGCGTGGGGTTAGCCCCTTGGTAGCCCATTTAGTTTATTAATTGTTTTTGTAGTTTTCTCTGGACTGAGAGAACATTTTCAAAATGCCCCTCAGATTGTGGTTCCACATCCTGGCAGGGAACCAGTAGAAGGTGAAATTGAGTGTGCCACAATAGGCTCCCTTTGGTGAGCTGCTGTAAAATTAGGTGCACGTTGCACATTCAGAACAATGCTCCTCTTCAATCAAGCTGTGAAGAGCATATCCGTCACCTGCTTCTTTTTTTTCAACATGCTGGGCATTACCATATTCCCCTAGCTGCAACAAAGCTTGACCATGTTCTGGAGTTTCCCATAAAGTTCTCACTGGTCAGGTTTATTCCCAAGTAGTTCACATTTCCCAGTACTCTTTCATTCCCTTACAGTCCTTTTTTATCTTCTTGGAAAACCTGATGCTCAGCAGGCGAGGTTATAACTGGTCTGGCAGTTGCTATACATTTGGAAGAGACACTTGGTGTCCCAGGCACGCAATGCCCGTAGGGCTCAAATAGACGTAAATAAGTTCCTCCTATTGCGAACCCTGCATAACAAGAAAGTTAAAATGGGTTAAAGTTGGCAAAACAGCTCAGTAAGTAAGTTACACTTGTCCCCGTTGTATTGTATTGGCTTGACGGTCGGGGTTCGAATCTCAGAATTGCCAGCTCCCCTCACTGGCATTGGTAAATGGCATGCCTTTAAACATGGGAAAACGCTTTGACACTGCTACCATTTTCCCTTTGATTTACAGAGCCTACGCACAATGGGAATTTGGGGATAGGGGAGAGCAATAGGTGGTATACGAGGGAAATCGGCACCAATCATCAGCAAGGGAGAGGGGAGGGGAAGGAAAGGGGCGAGGGACGTGAACATTTTTTCAAGGAAAAATAATTAAACTGGACGGAAAAGGTTGGCCGACACAATGGAAAAACTGAGGGAGCAACATGCCTAGTCCTGAACTGTAGAAATTGGTTGCAATCATCTTCTCGGGCTTTGGCAGAATAGTTCCAGCGTGGGTCCCAACAACAATGGCAGTGTGGGCAGGGACTACGGTCAGGTAGGTGCAGGCCCCCTTGACCAATGCTACACCGCTGCCAGCTCCCATCCCACTAAAGACTGTACAAATCCTGCCACCACCATTTTGGATCCCGAATAGTTTATAGGGCGGGTCTAAACAGGGTGAGGTCACTGGATCCTCAAGCAGTATTGGGCGCAGCCTATCTCAGCTAGATGTGTTGTTGTCCTACCAATGTTCCATTGTAGCTGAAGTAGTTGCCTCACTACTTTTTCTTGAACGCAATGCGTATGCGCGGCAGCCATCTTCCGAATGGTTTTGACTTTGCTATTGTACTATATATTGGGGTGGGCGCCGATAAACTCTACTATGGGGCGAAGTGGAGGTTTTTGCTGAACTCCGTGCCCCAAGCAGAGCGTGTAGTGGCAAAACTCTGCCTGTGAAGCGGAGTTTACTGTCCACCCATAGTCCCTTTCAGTCTTTTGGAATTCTATCCTAATGTGTGGGGTAATAGGTCTGTAGGTTGCTATGACAACTGACCCGGCCCGCCAGATAATCTTTGCCCTTTTCTGATGGCTACTAAGGCGACCCTCTCACCACCTCACCCGCTACAGTCTCCTTTTTGCTGTGCAACACTTTGCATGGTGCATTTTTTTGATAGAACTATGTGCTTCCTTCCTCATGTATTCAGTTCATTAGAGCTATGCTGCATACCCCTACTGTATCTGCCTTTCCCCCTTTCAAGAAGGTTCTGGACTGTAGCCTATTTTACAGAAAGGTGCATGCCTCTACTTTAGAGTTGTGAGATCTTGGGTTGTTGGTTGACTGATGTGTGAACCATGGTCAAGCAGCAACCACAAACCTTGCCAATTAACCTGTGCTCAACCCTCTGGTGTCCTGACACACAGCAGTCGTTCTTAACTCCAAGACAAATTGTGAAGTATTTGTGCAACACTTTAAACAGTAATACTGTGAAAACGCCACACAAAAGGGTTCCCACCATGTTAGAAAAATAGTTATTTTTAAATATATAAAACAAAAACAAAACAATTGAAGTCCTATTAGTAGAACCAGAGATGTGCAATTTAAAGGTTTTTGTGAAAATAGTACATAAAAGCACAGCCAACTGTTGTTTTCTGGTCGTGCCGGGCTGGTCAAAGTCACAACTTCAGACTGACCTTGATGGAGCGTGGCTGACTACAGGAAACCAATTATGCCCACTGAAAAAAAGTACCTTAAATCCTGGTGCGCAGTCTGTGTGGTGTTGCGGTGCAAGACTTTACGTCGTATGGTATCGGTTCCGAAGAAGTTTGTAGTAATCTATTGGTTGTCAGGAAGTTTCAGGTAAGTTTTATTTGTCGAAGCTAGTTCCCACAGATGGGCAAAGCGTGCGTGCAAGCACCTCACAGGCGGTGGCGTAAACTGACCACAGTTTATTCCAACTGTCAAAATGAGAACAGGGTCTCGCGTGCCAACAGGCAGCACGAGACAGTAAGCAGAACAATGCTCTCGCGTGGGGAGAGAACAGTACATGTATCCCCTTTCCTAAAAGGGAGGGAGGGAGAGAAAGAGAGAGAAAGAGAAAAAAAAACACGCAACAGGTAGATCACCGGTAATCTGGCCACTCTGGAACTCCTCCTGGGGAAAGCAAGAGGGTTATTGGAAGCATCAACATCACAATTTTCTGATACAGAGGTACGTGACCAGGCCGCATCAGAACTTACACTTGGTCTCTCATGAACCTCGTCATTGACTTTTACAATCTTGTTCATGTTCCACCAGTTACGCCTATTGACACATACCGCACTGCCACATACTTTGTCAATGGAGACTGGTTCGCTGAACTTGGACACCCCCTTTTTCACCAAGCCCTGTTTCTTTATTTTCACTTTGTCACCTACAGCAAACTTCCTCTTGGAGCCGTGTTTCCTGTCATCAAAACACGTTTTTTGCTTCAGTTGCACATCACTAACCTTGTCTATAACCCTTACATCTAGCTCTTGCGGTGATCTGCTGCGTTTGAACCATTTGGACATCCACGCAGGTCTGAACTCCATGGATGGCTACCTACCTCTAAGAAGTTTGAAAGGGGAGACACTCGTGGATGAGTGGGGTGTGGTCCTGTAAAACCACAACATTGTTCTCACAGCTGCGGGTATGACTTTGTTATGGTTGATGGCCCACCTTATACAAACCCCAATGACTCTGAGTCTCTCCACAAGCCCATTAGTTTGGGGATGGTAAAGTGAGCTTTTGAGGTGAGAGATGGAATAATCTTTGAGGAACTCTTCAACGTCAGATGAGACGAACTGTACCCCATTGTCTGAGATAATGGTCTTTGGAAAACCCTCCCTCATGAAAATCTCTTTCATAAACTCGAGAATCTATTTAGAGTCTGCTTTGCATACAAATTTGACTTTGGGCCATCTTGAATAGTAGTCTACTAGGGCAATAGCAAACTTGGTCTCATGGGGCAAGGTGTGGAATGGTCCTAAAACATCGATACCCAATTTTTCCCATGGAGACTCGGGAAGGGGTATGGGAGTGAGGGGGGATTGGACGTGCAGAGGCTCTTATCGCTACTCGCACAAAAGGTGCACTCTACCACTAGAGCCTCAATGTGTCTGTCCATTTGGGGCCACCAGAAGTATTCACGAATTCTGCGTTCGGGGAGTGTGGCTTACAGGTGTCCCTCGTGGGCCATCCCATCCTCTTCGCCATGAAGAGTGTAGTAATCTACGAGTCGTCATGAAGTTTCAGGTAAGTTTTATTTGTATAAGCGAATTCCCACAGACTGGCAAAGCGTGCATGCAAGCACCTCGCAGGCGATGGCGTAAACTGACCACCGTTGATTCCAACTGTCAAAATGAGAACAGGGTCTTGCGTGCCAACCGGCAGCGCGAGACAGTAAGCAGAATAATGCCCTCGCGCGGGGTGAGAACACCACAAAGTTGTGCTGCGAAATTTTGAGAGGCTTTGTGTCGGTTCTGGGTAACTGTTCAGCATAGATCAGCTGGGCCTTCCTTCACTTTCTAAAAGTGGCATTTTTAAAATTGTAATTTATAATCTGACTTCACCAGAAGTTAGAATTTTTCATTACAATTCCAAAGACACCACACATGAACTGATTACCTGCTCTCGTTTGGACATTACACCTATGACGCGTAATAAGGTAACTCCAATGTTGTCCTACTGGAGAGGTGGACTTTGCAGTAGTGAAACTTGAATTTAACCGTTTTTTTTTTATCACCAGGACATCTAAAACTTAAAAGTACATGTCCAACCTTTTAAATACACAGAACCCTGCCCTCTGAGCTGTCCAGGGTTTACCCTAGGGGTGTGACTTATATGTATTAAAAAGAAAGGTTTAGGCTTGGCAAAAGGTTTATCTTGCCAGGCTGACATGGCAGTTGAAAAACTGTGCACAGGCTGCAATGGCAGACCTGAGACAGGTTTGGAAGACTACCTAAGTGGATGGCACAACCAGTGCTGCAGGCCGACTAGTAGCTTTTAATTGACAGACCCTGGGTACACAAAATACCGCTTTACTAGGGGCTTACAAGTAAATAACATATGCTAATTTGGTAAAAGCCAATTCTATAATGTTCCGAGGAGAGAGCACAAGCACTTTAGCACTGGTTAGCAGTGGTAAACTGTTCAGAGTGCTAAAAGCCAACAAAAACCGGTTCAGAGACCAGGAAGGTTAAAGAAAAAAAATTGGGGACAACCCTGCAGAAAGGGCCAAGTCCCAACAGAAGTGTTGGAGAATCGTAGAATTAACAGGCTTGTGGCCACCACTTAGTATAAATGAATAGATGAAATCAGCATTTATAGAAGTACAGCGGTTTCAGCTACTTCAGGGACGAAGTGTCTTGGCGGTAGAATGGTCCTAGGAATTGTCAGAAAGGAGAAGTCTCTGATTGTCCTCACGGAAAAGGTTGAAGAGCTTGGATGTTATTGACAAACAGAAAGGTCCAAAGTTGATTCCTAAAGGACCTAAAGTTATGCTTAGAGTGCAATGCTAATGGAAGAGAGCTCCACGTGTTTGCTGACGAGAGAAGCACAGTGTCAAGTCATTTAATGGACATAAACTTGAGCCACAGCTCCCATCAGACGTGTTAAGCTTGTCTAAGTGCCTAATGTGTAGTGATAGGCGAAGTTTCTTTGTCATGAAGGACAAGATTAATGCATTACTTGTGACTGTTGGGCACACTGCTGTCAATTTGGAATCTGCCAGTGTCCTCATCCTCTTTTGCTGCCAGCGGGAGAGTCTGGAGAGTTACAGCTCGTAGAGCTGATTTGAAGGATGAAGGAGAAGCAGATGTGCACTTTTTGTCTGTTTCAGCGCTGTGATTGATACTGTGATTGAGGCTACCTACTGTTACAGCTAAATTGAGACAGTTGTGCTACACCTCAGCGTGTAGGGAGGATGGCTGGATTTATATAACCAAGAAGAAAAGGAGCACAGATTGCAGGATTAATGAAGATGGACTTTCGTTTTTGACACAAAAAAACAGACCTGAAAGTTCAAAGTATTTATTTTGTGCTTAATTTACATAAATGTACAACTGTGCCATGAGGCATCCATTTCTGCGTTCACAGTATCATTTAACTGGAAATCTTCCAAAATAGCTTGAATTTTTTTTTGTGTGCCACAATTATCACATGTAATGGGCATAACCAGTGTTCTTGAGAAAATCCCCAAAATACCCCAAAATGCATTGTTTGTGTTAGTCAATGGTGGACAGTGCCTTCGTATATACACTAGAGACTGCCAGAGGCACTCTGTAATACTACCTCCAGGCAAGGTCGGCAGGTCATGGATCACGCACTGATATGGTGATCGAAGTGACAAGTTCTGTCATGAAAAAAGTGAATTCTTTTTAGAGGACTAATTTGGTCATTTGCAACATGAAATATTGATTGGTTGATAGGATTATGGAAGAGGACAGTTACTCTGACCCAAGGGTAGGAATGAAATGGGACGCTTTCCTGTTGCTCTTGTGGAATCTGTGTGTAGCTTTCAGAACTTTGGACCATCGGGCCCTGATCTACAGCTTGCAAACTCATTGGATTTTCAGACAGAGTATTTCTCTCACTTACATCTTATCTTTCAATCCCACATCAATTTGTTTAGATGTACTGCTCAGAGTCTCAACTGTTTTTAGTCACCCTCGGGCCCGTGGATCTCGCCTCTTTTTTTTGACGACTTCAATCTCTCCCTTTGAAATATACCAAAGTGCTGATGACCCACAGTTCTGCCTTAGGGTCTCCGCTGCCAACAGAATCAAATTACTTGAGACCTGCTTCCCTTCCAGAGATGTCGAGCGTCTGTCACTTCAATCAATCAGCCAGGGTTTGTCAAGCGCAGCTGCTACTCCCATGAGGGTCTCGAGGCGCTGTGGGATCATGCTGCAGGATATCGTTGCCTGTTACTATTGGTTGCATAACCAGGTCTTGAGGTCCTTCCTGAACTGCTGGAGCAAAGGTGAGGCTCTGAGGTGCAGGGGGAGGGTGTTTCAGGTCTTAGCTGCCAGGTGGGAGAAGGATCGGCCCCCTCTGTTTGCCCGGCGGATGCATTGGGTAGCTGCTAGGTAAAGGGATCCAGAAGGGAGTTCTCTCGTGGGTTGGTGGAAAATCACTCGTTTGTTGAGGTAGGCCGGACCTATGTTGTGTGTGATCAGCTTAAACTGGCCTCTCTTCGTGACGGGCAGCCAGTGGAGTTTCCTGAGGTGGGGGGTGATATGCGTCTGTCTTGGGAGGTCGAGGATGATTGTGGCTGCTGTTTTCTGAATGGCCTGGAGTTTCTTCATGAGTTGGGCCGTTATTCCTATGTAGAGGTAGTTGCCGTAGTAGAGTCTGCTTGTGATGAGAGCTTGTGTGACGGTACGCCTGGTGTTCGATGGGAGCTATTTGAATATCTTCCTGATTATACGGAGGGTAAAGTAGCAAGCGGAGGACATTGCACTGACCTACTTCTTAATGGAAAGCTGGCTGAAGAGGATGATGCCAAGGTTGCAGGCGTGTTATGTTGGTTTGGTAGTTTAGCCGAGCTCAGATCGCCACCATTCGTTGTTCCAGAGGGTGTCCGTGCCTTTTCTGAAGATGAGAACTTCTCTCTTGTCTGTGTTGAGTTTGAGTCAGTTGTTGTTCATCCAGACTGCCACATCTTTCATGCATCTTTGGAACTTGTCTTTTCCTGATCATTAGGTGATCAGTCAGGAATAGGATGAGTTGTGTGTTGTCGGCGTAGGAGACGAGTCCGTGGCTCCTGATTATGTTGGCCAGGAGTTCACGTATATGTTGAAGAGGGTCGGGCTGAGGGATGAGCCTTGAGGTACACTGCAGGTGGTGATCTTAGAAAGCAAGGAGTAGGGAGGGAGGATGATCATCTTCGTTCTTCCTGTGAGGTAGGATGTAATCCACTTGAGGGCTGCTCCGTGGATTCCGATCTGGTGGAGTCTGTTGATCAATGTGTGGTGGGATATGGTGTTGAAGCCTGCTGAGAAGTCGAGGAGGATGAGGGCAGCAATTTCTCCGCGGTCTAGCAGCATTCTGATGTCTGTGGCTGCGAGTGGCGCTATCTCTGTGCTGTGGTTTGCTCTGAAGCCAGATTGGGAGGGGTCCAGAAGGTTGTGGTTCTCCAGATGGCTAGTTAGCGGGATGTTGATGGCTTTCTTGATGACCTTAGCTGGGAAGGAGGGCAGGCAGATGGGTCTGTAGCTCTTGGGTTCTCCTGGGTCAGAGGATGATTTCTTCAGCATTGGCTTCATGTTATGTTATGTTATGTTATGAGCATTTGTAGTGCGCACAGCTGCCCCAGCTAAGGGGCGTCCTGGCGCATGACAAGGTAAACATAGCGACACTCAACATAGAGACAGAGAAAGACAGAAGAGCGCAGCAAGTAAGGGGAAAAATTAAAATAAAAAGGTTTTTATAGCTTTACGGAACAAAAGAGGGTCCTCCATCAAGCGAATCATCATGTCGGTATGTTTCCATTTCTGGGGGCTTTCGTGATCGAGGAGTTGAGGACATTGGTGAGTTCTTTGCTAATGAGTTGATTGCGGAGGTTGAAAGTGTGGTTGGGGCAGGGGTCTTCTGGGGCTCCGGAGTGGATGGATCTCATGATAAACGCAGTTTTCTTCTCTGTGAGAGCGTTCCACGGGGTGAGTTGGTGTTGGTGGCCATCGGTTGGCGTGAAGAGGCTGATGTCCATGATGGGGGGGGGGGTTGGGGGTTGGGGTGCAAAGTCTTGGTAGATGGTGTTGATTTTGTTGTGGAAAAAGTCTGCGAGGGTGTTGCAGAGAGCTTGCAAGGGTGTTGTGATGTTTTTGGTAGCCGAGGGGTTGGGGGAATTCCATGACTATGTTGAATAGTTCCTTGCAGATGTCACTTCACCCAACAAAAAACAAATTCTTTTTCTGCACCCACCACCAGCCAAACTGATCTACAAGGAACTGTGCAATGTGAAGCTTGACTTCTTCACAGCCTGTCTTGTAACTTATGATAAACCTCCCCCCAGTACCTAGATACTATCCTCTTCTTTGAGAACCACATCAAAATAACAGACTGCATTTTACCAACTCATCGGTTGAATAAAGATAAACTGGTCTATAGTCTGTGGTTATCCTACAAATCCGGCCAGGCTGGACCTATGTTGGCCAGCTCTCACCTAAAGAAATTGGACCACTTAACCCATGCCTCCAAAGGAATTGCTGCACTTGCTCCTCATTCCAAGTATGCATAGTTTTCAAAGTTGGCTGTATCATCTGTGAAGCAGCAAGAACTGGCACACCAGTACTCATGGCCGAAAATGTCATCGCTTCATATGGCCAGTGCCATGCGTTCACTCAGAATATCTACAGGTCTTTTGCAAAAGAAAAACTGAAGCTTAATTTTCTTCCTTTACTCAACGAGAATCTGAAATAAGAACATCCCCTCTCGTCAGGTTTCCACTATCAGTCCTACAATTTGGAAATGGACTGAATACCCCCGTCTTGAAGGAGTAACTCCGCACCCATCGCTGAGCCAGCTTCTCGTGCTTCTGACACTCTTACCGGACTCTTCCCTCCCCCCTTATTGTACACAAACTCAGATTCAACCGCTTTCAAACGTATTTTTTCAGTAGCCTATCTAAGGTTTTCGGGTCAGATGGGTGGCGCCTCACCCATGCCTGCATTGGTCACCAAATGGTATGTAAGAAAGTGTTGTATATGCAAATTTATTTTGAGCTTTTGAAGTGTGCATATCTCTGGCATCACAAAGTTTGACCTACATTTTTGTGTTCATCTATGGGACATCTCCATGGACAGTACACTTTACTTTGAGTTGTTCATATGTGCTCATTCTGGAGTGATTGTCCTGTAGGCAGCCTGAACGTCCCCTGGCACGGTGGATAGTGGTTGAGGAGGGGGATTAGGGGTGATTTGGTACGTAACTGGCTTAGCCAGTTTTCCAGTCACTTCTTCATAGTGTGTGGGTGGAAAAGGGGCTTCCTTTCCCTTTCTTCTCCCTGCACCCCAAACCACAGTACTGTGGAAGATATTCTTACATGATTCTGTTAGTGGCTTTTAATTGTGTCCGCTGTAGCAGAGATGGTTGTTGTTACCTATGTGGTGGTGTTTGTTGCGTAACATCGGTTTCAGTGACCTCACAAAATGTCTACCCCGCAGCTTGACTCTTGCTGTTGCACTCTCGATAGCTTGCTGCAGCTGCCCTTGGTCCTCTGCCAATATTCTGCTGAGCTGCACACTTGTCATTGTTGGCCCGGATCTTCTAGCATCTGTCTCACTGTGTTGATGCCAAGCCATTAGAGAAAGGTGGCTGAGTGTTAACTAAGGTGAGAGGTGGCTTACTACCTTAGTGCCAACTTTCTGCTTTTTTGGTTATGCCCCAGACAGAGCTTTCAGTCGCGCCAGACTAATGTAATAAAGAATAATACACAATAATTTAGAAAACATAAAGAGGGCTTTCAGTCGGCCCCTTTCAGCCATTGCTTGCTTCAAGTGTTAATCACTTTTCAGATCAGCCCACAGAATAGCATACATGATGGGGGAATGAGCCACTCCTCTTCAGACATCACCTTTGTCGCCAGTGGCATCCACAGTTTATTCCAGTCCACAAGCCAGCCATTGACTGGTTTGAGTGTTGGGCAAGGGCTGTATGTCGCAGACCCTCTTCACATAAACCTGGTTTTGATTGGCTGCTTCTCTTTGCTGGAAGCAAGGAAAAAAGAAGTCCACGTTGTGGGCCTGGCTATGTAAGGGAGGGTTTAATATGGAATAGATCTGAATGAATACTCCATTATCTTGCAAGCCTGGTTACTTTTTACGCTCACTTTTCTACCTTGAGCCGCTGCTGCATTAGATGGCTCCAAGCATTGCCATTCGGTAAAGTGTGAGCAACAGTCAGCTTTGGACTCTTTGCCCTGCCACACAAGAAACAGCTGTAGGTGCATGGACAGACCTACCCCTTTGTAGTAGACTCTAGCACTCTCGCTGGTGTTGCAAGCTGGGCCTTGCACCACCACCACCACCTCACTATGCCCATAAGGAGCAGTTCCTCACTGCCTGCCTGTGCCAACTTCTGATACTGCTTAACTATGCCTCCTCCCCACACTTGTCATTAGTGCCAGCATCCTCAACTTCACCTAGTAGCTCCCTTTCACATGACCTCCTATGACTTTTCCCTAGTCTGCACACTAGTGCCTGCTTTTCACACTGCTTTCAGTAGCAGCAACTCACGCTGCCCACCAATCGGAGCTGGTCACGCTGCCCACCAATCGGAGCTGGTCACGCTGCCCACCAATCGGAGCTGGTCACGCTGCCCACCAATCGGAGCTGGTCACTCTACCTGCCAGTGTAGGCTTCTCACATTTTCTGTGTGCTCACTATTCTATCAGCCTATTCTAACATTTGGAAGTGGCCACAAGTGCCAAATTTCCCCACTGCCCCTCGGTGCCTGCCTAACTTACTGGCTCCAAATGGCAGCTCCACTCACCCTCACCAGTGCAGTGCCTCAGAATTCCAGTCAGTGACAGCCTAATACTTCCATCAGTGCCAGTTTTCCCAGTACCCGTCTGTTCCAGCTTCTCACACCGCTCGCCAGTGTCTTCGCCTCACACTCCCCTGAGGTGTACATTAAATCTCCTCCAAAAACTGTGAGCAGAGTTTGGATACTATGACAAAATTAGTATTTGGCTTCTCGGTTGAGGTGGTAGTCAGTCAGCCTGTTGCAGTTTTCTTTTTCAGTCGATGGTCATTCGCAGTTGCCCATCTTTCGCTTCCTCCAGTCTCCTTTCTGTAACAATCTTCTTTCCACCCCTTCTTCGATGTGATTCTCTTCAATCCATTCCTCCGCTGATCCTAGCGCTCGACTGTTCTGTTTGATTCTCTGTGTATTCCTCTTTCATCTACTTACCACTCCACTATTCATGCTGCTTCTCTCTTCCTTCCTTCCTTCCTTCTCTCTTTCTGCTCATTCTCTATTTCTCGCCAAGCAAGGACTCCATGTCTTGGTTCCTCCTTTGCCCATCTTCTGCGTCCAGTCTGTGCATCAGCCGAGGAAAGGAATAATGTGAGATTGCATTATGTAGCCCTAGTACAACCACCTGCATCTTCAGTGCAGGTGCACGTGTAACAAGGTTTAGGAGTGAACGAAGCAGCCTTTGACTCACTCCGCGTTGATGGGCCTCAAGTGACCTGCATGTAGGCCCCCCATATGTTCTCTGTATATTTAGTATGAAAAACGACCATTACTTAACTAGCTATTCTTCCAGCAAGGACCATGTATATCAAGAGTAAGTCTGCCAACTAAGACTGGGGGAAAGTCTGGGCCCTAAAGCCCTTGGTGTTGGCAGTGAAGTGTCTATGGTAGCAATCTAAGGCTTCACTCTGTCAACACCAAAAGCCTTTCACTTTACAAACGGCATGGCTACCGTCTTTGGCCTAGTTTTTTTAATGGACACTCCGGAGCCGTTCTACTCCATCTTCTTGATATATCCACCATTGGACGTCTATAACCATTTGTAAATGGGCTTGTATTGGGACTTGTTCGAGATGCCTTCCTTGTCTTGGAGGCTGCTTCTTTCGCCCTGATTCTCTGTAGTTTACAGATGTGTGGCAGTCAGGCTAAAGCAAGGGGGCCACACTTATTACTCGTTGGACTGTCATTACAGCAAAGAGCATATTCACTTACAATGGCCAGACCCAATGACCTTGCCAGTGCTTATTTTCTTTTGCGGATTTGAAACAGTTTTTCGTTTGTTAGAAAGTCAGTGGTGTAGTGCCTATACAGCTGCATTCATTTCCTTCTGAACATAAAATTACACTGTCCATTCCTTTATATTCTTCTCTTTCTGGTTTCTCATTGCCTGCTATGGACCTATCTATTGTCTGCTCTTGCAGTCGGAGTACCGCACTGTCTGTCGCCTACCTTGTCCACTTATTGGTCATTGATATTGTATTGTTAACATTTCTTCTTATCACACATCTATCTACCTGCTGTCTCCATCTGCACTTCCTCTCTTTATTTTCTTGTAAAGGGGTAAAAGTGAGTCACCTCTTTCCATCCAAGCTGTCACTCTGCTTTCTTTCTTTTTTTCTCACTTGCTCACCTTCTTCGTTCTTGAGTTCTGTGTGCCTTGTGTATCTTATCCTGTTTTTTCCGTTTATACCTGTATGAGAAAAGTTCTTTTATTGGTCGTCGCCCGGCAATGCTTCACCTATTTGTTATGTTTCTGTACCTGTTCTACGTGAGTTCTCTTCTCCACGAAGTTCGCCAAGTCTGTGAGTCTCTGTAGCTGCTTCTCGCTCACCTCTTCCTACTGCAGCTCTTTGCTGTGTTATTTCTTGTTGCATAGCCTGCCTTTTGAGACCTCCCCTTCCTGCAGCTTTACTCCTCTTGAAGATCAGGTGTACCACGTTACTACTCCTACCGTAAACCATGGGTTCCACGTCTAGGCCCCGTATTACAGCTCTATCATCTTTCTGATTGTTATAGAGAATAAATGTCTCTTGTGATAATTGACGTGCCCAATAGGGCACTTGGGGATTGCCCTATGAAGACCAACACAAAGGTCTGGTCGCAGCTCTTCCTTAATAAAGGTCTTCAGACCCTCTTATAAAGCTTTCCTTAACCAGCATAAGTGGGATCATCCCTAACGCATATTTCACCTGAAGCTCCACTGCCCTTCTTATTTTTTTTAAAAAAGAAAAAATGTGTGTAGTTTGCCCCACAGAAAGAGTTTCATCTTTCTTCTAGTTGGCTAGGCTACACTTCATCTTTTCACAAACTGCTGCCACATTGCCCCTCATCGTTTTAACCAGACCTCTGTTAACTTATTCCTAGAGATTTCAAATGTTTCACTACCCATTAAAACTCACACCTCGTGTCTATTTGACACCAGGCTTTCACATTTTTCCTATTAATCTTGTAACATGTCGAAAAGATTTACCTTAACTTTATAAACTCATCCTCTACTGAATCCTCTGGTTTTGCTAATAACATAAGGATACGTATATGGCGGATTTAACCGCTCTTTCTGTCACTTGTTATTTTACTAGCTGCCTACCATGCTAAAAGCATTGCTAGGGTCTCTAATGCAGTGAGACCGTCCAGTGCCTCTTCTGGTTGACACAAGTTGAGAGGTCAATCATTCTGGACCTGCACTTGCTGTCATTTGTGCATGTACAGCTTCTACCACTTCGTAAACTCTGCTACCGTGGATGAATAGCCCCATTCTCGTCTTGACAAATGATGACTTTGGGGGCTGTCACTCACCTGCCATGAAAGGTGCTGTAGTCTTCTCAGGTTATCTCTGGAACCCTCTCTTGGACAAACCCAGCCGCTCGTTGTGTACAGTATCACTGTGCATAGCTCCGCCTTCAGCCTGTTGACTTACTTGTGGCGAGTATTTATGAGAGAGATGGTTCTCTAGTCGGTTCAGTCTTTCCCACCCTGCCCTAATGTTTTTACTACTGTTATAAGGACATACATTCAGTCACGTAGGGAAACGCCAATAAAAATTAAAAAAAACTTTGTACATGTTGTCTAACCCTGGCATTGCCTCCTTATTTGTACATGTTTGTCCGACTGGACTGTTAATACCCTTCCTTGTTCTTCCCCTATTCTTTGTCATAACTGAAATGAAACATATTCTGCATTTCGTTTCAAATATTTTTGGTAAATTGTGCATGTTTGGTCTCTATTGTAGCTCTGTAATGCTTTAATTTCGTCTCTTTTCTGCATGTCCTCCTCTATCTGACAAGGGACGGAGAGTAATGTCCCTCGTCCCCGGTATGCCTCCAGAATCCCCATGTTGTACTGTAAGATACCATAAGCCTTGTTATCCGTCTCTTAATCCCTTACTTTTCCTCTCATCACGTTTCGTTTCTCGAGGATTTAAAGCTCAATCTCCATCTGTCTTAGTGAGTAGGACTAATGAATAGTCCTTACCTCTGCTCTATCTGTTAATATAACGCATGCTTCACACTAGGAAATGATCTATTCTTGTGCTGTGCACATAGTATCTGATAGAGACTTCTGGCAGCAGATTCCGCACCTTAGAGTTGTCCCCAAGCATCAGACTGGATCTGGAATTTTTTTTTTGTGAGCAATGCCGGTAGGTGGCGCCATTTGGCTTCGCGCGGTGTCGTTCACGCGAGAAGTGATGTGCGCTGTACCTATGTAGGCGCCACCCCAGCGTGCTAACGTCAGTTCTTTTCTTTCCTCGCCAGTGTGCGCAGAACCAGGGAATACCTACCCACAGTCACTTTGGACTGACTTTGTTTTCAACCTTTTATCAAGAAATGTTTGAAACATTGTCTCCTGGTGTGGTAGGGATGTCCATGAGGAAAGCTGGGTTTAAGGCTTGTGGCTTGGTGACGTACCCACACCTAGTTTGCCTCTGGTGTCTTGAGCACGACCACAACGCCAAGACCTGTGTTGATCGTCACTCCGTGCACCCCAGGGCCTGAGGGAATGCTCCTTAAAGCTCCTTGACATGTGACGGCACAGTGTCCTCGATCCTGGTCGAGAGGAAGGTCCCGGGCTCTGTCGCGGAGCCATCGATCATCATCACAGTCTGTTGTCCTGGGGTTCAGGGAAGTCCCACAAGAAGAAGAAGAGGTCTTTGACATTGACCCAGCAGTCAAAGTCATCGACGAGACGAGGGAACATCTGCCCTGAAGGCCTGGCTCGCTGGTTGAGCCTGCACGTATGCTGTCTCTGCACCTACCTAAATTTCCTGGAGCCACAGCGACCCCAGCCCAACTCCGTGAGATTTACGAGGCCATGCACCTCCTATTTGTGCACCCTGTCCCCGCTAGCGTGCCCTTGGGCTCCCTGGGCTTGGGAGGGTCACCTACTGGTCTTCCACCAGCCGGTTCAGCCACGGTGCCAGTCTGGCCCATTGGACCCATGAACAGATCGGGATCGACGCGGTCGAGCTACCTCGACCTTCCCCGGTAGCGGCCCCACAGCCAACATCCCCAGCGCCACCTCGTTCGCTTTCCTGACTCCGACACGGAGCCGGATGGGCATTGCCCTATGCCAACTGGGGCCATTCCATTATGGTCGGAGCCTGAGCCGTATTCCTGTGGGCTAGGGCTTTAGCAAGATTGGGAGGGTCCACCGGACCCTCATGAATACCAGTCCCTAGACGCTGATGAGAACACCTGGTGTGAGGATGTGGCGGATGCCAGTGGATTGACCACCTCCCCATATACTGGCTTGGTCTCTCCTCCTGCTGTGACTACAGAGAGGGGAGCCTCATTTGCTATGGTGGTGAGGAGGGCAGCAGAGGTCTGGACCTTCAGCTGCCTTCCGTGACTGTCAAGACGAATATCTTGACGGAGGAGCTTCAGCCGATATTTACCCCATCCGAACTGCTTCTCCTATTTACCGAAGCCATTACGGACGTCCCACTTGGGGCCTGATCCAAACCCTGCACAGGGGCTCCTGTGAATAGAACAATTGCCTGCTGCCACCGCTCTGCCCCAGGGGACCCTAATCTCCTCACAACACCCCACCGAAAGAGCTTGGTCATCCAAGCCTCTGCTTCCAAAATAAATCCTGGCGCATTTCCTACCACTCCACCAGACAGGGCATCCAAGATGTTGGATACCCTGGGAAATAATGTTTTCTCCCATCAGCCTGGCACTGCAGTCAGTAAACACTGTGTGCCTTTTGGGCCAATACTCCAACTCCGTCTTGGACTCAGTTGTGCAGGTGACGCCTATGGTCTTGAGCCATACTCTCCCAAGTGATTGTTGATGGGAGAGACGCAAATTCCAGACGATACAGAACACCGCTGCCAGACTCGTCCTCTGCACCCCCCGGCATTCACACATCAGCCAACACCTACGAAGGCTCCACTGGCTCCCCGTGGAGAAGAGTCCCCTTCAAAATCCTCACCCACGCCTACAAATGTCTGCACAACACTGGACCTGAAACCTCAACGACGGAATCAACTTCCCCGTACCCAAAAGGAACCTCCGATCTTCCAACCTCACAATGGCCGAAACCCTGTGCATCCACAGAGCCAGAGCAAACGGAAGATCATTCTCCCACATCGCGGCCAAAACATGGAACGAACTCCTGGCAGACATCAGGCACACCCCCTCCCTGAACACCTTCAGGAAGGCTCTCAAGACCTGGCTCTTCGGCTGAACGGATCTGCTAAACCCCCACTCCCCCTCACCCCCCCCCCCCCCCTCCCCTCAGCACCTTGAGACCCCCACGGGTGAGCAACACGCTTTAGAAAACCCTGATTGATTGATTGAGCTAAGTTTGCCATTTGCTGTAGGCTGGATCCTACCGGCTCACTAGGCAGGGTGGTATCTTCGTCGGTCGTCCTTAGGCTCCACATCTGGTTGAGAACCACTGGCATTTCGGGGGATGTCCAGGCCTCACTCATGGACGTGCCCTTTGATGGCTCTAGTCTCTCCATGTCACCTTGCCAACCCCAGCCTGCCTTTCGCTCCTTTCGTGGACACGGGAGGGGCTTTCAGATGAGTCTTTACCCTCAAAGCCACCACAGCGCGTAAGTTTCCCAAGCCCTTATGTGGCTGAGGATGCGGTGCCCACAGGCCTCATGGGCCAGGCAGCCTGGTAATTTGGGCAGTCCACCACTCCTCCTGCAGCTGCACCCTCTAAGCCTGTTTAGTTTGCTCTCTGACCATCATGGGCAACCCATGGGAGGCAAGAAATGCCACTACCTGCACCACTGGAGGTCGACAACATCTGACTGCTGGGTACTCCAGATTTTCCGATGGGGCTACTCTTTCCCCATTGTGACTACTCCTCCACCTATTCTACCCACTTGCGACAGGTTGACTGAGGACCATATCTCCTTACTTCGTCAGGAAGTCATGGGTCTCTTATCCAAGGAAGCCATTGAGAGGGTGCTGGCATCAAGAGTGGGTTGTGGTTGCTATTCCATCTACTTTCTGATGCCCAAGAAGGACAGAGGCCTTCGTCCTGTCCTAGACCTGCACCCTCTCAATTTCTCCCTTAAAAATAAAATAAATAACCACAATGCTCACGCTTGCTCAAGTCCTGTCTGCACTGGTCCTGGGAGACTGGATGGTAACGTTGGACTTGCAGGACGCATACTTTCATATCCTTTTCCTGCCTGCCCTGAGAGGTTGCATGCGGTTCATGGTAGGCCACAAGCACTTTCAGTTCTCTGTGCTTTCCTTCAGTCTTATAAGTGCCCCTCGGGGGTTGAACAAGGTAATTACAATGGTTGTAGCTCATCTGAGGGGATCAGGGGAGCCAGTCTTCCCCTAGCTCGACAACTGGCTGTTGAAGGCAGGCTCATCCCATGTAGTCGTCTCTCACCTCCAGACTACGGCGAACCTCCTGCATTTGATGGGATTCACTATCAAAGTGCAGAAGTCACACCTGACCGCTTCTCAGACACTCCATTTTATTGGAGCTATTCTGGACAAAGGTCTGTTTTAAGCTTATCCTCCTGATCAGCAAATGCAGGCTTTTATACCAATTTTTCAGCCTCTATCCTGGGGTTTGGTGAGACTAACTCTGAGGCTGCTGGGCCTCTTGGCCTCCTGCATCCTGCTTGTGACACATTCCTACGAACATGTGCTAGCTCTGCAGTGGGACCTAAAGTTCCAGTGGGTTCACCATCGGGAGATTTTCTTGAATATGGTCCAAATTTCGGATGACACTGCAAGAGATCTGCAGTGGTGGTTAATGAACCGCGATTGGTTCCCTGGCAGACCTCTCTCCCTTCCCCGAACCAGACCTGACAGTAGCTTTTCTGCTGGGCTGCTGCCGCCGTCTGAGAGAAATGGAAATCAGAGGACCTTCTGGAGCTCCAAGCGATCTTACTGGCATTGAAAGCCTGCCTACACTCCATTAAGGGAAGGCTAGTGCGGGTGTTCACGGACTGTCTCACTTCCATCTGGTACTGCAAAAAAACGGGTAGGGTGGGGTCATGGACCCTTTGTTAAGAGACCCTGTGTCTCTGGGACATGATTGGAATGTCAGGGTATTATCCTGGTGGTTCAACAGCTGGCAGGATCTCTGAACGCCAAAGCGGACTAACTCAGCCGATGATGCCTAGCAGATCAACAACTGCGTCTCTATCCAGACATGGTGCATGGTCTCTACCTGCATTGGGGAGAAGCTTGGTTAGAGCTATCCGCCACTGCTGAGAATGTGCAATGTCAGCAGTTCTGCATGCAGCAGTTTCCAAGGCGGCTCACGTGTGGAGACGTTTTTTATCTTGAGTGGAGCTCAAGCATTCTGTACGTCTTTCTGCTCATACCACTTCTGCCCAGAGTTCTCAAGAAGATCAGGAGCGACCGAGCCAAAGTCATCCTTGTGGCTCCAGACTCTGCTCGGAGAGTCTGGTATCCTGAGCTGTTGAGCATGGCCTTCAGTCTTCCGCTCAAGTTGCCCCTTCGGCAGGATCTTATGTTGCAGCAGAGGAGAAGGGTTTACCACCCAAACCTGTCAATGCTCCGCCTTCATGCTTCGAGATTGAGCAGTGACAGTTGACCAGTTTCGACCTTCTGCCCGAAGTCTGTAATGTCATCTTGGAAGCCAGGTGTCCCTCCAACAAGACAGTATATGCCTGCAGCTGGGGCAAGTTTGTGGCATGGTGTGCAGAAAAGCAGGTTGCTGCCCTTTCCTTTACCCTTTCCCATGCTCTTTTATTTATTATTTCTCTAGACCAGCAGGGCTCTACTTTGGGCACCTTAAAAGAGTATCTTTCTGCTATCTCTGCATTCTGTGGTTGCCAGAAAGGCCAGCCCCTTTCAAGTCCCCTATTGTGCATAGATTTCTGAATGGTCTCCAAGACTTGTTCCCACCTCACTTCATCAGGCCTCAGTGAGACGTAAATTTAGTTTGAACCTTTCTAATGTGCGCTCCCTTTGAGCCCCTACACGACTATTTTATCAGGCTCCTTTCTATCAAGACTGCCTTTCTAGTGGCAATAACATCTGCCCGGAGGGTCAGTGAGCCAAAGAGCTTGTCATCTAAGCCTCCATATCTCAACATCTTCCCCAGACAAGCTGGCCATCTGCACTAGAGCTTCCTTCCGAAGGTGATGACTCCCTTTCATGTAGGCCAGTCCATCACCCTGCCTACATTTTATGCTCCGCCTCATCCCTCTAAAGAAGAGGAGCGACTCTCCAGGTGGACCTAAAAAAAACGTTTCCGTTCTACCATGACCACACGAGTTCCGCGTGGATAACCATGACCACACAAGAGTTCCGCGTGGATAACCAACTCTTCGTGGGGTATGTCGAAGCATAGAAAGGGAAGATGGCACAGAAACGGACCATCTCCCGATGGATCATACTCTGTATCAAAATCTGCTATGCATTGGCCAAGAGGCAACTCCCTGAGAGCTTACATGCTTTCCACCAGAGCCAAGTCTGCGATCACTGCTCTTGCATGTGTGTGTGTGTGTGGGTTTGCTGGGGCGGCGGGGGGTCTCGGTCCTGGACATCTGCCAGGCAGCAATGTGGACCTCTACAAAGATGTGCCAAGCACTACTGCCTAGAGAGTCCGGAACGTAGAGACGGGTACTTTGCGTGTTCACTCCTTTAGGACTTATTGGGGTGAAATTGTTTCGCAGACCCTTCTCCTGGGAGTTTTTGCTTGGGTATTTATTCAAAGATAAGGAATCTGCACCTAGAAGTCTCTACCAGATGAACAAGTTACTTGCCTTCAGTAATGCCTTATCTAGTTAAGACTCTACATAGCTGCAGATTCCTTACCGACCCACCCATCCTCCCTGCACTGTGAACTAATTTGTAGACTTAGGGCCATTTCCCTTTTAGGGACCTTTCCCTTTCAGGGCCCTAGTTTTCATACAGAAGTGTTCAGTACTCTTTGTGTCTCTGCACTTTATGGCGTGGAAAGTTGTGAAAATAAACTGACATCAGCACGCTGGGGTGGTACCTATATAGCCACCACCATGTCAATTCACCCGCGAATTATGCCACCTGCCAGCACGAAAGGGTACTGCTCACGAAAAAAAAAAAAACTAACTTAGTCTGACGTTGTGGGATAATTCTAAGGTAAGGAATTTGCGTCTAGAGAGTCTCTACCAGATAAGGCATTACCAAAGGTATTAACTTGTTCACCACGACGAGTACTCCATTGTGGAGTAGCAAATTCAACCTGGGTCATTCAACACTAGGCGGGAAATGTCTTGGGGTTTCTGTCTTTCTTTCTTCTCATATCTGGTCCACTGTCCTGTCCATGAGTGAAACTGTTAGTCTGTTCCAGTCACCAGCTGTAACTAGTTCCTGCCCTTCTCTATGTGCGTCGCTGAAGTCTGGGAAACTGATTGTCATTGGGGTCACATACTGGAACCACCATATTCTATCCCCTAACGTCGTTGATGGAACAGCCTTTGCCTCTTTGTCTGTATTGACTTGGTAACTGCACTTATAGAACGTGTCCTGTGCAGTCTTCTGCTATTGCGTGGAATTTGAACCGTCTCTTATGTTTGTTTGAGAGCAGACTGCTGTACTAGTTAACTCGTGTGGAAGCGCCTCTACTCTCACTTCAACTTTAGATAAAGTCTCTGATCTGCATATTTGAAGTCTTTTCTTTTCTTTAAGACTGTCTTGCAAGTATTACTCTTGAGGAAGGTGAAGAGGCCTTTTGGTTTGCCCATAGGGGGAGGTTCGTGATTTGAAGCTAGTTGAATGCTTATCGATGCAGTATAGTGTTCAGATTCAGTGCTCTTTCAGGTGCCATGCGAGGCTTGTCAGTCATAGTGTCTTGGAGGGATTGTGGGTGTCATGTGAACCCCATGAAATGGAGTCAGGAGTCTGATGTCCCTTCCTTCTGTCCCGGCACGCGGGCCGCTAGTAGTTGTGTTCTTTCACTACTCCTTGGTGATCAGACTCTGATAGGATGATTCCATCAGGGCTCTTTGGGAAGCCAAGTCTAAAACTATTGGACCCTCTGTTCTATATGTCGCTGTTTGCCGGTGGAACCCTAAGAAGTCTAAGACTCCTGCACCCTCTGTTCTATATGTCGCTGTTTGCCGGTGGAACCCTAAGAAGTCTAAGATTCCTGCACCCTCTATTCTATATGTCCCTGTTGACCCAGTGGAACCCTAAGAAGGCTTCAACTCCTGCACCCTCTGTTCTATATGTCCCTGTTTGCCAGTGGAACCCTAAGAAGTCTTCAACTCCTGCACCCTCTGTTCTATATGTCCCTGTTTGGCAGTGGAACCCTAAGAAGTTTTCAGCTCCTGCACCCTCTGTTCTATATGTTCCCGTTTGCAGGTGGAACCCTAAGAAGTCTTCAACTCCTGCACCCTCTGTTCTATATGTCCCTGTTTGCCTGGTGGAACCCTAAGAAGTCTTCAGCTCCTGCACCCTCTGTTCTATATGTCCCTGTTTGCCCGGTGGAACCCTAAGAAGTCTTCAACTCCTGCACCCTGTGTTCTATATGTCCCTGTTTGCCCGGTGGAACCCTAAGAAGTCTTCAACTCCTGCACCCTGTGTTCTATATGTCCCTGTTTGCCCGGTGGAACCCTAAGAAGTCTTCAGCTCCTGCACCCTCTGTTCTATATGTCCCTGTTTGCCCGGTGGAACCCTAAGAAGTCTTCAACTCCTGCACCCTGTGTTCTATATGTCCCTGTTTGCCCGGTGGAACCCTAAGAAGTCTTCAACTCCTGCACCCTGTGTTCTATATGTCCCTGTTTGCCCGGTGGAACCCTAAGAAGTCTTCAACTCCTGCACCCTCTGTTCTTTATGTCCCTGTTTGCCCGGTGGAACCCTAACTATACAATCCAGGATTAGAGCCGCGCGGGCGGTAATGTTTTTGGATTCCATGTCATTGTTGGCAACGTCGGCCTCCATACATTGAAAGGCAGATGGACTCCGTGACATGCAGAGATGCCAGGGTGCTGCCCGCGAATAAAGCATCATTGAAGTTCTCCGAAAGAAGGGAGGGGAGCCGAGGGTTTCTGTTCTTTTTAGGGCTCACCCGTTTATTAGTTTGGCCCTTATTTCAGGCTGCCAGCCCACATGACGCTCCAAGGGGGACAAACGCCTTTTTATGGGAAAGAAAAGCCCCTGTGCTTGTTACAGGATGAATTTTAAGGTTTGAAATCCAAAAGGGCTTCCATTTAATTTCTGTATGTTTTACCGATATCGGAAGATTCTCTGGGGTGTCTTTACTCTTAAATCCAGCCCCAACAAAAACCTCACGCTTACCCTGGACACTAAGCCTCTTTTAGCTGACCCCTAACCCACCTGGAATCTTATGTACCACTTTTGCGCACCTTTTCCTAACCTTCACCCTTTGCTAAAAGTAACTGCGCTTAATTGTATTTTATTAGTTTAATAGTTTTTTCAATCGTTTGGTTTGTTCCGAGTTTGATGTCCCCGTTTTAAACTTCGCACTGCTGCTGTAGCCATGCCATTTGAACTTCCCTTGCACCTTCTCATGCTTTTTCTCGGAAAGAGCCTGCACTTGGCGGGGCTTGTCCGAGTCGCAGTGAGGGCCGCTGTCACCCAGTAGATGGCGCTCTCCCGCCATGCGACGCGCCGGCTCCTGGGTTGCACTCCGCGGAAGGAGGAGAGAGGCTAGGATGTCAATTGATGATAATAGGGAGGGAAAGAGGAAGCTATACAGGGACGGATCCCAGAGACATGTCAGCGCGGCTCCTGGAGTGCGCTCACAGGTACAGACAGGCGCGCGCTCCCAGTGTCGAGCTATTCCTTCCCACCCTCATTACACCCCATCCGCCTTTCATGCAGTGTGGCCTGGTCTCAGCTGACAGCTGTCACTCCTTGTAACTTCACGGCGGCAGCGGGGCCGTGCACCCCAGGTGTGTTGTCTCAAACATCCATGTGCTGGGGCCTCCGGGGAGTTTGTCGCTGTCA
This sequence comes from Triturus cristatus, assembly GCF_964204655.1. Classification (NCBI taxonomy): domain Eukaryota; kingdom Metazoa; phylum Chordata; class Amphibia; order Caudata; family Salamandridae; genus Triturus; species Triturus cristatus. Next base: position 1,192,927,204 of record NC_140593.1, read on the forward strand.
TCTTCAGATTACTTTCAATGTCTCAGGAAACCGCTGTGCCCTGTGCTAGCTGGTACAGTCACTCGCTCACATCAATCCCTCTCTTCTCCCCCGTCTTCTGTCTACTTCTCCCAGTGCATCTCGACAGCAGAGATTGCCAAACCTGCTCCATACATCTCAACCGAGCTCGCCAAACCTGCTCTGTGCATCTCCAAAGCAGAACCTGGGCAAACCTGCCCCCTGCATCTCCAAAGCAGAACCTGGGCAAACCTGCCCAAAGCAGAACCTGGGCAAACCTGCCCCGTGCATCTCCAAAGCAGAACCTGGGCAAACCTGCCCCATGCATCTCCAAAGCAGAACCTTGGCAAACCTGCCCAAAGCAGAACCTGGGCAAACCTCCCCCCTGCATCTCCAAAGCAGAACCTGGGCAAACCTGCCCCGTGCATCTCCAAAGCAGAACATGGGCAAACCTAGCCCGTGCATCTCCTCAGCAGAGTTTGGCTAAACGTGCACTGATCTCGACAGCAGAGATTGCTAATCCTGCCCCGTACATCTCGACAGCTGAGATTGCTGTGGAGATGCACGGGGCAGGTTTGGCAATCTCTGCTGTCGAGATGTATGGGGCAGGTTTGGCAATCCCTGCTGTCGAGATGCAATCTCTGCTGTCGAGATGCACGGTCTACGTTTAGCCAAGCTCTGCTGAGGAGATGCATGGGGCAGAGCTTGGCCAAATCCGCTCGTGCATCTCGACAGCAGAGATTGCCAAACCTGCCCCGTGCATCTCGACAGCAGAGATTGCCAAACCTGCCCCGTGCATCTCGACAGCAGAGATTGCCAAACCTGCCCCGTGCATCTCGACAGCAGAGATTGCCAAACCTGCCCCGTGCATCTCGACAGCAGAGATTGCCAAACCTGCCCCGTGCATCTCGACAGCAGAGATTGCCAAACCTGCCCCGTCCATCTCGACAGCAGAGATTGCCAAACCTGCCCCGTCCATCTCGACAGCAGAGATTGCCAAACCTGCCCCGTCCATCTCGACAGCAGAGATTGCCAAACCTGCCCCGTCCATCTCGACAGCAGAGATTGCCAAACCTGCCCCGTCCATCTCGACAGCAGAGATTGCCAAACCTGCCCCGTCCATCTCGACAGCAGAGATTGCCAAACCTGCCCTGTGCATCTCGAAGCAGAGCTTGCCAAACCTGCCCTGTGCATCTCGACGGCAGAGATGGCCAAACCTGCTCCGTGCATCTCCAAAGCAGAACATGGGCAAACCTGCTCTGTGCATCTCAGCAGAGCTTGGCCAAACCTGCCCTGTGCACTGCGTAGGAAGAGTTTGGCCAAACCTGCCTCCACACATCTCTGTATAGCTTGGTTTCAACTGCCACACTTCTCCCCCAGGATGAGATCAACTAAACCTACCACACACATTGCCAGCAGAGCTTGGCTAAACCTGCCTCGTGCATCTCAGCAGACCTGGGCAAAACCTGCCTCGTGCATCTCAGCAGACCTGGGCAAAACCTGCCTTGTGCATCTCAGCAGACCTGGGCAAAACCTGCCTTGTGCATCTCAGCAGACCTGGGCAAAACCTGCCTTGTGCATCTCAGCAGACCTGGGCAAAACCTGCCTTGTGCATCTCAGCAGACCTGGGCAAAACCTGCCTTGTGCATCTCAGCAGACCTGGGCAAAACCTGCCTTGTGCATCTCAGCAGACCTGGGCAAAACCTGCCTTGTGCATCTCAGCAGACCTGGGCAAAACCTGCCTTGTGCATCTCAGCAGACCTGGGCAAAACCTGCCTCGTGCATCTCAGCAGACCTGGGCAAAACCTGCCTCGTGCATCTCAGCAGACCTGGGCAAAACCTGCCTCGTGCATCTCAGCAGACCTGGGCAAAACCTGCCTCGTGCATCTCAGCAGACCTGGGCATAACCTGCCCCGTGGATCCCAGCAGAGCTGGGCATAACCTGCCCCGTGGATCCCAGCAGAGCTGGGCATAACCTGCCCCGTGGATCCCAGCAGAGCTGGGCCAAACCTGCCCCGTGGATCCCAGCAGAGCTGGGCCAAACCTGCCCCGTGGATCCCAGCAGAGCTGGGCCAAACCTGCCCCGTGCATCCCAGCAGAGCTGGGCCAAACCTGCCCCGTGCATCCCAGCAGAGCTGGGCCAAACCTGCCCCGTGCATCCCAGCAGAGCTGGGCCAAACCTGCCCCGTGCATCCCAGCAGAGCTGGGCCAAACCTGCCCCGTGCATCCCAGCAGAGCTGGGCCAAACCTGCCCCGTGCATCCCAGCAGAGCTGGGCCAAACCTGCCCCGTGCATCCCAGCAGAGCTGGGCCAAACCTGCCCCGTGCATCCCAGCAGAGCTGGGCCAAACCTGCCCCGTGCATTTCCTCAGCAGAGCTGGGCCAAACCTGCCCCGTGCATTTCCTCAGCAGAGCTGGGCCAAACCTGCCCCGTGCATTTCCTCAGCAGAGATTGGCCAAACCTGCCCCGTGCATTTCCTCAGCAGAGCTGGGCCAAACCTGCCCCGTGCATTTCCTCAGCAGAGATTGGCCAAACCTGCCCCGTGCATTTCCTCAGCAGAGCTGGGCCAAACCTGCCCCGTGCATTTCCTCAGCAGAGATTGGCCAAACCTGCCCCGTGCATTTCCTCAGCAGAGCTGGGCCAAACCTGCCCCGTGCATTTCCTCAGCAGAGCTGGGCCAAACCTGCCCCGTGCATTTCCTCAGCAGAGCTGGGCCAAACCTGCCCCGTGCATTTCCTCAGCAGAGCTGGGCCAAACCTGCCCCGTGCATTTCCTCAGCAGAGATTGGCCAAACCTGCCCCGTGCATTTCCTCAGCAGAGATTGGCCAAACCTGCCCCGTGCATTTCCTCAGCAGAGATTGGCCAAACCTGCCCCGTGCATTTCCTCAGCAGAGCTTTGCCAAACCTGCTCCGTGCATCCCCTCAGCAGAGCTTTGCCAAACCTGCTCCGTGCATCTCCTCAGCAGAGCTTTGCCAAACCTGTTCCGTGCATCTCCTCAGCAGAGCTTTGCCAAACCTGCCCCGTGCTTCTCAGCAGAGCTTTGCCAAACCTGCCCCGTGCTTCTCAGCAGAGCTTGGCTAAACCTGCCCCGTGCATCTCGACAGCAGAGATTGCCAAACCTGCCCCGTGCATCTCGACAGCAGAGATTGCCAAACCTGCCCCGTGCATCTCGACAGCAGAGATTGCCAAACCTGCCCCGTGCATCTCGACAGCAGAGATTGCCAAACCTGCCCCGTGCATCTCGACAGCAGAGATTGCCAAACCTGCCCCGTGCATCTCGACAGCAGAGATTGCCAAACCTGCCCCGTGCATCTCGACAGCAGAGATTGCCAAACCTGCCCCGTGCATCTCGACAGCAGAGATTGCCAAACCTGCCCCGTGCATCTCGACAGCAGAGATTGCCAAACCTGCCCCGTGCATCTCGACAGCAGAGATTGCCAAACCTGCCCCGTGCATCTCGACAGCAGAGATTGCCAAACCTGCCCCGTGCATCTCGACAGCAGAGATTGCCAAACCTGCCCCGTGCATCTCGACAGCAGAGATTGCCAAACCTGCCCCGTGCATCTCGACAGCAGAGATTGCCAAACCTGCCCCGTGCATCTCGACAGCAGAGATTGCCAAACCTGCCCCGTGCATCTCGACAGCAGAGATTGCCAAACCTGCCCCGTGCATCTCGACAGCAGAGATTGCCAAACCTGCCCCGTGCATCTCGACAGCAGAGATTGCCAAACCTGCCCCGTGCATCTCGACAGCAGAGATTGCCAAACCTGCCCCGTGCATCTCGACAGCAGAGATTGCCAAACCTGCCCCGTGCATCTCGACAGCAGAGATTGCCAAACCTGCCCCGTGCATCTCGACAGCAGAGATTGCCAAACCTGCCCCCTGCATCTCGACAGCAGAGATTGCCAAACCTGCCCCCTGCATCTCGACAGCAGAGATTGCCAAACCTGCCCCCTGCATCTCGACAGCAGAGATTGCCAAACCTGCCCCCTGCATCTCGACAGCAGAGATTGCCAAACCTGCCCCCTGCATCTCGACAGCAGAGATTGCCAAACCTGCCCCCTGCATCTCGACAGCAGAGATTGCCAAACCTGCCCCCTGCATCTCGACAGCAGAGATTGCCAAACCTGCCCCCTGCATCTCGACAGCAGAGATTGCCAAACCTGCCCCCTGCATCTCGACAGCAGAGATTGCCAAACCTGCCCCCTGCATCTCGACAGCAGAGATTGCCAAACCTGCCCCCTGCATCTCGACAGCAGAGATTGCCAAACCTGCCCCCTGCATCTCGACAGCAGAGATTGCCAAACCTGCCCCCTGCATCTCGACAGCAGAGATTGCCAAACCTGCCCCCTGCATCTCGACAGCAGAGATTGCCAAACCTGCCCCCTGCATCTCGACAGCAGAGATTGCCAAACCTGCCCCCTGCATCTCGACAGCAGAGATTGCCAAACCTGCCCCCTGCATCTCGACAGCAGAGATTGCCAAACCTGCCCCCTGCATCTCGACAGCAGAGATTGCCAAACCTGCCCCCTGCATCTCGACAGCAGAGATTGCCAAACCTGCCCCCTGCATCTCGACAGCAGAGATTGCCAAACCTGCCCCCTGCATCTCGACAGCAGAGATTGCCAAACCTGCCCCCTGCATCTCGACAGCAGAGATTGCCAAACCTGCCCCCTGCATCTCGACAGCAGAGATTGCCAAACCTGCCCCCTGCATCTCGACAGCAGAGATTGCCAAACCTGCCCCCTGCATCTCGACAGCAGAGATTGCCAAACCTGCCCCCTGCATCTCGACAGCAGAGATTGCCAAACCTGCCCCCTGCATCTCGACAGCAGAGATTGCCAAACCTGCCCCCTGCATCTCGACAGCAGAGATTGCCAAACCTGCCCCCTGCATCTCGACAGCAGAGATTGCCAAACCTGCCCCCTGCATCTCGACAGCAGAGATTGCCAAACCTGCCCCCTGCATCTCGACAGCAGAGATTGCCAAACCTGCCCCCTGCATCTCGACAGCAGAGATTGCCAAACCTGCCCCCTGCATCTCGACAGCAGAGATTGCCAAACCTGCCCCCTGCATCTCGACAGCAGAGATTGCCAAACCTGCCCCCTGCATCTCGACAGCAGAGATTGCCAAACCTGCCCCCTGCATCTCGACAGCAGAGATTGCCAAACCTGCCCCCTGCATCTCGACAGCAGAGATTGCCAAACCTGCCCCCTGCATCTCGACAGCAGAGATTGCCAAACCTGCCCCCTGCATCTCGACAGCAGAGATTGCCAAACCTGCCCCCTGCATCTCGACAGCAGAGATTGCCAAACCTGCCCCCTGCATCTCGACAGCAGAGATTGCCAAACCTGCCCCCTGCATCTCGACAGCAGAGATTGCCAAACCTGCCCCCTGCATCTCGACAGCAGAGATTGCCAAACCTGCCCCCTGCATCTCGACAGCAGAGATTGCCAAACCTGCCCCCTGCATCTCGACAGCAGAGATTGCCAAACCTGCCCCCTGCATCTCGACAGCAGAGATTGCCAAACCTGCCCCCTGCATCTCGACAGCAGAGATTGCCAAACCTGCCCCCTGCATCTCGACAGCAGAGATTGCCAAACCTGCCCCCTGCATCTCGACAGCAGAGATTGCCAAACCTGCCCCCTGCATCTCGACAGCAGAGATTGCCAAACCTGCCCCCTGCATCTCGACAGCAGAGATTGCCAAACCTGCCCCCTGCATCTCGACAGCAGAGATTGCCAAACCTGCCCCCTGCATCTCGACAGCAGAGATTGCCAAACCTGCCCCCTGCATCTCGACAGCAGAGATTGCCAAACCTGCCCCCTGCATCTCGACAGCAGAGATTGCCAAACCTGCCCCCTGCATCTCGACAGCAGAGATTGCCAAACCTGCCCCCTGCATCTCGACAGCAGAGATTGCCAAACCTGCCCCCTGCATCTCGACAGCAGAGATTGCCAAACCTGCCCCCTGCATCTCGACAGCAGAGATTGCCAAACCTGCCCCCTGCATCTCGACAGCAGAGATTGCCAAACCTGCCCCCTGCATCTCGACAGCAGAGATTGCCAAACCTGCCCCCTGCATCTCGACAGCAGAGATTGCCAAACCTGCCCCCTGCATCTCGACAGCAGAGATTGGCCAAACCTGCCCCCTGCATCTCGACAGCAGAGATTGGCCAAACCTGCCCCCTGCATCTCGACAGCAGAGATTGGCCAAACCTGCCCCCTGCATCTCGACAGCAGAGATTGGCCAAACCTGCCCCCTGCATCTCGTCAGCAGAGATTGGCCAAACCTGCCCCCTGCATCTCGTCAGCAGAGATTGGCCAAACCTGCCCCTGCATCTCGTCAGCAGAGATTGGCCAAACCTGCCCCCTGCATCTCGTCAGCAGAGATTGGCCAAACCTGCCCCCTGCATCTCGTCAGCAGAGATTGGCCAAACCTGCCCCCTGCATCTCGTCAGCAGAGATTGGCCAAACCTGCCCCCTGCATCTCGTCAGCAGAGATTGGCCAAACCTGCCCCCTGCATCTCGTCAGCAGAGATTGGCCAAACCTGCCCCCTGCATCTCGTCAGCAGAGATTGGCCAAACCTGCCCCCTGCATCTCGTCAGCAGAGATTGGCCAAACCTGCCCCCTGCATCTCGTCAGCAGAGATTGGCCAAACCTGCCCCCTGCATCTCGTCAGCAGAGATTGGCCAAACCTGCCCCCTGCATCTCGTCAGCAGAGATTGGCCAAACCTGCCCCTGCATCTCGTCAGCAGAGATTGGCCAAACCTGCCCCCTGCATCTCGTCAGCAGAGATTGGCCAAACCTGCCCCCTGCATCTCCTCAGCAGAGATTGGCCAAACCTGCCCCCTGCATCTCCTCAGCAGAGATTGGCCAAACCTGCCCCCTGCATCTCCTCAGCAGAGATTGGCCAAACCTGCCCCCTGCATCTCCTCAGCAGAGATTGGCCAAACCTGCCCCCTGCATCTCCTCAGCAGAGATTGGCCAAACCTGCCCCCTGCATCTCCTCAGCAGAGATTGGCCAAACCTGCCCCCTGCATCTCCTCAGCAGAGATTGGCCAAACCTGCCCCCTGCATCTCCTCAGCAGAGATTGGCCAAACCTGCCCCCCTGCATCTCCTCAGCAGAGATTGGCCAAACCTGCCCCCTGCATCTCCTCAGCAGAGATTGGCCAAACCTGCCCCCTGCATCTCCTCAGCAGAGATTGGCCAAACCTGCCCCCTGCATCTCCTCAGCAGAGATTGGCCAAACCTGCCCCCTGCATCTCCTCAGCAGAGATTGGCCAAACCTGCCCCCTGCATCTCCTCAGCAGAGATTGGCCAAACCTGCCCCCTGCATCTCCTCAGCAGAGATTGGCCAAACCTGCCCCCTGCATCTCCTCAGCAGAGATTGGCCAAACCTGCCCCCTGCATCTCCTCAGCAGAGATTGGCCAAACCTGCCCCCTGCATCTCCTCAGCAGAGATTGGCCAAACCTGCCCCCTGCATCTCCTCAGCAGAGATTGGCCAAACCTGCCCCCTGCATCTCCTCAGCAGAGATTGGCCAAACCTGCCCCCTGCATCTCCTCAGCAGAGATTGGCCAAACTTGCCCTGCACATGTCCCCATCTGAGATTGGCCAAACTTGCCCTGCACATGTCCCCATCTGAGATTGGCCAAACTTGCCCTGCACATGTCCCCATCTGAGATTGTTCTCACTGAATCTATCCCCCGCCCAATCTTGCTTTCTGTTTCTGTTACACCCTGTTCACAAGACCACAGGAAAGACAGGCGCTAGTGGTCCCCTACCGCGGCAGTGGTGGTTGTTTGCCACTGGTTCTGTGGTCCTGCAAACTGTGCAAAGTAAGTCAAAAAGTTCTCAATGGGTTAGTGTGGGGGGGCTAGATCCCAGACCTCGAAGATCAACCATCAGACACATTATAGCTACTTTTTAAGTAAGTAAAGTACTCTGATCGCACTTTACTTAATGCCACACAGCACAATTAGGGGAATGCAATACAAAATGCAATTAAAATCCTGCTCATGATTCCAGGTGGGACACATTTGAGTACACATTGAGTACAGTCTTTGAGCAGAGTCTCCTTATGACCGTGATCCTTGGAGATGACTCTAACTAGGCTCGTGTGCAATAAGTCAGTCACTCCGAATGCAGTCATGCACCCACCATTTCTGTTTGCTTTTCCTGCCATGCAGTACTCCTACAGAAAAAGTCTCCATGCATGCAGCAAGCTCCAGCCTGCTTCCCAGTCTCTCGTCTGCACTCATTTGTCAGTCTGCCAAAGTTAGGTATGTGTAGTGTGTGAGTCCTGAGTGGTGTGGGACGGATGCATTGCAGAGGTCCCGCTCTTGTGGTGGTGTCTCCAGAGCTGTGGAGTCGTAGGAACTTGAAGACTTCAGGGAATCTCGGCGCAGCAGTTTTCTGCAGTAGCTTCCCATCTTTGGATGCAGGCTGGGTGCAGATGGGAGGCGCACTCAGCAGTTTTGGTCTCTGAACCGGTCAAGGTGCACACGTCTGTGTTGCTGCTGCAAATTGGATCTGGTGTTGGCAGCTGCTATGGCAGTCTTTCAGCCGTAGTGGGCTACCAATCTTGCTTCTTGCTTTTGGTAGAAGACCTAATTTGGTTCATGCTGGAAACAATTAGGGACACGGGGGTCTATTTTCCATGCGTGAGTCGCTCCTGGCTTCGCGCCACAGCAGTCTCTCACTGTCTGGCTTTTCCCCACACCGGGAACAACACCTTGGGCTTTTTGTCCTGTCCAGTCTCTCTTCCGGCAGGGCCAGGCACACTCCTTCGCTCTCTCAGAAGGCATGCTTCTATGCAGACCCTCGGCTGCCCCCAACAGAAAGTGCTGACTTCCAAGTGATGCCCCCTCGTTTCTGGGAGACGGGCGCCTGGTTCAGTGGACTGGATCCGGCCTAGTCCCACAGCAGTCTGAATACAGAGAACACTGCCTTCCCTGCTTATGAAGAACTTGTTACTGGGACACAGTGGGCTGGTTTCGATCCCACGTGTATACACCTCTTTCAGGCAGTGTATGTGGTTTCACTCTCATATGGCATTTTCAGGCTGCTCTCCACACACAGCCTTTGTGCAAAGTGATTTCCCTCACAGCAGGCGGTATTGAGGCAGACTCCAAGCAGGACATCGCACCCATGGGCACAGTGAAGTGAGATCTCTGCATCTCCATAGAGAAGCAGTGATCTGAGGCGGATGGAAGGGCAGGCCGAGCGTGGAAGCAGCCTAACCTTGTACAAAAGATACTGCAGGTTCACCTCTTATCCTCGACCATCTGCCACATGTCAGTGCTTAGAACAAATCAGCAGTCCTTTGCTAACAAGGGCCTTGTGGGACTTCTGACGGTGGCCCTTCTCCACCCTCATTTCAGAGTCTGGATTTCCACCCTTCAGCCACAGGAATGCAGGCAGTGCACTGTCACTATCACAGGAAGCTGTATCACCCTCCACTGTGCATTATTCTAAACAGAGGCATTCAAAATTAATCTCACTGGCCCCAGTCCTTGGACTCCTCCACCACTCCGAGTCTACAGCACATGCACTCACTCTTGGCATACCCTGTGGATGGCAGGGCAAGGTTCTGCTGCACTCTTCACCAGAGGGGTCAGTGGGACCCTGCTCTCACTGGCACAGAGAAAAAGGTTTAACCACCCTACAGATGATCCAAACACCATTCACTGCCAGCGCCACTTTGTCATGGATCTAGGGCAAGGATACTAGTCGTTTGCGTGGTGTGAGAGCGCACTTGGAGAACCCTTGCACGTTACAGGACTGGTCCTGGGCCTAGCATTGTGGTGGACAGACACCATCATCTCAGCTTCACCCCCTTTAATCCCTCTTCTCCCTTCTTTCCTTTGAATCCCCTTTCCACCCTCAACTCCCATTTCCTCCATCCGCTATTCTGATATCCTCTTCCCGTCGCACCCTCCACCTTCCTTGTCTCTGCTACTTGTTCTTTCCTCTTTTCTATCCACATTCATCCTCGCCACTTAATTACCTCTTTTCTCACCTGCATCCCTCTGCTACCTCGTGTCTCTTCCTTTTCCTCTTGGCGTCTCTCCCATTGTCTTCCTTTTTTAGCCCCCCACACATTCTCCTACTACCCTCTGTTTTCCTCCCTGCACCCCTTCACCTCCACTCTGCACCCTCTCCCTTTCTCCTCTTTTCTCTGTTCCTCTTCCATCATTTCCCCTCCTCTGGTCTTCACTTTTCGCCCTCCCCTCACAGGTGTGCCTTTATCCCCATTGTGAGTGGATCTGGGTCACCGTGCGCGTCCCAGGGCAGAGTGATGGATCACTGATGCCGCGCTGCCCCACTTTGAGCTCCTCCTGAGCTGTCTGCCAGGAGATGCAGTCCCGGGCTCAGGGAGCTGGACGGATGGCTGCGAGACGGGCTTTTTTTAGATCAAGAAAACCGATTTGGAAGAAAACGTTTCTAAAGTGTTGTCACTGCTGACAGAAGAACCTAGATTGACAGTACTCGAAGAGCTGCGTTTCCAATTATCCACACAATGTGGTCTGTGTGCTTTATTTCTCCCTCCCTTTCCACATTCACGAGGATGCTTATCCCGTTCAGTGTGGCAACCCTCTGTCCTCTCAGAACAGAGGCCAAGGATGGGATGGGAGTGAAGAGGGAGCACCCTTGAGCCTCCAATTGGTCCTTCAGAGAGATGCCTGGGATACTGGGATAGACTGTAAAGGGGAGGGAGGTGCACCATTCCACACACCACCCCCGCTCTCCTCAAAAGACAAAGGGACTTATTTAAGTTGGGCGGATGGGGTAAAAAGGAACGGAGTCTCCTCCACCTTATTCAGAAGTGCATTGCTATCCATGCCAATTTTTGGTATATGTCCCGCTCTCTTCAGAGAGAGAGAGAGAGAGAGGCTAGGGCTAAAAAGAGTGACAGTGAATGACCCCCTGACGCTTCTAGAGTTCATCCCTCCAGATGGACAAGAGACGAGCATGGGCATTGAACCCTGCCGCCCTCCAGGCGATATGGAGACTGAACTCCCCTGTCCAAGAACCGTGTTGTAGACATCCTGAAGAGACAGCTCAATTTGGGCCTGCTGTACAAAGCCATTTTTTGCTTGCAAAGGCTGTGGTTCACAAAATCACTGACTGGTTTTAGGACCACAAAAATGGCGTTTTGCTATGTACTAGATGCATTTAGAAATTCGGTAACGATTCGCTCTTTGGAAGGGGCCTGTTTAGATCGTCACTTTCAAATACCGGTTCGTTAAGGTATGTATCAACGTTTGCAACAAAATCCACTTGTAAAAAAAAACCGGACATTTACCGACACGTCAAGGATTGTGATAACCCATTTCCAAATGCGTCTCTTCGGGACCCTTTTCCCATTGTGAAAATGGTCTTTTTAAATGTAATGTTTCTCTAAGCTCCATCAGATTAGGAGTACATGGAGAGGTAAAAGTGATAGTTTTTTTTAAACATGAATTAAAAAACACGGACCTCACCCCTGCCCGAACGACAGTGCAATAAGTCAACCAAGAAGCCAGCCCAGTGTTATGTGAGGGGGAGAGTGAGTGAGAAAGATGACTGTGTGTTTGCTTGGGGTATGTACCTGAGGTGGTTGTGAGTGTACAGGTGTTGTGTGTGTGCACGTCTGTTGTCATTGTTTTGTGTGGATCTTGAGCGTGGTCATAGATTTTTGTCCATATTGTGAATTTCATTTGTACCTGCGTTTTTTTGCTCCCTCCATTTATTTCTTACCCACTTTAGTTTGCACTGGGTGTGTTGCCTGTGCAGTGTTTCTGGTGCATGTGCTTGCGTGTCTAGATTTTGTGTGTGTAGGCTTTGTGTTTGTTTTGGGATGGACCTTGTACTTTGTGGCTATCTGGTCAGTTTCTTTTGTTTTCCCTTTGTCAGCTCGACAAGCATGCAAGCCCACTGAGGCTTCTCCCTGGTAAATGAAGAGAGATCCCAGGGGTATACCGTGAGGCTTGGGAGCATTCAGATGCAGACATCTTTCAGAGAGTCTTTTTCAAACCTTACCTGTGCTTTGTGAGACGGACGGAGTTGCAATGTGATAGTAGTGACGGAATATGCTTCTTTATTAATGCCCTTGAGGGGGAGATGCCTACTGACACCCTCACTTTTAAGAGGTTCCCCCGTCTGCCATTAGTTATGGTCCTTTACATGTGTACATGTGGGATGTGTGGCTGGTGAACACGCATGTCTGTGTATGTCGTGGTTGACTTTGAAGTCTGTGTGTGTCTCTGTTGGATGCCGCTATAGCACCATATGTGTATGACAGGCTCCAAAGGCGCTGTGCTCTGAGTAAGCCTGCCAGGACAGTGATGACATGGCAGCTGCTTGTTTGCTTTCCTTCAGATCATGCCACTAGTACTGTTGTTCCTGTGAGTGAAGTTGCGTCCGTGTCTCTGGCCGAGTGCTGCCTTGGACTAAGAAACATTCTCTCTGGGCAAGCTGGCACCGACCTAGAACAGGCTGCTTCTGTCCACGACCCATGCATGTGCTGATCATGGAGTGTCCAAGCCCCTCTGTTAGAGGTTGCAGGGTAGTTAATTGGCAAACTGTACCCATGAGGACTTCCCATTTCTACCAGAACCATGTTCCAGGGCATCCTCAACTTCGAAGGCGGAGCTATGCACAATTGTAAGAGAGAAGACTTGTGATCCAGAGGCAGCGCTCTGCTGGGGCCCAGCTTCCTCCCAAGCTGGAGATAGGCTTCGACCCGATATCACTGTTGAGATTGCCCAGTGGTAGGAAGACTTCTGCCTGCGCTGTTCAGAAGAAGCGCTCATCTGCAAGTGAAGTCCACAGACTTTATTCGCCGAGGAGACCAGGTAAAGCCATTGTGGGACTGCTCCAGGGACTCCAGCTTCTCTTCAGGAGGCTACTGAAGTTCATCACCATGATCCACTCTCTTAGGGTGGAACTGTCCCCTGCATGTTGTACAGTTGTGTCCCGCTGAAAAAGGGCCCCGCTGTGAGTATCTGGTGTCTGTTTTTGATTTTGCGTGTGCAGAGACATGTCCCTTGACGTGCGTGAGGTCCTGGACCTGTCCTGTGACCGGTAGGGGCTCACTAAACAGAGCTCAGATGGCTGACTGTGGACTACTGACCCCGTCACTAATGTAGCATGCAAAGCTGTGGCGGCAGCATCCCACGCTTTTCAATCACTAGCTGTGCCCAGGACGTGGTATTTGTGTCACTGGGGTGAAGTTCTGCTGGTCCACTTGTGTAAAGAGCTGTGTCTATGTGCTAACCTTGTGCTAACATCCCGATGTGTATGGTGTGCATGTTTTTGCATGTGACCTGTGTGTCGCATACAGTGTACATGCATGAGTGAGCCAGAGTAATGGAGGCCTGTAGGTTTCATTTTGGAAGCCTCAGCCTGTTCCTGTGCATGGCATGGCAGTGAGGTTGCTTTCAAACAGTGGAGCGAAATTTCACTCCCAACGGACGCACAGCATCTCCGTGATTTACTTACAACATACTTTTCAGCTTGTCCAAGTTTAATCCAATTTTATTCCAGATATTTTCTTCCACAAATCTTGCTCTTGTCACATGTGGGTCTGTTTGGTATACAACAATTTCAACTGCAACCGATATGCCCATTCGGGCCTTCTTCTGATGCATGACGTATACGTAAAACATCTGCGAAGTCAGGTCTCTGTTTACCCAATGCATTTCGGGCTGTTATTTAGACCTTCAGGAGTTCGCTACAAATGTTAAAACAATGGTATTCATTTACATTCCCAAATCTATGTACGTTGATTTAAAACTTACCACAAGCAGACCAATTTCACAATTAACTGACGTTTTCCCGCTAAACCCGCATCTCTGCGTAATCAAATTGTGACCGGAACAATCTCTCCCAACATCTATGCCTTCCTGCGTAAAACCCATGTACCTCCATCCCCAGGTAATCCCTATTCATCCAAAAGCGACGTATTTCCATTAACCAAGCACAACCCTATATTGTTCCTACCTTCCTCATGTAACAGAATCGTGTCCTTTTTTCGACATCTCATTCCCTCAGCACAACCGTTAATGAATTCATTACTGCTGTTTCTCCAATTAAAGTACGAACTCCAAACTCCACCCCTCTGCGTCATCCAATCCCCTAGGGTACGTCGTTCTCTCAACCAACCCTTCAAACTTTAAATCCCATAAGGCAGTACTGGAGACAACCCTCCCTGTTTACACAACTTCTCCGGGCCACACTCTTGAATGGAGGGACATGGGTTTTACGCGGGAAGGCATAGATGTTGGGAGAGATTGTTCCGGTCACAATTTGATTACGCAGAGATGCGGATTTAGTGGGAAAACGTCAGTTAATTGTGAAATTGGTCTGCCTGTGGTAACTTTTAAATCAACGTACACAGATTTGGGAATGTAAATTAATACCATTGTTTTAACATGTGTAGCGAACTCCTGAAGAAGGGCTAAATAACAGCCCAAAATGCATTGGGTAAACAGAGACCTGGCTTCGAAGATGTTTTACGTATACGTCATGCATCAGAAGAAGGCCCGGATGGGCATATCGGTTGCAGTTGAAATTGTTGTATACCAAACAGACCCACATGTGACAAGAGCAAGATTTGTGGAAGAAAATGATATTTGGAAAAAAATTGGATTAAACTTGGACAAGCTGAAAAGTATGTTGTGAGTAAATCACGGAGATGCTGTGCATCCGTTGGGAGTGAAATTTCGCTCCACTGTTTGATAGTTTCACAAGTTTGGTGGTACCTGGGTAGACCACATCATCGGGCTGCACGCGTAAGGATCATAGAAAATAAATTAACAAAAATGGAAAAAACTGGTGTGCATAGGACTGCCTTTTTGAAAGTGAGGTTGCTTTGCCAGACAGTGATGCTGGATTGCTGACATTCTTGAAGTTGCAGAGAGGAGACCTAGACACCGAAGTGAGGCAAGGGTAGGCCAGTCACCTTGAGAAAATCCATTAGTATTTTTGCTGCGAGGGGCTACTGATCAGTCTCCCTGTAGCACTGCTAGTTGGTAATTTGCATGGTTGACGTGAGGCAGCAGCATCTGTTGTTCAGAGTTTGATGGGTCCTTTAAGAGAGTCCATACTTTTAGTCTATTCCCTGATGACTGTTCTTGTTGATAAATAGGTGCAGAAAATGTGTCCCTCTTTGTTCCTCTGTTGTGGGTGCCCCACTCTGTGAGGGAATCTCTACACAAAGTCTGTGTCTGGAGAGGACCCTTGAGATCCACCCAAACCAGTTATGAAAGTGCAGACAGAGAATCCATATCACCTGTCTTGTTTGACTGTATAAAATTGGGAGTCACTGACATTTCCACTTCCAAGTTCTTTCTGACCAAAGAAGGGAGTGCTGTCCAGAGAACTCAGAGCACATGAATTATGCGCACATTACCCTGAAGGAAAGCACCAAACTTAAATGTAACCTAATGTAGTCACAAATACAGGTTCATCAAGTCAACAGCCTGAAATAGGTCTCGCTTTTGCATCTGTACATAAAGGGGAAAGTATAAACCTGCTTCCCTTTGACCACACCCAGCAGCAAACTCCCTCACTAGGCAACTGTAACGGTCTGTAAAATGATAATATCCATAAACAATGAATGTACGGGTGTATTCCCACCTCATGGTCTCTCTTGGGTATGAACAAGGCAAATTGTGTCCCATTTGACCTCTCGTGGCTGCAACAGCGAATTTCAAGAATGCGCCCCAAAAAGCTTCGAAAATTGTCATCTGATCATTGAGTTTGTAAATTATCCGTTCATAGGAGGCTAGTGTGACCATTGCATCTGCCAAACCAGCTACTGTCGGTACAGTCATAGTTTTCCACCTCTCTTCCTGTGTGAGGATATGGGCCTGATATGTCATCGAAATTGTGCAGGATCGTCAAATCCGTGGACGGCTGAACCTATCTGGTTTAGAGAAGGTCATACGTCTAGTCAAAAGGCAGACCGCTACGAACTCGACCAGATATTGTGCTCTGTGTCACTTCTCTTGTGGCCACATCGCCACAATGCAGGGAGGAGGCGAGGGTTGTCCAGTGCAGTTTGGAGGGTGACCAGTGCCAATCGTGCAGGATTTTGTAATAGCCGAATTATAAACGTACTTCATGTAAGTATCTGTCAATTGTTCGTAAAAGTTCGGACCTTACATCCGACTCAATTTCCAGCTTGCAGTTATCTGACCAGATCCTTTGTAAGAGTCTTTTAGTTGGTTAGGAGTAGGGCCCCGTTTAATCAGGTAATCCTGCACTGGAGAGCGTACAAAGGAGTCTACAGAAGTGGCAAACGATGCAAACTCTCTGGTCATGTCCAATAGGCGAGACAGTAGACGAGCAGCGGAGTTCCGTAGTGCATGAATTGCAGTATTGCTCTCCCTTTCTTTTAGTTGCATAGCATGGAGACAGCACCCCCCCCCCCCCCCTCGTAGTTTTGACCCTTGATGCGGAATAGGGTCTCTTCTGTATTTATGGAGTTCATGATATTGAGATCATATGTTTTCTTTGTTAGGAGGCGCAGTTGGCCATTTGAGGATCTTGCCTATAATCTTACTGCATATCATGTATTTCCCATTCCAGGCTATCTCTTTTAGTGCGGAACTCTGCCCGTGGGGTTGCAGAATCTTCAATCAGCATGCCTCTGAAGTATGCTTTTTCTACTTCCTAAAGGCTTTGCAAGGAAAATGTGGAGCCATCTTTGAACTCCAAGAAATCTTGAGCCAAAGAACAATGGTTTCACCTTGCCCTGTGGCTGTCTAAATTGAAGGGGGTCCATACTCGAGGTCTGAGCAGCAGTGTCTTAATGAAAGTGAGCCTAGGCAGGAATTACGGCTAGTGGTTTTCGCAGCTGCCATTAAGAAGTTGTGTCCAAGGCAGTTCGTGCTGCCATCCAGAAGTTCTGCCTGTGGCGGTGTGTACTGCCATTCAGAAGTTCTGCCTGCGGCGGCGTGTGCTGCCACCCAGAAGTTCTGCCTGCGGCGGCCTGCCTGCGGCGGCCTGCCTGTGGCGGCATGTGCTGCCATCCAGATGTTCTGCCTGCGGCTGAGTGTGCTGCCATCCAGAAGTTCTGCCTGCGGTGGCGTGTGCTGCCACCCAGAAGTTCTGCCTGCGGCGGCGTGTGCTGCCACCCAGAAGTTCTGCCTGCGGCGGCGTGTGCTGCCACCCAGAAGTTCTGCCTGCGGCGGCGTGTGCTGCCACCCAGAAGTTCTGCCTGCGGCGGCGTGTGCTGCCACCCAGAAGTTCTCCTCGAATAGTTAGTTTCGGAGAGAAGTTGGAGATGCCTGGTCCATTGTCTCGAGCCTTTCCCTGGCGCTGTGCACATCCCCAACACTATAAAATCCCAATCGGAACAGCAGCTCTGCAGATATAGTGCTTTGAATCCCTGGTTGCCCCAGGAAATGCCAGTGTGCTGGCACCAGAATCAACTTAAGCCCTCCGAGTAGTAGCGAGTGGACTTCTGGTGACCAATGGTGGCCACAGAGCAATGACAGTGCTCGAACAGTCCTAAAAGCACACTTGCTTTTATTGGTCTCGGGGAGGCAGTTCATGAGCATTGTTGCACGCCTGAGAAGTTTGAGAGTTCATGAGTATTGGTTTATGGATGAGAAGGCATTGGCGTTCGCCTGAAGTTTGAGAGTTCATGAGTATTGGTTTATGGATGAGAAGGCATTGGCGTACGCCTGAAGTTTGAGAGTTCATGAGCATTGGCGTTCGCCTGAAGTTTGAGAGTTCATGAGCATTGGCGTACGCCTGAGAAGTTTGAGAGTTCATGAGCATTGGCGTACGCCTGAAGTTTGAGAGTTCATGAGCATTGGCGTACGCCTGAAGTTTGAGAGTTCATGAGTATTGGTTTATGGATGAGAAGGCATTGGCGTTCGCCTGAAGTTTGAGAGTTCATGAGTATTGGTTTATGGATGAGAAGGCATTGGCGTACGCCTGAAGTTTGAGAGTTCATGAGCATTGGCGTACGCCTGAGAAGTTTGAGAGTTCATGAGCACTGGTGTACGAATGAGAAGTTTGAGAGTTCATGAGCATTGGCGTACGCCTGAAGTTTGAGAGTTCATGAGCATTGGCGTACCAATGAGAAGTTTGAGAGTTCATGAGCATTGGCGTACGCCTGAGAAGTTTCAAGAGTCGCAGTCCATGCTCCCCGTGATCTTCCAGCACCAGTGAGTGAGTCCTCGTGAAAGCCACGGCCTCAGAAACACAAGGCTCAGCAGGTAAACACAGTGGTCCGCCCTGGCTCAGCACCTTGAACGTGTGCCAGTGGGAGCTAGAAGTAGTGATGGGCTGAGATGTGTACGCTGCGCTCTTACCTACCACTGACTTCTGTGGTTGTGGGTTTCCAGAGCGCCATTGGCTATCATTGCCCATGCCCCCGACCCCCCTTTTGTTAAAATGATTAAATCGCTTAGTACCCTCTGTTTTAAAATGCTGGGCCCATGTCTGGTTGGAGAGGAAGCGGGGAATTCCGCTTGCCTTGGTGCGACACCATTCCTGAAAAGTAATTCCTTGTATGTGTTTTAAAGAGCCCTTCTGTTTCGGCCATTGGACGCTGGCCCAGTCCCTCGGGGCTCAGGGCTCACTAGCACAGCGAGTCCAGCCAGCAGTGGTGAATGTCATGGAAGCTGTGACCACTGGCTGCTCAGGAACCGGGTCACACACTGTGTGCTGTGCACATGTTGTTTGTATTTCTTCCTGTGTTTTGCATGTTAGCCACGTGCCCCGTTGTGTCTGTGTGCTTGCGTTTCCGTCTGTGTTCTTGTGTATTGACACGTTTGCTTCTCCCCTTGTGGGTGCTCCCCTGTCGCTCTTGGCTTTCTTGTCTCTGGGTCTTGTGTCCTTTTTTTTTTCTACGGGTTGTAGAACCAGGCTTTGTGTGTTTTTATGCGTTGCGCATACCTGCCCCGATTCTTTGCAATGTTGTGTGCGTCGGTGTGTTAGTACGGTGCATCTTGCTGGTGAGTCTGTGTGTGTGCAGTGTGCTGCTGCCCATCTATGGCAGCGGCCTCTCTCGGCACTAAAACACCCCGTCTCTGCCGCCGTCTAGCCAGTGACGGGGCTCAGCTGGCAGCGCCCACGCACTTGTGAATGAGATTTGTACCAGCAATAAAGTGCCAGGAGGCGGCTGATGAAACTCGTGTTTATTGCCCCCCGCGGGCACCTGCGCGCCTTTCCTCTGCCTGGTCAGAGTCGGGTCAGGAGCCCGCCTGCTCGGAAGTAGGCCACGCTGCCCGGCGAGACTGTTAATGCCCCCGAGGGGATGCGGCGGCCTGTGTGTAGCGCTTGCTAGCGCCTGCCCTCCCAGGGCACAGCGAGGCGCTGTCGAGTGCGCAGTACAAGTCCCGCCTGCATGCCGGGCGGGCACAGAGCTAAGCAAGTTAGCGCAGTGCCATTCCCTGACCCAGTACACTTGTTGCATGCCTCTGCCCCTCCGGGTGGTATGTGCGCTCTCTCCCTCTGTCCCGAGAGGAGTGGTCTGTTTGTGTACAGCTATCCGAGAATTGATCTTCGTCGTTGTAAGGATAAGATTTGTACCACCCATCTGTCCCATTTCAGCATGTTTTTAGGTCGTGTCTGCAGATGGGTTTTAGCTGCCGAAGACCTGCTGTGGACCGTACCATTATATACAGGGGGCTTGAGTGAGCCTGTTGCATGCTTTCGCCTGGCTTTCTTGTCACTCTAGCTTGGCTCTTGATCAATGACTTTCCGTTGGTATTGAATGTCAGATCATGCATACAGCAGTTAGTCTTATGCAGCCGGCTGCTAGAAATCATGCATGCTACATTTGGAGGTGCTCGCAAGAAAAGCATCGCCTTCATTCCTGTTCCCAGCATCAGCTCTCCCCCCCCCCCCCCCTTCCCACTCCCTTTACGAAGAAAGAAGCTGAAGACTGTTCTTTTCTCAGAAGCTTGGGGCATCATTTAACAGCTGCTACTTCCCTACTAACATGGATAGGTCTGCCCTCTGATAGCGCTTAGAGGCCTGCTGGTGATAATGCGCTCTATACATTACAATTACAATAGTAGCGGCCAGAGTAACAGATAAACATAACCACTTAGGCTTTTGTACCGGGTATATGCGGCGGAAATGAGATGCATCAAGTCTTGAGGTTACTGCCCTTCGTCAGCTGGAGATGTTTTCGCCCCTGTAAGAAACAGGGATGTTCAGTATCCTCACGTGCAAAGCTAGCTTCTAGTCGGGCAAACATGGTGTCTCGAAGTCTCCTCGTTTACCATTCAGTAGCGTGGAAGTGAGATGAAGGCTACTTCGTAGAATATGTGTTCTTAAAAATCAAGAGGTATTTTATGATAAAGCAAGACCAAATGTACAAACATTGAATCAATTACTGCAGAGTTATAACATTTCAAAGTACCAACCGTTCCACGATAGCTCCCCCGTCCGGCATGGACAGTCAGTGACCGTTCCTGTGCCCCTGAAGGCTTCATGTCACTGCAATAGCTCAGCACGACTCCCAGGTTGCCGCTTGCCCCATGTCAGGTCAGTGGTATGAATACAGTCAGGTAGGTAGAGTTCACAGCTTCCAAACCTCGGGGTTCCTGGGGTGTCTCTCTGGCTTGTGTCTCCATAGCAGACCAAGTCACTCTTGACTTTCAAAGGCAAGTAGACGGTACACCTCCTTTTCAGTTGCCCGCCCAGTCCTTGGTGCCAACAGGATCTTTTTCACCTTCCACTGGAAAGTACTTTAATCTGAAACTCCATCCGATACTGGACCTTGCAGAGGTGGGGTTGGGGGGTGCGAACTTGTTCTGATCCTCCGCCCTCCCTAATTTTACTACTGTTTTCAGACTTATTGCGAAACTATTTCAATGAATTATCCATTGGAGCTTTTATCAGAAACCAGCAAAAATAGGATTCATCTCAAAAAGGCAATTTACACTCCCTCCCTCCCATAGAAAGCAATGCTGGTTTCACCAGAGCCGGGTCAGCGCCACCTTATCCCAAGCATCCCTTAAAAAACAGACTGAAAACCAACTCCTCCCCACTGTAGCATATTCTACTTGTGTTTACCATTTGAAGCTCCCCTGTAGCTGTGGGCCTAGACCCCCAGTTACACATGCCTCTCACCTCCTCTGTGTGCCTACTAGGAAGGTGCTGTCTCTCCTTCCCCTAGCTGAAGAATACGCTACCCTTTGGCGTGTGCCAAGGGAATCAGCCCTTCTGTAGCGCCTTCATGCAAAGAACACGCAGGCTGAGTGCCTGTGGCCTAGAAACTAAATGCTATACACTTGTGTGCCATTATCAGCACTTATATAATGAGTCCTACAATTTCTCTTCATGTTTCAAAGAATTCAGAAGCAGTGAGACAACAGTTAGTGGCTTCTCAATGCACAGAGCGGAAATAGCAGCTGCATCTAGCAAGGATAAAGGAGAATATTTTGAATAGTGGGTTTTCTACCCCTGGTCAGAGGATGACAACCTTGGAAATGTCCTTAGTCAAACATTTGTCAGTGCACAGTTGCAGAGAATTCACAGCTTTTCGGATATGCTCCCATAGGTCTTTAGGTTTGAGAATGCAGTTATCTCACCCATTCGCACCTCCTCCTCTGCACACATCCCTGTGCTGTGATGATATTTCTTACGGTTTTTGAGCGAGCTGCTGATTTAGCCGCAGTGCACTTTGTTTTCCCTGGTGTGTTGCGCTCGTTTGTGTTCTGACCTTTTGAAAGTACCAGAAGTTCTTGCAGCAACAAGTTTACTTTTGTTACAGATTGACACACCATGTGTGTTGAAAATTGGGTTATTAGTTGAGGGAGGCAAGTAACCACCTCCAGTAATAATCAAAGTCCTTGTCATGGTGAACAACTAAACCCGAGCTCAACCACCTGGTAGCTATGGCAGAGATAAAACACAATTAAGATAGGCTAGGAATTTCCAAACAGTGGGTTGTGAGCAGGGAAAGTCCAAGCAATAAGGATCTCTTTAAATTCTGCGGTTATCTTGTCACATTCGCTGCTCTTCAAAGACAGAGGTCAAATGTCAGGCTATGTCTTCTGACAAATTGCTGCTTATTTTTTTAGGTCGAGCCTGGGCAGCGCATGCACTGCTCTACGAGGCATGCTGTATTGAGGTACGGACTTGAAGCTCCGCCCACATTTTTCATTGGCTTTTCATTGTCCACTGTAAATTGTGGCTGTTCATTGGTCAAAAAGTCTTATTAGTACCGCCTTGTCTCATTTTGTAACCTCCCATGGGAACCCCCTGTTACGTGTTGTTGCTTGGTAGGCTTTAATTACAGCCTCCAGCACTATTTTCTCAAATACCTTTGGCCTCCCTGCAATAAATTGAAGCTATTGGCATTGTAAATGACAGTGCCTTTTATTTCTCTGTTTTAAAAACAACACATAAATAAAAGGCATTGCCATTTGCAATACCAATAGCTCAAACTCTCATAAATGTGCGACCTATTGCATTGCAAATGCTTATTTAACATAGGAATTGGTGTTTACAAAAGCCTCTCACTTTGCAGTCAGGAAAAGAAAAGTATGTGACAATCTTGCTAGGGGACAGGGAATGTGAAAGGAAAGGTTATATGGATGTAATTTTGTAGTAGCACACAACAACATGTAAATTAACTGAACACAAAGGAAAGCAAAAGTCATGCATATTTCTTCTAATTTTGCAGTTTGACGGAAACAAATATTTTAATTGGATCAAAACAATTCAGACACTTTACTTGATGATGCACAAATGATAAATATTCACAGAAACCAGACTTCCACACATTATCAATTAAGTGCAATATAGTGTTATCAATTAAACTCTATTTCTGTTCAAATTTAGTGCAACCACAATAAGAGGGCCAGGGGAGATTTATAGACCTGTAGGTGTTCACTCTCAGCCTATCAATAACTTTCACAAAAAGGAATACTCCTCTGCAGCTAGGTATTTTGCTCTATGTTCCCCTTCTCCTTTTCTTTTCTCGTGCTCTAAGACCCAGGTGTTTATTTTGTGAAAGTTGTTCAAATTTAGTCCCCATTTCAATATAAAATATGCTGTCTGTAAATGACAGTGCACTACCACACAATGCTTTAGTTACATTAAAGAAACACATGCCTCGTGCGTTAAAGCTACGTGGGTTGGGAAAGTTTGTTGTTCTAAAAATTGGGTCTTTGGTCTAAAATGTTTGAGAAGCACTGACTTAAACGCAATGTAAAAATATTTGTGCAGTAATAAAGTCGAAATGCAAAACAATACAAATCTCAAAAACGAATGGAAAAAATAGAGTAAAATGTAATGAACATAATTGTAGGAGAGTAGGGTCTGCAATCCTATGATCACCCAGATTTTTTGCTTTTGCTTCATTGGTTTACGACTTTCTCCGGCTGCGGGCCTGCCAATCAGACCCACAGCCTAGCTGTTCTCTCTCTAAATTAACACACATGTACATTAGGTGCATCCACTAATTGGAACTGGGCCGCCTTGTCAGTCCCTGTCTCAGCATACCACAGGTATCCAGGGCATCGGTGTACCCAGGGCCTACCAGGGGCTGCAGCATGTATTATGCCACCCCTGGGATGGCCGCCCAAATCTGACACAACTGGCTGCACGACAGCTGGGGCAACGTGGTGTAATCACCCGTTGCTGTAGGTGTAGTATTCCTACACCTAAACCCTAAAATGGACACATGGGTTCCTATCAGTCACTCCTATAGCAGGCCTTATCAATCCTGAAGGCAGAGTGCAGGGAATCATGTGGGACGGTGCTCTGGCGCGAGCTGAGCCCGTCGACGGCTTGCGGAACCAAGACCTAATAGCCGTTCCATGGTGACGCGGGCCAACTACTTTTAATGCATTATAATCCTTGCGGTTATTTGCTAACTTTGGCATCGCATCACCTATACATGTCGAGTAAGGTGTCATACGAATGGGAATACGAACCCCTCGCCAGTCCTGGTGACGGGGTTAGCATTCCCCCCTTTTAGAGGGACACGACATGGAAGTAACCTTGAACCCCGGTTAAAGTTGACTCAAGCCTCAGCATCACAAAATGGATGCTGCCACCAGACACAAGTCTGACCTCCTGCTGCTGGGGGACCTTCCAGCAAGGGGAGCTTGGACAAAGGGTTTCCTGTCGAGGGCAGTGTTAGCACCGTCCCAGACAGGGTTTGTGTATCCCAGGTAGGCAGGGCTGAAAGGAAGGTGATTGCAAGTGGCACCCCGGTGCTCACTGTGCATAGCCCGGCTCAAACCAGTTTCGGGGGCACACCAGCCCCTGAGCTGGCGCGAAGCCGGACAAAGGATAGGGGTGTAACCACCCCCCTCCTGGCTCCACCCATAGGTAGAACCTAGTCACGGGCCAGCCCCTTTTCTTAGAATAAAGGTAGGAGCGAGTCCCCTTCCCAAATTGGATAATCAGATAATCGGATAACTCCGAATCACGAACTACTTTCCACGAAAGGAACTCTTGACTATTTCTGAAGACTCTCCCTTGTGGCTAAGGAGTAGCCACCCTGCACCAGCAGGCACCATCTAAGCGCTTGCGGTTTGCTGTAAGTCTCTCCTACGGATCAAGACTGCCCAGCTCGACGAGACCCGAGTTCCCTGCCATCTCTGACCTTTTACCTCCCTCATCAGCTCAGCTGAGAGTCGTAGGTGTGACGAGACCTGCGGGACCGGCTATCTTCAGAACCTGCACGACGCTTATCTAGCACGCCCACCGAGGGACCCTCGAGTGAGTGCACCTAGGGTTCGAGAAGCCCTAACCCCGAGCAGCTCCAGCATCGAAGTCTGTCTCCCCAGCATCTCCGAGATCTGCGTGGGGGCCCTTCCGCTCCTTGCTGTTCACCGCGTTGTCCGACCACTTGCCGACCGGCTTGTGGCCCTCTACACGACGCGCCAAGATTGTTTTCATCACCGGTCTGGTTGCTCCAGACTGGCTCTTGCTTCCCTCCAACAGAGGAGTACCACGGACCCTCCTGGTCCACTCCCGACGCCATCTTGACTCCCCCGCTTGGGTTGCCACTGCCAAGGTCCGCTGCCCCTGCCTGGGCTCAGCATCATCGACAGCAGACACCTTCGTGGGACAGCTCGCCCTCCATCCTGGTCGCCGCCGCGCCTCCTGGTCTGAGGAACAGCCGAGTCCGACGTCACCCACTCACCTGGTCGAGGTGACTTCAGCCGGTACCCTCCTGGTACCCACACGATCGCTGGCTAGCGGTTGAGAACTGAGTCCCCTCTGCTTTCAGGTTTCCTTCATCACCGATCCAGGCTTGGATCTCGCTGAATATCGACACTGGTCGCCTGCCAGCAACTTCTTCTTTCAGGCTCCTGAGACTACACGAGGACTCCCGACATCTTGCCGAACTTCACGCAGCCGCAGCCGCTGGGCTAGGTAACTTGAGCATTTCAGTGCTCCATCGCAGGTTCGCTCTACAAGTGTCTAGTTCCTTTTTCGTTTAGTCCCACTGATCGGAACACTCCGGAATCAGTACCTCCAGACTCTATCCATTCGCATTTCCCTGTAAGTGTAGATGGTTTCCCGTGCCCCTCGGGCATTTGTGTAAATTGTGCAACCAGTAGTATTTTCCTAAGAGTTTTGTATTGTGCTTAGCTCCCTGACTCATAAAGAGCCAGGGTAGTCTTGTTATAAATAAATATCCTTTATTTTCATAACAACTTGTGTGGTGTCCTTTCACTTGATGTTCAAGGGGTATATGTGATGGTAAACAGCTGGCTTAACACGCCCTCTAGAGTTTAGCCTAAGACTGCTCGTATCCACGCTACTAGGATAGCTGGTCTATAAGGTTGACTTACAACCAATCATCAATAAGGGTCGTTTGGAATGATACACAGTGATCACTAGAATAGTGCGCACTACATATCAGGCCAACTTCTCACAATAATGACACCAAAGTGAGAAAAAGCCAGTAGGGGGAACGGGAGATGTGCATATTTTAAATAGAAATAGTGCCAAAAGTACAAAGTGCCAATGTTAGTCGATGATCACGGTAGAACAGGACCTAGGGGCAAGCTGAGGCTCATCAGAATGTAGCGAGGGTCGTGTAATCTAACCAATCACTAATCTGGTCATCGATTTTACCTTTAAGTTCCTATCCACCACACAAGTGCACATCTTAAAAAAAAATTAAAAAGCCAGAAACACATGGGAGATACTATGAGACTCACTAGGTAGCGGGAAGAGGCCTACAGGAGAGTCCAGTCCAGGTCCCGTTGCCAATGGTCATCTGGGCTGTTGCAGGAAGAGGCCTTTTGTAGCTTATGCTGTCCCTGATGCTTTAACACAAGGTCAGTCCTATGACCATTGGAGTCTACGTCTTTGTATTGGGTACAGGAGGGAGAACAGGTTCATTCTCCTAGGCTCCTTTCCGGTCTCAGATAGCAGGTCCAGTCCTTTTCTGATCTTCTACAGTTCTAGAGGTGTTCTGAAATAGGTGCCTGGAGATGCCACATTTATGCCTGGCAAAAGCTAGTGAGTATGGCCCCTTGGGACGCTCTAACCAATGGGGTAAAGGTTCCCACGGACTAACTCTACCCACTTTGGACATTTTCAAGATGGCCGAAGTCTTCCGCCACTCTAGACTTGGGCTCTGAGTTCTAGGGGGTGTGTGTGGGGAGTGTATCATATTAACCCTAGTGTCCTCCCACATCTGACACTAAAATCCAGTTTTAGGCAGTCTCTGTACCCCCCAACAAATTTGGTCACAGAGTTCTGGTAGGACAAAGGTGAGCTTTCAGCAACCAGTCAGTGGATATACGCAAATTGATTTGGCATTCTGTTTCCCTCCTTTGAAGTGTGCCTCAAATGTCCTCTGAAAACCCCAGCAGACTGTCAAGCAGGTCTTGAAACTCCAGCAGGATGTGACACTGTGTTGTCAACAAGAGGCTCTCTGTGATGGAGGCAGGTCTGGCTGGAGGGAGGGAGGGACAAAAGCCTGGGGGTTGCTACATTTGCTTGTGACAGGATAGGCCTTCAAGTTAAGCAAGTCCTTGGGTCCAGCCAACAGGCCATCCTGTCAAGGCCACAACACCACCTTCTTACACACAAAGCCTTTTGTTCCTGTACTGGTAGCAAGTTTGCACCTCATTCGTGCCCAGTAAAATGCTGATAATTGGTTAGTGGAAGAGAGAGAGCGAGATGTAGCTTCCAGGGATTTCAGGCAGGGCAAGGTGACTTTTAAAGTAATTGTTCCAATATGTTTATTACAAATCTGACTTAAGCAACTCCAAAAATTATATTCATAGCTGTTGCCTAGGCAGAAATAACCTTTATTAAACTTAATATGGCGTTCCAATGCATGTCTATGTACCAACCAACCTTGTTACAGTGAAATAGCTTTGAGGTGCTAGTCATTGTAAGGATATGTTTAACATTAGCCTTTTTTATGCGCCACGTTTAAATGCAATGCACCCTGCCTTAATATACAATTTGGCTGGCTTAGGAGCTCCATAAATAGTTAATAGAAGGATTTTAGGCCTACCAAAATGGGTATTTTTGACAGGTCGAATTTGCAGTTTAAAGCTGCACAGCAAGGCTGGTGGTGGCAGGCATGCAATCATGTGTGCATTGTCACTGCACTGGGTGGCGCAATGAGTGCTGCAACCCACTAGTGGCATTTAACATACACGCCCTGGGCACACTGGGTACCATATACTAGGGACTTGTATGAAAGTTGAATATTCCTCTGTTTGGGATTGGCATATTTATTTTTCCATTTTGAAAGGAGGAGCACAAGCACGTTATCTCTGGTTAGCAATGGTAAAGTGTACAGCATTCAGTAACCCAAAAAAATAGGGTTCAGCAGAACGACCCAAAAAGTTTAGATGACACCACAGAAAAGGTATATTTCCAACAGTGTAATTGTGGGCTGCTGTGTTTCACATGCTTCTGTTACTCAGCAGAGAGTTAGCAACTCTCCGCTTTTCTTTTTCTCAAGTGCCGCAAGTAAGACGTGTCAATTTTTATAATTTGTGTGGACGCTCTACGGACTTTTATATTTATTTTAGCTATTCAATGGCTGCATTGATATTTGGCTGGTGGACAGGCATTGAGTTGGATTTTAGTCTTGATGACTGGACTTGTTTCTGCTAGACGTCAGTCGGTGGCCAGGTGTTTTTAGGCAGTCTCTTGGTAGCTATCTAGCCTTCTCCTGGGTAGGTATTACGACTTGCTATTTCCTTCTTGGTCCAATTTCATGCGGCCAGACTTGTTCCTGGTTGCTATTGATGGCAATCATTTCCAAGTCTGGTTGGTTTTTAGGTTATGGATAAGGGGGCATTGTATTTTTCATAGTTTTGCTCTCATCCTGGTGGGCGTCTTGTGATTGGAGAGCAGACCTCAGACTCTTTGGTCTGTTGTATCAATTTATAGAGCACACTAATCACCTGTGAGGGTATTCAGGTGCTTGAGGAGGTGAGTAGGCATGTGGTCCCCTGCAGAGTTATTTGAAGAGCCAGGTCTTCAGCTCCTTGTGGAACTCAAGAAGTAAGGAAAAGGCCCTGATGCTCTGAGGGAGGTTGTTCCATGTTTTGAGTGTGATGCAGGAGAATGAGCAACCTCTTGTTCTATTTTTGTCAATGCGGAGGATGTGTGCACTTTAGAGAGAGAGAGAGAGAGAGAGCATAGGTGTCTGGTACGCCGGTGAAAGGGCATGACGCTGAGGTATATTGGTTCAATGTTGTGTAGGGCTTTGTATCTGAGAGTAAAAAATTTGAATTGGCTGCGTTTGCAAATGGGGAGCTGGTGGAGCTTCTTGACAGGCAATCGCATGTGGGTATGGTCTGGGAGGTCCAGTATGACTCTAGCGTGGCATTCTGTATAGTCTGAAGTCTTTGTAGGAGTTGCTTGAAGATTTCGGCGTAGTCGAGCCTGATTATGATGAGTGCTTTGGTGACAGTCCGTCTGGTGTAGTAGGGTGTATTGGGGCAGGGCGGATTGGGGCGGATTGGAGTGGGGCGCGGCGGATTGGAGTGGGACTGATTATGATGAGTGCTTTGGTGACATTTCGCCTGGTGTAGTAGGACCAATTGGGGCGGAGCGTATTTGGAGCGGAGCGGATTGGAGTGGTGCGGATTGGATTGGATTGGATTGGGGAGGGGCGGATTTGATTGGGGCGGATTGGATGTGATTGGGGCGGATTGGGGCGGGGCGGATTGGGGCGGGGCGGATTGGATTGGAGCGGGGCGGATTGGATTGGAGCGGGGCGGATTGGATTGGAGCGGGGCGGATTGGATTGGAGCGGGGCGGATTGGATTGGAGCGGGGCGGATTGGATTGGAGCGGGGCGGATTGGATTGGAGCGGGGCGGATTGGATTGGGGCGGATTGGATTGGAGCGGGGCGGATTGGATTGGAGCGGGGCGGATTGGATTGGAGCGGGGCGGATTGGATTGGAGCGGATTGGATTAGAGGGTATTCAGGTGCTTGAGGAGGTGAGTAGGCATGTGGTCCCCTGCAGAGTTATTTGAAGAGCCAGGTCTTCAGCTCCTTGTGGTCCTCAAGAAGTGAGGAAAAGGCCCTGATGCTCTGAGGGAGGTTGTTCCATGTTTTGAGTGTGATGCAGGAGAATGAGCAACCTCTTGTTCTATTTTCGTCAATGCGGAGGATGTGTGCACTTTCGAGAGAGAGAGAGCATAGGTGTCTGGTACGCCGGTGAAAGGGCATGACGCTGAGGT
Organism: Triturus cristatus; assembly: GCF_964204655.1. Taxonomy (NCBI): domain Eukaryota; kingdom Metazoa; phylum Chordata; class Amphibia; order Caudata; family Salamandridae; genus Triturus; species Triturus cristatus. Next base: position 1,192,956,857 of record NC_140593.1, read on the forward strand.
ATATTGGTTCAATGTTGTGTAGGGCTTTGTATCTGAGAGTAAAAAATTTAAATTGGCTGCGTTTGCAAATGAGGAGCTGGTGGAGCTTCTTGACATGCAATCGCATGTGGGTATGGTTTGGGAGGTCCAGTATGACTCTAGCATGGCATTCTGTATAGTCTGAAGTCTTTGTAGGAGTTGCTTGAAGATTTCGGCGTAGTCGAGCCTGATTATGATGAGTGCTTTGGTGACAGATCGCCTGGTGTAGTAGGACATATTGGGGCGGAGCGGAGCGTATTTGGGACGGAGCGGAGCATATTTGGAGCAGAGCGGATTTGTGGCGGAGCGGATTGGATTGGGGAGGGGCGGATTGGATTGGGGCGGGGCGGATTGGATTGGGGCGGGGCGGATTGGATTGGAGCGGGGCGGATTGGATTGGAGCGGGGCGGATTGGATTGGATTGGAGCGGGGCGGATTGGATTGGAGCGGGGCGGATTGGATTGGAGCGGGGCGGATTGGATTGGAGCGGGGCGGATTGGATTGGGGCGGATTGGATTGGATTGGGGCGGATTGGATTGGAGCGGGGCGGATTGGATTGGAGCGGGGCGGATTGGATTGGGGCGGATTGGATTGGAGCGGGGCGGATTGGATTGGAGCAGGGCGGATTGGATTGGAGCGGGGCGGATTGGATTGGAGCGGGGCGGATTGGAGCGGGGCGGATTGGATTGGATTGGAGCGGGGTGGATTGGATTGGAGCGGGGTGGATTGGATTGGAGCGGGGTGGATTGGATTGGAGCGGGGCGGATTGGATTGGAGCGGGGCGGATTGGATTGGAGCGGGGCGGATTGGATTGGAGCGGGGCGGATTGGATTGGAGCGGGGCGGATTGGATTGGAGCGGGGCGGATTGGATTGGAGCGGGGCGGATTGGATTGGAGCGGGGCGGATTGGATTGGAGCGGGGCGGATTGGATTGGAGCGGGGCGGATTGGATTGGAGCGGGGCGGATTGGATTGGAGCGGGGCGGATTGGATTGGAGCGGGGCGGATTGGATTGGAGCGGGGCGGATTGGATTGGAGCGGGGCGGATTGGATTGGAGCGGGGCGGATTGGATTGGAGCGGGGCGGATTGGATTGGAGCGGGGCGGATTGGATTGGAGCGGGGCGGATTGGATTGGATCTGGGCGGATTGGATTGGATTGGATCGGGGCGGATTGGATTGGATTGGATCGGGGCGGATTGGATTGGATTGGATCGGGGCGGATTGGATTGGATTGGATCGGGGCGGATTGGATTGGATTGGATCGGGGCGGATTGGATTGGATTGGATCGGGGCGGATTGGATTGGATTGGATCGGGGCGGATTGGATTGGAGCGGGGCGGATTGGATTGGAGCGGGGCGGATTGGATTGGAGCGGGGCGGATTGGATTGGAGCGGGGCGGATTGGATTGGATTGGAGCGGGGCGGATTGGATTGGATTGGAGCGGGGCGGATTGGATTGGAGCGGAGCGAAGCGGGGCGGATTGGATTGGATTGGAGCGAAGCGGGGCGGATTGGATTGGAGCGAAGCGGGGCGGATTGGATTGGATTGGGGCGGGGCGGATTGGATTGGAGCGAAGCGGGGCGGGGCGGATTGGAGCGAAGCGGGGCGGATTGGATTGGAGCGAAGCGGGGCGGATTGGATTGGAGCGGGGCGAAGCGGGGCGGGGCGGATTGGATTGGAGCGGGGCGGATTGGATTGGATTGGAGCGAAGCGGGGCGGATTGGATTGGATTGGAGCGAAGCGGGCGGATTGGATTGGATTGGAGCGAAGCGGGGCGGATTGGATTGGATTGGATCGGGGCGGGGCGGATTGGATTGGATCGGGGCGGGGCGGATTGGATTGGAGCGGGGCGAAGCGGGGCGGGGCGGATTGGATTGGAGCGGGGCGGATTGGATTGGATTGGAGCGAAGCGGGGCGGATTGGATTGGATTGGAGCGAAGCGGGCGGATTGGATTGGAGCGAAGCGGGGCGGATTGGATTGGATTGGATCGGGGCGGGGCGGATTGGATTGGATCGGGGCGGGGCGGATTGGATTGGATCGGGGCGGGGCGGATTGGATTGGATCGGGGCGGGGCGGATTGGATTGGATCGGGGCGGATTGGATTGGAGCGGGGCGGATTGGATTGGAGCGGGGCGGATTGGATTGGAGCGGGGCGGATTGGATTGGAGCGGGGCGGATTGGATTGGAGCGGGGCGGATTGGATTGGAGCGGAGCGAAGCGGGGCGGATTGGATTGGATTGGAGCGAAGCGGGGCGGATTGGATTGGAGCGAAGCGGGGCGGATTGGATTGGATTGGAGCGAAGCGGGGCGGGGCGGATTGGATTGGAGCGAAGCGGGGCGGGGCGGATTGGATTGGAGCGAAGCGGGGCGGATTGGATTGGAGCGAAGCGGGGCGGATTGGATTGGAGCGGGGCGAAGCGGGGCGGATTGGATTGGAGCGGGGCGGATTGGATTGGATTGGAGCGAAGCGGGGCGGATTGGATTGGATTGGAGCGAAGCGGGCGGATTGGATTGGATTGGAGCGAAGCGGGGCGGATTGGATTGAAGCGGGGCGGATTGGATTGGATTGAAGCGGGGCGGATTGGATTGGAGCGAAGCGGGGCGGATTGGATTGGAGCGAAGCGGGGCGGATTGGATTGGAGCGAAGCGGGGCGGATTGGATTGGAGCGAAGCGGGGCGGATTGGATTGGAGCGGGGCGGATTGGATTGGAGCGGGGCGGATTGGATTGGATCGGGGCGGATTGGATTGGATCGGGGCGGATTGGATTGGATTGGATCGGGGCGGATTGGATTGGATTGGATCGGGGCGGATTGGATTGGATCGGGGCGGATTGGATTGGATTGGAGCGGGGCGGATTGGATTGGATTGGAGCGGGGCGGATTGGATTGGATTGGAGCGGGGCGGATTGGATTGGAGCGGGGCGGATTGGATTGGAGCGGGGCGGATTGGATTGGAGCGGGCGGATTGGATTGGAGCGGGGCGGATTGGATTGGAGCGGGGCGGATTGGATTGGAGCGGGGCGGATTGGATTGGATTGGAGCGGGGCGGATTGGATTGGATTGGAGCGGGGCGGATTGGATTGGATTGGAGCGGGGCGGATTGGATTGGAGCGGGGCGGATTGGATTGGAGCGGGGCGGATTGGATTGGAGCGGGGCGGATTGGATTGGAGCGGGGCGGATTGGATTGGAGCGGGGCGGATTGGATTGGAGCGGGGCGGATTGGATTGGAGCGGGGCGGATTGGATTGGAGCGGGGCGGATTGGAGCGGATTGGATTGGAGCGGGGCGGATTGGAGCGGATTGGATTGGAGCGGGGCGGATTGGAGCGGGGCGGATTGGAGCGGATTGGATTGGAGCGGGGCGGATTGGAGCGGATTGGATTGGAGCGGGGCGGATTGGAGCGGATTGGATTGGAGCGGGGCGGATTGGATTGGATTGGATTGGAGCGGGGCGGATTGGATTGGAGCGGGGCGGGGCGGATTGGATTGGATTGGAGCGGGGCGGATTGGATTGGATCGGGGCGGATTGGATTGGATTGGGGCGGATTGGATTGGATCAGAGCGGGGCGGATTGGATTGGAGCGGGGCGGATTGGATTGGAGCGGGGCGGATTGGATTGGAGCGGGGCGGATTGGATTGGAGCGGGGCGGATTGGATTGGAGCGGGGCGGATTGGATTGGAGCGGGGCGGATTGGATTGGAGCGGGGCGGATTGGATTGGAGCGGGGCGGATTGGATTGGGGCGGATTGGATCGGAGCGAAGCGGGGCGGATTGGATTGGAGCGAAGCGGGGCGGATTGGAGCGAAGCGGGGCGGATTGGATTGGAGCGAAGCGGGGCGGATTGGATTGGAGCGAAGCGGGGCGGGGCGGATTGGATTGGAGCGAAGCAGGGCGGATTGGATTGGGGCGGGGCGGATTGGAGCGGGGCGGGGCGGATTGGATTGGAGCGGGGCGGATTGGATTGGATTGGAGCGAAGCGGGGCGGATTGGATTGGATTGGATTGAAGCGGGGCGGATTGGATTGGAGCGGGGCGGATTGGATTGGAGCGGGGCGGATTGGATTGGAGCGAAGCGGGGCGGATTGGATTGGAGCGGGGCGGATTGGATTGGAGCGAAGCGGGGCGGATTGGATTGGAGCGAAGCGGGGCGGGGCGGATTGGATTGGAGCGAAGCGGGGCGGGGCGGATTGGATTGGAGCGAAGCGGCGCGGGGCGGGGCGGATTGGATTGGAGCGAAGCGGGGCGGATTGGATTGGAGCGGGGCGGATTGGATTGGAGCGGGGCGGATTGGATTGGAGCGGGGCGGATTGGATTGGAGCGGGGCGGATTGGATTGGAGCGGGGCGGATTGGATTGGAGCGGGGCGGATTGGATTGGAGCGGGGCGGATTGGATTGGAGCGGGGCGGATTGGATTGGAGCGGGGCGGATTGGATTGGGGTGGATTGGAGCGGGGCGGATTGGATTGGAGCGGGGCGGATTGGATTGGAGCGGGGCGGATTGGATTGGAGCGGGGCGGATTGGATTGGATTGGAGCGGATTGGATTGGATTGGAGCGGGGCGGATTGGATTGGATTGGATTGGAGCGGGGCGGATTGGATTGGATTGGAGCGGGGCAGATTGGATTGGATTGGAGCGGGGCAGATTGGATTGGATTGGAGCGGGGCGGAGTGGATTGGATTGGATCGGGGCGGAGTGGATTGGATTGGATCGGGGCGGATTGGATTGGAGCGGGGCGGATTGGATTGGAGCGGGGCGGATTGGATTGGAGCGGGGCGGATTGGATTGGGGCGGATTGGATTGGGGCGGATTGGATTGGAGCGGGGCGGATTGGATTGGAGCGGGGCGGATTGGATTGGAGCGGGGCGGATTGGATTGGAGCGGGGCGGATTGGAGCGGGGCGGATTGGATTGGAGCGGGGCGGATTGGATTGGATTGGAGCGGGGCGGATTGGATTGGATTGGAGCGAAGCGGGGCGGATTGGATTGGAGCGAAGCGGGGCGGATTGGATTGGAGCGAAGCGGGGCGGATTGGATTGGAGCGAAGCGGGGCGGGGCGGATTGGAGCAAAGCGGGGCGGGGCGGATTGGAGCAAAGCGGGGCGGGGCGGATTGGATTGGAGCGGGGCGGATTGGATTGGAGCGGGGCGGATTGGATTGGAGCGGGGCGGATTGGATTGGAGCGGGGCGGATTGGATTGGAGCGGGGCGGATTGGATTGGAGCGGGGCGGATTGGATTGGAGCGGGGCGGATTGGATTGGATTGGAGCGGGCGGATTGGATTGGAGCGGGGCGGATTGGATTGGAGCGGGGCGGATTGGATTGGAGCGGGGCGGATTGGATTGGAGCGGGGCGGATTGGATTGGAGCGGGCGGATTGGATTGGAGCGGGGCGGATTGGATTGGAGCGGGGCGGATTGGATTGGATTGGAGCGGGGCGGATTGGATTGGAGCGGGGCGGATTGGATTGGATTGGATTGGATTGGGGCGGATTGGATTGGATTGGGGCGGATTGGATTGGATTGGGGCGGATTGGATTGGAGCGGGGCAGAGCGGATTGGATTGGAGCGGGGCGGATTGGATTGGAGCGGGGCGGATTGGATTGGAGCGGGGCGGATTGGATTGGAGCGGGGCGGATTGGATTGGAGCGGGGCGGATTGGATTGGAGCGGGGCGGATTGGATTGGAGCGGGGCGGATTGGATTGGAGCGGGGCGGATTGGATTGGAGCGGGGCGGATTGGATTGGATTGGATTGGATTGGAGCGGGGCGGATTGGATTGGATTGGAGCGGGGCGGATTGGATTGGATTGGAGCGGGGCGGATTGGATTGGAGCGGGGCGGATTGGATTGGATTGGATTGGAGCGGGGCGGATTGGATTGGATTGGATTGGATTGGATTGGGGCGGATTGGATTGGATTGGGGCGGATTGGATTGGATTGGGGCGGATTGGATTGGAGCGGGGCAGAGCGGATTGGATTGGAGCGGGGCAGAGCGGATTGGATTGGAGCGGGGCAGAGCGGATTGGATTGGAGCGGGGCGGATTGGATTGGGGCGGATTGGATTGGAGCGGGGCGGATTGGATTGGAGCGGGGCGGATTGGAGCGGGGCGGATTGGAGCGGGGCGGATTGGATTGGGGCGGATTGGATTGGGGCGGATTGGATTGGGGCGGATTGGATTGGGGCGGATTGGATTGGGGCGGTTTGGAGCGGGGCGGTTTGGAGCGGGGCGGTTTGGAGCGGGGCGGTTTGGAGCGGGGCGGTTTGGAGCGGGGCGGTTTGGAGCGGGGCGGTTTGGAGCGGGCGGATTGGATTGGAGCGGGGCGGATTGGATTGGAGCGGGGCGGATTGGATTGGAGCGGGGCGGATTGGATTGGAGCGGGGCGGATTGGATTGGAGCGGGGCGGATTGGATTGGAGCGGGGCGGATTGGATTGGAGCGGGGCGGATTGGATTGGAGCGGGGCGGATTGGATTGGAGCGGGGCGGATTGGATTGGAGCGGGGCGGATTGGATTGGATTGGATTGGATTGGAGCGGGGCGGATTGGATTGGATTGGAGCGGGGCGGATTGGATTGGATTGGAGCGGGGCGGATTGGATTGGAGCGGGGCGGATTGGATTGGATTGGATTGGAGCGGGGCGGATTGGATTGGATTGGATTGGATTGGATTGGGGCGGATTGGATTGGATTGGGGCGGATTGGATTGGATTGGGGCGGATTGGATTGGAGCGGGGCAGAGCGGATTGGATTGGAGCGGGGCAGAGCGGATTGGATTGGAGCGGGGCAGAGCGGATTGGATTGGAGCGGGGCGGATTGGATTGGGGCGGATTGGATTGGAGCGGGGCGGATTGGATTGGAGCGGGGCGGATTGGAGCGGGGCGGATTGGAGCGGGGCGGATTGGATTGGGGCGGATTGGATTGGGGCGGATTGGATTGGGGCGGATTGGATTGGGGCGGATTGGATTGGGGCGGATTGGATTGGGGCGGTTTGGAGCGGGGCGGTTTGGAGCGGGGCGGTTTGGAGCGGGGCGGTTTGGAGCGGGGCGGTTTGGAGCGGGGCGGTTTGGAGCGGGGCGGTTTGGAGCGGGGCGGTTTGGAGCGGGCGGATTGGATTGGAGCGGGCGGATTGGATTGGAGCGGGCGGATTGGATTGGAGCGGGCGGATTGGATTGGAGCGGGCGGATTGGATTGGATTGGAGCGGGCGGATTGGATTGGGGCGGATTGGATTGGAGCGGGGCGGTTTGGGGCGGATTGGATTGGAGCGGGGCGGTTTGGGGCGGATTGGTTTGGAGCGGGGCGGTTTGGAGCGGGGCGGTTTGGAGCGGGGCGGTTTGGAGCGGGGCGGTTTGGAGCGGGGCGGTTTGGAGCGGGGCGGTTTGGAGCGGTGCGGTTTGGAGTGGAGTGGAGTGGAGTGGAGTGGAGTGGAGTGGAGTGGAGTGGGGCAGATGGATTGGATTGGAGTGGAGTGGGGCAGATGGATTGGATTGGAGTGGAGTGGAGTGGAGTGGAGTGGGGCAGATGGATTGGATTGGAGTGGAGTGGAGTGGAGTGGGGCAGATGGATTGGAGTGGAGTGGAGTGGAGTGGAGTGGAGTGGAGTGGGGCAGATGGATTGGAGTGGAGTGGAGTGGAGTGGAGTGGGGCAGATGGATTGGATTGGAGTGGAGTGGAGTGGAGTGGGGCAGATGGATTGGAGTGGAGTGGAGTGGGGCAGATGGATTGGAGTGGAGTGGAGTGGAGTGGGGCAGATGGATTGGAGTGGAGTGGAGTGGAGTGGGGCAGATGGATTGGAGTGGAGTGGAGTGGAGTGGGGCAGATGGATTGGATTGGAGTGGAGTGGAGTGGAGTGGGGCAGATGGATTGGATTGGAGTGGAGTGGAGTGGAGTGGGGCAGATGGATTGGATTGGAGTGGAGTGGAGTGGAGTGGGGCAGATGGATTGGATTGGAGTGGAGTGGAGTGGAGTGGGGCAGATGGATTGGATTGGAGTGGAGTGGAGTGGAGTGGGGCAGATGGATTGGATTGGAGTGGAGTGGAGTGGAGTGGGGCAGATGGATTGGATTGGAGTGGAGTGGAGTGGAGTGGGGCAGATGGATTGGATTGGAGTGGAGTGGAGTGGAGTGGGGCAGATGGATTGGATTGGAGTGGAGTGGAGTGGAGTGGGGCAGATGGATTGGATTGGAGTGGAGTGGAGTGGAGTGGGGCAGATGGATTGGATTGGAGTGGAGTGGAGTGGAGTGGGGCAGATGGATTGGATTGGAGTGGAGTGGAGTGGAGTGGGGCAGATGGATTGGATTGGATTGGAGTGGAGTGGAGTGGAGTGGGGCAGATGGATTGGATTGGAGTGGAGTGGAGTGGAGTGGAGTGGGGCAGATGGATTGGATTGGAGTGGAGTGGAGTGGGGCAGATGGATTGGATTGGAGTGGAGTGGAGTGGGGCAGATGGATTGGATTGGAGTGGAGTGGAGTGGGGCAGATGGATTGGATTGGAGTGGAGTGGAGTGGGGCAGATGGATTGGATTGGAGTGGAGTGGAGCGGGGCAGATGGATTGGATTGGAGTGGAGTGGAGCGGGGCAGATGGATTGGATTGGAGTGGAGTGGAGCGGGGCAGATGGATTGGATTGGAGTGGAGTGGAGCGGGGCAGATGGATTGGATTGGAGTGGAGTGGAGCGGGGCAGATGGATTGGATTGGAGTGGAGTGGAGCGGGGCAGATGGATTGGATTGGAGTGGAGTGGAGCGGGGCAGATGGATTGGATTGGAGTGGAGTGGAGCGGGGCAGATGGATTGGATTGGAGTGGAGTGGAGCGGGGCAGATGGATTGGATTGGATTGGATTGGAGTGGAGCGGGGCAGATGGATTGGATTGGATTGGAGTGGAGCGGGGCAGATGGATTGGATTGGATTGGAGTGGAGCGGGGCAGATGGATTGGATTGGATTGGAGTGGAGCGGGGCAGATGGATTGGATTGGAGCGGGGCAGATGGATTGGATTGGAGCGGGGCAGATTGGATTAAGCCTGATTATGATGAGTGCTTTGGTGACAGTTCGCCTGGTGTAGTAGGACAGATTGGGGCGGGGCGGAGCGGATTTTGGGCAGAGCGGATTGGAGCGGGGCGGATTGGATTGGAGCGGGGCGGATTGGATTGGAGCGGGGCGGATTGGATTGGAGCAGAGCGGATTGGATTGGATTGGAGCGGGCAGATTGGATTGGAGCAGAGCGGATTGGATTGGAGCGGGGCGGATTGGATTGGAGCGGGGCGGATTGGATTGGAGCGGGGCGGATTGGATTGGAGCGGGGCGGATTGGAGCGGGGCGGATTGGAGCGGGGCGGATTGGAGCGGGGCGGATTGGAGCGGGCAGATTGGATTGGAGCAGAGCGGATTGGATTGGAGCGGGGCGGGGCGGATTGGATTGGATTGGAGCGGGGCGGATTGGATTGGAGCGGGGCGGATTGGATTGGAGCGGGGCGGATTGGATTGGAGCGGGGCGGATTGGAGCGGGGCGGATTGGAGCGGGGCGGATTGGAGCGGGGCGGATTGGAGCGGGGCGGATTGGAGCGGGGCGGATTGGATTGGGGCGGATTGGATTGGGGCGGATTGGATTGGGGCGGATTGGATTGGGGCGGATTGGAGCGGGGCGGTTTGGAGCGGGGCGGTTTGGAGCGGGGCGGTTTGGAGCGGGGCGGTTTGGAGCGGGGCGGTTTGGAGCGGGGCGGTTTGGAGCGGGGCGGTTTGGAGCGGGGCGGTTTGGAGCGGGGCGGTTTGGAGCGGGGCGGTTTGGAGCGGGGCGGTTTGGAGCGGGGCGGTTTGGAGCGGGGCGGTTTGGAGCGGGGCGGTTTGGAGCGGGGCGGTTTGGAGCGGGGCGGTTTGGAGCGGGGCGGTTTGGAGCGGGGCGGTTTGGAGCGGGGCGGTTTGGAGCGGATTGGAGCGGGCGGATTGGATTGGATTGGAGCGGGCGGATTGGATTGGATTGGAGCGGGCGGATTGGATTGGATTGGAGCGGGCGGATTGGATTGGATTGGAGCGGGCGGATTGGATTGGATTGGAGCGGGCGGATTGGATTGGATTGGAGCGGGCGGATTGGATTGGATTGGAGCGGGCGGATTGGATTGGGGCGGGGCGGATTGGAGCGGGGCGGTTTGGAGCGGGCGGTTTGGAGCGGTGCGGTTTGGAGCGGATTGGAGCGGGCGGATTGGATTGGAGCGGGCGGATTGGATTGGATTGGAGCGGGCGGATTGGATTGGATTGGAGCGGGCATATTGGATTGGATTGGAGCGGGCGGATTGGATTGGATTGGAGCGGGGTGGAGCGGAGCGGGGCAGATGGATTGGATTGGAGCGGAGCGGGGCAGATGGATTGGATTGGAGCGGAGCGGGGCAGATGGATTGGATTGGAGCGGAGCGGGGCAGATGGATTGGATTGGAGCGGAGCGGGGCAGATGGATTGGATTGGAGCGGGGCAGATTGGATTGGAGTGGATTGGAGCGGGGCGGATTGGATTGGAGTGGATTGGAGCGGGGCGGATTGGATTGGAGTGGATTGGAGCGGGGCGGATTGGATTGGAGCGGGGCGGATTGGATTGGAGCGGGGCGGATTGGATTGGAGCTGGGCGGATTGGATTGGAGCTGGGCGGATTGGATTGGAGCTGGGCGGATTGGATTGGAGCTGGGCGGATTGGATTAAGCCTGATTATGATGAGTGCTTTGGTGACAGTTCGCCTGGTGTAGTAGGACAGATTGGGGCGGGGCGGAGCGGATTTTGGGCAGAGCGGATTGGAGCGGGGCGGATTTGATTGGAGCGGGGCGGATTGGATTGGATTGGAGCGGGGCGGATTGGATTGGAGCAGAGCGGATTGGAGCGGGCGGATTGGATTGGATTGGATTGGAGCGGGCAGATTGGATTGGAGCAGAGCGGATTGGAGCGGGGCGGATTGGATTGGATTGAAGCGGGGGGATTGGATTGAAGCGGGGGATTGGAGCGGGGCGGATTGGATTGGAGCGGGGCGGATTGGATTGGAGCGGGGCGGATTGGATTGGAGCGGGGCGCATTGGGTTGAAGCGGGGCGGGGCGGATTGTGTTGGAGCGGGGCGGATTGGGTTGGAGCGAATGGATTGGGTTGGAGCGGGGCGGATTGGGTTGAAGCGGGGCGGATTGGATTGGATTGGGTTGGAGCGGGGTGGATTGGGTTGGAGCGGGGCGGATTGGGTTGGGGCGGATTGGATTGGGTTGGGGCGGATTGGATTGGATTGGATTGGGGCGGATTGGATTGGATTGGGGCGGGGCGGATTGGAGTGGATTGGGGCGGATTGGATTGGATTAGATTGGAGCGGGCGGATTGGAGCGGGCGGATTGGATTGGATTGGGGCGGATTGGATTGGATTGGAGCGGGGCGGATTGGATTGGATTGGATTGGAGCGGGGCGGATTGGATTGGAGCGGGGCGGATTGGATTGGAGCGGGGCGGATTGGATTGGAGCGGGGCGGATTGGATTGGAGCGGGGCGGATTGGATTGGATGCGGGCGGATTGGATTGGATGCTGGCGGATTGGATTGGATGCTGGCGGATTGGATTGGATTGGAGCATGGCGGATTGGATTGGATTGGAGCATGGCGGATTGGATTGGAGCATGGCGGATTGGATTGGATTGGAGCATGGCGGATTGGATTGGATTGGAGCATGGCGGATTGGATTGGATTGGAGCATGGCGGATTGTATTGGGGCGGGCGGATTGTATTGGGGCGGATTGGATTGTATTGGGGCGGGGTGAGGTGGATTGGGGCGGATTGGATTGGGGCGGGGTGGATTGGATTGGGGCGGATTGGATTGTATTGGAGCGGGGCGAGGTGGATTGGGGCGAGGTGGATTGGAGCGGATTGGATTGGAGCGGGGTGGATTGGATTGGATTGGAGCGGGGCGGATTGGATTGGATTGGATTGGATTGGAGCGGGGCGGATTGGATTGGAGCGGGGCGGATTGGATTGGTGCGGGGCGGATTGGATGGGAGCGGATTGGATTGGAGCGGGGCGGATTGGATTGGAGCGGATTGGAGCAGATTGGATTGGATTGGAACGGGGCGGATTGGATTGGATTGGGGCGGATTGGATTGGATTGGGGCGGATTGGATTGGATTGGAGCGGGGCGGATTGGAGCGGGGTGGATTGGATTGGATTGGAGCGGATTGGATTGGATTGGATTGGAGCGGGGCGGATTGGATTGGAGCGGGGCGGATTGGATTGGAGCGGGGCGGATTGGATTGGAGCGCATTGGATTGGATTGGAGCGGGGCGGATTGGATTGGATTGGAGCGGATTGGATTGGAGCAGATTGGATTGGATTGGAGCGGGGCGGATTGGATTGGATTGGGGCGGATTGGATTGGGGCGGATTGGATTGGATTGGAGCGGGGCGGATTGGGGCGGGGCGGATTGGATTGGATTGGAGCGGGCGGATTGGATTGGAGCGGGCGGATTGGATTGGAGCAGAGCGGATTGGATTGGAGCAGAGCGGATTGGATTGGAGCAGAGCGGATTGGATTGGAGCAGAGCGGATTGGATTGGAGCAGAGCGGATTGGATTGGAGCGGGGCGGATTGGATTGGAGCGGAGCGGGACAGATGGATTGGATTGGAGCGGGGCAGATTGGATTGGATTGGAGCGGGGCAGATGGATTGGATTGGAGCGGGGCAGATGGATTGGATTGGAGCGGGGCAGATTGGATTGGAGTGGATTGGAGCGGGGCAGATTGGATTGGATTTTATTGGATTGGAGCGGGGCAGATTGGATTGGAGTGGATTGGAGCGGGGCGGATTGGATTGGAGCGGGGCGGATTGGATTGGAGCTGGGCGGATTGGATTGGAGCTGGGCGGATTGGATTGGAGCTGGGCGGATTGGATTGGAGCGGGGCGGATTGGATTAAGCCTGATTATGATGAGTGCTTTGGTGACGTTCGCCTGGTGTAGTAGGACAGATTAGGGCGGGGCGGAGCAGATTTGGGGCGGATTGGATTTGAGCGGGGCGGATTGGATTTGAGCGGGGCGGATTGGATTGGAGCTTGGCAGATTGGATTGGAGCGGGGCGGATTGGATTGGAGCAGAGTGGATTGGATTGGAGTGGGCGGATTGGATTGGAGCGGGCAGATTGGATTGGAGCAGAGCGGATTGGAGCGGGCGGATTGGATTGGATTGAAGCGGGCGGATTGGATTGGAGCGGGGCGGATTGGGTTGGAGCGGGGCGGATTGGGTTGGAGCGGGGCGGATTGGGTTGGAGCGGGGCGGATTGGGTTGGAGCGGGGCGGATTGATATTTGATATTTGAGGGGGTATTTATAAAGCGCAACGTTCGCTCCGGAGGGAGCATCATGGCGCTGAAAAACCTGGATGCCCGGTCAAAGGTAGGTGCGAGGGAGGCTAGATGGCGGCTTTAGTCCAGTCGTCGGGGAGGTTAAAGATCCAAGTTTTGAGAAGTTTTCTTAAAGGCTTCTCTAAGGTCTGTTGTCTCAGGTGTTTAGGCATGCTGTTCCAAGCTTTGATGGCCAGGGAGCTTAAAGTTTTTCCACCTTTTGACTTCAAGTTGTACCTGGCGGAGGACATGAGATTGTCATGGGCAGAACGAAGGGAGCGACTCGGGTTGTAGTGTGGAAAGCGTCTGGTTAAGTATTTAGGACCAGTGTTGTTAAAAGCCCGAAAGGCAACAGTAAGAATTTTGAAAAGTATTCTTTTATGGAGGGGTAGCCAATGCAGTGTTTTTAGGGCTGCAGAGATTGAGGATTTGCGGGGTAATTTTAGGACCAGGCGGGCAGCAGTATGGAGGACGCTTTGGAGTTTGGTCAGAGTGGATTTTTTTGGTCCCAGCCAGGAGGCCGTTACAGTAGTCAATGCGCGAGATTACGAGGGCTACTGTTACAGTTTTCTTGGCCTCAAGAGGGAGAAAGTCGAAGAACTTTCTGAAAGATTTAATTATACCGAAGCATCTGCCGGCAACCGTCCTGGCGTGTTGGTCGAATGATAGATCTGCGTCAAATACTACACCAAGGTTTCTAGCTGTTGTGACAGTTTGAGGAGGGGCAACAGAGTTATCCGGCCACCAGAGGGCTGGGCAGAAGGAGGTGTTCTTTCCGATGGGGAGGATCTCTGTTTTACCAGAGTTGCATCGGAGGTGGTTAGTGTCCATCCACTGGAAGACCGCAGTTAAGCAGTTTTTAAGATTAAGCTCAGCTTTATTTGAGTTGTCCTCAAGGGGTACGATCAACTGAGTATCATCGGCATACGAGGTGACCGGTATGCCGAAAGATTCAATCAAGGTAATGAGGGGAATGAGGTAAATATTAAAAAGGAGGGGACTCAGGATGGACCCTTGGGGTACTCCGGAGGAGACCTTTTTCTCCTTAGATTGAAAAGGACCAAGGGTGACGGTTTGGGACCTATCGCTGAGGAATGATCCTATCCATGATAGGGCTGTGTCTGAGATCCCTATAGCCATCAGTCTGTTGATCAAGATAGAGTGTGATATGGTGTCGAACGCTGCCGTGAGGTCGAGAAGTATCAGAATGGCTTTCTTTCTCTGATCTTGCAGCGTTTTAATTGTCAGTCAGTTCGATCAGAGCTGTTTCAGTTGAGTGTTTAGGGCGGAAACCAGATTGTTGAGGGTGAAGTAGATTATGGGTTTCCAGGTAAATTTTGAGTTCTTTATAAACTAACTGTTCAGTGATTTTTCCCAAGGCAGGGAGAAGGGTGATTGGGCGGAGATTGGTCAAGTCCACTGGGGATTTGTTAGTCGTCTTCATGAGTGGTTTGACAACACCCTTTTTCCATATGCGTGGGACAGATCCGGAGCTGAGTGACAAGTTGACTATGTCATTGATGGTAGGGTTCACCACATCTATGATTTGGTGGAGAATCTTGGGGGGGCAGGGGTCAGAAGGGGAGCCGGATTTGCAAGATAGGATGGCTTCTCTGGTTTGGGCCAGGGTGACCGGTGTGAAATTTTTGAGACTGCCAACTGAGGAATCAAGTAGGTCTGGACTAGGAGGCCCTTGAGGGGTTTGCGGAGGGGGAAAATTTCTTTGGATAGAAGCGATTTTTTTCGTCGAAGTATTCTGAAATCTTGTCACATAGATCTTGGGATGGGGGGATTTCGGGTTGGAGGGCCTTGGGCTGAGTAAAAGATTTTACTATAGAGAACAGGGTTTTTTGTTTCTGACTAGCTTCCTTGATGGCTTTTACGTAGAAGATTCTCTTGGCCGATTTAATGTTAGAGTGGTAATTTTTCCTCTGTTGGATATAGGCAAGATGGTCGTCATTATCGTAAGTTCGGCGCCATTTGCGCTCCGCTTTCCTGCATAGTAGGTGAGCGGTAGCTAAGTCAGGGGTGAACCAGGGGGCGTTGTTTTTTGTTTTCTTATGAGTTCTGCCCGGTCGATTAGTGGGATTCCGGTTTTTAATTTCTTGTGTAATCCAGTTGTGGAAGAGGTCAGCATCCCTTTCTATGTTACCCGATAGAGCGGGGAACTGGGAATGAAGGATAGGATTGAGAGTAAAGTTTTCCTGGACAGTTTTCCAGTTGACAGAGTTGTCATAGTGAGGATTTGTTTTATTGATAGTTTGAAAGTGGGTATTTGTGATGTGGAATGGGATCAGGCTATGATCTGTCCATATCTGGGGGAGAGGGGGCAGGGTAGTGAGAGAAGGGAGATTAGTGCAGACACCATCGAGAGTGTGTCCTAATAAATGGGTGGGAGAAGTGACACTTTGTTGAAGATGGAAGATTTCAAGTGTCTGTAGAAGGTTATTAGTTTGTGAGTCAGATGAAGACTCGAGGTGCAGATTAAAGTCTCCTAGGAGAGTGAAATGTGGATAACGAAGTAGGAAGTGTCCCAGAGAGTCGCTGAGGGAGTGAAGAAATTTGGAAGCATTACCGGGTGGGCGATAAATCAGACCACCTGAGAAGGAAAAGGATAGGCTGAGTTTGATGGAGAAGCTCATACCTTCTGTGTCAGTTAGGGGGTCTAAACTGAACGTATGACAGTTGAAGGTATTTTTCAGAATAATTGCAACGCCTCCGCCCCTTCCTTTCGGTCTATCTTGTCTATGAAAAGAATAACCCTGGGGGAGTGCAGTGGCTATATCTGGGTTGCTGTCTTCAGTGAGCCAGGTTTCTGTAATCAGGAGACAGTCCAGGTCGGAGTCTATCATGAGGTCATGAATATCTTGGCTATGTTTACATATAGACCGAGCGTTTATCAAACCACCTTTGAAGGGTGGCTGGGGGTCCTTGGTGCCGGGGAGGGGGGGTATGACTGGGCTGGAGCGATGGGGAGTGACCAGCGGCATTGGATGCAGCAAGCCGAGCCGGATACCTTTGGGTTGGAGCGGGGCGGATTGGATTGGATTGGATTGGGTTGGAGCGGGGCGCATTGGGTTGGAGCGGGGCGCATTGGGTTGGAGCGGGGCGGATTGGGTTGGGGCGGATTGGATTGGATTGGGGCGGGGCGGATTGGAGTGGATTGGGGCGGATTGGATTGGATTAGATTGGAGCGGGCAGATTGGAGCAGGCGGATTGGATTGGATTGGATTGGGGCGGATTGGATTGCATTGGGGCGGATTGGATTGGATTGGAGCGGGGCGGATTGGATTGGATTGGATTGGAGCGGGGCGGATTGGATTGGAGCGGGGCGGATTGGATTGGATTGGATGCGGGCGGATTGGATTGGATTGGATGCTGGCGGATTGGATGCTGGCGGATTGGATTGGATGCTGGCGGATTGGATTGGATTGGATGCTGGCGGATTGGATTGGATTGGAGCATGGCGGATTGGATTGGATTGGAGCATGGCGGATTGGATTGGATTGGAGCATGGCGGATTGGATTGGATTGGAGCATGGCGGATTGGATTGGATTGGAGCATATTGGATTGGAGCATGGCGGATTGGATTGGATTGGGGCGGGGCGGATTGGATTGGGGCGGATTGGATTGTATTGGGGCGAGGTGGATTGGGGCGGGGCGGATTGGATTGGGGCGGATTGGATTGGATTGGAGCGGGGCGAGGTGGATTGGGGCGAGGTGGATTGGATTGGATTGGATTGGATTGGATTGGATTGGAGCGGGCGGATTGGATTGGAGCGGGCGGATTGGATTGGAGCGGGGCGGAGTGGATTGGAGCGGGGCAGAGTGGAGCAGGCGGATTGGAGCGGGGTGGAGCGGATTGGAGCTGGGCGGTCTGGAGTGGAGGTGGACGGTTTGGATTGGAGCGGATGGTTTGGATTGGAGCGGAAGGGGTGGATGGTTTGGATTGGAGCGGATGGGGTGGATGGTTTGGATTGGAGCGGATGGGGTGGATGGTTTGGATTGGAGCGGATGGGGTGGATGGTTTGGATTGGAGCGGATGGGGGTGGATGGTTTGGATTGGAGCGGATGGGGTGGATGGTTTGGATTGGATTGGAGCGGATGGGGTGGACGGTTTGGATGGTTTGGCTTGGAGCGGGGCTGGACTGGATTCATTGGGGTGGGTTGGGTGGGAGTGTTGTGGGGGGGATTGGGTGGGAGTGTTGTGGGGTGGATTGGAGTGTTGTGGGGTGGGGCTGGTTTGATTGGTGGGAGAGTAGGATGAATAACAGAAAAAAGTGAGTTGAAATAAGGAGCTTCTGAAAGTCACATCGTATTATTAAAATAAAATTGTATTTATATAGCGTTTTCTACCTCTGACGGAGTGTTGAAGTGCTTTACGGCGAGTAGCACGCCACACGTGAGCCCAAAGTTAG
Organism: Triturus cristatus; assembly: GCF_964204655.1. Lineage (NCBI taxonomy): Eukaryota > Metazoa > Chordata > Amphibia > Caudata > Salamandridae > Triturus > Triturus cristatus. The sequence goes on from NC_140593.1 coordinate 1,192,974,615, forward strand.
TAGTCAGTCATTGGTTATTGGGGTAAGTCTTGTATGCTAAAGTAAACCATTCAATGCATTTACTCCAGTTTCTTCATGGTAATTAGTGACTTAGATGTTATCATTAGAGGAGGCTATGTGGGAAGCAACTGATTGCTGGAATATATATTATGGTTTTATAAAAGGATCTCAAAACAAATAGGCAGGGGATTTGAAGTAGTGTTTATACAGAAGAGGCATTCAGAATAAATTATGGACAGAAAAGGTAAACGTTTCATTCAAGGGTAATTTGTCTTGCTGGAATATAGCAGGTGTAGGCCTTGAAAAATCATAAAACTTTTACCCGAGGTGCAGGTCTAGTGATTTGAATAATCTACTCAACCTAACAGTAATACGCTTGACCCAAAAACTGTACCTCAAATTGTGTGATCCCAAGCAGATATTTCATTTTACAGTCCTCTTTTTCTTCATCATTACTTGAGAGCACCTTCAAATATGGGAATTCAGCATTTCATTTCTGCTGTAAAAAAAAATGTAATAGACTAAACTTTTGCTCCATATATGAGAATCTAGCTCACATATATGCCCCCTGATTTGCCTCTTAGTTCACTAATAGCATTGTCATCAAGGCGGGGCAGCACTGTTTTTGGCCTGATTGGTCTTGTGGTTCTTGGCAACCCTCCCCCGTCTGATAGAAAGTGTATTCAGACCCCCCTCCCCGCCTCTTTTGTGCTGCTATCTGATAGACATTTAGCTGCAGAATCCTGAACTTCCAGGTGTCGGCAAAGGTGATGGCGATAGTTGCCGCCCATCTGCGAAGATCAGGGGTTCTAGTCTTCCCCTATCTCAACGACTGCCTGCTAAAGGTAGGCTTGTCTCAAGCAGTCATCCACCACCTCCAGACTATGGCGAACCTGAGGCCTAAGGACTTGGCCGTAGCTTGTGAGTCCTTAAAACGCTCAAGCACTGCATCAGCTTAGTCTCTGAAAAGATGGGACCATCAAAGGGCATGTCCATAAGGTTAGCTTGGACATCCTCTGAAAATTCAGACATCCTCGGCCAGGCGTGGCATCGTATGGCCACTGTCGAGGAAATCGCTCCATCTAGCGAGTGCGTCGTGCCCAAGCCACTGCGTATGGTGAACTTCGCTGCATCTGTGCCGTCTGGAACTGCTTGGGAGAGCAGAACCCTGTCCTCTGAGACTCTGGGCAGCACCTGCGCAACTGTATCCAATATCAAATGGGAATAGCGGCCCAAAAGGCATGCGATGTTCACTGACTGCAATGCTAGACTGGCGGAAAAGAACATTTTCTTCCCAAAGTTTTCCAGTCTTTTGGATTCCTTGTCCGGGGATGTGGAAAGGAACGCGCCACGGGAAGTGGAAGCTTGGACCACCAAGCTTTGTGGGGTAAGTGGGCAGGGAGGGAAGCTGGGTTGCCACTAAGTGAGGGTCTGTGACCGACATGACGCAGTTACAGGCATCGCACGGCTTGAACCCTGAGATCTTCTTGCTAGACATCCCTGGCACACCAAAAGGAGTCGACAATGAGTCAAAGTCTGTTAAAAAATGACGGGGTAGCTCTTCGATGGATCAGCACTGGCTGGCGTGGAAAGAAAAGAACTGATGTCAACGCGCCGGAGTGGCTGTTATATTGACGACATGAATGTCACAACGATGACTAACACGAAACCGAGGTTGCACGGAGTCGCCCAATGCCATCTACCGGCACGCAGGGGTGCTGCTATGAAAAATCTTCTGGATCCAGCCTGAGGCCTGGAAGTTCAAAGGTAAGGAATCCACGGCTAGATCATGTCTCTACAAAATAAGGCGTTATTGAAGGGAAGTAACTTATCCTTCAGTGCTCTCTATTTACCCGTCCCGTTCTCCACCATTGTAGCCAATTTTTTCCATCCTAATTTCAAGCTCTTTATATGAATGTGTGTTCCTCTCCTACTTCTGCCCTTGCTGCTCCCACCCTTGGTGGTTAAACCTTCATGGATGCTTTAAAGCTACTAAAATAAACTACGAAAGACATGGAATAAGAAAGAGATAGTGAAAAAGTAGATAACAGTTGGAGGCTTGTTTTATGTCTCTTCCCCCACCCCCAACCAATACTTCTATTGAAAGTATCCCAGGAGGCGTTTAGGATTATATGTTATGAAAGCAGTATCAACTTCCTAGGACCTTTTTTTACTTGAGTATATAATCCCCTTCCGGCAAGCCTTCAGTTGTCGTAGTCTCCAGAAGCTTCATGGCGAACTCTCATCTGGGTCGATCTTGTTGAAACCAGTTGGTATTCTGTTGTTTTGTCAGAGTAATGGTATCTTTGAGTGTCTTGGTCACATTTCCCTTTCTAGTTAACCATGAGGTTGTCAGCTTTTCTTTCTGTGAGTAGGCTTGGCTTATAATTCTTGCTGGTGGTTGTTTCTCCTCCCAATTGATCTCTGAGCTGGTGGGTTGGCTCCTTCTTTTATTAGAATTCTTGGCCACTAGCCAAGCATCCTTAAGAATGGCTGATTGGTTGGTGGTGAGGTATTCAATTTTCCCGTCCTTGGCTTTTGCCCCTTGGCCTACTCTTGATCGGTGTTCTAGTCTGCTACATTTTTGTCCCTTTGGTAGTGGTTGGACCACTTTTGGGTTGGAGTCTTGGTTTGCATTTAGGCCTCCTGTTTTGCTTGGTCTCCTGGTCTGTGTCTTGGACTCCTCCTTGGACCTAGTAGCCAGACCTTTTTCGGGTTAGTTTTTAATTTGCTGTTTCTAAAATGTCTCTTGGTAAGTATTCTACCTGCCTGGCTTCGTGGCTGTGGCATGGGTTTCAAACAGTCTCTTGGTATGGTCTACCCTCTCCATGGTTAGTTACATGGTATCTTATTTTCTTATCTCTTATTTGCCAGTCTGGTCAACTTCTGGTTGGTCTCTTGGCTTTGCTGCTGGTTGATCTCTTAGGTTATGGCTAGGTTCACTCTGGTGGTCTCTTTGTTGGCAAGTTATTGTGCTCTTGGTTTCTCACGACTTCTGGTCAGGCCACCCCCTGTTTGAGTCCCTGGTTGATTGTCAGGATGCAGGTTGGTTGGTCTCTTGATTGGTATCACCGGATCTGCTTTTTGGTCCCTTTCTAGTCGCCTGGATTTTTCTCAATTGGCTTTTGGTTGGTTGCCAGGGCCCCTACTAGTTGGTCTTTTGGTAAGCAGTACAAAATTCAGATTTTTTTTAAACCGATATTGTGGCTGCTTCTTTGAGAGAAATATTGAGTCAAGCGTAGAGAATCTAATTATTTATTAATAGTCCTATTGAGGACGGTTTACAGAGACCAGTCAAGATTTTAATACACCAATGGACAGTGGGTGTGGTTATTAATTGTGGAGAACGTGGGTCTTTTACCAGTAATTGTGAGAAGATGGCCTGGCATATGCTGTCCACTAGTTATAGTCGGCACCTTGCACCAGTCCAAACAACCCTTATTGATGATAGGTTTAAAGACAACCTTTATTGAAAGCTATCCTAGTGGTAGCTATGGAGAGCAGCCTTCAGGCTAAGTCTTGAAGGAATGTAAAGCAGCTTGGTTTACCCGATTGTAACCTCTTGAATTACTAAATGCAGCTTGCTTTCTGAGGGGTTCAAGAGAAGGGCAGCTCAGCTGCTCCTGGCTCAGATCTGCCCTGTAAGGCCCCCTGTCCCCAAGAACTCAACCTGGTCAGGTTCAAGCTCATCTGGGACAGTTCATTCTTCAGGCCTGAGATCATCTCCCTCAAGAGACTGATCTGCTTCCTGAGCCAGGGGGGAAGACACTGCCTTACCCCTGCTGCTCCTTTTCTTGAGAGGTGCCTGGTCCATTCTACCAGGATCCAGGGCCTGTTCAGCTTTTGACATTTTTGACTGAGACCAGGTCACAGCAAACACGTGCAGGGATTCCCAACATTGCTGCATGAGTCCTGAGCTCCACTTCAGCCCAAGCTGAAGTTTCCAAATCATTGCCAAACAAGCATTCAACAGGGAGGTCTGCACTTGCCACCACTTTCTTAAGGCCAGTTACCCGTCCCCAGGAGAAATTAACAACTGCCAAGGAATGGTCTGTCCTGACATTGCTAGCATTGGTCATTTGGTACATTTCACCAAGTATGATCTGCTTAGGAGCCACAAGATCTTTTGTCGCCATTGTGACGCTTGCTCCTGTGCCCCTGAATGCCAAAGCCTCTTTTCCATTGATTAACGGCTACTGTCTGTATTTGCCCAGATTACTGGGACTCACAAAGGAGGCTATATCCATGCGTCCATCACAGATCAGTACAGCCTGAGTTGGAACTCTGACTAGGCCAGACTCCACCTCAGAACCCAGGGTTAACCCTACTACACCCTTATTCTGAGTACCACCACTTGGAGCTGAACTAGGGAACAGTTGCCTTAGGGGCAATGGTGGCTGGAGTTGAGTCTTTGGACTTGGTACAGTCACTTGTCCAATGGGTATTCTGTTTACAGATATTACACCGTGGTTTCTTTTGACCTTTTCCTTTGTTAGATTGGGACTCACCCCCTTCCCCCCCCCCCCCCCCCCCTCTCCCCAGATGCAGATTTTTGGGGACCTTGAAGACTTCTGGTCTTTACCCTTGTCCCCACCCTTGTCAGAGTTTTGAGAATCCTGCGTCTTGGAGTCACCACCTTTGTTCTGAACCTTCTGCCACACCCTGGTTCTGATCCATTTGTCTGCCTTCTGACACAATTAAGGATCTGCTCGCTCATAATCAAATGGTATAATCCTTTAAAATCACACACTTTACTGCCAAATAACCAGCCCCCAGAGCCTTAGTAGCACAATCTACAAAGTCAATCCAGTCTTTAGTCTGTGCCTTTTGGGTATCCCTGAACTTCAACCTGTACTGTTCAGTGGTTAGGCCAAACCAATCTATCAGTGCACTCTTCAAGACTGTGTAATTGTCAGCATCCTCTTCTCTAACAGTGAGGAGCTTGTCTCTACCTTTGTCTGCAAAGGAGAGCCACAGGATTGCTGCCCACTGCTCCTGAGGGACCCTCTGTACTTTACAGGCCCTTTCCTTCCAGTGCAGTTATCCATTTGTGGATGTCATCCCCACTCTGGTAGGGAGGGACAATCTCGTTCAGGTTCCTATGGTCATGAGTATGCTCTCTACCTCTAGGGACACTGTTGCTGCCACCATGGGGCTCTAGCCCCCATCTATGTGAAGCTCTCTTAAGCTCCAGGGATTCCCTGTCCAAAGCTAACTGTTCCCTCTTTATCCTAAGCTTAGCTTCTTCAAACTGGATGAGTCTGCATTTTTTCTCATAAGACTCCCACCTCCTCTGTGGGAAAATGGTGCTATGAGACAGAGGTCCCTCCAGATGCACCAGAATGATTAGACTCCAGTGAAGGAGATCTTGATCTTCTTGGCACACCACCAACCCTTCCAGGTGGGGTATAGAGAGGACCACTGAGGCCTTCTTCCTCACATTCAGGGTGGATTGGATTTTCCAGGTTAGAATCATCTTGATCCTCCTGGTCAGCATCAGAGTCCTGGTCATAGGTGTGGTCACCTCTTGGCCTTTCCTCTTCTGCTGCCCCACCCACTCTGCCTACCTCATCAGACCTGGGGTCTTTCTGAGGTCATCTGCCAGCAACATCTTTGACATGTTGTGTGGTTGGGCTTTTCCCTGTCTTCAATTTCCTTGAGGCACACATAGTCCTCAATTCTTGATATGTCATATTTAGTTGGGAGAGGCCCACTAGCTTCTGCCCTTGAAGACATGACTAGTGTAGTGTAGTGTAGTGTATGCACCTACCTACTCTAGTGGGGCCTACTAAACTCTCTTGAGTTGTAGAAAGGGTGTGCTAAGCCCTTGAGACACAACTCTAACTTCAGTAGAACTTACTGTATTCTAAACTTGATTTATATGTACCTATAGTGGTTTTCAGTGAGTCACTCCAAGAGATTATCTGGTACAACAATAGCAAGCTTGAATCCAACCGCTGCACACCAATGTGAGAAGTTGGCCTGGCATATGCTGTCCACTATTTATAGTGGGCACCTTGCACCAGTCCAAACAACCCTTATTGATGATAGGTTTAAAGACAACCTTTATTGAAAGCTATCCTAGTGGTAGCTATGGAGAGTATCCTTCAGGCTAAGTCTTGGAGAGTAAAGCAGCTTGGTTTACCAGATTATAACCTCTTGAATTACTAAATGAAAGGAGAACCACACCAGGGATAGATAGATAGATAGATAGATATAGATATATATTTCTAAACACACTCTACTAACCTCTTTATGAAGTTAGAGAGCAAGGCCCAAAATAATACAATTCTAAAACGACAGTAAATAGCACAATATACAATGGGCCCTAGGGGCGGACCAACCATAAATTAAGAAAGTGGTATAAGAACCACGACTTGACTAGACAGTGCCTAGAGCATGTAGAATCACTGGGACCCCAAGGAACCACCCAAGGTAGTGACACAGGAGACCCACGGTGGACATGTGCAGTATGAGAACACAGCTACAAGCTCTGTACTATTCCATGGGAAAGTCGCAGTTGGAATTTTAGAAGTTAAGGACACTTAGGAGTGGACTTTGGGCAAGCCCCTTTAGACTTAAGGGGTTCTGGGGACAACACCCACGGGAGCACCGTAGTACTTGAGTTACCTCACCCAGGGAAGCTGGGTGCATAGGTGTTAAATGGTGTCGGGAATCGTCGTTGATTTCAATGGCGATCTGCTGCAAAGTGCTGCTGCCGGGAAGGAGAAGAGTGTCTGGTGTGATCCAAGCCTGGATCGAAGATCAGAAGAACCTGAAAGCAGAGGGGATAGAGTCTGGGTCACTTGTCAGTGACCAGGGGCACGATAGACGAATGCCCACCGATGTCGGGTGTTTCAGGTGCGAAGAGGTGAAGCTTGACTCTGCAGCCACGAGGACCAGGAGGCGTCGAGGACGACCAGGAGCTAGATTAGAGCTGTCCATCAAAGGATGTCGAGTGCTGCGGTGTCGGTGCCCGGATTGGACCCAACAAGCCTTGGCAACAGCAACCCACACAGGAAGAGAAAAGATGCTTCGGTGCGGACCAGCACCGTCCTGGGGACTCCCCAAGCGATGGAGAGTCAGGGCACGTCTGGAGCAACCAGGTAAGCCCAATTGGAAGTTGTCTTCACAGAGACCCACCAGTCGACGGACTAGGGATCGGGAAGGAACCTCAAGAGAAAACACAAAGGGCCAGCTCATGGAACACTCGTGGAGTGTAAACAGGCAATCTTCTGTGCAAATGCTGCTCAGGGTCAGGGCTACAAGTAACCCAATGCTCAGCTGCAGGAGTCGCTGGAAAGCTGATGCTTCTGCAAATGGTTGCGATGTCCAGGGGTTCGAGTTGCACAGTCTTCCACGAGGGATACAGGCCTCAGAATTGCGGAGTGCACAGATCGACCTCAGAGACCATGGAAACCCACCTCCTGTGTTGCAAAATTCTTCGGAAACCGGCGGGAGCTTCAGAGATGCAAACCGGACAGATGCGTCTTTGGTGCCTGCCTTGCAGGGGAGTAACTCCTTTACTCCAAGGGAGATTCTTCAGTCATCTAGTTCAATGTAGATCGTCGAAGTTCCAGGATTCAGTATCAGAGTTTAATTCAGGTGTAATCTAAAGTCCTGTAGTCAGGGGTTCCTTCTTTATACCCAAGGAAGGGGTTGGACATACTCTGGGGACCCACCTATGGGAGGGTCAGGAAAGAGGGGTGGCTACACCCATTTCCTTTGTCCAGTTTCGTACCAGAGCAGGGACCGGTAGCCCCTGCAACCGGTTTGAACCGGACTATGCTTTATTAGCTGGTGTCACGTCCTTTCTCCTCCCACTTCCTTGGTGGGCGGCCATCTCCTGTTGGTCCCTGGGTGGGCGGGTCGTCTGCCGCTGGTCCCTGGGTGGGCGGGTCGTCAGCTGCTGGTCCCTGGGTGGGCGGGTCATCTCCTGCTGGTCCCGGAGTGGGCGGGACGTCTCCTTCTGGTCCCGGAGTGGGCGGGTCGGGTCGCCTCCTTCTGGTCCCGGAGTGGGCGGGTCGTCTCCTGCTGGTCCCGGAGTGGGCGGGTCGTCTCCTGCTGGTCCCGGAGTGGGCGGGTCGTCTCCTGCTGGTCCCGGAGTGGGCGGGTCGTCTCCTGCTGGTCCCGGAGTGGGCGGGTCGTCTCCTGCTGGTCCCGGAGTGGGCGGGTCGTCTCCTGCTGGTCCCGGAGTGGGCGGGTCGTCTCCTGCTGGTCCCGGAGTGGGCGGGTCATCTCCTGCTGGTCCCGGAGTGGGCGTCTAGTCGCCTCCTGCTGGTCCCTGGGTGCCCAGTCGCCTCCTGCTGGTCCCTGGGTGCCCAGTCGCCTCCTGCTGGTCCCTGGGTGCCCAGTCGCCTCCTGCTGGTCCCTGGGTTGGGGACTGGCTTCCTCCTCAGTGGTCCCTGGGTTGGGGACTGGCTTCCTCCTCAGTGGTCCCTTGGTTGGGGACTGGCTTCCTCCTCAGTGGTCCCTTGGTTGGGGACTGGCTTCCTCCTCAGTGGTCCCTTGGTTGGGGGCTGGCTTCCTCCTCAGTTGTCCTTCCCTTGGTTGGGGCCTGGCTTCCTCCTCAGGGGTTACTTGGTTGGCAGTCATCTCCTGCTAGTCCCTTGGTTGGTGCCCAGCTTCCTCCTCAGTGGTCCTTCCCTTGGTTGGCAGTCATCTCCTGCTAGTCCCTTGGTTGGTGCCTGGCTTCCTCCACAGTGGTCCCTGGGTTGGGGACTGGCTTCCTCCTCAGTGGTCCCTGGGTTGGGGACTGGCTTCCTCCTCAGTGGTCCCTTGGTTGGGGACTGGCTTCCTCCTCAGTGGTCCCTTGGTTGGGGACTGGCTTCCTCCTCAGTTGTCCTTCCCTTGGTTGGGGCCTGGCTTCCTCCTCCGGGGTTACTTGATTGTCAGTCATCTCCTGCTAGTCCCTTGGTTGGTGCCCGGCTTCCTCCTCAGTGGTCCTTCCCTTGGTTGGCAGTCATCTCCTGCTAGTCCCTTGGTTGGTGCCTGGCTTCCTCCTTAGTGGTCCTTAGGTTGGCACCTGGCTTCTTCCTCAGTGGTCCTTTGGTTGGCGCCTGGCTTCCTCGTCAGTGCTCTCTTGGTTGGCAGTTGTCTCCTGCTAGTCCCTTGATTGACACCTGGCTTTCTCCTCAGTGGTCACTTGGCTGGCACCTGGCTTCCTCCTCAGTGGTCTCTTTGTTGGCAGTCGTCTCATGCTAGTCCCTCTGTTGGCGCCTGGCTTCCTCCTCCGTGCTCTCTTGGTTGGCAGTCGTCTCCTGCTAGTCCCTTGGTTGGTGACTGGCTTCCTTTCTCAGTAGTCTCTTGTTTGGCAGTAGTCTCATGCTATCCTTCGGTTGGTGCCTGGTGCTCCCTTGGTTGGCGCCTGGCTTCCTTCTCAGTGGTCCCTTGGTTGGCACCTGTCTTCCTCAGTGGTCCTTTGGTTGGCACCTGGCTTCCTCCTCAATGACTTTTGGTTGGCAGTCATCTCCTGCTAGGCCCTTGGTTGGCACCTGGCTTCCTTCTCAGTGGTATCTTGGTTGGCAGTCGTCTCATGCTAGTCCTTCGGTTGGCACTTGGAGCTCCCTCCTCAGTGGTCTCCTGGTTGGCACCTGGCTTCCTTGTCAGTGGTCCCTTGGTTGGCGCCTGGCTTCCTCCTCAGTGGCCCCTTGGTTGGCGCCTGGCTGCCCCCTCAGTGGTATCTTGGTTGGCGCCTGGCTTCCTCCTCGGAGGTGTCCTGGTTGGCACCACACTTGCGTTTGGCTGTCGGGCTTTGCACGAGGGAAGCCACGTGCCCGTCCGCCGTCCTTTCTGACAGGCCCTGAGAGCCGCATCCTTTAGATGTCGTGCCCGGTTCGTCGCCGTTCTCTTGTCCCGCGTTCGGCTGCAGATGATGAAAAAGAAGCCGCGAATGAAAGCCGCCGGCGAGGCTCATTATCGCTGGCGGCCTTTGTTCGAGGCTCCAAGGTCCCCCGTTCGGTGCCTGCCCTCCTCGGCTCTGACGCTGCCTTCGGGGTCTTTGTGCGGCATCCTTTGTGCCCCCTGTGTGATGCTCGCCCTCTCCGCCCCCCGCTCCTACCAGTGCCCCATAACTTACCTCCTTAGTTATTCTTCTGGGTTCACCGTCTCAATTCCGTTGCTTTTGTACACACCTAAAGTCCTCTCTGGGATTAGTTCGGTACACCCCCCCCCCCCCCCCCCCGATACTCTTGTCTTTTGCCCCACCCCTCTCAACGCTCCCTCGTCGTCTCTTCCTGGTGTTCCTTCCCATGAACGCGCTTCCTCGGTGCGACCTTTGTCTACCCCTTGCCCGCGCTCTGGGCAAGGTTCGACCCGCTGTTTCATACACACCCTCGTTTTGGGGGCGCTTTAAATCCCATACGCACACCACCCCTTGAGCGCATGTTCTTGCCACCATGCGCACAGTCCGAGTCTACGCCTTATGCCCTGCCCCATAAGCGCTCTCTCTCTCTCTGTAAGCGCTTCGAACCCTCTGTGCGCAGGGTCTGTACCCCTTGCGCGCACTGTCGTACCCCGACTTCCCCGACACACTCTCCTTGTTGGCCCTGTACGTTCCCTGGCTGCCTGTTGCTTTTCCTAGGCCTCTTTCAATCCTGACCGCTGTTTTCTCTCGCCACTCCGCCCTCCATTCCCTCTCCAGCCCTGGAGTCGGCCGTTCTTTCATCCCCTCTGTCCTCTCACCCCCGCGCAGTGAAAGCCAGAAGACATCCGCGTAGGAGGGAGTTCTGGTGAATGGAAGAATGGTCTGTAAGCAGCCCATTGGGTGCCGTAAGTGTTCGTTACACAGAGGAGCAGCCGATGGACTGTGCAAGGGGAAGTCATTCTTTCCCAATAAAAGTGAACCTCCCCCTTGTCCCTAAAACTCTGTGGTTTGAAGGAATGTGCTCCCCTGCGCGTTAATGCCCAGCGATAATGCATTCCCTGTTGCAGAGCTGTTCCTGCTGATGACGTCGATGGTCTTGAGAGCCTATCAGGAAGCTCGGGGGATTGAAAGCCGGTTTCCTGTCTAGTCCTTGAAGTCGCTTCTATTGCACCGCTCGTCTTTTCAGCCCCCTCTGGGTTTCTTACTCGTAGAACCTCACGGATGGGGTAGTAATAAAACGTTTAAATAACTTAGTGTTTGATGTTAGACTAGCGGCTGTTTCATGGTGTTTCCGGGGTCACTGGATTGCAGAAATGGCCCTCAGTCTTCTAGGACTGTGCTATGCCACTGGCCCCTCGCAGTTGTGATTGGAGGATACTGAGCAGCAAAGAGGGTCATTTCTCAGGCATGGTTGGATCCAGGGCTTTAAGTGGGATGAAAAAACGGGGGGGGTCCTCTTAAAGGGGCGTGGCCAATGTAATTAAGGGCGTGGCTTAAAACACATCAGTTAAAAATCTGAGCTTAGCATAGTGTGCCGCCCGACTGGTATTTTGCTGTTTCTGTCATTGCATCCAGATATGTGATACAAGTCACATCATACCTACAAGTCAGGACTATTGGCTTTGTCAATGGTTGTTAGTTGCATAAGATAAAAAAGCAGCAACTATAGCTTGTATATAATATTGAAAAAGCTACCACTTAAAGCCCTGGTGACGCCACGACAATGTTGCTGCTTCTGAGTTACAAAAAGAGAAGTGGCAATTTGCAGTGCGCGCTATTCAATAGGGCCCCCTTTCTGGCAACAGCCCTCGGAGTCTAGTGTTTAAAAAGCAGACACATGGGAGATGTAAGAAGCAAGGATTTTCCTTGCCCTACAACGCTCACTTGGCATGATGTCATGCCGTAACTTCTGTACTTGTGGGAAGTGAGCAGTGTGAGCAGCGTACATCGATGTGCCTGCTGTCACTGCAGTCCACCTGTGCCAGGGCACAAACAGAGCCCTATAGAGACCCGTTTCAAGGCCCCCTTTAAAAAACTGCCGCTGCTCAGCACCGGTGAGACCCGGCCCACTTAAAGCCCTGGTTGAATCCTCTGCCCCTAGAGGACCATCCTGCCTCTGTGACCTTTCATGATGGGTCAAGTACCATGTGGGGTCATTGTACTGGGGTGGAAGGTAATGGCACTGGGCACTTCCAAGTGGAGGTTACAGTTGCAGGTTTAGTATGCCTTGGCACACATACTCATTTGTGGGGGTCATGCTCCCAGTCTCGGTACCAACCTGTGTGTAGTAGGTGTGCCGCAGAGCGGGACACTGGAGGTGTCCTTGGCCGGAAGAGGGTGTGGAGCATGGGTCCCCTAAGGGAGGGGATGGGGAGAACATTCCAGGTGTTCATTGTTGAAGGCAGTGTGTGCCCATCAGGGTGGGTCACCACCCATCCTCTCACCTGCACCCAGTGGCCTCTGCTCGGCTCTCCACCTTGGTTTAGCTGCTCCGGTTTGGGAACAGCAGCAGCTCCTTTGTCTTCAGGGGACTTGAAGGCCGGTGTCCGTCGGCTCCGGGGGGTTTTAGGGCAGTAGGTAATTTAGGCAGGGCGGTCCAGGCCCAGCAAAAAGCTTCACCCATTTTGGTGCCCGCAGACTCACAGGGTGATGCCAAGGGCTGGTTTGAGGGCTTCGGTTGGTGGATCTTAGTTGCCAGGAAGCATTGTGTCGCCATAGTGGGCAGCTTTCTTCATGATGTAAGGGGCATGGGTGGCACGAAGAACTATCAATGTATACATGAGCTGTGTGGGCATATGGCAACTATAGGGCATGTACTTATTCAGCCTACTTCGACTGTATATTTGAGAATTGTTTTACAAGCAAATTAGTATCAGTAAACGTTCCTAATACTAACACATTTTGTGAATGCAGAGGATAACTGTATTACTATGACCTGTAATATCTGTAACCTGAGACCGCTGCATCTGTAACTCCGAGTTTATTATCAGTGTAGCCTGAGGCGCAGCTGTATTGCTAGACCTCGAATTTGTAGTGGGTCATCTGAGGATAGCTATGTTCTTAAACCGTAGTCTGTAATCCATGGCACACAAGTGATGGGTGCATTCCTGAACTCCGAGCCAGCAGTATATGTAGAGGGAAGGGAAATGTGGTTTTCTTTAACTCTGTGGCTGTAAAGTGTAGTATGAAATATCAGTACCTTGAAGGATGGCTGTATTCCTAAACTGCAAGACTGTAATGTACAAGCAGGACTGTTTTTAAATTTAAATTGTGCCCAAACTCGATTTTAGTGGTAGGGGCACTTTCAAATTGATAAACTACAATATTTTGGTGTATTAAGTACCCCAGGGTCCCAGGTGTTGGAGGGGGGGAGGGGTTCAAGCAATTATAGGGAGGAACTTTATAAAATAGGTTTTAAATGCCATGGGGATAGAGAAATTGCACATTTCTCTTTCCACATTGTAGTAAAGTGCTTCCCAAAATCGACTTTTGTGCTACGGGCACTGTGGGGTGAAGATCTACATTATTTTTGCATATTCAGAACACCTAAAGTCTCCCCTAGGTGTCCCAGGGGTGGGGGGTGGGAGTCATGTAGTTATACGCAAGGTTCTTATAAAAGATGTTTTATAGGCCAGTTGTTGAATTTATCAATGCCATTCTCCTAAGTCCTTGAAAGATATTTTCTGGTGATCCCTACCATTTGTTATGAATTCATAAACTATTGCAATGTTAACCCATGTGGCTGGGGATCTATAATGGGGAAATTAAATGTCCATTTTCTCCTACACCAGGGGCCTATAAAACATTTTTTATAAGGACTCTGCTTGAATGGTCTCTGCTGCATGCAGCATGCACTGACACTTCTTTCTCTCTTCTCCAGAACCCAGACTTCCATGGCTTTTCGGAGGACCCACACGTGGACGTGTGGAACATGCGGCTGGCCTTCTTCACTGGCATCTCCCTGTGCATCGTACTGGGCTCAGTGTTCGTGGCCTACCTGCCGGACCGTGGGTGAGTAGCGCATTCTGCTGTGTCCTGGTATTGAACAGTGACCGTGCCGCTTCCAAGTGGGCACAGCTCTTCAGTCATGAGTCGACAGGGAATATGTGCTGCATTTACAGGTGAACACAGACAGGTGGATATAGCTCCTCACAGCCACCAGGAGACACGAAATATGTGCTGTGCCTTACAGGTGAAAGAAGACCGGGAATATGTGCTGCGGCTTACAGGTGAATACAGGCCGGGAATATGTGCTGTCGTTTACAGGTGCACACAGAGCAGTAATAATTGCTGCTGCTTACAGGTGAACACAGGCAGGGACTATGTGGTGCCACTTTCAAGTGAACACAGACCAGGAAAGTGTGCTGCCACTTACAGGTGGACACAGCACCTCACGAGCAGATAGGGAATATTGAAGTGGGCTGTGGAGCTGTGTCATATTGTAATTGTATTTATATAGCGCTTACTACCCCTGACGAGGCGGCAAAGCTATTTTTGGCGAGTAGCACGCTACTCAAGAACCCAAAAAGGATTAGTGGTGAATTAGGATAGGGAAATATGAATTAATTTAAGCAGTGGACATGTGAGTCTGTTTGTTGGATTGAAAAGGATAGTGGAAGGATAGAGGAGGGAAGAGTCTAAAGTGTTTATTGGGAGATCATAGTAGGAGAGATGGGGCGGGAAGAGTCTCTAGAAATGGTTCAGGGAGATCATAGCAGTAAAATGGTCTCGGATGAGTCTAAGGAGGGATACATGAGGGAAGAATTTAGAAAGCATTATTTGGGCATTCTTCGTAGTTAAATGAGGTTTAGGGTGATGCAAGAAGGGATAGAGGAAGGAAGATTCTAGAAAGGGTTATTTGGAGATCTAGTAGTAGAAAGAGGCTTGGGGTGAGTCAGAGAATGGAGGTAGAGGATATATTGAGAGAAGTATAGGGTGAAAAATAGGGTAGTGCGTTGACGATTCTCCTAGCTGAACTAGGCACACACACACTGCAGTTTAACGCACAGCACACCACCGCCCCAACTTGACAACGGAAATCAGGGCAGGCAGGAGTCAAATGAAATATGACAATCTACCGAAAAACAAGCATGGATTTTAACAAGTAAATTGCTAAGATTACAGCAGACTTTGGGGCTACATATGTCTTAAAACAGTATCTGCAGCTCTGCCTGCACTTTGACTCTCCATGCGGTTTGTAGCAGTGACTAGCATAGCGCAGTCCCTGCAGCGTGAAGCAAACCGGTGGAGCTGGAGCAGAGGTGGTTCCACTTTCAAGGCTGCTAAAAGAAGTGTAAGGCTCAGAAGTAGCGCTGAGGGCCATGTTGGTTTAATCCATCAGCACGTAGCACCTGGCCCACCTGGTTCCTAGCTCCTTCGTCCAGCTTTGAGTTTAGCCGAGGCACCTCAGAGCAACCATTTCTCTGCAAAACATACCTGTGATACATCAGTGGAAGGAACCTAGGGCTTCCCTCACTTTCATTGCTTTACTTGCATCCCTTACTTGGCTGTAAGTAATGTAAATCAGTGAATAGGTTAAATAATGCATTTTGGAAGAAACCAAAAGAAACCGTAGGACTTAGAAACTCTCTGCCGGCCTATCACCGCTTCAAAGGCTTGAACCTTGAGGGCTCACTTGGATCAAATGTACACATTTGAAAGCCCGATGAAATGCCGCTAGTGGGTCCAGCCCTATGAACAAAGTTTCCTGCATTAAAATGCTACACTACAACTGTCGTCAGTGATTCACATAGTCAGATGAACAGCTTGGAAGGCCTTATACGTGTGGCCAGCAGGTGCCCATGCGTTTGGGTGCAGAGGTGTCGAACTTGTGAACTACAAGCAGATATCCTGGACATATGTTCACACACTGATGTTGTCTGACCCAGTTTGGTTGGCGATCACTAGGCATCGACTAGGGGGGGGGGGGGGGGGGGTTGAGGTTATTTGCCACTGAAGTCCTGGGGCCACTCCTACTATGAATCTGCAAACTGGGCCAAGTAGAACCCCTTCTGCTTTTCGCCTGCAGCAGTTGTACTCCACACCCGAGCCAACTGTTCCCCAAATTCAGCCCAACTGTTCTTCAGTTCCTCGGCAGATGCACCCCTCTCGGGTCGTTCCTTCAGCTTCTCAGCAGATTCACCCCTCTCGGGCCGTTCCTTCAGCACTTCAGCAGATGCACCCCTCTCAGGCCGTTCCTTCAGAACCTCAGCAGATGCACCCCTCTCGGGCCGTTCCTTCAGAACCTCAGCAGATGCACCCCTCTCGGGCCGTTCCTTCAGTACCTCGGCAGATGCACCCCTCTCAGGCCGTTCCTTCAGCACCTCAGCAGATGCACCCCTCTCAGGCCGTTCCTTCAGTACCTCGGCAGATTCACCCCTCTCAGGCCGTTCCTTCAGCACCTCAGCAGATGCACCCCTCTCAGGCCGTTCCTTCAGTACCTCGGCAGATGCACCCCTCTCGGGCCGTTCCTTCAGAACCTCAGCAGATGCACCCCTCTCAGGCCGTTCCTTCAGCACCTCAGCAGATGCACCCCTCTCAGGCCGTTTCTTCAGTACCTCGGTAGATGCACCCCTCTCGGGTCGTTCCTTCAGTACCTCGGCAGATGAACCCCTCTCAGGCCGTTCCTTCAGTACCTCGGTAGATGCACCCCTCTCGGGCTGTTCCTTCAGAACCTCAGCAGATGCACCCCTCTCGGGCCGTTTCTTCAGTACCTCGGTAGATGCACCCCTCTCGGGTCGTTCCTTCAGTACCTCGGCAGATGAACCCTCTGAGGCCGTTCCTTCAGTACCTCAGCAGATGCACCCCCCTCTCGGGTCGTTCCTTCAGCTTCTCGGCAGATGCACCCCTCTCGGGTCGTTCCTTCAGCACCTCAGCAGATGCACCCCTCTCAGGCCGTTCCTTCAGTACCTCGGCAGATGCACCCCCCTCTCGGGCCGTTCCTTCAGTACCTCGGCAGATGCACCCCTCTCGGGCCGTTCCTTCAGTACCTCTGCAGATGCACCCCCCTCTCGGGCCGTTCCTTCAGTACCTCTGCAGATGCACCCCCCTCTCAGGCCGTTCCTTCAGTACCTCGGCAGATGCACCCCTCTCGGGCTGTTCCTTCAGTACCTCGGCAGATGCACCCCTCTCGGGCCGTTCCTTCAGCACCTCAGCAGATGCACCCCTCTCGGGCCGTTCCTTCAGTACCTCGGCAGATGCACCCCTCTCAGGCCGTTCCTTCAGTACCTCAGCAGATGCACCCCCCTCTCAGGCCGTTCCTTCAGCACCTCAGCAGATGCACCCCTCTCGGGCCGTTCCTTCAGTACCTCGGCAGATGCACCCCTCTCAGGCCGTTCCTTCAGTACCTCTGCAGATGCACCCCTCTCAGGCCGTTCCTTCAGTACCTCGGCAGATGCACCCCTCTCGGGCTGTTCCTTCAGTACCTCGGCAGATGCACCCCTCTCGGGCCGTTCCTTCAGTACCTCGGTAGATGCACCCCTCTCGGGTCGTTCCTTCAGTACCTCGGTAGATGCACCCCTCTCGGGCTGTTCCTTCAGAACCTCAGCAGATGCACACCTCTCAGGCCGTTTCTTCAGTACCTCGGTAGATGCACCCCTCTCGGGTCGTTCCTTCAGTACCTCGGCAGATGAACCCTCTGAGGCCGTTCCTTCAGTACCTCAGCAGATTCACCCCTCTCGGGCCATTCCTTCAGCACCTCAGCAGATGCACCCCTCTCGGGTCGTTCCTTCAGCTTCTCAGCAGATTCACCCCTCTCGGGCCGTTCCTTCAGTACCTCGGCAGATGCACCCCTCTCGGGTCGTTCCTTCAGTACCTCTGCAGATGCACCCCCCTCTCGGGCCGTTCCTTCAGTACCTCTGCAGATGCACCCCCCTCTCAGGCCGTTCCTTCAGTACCTCTGCAGATGCACCCCTCTCGGGCCGTTCCTTCAGTACCTCGGCAGATGCACCCCTCTCGGGCCGTTCCTTCAGTACCTCGGTAGATGCACCCCTCTCGGGCCGTTCCTTCAGTACCTCGGCAGATGCACCCCTCTCGGGCCGTTCCTTCAGTACCTCGGCAGATGCACCCCTCTCGGGCCGTTCCTTCAGTACCTCGGTAGATGCACCCCTCTCGGGCCGTTCCTTCAGTACCTCGGCAGATGCACCCCTCTCGGGCCGTTCCTTCAGTACCTCAGCAGATGCACCCCTCCAAGGCCTTCAGCCTTTCTTTCGGCAGTTACGGCAAAGTAGAGCATTCAGCATTGGGCTGCCACTTCCCTACTTGGGCCTTCAGAAGTCACCCAATCTAAGCCTACTGGGCGTTTGGCAGTCATGCAGTAGTCTTATTACATTTCCGCCAGGAGCCGAAATGAGTCTTTGGGGCCCTCAGGCACCAGGGTCGTCCTAGATCATTCTTGAGTCGTGAGCTTCTACCTGGAGGTTCCAGCCCACTGGTAATGCGATGAACCTCACAGGTTAATGGACAGATCCTCTTAATGCGATGAACCTCACAGGTTTATGGACAGATTCTCTTCCTGCACAGCAGATCTGAAAGAAACACGTTAGTTAGATTCCTCACCTTAGAATATCCCCAGGCGTCAGACTGGATCCGGAAGATTTTTCGTCAGCAATACCCCTTGCGCGTCGCTAGGCGTCGTCTGCGGCTCCGCGTCCGTCGTCGGCGTCGTGCGCCGGGATGACGTCGTCGGAGTACTTAGACGCCGCCCTCGCGCGCTGACGTCAGTTCTTCTTTTTTCCGCGCCAGTAAGCGCAGATCCGGGAGAGCTACCCCTTTTAGTCTTTTTTGACTAAATCTTTTTGATCATTTTTGATCCTTGTCTGTCGACATCTGGTGCCGGTAGGATGCCTGGGTTCAAGGCTTGTGAAGATTGTCATCGACTGATGTCGGTGACCGATCACCACCGCCGGTGCCTCTACTGCTTAGGTCTCGACCACGACGCGGAGTCGTGCAACGACTGTCAGGCCCTGACTTCGAAGGCTAGGCGGGAGCGGTCCCGCAAGCTTCTGGAGCTTCGCCACTCGGCTCCGCGTCGTGCGCGATCCCGGTCCAGGAGGAGGTCCAAGGATCGCTCGCGGAGCCCTAGCCGACGCCACCATCGCTCGTCGGGCTCCAAGTCGTCGGGTAAGTCTAAACACTCTAAGAAGTCGAAGCGGCGACATCGCTCTTCGGACTCCCCTCGCCGGTCGCGCGACTCGGCCGAGGGTCCAAGTGGTTCCACCCCCGCGGCTCCGGCGGAGCCGCAGGTGCCGCGTCCGCCCCCATACCTTCCGGTCCCTGGGGCTGACGCGGCGCCGGCGGAGATCAGTGCCTTCCTCTCGGCCATGAGGAGCCTGGCCCCGCCGTCGACGCCCGCTGGCGCGCCTTCGGGCCCCGCGGACTCGACTGGGCGACCTCGCGTGCCGGCGGCTCCGGCCCCGGCGCCGTCGACGACTCCGGTCTCGACGCCGCAGGTCCCCGTGGGGCCCTTGCCTGGGCCCCAGTCGACGCCGGTTGACCTTGTCACTCCTCCACCGGCGCCGACGCCTGAACCACCGACGCCGTCACCGGCGCCACCGACGCCGACGCCTGTGACGCCGACGCCCCGGTTTAGCCCTCATCCGGACCCGACGCCGGCACGGCGTCCGCCGACGCCGCATCCGACGCCGCTTGAGACCTACCATCTCTACAGTCCGGTTCCGATCATTCCTCCTGTTTATCAGGAATCGGAAGAAGGGGGCGACTGGGAGGGGTTCGAGGACCCTCTGGCTGTTCAGTCACAGCTTTCTCAGGACTGGGCAGATGAACTGGGGGAGGCCAGCGGACTGGACACCTCGCCAGACGCTGGATTCACTTCTCCTCCGACCGTGGCTTCGGAGGAGGGTGCAGCATTTTCTGTGGTGCTGCGCAAGGCGGCTGAGGCCCTTGGGCTCGAGTTGCCTGCCGTGGCTGTGAGGACCAACATCCTCACTGAGGTGCTTCAAACCTCAGCAAGCTCCACTGAGCCTCTGCTGCCGTTCAACGAGGCCCTCACTGACGTTCTGCAGGGCACCTGGTCCAAGCCCTCCACAGTTCCTCCTGTGGATAGGAACGTTGCCAGGCGCCACCGCCCTGCTCCGGGCGACCCCAGTTTCCTGTCCCAACACCCCACCCCCGAGAGTCTGGTTATCCAGGCCTCTACTTCCCAGTCCTCCTTCCCGACCGCTCCGCCGGACCGGGATTCCAAGAGACTCGAGCAGTTTGGCAAGAAACTGTTCTCGTCCCTTAGTTTGGGTCTGCGGTCCTTAAATACCGCCTGTCTCTTGGACCGTTATTCCCATTCCCTGTGGGATACGGTGGAGGACGTGCTGCCCCTGTGTCCGGAGGAGGTCCGGACGCGTCTTACCCAGGCTTTGGCCGATGGGAGGGATGCAGCACGGCACGCCATAAGATGTGGGCTTGACACCACGGACTCGCTAGGTCGGGCGATTTCCACCACGGTGGCGCTCCGCCGCCACGCCTGGATGCGGTCCACGTCATTTTCCGGGGATGTCCAGAACACCCTCATGGACATGCCCTTTGATGGCACTCGCCTGTTTGGTGAGAAGGCGGACAGTGCGCTGAACCGTTTTAAGGACTCCCGGGCTACGGCCAAGTCCTTGGGCCTCTCGGCTCCGCGGGCGCACACCTCCGCTTTTCGCCCCTTTCGTGGCCAAGGAAGGGGCGCCTCCTCACGTCCGCAAAGCCACCAGCCGCAGAACCAACCTGCGCGCGGTCGCGGACGTGGCTTCCGCCGTGGCGGAAATGGAGGACGACGTGGTCAGCCCACATCCACCCCGGCAGCATCCGCCTCAAAGCCTTCCTAGTCCGAGCTTTCAGGCCCATACCACGCCAGTGGGCGGCAGAGTTCGCCATCACCTGCTCCACTGGCGGTCCATAACATCGGACAGGTGGGTGCTGCAAATCGTCCGAAGGGGCTACTCCCTCCCCTTCGAGACGACCCCTCCAGCCATGCCACCACAGCACCACCGTATCTCGGGGGATCATTTGGATCTTCTCCGCGAGGAAGTTTCGGCTCTCTTGGCCAAGGGGGCCGTCGAGCACGTTCCGAGTCCAGAAGTAGGTCGTGGTTGTTATTCCCACTACTTTCTGGTTCCCAAGAAGGGCAAGGGGGGCCTGCGCCCTATCTTGGACCTCCGGAACGTCAATGCCTTCCTCCGAAAGGAAAGGTTCAAGATGCTAACGTTGGCTCAGGTTTTAGCTGCCCTAGACCCTGGAGACTGGATGGTAGCGTTGGACTTGCAGGACGCATATTTCCATATCCCCGTCCTGCCGGCCCACCGGCGTTACCTGCGGTTCACGGTGGGCCAAGAGCACTTTCAGTTTACCGTGCTCCCCTTCGGCCTCACCAGTGCCCCTCGGGTGTTCACGAAAGTGATGGCGGTGGTCGCAGCTCATCTGCGCAGATCAGGGGTCCCAGTCTTCCCCTATCTCGACGACTGGTTGTTGAAGGCGGGCTCGCCCCAGGCAGTCGTCTCCCACCTCCAGACTACGGCGGATCTCCTGCACTTGCTGGGGTTTTCCATCAACGTGCCGAAGTCACACTTGAGTCCCTCTCAGAAGCTCCTCTTCATCGGAGCGGTTCTCGATTCGGCGCAGTTCCGGGTCCATCCTCCGGAACAGCGGGTCCGGGATATACGGGCCCTGATTCCCATCTTTCGGCCTCTATCCCGGGTTTCGGTCAGGCTAGTGTTGCGGCTTCTGGGGCTGATGGCCTCCTGCATCCTACTAGTGCATCACGCCAGGCGGCGCATGCGGGCTCTGCAGTGGGACCTGAAGTTTCAGTGGGCCCAGCATCACGGCAACCTGTCCGACCATGTCTTGATCTCGGAGGGTACTGCACAGCAGTTGCAGTGGTGGCTCACGGACCGCGAGTGGGTCAAGGGCAAGAGCCTCTCCCTTCCCCAACCGGAGCATGTCGTAGTGACGGATGCGTCCCTCCTGGGATGGGGTGGCCATATGGGAGAGGCGGAGATCAGAGGCCTCTGGTCTCCGGCGGAGTCTCGTCTCCACATCAACCTGTTGGAGTTGAGAGCGATCCGGCTTGCACTGAAAGCCTTCCTTCCCTCTGTCAGGGGAAGTGTCGTGCAGGTGTTCACGGACAACACCACCGCCATGTGGTACTGCAACAAACAGGGCGGGGTGGGGTCGTGGACCCTTTGTCAGGAGGCTCTGCGCCTCTGGACATGGCTGGAACACCAGGGCGTCACCCTGGTGGTTCAACATCTGGCGGGCTCTCTGAACGCCAGAGCAGACGAACTCAGCCGCCGGTGCATGATGGATCACGAATGGCGTCTGAACTCCGAAGTGGTGCAAGGCCTCTTTCAGCAGTGGGGAGAGCCTTGGTTAGATCTATTCGCCACCGAAGAGAACGCGCAATGTCAGCAGTTCTGCGCGTTGGAATTTCCAAGGCGGCACTCGCTCGGCGACGCTTTTCGTCACGAGTGGAGTTGCGGTCTGTTGTACGCCTTTCCGCCTATACCACTTCTGCCCAGAGTGCTGAAGAAGATCAGGCGCGACCGGGCCCAAGTCATCTTGGTGGCTCCGGATTGGGCACGAAGATACTGGTATCCCGAGCTACTCAGTCTGTTGACCGATCCCCCGAGACGTCTGCCCCTTCGGGAGGATCTTCTGTCGCAGCAGCAGGGGACGGTCCTCCACCCGAACCTGTCCAGCCTCCACCTCCATGCGTGGAGATTGAGCGGCGGCAGTTGATGCCATTTGACTTGCCTCCTGAAGTCTGTGATATCATTCTGGCAGCCAGGCGTCCCTCCACAAAGTCGGTATACGCCTGCCGGTGGAACAAATTTGTGGCATGGTGCACAGCAAAGGCTGTGGATCCCCTTTCCGCCCCTCTTTCTGAGGTTCTCCTCTTCCTTCTTTCTCTGGCCCGGCAGGGCTCTGCCCTGGGCACCCTGAAAGGTTATCTTGCTGCCCTTTCCGCCTTCTTGCGGCTTCCTGATCAGCCTTCTCTTTTCAAGTCCCCTGTGGTGTCCCGCTTTCTCAAAGGCATTACACACACGTTCCCTCCTGTCCCTTTTGTAATGCCTCAGTGGGACTTGAATCTGGTTTTGACATTCCTGATGTGCGCTCCCTTCGAGCCTCTTCACAATTGCCCTCTTCGTCTTCTAACTCTAAAGACTGCTTTTCTGGTAGCCATCACCTCGGCTAGACGGGTGAGTGAGCTCCAGGCTTTATCTTCAAAGCCTCCTTTTCTATCTGTTCATCCGGACAAGGTTGTCCTTCGGCCTCGTCCCTCCTTTCTTCCTAAAGTGGTGACTCCATTTCACCTTGGGCAGTCTGTCACCTTGCCCACCTTCTTTCCGCCTCCGCATCCTTCCAAAGAGGAAGAGAGGCTCCACCGTCTGGACCCAAAACGTGCGCTCTCCTTTTATCTGGACCGCACAAAACAGTTCCGGGTGGACGACCAGCTTTTTGTTGGGTACGTGGGCGCTAAGAAGGGGAAAGCTGTGCACAAACGAACCATCTCTCGGTGGGTCGTTTTGTGTATAAAAATCTGCTATTCCTTGGCTAAAAAGGACCCTCCTGTTGGGCTGCGCGCCCATTCTACTCGGGCCACGGCGGCTACTACTGCCTTGGGACGGGGAGTCCCTTTGCAGGACATCTGTCAGGCGGCGACGTGGGCTTCGCTACACACGTTTGCCAGGCATTATTGCCTTGACAGCCAAGTCCGGAGGGATGGCTTCTTTGGCCGTTCTGTCCTCCAGGACTTTCTGGTGTGATCTTGGTTCGCAGACCCACCACCGGGGATGGTATTGCTTGGGTATCTATTCTAAGGTGAGGAATCTAACTAACGTGTTTCTTTCAGATGAACAAGTTACTAACCTTCGGTAACGATGTATCTGTAAGAAACATTAGTTAGTTAGATTCCTCACCGACCCACCCATCCTCCCCGTTCTGCGAACTGACATCTAGGGTTAAGGTTGTCCTTTCAGGCCCCTAGATTTTATTTTTGGCACCAGTGTCGGTCTTTGCATGGCTCTGCGTTCCTGGCGCGGAAGGCTATGTACAAGAACTGACGTCAGCGCGCGAGGGCGGCGTCTAAGTACTCCGACGACGTCATCCCGGCGCACGACGCCGACGACGGACGCGGAGCCGCAGACGACGCCTAGCGACGCGCAAGGGGTATTGCTGACGAAAAATCTTCCGGATCCAGTCTGACGCCTGGGGATATTCTAAGGTGAGGAATCTAACTAACTAATGTTTCTTACAGATACATCGTTACCGAAGGTTAGTAACTTGTTCGACAGGGCCATTCCCTCCCTCAGCAGGGGGGCTTCCAGACATATTGCTCTTCCAGCAGGAAATGTTGAATTCAGGTGATGTCACTTTATCTGCTAGACCAGCTGTCAGCCCTGGTTGCACAACAGTCCTCTGTACCCTGCTAGGCACTCCCGTCCTTGGTCATAGAGAACTTGGAAATGGAATCAAGTGGGGTTGTCTCGTTCCATTTTTCTACACAGTTTCCAGTCAGGAGCTGTGGATCTATTGTTTCAAACTGTAGAACTGGTTTGAGGTCGTTCTTTTAAGTGCCCTTCCCAGTCTGATCTCCAGATAAAGCTTTGTGTAGAGTAAGCATTCACACAGCCGATAGCAGTGGGGCTGTCTCCATCCCATAACAGAGGGTCGAAGAGACCTGTGCCACCGGCTGTCATCAGCCCAGCTGAAGGAGTCCTCTGGCAAAGATTAAAGGGCAGACTTCACCTAGAGACTTCCTTTGCACCAATGTCTGGCGTCCCACCCATCGCTACTACCATCCACCCACTGGCAGTGCCCGGGAGACTAATTAACAGCTCCTTGCTAACCGCAAGACCTCAAAATATCTAAGCAGCCGCGTTTCCACGCGCCTCACTTCAGCTGCATATGGCCAGGTACTACCTACACCCTCTCCTCCCCACTCAAGAGCCGTGACAGGAGAGAAGTTTTTGGATGCGGGGGTGTAACACCCCCCGGACGTATTTATTAAACAAAGATTAATAAACATTTATCAAAATTACCATATTTACATAATGTAGCAGAAAATATACTTTACACTGATTACAATTGATAAGTACAGATGTCAGATGGCTAACCTTAACATAACTCTAATACAAAGGTTTCCTATAAATATCTAAACAGATCTTTAATAATCATTACAATCTTTATTTTCTGCGTACCTAATAGAGCCTACGGCAAGGTCACTAACTGGGGTCAGATCCTTATCAATTTCTAACCACGCCCTCCAGCAGGAGAGCGCATGCGCAGAGGGCCCGTTCACCTTGAGGGTTTCCCCCCCCCCCCCCGGTTACCCCCGTACGCTCTGTACCTGAGCTCCATAAAGGGGCCCTTGCAGCTGTGTGCCATTTACTGGCGCCGTTGTGCACGTGCGGGATGGCCAAGCAGCCTAGACAAAGCGTGACTCCCTCCTTCCCTGCACCCAACTGCCCCTGGAGTTCTAGGAGAGACCACTTGTCCCTCCCACTTGGGCGACCCCATTCGGGAATGGCGCCGCCCCCTAAGGACCTTAAATTTACTGCTCACCAATCATGACCTTACCGCCTGACCAAAGTTAATCATAAATACGACGATTGAAGACCTGTGGATGAACAAATTAGCACTTCACAACACTGACAATTATCTCATCATCCTACAGACTAATAACATCATAATATTCCCTAACTAACACTCTCAAAACCTATTTAACAAAAGTTAAAGCCGCTTAGCGAGGCTTGGGGGCAAATTGGGGAGCCAGGAGCAAAGAGGCAGATTCCTGAGCTCCCCAGCCCTTTATAGCCCGGCCAGGGCTACTGGCCGGACGTTGCCCATTCGCGCGACCCGGAAGTGATTCAATCGCTTCCGGGTCGTGCCTTAAGGGCCAGGGCCTATGGGGGAAGGAGGCGCGCCTGCCGCGTCACGAATTTGCGCGTGAGGCACGCCTCCTGTTCCAGAGGAGGGGGCTGGCTTGACCGCCATACCTTTGGCGTGGCCGATGCCAGCCCCGCCGTTCTAGGAATGCCTGCAAAACATTTCAACTGGCAGCACAGGCCTCACCGTCCATGTTGTGCTGGGCCAGGGGTATCTAAAATGAGTCCCTCTGGCCTGCACACTCTGGCTCTCACACCCCTTGCATGTCCTACACTGGCTACACACACAGCCACACTTAACACGCACTGTGGAAGTCAGTGCAAGGGTCATACAGCGGAACTTAACACACATGGGCCAGCATACCCCTGCCCAAGTGACCCACATAAATGGGACTGGCCACTTGTTGATTGTTTTTATCCACGGTTGGCTGCCACCCCTGACCTCTTCTGCTCGGTTTCTAAACCTATACCAGAGAGAGAAGCTCACTGCCAATAATGAGAGCACATTCGGTGTGCCTCTCCAGGTCACAAGACTGGTCTGGGACCTCTCCTAGTCAGGGGCAGGCCTGGGCCTCTGCACAGCCTCTCCAGGTCACAAGACTGGTCTGGGACCTCTCCTAGTCAGGGGCAGGCCTGGGCCTCTGCACGGCCTCTCCAGGTCACAAGACTGGTCTGGGACCTCTCCTAGTCAGGGGCAGGCCTGGGCCTCTGCACAGCCTCTCCAGGTCACAAGACTGGTCTGGGACCTCTCCTAGTCAGGGGCAGGCCTGGGCCTCTGCACGGCCTCTCCAGGTCACAAGACTGGTCTGGGACCTCTCCTAGTCAGGGGTAGGCCTGGGCCTCTGCACAGCCTCTCCAGGTCACAAGACTGGTCTGGGACCTCTCCTAGTCAGGGGCAGGCCTGGGCCTCTGCACAGCCTCTCCAGGTCACAAGACTGGTCTGGGACCTCTCCTAGTCAGGGGTAGGTCTGGGCCTCTGCACAGTGCTAGATTAACCATATGCCAGGGCCTGTATGGAAAGTCCGGAAGTCAGACACTCAGGGCAGGGGCATGCCTGTCGCAGTAGCCATCTTCTGAGGCTACGAGCATAGGCACACTTTAAACAGATGTTTTAAAAATGCCGTTAATCTGCATTTTTTTTAATTCCCCCTGCTCCACAATGACAGTAGCTCAGTAGATTAACCTATCTGTGCAGGAGACGCCGAACAACCCAAGCTATCCTGCTGGTTTCCACCACCCTCCCAATGTAGGTAACATAGCAGAAACGACAGGGATGGGCTTTGAAGAGGTGGCTGCGATAATACCTGCTAGCAGCTCCGAAGGTTTTCTCCGAGCATAAGTAGTTCTCACTGTATGACGTCACTTGTGGGAAGCGTTCCCGACCACTCACAGGATCTTCAGTCGCACTTCTGGGACCTCTTCGGTTCGGGAACTCAGTGTCTGTGTTTACAATGATGTCGTCAGCGGGACAGATGGGTATCAAGAAGTGTCATGCCAGCCTAGTAACAGAATGAAGTCAGTCGGCGATTTTAAGGAAGCTCAGTGGGCTTTGCTGTGGTCTTGTGCAGCATGGTTGAAACAAACTCATTGTAATAGTTTCTCGATAAAAGTGGGCATTGTCAGCCGCTGTTTGTGCCTGCCTGCTGGCAGCGTTTCCTGTATGTTGTGGAAGAACTATTGTGTACAGAACCAATACGTACAGCGGGTTTAGGGCGACCAGTTGCTTGTTGTTTGGCTATGTTGTCTGTCTCGTCGCCCCCACCCTCGCGCAACTGCGTACCTGGGTGTACCGGTGGTGACGTGCCTGGTCCCTGCTTCCAGGCACGTCCCACAACTGTCCAGTCTTCGTGAAAGTGTCCCAGAATAACCTGCACGGATAGACGTGTGCCAGGATATATTGGTAGCGGAGTCCGGGCTGCTTGGCATGTTTGGCGCTGCCCCAACCTAATCACACGCGGGGAACAATCGGCAGCAGAAGTAGCTGGCACCCGGCCGCCGCCTCCTGAAGACGGGCGCATGCGCCGCGCATTCATTCATGGCCACCCTTTGCATATGAAGCTTCTGATGTTTATTCATAGCCGTGCACTGGCACTGGGTGAACCCCCTCCTCTGCCTTCAGTTCGTGATCACTGCACCCTGTCCAAGAAGCGCCGCGTGAAATAGCGCCAAATCGGGGAATAGCAGACGGAGAGCGCCACGTCTAGCGTTCTTTCCGTTCAAATGCCGAGTCCGTTATTGAATCGGCCTCTGCTCGGCTCACAGCGCCGGGCTCTGAACGTGGAGTGATGGGTGAATGGGTGAATGAGTTAAGGAAGGGGCACACGGAGGCTCTCCAAGGTGTGCTGCTCCAGGCCCCTCTGGTTTATTTAGAGCTGCATTATTGACAATTGGTTTGTCAGTTTGGAGAAGCCACGACCATCGGGCAGTTGTGTTTCGTTGCAGCGTGTCAGATCCTCGCAGTAGGACTTTGCTACGTCAGCCTCGTGGAATGAGGTCATACTGTACCCTCATCACCGGGCCGTAGGCCTCCGCCGCTGCTCTCAGGCAGCACCCCCTCTTTTAGACGCACTTTGACCTCGTGTGCCTGGAGGGGAGGGCACGAGGGAACTCTTGGTCTCGTAGCTGAAGCTTCGAGTCCCTGGCGGTGCATTGCCCCTACCCCAGCCTTGTGGCACCCTTCAGAATACATGAAGCGTCTTCCTCCGAGTGATACAGTTTTTTTAAACCAGTCTATTTAAATACCCTTCTTCAAAAACATCCTCTCGTGTTTGCAAGCACGCCGTGTGTTATAAAAATAGTTCTGGCTTTTGTTTTGAAGGAAAGTGTAATTTCGTTGTGCTGCGAATCCGTGCTTTGCTGAAGTCGCCCCTGCCCTCTTTATGCAGTAATTAAGCACATTTTCTTAATGAGCTCTATGCCTGGTTCCGCTTGGCTCGGAGCCGGCGTGTTTGCTGCCAGAGCTCCTTTGCATGCAGCCTGCCCGAAGCCCGGCCCGTTTCCGAAGCTGCTTTGTGCCTCGCTGCCGTAGCCTAGTGTGGACGATGTACACGTGGTGGGCTGTGGTGTACCCAGTGCTTTAAGTGGGGAAAAAAAACCTGGGGGTGCTCTAAAAGGGGCGTGGTTAATGTCTTGAAGGGGCGTGGTCTATCCGAGTAGGGGCGTGGTCTAAATCAAAATAACTAGCACTGTGTGCTTAAGAAAATCATGAGTACCGGCACTTCTCCGTGTTCTCCCATTGAGTACCGGGACAACTGGTGCATAAGTGACTGTCACTCTTTGTGCTCTGCAAATAGGCAAAGGATCAGATGTGCATGTTTTCTGAACACTTTTACATGAGTCACTGATGGTCACCGTGAGCAGCTCGCATTGCACTCAACTCCTACTACAGAGCTCTCAATAGTGGCCTGCCATAAAGACCCAACTACAACATGAATTCACACGCAGACATATGGAGGCAACTCAGCTCACTATGCTCTATACAAGAGCTGCATGACAAAAACTACAGAAACACAGCATCAGCAAAAACAAACACTTACGAAAAGAGAGATGAACTAATATATGTGAAATGTAATCAGAGACTGCAATATTGATATGGATTACCTTTGGGTTTTTACAGTTATTGTTGAATAAGCAAGGCGTGTGGTTGCCTGTAAATGCAAGGACACGAATATGGGGTCCGGTAGGGAACGGCTTCAAGTCAGTTTTTTATTACTAATGGGTATGAGACCGAGAGGACCCGTCCAACTTAAAGCCCTGAGTCCAAGTACTTGCACTCGTTATGGAGGAATGGAATGTAATGTCCGTCTGAGGGTGCACAGACAGTGATAGAGATGTTGCATTGTATTGATCGGAGTTAGGTGCTCCTGGGCGTTTTTTCTTAGCCAACTGTGCAGACTTCAGGCTTGGAGTGACTGGTCTGTCAGTCTGATGCATGAGTGGGCCGCACAGAGCTCCTACGTGCATCATTTGGAAGGTAAGGTCGTGTTTGCAGAGGGATATGCCTTTTCTTGTCTACCGCAAGCCCCAGAAATACAGAATGCTAGTATTCGGTGCTGCCACTCTAAGGGCAGAGGCGCCCAGTGTCGTCGGATCGTCTGGAAACAAACAATGTGTGATGCAACTAGGGCGATTACGGGTAAGAGGCGCAACTAGAGCCAAATTTCGGGGGGGGCTGAGCAAAAGTTTCGGGGGGAGGGCTTAAGCAATAGGCAGAGTGGAGCTGCAGGGGCTCTTAGAAGGGGTGAAACAACAGCGAGGCCTCATTAACATGCAAATGGTCTTTTAAAGACCTGTGAAGTGCTCGGGTGCGGCTGCTTTTTTGCCCGGGAAGGTGTCTCATCCCGGGCTGCCACACACGAGGGGGGGGGGGGGGGGGGCTGAAGCCCTGTGAGTCCAATGGGTGTTGCGCGGCTGTTACGGGTTGCATATTAACTTCGGTCTCTGGCGGCACACGATGTAAGGTCTTATGCGCTTACAGAGTCTGAGCACCGGCAGATTTTTTTTGGGCCCTCAAAACGGGTCCGAAAAAAATAAATAAAGAACGGACTACCTTTAGTAGCCACGAAAATAGAGCCCGATAGAGACCCGTTTCGAGGGCCCCCAAAAAAAACTGCCGGTGCTCAGACCCGGACAGACCCAACCCACTTAAAGCCCTGGGTGTACCACCCCTCGGGGCAGTCCTGGCAGGGCAGCTCTCTGGTAAGGTGCCAATGCCTGGCGCAGCGCCATGTGCACCAGCGCTGCCCCATTGGCAGGTGATTGAAGCCTTCCTTGCTTCACTTGACCTTAAACATTGAAGCCCACTGGGTCCCCCGGCCCTTTCGTTCCACTGGGTCCCCCGGCCCTTTCTTTCGTTCCACTGGGTCCCCCGGCCCTTTCTTTCGTTCCACTGGGTCCCCCGGCCCTTTCTTTCGTTCCACTGGGTCCCCCGGCCCTTTCTTTCGTTCCACTGGGTCCCCCGGCCCTTTCTTTCGTTCCACTGGGTCCCCCGGCCCTTTCTTTCGTTCCACTGGGTCCCCCGGCCCTTTCTTTCGTTCCACTGGGTCCCCCGGCCCTTTCTTTCGTTCCACTGGGTCCCCCGGCCCTTTCTTTCGTTCCACTGGGTCCCCCGCCCCTTTCTTTCGTTCCACTGGGTCCCCCGCCCCTTTCTTTCGTTCCACTGGGTCCCCCGGCCCTTTCGTGCCACTGGGTCCCCCGGCCCTTTCGTGCCACTGGGTCCCCCGGCCCTTTCGTGCCACTGGGTCCCCCGGCCCTTTTGTTCCACTGGGTCCCCCGGCCCTTTTGTTCCACTGGGTCCCCCGGCCCTTTTGTTCCACTGGGTCTCCCGGCCCTTTTGTTCCACTGGGTCCCGGCCCTTTCGTGCCACTGGGGTCCCGGCCCTTTCGTGCCACTGGGTCCCCCGGCCCTTTCGTGCCACTGGGGTCCCGGCCCTTTCGTGCCACTGGGGTCCCGGCCCTTTCGTGCCACTGGGGTCCCGGCCCTTTCGTGCCACTGGGGTCCCAGACCTTTCGTGCCACTGGGGTCCCGGACCCTTCGTACCGGAACAAAGCTTGCTCTGCTGCAAGACATGCGTCACCTGTTGTGAGTGAACCAGACACAGTGCTTGTTACTTTAGTGAAGCTTGGGCTGCTGTAAGACATGCGTCATCTGTTGTGAGTGAACCAGACACAGTGCTCGTTACTTTAGTGAAGCTTGGGCTGCTGTAAGACATGCGTCATCTGTTGTGAGTGAACCAGACACAGTGCTCGTTACTTTAGTGAAGCTTGGGCTGCTGCAAGACGTGTCTCCTATTGTGAGTGAACCAGACATGGTGCTGTTAATTACTTTAGGGAAGCTTGGGCTACTGTCGGACATGCGTCACCTGTTGTGAGTGAACCCAACACAGTGCTTGTTACTTTAGGGAAGCTTGCGCTACTGCAAGACATGCATCACCTGTTGTCAGTGAACCAGACAGTGCTTGTTGGTTACTTTAGTGGCTGCTGCCAGACATGCGTCACCTGTTGTGACGGACTTAAATTGTCACTGTGCTTGGTTATTCCTTTAGCGGAGCTTGGGCTGCTGCAAGACATGCGTCACCTGTTGTATCTGAGTGACCCAGACACAGTGCTGTCAATTAATTTGAGGGCGCTTGCGCTGCTGCAAGACATGTGTCACCGGTTGCGAGGGAACCAGACATAGTGCTTGTTAGTTACATTAGCAAAGTTGCACTCCTGCAAGACATGCATCACTTATTGTGACTGAACCAGACACAGTGCTTGTTAATTACCTTAGCGAAGCTTGCAAGAGATGCATCAGCTGTTGTCTCTAACTGAACCTGACACAGTGCTTGGTAATTACTTTAGGGAAGCTTGCGCTGCTGTAAAACATGCGTCACCTGTTGTGAGTGAACCTGACACAGTGCTTGTTACTTTAGGGAAGCTTGGGCTGCTGTAAGACATGCGTCACCTGTTGTGAGTGAACCAGATACAGCGCTTGTTAGTTACTTTAGTGAAGCTTATGCTGTACCTGTGTTTTTAGGTCTCGCCTGGGATTCGCTTGTGCGGTCTCTTCGAGACATGCAGTATTCATGATATGAGCATGAAGCCCCGCCTATATTCCACCCATATATTATATTGGCTCCTTGCATTGTCTTTCGGAATCTCTTTATTTCATTGGTTTATTTTGTTAGTAGTCCCTCCTTCTTTCTGTTTAGTATCTCCCTTTCTTATATTGTTACCTCCCACGAGGACAGCCCCTGTTATATCCATCTTACTCGTCAGGGTTATTTAGAAATCTTTGACTGCACTCTTTTTATTTTTGTCGACTTGCCTCAGCGCCTTAATTGTTCTGTTTACTTCGGTTCAGTCAGCTTCATTTGCCATGCCTGTAGGAAGGTGGAATATGACTATATGATTGCCCCCACTTTTTTCCTGGTGTTTGAATGGTTTTTGACTAGTCTGGCTGGGATCCTGCTATCCAGGACCTCAGCCTATCTGCTTACTCCCTTAAATGATTGGTGTGCATATTAGATGCACTAGTGATTGGATGCTGTGGTACTTTATGAGCCCCTAGTATATGGTACCTTAGGTACCTAGGGCATTGGTACTTCACAGGCCTACCATCGGCTGCAGCATGTATTATGCCACCCCTGGGAAGCATTCTCAATCTGACACCACAGGCCTGCTACTGCAGCCTGTGTGAGGTAGTGTTAGCACTCCTCACTGAGGTATAGGTTCCTATATCGCACCATACACACACATATAAACCTATCAGCCACCCCTATTGCAGGCCCGATCAATCCTGAGGGCAGGGTGCTTGGTTTACTATGTGAAGGGGTGCTTCTGCATGAGCAGGACCGCTCTGCAGCTGGCAGAGTCTATTCTCTGCTGATGTTTGTGGATGCGGTTAAACCATATACTCTTTAAGTGCATTATAACCTCGCGGTAAATGCTAACTTTGGAATGACTGCATCAAAACATGTCGTGTTTGGTGTCAAACAACTTGGAATCATACCCCCACACCAGTAACTGGTGTTGGAGTATGATCCCACCCTTCTAGAGAGGATGACATGTACCCACTGTACTAAACGGTAGAAATCTCCTAGAGCCCTGGCATCACAAAATGGAGGCCACCAGCACAGACACTGGGCTGCCCTCCTGCTGCTGACCGAAACTCGCAGTGGAGGAAGCCCAACAAAAGGTATCCTGTCACAGGGAGGTGTCACCACCTCCCAGACAGGATTTAGTGTATTGGAGCTGGGTTGGTGCACTCTTAGAGTGCTTTGAAGTCCTGCACTGGGGGAGCAGTAGGCTCCTCTGTGCATATGCCAGCTCAAACCGGTTCAGGGGCTACCTGCCCCTGCTTTGGTGCGAAACTGGACAAAGGGAAGTGGGTGTAACCACCCACTACCCTGACCCTCCTAGAGGAGTGGTCATAGAGCTAGTCCCTCCCCTATCTTCACTATAAGATACCAAGTATTGCCAATGCAATTCAGATTACCCTGGACGACGCTCTACAAAGAAGAATCCTGGCCCTTCGACGTTCCACTATCTTTGGAAGACTGAAGAATCTCCCTTGGAGTCAAGGAGTGACTCCCCTGCTTGGCAGGCACCTATAACCTCAATCAACGGTTGCAAACTTCACGGCTCCCGCCGGAGTCTGAAGTCCCTGTGGCCCCAGAAGTGGATTTCCTGACCTCTCGACGGCCATTTTGAGTCCCCAGCGAAGCTGTGGCATCTGGACCCCACGAGTGACAAGGAACAGCAATACCTGGGAACCGTGCACTGATTTCGAGTGCAAACCCTAAACAACGTTCTACGAACTTGTGCTTTGGACCATTTGTGGCCCAAGTCCCTAGCAGGTCTTGTTCCAAAAATCAGCGGCCTACCCCGTCCCGAGTGACCGTGGGCTCCTGGGAAACTTTTCCTGTTACTTGCCCGTTGGCTAGTGAATCTCCCGAAGACTTTCTAACCGACTTCAAGGGCTCTCCTGGTTGCTCAGAGCCTGCCCTCACTTACCCTCGCTGGGTAAGTCCATCAGACCTTGCTGGTCTGCATCACCGACTATCTTCCGTCCACACGAGATTTGCAGTTGCCAAGGCTTGTTGGCTCTAATCCGGTTGCCGACACCGTCATCAGCTGCAGACGTCGTGGGACACACCGAATCCAGCTGCTGGTCATTGTCGATCCCTCCTGGACCTCGTGAGCGAAGAGACCAATCACCATCGACGACCTGAAACGACGCGACATCTGTGGTCATCCATCCTGCTGGCCACCGGTCACTGGCAAGTGACTTTGAACACTGTCCCCTCAATTTTCAGGTCCTCTTCATCTTCAATCCACCTTCGGATTGCAGCTGACACTTCTTCAGTCGTCTCAAGTAGCAAGTCTTCATTGGTCTCCATTGAAAACAGCATCGCGACCCGACACGAAAAGACACCTATGCACCCGGCTTCCCTGGGTGAGGTTACTCGTGCACTCCGGTGCCCAAGTGTGTGTTGGCCCTCGAAATACTTAGCCTGTAAGTGGCTTGCTTGTTGACCTCTTCGAAGTGCCCTAAAACTTTAAAATACAAACCGCGACTTGCTCCATTGTAACCTATAGGAAACCCGCGGCTGTGTTTAGACACTGCACGCGTCTCCTGTGGGCTTGTTACTTACCTGCTAACACTGCAGTAGTGAAGCCCCAGCGATTCCCAAGGCCCTAGGCTGTGGCATTTTGCAAGTCGACTTTGTTAAACCATTTTCTTAGTGTATGGTCTGGTACGCTCCTAGGGCTACAGCCATATTTGTGCTTAATTTATTGAGAACTGTTGACATTTGAATGTGTATCTGGGTTCTAATCTCATAAAGAGATTAGTAGAGTGTATCTAGAAATAAATACATATATATTTCATATATATACCTGTGTGGTGTTCTTTTCATTTGGTAATTCAAGAGATTATAACGTAAAACAAGCTGCTTTACATTCCTCAGAGACTTACCCTGAAGGCTGCTCTCTACAGCTACCACTAGGATAGTTTTCTTTAAAAGGTTGTCTTAAACCTATGTACCATAAGAGTCGAATTGGACTGGTGCAAGGTGACCACTATAACTAGTGACCAGCATATGCCAGGCCAACTTCTCACAATGCCCCCCACCCCTCCCACAACACTGCTTGACCGCACGTTTTTGTTGTTGTTGTGGTTTAGTTTACGCTTTCATTTTAACAATGGCAGCCGCTGACTTTTTGTTCATGCACGGCTCGCCATATTCAGGTTACCAAATATAAACTCTGTTTTTTAAAGCAATCCATGCCCCGCTTTCTCTTAAAGAATGGCGCCCACGTGCCTTTGTATATGCGCAACTTGCCGTATTTACATTGTAAAATATGCAAGTCACTTCACAGACCCCATGTGCTTAACTCTTTTGTGAACGGTGCCCGTTTTCATATTTGCAACGCAGGCGCAGTGCTTTGTTTGAGCACAGAGCCCGCTTTTATATTACAAAAACCCGATAGTTTTCAGTTGTTTCAGTTTCTGCTGCTGTCACTTTTTGTGGGCAGGAGGTTTATCCTCCTCGCCCTTTGCTCGCCCCCCCTACTACATCAGTGCTGCCCCTCCGTCCTCTGGGCTTTCACTTGCCATCTCTGTGGCTTGCTGTGCCCGGGCACTGGCTCCACAGTGCTGGGGAGGCGGTGGCCCGCGTTGCACAGACAGTAAACTCCTTTCTGGGTGCCATGCTCCACATTTTGCCATTTATTTTTTTAACGCATTTGCTATCCAATAGGTCTTGCATCACTGAAAGTTTGAGCTATTGCATTGCAAATGCTTTTTGATTCGTGAAGCGTGGCTAAAAAACACCTTTATTGTATTCAACATTGAAAAGAATTTGCTAATTCCCATCCCCCCGCCCACACTCTTGCGACACTACAGCCCCACAGGAGCTGGGGGGTCCACACCCTCCCATTATTACCTGCAGCACTGCCAGAAAAACTGCGATTATTAGCAGCGAGCTAGGCTCGGGCATGTGTGGAGACCCCACCTCTCCAGAGTGACCCTGTCCGAGCTGTATCCAGTAGGTGCCTCACACGCTTCCTTTGTTATCCACCATTACGAAGAGAAGAGGAAGGAAAGTGAGCTTTCCCCAAGACTGAGCCCATTGAGAAGGTGAACTCGCGGCAGCTGTCCTTGCAGGGCTGGTGTCTCTCAGCAGTCTCCCAATGGAAGGTCTCTTAGAAAGAGCGGATGAACCTCCAGACCTGGTGCTGGGCACTTGTAACACCTGCATGGCTTCTTTATCTCTGCAGGACTTGAACCCAAGTGCGTGGCAATGAGATCCTATTCTGTGGCTGTCTAGTAGTTTGGCTTACAAGCAGCTGAACTTAATGATCTTTGCGTCAAAACCTGCTGGGTCATGATCTGCCAGATTGTTTGCAATACCTGACCCTGGGGATCTAGAAATGAGTGTAGAGAAAATTATGTGGAATGCTTGAACTATTCCCAGCCACTGGGAATTACTCAGGGCTGTATCCCAGCCCATCGTTAGTTTGCCCACCATGCCACCTCAGTTTGGACCCACCAATATACAAATCAGTCTTGCGCCTGCTCCAATAGCAACAGTCAAGCCCCAACTGCCAGGCCCTCCCTCCATAAGGATCATTCTGACACCCCATTTTACCAGGATGTTTTGCCCATCCTATCTGCCGGAGAGCCGACCTCTCAGATACCCCACTGTGGCTCTACGAGGACCTCTCAGGTGCCCCGTCCTGGCTCTGCGAGAACCTCTCAGTTGCCACGTCCTGGCTCTGCGAGGACCTCTCAGGTGCCCCGTTCTGTCTCTGCGAGGACCTCTCAGGTGCCCCGTTCTGTCTCTGCGAGGACCTCTCATGTGGCCCATTCTAGGACCTCTCCGGTGTCCCGTTCTTTCTTTGCAAGGACCTCTCAGGCGCCCCATCCTGGCTCTGCGATGACCTCTCAGGTACCCCTTTCTGTCTCTGCGAGGGCCTCTCAGGTGCATTCTTTAACACTGGGCTATCCTTCTCTGGGGCCGGCCTGGCACCAGAGCGGCTGCAAACCCATGCTCGGGGCTGGCCACGGGCTGGACATCTCTGGGGTCATCATGCGAGGCACCTGAGAGCGGCTGCGACCCGTGCTCAGGGCTTGCCATGGCCTGGCCTTCTCTAGGGTCGGCCTGCGAGGCACCAGAGAGCAGCTGCGACCCATGCTCTGGGCTTGCCACAGTCTGGTCTTCTCAAACTCTGGCCTAGCCTTTTCTAGGGCCGGCCTGATAGGCACCAGAGTGGCTGCGACCCGTGCTCAGGGCTTGCCATGGCCTGGCCTTCTCTAGGGTCGGCCTGCGAGGCACCAGAGCGGCTGCGACCCATTCTCTGGGCTTGCCCCTGCCTGGCCTTCTCTAGGATCGGCCTGCGAGGCACCAGAGCAGCTGCGACCCGTGCTCTGGGCTCGCCACAGCCTGGCCATTCTCCCTATGCACCCACATGTCCCTTTCCGACTACTGGAAAGACCTCTCATACGTCCTTTTCTCCAGAAACGCACCCCCACTGGACGTCCTGATCTGCTTGTACATACCTTTGAAGTGCTCCGTCCTGCTTGTGCGAGGCCACATAGATGATCTGCTGTGGGTTTTGAAGGAAAGCTCAGATGCCCTATTCTGTCCATGCAGTGACCTCTCGGATATCCTGGTCTGCTTCTGCAAGTCTTTGGATATAAAAGGACCTCTCAGATGTTCCAGTACCTCTTAGAAGCCCATGCAGCCTGTGCAAGGACCTCTTGGATTCCCCAATCTGATCGTGCAAGGGCCTCTTGGATGCCCTAATCTGCTCATGCAAGGGCCTCTTGGATGCCCTAATCTGCTCGTGCAAGGGCCTCTTCGATACCCCATTCTGCCCACGCAAGAGCCTCGTGGATACCCCATTCTGCCCGTGCAAGGGCCTCTTGGATGCCCCAATCTGCATATGCTAGGGCCTCTTGGATGCCTCATTCTGCCCGTGCAAGGGCCTCTTGGATGCCCTAATCTGCTCATGCAAGGGCCTCTTGGATGCCCTAATCTGCTCGTGCAAGGGCCTCTTCGATACCCCATTCTGCCCATGCAAGAGCCTCGTGGATGCTCCATTCTGCCTGTGCAAGGGCCTCTTTAATGTCCATTCTGCCTGTGCAAGGGCCTCTTTAATGTCCATTCTGCCTGTGCAAGGGCCTCTTTAATGTCCATTCTGCATGTGCAAGGGCCTCTTGGATGCCTCATTCTGCCCTGCAAGGGCCTCTTCAATGCCATATTCTGCACATGCAGGGGCCTTTTGAATACCCCATTTTGCACATTCAGGGGCCTCTTGGATGCCCTAATCTGCTCGTGCTAGTGCCCCCTGGATGCCCCAATCTGCTCGTGCAAGGGTCTCTTGAATACCCCATTCTGTTTGTGCAAGGGCCTCTAAAATGCTCCAATCTGCTTGTGCAAGGGCCTCTTGGATACCCCTTCTGCTTGTGCAAGGGCCTCTTGGATACCCCTTCTGCTTGTGCAAGGGCCTCTTGGATACCCCTTCTGCTTGTGCAAGGGCCTCTTGGATACCCCTTCTGCTTGTGCAAGGGCCTCTTGGATACCCCTTCTGCTTGTGCAAGGGCCTCTTGGATGTCCATTCTGCTTGTGCAAGGACCTCTTGGATGTCCATTCTGCTTGTGCAAGGGCCTCTAAGATGCTCCAATCTGCTTGTGCAAGGGCCTCTTGGATGTCCATTCTGCTTGTGCAAGGGCCTCTTGGATGTCCATTCTGCTTGTGCAAGGGCCTCTAAGATGCTCCAATCTGCTCGTGCAAGTGCCTCTTGGATGCCCCATTCTTTTTGTGCAAGGGCCTCTTGGATGCCCCATTCTGTTTGTGAAAGAGCCTCGAAGATGCTCCAATCTGCTTGTGCAAGGGCTAAGATGCTCCAATCTGCTTGTGCAAGGGCCTCTTGGATGCCCCAATCTGCTTGTGCAAGGGCCTCTTGGATGCCCCAATCTGCTCGTGCAAGGGCCTCTTGAAATACCCCATTCTGCCCATGCAAGGGCCTTTTGGATACCCCATTCTGCCCATGCAAGGGCCTCTGATGTCCATTCTGCCCGTGCAAGGGCCTCTTGGATACCCCGTCCTGCTTGTGCAAGGGCCTTTTGGGTGTCGATTCTGCTTGTGCAAGAGGTTCATGGATGCCCCATTTTGCTCATGCAAGGGCCTACTGGGTGCCCTAATCTGCTTGAGCAAGGGCCGCTTTGATGTCCATTCTGCTTGTGCAAGGGCCTCTTAGATGCCTGATTATTTTTGAAAGGACCATTTGGAAGCCCCATTCTGCCCGTGCAAGGGCTTCTCGGATGCCCCATTCTGCCCGTGCAAGGGCTTCTCGGATGCCCCATTCTGCCCGTGCAAGGGCTTCTCGGATGCCCCATTCTGCCCGTGCAAGGGCTTCTCGGATGCCCCATTCTGCCCGTGCAAGGGCTTCTCGGATGCCCCATTCTGCCCGTGCAAGGGCTTCTCGGATGCCCCATTCTGCCCGTGCAAGGGCTTCTCGGATGCCCCATTCTGCCCGTGCAAGGGCTTCTCGGATGCCCCATTCTGCCCGTGCAAGGGCTTCTCGGATGCCCCATTCTGCCCGTGCAAGGGCTTCTCGGATGCCCCATTCTGCCCGTGCAAGGGCTTCTCGGATGCCCCATTCTGCCCGTGCAAGGGCTTCTCGGATGCCCCATGCTGCTAGTGCAAGGGCCTCTTGGGTGCCTCTTCTGCCCATGCAGGGGCTTCTTGGATGCCCCTCTCTGTCCGTGCAAAGGCCTTTTGGATCCTCTCTTCGCTCGTGCAGGGGCTTCTCGGATGCCCCATTCCGCTCGTGCAAAGACCTCCTAGAGGCCCAGTCCTGCCGGACTCTCATTGCACGCTCCAGCCTTCACCATGAAACAGAATTCCTCGATGTACGCAGCGCCTTTCATCGGCCTCAGAAGGTGAACTCGCTTCCGTAGAGATCAACCCCCTGCCCCCCCCGGTCCACCCCTGCTCATGCAAGAACATAAAAGCGAAGAGCACCTTCAGAGCACACCTGCCTTTTTTGCATATCACATTTTAAACTAATGAAGAGCGCAGGGTAATAACATTATCATCAGATGAAAATAAACAAGAGGGATGTTGCTTAGCATGCAGGGAACAAAAAGCCCATCTAAAGGGGAGCGGTAATGAACGCTCGGAACAGCTGCGTTTGTTTCTTTGTCGTGCCGCCCTAACGAGGCCCTGCCACCCCGTGTTTGAACCCGGTGGAAAACAGGAAGACACTCGGGCTCAGTGAATGAAGCTCCGGTGGAGGCTTCTGGAAGCAGGATCTTGTGTTATGTGGAGTAGCCCCTGCTCGGGGCTCGCCACGGTCTGGCCTTCTTTGGGTCGGCCTGAGAGGCACCAGAGCGGCTGCGTCCCATGCTCGGAGCTCTGCAAAGGCCTGCCCTTCTCTGGGGACGGCTTGCGAGGCACCAGAGCGGCTGCAACCCATGCTCTGGGCTCGCCACGGCATGTCCTACTCAGGGGTCCGCCTGAGAGGCACCAGAGCGGCTGCGTCCCATGCTCTGGACTCGCCACGGCCTGGCCTTCTCTGGGGTCAGCCTGAGAGGCACCAGAGCGGCTTCGTCCTATGCTCTGGGCTCGCCACGGCCTGGCCTTCTCTGGGGTCAGCCTGAGAGGCACCAGAGCGGCTTCGTCCTATGCTCTGGGCTCGCCACGGCCTGGCCTTCTCTGGGGTCAGCCTGAGAGGCA
This sequence comes from Triturus cristatus, assembly GCF_964204655.1. Lineage (NCBI taxonomy): Eukaryota > Metazoa > Chordata > Amphibia > Caudata > Salamandridae > Triturus > Triturus cristatus. Next base: position 1,193,015,587 of record NC_140593.1, read on the forward strand.
CCAGAGCGGCGGTGGCCCACACTCGGGGCTCGCCACAGCCTGGTCTTCTCTGGGGCCGACCTGCGAGGCACCAGAGCGGCTACGGCCCCCACCCTGCACCAGAGCAGCTGCAGCCCATGTTTGGGGGCGCTCGCCAGCCTGGACTTCTCTAGCGCCAATATGCTGGGCACCAGAGAGGCCCATGCTCGGGGCTCGCCACGACCTGGCCTTCTCTGGGTCCGGCCTGCGAGGCACCAGAACAGCTGCAACCCGTGCTCTGGGCTTGCCATGGCCTGGCCTTCTCCGGGGCGGCCTGAGAGGCACCAGAGCGGTGGTGGCCCACACTCGGGGGGGGTGGGGGGGGGCTCGCCTCGACCAGGCTTTCCCAAACACCTGGCTAGCCTTCTCTGGGGTCTGCATGCGAGGCACCAGAGCAACTGCGACCCACGCTCGGGGCTCGCCACAGCCTGGCCTTCTCTGGGTCCGGCCTGTGAGGCACCAAAGTGGCTGCAACCCATGCTCTGGGCTCGTCGCAGCCTGGCATTCTCTGGGGCTAGCCTGCGAGGCACCAGAGCGGCTGCGTCCCGTGTTCAGTGCTCGCCACAGCCTTGCCTTCTCCAGGGCTGGCCTGAGAGGCGCCAGAGCAGCTGCGGCCCATGCTCTGGGCTTGCCATGGCCTGGCTTTCTTCGGGGCCGGCCTGAGAGGCACCAGAGAGGCTGTGGCCCACACTCTGGGCTCGCCACGGCCTGGCCTTCTCCTGGGCTGGCCTGGCCTTCTCCTGGGCTGGCCTGGCCTGGCCTTCTCTGGGGCCGAACTGCGAGGCACCAGAGCGGCTGCGGCCCCCACCCTGCACCAGAGCTGCTGCTGCCCAAGTTTTGGGGGGGGGGGGGGAGCGCTAGTCAGCCTGGTCTTCTCAGGGGCACTTATGCGAGGCACTAGAGTGGCCCATTCTCGGGGCTCGACACGACCTGGCTTTCTCTGGGATCGGCTTGCGAAGCACCATGACGACTGCAACCCATGCTCTAGGCTCACCACGGCCTTGCCTTCTCTGGGGTCGGCCTGCAAGGCACCAGAGCAGCTGCAACCCACGCCCCACGCCCTGGGCTCGCCACAGCCTGGCCTTCTCTGGGTCCGGCCTGTGAGGCACCAGAGCAGCTGTGACCCACGCTCTGGGCTCGCCACAGCCTGGCCTTCTATGGAATCAACCTACAAGGCACCAGAGTGGCTGCGACCCATGCTCTGGGCTCATCACAGCCTGGTATTCTTTAACGCCGGGCTAGCCTTCTCTGGGGTCTGCATGCGAGTCATCAGAGCAGCTGCGACCCACGCTCTGGGCTTGCCACAGCCTGGCCTCATCTGGGTCTGGCCTGTGAGGCACCAGAGCAACTGCGACCCACGCTCGGGGCTCACCACAGCCTGGCCTTCTCTGGGTCCGGCCTGTGAGTCACCAGAGCAACTGCGACCCACGCTCGGGGCTCGCCACAGCCTGGCCTTCTCTTGGTCCGGCCTGTGAGGCACCGAAGCGGCTGCGACCCATGCTCTGGGCTCGTCACAGCCTGGCCTTCTCTTGGTCCAGCCTGCGAGGCACCAGAGCGGCTGCGTCCCATGTTCAGTGCTTGCCACATCCTTGCCTTCTCCAGGGCTGGCCTGAGAGGCACCAGAGCGGCTGCAGCCCATGCTCTGGGCTTGCCATGGCCTGGCCTTCTTCGGTGCCGGCCTGAGAGGCACCAGAGAGGCTGCGGCCCACACTCTGAGCTCGCCACGGCCTGGCCTTCTCTGGGGCCGACCTGCGAGGCACCAGACCGTCTGCGGCCCCCACCCTGAACCAGAGCGGCTGCTGCCCAAGTTTGGAGGGGGGGGGTGCGCTAGTCAGCCTGGTCTTCTTGGGGGGCCATTATGCGAGGAACCAGAGTGGCCCATTCTCGGGGCTCGACATGACCTGGCTTTCTCTGGGATCGGCTTGCGAAGCACCATGGTGACTGCAACCCATGCTCTAGGCTAACCACAGCCTTGCCTTCTCTGGGGTCGGCCTGCAAGGCACCAGAGCGGCTGTCACCAATGCTCGGGGCTCCCCACGGGCTGGCCATCTCTGGGGTTCAGTCTGCGAGGCACCAGAGAGCAGGTGCGACCCATGCTCTGGGCTGGCCATCTCTGAGATCAGCCTGCGAGGCACCAGAGAGCAGCTGCAATCCATGCTATGGGCTCGTCCTGGCCTGGCCTTCTCTGAGGCCGGCCTGAGAGGCACCAGAGCGGCTGCGGCCCATGCTCGGGCCAGGCGCGCAACGCCCATTGGATCCAAAGGGCTTCAGTCCCTCGTCGTGTGTTGCAGCCCGGGCTGAGACTGCTTCCCGGGCACGCACACAGCCGTACCGAGTACTTCACAGGTCTTTAAAAGACCATTTGCTTGTTAATGGGGCTTTATTTTTTCACCCCTTCTTGGAGTCCCTGCATCTCCACTCTGCCTATTGCTGGAAGAATTAGCCCCCCGCCCCCCGAAATTCTTTCTTAGCTCTTCTCAACCCCCTCCCCCATCCCCCTGTAATTTTGCTCTAGTTGCGCCTCTGCTCAGAGGCTCCTGTGGAGTTCTCTTCATTATTTTCTGTTCCTCTGGGAATTTTTTCCTGTGGGTTATGCTGTGGGCATCTCCCTTTGTTCCATACTTCCTGCTGTGGTTGAGCGCCTCCTCTGTTGAGACCCACGGCCTGACGTGGTACTCTCCTGGAGCTTCTGTATTGCTGCCTACTTTTGTTCCGTTGCACCCTCATGTGTCTGTGGACGCAGTCTGCTCCGGTCTATGTTTGGGATTCTACCATATCCAACTCGCCCCAGGAGGTTTCCCGTCCTCCTGCCTTGCACTTGGGTCCTCTTTCCGCCTTCATTCTGCCCCTAGCACTGTTGGCTGTCTTGTTCTGGGTGGGCACCACATGTGGTCCACACTGGGTTTGTGTGCTATCACGGGGGACCCGTAGTGTTCCTTGAGCCTTGGCTGCGTTCCTTCCTGTTGTCTTCTTCCCTGGTGTTGGGAAAGGCTTGGGCACACCCTGTCTGGGGTTTGCCTATGGGCGGTAGAGTTTTCGCCAGAGCGGCTCTCTGTTATGTTTTACCTTGTGCCCCGTGTTTCCCTCTGACGGTCCCTGACCTGGGCTCAGGTTTTTCTGTTCATTGCCGCACACTTCTCAGGCGTTTCTCCTCCTGGGCTCTGCTGTGATTTTCAACAGACGTATTCTATCTCCGGATGATTTCTGGCATCATCCTGTCGATATAGATATATACTTTCTCAGACTGATTGTTACTGACTTCTTCGTTAGTGTGGTAGTCAGTATTCTCGCCTGTATCGCAGTGGCTCGGTCTTCCTTCCCGATCGGGATGTTGGGGTCGCCCTCTTTTTTTGTGGGTCATGCGGGGGTTCCCTGCAGTGGTTTCTGGGGATTGTCCCAGATTTTTTCTTTCTCTCTCCCTCTCCCTCTCCCTCTCCCTCTCCCTCTCCCTCTCCCTCTCCCTCTCCCTCTCCCTCTCCCTCTCCCTCTCCCTCTCTCTCTCTCTCTCTCTCTCTCTCCCTCTCTCCCTCTCTCCCTCTCTCCCTCTCTCCCTCTCTCCCTCTCTCCCTCTCTCCCTCTCTCCCTCTCTCTCTCTCTCTCTCTCTCTCTCTCTCTCTCTCTCTCTCTCTCTCTCTCTCCCCCTCCCCTCTCTCTCTCTCTCTCTCTCTCTCTCTCTCCCCTCTCTCTCTCTCTCTCTCCCCCCCCCTCTCTCTCTCTCTCTCTCTCTCTCTCTCTCTCTCTCCCCCTCTCTCTCTCTCTCTCTCTCTCCCCCTCTCTCTCTCTCTCTCTCCACCTCTCTCTCTCTCTCTCCACCTCTCTCTCTCTCTCTCTCTCCACCTCTCTCTCTCTCTCTCCACCTCTCTCTCTCTCTCTCCACCTCTCTCTCTCTCTCTCCACCTCTCTCTCTCTCTCCCCCTCTCTCCTTCCTGGGAGATAACTTTGGGTGTGTCCGGCTTGCCGGTGGCCCTTGGTCATTGTACCTGTGGGTACGGTTGACTGGTTGGCTACCTGGTGCTGCGCCTGTCTTCTCTGTTGACGCGCACGTGCTGTTGCTGTTACGCTTCATTCAGCTAAGCATTATGTGGTGTGGTTGTCACGGTACACAATGCCTGTTCCGTGTATTCTTGTAATTCACATCTATGTATCTCCTGGTAGTTGTAATTTGTAGGTCTCGGCATGATGCCGTCTGCCCTGACATGTCGTTTGTTGGCGCCTGCTGTTGTGCCACTCAAATTGTGTGTTCTGAATTTGTCATCATGTTTAAGTCCCTTCACTGGGCCTTTGTTCCTTACGGATCCTGGGATCCTATACTCAGTTTCCCTCTTTTCGTAGAAGTAAATGGCATTCTGCCATAGTGCACTGACCTTTCTGGTTTTGTGATTTTGTTTCGTCCCTGTCTGGCCGATAGTGGACTTGTGCCGTCCTCTGACAGATTGTGGTACTTTGCTTCCATTGCTCACGTCCCACACTGAACTGCATGGTTTGGTGTTAGCTACGCTGGCAATGCTGAGCTTTATGGATCTGGTGTCAGCCACACTTGCATTGCTACCCTGACCTTGTTTCAGTTCTTGACGGACTACTTCCTTTGGGTACTTGGTGGTTTCAGTTGCAGACCCTCCTCCAAAGGGGCATAACTTTGGTATCTATTCTAAGTTAAGGAATCTGCGGCTAGATGTCTCTATCAGATGAACGAGTTAGTTACCTTCGGTAACGATGTATCTGGTAGAGACCCAGTCTAGCCGCAGATTCCTTAACGCCTGCCCATCCTCCCCATTGTGCGAGGACCTTTCTAGGTGGGGTTCTACCGCCTTGCCTCCTTACAGGTAGCCTTGGTCTTCCTGAGGGGTGCTCTAGTTCACCTACCTCCGGGGCAGGGTGTGTCACTCTGTTTGGCACATTGGCTCTCCACCCATTCTCGTTCTTGGGTGGCTAGGTCATGTGCCTTTCAATGCTCCTCGACCCAGGTTCTTCCGGCGTGGAGATTCTTATGTTCTTCTACCCTCCCCCTGCCCTCGTCTGTTTCTCCCCATTATGGCCAGGTACTCCCTACGCCCCCTCCTCCCCACAAAAGACCCGTGACAGGGGAGAAGTTTTTGGAGGCAGGGGGCGTGACACACCCCGGCCGTATTTATTATACGAAATTAATAAACATTAAAATTAAATTTTTCAAAAACATAGCAGAAAATATACTTTACACAGATTACAAATGATAAGTTACATATATCAAATGGCTAACCTTAACATAACTCTAATACAAAGGTTTCCTGTCCATATCTAAACATATCTTTATCAATCTTTACAAACGTTATTTTCTGCGTACCTAAAAGGGGCCTACGGCAAGGTCACCAACTGGTGTCGGATCCTTATCAAATTGTAACCAAATGTTACCGCCTCCTAGCGAGGCGTGGGGGGGGGGGCAAGCTGGGGAGCCAGGAACCAAGAGGAGGCTTCCTGGGCTCCCCAGCCCTTTATACCCCTGGACGGATGTTAGCCCCTCGGCACGACCCGGAAGCGATTCGAATCGCCTCCGGGTCACGCCCGATGCCCGGGACCAATGAGGGAGAGGGGAGAGGGGGGGGGGGGGAGGGCGGCCGCCGCGTCACAAGGGTGCGCGAAAGGCACACCCCTCCCCCCGCAACCGTCGCGGAGGGGGCCGGCTCGACCGCCATACCTTTTGGCGTGGCCGATGCCGGCCCCGCCGTTCTATACTTTGAGGTCTCTGTCTGTGCTGCAGTCAATTGGTTTGAGGTTCTATTTGACTGCTACTGTTCATAAGTCATTGGTGGGGGGTGACCATTCTATGCTGTTGTTCACTTCTGGTCACTTGCCATGAGTCCTGTTGTTCCAGTCCTGTGGTCCTTTACAGTTCCATCCTGGGTTACAGACTGTCTTTCTTACAGTTCCATCCTGTGGTTGCAAACTTCCCTTCGTTTGTCATGCCGTTCGTTTCCACTGCCATTGCCTCTTGGGGAGGGGGGGGGGGCACGGCTCTTTGATTTGGTGGGACTTTTTCTGGGGCGGGTGCTCTGTGCGCTCCCTTCAGTCCCTTCAAGTGTTGAGTACTCTTTCAACATTGTGTTGTTTCCTATCATTCTAGGATTTATTATCATTGTTGTTTCAAAGGTTTTTGCACTTTTTTGGCACACTGTCCCTATACTCACAGTTTTTGTAGTGGCTCCGCGTTGTGGCGCGGAAAAGTTTCACAGTAGAAAACTGATGCCAGCACGCCGGGGGGGGGGGGGGGGCTTAAATGGCCCCATGGACGTCACTTCTGTGGATGACATCAGGACGGACCTGGGCGACACCCCCCCTCAGCGTGCAGAGGTACTGGTGGGAGTTTTTTTTTCCGGATCCAGTCTGATGCCTGGGGATATTCTAAGCTAAGGAATCTGCAGCTAGACTGTGTCTCTACCAGATCATCGTTACCGGAGGTAAGTAACTCGTTCCTCTGTCCATGGTGCCACATGCCTCTTTCATGGGTTGAGGTGCCCAGGTGGTGCTGACTCCTCCAGGCCTCATGCCTGCTGTGCCTCACTTTCCTTGGGTCAGGGGGTACTGGCAGCGCAGCAGCAGTAGCCGAGGGACTGTGGGCAGCAGGCACCCGAGGGTCTGTGGGCCCAATGCCTGCTGTCCCGAAGCCCGATGTGGGTCCTCTTTACGTGGTGAGAATGCTGGTTGGCTGCTGGCAGCTCTAGGTGGGCTGGAGGAGCCCCCACCCCGTGCGCGCTGCTGCTCTCAAGCTCCTCGATGAAAGCGCACGCCCCTGAAAGGAGACTAATGTGTGATGAGGATCAAAGAGGTCTTTGGTGTGTGCGCTGAGCCGTCGCCGTCACCTGCGTGTGTGACAAGCCGCCTCTCCTGCCGCCCCCCCCCCCCTTGCGTCTCTTCAGCACCATCAGAGGCAGTCCCGTCCTGCTGTAGGGGGCACAATGCTCCCACCCCACCCATGGAGGTCTTTGGAAGCTGCGTTACTCACTCTGCCTCAGGTGTGCCAATGCAGCAAGGCCCTCTTGTCCTGGGGGCTCTGCCGCACCCACACTCTTCACCAGACGGGGGCTGGGGGCTCTGCATGACGCTTCCCCCGCTTCTGCAGGGACAGCCGTGCTCTGGAACCAGCCTGGAGCCGCGGATCTCCGCCCCGGAGCGCCCTTGCTAACACTGTGTTCCAGGCGGCGCCAGTCCAGGGGCAGAGAGCCCTGACCCCGTCCAGGGGCAGAGAGCCCTGACCCCGTCCAGGGGCAGAGAGCCCTGACCCCGTCCAGGGGCAGAGAGCCCTGACCCCGTCCAGGGACAGAGCGGCCCGGCGAGTCACCCGTGCGGACGGTACCGGGCTCCCGTGCCTTGCACTCCACGCCAGGCTCCCCTGGGGCCGCGCCATGTTAACAGCCTGCTGCTTGAAACGTGTCTGTACCCACAGATGTGGCCCTGTTTTCCTGGAAATCTTTCATCCCTACGAGAGGTGTCACTTACAAACTCCCTTCAGATCCGCACGTCTGTAAAACACGAGCCGCCTGATGAATTTTACATCACAAGCCTTCAGCAGGGCAGGTGTTTGCAGCCTCGGATGTCTGGCAGCGATGGTATGTATGTATGTATGGAGGATCCGCATCTGGCCACAGACGTGCTCAACCAGGGCAGTGGGTCATCTTAGAATCGGCGCCTTGAAGACCCTTCGCAGCACTGTCCTGCGGACCTTTCATTGTAAGACTTCACTGTCCTTCGCGGCGAATAACAGTCTTGAAATACTGCCCATCACAAGAAACATACAGTGCCTCCAGGCAGATAACATTCAGTTCTGAAATACTGCCTCACATACAGTCCTGAAATGCCGCCCCTCACAGCGGATAACATATAGTCCTGAAATACTGCCTCTCACAGAGAATAACATACAGTCCTGAAATACTGCCTCTCACAGAGAATAACATACAGTCCTGAAATACTGCCCCTCACAGCGGATAACATACAGTCCTGAAATACCGCCCCTCACAGCGGATAACATACAGTCCTGAAATACTGCCTCTCACGGAGAATAACATACAGTCCTGAAATACTGCCTCTCACAGAGAATAACATACAGTCCTGAAATACTGCCCCTCACAGCGGATAACATACAGTCCTGAAAAACTGCCCCTCACAGCGGATAACATACAGTCCTGAAATACTGCCTCTCATGGAGAATAACATACAGTCCTGAAATACTGCCTCTCACAGAGAATAACATACAGTCCTGAAATACTGCCTCTCACGGAGAATAACATACAGTCCTGAAATACTGCCTCTCACAGAGAATAACATACAGTCCTGAAATACTGCCCCTCACAGCGGATAACATACAGTCCTGAAATACTGCCCCTCACAGCGGATAACATACAGTCCTAAAATACTGACTCTCACGGAGAATAACACAGTCCTGAAATACTGCCTCTCACGGAGAATAACATACAGTCCTGAAATACTGCCTCTCACGGAGAATAACCTACAGTCCTGAAATACTGCCTCTCACGGAGAATAACATACAGTCCTGAAATACTGCTTCTCACGGAGAATAACATACAGTCCTGAAATACTGCCCCTCACAGCGGATAACCTACAGTCCTGAAATACTGCCCCTCACGGAGAATAACATACAGTCCTGAAATACTGCCTCTCACGGAGAATAACCTACAGTCCTGAAATACTGCCCCTCACGGAGAATAACATACAGTCCTGAAATACTGCCTCTCACGGAGAATAACATACAGTCCTGAAATACCGCCCCTCACAGCGGATAACATACAGGGCTTAGTTTGAAGAAGAAAAAAAAAAGTGCCATGGCTCTCATCAGAAGACCATTGCTGCGTGCACCACACCTTGCCCATCCCAGTGCGCCAATGGCAGTACCAACACAATTACTCACACAAGTGTGACAATTCAGCCTATTCCAGGCCCCCAAAGCTATAAGAATGGCTTGGGCGGCAGTCAATAGTCATTTTTATTGTATGCTGAATTAATAAACAACTGGCGTTGTGCTCATCTTTTAAATTCGACACAGTGCTGCCATGTGGCAGACTGTCACAAGCCTGGTATTGACAATTATGTGCAGGTGCTGAGCACCGGAAACCACAGGCTCAAATTAAGCACTGTATACAGTCCTAAAATATGATCCCTCACAGCAGATGACATACAGTCCTGAAATACTGCCCCTCATAGCAGATAGCATACAGTCCTGAAATATCACCCCTCAACGCGGATAAAATACATTCTCAAAATATCACCCCTCATTGCAGATGACATACAGCCATAAAATACCACCCCATAGCGCATATAACACACAGTCGTGCAATACCGCCCCTCACAGCATATAGCATACTGTCCTGGGATACTGCCCCTCACGGCAGATTACATACAGTCCTGAAATACTGCCCCTCATAGCAGATAGCACAGTCCTGAAATATCACCCCTCAACGCGGATAAAATACATTCTTAAAATATCACCCCTCATGGCAGATGACATACAGCCATAAAATACAACCCCATAGCGCATATAACACACAGTCCTGCAATACCGCCCCTCACAGCATATAGCATACTGTCCTGGGATACTGCCCCTCACGGCAGATTACATACAGTTCAGGAATACTGCTCCTCACTGCAGATAACATAAAGTCCTGAAATACCACCCCTCACAGCAGTTAACACACAGTCCTGCAATACCGCCCCTCACAGCATTTAGCATACTGTCCTGGGATACTACCCCTCATGGCAGATGACATACTTAATCTTTCAGGGGATCCTAGTCAATAGTCATACCTTGAATAGTTCTGACCATGTGTGGGGACCCCAGAGCACATTTTAAATTATTTATTTATTTATTTATTTATTTATTTATTTATTTTCTGGACAACTCGCAATTGAAACTCCCTGGTAGGGAATCACGGGCGCAGACCACTTGAAGTGCCAAACAATTTTATTTATTCATTTTCCCCATCGATGTCAGGACGCGTTTCGGCCGTCCCAGCGGCCTTGATCACCTGTATACCAATATATATATATATTATTTGTAAAAAAATATATAACTTACGTAGTACTTTTAACAATATACGTAGATACTTACTTGCAGCCTTTGTCAAAGGCTAGAACTGTCCAAATTATATTCAGTTTTCATTTTAAACCACCCAACAATGATCAAGATATTTCTGCCATAAACAGAAAAAAAGACCATGAAATGATTTCACAACTTATTTCTTTTTTTTAAATATGAAAATTAAAGTAAATAGGAGACATTCTTGGCCCATAGGCTGTATTAAAAACATAATAGAGAAGAACTTGCAGCAACCGTGCCTTTAAGACCCCACAGGACCCCCTTGAATCACATCATGTCTAATAGGTGACACTTGGGCCAGGTCTTTTTTACTGTGATATGGAATCCAGAGTGCAAAGGATATGGAAGAGGCTGCATTAAAAATTTGCCCGGGGAGGTGGGTGAGTTGCTTATGACTTTGAGGATTCCCCTGGAAGGGAACTAGGATTACAGGTAAGTAACTTTATCCTTCTCTTCCAGGGGATCCTCATCAATAGTCCCAAGCAGTGAATCGAATAGCTAGGCAATCCCACAAACATTCAGGTGGAAAATGTTAATAGCAGCTGTCACAATTATCTAAAAAGATTCCTTAAAGAAGCCTGCCCTACATGAGTATCTGTCTCTGAGTGTCTGAGTTTGGACAGTAATGCCTGGTAGAAGTATGCACAGACCTCCATGTTGCTTGTTGACATATTTCGGAAATGGGTACATTTCTCAGTAGAGCAGCAGTTGCCGCTTTACCCTTAGTAGAATGGGCGTTCGGTCTAGCAGGTGAGTGTTTGTTAGCTAACTGGTAGGAAAGTCCTATACAGGAAACTCCCCACCTAGAGATTGTTTGCTTGGGGGTTGCTATGCCTGTTCTCATTGGACCATATTGACAGAGGTGGTCAGTCAGTCTAATGTCTTTTGTTTTATCCAAGTAAAACTTTAGTTCTCTTTTAATGTCTAAATAATGCAAAGCCCTCTCTGCTGGGGTGGATGGGTTAGGAAATAAACTTGCCAGTGAAATAGTTTGGTTAATGTGAAAGTCAGAGACCACCTTTTGGAGAAAACTAGGATGAGTCCTCATGACCAATTTATTAGAGCGAAAAACTGTATAAGGTTATTTAGCAGACAGAGACTGAATCTCACTGACTCTGTGTGCTGAAGTAATGGCAATTAGAAAGGCCGGTTTCCATGTGAGGTGCTGTAAAGAGGCGTTGTGTATTGGTTCGAAAGTAGGGCCTACTAATTTTAAAAGAATAACCTGAAGTTCCCATGGGGGAGACGGTGATCTAATCGGAGGAAATACCCTTTTTGGCCCTTCTAAAAAAATCTTTGACCTCTGGCATTTGAAAGAAAAATCTGTGTAAGCCACTTTCTGTAAGCTATAATGGCTGCGACTTGTACCTTTATGGTGTGTGTGTGGGGGGGTGATGGGTTGGGGTTGGGGAAAGAGGTTAATGACCAAATCAAAAGGGTCAGAGCTTCAAAGGACACAAGCCTGTGTTTGAAATGTTACTGACCCTGGGCAAATTGAGGCACAGACAGTGCTGCACCTGCATAGGCCCACACCTGAAGGGGGCTAGAGGGCCGGAGTAAGAATCCCCAGCAAGGCTCAGGATAAAGGGTGCAAAATGGAATTCTGGTCCCAGGAAATGGCACCACCAGAGAGGCTGGGGTGCAAGGTGGTGGTGCAAGGCCCTAAACGGGGGAGAAAAAGAACAAAATACCAGCGTACAATTGGAAGATTGGTAAACATTTAAAACTCACCCCTGGGGGGGTTCTCAAGGTTTAACCCCTTCGCTGTGGCGGGAATTCCGCCGCAGCACTGGGGGGTGTGGGGGGGCAGCGCGGTGGCGCTGTGCTCATGACGGAGCCACTCCGTCATGAGCCACGGTTGAGCTGTGCTCATGACGGAGTGGTTCCGTCATGACTCCGCCCAGTTGCATTGTCCCCCCGCACAGGCGGGGAAACAGCGCCGCGTGGGCGGAGCGGCCGCCAACGGTCACGGCATGACGGAACCACTCCGTCATGAGCACACGGCAACCGTGGCTCATGACGGAGTGGTTCCGTCATGAGCGGGGAAGGGGTTAAAGGGGGCTGCCTCGACCAGGATCCCCACATTGTGTATAGCAGTGAGAAGAAAGAAACCCACACCTAACAATGTCCGATCCCTGAAAACGCCACAGGCGGGGCTGAGACAAAGGGGTGTGGAAAGGAACACAAACATGATGTGGAGGCCACACCCAAGTTGGGGTGGCAGGACTTCTTATTTTGGGATGCCTTGCGGTAGGGTAAGACTGTCAATGGAGGGGGTATATGAAACACGGCGCTTGCAGCCAAGGGCCGCCGGAGGGCAGAACTCAAGGAACCGCTCAAGATAGCGAGTTAAGCCTACATGGGTTAAAAGGAAACCCCCACCCCTCCCTCCCCACGCACACACAAGGAGAAACTCCAGCGCAAAGACTGTAGTTCCTCAAAGAAGGTTGGATTGATTTATGGTAAGTTGATTTATGATTGACAGGTGTTGACAAGGCAATGATGCAGAAAGTGATTCATGGCCTTTCAGAATAGGTGGCATCATAAACATGTCTAAGTGATTATGATGATCTGTCGCAAATGATTTACGACCCCAGATGAGTCATAAAAATGCCAACATGATTTATAATTATCCTCAAGAATGATTTATAGCCCCTAATAAATAGCGGTAATGGGGGGCACGTACTGTAAATCAGTGTTGCAAATAAACTACGGCCAATATTTCCAACCCACAAAAGATCTGTGTATCATTGTTTGGGAGTAGGAGGCAATCGGGGGGGGGGGGGGTTTGTCTCTTGCTCCGCAGGCAGCGCTGTATATTGTTCTGTAGTACAGAATAAGGTGGGTCCCAGTTGTGCATTTAAAAAAAACACACGTAATTAAGTGCCAGCGGGCATTGATTCACTTGTACACCAAAATACTTTGTTCAATATTATTTAATCGTATTGAGCATCGTAAGATGTTCACAGACCAGAAATAAATCTAGGACAACGTATCAAACAAGTGCCACCCGTTAAGGGTGGCTCATGGTAAATTCGATTACGGCTTTTAATTTCTTTCTCACAGTCTAATGGTAAATACGTAGATACTAAGGACTTCTTATGTTAAATTCCCATGTGCCCCCCAAGGAGTCCTGAGGAAGATCCTGGTGTAAGGACACAAGCAGCCTACTTTTCTTTTGGAGTCGAAACGTCGACTACGTCACCATCTTGTGCCAGTTTGGTCAACGGTGCTTTCTCACTGTGACAGTGGATTCCAAACAATGGCTATGTACTTGTCCTCATTCAAGTTGTTAGGCTGAGCAAAGCCGGCTTTAATTGTAAATAATGGTGTGATGGATTTATTGTCACTACCTTTCCTTTTCGCTCTCCCAAGCCTCGCTTGATGCACACTGCCCTCTCTCCCTTCTTCTTCCCACCGCGTGGGGCACTTGTTTGATGCGCTGTCCCATATTTATTGCTGGTTTGTGAAAATCTTATGATGCTCAATATGATTGAATAATATCGAACAAAGTATGGTGTACAAGAGAATCAGTACCCGTTGGCACCTAATTACGTGTGTATTTTTGAAGTGTACAACTGGAATCCACCTTATTCTGTACTGTCCTTTAGCCAGGTCCCAGTGGCTTGCTTGGGTTTACCCTTTTTTTGCAATGTTCTGTTGGCACCCTGCACAGCGACACACCAGTGCTGTCCCGAGGCGGCTTCCGAAGCACTATCAAATGCAGGAACCGGAATCCATTGGGCCCCAACCAGTGCCACCACTGGGCCCCCAACCAGTGCCACCACTGGGCCCCCAACCAGTGCCACCACTGGGCCACACGTATGGTGCCCAGAATTTTAAAGGCAAAAGCTGGGACATTTCACAAAAATAGAAGGACTACAATTTTACTTCAAGCCAGCGCACAGAATGACAGCGCTCCTCTGCCGAGAATTACAGAGCAGGCAGTAAGAACATACATAAAATGCAATTTTTGAGCCCAGTAGCTTTCCTGTAAATTAAATTGCTTTCTTGGAACAACAGTTAACTATCCCTGCTTTTTAAAACATAAAAAAGCACCTCCCGCCGTTTTCAGTCGACCCTCTAAAAAAAAAAAAACCGAGATATGAGCTACATTTCCTGAAAATCTGCCGGGACAGCTGGTGAAAACCCGGGACCGTCCCGCCAACTCCGGGACGCCTCGCCCCACGTGACTTTAAACGGGGAGGAGGGGTCGAAAAGCCTGCATCTTCAGTACGCAATAGGCAGGTAGTCGCCCATAAGGGGGGGGGGGGCGGTTTATCGGGTACTGTTAAGGTCGCTCCTGCCTTACCCCAGGAGTCTGCTGAGGAGGGGCAGACACCCCCTACTGAAAGGCTGAGCCCGGATCCTGCAGTTTGCACCAGTGGTGGCCCCCTTGGAGAAGCGCGGCTTGCTGACTCGGTGTTTGCGCCTCGAGTCTCTCCCCGGGCACCTGCGTCACCCGCCCTCCTGTCTGCCGGGCTCGGTACAGCTCACAGGGCCTTGGAGTGAAGTTAACCCGTCTCTGCACCATTTTGTTCTTTTCTCAAAGACGGTGATTTTTTTTAAGCTCACTTACTCATCCCTCAAAAGAACAATATCCGAGTGAGAGGGAATATATTGAGGCAATAATTCTCCTGCTTGACACAAATGTCCTTTCACACTTGTGACTGAGGGCCCTCCCCCCCCCCCCCCCCTTCTTCTTCCGACAGTCATTTCTCGCTGATTTCATTGCACTCGCTCCTTAGGCAGCCTTCGGTTCTCGCTCTCCTGTTCTGCCCTCCCTCCTTCGTCCTCACATCGTTTTCTTCTGCCATTCGCGCTCCTCTTCTGTTTGCTTCCCTTTCTTCTATTGTTCCCTTGTTTTCTGCCCCAGTTTTCTCCAGACGTGTTTCTCTCTGACTCATTTTTTGCCACCCCTGTTCTTTTCCCCCTTCCATATGTTGCGCTTTCCACGCTCTCATTTTTTTTCTCCATAAAGATGTCTCTTTCCTCATTGTCTCCCTTTCTTCTTGTTTTCTTCAGCTTCCATACTCTGGCATACCCATTCCGTGAGTTCGCCCTTTCTTTTCTTCCCCCTTCTGTCTTTCCCTCACTTAAAACAATGGAGATTCGATGGTGGTGGCGAGTTGACTGTATTTAATCCAATGTGGAAACTGGTTGGAAGCATCTGTTAAACAGTGGTTACAACGGAAGCCTTTTACCTCCTACAAGAAGGCCTTAGTCACTCTCAAGTGGGCTGCACTCTGTGCCCATCCTAACCTCAAACCACACTCGGTGGTCTTAAAACCCATATATGGGAGGTCTCGGTTATGGGCGACTGTTGGGGTCACAAGGCAGAAAGGACAACCCTGGAGTTCGAGCCGGGTTAGCCGAGGGGCTTTGACCTTAAGTTGGAGGTGCTGCTGCTCGCTGCGGCTTCAGAAAGTCCATCCACTCTGGGTCTAGGTTTGTTACCTGGGGTGAGGTGAGACACGATCCTTTTCAAGCCAAGCTCTCCGAGTTTCCTTCGATTGTTCTGGTTCTGTCCCGGCCAGGGCCGTTTCTACCATTAGACAAGACTAGGCGGCTGCCTATGGCGGCACAAAACAGGAGTTTGGAAATATTTAATGCATTAATTCTTCTAGCCTGGATGACAGAGGGAGAGAGTGATGGTAGTAAAAGGGAGGGGGCGGCATTTTACAATTCTCGCCTAGGGCGGCAAAACGCCTAGAAACGGCCCTGGTCCTGTCAAGGCTTTGTTGTGGGCATAGTTAAACGTTACTTACCGGCCCTTTCCTCACTTGCCCCGCCAGCCATCTTTATTGAAGTCACCCATTGTGTTGCATTCCTTACAAGGGGTTTCATGTATATTTCCCCTACTTCTTTTATTTTGCTGAATTGGGGCCATGATATGGTCCTTAACTCTCTGATGTGTGCACCATGCGAGACTATGCACAGTCGAGCACTGAGACTTTGGGCCCTGTACATTTATTTTCCTCACTGCCATTGCTTCTGTGTGCTCAGAGAATTGCAGACATTTTCTGGTCAGCCTCTGTATATCACCTTTTTTCCCAACAAGTTGGTGCTTTGACCTTGGGCATCCTTTTTTTCTGAAACGGGTGTCACTTTCTACCTGGGGCAGTCTGTTACACTCGCAGAATTTTTATCTCTGCCTCACCCCTCTGAGAATGAGAGGCTGCAACATTTTGATCTAAAGAGGGCCCCTAGCTTTCGTATTGATTTGACTAGGGAGCACAGCGTGGACTATTAACTCTGTTGAATTTGTGTGTGAAAAGAAAGGAAAGGCAGTCCAGAAATGGACCTTCGCAAGGTGAATTGTCCTTTGCATTAAGCAGTCTTGCACTCTGTCAATAAAAAAAAACATCTGGTCTGACTTCACGCTAATTCTACGAGAGCGAAGGCTATGATTACAGCCCCTGCTTTGAGCATTCTTGTGTTGGAAATCTGTCAGACTTCTACATGGAGGTCTGTCCATGCCTTCACCAGGCACTGCTGTATCAACTCTCAGGTCTGCAGGGAGGGTCGTTTTGCCCCTCGACCTGCAAGAGTCCCCAATGGAAGGTTCACTCCTCAGACCCACCACCTTGTGGGCATTGATTGAGAATGTGAGGACTCTGCTGTTGGGGGTATCCATTAGAAGAACAAGTTACTTATCTTCAGTAGTGCTCTTATAGGTTCACACCAGCCACCCTCCTCTGCATTTTGTGGAGTAGCCTTTTTGTAGGTTATAAGGTCCCAAGTTAGACTTTCCACACTATCAAAATCTTAATTTGTTGGGTGCTCCACGTCGGAGGGTACAGAAATCATTTGTTGATGAACGGGTGTCCAGGCGCAGGGATGGCATCTGTATGCGGCTCAATCTCATCACATCCAAAGGCGGGGGCGATGTCGCCATGTAATCAGCCAGCGCATGGGAGCTATTTCAGAAAGTTAACATGATCAGTCTGGCACCTGGGGGACTCAAAAGGTAAAGAATCTGCAGTTATATAGAGTATCCCCCAGAAAGAGTTCCTGAAGGTAAGTAATGTGTTCATTTGGGACACAGGGATGGGGTGGCAGGACTTTGAAGGGTTCCATGGTGTCCTCTTCGGTTTGTCATATTGTCATCTTCTTCTTCAAGATATCCGCAGAGACACGTGCCACTGACTCTTCTGCTTGTCTCACTTTTTATTTATTTATTTAGAGTTTTATGTAGCGCAAACGAGACCCGAGACAACGGGTATCCGAACACTTTACACGAGCACCAATTTAGTTACAGATGGACACATTCATTTTCGATAGGCACTGGGAGATTAAGTGATTTGCCCCGAATCACAGGCTGTTGAGCGTCATTGCCGAGACTCGAACCCGATTCCCCAGATTCAAGGTCGACCACTCTAGCCGTAAAGGCTGCATCCTCTTGCTTCCTTCTCACCATTTCATTGTAGCTCTGAAGCTGCACCACTGGGGTTTCTGTTTGTACCACGTCGTTTTACTGTGGCCTGTACAGCTAGTTGTGTGTGAGTTTCTGCCGCTCAGGTTGTGTTAATACTTTTTCAAATGTAAACGTGCGTGTACGGTACGTGTGTTACCACTGACCACAAGACTGCATGTTACTTCCATTGAAACGTATATACTTGGTGGACATGTGCAGTTCCAAAAACTGCCAATTTAAAGAATTATGCTTCCAGTGAGCCTTGTTTCGCCAAACCACTACATTGAAAATGCAGTGCAACATTGCATCTTAAAATAACAAATCCATTCTAGTGAACCCTGTGATGGAGAGCTTGGCTTTTTACAGATCTCCTCCTGGGCAACCTTTATCCTAAACCTTGCTCTCTTCTGATCAGTTATCGAAACCCCAGCTCTAACTCGAAGGCTCACCATCCCCAACCCTGACCCCAACTCTACCGCGACCGTTGTTCATGTTCTCAACCCATAACCCACCTTTCAGTGGCACTCTGCCTTCCCTAGCCTAAGCGTCACCTTTTCTATATGTAAACCCTAGCAAGGGAAACTTCATTTATTTGTTATTTGGCAAACCATCTGCGTAACCAGTGTTCTTACAGCGGGCAGTGGCAAAAGCTTGTGAGACCGTTTGGCTGGAGGGCACGTGTGCCTATGGTGCCCATTGGAAGACCTTTTGTATCCCTTTGCCAGTGCCACCTTAGTTCTGTTTATGCCCTGTTTTAGAAGATGAACCATTTCATATAACTCTTGGGTACTCTCTGAAAGTGCCCCCCTGAATCTGGGTGCATATTGGCTTAAAATTCTGTTGAATACTTGACAGCTGGAGAGCCAACGAAAGAGAGAAAGCATGGCCGGGGGGAGGGGGGGGCCTTCAGGTTTGCCCTGGAGGTGTCCGCAGGATAGAGCCTGAATATTTGTGCCTTTGCTCACACCTCTGGCTCCCCTCCACTCAGAAGCTGCCACCTAGTGCCTTTTAAGCATCTTTTGATGGACAGGTGGTGCATGATTGATGGCCCGCCCATTGATCTGAGCCGTCTCTCCTACGGTTCTCCTTTGGTGTTTCCTCTGAATAATGGATGCCATTGAGAATGGAAGGCAAGAGTCTGTTCATCTGCTTTCCACGAACTTATTTTGAAAACGTTGTGACCTACCTCGGTTTTTGCTAGATACTGCCCTATTGTGGAATGCTTTTGTTCAGAATGCAAGCAGAAAGTGCCCAGCGACACTTGTGTGCCATGCATACATCCTCCATTTTTGGGATCCATCAGACGCAATTTCTGTGCCGTCATCACTGAACTCTGTATCCTACGGCCTCATCACCAATTCTGACTGTAAACCGCCTCCGTGGCTTCTCGGTAAAACGCATGGTGCCCGCACCAGTCATGATCTCTAGGGGATCAGCCCAAGAATGCTTCCTGGTGTCCAGCGTCAGGCCGACACCTATAGGACTCTTTAGGTTTGACTCCTGCCCTGGATCCATCCTGTAGTTCTTTGGTTGGGGCTATCTGAGGGGCAGAATGGGCCAGTTTAAAAAACAAAAGTTTTTCTAGGATGTCTTGACAGGGTCACTTTTCCTCAAAGCGGTACATAGGCCTTGGATCACAGGCCGCAGGCCCTAGGCCAGGTGACCATCCGAGGCAGCCTCGGGTGTTTATGGATACCTATTTTAGCACAGGTGGGAGAGTCAGACTCCTGCTTTACACTGCCCTGGGCACAGATGGGATGCACGTGGAAATACCAACCAGGCATGGTCACTATATTTATACATACATGGGGGAAGAGAGAGACTTTCTATCTTCACCCTCCAAACGCACATGTTGAAACACTCTAACAATATCGGTAAGAGTGTATTTGATCAGGTAGAGTGATTTGGAATAGTTAAAATCAGTTTCTCTGCCCTCTTGGATATTAGTCAATGTGATTTAATGCCCCTTCCTAATTTTAGAGCTTAATGTCCTCCATCTGGACCACAGAGTACGGATCTATGTACAAACAGGCAGGCGTTGAGGTTGAATTGGGGGGGGGTGGTGGTGGTCCTGAATAGGAAAGACCTTACGGCACCCAGGGGCCTCCATTATGTTCCCGTTTCAGAGCTCTTCATTGAAGGTACACTTGCAGTTGTGGTGTTTTGTGGGGCCGCAGCGTCTTAGTAGGGCATCGTTTGAATCTGATTTTGAGGTTCTTTGTCATCTTAACAATGAGGGCTGCCTGGTAACGGTTGTGAAAACATACTCTGATCTTTACTGACGTCCACCGCAGTCCAGTACAGGGGGGATGTGATGCGGACAGGAGGTGGCTGCTTCCACCCTGAGTTTGCTGTACCTCTAGTTTACATCTTCGCTTCTTGGAAGCTCCTGCCAGCAGAATGTTACCGTAGTCTGTTGCCCTTGCAAAGGTGACGCTAGATTCTTCCGAAAAGTAAGGCCAAACATGGACTGCTGTACTGATGGGATATTCCAGGGACTTTAAGGGAATCCGTCCTTGTTCAAACTAGCCAACAGCTCGTAGGTTTCTGGAAGGGAAAGCCTCTTGTGGACCAAACCTAAAACTTGCAGTTGACTTGGAACCTGGACATTGCCTGCCATTGGTTGGCTTTATTGTCACTCTAGTTTGCTTGCTGCTGATTTGGTATCTTGCGTTTGTCCCTACCATGGAGCATAGTTTCTTAACCGTCCTTTTGATTGGCTGACTTTTACCCTTCCACTGCTCACCTTTAGGGAATAACTTGTTTTTCTTTACTAAGCATTCCATGAGAGGGCATGTGTTTTCCTTCTGTCTTTCGTTTGCTTCTCTGCCAAACACACTGACCTGTGCTCTGTTGCTTACTGCCTCATGCGCTGCTCTCGCGTATGCTTTTCCATGTGCCTAATCTCCTGTGCTTTCTCCGTTGTGTGCTCTTTTCCCCTCCCTCATCCCTTCTCCCCCCAGCTTTCTATTTCTTTCTTTTTTGTAATCCCCTCTGCCTTCCCTTCTTGCTCCCTCCCTGCTCCCTCTTCGGTTGTTCACCCACCTCTCGCTGTACTTTTACATTTGCAATTTAAAAAAAACATTTCTTGGAGTGCTCAGCAGCTCCAATTTGCTGCTAGGTCTCTTCGCATGCTGAAATGTGCTTTAGCGCAGAGGACAATGTATTTTTTCAATTAACTGCGCGAAGTGGTGTCTGCCATCTTGGGTCACCAAATGTAAAAATGAATGAAATGACGCTTGCGTCAAGTCAGGCGGTGCGCACATGCGTGTTGACTCATGTGCATACCTACACCAGTAAATGTGTGTGCCCTTACTGAATGGCGCAGTGCCAGCACTTTGATGACACATGTCACGTTGGAGCGCATTTACTATTTCTTTTTTAAGTTGGACATAACCATGGGCTGCCCTGCTTGTGGGAGGAGTAGCAACAGATGTGAATGAGCCCTGCTTGATGAAGCTGAATACGTCCATGTCGGTGTCTGACTCAAGCGCCACCCTTTCTGTGTTATGAATGAGCAGGTTATCATAAAGATGGTCACGTGCACCCACTGGTCCGGCAGCATCAACCCAGCCAAAGAGCCAGTGCCCAAAATACCACCAGTGCAATGCTGTATGTCAGTGTGGGCAGTATTGAGCCCCATTACACATCTGACGTCCTGATTGGCTGTCATCAAGAAGTTCCGTAATGTCTGATGATGGGTAGTAGTGTTTATTTCTAGTCCTTGTAACAGGAAGCCATGTTTGAAGTGACCTGATGAATTATGCCCAGGAGAGGATCCTGGGCTGGGATTTTACTTCACGGTTTAAACCAAACGTGCTTGAGTGAATCGAGTTCTGGTTGCGAGCTAAATGGAGGGATTCTAAATTTTGTAATTAAACTAACCAGACCATCATAGCACTTGTTAATTATGCGTTGGGTTCGTGCTCATAGTACATGATGCACAGAAGCCATCTTCATGTCCCTCATGTCTTTAGGATGTAACTATTCAATATACCATCTAAAGGATCCACCGCTTACTCTGTTCAGAGCGGGAGAACCGGGACCACCTCCCTGTCAGCAAGACATGTTATTTCAATGTTCTGCTGCCAGCCATGCAGGAAAGGGCGGTATTTTGCAAAAAAAAATTCAGAATGGCAACGGAAATCATGTTTTAAAAAGTAGTAAAATATAATGTAAGCCACTTATTTCAAAGTGTTTTAGAAGAAACAGATCAAATAAGTGAAGTGGAAGGAGCAGAACGTGTACGGTTGATTGAATGATGTCTGGGAAGTAATGGTCCATATCCCATTGCACTATTAAGTGTACATTTTAAGTAGCTGAACCTTCTGACCTATTGATTAAACAATTCATGTATAATATCAATGTAATATTGAAACAAGGCCAGTTGAGTCAGAAATGAACAGGTTTGCCAAGACATGGTATGTTGACTCAGGAAGAAGGTATGTGTATTCCAGCCCAGTGGAGGTATCGGAAGAACTCCTTGTATGGTACCTGCATTTCTGGTAGGGCTATCAGGAAATGCACAGACACAAGTCGGCTCAGTAGTGGGAAACGACTTTGCTGCACACAAGCATCCATCAAGCTTGGATTAGAGCACATTTTGTAATCACTATTTTACCACAGTGCGGGCACGGTGCCCAATCTTTCAGGTTCCCACATCTTGACTGCGACAGGTCTCCTCTCCTCATTAGTTCATGCCTGCTGTCCCTTGCATTTTAGAGTGGCCCGGCGCTTACCCCCTAAAGGACCACCTGGTCCCTTGGCACTTGCCCACTGTTAGTCACTCGTTAGAGTGCCACGGTGCCCCGTGTATCCTATAACTTACTGCTCCTAACTTTCTTGAGGCTCACCGACTCTGCCCCATTGGCCTTGCCCACTTTTCCTTACTCTTTTGAGTGCCGTTGTTTGCAAGGGCTCGCCCCACAGGCCTTCTCCTCCTCTTTTGAGTCAGTGCCACCATGGTGCTCCACGTCTCCCCTGGTGCAGGCCTCCTCTCTCCTTGGGCTTTGCCCACTGCTCCGCACTCGTTTGCCATGAAGCCCTACATTTCCCCTGGCACAGGCCTTCTGTCCTTGGGAACTGCCCACTGCTCCTCACTTGCTCGAGTGCCACGGTGCCCCACGTCTCACTTGGTACAGACCTGCTCTGTCCTTGGGCACTGCCCACTGCTCCTCATTTGCTTGAGTGCCCCATGTCTCGCCTGGTACAGGACGCATGTACCCCTTTGGACCCTGCCCACCGCTCCCCATACATTAGTGTGTTAATTGCTGCGGCCAGCAGCCTCTTCACACGTCTCTGCTCGCCTCCATTTGCAGGTTTCATGCCTCGTCGAACACCATCACTCTGGCCTGGCTGCTGTACATATTCATTAGCCACGGTCCACAGACTCCCCTCTCGTCCTGACGGAAGCCGGCTGTGCTGCCCTTCTGGCATGGCATCATGAATCCGGGCCGGAGGGCTTGTCCTGCGAGCCAAGTGGTGGTTACTCACATGCTCCCTGCAGAGAACCAGGTGGCGGTCACTCCCTGCAGATAACCAGGTGGTGGTCACTCCCATGCTCCCTGCAGAGAGCCAGGTGGCGGTCATTCCCATGCTCCCTGTAGAGAACCAGGTGGCGGCCACTCTCTGCAGAGAACCAGGTGGCGGTCACTCGCACTCCCCCTGGAGAGAACCAGGTGGCGGTCACTCGCACCCCCCCTGGAGAGAACCAGGTTTTCAGGCCTCAAAACCCAACAATAGCAAGTGAGATTTTATCAAGTCAAGCTTGGGGAGTTAACTTGAGCTGAAAGGAACAGGTGTTCAGTTCATTCAGAAAGTGAATGAGCAATAAAGAGGCCTTTAAATTGTGATTTTGTCTTGACACATTTGCTGTCTGTTCAAGGACAGAGGTCAAATGTCAGTTTCTCTTTACCTAATTGTTGCTTATTCGTTCCTGGAAAATGGTGTTTAATTTTCTCTCTCTTATTTGAGTTAGTGCTTTGTTTCAAGTGAGTTATCAGACAATTGTGAAACAAAAGGCTGTAAGATGTCTGTTTATTTTCTAATACAACATTTAAACAGCTTGTAAATGAATAGTACAAGTATTTCAAAAATTCTCATGCATTATGGAATAACGGTTTTTGTAATTCAGAAGTGTGATGCAAACAAATATTTGCATAAAAACAAAACAAATCAGAACACTTTACTTGGTGGTGTGCAAATGACAAATACTTGCAGAAACTCGATTTCCAGAAATGTTGCTGCATATAGTTTTAAAACCACATGTCAGTGGGGAGTTCTGTGGCCATTTCAATGTAAAACCTGCTGATTGTAAATGACAGTGTGCTGCTGCTCTATGCTTTAGTTATATATTTATTAAAAGTGACAGTTTTTAAACATGATTTGAGAAACACTCCTGCCCCCGCCCGGATGACAATGTGGTTCATGAACTTAGGCAAGTCAGCGGTCATGGTTTATCCTATATGTGGCTAGATTTGTATTATGTAAGGAGAAAAAGTTTAGTCTATTAAATCAAACACAAGAGTTTTCTGTACAGCAGACATGCTGAACTCACGTATTTGAAGGTGCTCTCATGTGTGATAAAGAAGAAAATGGCATCTCAGTGAATTAAAATACTTGCCCAGGATCACATCATTTGAAACCAGGTTTTGGGTCAAGAGCATTATAATTAGGTTGAGTAGATTATTTAAGTCACTAGACCTACTGGTCCAGTAACATTTTTAAAGGCCTGGTTTTTAACACTCTATTTCCATTGTAAACCATGCTTGGAGGTGTCTGTGACTGTTTTCAGGGCAGTGGCCGAATTAAACCATACCCCACCCCACCCCACCCCACTCCCCAGCAAGGAACTGTGGCTCAACCACTCGCTCGCTGTTTTCAAGATTCTTACCCTAGCAGTCTATCACAAAGACCTAAGTAGGATTTTCAGTGATACAATTAACTTCAAGGATTTAAATGACACCTTGTGATTTATTTTGTATTTAGTTCATTTCTAGCATTACTCATCCCAATGTAGGGTGTCAGAGCACTTTACATCACACACAGACACACTGCAACATTGTCTGCTAGCACTTTTCATGATCAGTGCCTCGCTCTCTCCACGGTGTGTCACTGCTGCAGCATGGTCTGCTGGCGCCTGTCATGATCAGTGCCTCACTTTAGCCACAGGATGTCACTGCTGCAACATGGTCTGATGGCGTCTTTCATCATCAGTGCCTCACCCTCTCCACGGGGTGTCACTGCTGCAACATGGTCTGTTAGCGCCTTTCATGATCAGTGCCTCACCCCCCTCCACGGTGTGTCACTGCTGCAGCATGGTCTGCTGGCGCCTGTCATGATCAGTGCCTCGCTCTCTCCACGGGGTGTCACTGCTGCAACATGGTCTGTTGGTGCCTTTCATGATCAGTGCCTCACCCTCCACGGGGTGTCACTGCTGCAACAGGGTCTGCTGGCGCCTTTCATCATCAGTGCCTCACCCTCTCTACGGTGTGTCACTGCTGCAACATGGTCTGCTGCGCCTTTTCATGATCAGTGCCTCACCCCCCTCCACGGGGTGTCACTGCTGCAACATGGTTTGCTGCGCCTTTCATGATCAGTGCCTCGCTCTGGGCATGGGGTGCCACTGCTGCAACATTGTCTGCTAACGCCTTTCATGATCAGTGCCTCGCTCTGTGCATGGGGTGCCACTGCTGCAACATTCTGCTAGCGCCTTTCATGATCAGTGCATCACCCTCCACGGGGTGTCACTGCTGCAACATGGTCTGCTGGTGCCTTTCATGATCAGTGCCTCACTCTCCTCGGGGTGTCATGGCTGCAACATGGTCTGCTGGTGCCTTTCATGATCAGTGCCTCGCTCTGGCCACAGGATGTCGCTGCTACAACATGGTCTGCTGGCGCTTTTCATGATCAGTGCCTCGCTCTGGCCACAGGATGTCACTGCTGCAACAAGGTCTGCTGGTGCCTTTCATGATCAGTGCCTCTCATGATCAGTGCCTCACCCTCTACACAGTGCGTCACTGCTGCAACATTGTCTGCTAGCGCCTTTCATGATCAGTGCCTCACCCTCCACGGGGTGTCACTGCTGCAACAGGGTCTGCTAGCGCCTTTCATGATCAGTGCCTCACCCTCCACGGGCTGTCACTGCTGCAACAGGGTCTGTTAGCACCTTTCATGATCAGTGCCTCGCTCGCTCTCCATGGTGTGTCACTACTGCAACATGGTCTGCTGCGCCTTTCATCATCAGTGCCTCACCCCCTCCACGGTGTGTCACTGCTGCAACATGCTCTGCTGCGCCTTTCATGATCAGTCCCTCGCTCTCCACGGTGTGTCACTACTGCAACATGGTCTGCTAGCGCCTTTCATGATCAGTGCCTCACCCTCTCTACGGTGTGTCACTGCTGAACCATGGTCTGCTGCGCCTTTCATCATCAGTGCCTCACCCTCTCTACGGTGTGTCACTGCTGCAACATGGTCTGCTGCGCCTTTCATCATCAGTGCCTCACGCCATCCACGGTGTGTCACTGCTGCAACATGGTCCGCTGCGCCTTTCATCATCAGTGCCTCGCTCTGGGCATGGGGTGCCACTGCTGCAACATTGTCTGCTAGCGCCTTTCATGATCAGTGCCTCACCCTCCACGGGGTGTCACTGCTGCAACATGGTCTGCTGGTGCCTTTCATGATCAGTGCCTCACTCTCCTCGGGGTGTCATGGCTGCAACATGGTCTGCTGGTGCCTTTCATGATCAGTGCCTCGCTCTGGCCACAGGATGTCGCTGCTACAACATGGTCTGCTGGCGCTTTTCATGATCAGTGCCTCGCTCTGGCCACTGGATGTCACTGCTGCAACAAGGTCTGCTGGTGACTTTCATGATCAGTGCCTCTCATGATCAGTGCCTCACCCTCTACACAGTGTGTCACTGCTGCAACATGGTCTGCTGGCGCCTTTCATGATCAGTGTCTCACTCTCTCCACGGTGTGTCACTGCTGCAGCATGGTCTGTTAGCGCGTTTCATGATCAGTGCCTCGCTCGCTCCACGGTGTGTCACTGCTGCCACATGGTCTGCTGGCGCCTTTCATGATCAGTGCCTCACTCTGGCCACAGGGTGTCGCTGCTGCAACATGGTCAGCTGGTGCCTTTCATGATCCGTGCCTCGCTCTGGGCAGCGGGGGATTGCTGCTTCTGTACCTACACAATGAGGATAGATGATGGAGACCACAGTTGATTTGATTTATAAAGCGCCCGAATCACCCCATCAGGGGTATCTCCGCGCTAAGACTGCTATAGCCAACCAGGGAGCGACAATTCAGAACAGTAGGGTTTTCAGCAGCTTTCTCAATACCAGGAAATAAGTGCATTGGTGCAGGTGGATAGGAAGTTGGTTCCAATAGAGGGGAGCC
The DNA here is from genome assembly GCF_964204655.1 of Triturus cristatus. Classification (NCBI taxonomy): domain Eukaryota; kingdom Metazoa; phylum Chordata; class Amphibia; order Caudata; family Salamandridae; genus Triturus; species Triturus cristatus. The sequence continues at coordinate 1,193,042,501 of NC_140593.1, forward strand.
AGATGGAAGAATGCTTTGCCACCCATGCAAGCTTTTTTCAAGCGTGGGATGTGCAGCAGTGCTTTGGACCCTGACCGGAGTGACCTGGATGGCTGGTATCTAACAAATTTGTCTGATAGATGGGACCCAGGTCATGTAAAGATTTGTAGGCCATGCAGCAGATCTTGAATTTTATCCTTTTTCAAACCGGAAGCCAATGGAGCTTTTGAAGTAAGGGAAGAGAAGCTGTTCTGGGTGGGGTATTGGTAACCAGGCGGGCCGCAGTGTTCTGGACAACCTGCAATTTGTTCAAGGAAACCTCTTTGGCTGAAATCCGCAAAGCATAGCAGTAGTCCAGGCGGCTTCGCACTATTGCCTGAATCAGAGTTTTCCGCGTGGAGGATGGCAAGAAGGGGAAAACTCTTGGTAGCACGCTCAGTGTGTAGAAGCAAGCCCCAGCCGTAGAGGTGGAATCCTTCTAGGGTTAGTTTTTGATCTATCCGAAATCCTAGATTTTTTTGCCACTAGTTTTGGGGTTGGGGCAGAGACTAGTTCCTCTGGCCACCATCCAGGGGACCACCTTGTTACAGCATCTAGAAACATTATCTCTGATTTTCCTGCGTTAAGCTGGAGGTAGTTATCCCTCATCCAGTCAGCGATGACCTTCATACCCTCCGTAAAGGTGGTCTGAGTGTTAGGGTTAGTTTTGTTGAAGGAGAGTAGAAGCGGAGTGTCATCAGCGTGGGAGATAGGACAGAATCATAGTTTCCTCAAACTTGCCAAGGGAGCGTCATAAATGTTAAATAAAGTGGGGCTCAAACAAGAGCACTGCGGTACTCCCTTGGTCACGTTTTGTGGTCTGGGAACGAAAAGGGCCCAAGTTGACGGTCTGGGTTCTGTCAGGAAATTGTACAGCCATTTTAAGGCATTCCCTTGAATGCCACTGTCCCTCAGTCTCCTGAGAAGGGTCTGGTGAGAGATGGTATTGAAGGCAGTGGATAGGTCAAGCAGCACCAGAAGTACTGCTTGACCATTATCCAGGGACATTCTGATGTTGTCAGTGACCGCCACCAGTGCAGACTCTGTACTATGTCTGGGTCGAAATTCCGACTGAGAGGGATCGAGGCAGTTAGTGGATTCTACAAATTCAGATAAGTGCTTATTGATATGTTTTTTTAGGAGTTTGCTCTGTAAGGGGAGCAGAGAGATGGGACGATAGTTGGTTGCATCGTCCAAGGGGGCTTTAGGATTTTTTCTGCTGGGGATAATCTGTGCCATCCTTAATGGAGCTATTAAGAACTGAGCAGATGAGGACAGCTAGTTGCTTGGATAGCAGGGAGGTGATTTTGGCAGGGATGAGGTCCAATGGGGACCCTGATTTAACTATTGTTAGAAGAGATTCTACCTTATCCGGCGTAAGTGCTGAAAAATGCTCCAGAGTTGCGGTATTTGGAATAGACTGAGGATAGTCTATTTTAGTGCCTTTCTGAGAGTCCCTGGTTGAGGTGATTTTGTTGTATGTTGTTTCTATTTTCTGGGTGAGATGAGTTGCTATATCATCGCACAGGGCTTGGGTTGGAGCTTCTTTGGTGTCGCAAGCCTTAGGGTTGGTAAAAGTTTTTTAAATCTGGTAGAGTTTTGTAGGGGTGTTTGCTGCCTGTTCGAGTTGCTACGCAATATACATTTTGTGGACAGATTTCAGATTTTTATGGTATTGGGTCAGTGCTAGTTTATATCTTTCTTTGTCTTGTAGGTCATGAGAGGAGCGCCAGAGGTGGTCTAGTTTTTTACAATGGCTTTTTTCAGTCCGGAGTTTGGCGGAGTACCACGTAGTCTGGTGTCGTTTGGCAGATATTGAGCGCTGTTTTAAGGGGCTAGACACTGTCTGACCAAGTCAAGGGGAGGGTTGCTCCACACGATATGTTGGGGGAATGTGTTAAAATTAGATCTAGCATTTGCCGTGCCGAGTGAGTGGGCTCGTCGTTGATCTTGATTATTTTAAGTGTTGACCGCTCTGTCAGTAGTGAGGATGCCTCTTGGTTGGCGATGTTTTCACTATGCTCGTTGAAATCTCCTAAGAGTAGGAAGTTTCTAGTTGAGAATGCATGCGGGGGGATACGTTCCATCAGTTGTGGGGCAAAGCTAGAGCGAGGTCCCGGGGGTCTATATACAAGAGCTCCTTTCCAGCTGAGTTGAGAGTGTAGGTCAATTCTAAAGACTAGGGTTTCCATTATGTCATCCCTTGATTGGTCTAGGATGGAGACTCTGAGGGAGTCTTTGTAGATAATAGCTCTTCCCCCTCCCGCCCTGTGTGGTCTATCTCATTTGTGAATGCGATAGCCGTCTGGGAGAGCTCCCGCAATAGCAGGGTTAGAGCAGGGTTTAGTCCAGGTCTCTGTCAAAAATCCTCTGTGAGGGAGTTTGGTGGATTCAGATCCCAGATGTTACCTGCACATTCACCAAAAAGCAGTTGCCGCCTCCTTTGTTGTATATGCTCAGGGGAGAGCCTTCCTTTTCATTGGTATAGTGGGGTTGGCGATTTCCTTGGTGAGGTGGAATATTATTTGCCTGGGGTGGCTCTGGTCCCATGCACTGAAATCCACAGGACCTGCATGCGAAAGGTCCTTCTGTCATTGTAGGAATGGTGCATGTGTTGCGTGTGTGGGGGCCTGCATCTGTGCTGTGGAGACCCTTTCTACTACAACGAGGATCAGCATTGGTGCTGGCTGGAGAGGGGAGTACTTATGTGTTGAGGATTATCAAGCGCTTTAGATGAGTGCTCGAAGGGGCCTGGTGACCTGTCGCAGTTTTTCGGGCAGTGTGTCCTAGCCAGGTGTCAAGGCGCCCTTAGTTGGCTCCTCAGCAGCGAATTCCGTGATTGCGCCGGTGAGGCAGTGTTTGAGTACACTGATGGGCAGTGCTTGGAGGGAGTCCTGCCGCTCTGGCAGGCGCTACGGTCTCTGTCACAATGTGGTCGCACTCTGCTCCAGCACGGAGCTGGCAGGCGCCTAGAAGTCGCTCGGTTTCCAGCCTGCGCTCCTGAAACGCAAGCACTTCTTCCAGTGCCTGGAGGACGCTGGCTCGAGCTCCGAGGGAGAGGCTGGCAGTGAAGAGGCTGATGGATGGCAGCATTAGAGGCGGCCGCGGCGTGGACCCGCCAGCCAGGGGGCGCCGCCGGTGGCCCCGTCCGCCGCAGCCGTTCATCACTCTGATGGCGGCCTACATAAGTAGATCTCCGAGGCGGAGGCCTCTGGCCTCCCGCTTTTATTGGGAAATGATTGCGGCGCTCTGCTCCTGGGCCGTAGGCGCCTGGCAGCGCGTGTTAAACTGCAGGGGTCTGATGATCGGTGGCGCGTGGCGCGAGACCAGGGCTCTCGGCGCTTCGGCTCCCTCGCCTGCTTCCGGTGGGTCACACACCCCCTCCCCTTCTCATAGTGGCCTCGTCCCACTAAACGTACAGGAGGAGAGGCCCCCACAGAGCCCCTCCCGGTGGTAACAGAGGCTCTCCTGTCCTGAATCATCAGAGCTGGCCTTTGCTCGGAGCGCGCCCTGTGCAAAACGAAATGTGGCACCCTGTTCCACTAACCTCTTTATTTGTCTGGGTTTAAACGCTCTTTTCTTTGGGCCTAAGTTGCAGGGAGACTGCTGCAGGGAGCTCCAGCGCCCCTTTGTAGGTTGGCGCCCTGGGCGTGGGCCCAGTTCTCACACATGCTAAAGGATGGCCTTGGCATCATTCTTTGAAATCTGTCGCAGCCTCAAGGTAGCCCCCTGTGCAGTAGGGCCTTGAGGACTCCTCAGTTTCGAGACTCCCTCCCCCATACTCCTGACCTGCACCTTCCTGTCCATCTCCTCCAAGTAAACTGGGAGTGGCCTGGGTATACAGGCACAGAAAACAATGCAGATAAAAAGTGTGCAACATGCAAGTAGTTGAAAACACGGCACCTCGCCTTCCATGGAATCTTCCTTGCGGCTCTGTGTCTGCACAGCTACTGAGAGCCTTGCACTGGCTGCCAGTCAGGAAGAGAACAAGCTTCAGACTCGGTGCCTCGCCTTCCATGGAATCTTCCTTGCGGCTCTGTGTCTGCACAGCTACTGAGAGCCTTACACTGGCTGCCAGTCAGGAAGAGAACAAGCTTCAGACTCGGTGCCTCGCCTTCCATGGAGTCTTCCTTGCGGCTCTGTGTCTGCACAGCTACTGAGAGCCTTACACTGGCTGCCAGTCAGGAAGAGAACAAGCTTCAGACTCGGTGCCTCGCCTTCCATGGAGTCTTCCACGCGGCTCTGTGTCTGCACAGCTACTGAGAGCCTTACACTGGCTGCCAGTCAGGAAGAGAACAAGCTTCAGACTCGGTGCCTCGCCTTCCATGGAGTCTTCCTTGCGGCTCTGTGTCTGCACAGCTACTGAGAGCCTTGCACTGGCTGCCAGTCAGGAAGAGAACAAGCTTCAGACTCGGTGCCTCGCCTTCCATGGAATCTTCCTTGCGGCTCTGTGTCTGCACAGCTACTGAGAGCCTTACACTGGCTGCCAGTCAGGAAGAGAACAAGCTTCAGACTCGGTGCCTCGCCTTCCATGGAGTCTTCCTTGCGGCTCTGTGTCTGCACAGCTACTGAGAGCCTTACACTGGCTGCCAGTCAGGAAGAGAACAAGCTTCAGACTCGGTGCCTCGCCTTCCATGGAGTCTTCCACGTGGCTCTGTGTCTGCGCCGCTACTGAGAGCCTTGCACTGGCTGCCAGTCAGGAAGAGAACAAGCTTCAGACTCGGTGCCTCGCCTTCCATGTAGTCTTCCACGTGGCTCTGTGTCTGCACTGCTACTGAGAGCCTTACACTGGCTGCCAGTCAGGAAGAGAACAAGCTTCAGACTCGGTGCCTCGCCTTCCATGGAGTCTTCCTTGCGGCTCTGTGTCTGCACAGCTACTGAGAGCCTTACACTGGCTGCCAGTCAGGAAGAGAACAAGCTTCAGACTCGGTGCCTCGCCTTCCATGGAATCTTCCTTGCGGCTCTGTGTCTGCACAGCTACTGAGAGCCTTACACTGGCTGCCAGTCAGGAAGAGAACAAGCTTCAGACTCGGTGCCTCGCCTTCCATGGAGTCTTCCTTGCGGCTCTGTGTCTGCACCGCTACTGAGAGCCTTACACTGGCTGCCAGTCAGGAAGAGAACAAGCTTCAGACTCGGCACCTCGCCTTCCATGGAGTCTTCCACGTGGCTCTGTGTCTGCGCCGCTACTGAGAGCCTTACACTGGCTGCCAGTCAGGAAGAGAACAATCTAAAGACTCTGCTGCTTCGCGCACAAATCCTCAATTGGAAAAGGTCTCCGCTGTCTACACCAGAAGCTTTGTTATTATCGTCCAGTCAGAAACTTGAGATGTAAGGATGAACTTACCCCCCCCCCCCCCCCCCCCCCCCACCTTCCCCATCCGACTGCCCAGATGCAGTGTCAGATCCTTCTCCTACCCGGCCCCTTCCTATTGGAATAAGTTACCTTCTCGTTTCCGCTTCTGTACAGATCGTACCACGCTCTGGAAGATGCTGAAGACCGTTCTATTTCAACTTGGCGAACTGACCTGCCTATGTTTAGCCATAGCGCTGAGATGCACCTTTGGGGGTGATTTGTGCGCTATATTAAATTATCATAAAATAACAACAGTCACAAACCAAGGAGGGCGCCAAGACCCGCAGCAGGAGAACACGACGAAGTGTCCTGTAATCACCGAAGCACATGGGGAGCTCTGAAAACACTTGAAGGGATGCAGGGTACTAGGGGGGGGCACAGGTGGGACTCTGGAGCTACATGGTGCCCCCTCAGCCTTGAAAACACTTGAAGGGATGGAGGGTACAAGGGGTGCACAGGTGGGACTCTGGAGGTACAAGGTGCCCCCTCAGCCTTGAAAACACTTGAAGGGATGGAGGGCACTAGGGGGGCACAGGTGGGACTCTGTAGCTACATGGGGCCCCCTCAGCCGAGTCTAGAGATACTTTTTGAAGACACAAGAGGTGGAAGATTAATGTACAGATTGACTTCTGGAGCTCTGTGTTGCCCAGTCTGCAGAGGGTAGAGATAGGTTTTGAAGACACACAGAGAAGGTGGGAGATTGATGTCAATCGGTAGCGCATTTCCAATTTCACAAAGAGCATTTCAGAGTTCCTTTGTTTCGAATGCTAGGAACATATACAATGACCTTGGCCCTGTAATGTTTGCTCTAGGGCTGCAGACTTGGTGGCCATGGTAGGTTCAGAGCCATGCCACCGGTTGACTGCTCTAATCCTTTTCCTCGTACCTCAGTCTTGTAAACAGAGGAGGTTCTTGGTCTAAGATGCCACTGTCCTTACGCAGCCTGCAGCGCTGTAGCCGCAGTTTATACCTGTCGAGGAACTTAATGGAGTCTTCAATATCCATCCATCCGTTTCTTTTCAGCAGCACCAGTCTCGCAGTTCCATCGAGCGCAGGCGGGTCGATAGCTCACTGTTTCCGCCATCCTGTCCACATCGCGAACGAAATTCAAAAGAAAGGTGCTGCAAGAGCAGATGTGTGTGTGAAAGGCTCTTTGGAGTGGGGGTCCAGTGTCACAATGGAAGGCGCTTCATGTCCAGTGCTCTGTCACTGAATGGCGTGGGTAATTGTTTACTTTTGATTGTAATGCATCATTAGTGCCTGAATAATCCAATTGTGCACCTGCTGCCTGTGCGCTTTGGTCGTCTAGGGCAGCTAGCCTTCCGGCTCAGCTGTGAGATGGGCCTACACTATCCAGCATTTCTTTTGAGTCCTGGCGCTAGCCCTGATACTTCGTTGAACAATATTTATGGCCTACTGCTGCTCTTGCTCCAGGAAGTGGCCAGCTGCTGCTGTTCAAGGACTTTAGCTTACTGCTGGTATTGCTTAAGTACCATGGCAGACAGCTATTGCTTAAAAACAGTGGCCTGCTGCTGTTACTGTTCAAGTACTGTGGCCTTCTGCTGTTATTGCTCAGGCACCATGGTGTCCTGCTGTTATTACTCAGAACTTAAGGCCTACGGCTGTTATTGATCACGGATCTTGGCTTACTGCCGTCATTGTTCAAGGATTGAGGCCTACAACAGTTATTACTTAGGCCCACTGCTGTTAGTACTCAAGGGCAGTGACCTACTGCAGTTATTACTCAAGGTTATTGAGGATCATGGCCAAATGCTGTTATTGCACTTGGCCTAATGATGTTACTAATCGAGAACTGTGGCCTTCTGCTGGTTTGTGAGAGACTCCTAGCCTGATTTTGTTATTTGCTCATAGACTACTGACCTTATTCCTAAAAGCCGAAGTCTACTACGATTATTGCTGCCTATGTTAATGCTCACGAACCGTCACCTATTGCTCTTATTGCTCCAAACTCATGGCCTTTTGCTGTTATTGCTTAATGACAGTGGCCTGCTGCTGTACTGCTCAAAGCTTATCTACTGCAGTTATTGCTCAAGGACTGCGGCAACTGCTGTTAATGTCCAAGTTTCCATTGCTTACTGTTATTACTGGAGGATTGTGGCCTACTGTAGTTATTGCTTAAGCACTGAGGCTTACTGCAGTAATTGGTCAAGATACCATGGCCTACTATAGTTATTGCTCAAGGTCCTTGGCCTATAACCGTTACTGCTCATGGCCCATTACCTACTGCTGTAGTTGCCCACGGAACATGGTCTGCAGCTGTTATTGCCTTAGTGACCATGGTCTACTTAAGGATGTTGGAGCCAGAAAATACTTTTCTGAAACCTACAAGGTAGAAAGTGTACACCAGTGAGAAAGGAAATCTGTAAAGCACAACACCAAATAGTCTCCATGCGCCCCCAGGCTCAAAAGAGAAAGATTGCTAAATTCTAAAGCCTGTTTCTGGAAGTTGCCCGTTTTGAATGGTAAGGGGATTAAAGCACAGGGAGATGAGGAATTTACTGTGGACTACTTAAAGAAAAAGAAAAAAAAGATCAGTATTGGATCTAATTGACTGCACAGGTGCTTATATTGTTAATATGTATGCAATAACACTCAACCTTCTACTGGTCCTACAGCTCTGGAACCATAAACCAAAGTGAAAAACAACATACTAAAGGGAATGCTTAGGAAGTCCAGTGTTTTTACTGAAAGTTCACCTAATCAAATATGAATCCAGATTGTTCAAACATATGAATTCTTCTTATAGAGCCAATACAATGCAGGAACCATGATAAGATATTCAAAATAAGATTTTCTTTGGTCTTCACTGCATCAAACTGCAGCCCAGCCAACGTGTTTCATCCCGACAAGGGTCTTCATCAGGATTTAGAGATTTCTTTGTGTTGCTCTGTGGGCAAGTGTAAGCCACACAGAAGAAGTGGCTGAGTAGTGGTGTCACCCGAAGTTCATTAACAATCTCTTATTGAGTCTTTCAGGATAAGTGTAAACCAGAAAAGGGAGAACATTGAATATCTATATCATTTGCATGGATGGTATGTTGTCTGAAAAGTTTCAGCGCATCGTCCATCATCTCCTTGTGTTTGCTTTGTTTCCCCCTAGTTGGCAGGGTAGGCCCAGACGTGGGTTCCTTGCTCACTTTGCCACTGGATTCAAACTAGCCTGGCTGATGAGGGGTGTTACCCCAAAACCGGTACCAGGATGCTTGTTTCCGGTCCAGGGAAGACCTGGCTTGGAAGTTCGGGCTGGACTATTCCCATGAGGCACAGGGTCAAGACTGATTTGCATATGACTGGGTCTGAACTGGGGTTGCGAAGTGAGCTAAAGAACGATGATGGATTCACCCCAGATCTGTGACTGAGGGTTGCTCACAGAGCAACACTAAGAAATCTCTAAACCCTGATGGAAGTCCCTTGTCGGACCGAAACGCGTTGGCTGGGCTGCAGTTTCATGTAGTGAAGAATAAAAAAAACTTTTTTTGAGCTTCATGTCATGACTCCTACATTATATTAAATCTATAAGAATATTTTACTGTGGACTATAGACGTTTGATAAAGAAAGAGCTGTTAATATAATCTAGGAATTCTGCTAACAGCAAGATCTAATTTCCCGCATTAACGTTTACTGACATTTATCTTGCTTGGTCAGAAATAAATTAATTACATTCTGAATTCTGTTAACCAATTCTGTTGTCATCTCACTTGATTGGTCATTCTTGTTAAAAAAACATTAATCCAATATTTAACCGGTTTGAGCGAATGCTCAGACTGTGTTGAGGGAACCCTCTAGGTATTACCAAGGCACTCGTACCTAAGCCAGCTCAGAACTATGCAGAATCAGTTTGTCCAAATGTTGACTCTGCATTGACCTGTATTGTCTGCATCTAGGAGATGTCGGAACTATGCAACGCCACAATGCAGGATGAGCTCCTTGAATATTTATGTGAGGAATGCTTTCAGAACTCAACATTAGGTATTCAGTGTTGTTGGTGGTCACATGGATGAACAAAAGAAAGCAGAAAAATGTGGACCTTGAATTACTTCCACTGCCCTGTAGTGTGAGGCACGAGGTCCCCCATCTCACTGGTCAAAGTCATGTGAACATTCCTGCGCCCTGCTTTTGAGCATTTTCAGCTGATGGCTATGAGCGCAACAAGGTCCTAGGAAGCTTGTTTCCGGTACAGGGAAGACCTGGCTTGGCAGTTCGGGCTGGACTGTTCCCATGAGGCACAGGGTCAGACTGATTTGCATATGGCCATGTCTGAACTGGGGTGGCAGAGTGGATTAAACCCAGATCAGTTGACTGGGGGTGAGTGCTTGCAATGTTCAACACTCCGTCCATCATTTCCTTTGGTTTTTGCTATGAGCGCAACTACCTCATAAGTTTGTGTACAACTTTTGGGTGTCCAAATTCTTTGGTGCCCAGTGCCAGTGAAGCTAGAGAGAGGAAAAATTGGTGCTCGCCTACATCATCCGCATGTCTAGGGTGCACAGTGCAGGCTCGTATGAGCATTGCCAAGGACTCACTTGATCAAATGGGTTGCACCAGGATGTTGAAAACTTTGCACTCCGAAGAAGAGCATGTCCGAATTTTAGGAGTTAAGGGTGGTGGTATTGGTAGCCTTAAAAAGTAAAGGAGGATTGCTGTTCCCAAGTTGTTTTTCCCTGCATCATGACAGAAATTGAGGGATTACTTTAAATAGCAGAGTCCTTGAGCATTGTCAATAGATAAGGATGATGGACAACTGTCAAAGACAAAGGGGGTTTGTGGAACAGAGCATTTATAGCTTTGGGGTGGTTATGTAGAGGCAAGTTTTCTTTTAAGGTATGTGAAGAGAGATCAAAGGAAGGATTGTTTTTTAAAGTTATTGGATGCATTTAACATCTGGGGGAATAATATACTTGTGTCTCTAAGATTAATGGTATAGTTAAGTTACCTGAATTTATCTTGGCTGTTAAGGATATGTATCAGAACTAACCGAGCTAACCTTGAGAACATGTACAAAGTTAATATATGTGAGAACTTGGATGTTTATGCTAAAGGGGGGTGGCAATGATTTTTTGAATGTCCAGTTTTTGTTGATGCTGTGGTTTATTTTTTAAGTTATATGGATATTTACTATATATGAAGAACTGGACATGTGTGGTGTGAAGTTATACATTGTGAATTACAAGTGGAGTCTGTGTGACAGATTTGGTAAATGGTATTTAGTTCCCAAATGTGCGCAGTGAATTCATGTACTGATTGTGTGGATTCTTGTGTGCAAGGACTGGGAAGAACAGCACATCTCAAGGTGTGTTGTATGGTGTCACCCGTATGTGCTCTTGTGGCACAGTTGGTGTGCAGTTAGGGCAAGAGCAGTTACTCAGTTGCCAAGGTCTAAAACTGGAGACGAAAACTACCCTGTTGCCTGAGGAAGCATGGGGAGTACCTCTTGGAGAGTGAAATTGGGGAAGAGGAGTACCCTGTTGTATAAGGATACATAGAGGAAGTACTCAATGAAGTGCGGAGTTGGGGAAGAGTGGTACCCTTTCACATAAGGTTACATGTGTGAAGTACTCTGTGGAGTGTGAAAGTGGAAGAGAGTAGCCTGTCGCAAGAGGAAACACAGGGAAGTATAGTACTCTGTGTTGCGGTAAGAAGCCACAAGTTCTACTTGAGTGTACTTTTGGACCAGTTGTCACGGAGTATGAATGGAAGTTTGATAGGTGTGTGGTTCTGGAGGATAAGTACACCAGTGATACAGAATGCATCATTGTTTTCTTTGGTTTGATTCACTTATATTTGCTCTGGACTGGTGAAAATGTTGTGCAAATGGGAGGATTTGAGAGTTATATGGTACTGAAGGCAGAGTACATATGTGAGTGCCTTTTTGCCCAAGATTGTGTGTACTGGAGGGAAGCTGGTGTTTGAAAGTTGTGTTTTCAGAAGTTTCAGTCTGCACATACTAGAAGTTGTCATTATATACAGGATGTGTTTCGCCTGGTGTTTGTGCAGATGCAAGAGGAGGTGGTGTTGCGTGCAGGTTTAGGTACTTTCACATGGCGCTTTGTCATGTTAAGTTTGACCAGCTAGTGTGACTGGGTGTTAAGATGTTGCGGTGCAGGGCTTCACTGGTGTGTGTGCATTGTCCTAATGGGCATGTGTGTGTTGCTTGTGGAAGATGGAAAGAGTGTGTGAGTTTGTCTTTTTGTGTCTTGGTCACTGTTGCACTGGTTTGATGTTAGTCCCGCATGTAAGGACAAACTGTGTGCATGATGTAGTGTGGTGGCATTTCTGGTTTGAGCTGTATGAAAAGAAAAGGGATGATGATGCATACCTGCTAACTTACAAAATCACTTCTGTGGAGTTGCAGGCAGGGCTTTAAGTGGGATGAAGAAACTGGAGGCTCTCTCAAAGGAGTGTGGCCAATGTAATTAAGGGCGTGGCTTAAAAACACTTAAGTTAAAAAAATCTGCGTTCAGCCATAGTGTGCTGCCCGACTTGTATTATGCTGTTTCTGTCGTTGCGTTTAGAAATATGATACAAGTAACATCATACCTACAAGTCAGGACTATTGGCTTTGTCAGTGGTTGTTAGTTGCGTTAGATAAATAAGCAGCAACTATTGCTTGTTGTATATAATATTGAAAAAGCTTCCACTTAGAGCCCTGGTGACACCAGGACAGCGTTGCTGCTCCAGAGTTTCAAAAAGAGAAGAGAAATTCAGAGAGAGAATGACTCTCTTTAAAGGACTTCCCTTCCCCTAGAACTCTCACCTGGCATGACGTAACTTATCCACTAGTGAGAAGCGTGCGCGCGCACAACGATATGCCTGCTGTCACTGCAGTCTGGGAAAAAACGGACTGCAGTGACAGCAAAACAGAGCCCGATAGAGACCAGTTTCGAGGCCCCCTTTAAACAAGCATTGGCTTAGCCAATAGGTCTCGCCTTTGGGACCTTATGTGTTTAGCCATGCAACAGTTGCATAACTAAATACTTATAAGGTCCCAAAAGCGAGACCTATTGGCTAAGCAAAAGTGAAAGTAATCGCGGTCAAGCGCGGCGCGCGCGCCCGCGCACTTGCACTGTAGCTTTAGGCTGGCCTGGTAGCACTTTTTGGAGCCCTCTCAATAAGTCTCGCCAGACCAGCGCATGCGCTGGGTCAGGCGAGACCTAAAAACTGCCGGTGCTGAGACCAGGCCCACTTAAATCACTGGGTGCTGGGCCTGATGCCGAGTGCTATCTAAGATGCACTCTGCCCCTCACCAAACTCCCACCCCCTCCCAAAAATACCCAAAACAAAGGGTCATCGAGGCTGTCAAAAATTTCCTGGGTTGGTTATACACCTTTTAATGGACATCTGCTACTGACAGCCTTTGAAAGCAAGAAATCCACTGTTTACAGTGGTTTTCACCTTGTTTTCCCTGCCCTGTGTGATTTCAGCTCACAGGATACCGTGTGAAGGGAGACGAAATCGTGTGGCACACGGGTGTGAGTTGGCAGGTATGATGTGATGTCTGTGAATGTATGGGCTTGAGTGGCCATGCTGTAGGAACATTGAGCGTGGATGCTGCGAGAATGCGACGATCAGGGCTTTAAGTGGAATGGAAAAACTGGAGGGTCTCTCAAAGGGGCGTAGCTTAAAAACACAAGCTAAAAATCTGTACTTCGTGTGCCACCCCACTTGTATTTTGCTGTTTCTGTCATTGCATCCAGATACATAATACAAGTAACATCATACCTACAAGTCAGGATTATTGGCTTTGTCAATGGTTGTTAGTTGCATAAGATAAATAAGCAGCAACTATGACTTGTATATAATATTGAAAAAGCTTCCACTTAAAGCCCTGGTGACACTACCACAATGTTGCTGCTCCTTGAGTTTCAAAAAGAGTAGGGAAATCCAGAGAGATAATGACTCTCTTTAAAGGATTTGCCTTCTCCTACAACTCTCACCTGGCGTGACGTCATTCCGTAATTTCTGCACTAGTGACAAGTGAGCAGGGTACATCCGATATGCCTGCGGTCACTGTAGTCCGGAAAAACGGACCGCCTGTGCCAGGGCGCAAAACAGAGCCCGTTAGAGACCCATTCCGAGGTCCCCTTTAAAAATTGCCGGGGCTGTGAGACCCGGCCCACTTAAAGCCCCGACGACGATACATGGCATATTTCTGAAGCTGGATTATGGTAGGAGAAAGAATGGAGCGCTAACAGGAACTACTTGCTATGAGCGGGGCCTAGGGACCTAACATGGACTAAAAACTTCTGCCCTACTTTTGTGGCTGCAGGCTCATATGGGACCCTGGCCATGGGCGTAGGAAGTGTGGGGGACGCGGGGGATATATCCCCCCCAGATTTTGGAGTGGGGGGGACACGGGGGACAAGGGTGGGGGGGACGAGGGGACAAAGGAATTTCCCCTCTCCCTTCTGTTATCGCAGGGCCATTAGCACGCGAAAGCGCTACCTAATGGCCCTGCACTTGACCTGCCTGGAGTCAGAGGCCACCCGCCCTCTGCCTTTTGTTACGCTGCAGGAAGGCTCAGCCGTTCTGGGAAGGGCAGAGAACGGAGAAAAAATAAACGCTGTCTCTTTTCCTTCATGGCAAGGACCGTGTCCACTACTCCTGATCTGCCTCTGGCGGCTGCCCTCCTCTCTTTATTCCTCCATCTCTTTCTGTCTCTGTCTCGCTCCTGCTTACGTGCTGATTTCAAGAGGCAGCTCTTAAGGTACTCTCTCTTGCCTCTCCTTTTCTTTATTGTTCCCCTGTGAAATTGATCCAAAAAAGGCTGAACACTTTGGCTGTAAATGTCCTCATTTTCTGACCGTTTTCTATTGAAAAGAAAAACCTCTGAATGGAGAGAAAAAATAGTTAAATACCTAAATAAAGCAATACAGAGTGGACAGCAGACAGGCCAGACTGTTATTTACACCCACCAGAGGCGCAACTAGAGCCAAATTTCGGGGGGGGGGGGGCTGAGCAAAAATTTCGGGGGGGGGGCTGAACTTTAAGCAATAGGCAGAGTGGAGCCGCAGGGTCTCTTAGAAGGGGTGAAACAACAGCGAGGCCTCATTAACATGCAAATGGTCTTTTAAAGACCTGTGAAGTGCTCGGGTGCGGCTGCTTTTATGCCTGGGAAGGTGTCTCATCCCGGGCTGCCACACACGACGGGAGGGGGGGGGGGGGGCTGAAGCCCTGCGAGTCCAATGGGTGTTGCGCGCCTGACACCCACACACATTAGCGCCACTTTACAGAGTTTGCCAGTGAAAGCGCTACTTTTTTTTATCTTTTTTTTTTAACAACATTGTTTTCCCAGGGTGGGTAAGTGCGCCATTCCTAAAGGGACTGCAATACCTGGTTGATGGGTCGAGTGGAAACGTTTAATATGATCGTTTTCAACTTTTTAATTATTTTAGCTTATAAAATGCGGCTCTGTGTTTGGGGATGTGGTCTTTTTTAAACCAAACTGCATACATTTTGAAAGGATATAAGCAATGGACATTGAAAGGGGTCCCTTCCTGGTCCTGTAGCCATGTCTTGAACTTTTCAGGCAAAATCACTTACTGATTTCTGAATAATGAGTTTAAAACCATTAAGGTAACCATGTTTTTTTCTGATTACAGTTCACATGCTTTGCTTATTTTTTTTTTTTTTTTTTTTTTTTTTTTTAATATTTTGCACAGGGAAATCAAGAGAAACATTATTACACTGAGAAGAAAATTAATCATAAAAAACACAGGAAAGGAGCCAAATAATCACTGCAAATTCCAAATTACAAAAACAGCATTAAATCCCAGAATACAAAATATAAAACACAAAGTTATAACTTCATCATTACATCTCATCCGTTTCCCAGATCGGACCCCATACCCGAAGACCTCTTCTTTTGGCCCTTTTCCCTTTACATTTATAAAGTGCCTTCTCTAAGTTAAAAACATGATGAAGTCTTGCATACCATTCATGAAATGTGGGTGAATCTGCATCCTTCCAATGAGTCGCAATAATTATACGAAAAATGGCAGAAACCATAAAGCAAAAATAGACTTGGGAAGGATCCAAACATAGGCTAGCGTCAATCCCTGTCAAAATCAGAGTAGGAGTTAATCGTGCTAAACCACCAGTGATTTGATTAAGAAATTCCTCTATCTTTAATTTCAAATTATCCAGTTGATTACACCCGCTGAACATATGAATCATATCTGCCGGACCTTCCTTACATCTAGGACACCAATCGGTTTCCCTTTTCCCCCAACTAAAAAGTTTGGCAGGAGTATAATAAAGCCTAAACACAGTTTTAAAGTGTTGAGCTTTAAGATTAGCTGCTAGAAATATTTTCTTTGACAAATACAAGGACCGACAGATATCGACTTCAGGATCCCCAAGCAAGCCTGCCCAAACAGATTCGGAGCTAGCAATATCATCCTTATTGGCATTCAACAAAATTAGGTATAAGTCCTTTACCCGTGGCTGCCTATGTCCAAGCCAATCAAGTATCGGAATATTATCAAGTCCAGTTATTTGAGCCATTGCAATTTTGATAATCTCCCTAAATTGTAAATATTTAAAGAATGTCTTGGTATCCAACCCAAATTGAGTCTGAAGCTCTTCAAAGGATTTTAGTTCAGACTGCACAAATAGATCACCAATTACATCAATGCCAGCCTGTTCCCAAGTTTTCCCAAGATTATCATAAAATAAAGATGGGAACATAGACGATCCCCAAATAGCATGATATCTATGCAGCTTGGGAATCCTCAGCCGTTTACTAATTTTATTCCAGACATTCCAGGTGGTTCTAACAATTTTGAATCGTCTTCTTTTGTAATAACTACCATCTAATTGCCTTAATAAAACACCCGGTGCATGATCCCCTAAAGCCAACTCATAAATAGAAGGAGGGGAATCACTGCTATCAATCGTCAATGAGATTCCTACACGGTTTTTTGGGCGGAACAAAACAACCATTTGCTGCAGCATCACAGCCCAAAAATAATATAACATATGTGGGATAGCTAGCCCGCCGCGATTTTGAGGCAGAGTCATGAATTTTATTGATCTCCTGATCTTTTTATAACCCCATATAAACTGGGAGAATATCCCATCAATTTTTATAAAAAACGTTTTAGGGGGTTCAATTGGGATGCATCTGAAAAGATAAAAAATTTTGGGAAACATCGTCATTTTAATAGTGTTGGCCCGTCCAATGATAGAGATGTTTAATTTATCTATACGCTTTAAATCTGTGCTAATCTTAGTTAATAGCTGTGTCAGATTAATATCCCAGATTGTTGCAACCTCTGCGCTTATATTTATCCCTAGATAAATAGTCTCCAGAGACCTCCGAGCATCCTTAAACAAGGTATTGCTAGAACAGACGATCTTAGTTTTAGCTGTATTTAGCCTGTAACCAGACTGGCGACCAAATTCTAATGCCTGAGCCTCTATACGGACCAATGCAGCCTGAGGGTCAGAGGTAACTATGGCGATGTCATCCGCATAGGCTAAAACTTTAGTACTAAATCCCCTAACCACTATAGGTTGGATAGCCTGATCATTAAGCAAAGCTCTAATCAACGGATCTATATATAAAGCGAACAGAATCGGGGAGCAAGGGCAGCCCTGTCTAGTGCCCCGTGAGATCTTGATCCTCCCGGATTCCATCCCCATCATTTGTATTTTGGCATATGGTTGCATATACATGGCCTTTATAGCCGTCAGAATAGAAGGGCCAAAACCATTACTACTTAAGGTCTGCCATAAAAAAGCCCACTCCACCTGATCAAAGGCTTTCTGAGCATCTAGCAATATCAAAGACATTTGACCCCCGATCTGTTCAGTGATATCAAATAGAGAGATCACCCGACGCACATGATCAGTTGTCCCCCGAGCAGGAATAAATCCATGCTGCCATGGGCTAACTAGGGAAGCTATTATTTTTGACAATCTGTTGGCTATGATTTTAGAATATATTTTCTCGTCAGTATTTATCAAGGAGATTGGTCTGTACGAGGCCGGATCCCAAGGCGGTTTCCCTTTTTTCAAAAAGACAATTAGATTAGTATCCTTCCAAGAATGAGGCGTGGTGCCATGATATTGTACTGCTAAAAACAAGTCCAGTAACAAATATGCTACTTCCGGCTGTAAAGCTTTATAAATTTCTACCGGGATTGCATCAGGACCTGCAGCCTTGCCCGATGCCATGGACTGTAATGCCTCGTTGACTTCAGCCTGTGTAAATTCTTTTTCTAATTCCTGTATAACTATAGGGAGGGGGGTAATTGAACGCTGCCCTATTGCTATTTGAGGATCAGTCTGAGATTTATAGACCTCACCATAAAATTCGGCAAAAACCTGAAGAATATCCTGGGGATCAGTTGCTATACTCCCATTCCGCCGTTTAATCTCCGGGATATTATTAGCGGCCGACCTCTGTTTCAGTTTTAATGCTAGATGTCTTCCGGTCTTTTCCCCATATTCATAATTATCCCTAACACAAGTTTGATATATTTTAGCGTTCCTATTGTTATATATACCATTTAGTTTGGCTTTAACCCTTATAACTTCTAGTTCGATTAGCTTCGCTGCATCCTTTTGTTTACTTTCAATAGTTTGAAGATGTACTACCTCATTCGTAGAGAGTTCAATCATGAATTTTCGCACAGTCATCCTATGCTCTGCCGTAAGATGTCCAGTGAAGCTAATGATTTCCCCCCTTAGGCAAGCTTTAAAAGTATCCCAGACGACTTCCCTCGATGCGCTATACCGATTAGCATCAAAGAATTGCTTGGTCCATCCCCTAAGATGATCAAAAAAGCCTTCTGTTACCAAAAGTTTCCTATCAAAGGACCATTTGCTAGGGCGATTCAGATGTTCCGGAAGGTCTAGCTCAAGTATCAAAGGGTTATGGTCTGATAGGATCTTTGGAAGCTTACGTATATTAGCGCGATCTATAAGGGAGGTAGATATAAAAAAATAATCTAGCCTAACATATTTCTGATGGGGACAGGAAAAGTAGGTATAGCCAGCATCACCTACTACTTTACGAGTCCACACATCAACTAGTCCATGGCTCGCTGCTAAGGCTTTAAGGGCCTTAAATACCCGCGGTTTCCTCCCATCATAGCTTACCAAAGATATATCCGATAAGCCTAGATGGATATTAAAATCCCCACAGATTATAAGTGGAGAGGGCCAGGCTGTTAACTCAAGCTCCAACTTAACCCATAGGTCAGAATCATCAAAATTGGAGCCATAGATGGTACATATGGTGACTCTACAAGATAAATAAGCTATAGCCGATCGCCCCCACTTATCTGATAGGGTTCGCTCCACTTCAGGCATCCGAGTGGAGGTGTGGATAGCCACTCCTCTTGTGGTAGTAGTCTGTGAGGAACAGATCGTCTGCTTATATCCAGGAATATTATTTAGGCTTTTCTTCTGGAAAGGAATATGGGTTTCCTGTTGACAAATGACGTCCACCCCCCATGAGCGAATAACTTCTGCGGATCTATGCCGCTTACCAGCATCGTTAAGCCCCCCTATATTCAAAGAACAGATTCTCAGCTTACCCATCGAAGTAATTTTTATTGCAATGCAGTGATATTAAACATTTTAGTAGCTCAGTAGCAGTCAAGCTATACCTTTTTCCTGATTTCCCTGGCCTTTTTTCTCCAACACCGTCCCTTCCCACCCCACTCCCTAACCCACAGTGCCCCACCCACCCCACCCATCCCACCCACCCTGTAACTGAAGGCAGCAGACCAACCAGGTCTGTAGTGGAAGAATATTGTGCTCTCCCGAAAGTGAAACAAACCTAACGTACCAATACCCCTAGTGCACTAAAGAAACCTCCCATAACCGAACAGCCCAACATAATCCTATATTTCTGTATCCCTACCGTCCAGCCGAAAGAGGGAACGGAAAGGAAGGATAGAAAAAACAGTATGCTCTGTTAGATTAATTATCCCTAAGATGCAGCCTTACCACCAGAATCCAAAAACTCCTTAGCCTTTATCTCAGACGTAAAAAAGCGTGTAGTATCCCTCCAGATTATTTTTAAGCGGGCAGGGTTTAAGAGAAAGGCCTGAGCTCCCTTCTCCTGGAAAGGCTTAATCATCTGGCGTAAGCGCCACCGGCGCTCCACAGTGACATGGCAGAAGTCAGGTCTAACGAAAAAAGAAAACCCCTCAGCTTTTAATTGGGCTTCCGGCCTAGCTCTTAAAAAAACACTCTGCCTTAATAAAAAATTCCCAAAATAAACCAGTAACGCCCTGGGTTTAGCATTAGGTGGAACCGGCTGGCGAATAGAGAAAGGAACCCGATGTGCCCTTTGCACCTCCATATGCCAATCCCAACCAACCAGATCTGGCAGGGAGGTCTGCAATAATTGAGCGATGTACGTGCGGGGATCCGACCCTTCCTTTCCCTCCAGAATACCCAAAAATCTCAGGTTATTCCTACGCTGATAATTTTCCCCCTCCTCAAGCTTCCACTGTATATCCATGAGTCGGGCCTCATGAGCATCAACTTGGCCTTTAGAGCCGGCTGCTTCTAATTCCAGAGCTTCTGTCCGAGTCTCAATGTCAGTCATGCGATCGCTTATGTCTTTGCGACTTTCCTGATTGCCCCTTGAAGTTTGCGATAGGCGTTCTGCGACCTCTTACTTTCCAACCGGGATTCCTCTCGATGTGCAACCACGCACTGCATAATTGACTCTAACGTAGGAGGAGCCGGCACAAGCCCTGCATCCAACCCAGTATTAACCTTAGGTTTAATAGTACCCAACAATTGATCCCCGAGTGTGTAATCCCAATTCAAGGTCGCCTGTTTTTGGCCTTCAAAACTGTTAGGGCATAGACTCATAGAGCGTACCGTTGCTCCAGATCCCGAAGGTAGTTTAGCCTTATGTTGAGATTGCGGCTCATCGCTGGACAAAGTTTCCCCACCTGAATCAGAGGCGGCATCTGACCAAGTTGCATCGGAAAGGGAGAAAAAATCATTTGCCTCCGAATCTCGATCTTTGTCCCACTCCCGCCGTGGGGTCCGGTGACCCTTAAAGCTCCCTTTGTATTTTGAGCCATGATCCACCATCTGAGGGGGAGTGATCTGATCCTTCTCCGTCAAGGCTTTAAGCAGCCCGGCAGGACCCCCGGTTTCTGGACAGAGGGACTGGGGTGTAGGTTCCCCCCCCTCTTCAGTGGCATCACCAAATACCGAATACCCCTGGGTGGTTTCCTGTGGCTGATCCAAGCCGAGATTCTGCTTATCAGTTGCAGCGTATAGCTGAGGGTCTATAGGTGACATTACTTCTTGCCGGGAGCAGGAAGATGGCGGCTGAGTGAGGAGTGAGCTCCTGCAGCCGATTGTGCTCTCCCGAAAAGTTGCACTAATTGCAAAATATGTTAATATCCCTAAACCGGACGATGTGATATCCCTCTGAAGTGCGAAGATAACAAGAAAGAAATAGATAAAGAAATAGACAAAGAACTCGATGTTTGAAGAAGTTAGTGGCGGCATTAACAACTTACGCGGCTGGGCTTCGGCGTTGGCTCGATACACGGAGCAGCTGCTTCTTCGAGTGGAACATATCGAGAGGCTCTGTGCCCTTCACTTGCCTGCCGCTACTTCAACTTCTGTTCCTGTTCTTGCCATGGGGCTGAAATCGGTCACGAAAGCTGGAGCTGCGGTAGAACGCCGGGGGCCTCCAGCGTTGCCCCCTGAGGCTGACATCCCAGCGCGCGGTCGTAGGCAGAAGCTCAACGCTCTCCCAGAGACCTCGGTGGAGCGGAAGGGGAAGGGTGGGAGCATTCAGCCCCAGCCACAGCGGTCCTCTGTATCCGTAGTTGATCTGCTCAGAGGGCAGGCTGTACAGGCTGCTGCCGCTTCTACCAACAGGAAAGGCAATGGACTGGTCGGCGAGGAAGGCGTCTCTGAGAAGCCGCACAAGGAGCCGGGTAAGGAGCTGAGTGGGGGGATAGAGAGGCAGAAGGAGCCCACGCTTAATCAGCAGCTGCATACGGATATGGACTGCTCGGTTAAGGCACTATCATGCTTTGCTTATTCTTGCATTCCCTATGAGGGTTTGCTTTTTCCAGGGTGTAATTCATTTTTTTCAGGCACCATTTTACTGTTGTCTAGTGCAGAATTTGAATTTAGTCGCAGCACAATTGAGTTGTGCTGAAGGCAGTGCGAGTTTCTCTCAGTGGGGCAGTTTGGTGTTCAGTGTGGGAGAGAATGTGGCACTCTGGCCAGAGCTGCTGAATTTGGAACTGGAGAACCATGTTCAGACCTTCATGACCAGTTCACCAGACCACACTCCTGACAGAGCTTATTCCGATGCTACACCTTAGAAGGCCCGATAGACCTTAGAAGCCCAGGTGTCTTAGCACCCGCAGGTGGACCTGTCCACCACAATCCATACTCCAGTTCACTTCCAGTCTTACGGGCAGGCATATGAAGAAGCACATCCTAGATCGACAGTGAATCTGTCACTGAGGTCACAAGACCCTTGAGGCCAGTCCACCTCACCCCTTGGTACCTCCATTGGCCTTTTTCCAGCACTAGCAGTGCAACTTGCCAGGGGTTGGCAATGTAGGATTTGCATGCACACCAAACTTAGGGGGTGATTATAATGGCAGTGGGACCGCCACGTCACCCCGTCGATGGCGGTCCCACCGCCATTGGTGACTGCATCACAGCCTGCCATATTACAATGGCGGGTGGTTACCTGGCGGTCGGAAAGACCAACCACCACGCACCCGATGGGCTTCTTGAGCCTGCCGGTGTGGTGGAAGGGCTCGTGGTTCCTACAATGCTGGTGGTGCCTACCATGCACCGCAGCAGGGATTACGATGTCCCTTACCCGCCAGCTTATCAATGGCGGTTCACCTGCCATGGAAATGCTGGCGAAAGGGACATTGGGGGCCCGTAGCAGGCCCCTTTACCCCTGGCCCTCAGACATGGGTCCTGGGGGGCATCTATGATGCCCCACAACATATCACTGCACCATGTGGCAGGCACCGATATATTTAACATGTTCCTTTTTTTTTTAACTTTGCGACGGATGATGCAGCCAGCAGCACCTGCTGCAATGTAAAAGATAGGCACTGCGAACACCGTAGTGGTAGTCGCATTGTAATGCCTATCGTGGGGCCTCCACCTTGAAGGCCAGCGGTCCCATTCCCCGATTCGATGGCGGTGGTACTGAAGTCCGCCTGCCATCGTAGTCAGCCCCTAAGTTTGCATTTTATGAATATGATTCAGCGGGAAATAAATTGATGTTTGCAATTTAATTGACTTTGGTTGGCCTCTTATCTATGAGATTTCCCTGTTGAATGTGCCTTTACATTATACATTTTTGGTTGTATGAATTGATTGCATACTACACTCTCCTACAGGTATTAATTTGAGTGTCATTAAGAGTGTCTGGGACCAATTGTTTTCTTAGGAATTATTTTCTTTACTAACCTTTGCAAAGGGCCCTAAACTTCACAGCAACACAAGTCACATTTCTTTTAGTAATTTGGGATCCGTTTGAGCTACAAAATTGTTTTGGAGGAAATCGTTAGATTATGCAGCAGATGATGTATTATGTGGCAAATATGATACAGCCATAGTTAAGTGGAAAACATTTTTCCACTTAATTTTGCCCCAACATTGTAGTTGATCAATTTGTAAGTTCCCCAAACCCAAAAGTCGAGTTTGGGCACAATTTGCATTTTAAAAGCAGCCCTATAACACAGGGCTACTTTTAAACTGACCTCAGGCTTCAGCAGTGCACACATGCAAGCGCAGAAAGGGCTGCTGGCCTCTAAACTGCCATGCCTTATTATATTCTAGGGACTTAAAAGTAGTTCTAATCCCCCTGCCCTATTATGTACTAGGGCCTTATAGGAGAGGTCATGCCAATCATAGGGGTACCCTAACCCATAGTGAACCCTAGTGTATGTAGGTGTTTTCACTGTATTTTTAAGTGCCAGAATAGCACTGGTTGTTTAGGCAGAGGCCAGGGTCAGTCAGTCAGGTACCACCAGTACCAGTCAGCAAAAAGTTGGGCAGTGCCCAGGGCGGCTTTGCAACACTAGAGAAACACAAACTCAGAATGTAAAACTTAACACCATGGTTGGGGGGTTCTCTTCAATAATCAGAATTGATTTCTATCCTAATGAACCCATTTTCCAACATTAGGATAGGGAAAGACTGGGGAAAAATCATAACGTTCTAATCTATACATTGAAGTGTTTATGCAGCTCTTTGATGACGGTTAATAGCTCACTGTTCAATGTTAGGATTTTAACTTATAAACTTCAAATACCAAAAGAATATCTCAGACAAAAGCAGTAACTCACTGACCTATTGAATTAAAACTCACTAGACAAGCCTTCGATCTCTCTCAAAAAAGAACATTAATCACCAAAGTTATCTTCACATTTTTATTGTTGCCTGAAAATTGCTGGAGACCAGGAATGCAGCAGCAGGTACTTTTCAAACCCTAAGGCACTTGCAAACATGACGCCCCCACCCTAAGTCAGCGGCCTTTGTTTGCTTTGTGCATTAAGATGCAAGATTCATATATATGTTTTTTTTAAACATTTGGTCTCATTACTATATGAATGTAAATAACAATA
This sequence comes from Triturus cristatus, assembly GCF_964204655.1. Classification (NCBI taxonomy): domain Eukaryota; kingdom Metazoa; phylum Chordata; class Amphibia; order Caudata; family Salamandridae; genus Triturus; species Triturus cristatus. Next base: position 1,193,066,495 of record NC_140593.1, read on the forward strand.
AAGCATACATGCAAACTGTGACTACATGCCTGCTTTTCTCAATATTTCACTTCGAAAGTATGCGATTGTATTTGTTTAACTGGCGGTGATTAGTATAGGGTCACTGGAAAGTGCACAAGGTTGTCCCTGTCCCCCCCAGAATTTTAGTGTCTCCTACGCCCCTGACCCTGGCCCCCAGCTAAACTAGCTCGCTATAGCATCTGACGCGCTGCGACTTTAGGCCGCATTCAGCCAGGGTCCAATCAGGCATTTCTATTTGTGTGGTCATAAAAGCTAAAAAAAAAACCCACAAAAAACGCTTCCCTGTTACTAAAATTCTGCCTTTACAGAAAGTAGGCGCTTTGAAGGCGCTCGCTCGATGCCGGTGACCCACTTTGGGGCTTCTCGTGCGTAAACGGCTGACGTCGGTGACGCACGCAGGCTGGCCAATGGCAGGGCCTCAGCGCCGCCGCGCAGGTGTCTGACGTGGACGTGGCTTCAAAGGTGCGGCGCCGCTTTCATCCCCGCGAGGCGGCTGACACTGGCGGCCTCAAACGAGGAGCGGTCCGCGGCGGAGAGCACCTGCGCAGGACGAGCGGCTCTTTTTAGGTTATTATTTCTGGGCACCTTCCACGGCTACTGTGAATATTCTAGGGTCGCCTGTCAAGTTGACCTCGTTTCTTTCGAGCGAGCAGTAGGACTTCTTAGCGCTTTACAGTAACATTTCTCTTCGGCCTCAGCATGGCTAGGGCAGCTAGTTCAAAGGGTACTTTATACCTGGGAACTGGAGAGGATCTAGTGTTTCAGGGACAGGTGCAGATTAGGGCTGCCATGCTGGCCGTCTGTTGACGTGTTAAGATTCTTCGAAGTTCCGGAAACGGTTCTTAAGTAGGCCTTTGTTTGAAATCATCTATTCATTTTTAAAATGGCATTTCAGCCTTAGTTTACTTTATCAGTCAAAGTCATTTGGGCAGCTGGAGCCATATTTTATGTGTTTTGTGTTATACATTTTACTGTTTAAAGTATACACAGATGAGGAGAAAAATATCGGCTTTAGGTGATTTTTCTAAATGTTGTACCGGCTGTCGGGGTGGGTGGGTGTGTGGGGGTGGTGTTAAAACGCAAGGTTGGAACAATGTTTGAATAAAGTTTAATAACTATCAAGTTTGCTCTCAGTTAGATATGTTACTAGTAGGAGTAGAAGTTGCGCAGTAGCAACAAGACTGCAATGGGCCCATCTTCAGGTTGAGCAGCTCGTAGTCTCACTACCTTTTGACGACTACAACATATTGGGCAAGGGCAGAGATGTCCGGGTGAACTGGATCCCTCCCAGATGTCCATAATGCACAAATATGTGAAAAAATTCCATTTAGAATAATGGTATATGTATTTATCTTTGGTGGATGCAGTGAATAGCCATCATGGGTCTGGGTTTATGTTGGCAACCCTGATCCAGCTTGATATCTCTTCGCTTTTAGTGGGACTGGACTGTGCTGCCTGGGTTCCAAAGATCCCGCTGCCTAGGTTTCAAAGATCCCGCCTCGTGTTGCAGTCTGGATTTCATGCCCAGTTCTTGTAGTACCTTGTCACTAACTCTGAATGCAACACAAAAAGATGATTGACTGAATGTTGAACACAGTTAAATGTTCACCCCCAGGAACACATCTGGGTTTAATCCATCATTATTTTGCTCACCACCCCATTTGAGTTTGGGCCCAGCCAAATGCAAATCAACCTTGACCCTGTTCCCCACGGGAACAGTCCAGACCAAACTGCCAGGCCCGGCCCTCCCTGGACAACCAGCATCCTGGGACCAGTTTTGGGGCATCAATCCCTCATCAGCGAGGCTAGCTTAAACGGATGGCATAGCGAGCACAGGACCCACGTCTGGTCATACCCTTCCCACTTAGGGTGAAAATGCAACACAAAAAGATGGCGGGCGGAATGTTGAACATTGTCAAACATTCACCCCTGGTCACAGATCTGGGTTTATTCCATCGTTCTTTGCTTGCCACGACATTTCGGTTTGGACCCACCTCACTTTGTTACTGGATTCAAGCTAGTCTGTCTGATATGGGGTGTTGCCTCAAAACCGGTCCAAGTTTGCTTGTTTCCAGTATAGGAAAGATCTGGCTTGGCAGTTCAGGCTGGACTGTTCCCATGAGGAACAGGGTTAAGACGGATTTGCATATGGCTGGTCTGAACTGGGGTGGCCAAGTGAGCAAAAGAATGATGATGGATTCAGCCCAGATCTAATGGTGACTGAAAAGTATCAGCGTTTTGTCCTTCTTGCATTTGCTTTTTTGCCTCCAGTTGGTAGGGTATGCCCAGCCATCGGTTACTTGCTCACTTTGCTACTGGATTCAAGCTAGCCTGGCTGATGAGGGGTGTTATCCAAAAACCGGTCCCAGGATGCTTGTTTCCGATCCAGTGAAGGCCTGGCAGTTCCTGCTGGACTGTTCCCATGAGGAACAGGGTCAAGACTGATTTGCATGTGTCTGGGTCTGAACTGGGGTGGCAGAGTGTGCAAAAGAAGGATGATGGATTCAACCCAGAACTAATAGTAACTGAGGGTGAGCGTCTGAAAAGTTTTAGTGCTCCGTCCTTCTTATTGTGCTTACTAACTCAGAATTTACCTGGGGGTCCGGCTCTGCGACAAGGTCCTCGGAAGCTATAGTGTCCTTTGGGAAAGGTGCACCCGGTCCCTGAGTTCCAAAGCAGAAACTGGAGAGCAAAAAGAAGCCATTTCAAGGGTGCCTCTGCGCTCCCTCTACTACAGTTGACACGGCTAACCCTACTTATGGCAAAATAAACGCTAATTCTCTGCGTTTCCATAGTGCACCCTGTCCGTGCTTTGTTTAAACATGACTGAGCGCCACTCCTCTTGCAGGTTTTCCTTACTGTTTCTGAACTGGTGACCGCTTTGTGGTCCAGATACGTGACCATTTTGACTGCAAATCATAAGTTGAGTTGATGAATAACATCGGCCATTGAACAGTAGTTACGTGGAGGGGCGAATGTGGGTGTGGTGGGAGAGGAAGAAATGACTTTCTATTTTTAGCCTCCTATTTAATGTATGTTGATATCGAAGTTATTCTACCGAGCTGTTCTACAAGTCCTGGAATTTCTGTATATCACCTTAGCGTCCCATTTGTTTATGATGCTTGGAACTGAGACAGGGTAGCACCTAAGATCCAGTATTAAGTTCTCCACGCTGCCACTGCTGAAGCTTGCTAGCTCTGTATTTTACACGTTTCTACCAAATCTTTTCTTTTGATGCTTTTTCTGCCTCCTGCATTTGTTATGGAGTGAACAACTACAACGGGTTCTGCCCAAAATAAACTGGTTTCAAGAAGCAGAAAAATGCCTCTCCAGGCCCTAAAACAAAATATTAGTGAGCCTACGCTTCACAAGCAGGATACTTCTGTGTGACCTTGACTTGTGACCTGGGTACCAAATGACCTTGTCTAAGGGCCGGAGTCCCTGCTCTCCCATGTTGTCTCTCCCCCCATACCATATTTTCCAGCCCTGCGTTCTAACTTCAGTGCTCTTGCCTTCTGCTCGTGTCTCTCCCACATGTTGCTCTATTCTATAGGCCCTTTCTTTGCTCCCTTGCTTTCATCCTTTGAATCTGTGTTCCTTGCCCTCCTTTATTGCCAAATGTTCCCTTACCACTGCCCCATTAGACCCTCCCTTTTGTTCTTACCCACTGCCTCTCGTTCCCTGGTGCCTTGCTCTCACCCCATCCACGTATCTCTTGTTCTCATCTATTCCTTGCCTTCTTTCATTCCACCCCCCTTTTTTTTTATTCCTCTTACATTTCTGCCTATTGTCCTTGCCACCTCTATTTTGCTCCCTGAATGGCCACCTACTTCATTGCATCATTCATTGTCGCATACATTCTTCACCTTTATCCCTTCCATTTACCTTCTGTGCAGACATCCATTACTACATCCCTTCTCTACACGCATTTGTTGCTACTGGGTTGTAAAGTGGGTGTAGACATGCTACCCAATATACTTCTACTTTCAGCGAGCCATGATTCAGCGACCGTTTACACATTATACAGATACCAGACTACAGGGCTTTAAGGCAAGTCTGTTAGGCTCTAGGTAAGATGTCAGCCATTCACACAGATTACAAATATAGCTCCCACACACACAATCTGCAGGCCTTTTATAGATGGGTTACATGCATGTTTCCCATTCACTCATTCTGCAAGCTTTTGCAGACAGGTTGCACATACAGCGCCCACATACTCAATCCTCAGGCTTTTCTAGACTTGTACCTAAAGCTCCCACACTGAATTCTCAGGCTTTAACAGACAGGTTGCACTTACAACTCTCACACACTCACGGCCTTTATAGACTGGTTACACATACTGGTCCAACATTCAATCTGCAGGCTTTTACAGACAGGTTATGCATACAGCTCCCACACACTCTATCCGCAGGCCTTTACAGACAGGTTACACACTATACAGCTCCTGCACACAATCTGCAGCCCTCTACAGACAGATTATACATACAGCTCCCACACTCGCAATCTGCCTGCTTTTATAGACCAGTTACACGTTGTGTAGATCCGAGACACAATCTGCATGCCGTTATAGACAGGTTACACACACAGTTCTCACACACTCCATCTGCATCCATTTATGGACGGGTTACACATACCGCTCCCACACACTCATCCCGCAGGTCTTTATAGACCGGTTATATATACAGCTCCCACACATAATTTGGAGGCCCAACACTCCGAATCTGCCAGTCTTTACTGATGGGTTACACGTATAGCTCCCACACACTCAATCCACAGGCCTTTATCGATGGGTTACACAGTATACAGCTCCAGCACTTTGACTCTACAGGGCTTTAAAGACAGGTAAACACGTACAGCTCCGATACAATCCTTTTCAGACAGGGTATCCATCGTACACTCAGCCACCACACAACAGACTGGTTATATGCACTATACAGCTCCAATAGTTACATTCAACATTCCTTTACAGACAGGTTGCGCCCCCACACATTATACAGTTCCCACACTCTCAATCCACGGGCCTTTACGGACAGGTAATATCGCTCCAACACTTCGACTCCACAGAGCTGTACAGACCGGTCACACACACTATACAGCTCTGACATTTCCAGTCAAGTCGCTGAGGTGTCTTGGTTTCCCCCTTTGCGCCTTCCTTCCTTGTTTGGAGTTTGCCCCTTGCTTTCCCCCTCAACCGCCCTTTTAACTTCTGTAACTTTCTGCCACAGCCTGTCTCAGTTCTCGCGCTTGTAAGTCCTAAAGCTTCTTGTTTTCACACTCTGCCTCTAAATCCCACACCACCTTTCTCTCGCTCCCGCCTTCTGTCTGCTACCTGCCCCACCCTTGCTTCAAGTTCTCTCTTTCACCTCTCACTGATTCTCACATGCACCATCTTTCAAGGTGCTGTCTGCCAGCACTCCCTGTTCCCAGGCCTGCCCTGTAATCGGCCTGCGGAGTGGTATTTTTAGCTGCAAGCTGGGTACCATTAAAAGACACTTTGGCTGGCAGTGATTATGTGTGTTATTTTTAGCGCTGGTTCGTCGTGTCTGTAACTTGGGCGTCTGACTGCTCTGGCAGTGACACTCTGGCTGTCATTCCCAGGCAGGCCTCCTGCTAGCCCGTGTCAGCCCCCCTGCATATGCTGGGCCAGGGTGTCCAAGGCCTTCGTGCAAGCTAGGAAATGGGCCCCTTGCTGGTGTTTGTATTATAAAATACAGCAATAATCATGGTTCAGAGGGTTCTTCCGGTTCCACTGCACCAATGGAACCTACGTGTCTGCTTGACCCCAACCTTGCCCTCTTTATTGCTTGGAAAGAGCGTTGTATTGGCTAACCTGTTCGTAATGTGCTTTTATCTTACACCATATTCAGTTATCAACAAACAAGCCTTGATGTAAAGCACTGTCCCTTCGTCAGAGGGGGCGCTCTATTCAGTTTAACTTGTTTGTGAAGTGCTGCCAGGGTACACATTATACTTCCCCTAACAGACCAGACTGCAAAGCCCCTTCACGAAGAGGTGTTAGAGATACAGAATGTGTAACAAGTCTGCAAAGTTCTAAGGACGGAGTGTGAGAGCTGTATACAGTGCAACCTGTCTCTAAAGCCCCATGTATTGTGAGTGTGGGAGCTGTATACAGTGTAACTTGTCTGTAACGCCTGATGGACTGTGAGTTTGGGAACTGTTTACAGTGTAGCCTGTCTGCAAAGTCCAAGGACGGACTGAGAGTGTGGGAGCTGTATACAGTGTAACTTGTGTGTAAAGCCCTACCGGTTGTGAGGGCGGGAGCTGTATACAGTGCAACCTGTCTTGAAAGCCCACCACTAGCTGTGAGTGTGGGAGCTGTATACTGTGAAAATGGTGTGAAGCCCTACGGGCTGTGAGAGCTGTATATAGTGTAACCGGTTTGTAAAGCCTGATGGACTGCGAGTGTGGAAGCTGTACACAGTGTAACCTGTCTGTAAAGGCCTACGGGCTGCGCGTGGGACCTGTATACCTTATAATCTGTCTTAAGCCCGCCACTGGCTGTGAGCGCAGAAGCTGTATACAGTATAACCTGTTTGTAAAGTCCAGTTGTTGGAAATCAGGACCTGTTTGCAGTGTCTCCCACTTTGTGCCACATTTGAGACCCCTAGATGCTGTTTTTCTGACTCTAGGCAGGCCGAGGACCAGTGCTATGGTAAAAACACCCTCTTAATACAGTGAAAACACCTACATACACTAGGGTACACTATAAGTTAGGGTACCCCTATGATTGGCAAGACATCCCCTATAAGGTCCTAGTACATAATAATATGGCTAGGGCATTAAAACTACCTTGAAGTCCCTAGCAATTAATAGGGCATGGCGGTTTAGAGACCAGCAGCTCTTTCTGCACTTGCGCAGTTCTGAGGCCCGAGGACAGTTTAAAAGCAGTCCTGTGTTGCAGGACTTTTTTTTTTTTGGTACTTTAAAAAGCTTTATTTGAAAATTTAGCTTAATTGCGGAGCAAAAATAAATAAACAAAATGGAACAGAATGAGATATAATTTTGAAATTTGAGAATTTTTAGCAATGTTTGTAGGGTGTTTCAGTAAGCGAGAAGACCTAGATCTGGGTTTGAGCCATGAGAGACAGTTGTAGAAAAGAAATAGGAGAGATTAGCGAAAATTCAAGAGATCCCCTAAGCGAATGGGAAGTGCAAGGTGAACTATCCAATGAAGACTAAATCTGTCTATGGGTGAAAACCGAATGATATTGAGTAAAATTAGGGAAATTAACACCACCAACTGATTTGGAATTTTTAGGTTTGTAAAGAGATTTTAGCCGTTCGCTTGTTTCATAAGAATTTGGATTGAAGACCGTCCATGGATCTGAAAAACGTAATAGTTAACCAAAGCGGAAGCATTTACAAGTAAAAATTAATAATCGGTAAGAACATAATTTTAATTGTATCCAATCTACCCCACCAGGAAAGGTACAAGAGTGACCATTGAGCTGAAAAGGTAAGGATTTTATGTTTTTTAAAGTGACCAAGTTAGCTTGTATAGTATCTTTGACAGAGGAAAAGTAAAAAGTTCCCAAACTTTTAATTTTAGAAGAGTTCCACAGAAAACCCGCATTATTAAACATCTTTGAGACAACATTTATCAAGCGGCATTACTCATCAATATTGAGACGATAGCCAGAGATTGCAGACTAGCGGGTTAGAAGCTGAAGAAATTCGGGAGCGGAAGCATGAGGATACGAAATATAAAGTAAAATATCACCAGCATATGCCGTGAATTTGATATGGAATTGATTGAGTATAACCAGTGAAAGCCTGGGAACTTCTAATAGACTCTAAAAATGGCTCTAAAGTAAGAATAAAAAGTAATTGTGATAATGGGCATCCCTGTATTGTTCCTCTAGAAAGGGGAAAATAACACAACTGTAAACCATTAGTAAAGACCGAAGTAGGAGAGGTGTAAAGAATTTTAACATATTTAGGTCTGAACCCATGCCATTTAAGGGCTCGGAACATAAAGTCCCATTTAACACGATCAAACGCCTTTTCAGCATCCAAGGTAACCGCAGCTAAAGGAGTTTTGCAACTAAATGCCCCATGTATAATATTTAAAAAGGTGCAGAAGTTATCCGAAATGTTAAGACCTTTAACAAAGCCAGACTGCTTAATACCAACAAGGAAGGGGACAAGATCATTGGCACAAAGTGCCAGAACCTTAGAAAAGATTTTACAATCATTATTAATCAAGGATATTGGGCTAAACGTTTTACATTCAGCCAAGTCCTTATCCGATTTTGGAATTAAACAGATCATAGCTTCAGAAAAAGAACCAATCAGGTATCAAAAATCAAAAAATGCTGAATAAGGGAAAGCAGTATATGGAGATGAGAACATTTGGAATAAAATTCAATGGTAAAACCATCTGGTCCTTGACCCTTGTCCTTTGAAAGTTTGGAAATAACAGAGGGGAGTTCAGCCAATGAGATATCACCCTCAAGACAGGAAAAATCAATCTGTGGAGATTGAGATTTAGGAATAGTTCTAAAAAATGCGTCAAGAGTCTTGAGTAGGAAGAATGTCTTCAGTATAAAGATTGGAATAGAACTCTGCGAAACGAGTGATAATATCCTGATCCTAAAATAACTGTTGACTGGAGGCATCACAAATAACTTCAATTTTAGATTTCTGTTTATTCTTGAGAGAGTTTACTAAAAGTTGCCTGTCTTATTGGAACCACCCTAATATTTTGCGTTGATTTTTAAGAGAGCATTACAAGCATTTTTTTTATAGAAGATTTGTTAACGCTGAGCTTAGCTTGAATTAGTTGGTCCAAAACATTTATTGGATGAGAACTAGTATTCAGGTTCTAATTTTTTAATATGTTACAAAATAAAAGAAGATTCTTTGGCGGCAACCTTTTTCTTTTGGGAAACATAATCAATAATGCATCCTCTTGCAGAGGCTTTGAAGAAATCCCAAACATGGTGGAAATTGATATTGTATTGTTATGAAATAATTCAATGATAAACTGTTTTAAGCCTGTAACAAAATGTTGATCTAGACACAGCGAATTATTAAAACGCCATCTGCAGGAACGTGTGGGGGCTCTAAGTCTACAATCACTGGGGAATAATCAGATCAAAGTAGGACCTAATTCAGCATGGAGAATATGTTGTGTAAGGTCTTTATCGAGAAAATTATAGTCTATTCTGGAAGAGCAGTGATGATTGGGAGGAAAAAAATAATATTCTGGGTTAAAAACACTCCCGCATCAACAAGACACCTATCGGAAATTGTTCTATGAAAAGCCTTTTGCATATCATTAAGAATATACTTGCAAGCTGATTTCCTATCTAAGAATGGATCATACAACTAGTTGCAATCCCCTCCAAGAATAAGGTTAACACTTGTGAGAGAGAACGATTTGATAGAAAGTGTATCCCAAAACTGAGCATCCACACTGGTTGGTCCATAAACCTAAATAATAGAATAAGGGCAATTATTAATAGTAACTTCTGAATGAAGGAATTGACCATCGGAATCACTGCGATGACCCAAAACAGTAACAGACTTTCATCAAATAATATAATCACGCCATCTTTAGAGAGACAGCTGGACAACAGTAAACAGAACCAAACTGTTTTTTTTTTTTAAGCATGTGAATATTTTTTTCAAAATGATGTGTCTCCTGCAACAAATCAACATGACAAAGTTTCGAAAAGTGTGTTAGAACTCTGTCTTTTAACAGGCCTACGGAGACCTTTGACATTCCATGAATTTAATCTAAGTCTACTCATTAAAGCAATTGTAAAACTTGATACATAACATCAACTTCCTAAAAGACATACAGTAAAAAAAGGCATGCAAACCTCTATATCAACATCAAAGAAAAAAGGGACTATGAGAAACAGAAAGAGTGAGAGTAACAAATAGAGAAAAAAAGAAAATGAAAAAAGCCTACTAGGCACAAAAAAAATAAAAAACACAGATAAGACTAGAAGAATAGGCAAGAACCTAAAGATAAGAAGAAAAAGAAGGGAAATGGGTCGAAAGAAGACCCAGAAGATCAAATAGCAGAAGAAAATGGTTGAGAAGCCTCCGGACTCAAGCCAAATGTTAAGTAGCAAAAATAGAAAAGAAATTGAAGATGGAGCGCTGAGGAACGCCATAAAAGATGAACCAGTCGAGAACCTGGTCCGGAAATACAGAAATATTTTAAGGAAGTAATACACCGGCGTGGAGAAAAAAGGCAAAAGAGAAACAAGAGCAGAGGATAACAAATAAAAAGAATCCTAAAAAATGCACTATGAAACAAACTCACCCATCAAGGTGGGACATATGGGAGGAACGGCCCAGCAAAGGATAATGGACAACATTTGAACAAAAGACAACTGAGAAATGCCAATATAGACAAAGCTGAGAAGGAAAAAATACATTGGATAACGTATCCACTTCCCAGAAGGGATGAATGCAAGGAACAATGGCAATTAAAGCAGAAGTAAGAATTCAGGAACTGCCGGTATCCATGGCCTCTATTTTGTGACCATGTAGGAATTCCTTTAAATGCTCTGGAGATTCAAATGAAGTGGTCCTGTCCTTATAAGTGACCTTGAAAATGCATGAATGCAAAAGATAATTTCGGGCACCCATATCGCGTAGAGATGGATGAAGACCAAGAATTATTTGTGACGAGCAGCCGTCTCTGGTGAGACATCCTGCGTGAGAAAAATCTTGACCTGACCAAATCCTCTGCTTGTGTTGCAGCTGAAAGAACTTGCTTTAGCGCTGTAAATTGAAGAAACAGGTTAACGATGCCTCTGGGGTTTGAACCGGAGCCTGCGTTTGAAGTTTTTGGACGAAGACGATGGGCTCTGTAAATATTGAGGTGAGAACTACTAGTGAGACCCACTATCTTGGCCAAATGAGTGTGAAGAAAATCAATCATATTGCCTCCTTCTGCCCCATCAGGTACTCCATAAACTCGAAGATTATTTTGCCGGTTACGATTTTCTAAATCTTCAGTGTGTCGTTTCAGAGTCTCGATTTCCATGGCCATACTAGTTACTTTTGGAGAGATGTCCTGAAATTCCACAGAGTGAAGTTCAAGGTCAGAGACTCTTGCCTCCAGAGATAACCATTTGTCATCCAGACGTTGGGGTGTGGTGGTGGTATCGAACATGAAAGGTTTCCACAACATTTAGTTCGTCAATCAGATCTCATGGTGGTTGGCAGAGGTGATTATCTGGGGTATGCAGGGTCCTTTTTACTTCTCTTGCCACCACCACCTGCACTCTGCTTATGAGTGGCAGAAGCAACAGCCTTAATAGAACCATTTTTCAAGGAAGTGCTGCCACACACTGCCATATTGAAGAGTTAATATATGAAGGAAGTACAAAGTCAGAAACCTTCCCAAAAGGAAATTGGTAAACTACAACCATAGTAACCAGCAGAATATATATAAAAGTAATACATATCAAGACCACTGTCCGCACATAGAAGAGCAAAATGAGCAGAAGGAATTCCTATTCAATGTAATGCGCACGACTCCAGCACGGCCCCAGAAAATTGACTTGGAAACTAAGACAGCTGCAAGTTATCACCATCATTCATCACTATGACAGTCTAGCCAGTAATAAACAGTCAAATAATAAATGTAGGGTATCATGTTGTAGCCAACAGATCCAAGCAAACCCACTTGGAGTGTGCAGTAAATGAAAAAATATATCCTAACAGGTAATATGCTGGAAATATATTGAAAAACAAATGATGATAGATTAAAGTCAAAGGCAGCAGGGGGCGCGGGAGAGCTCACAATCCTGTTGGCATACTGGGTGGAAAACTTCAATTTGCAGCTGAAAAGAAAGAGGCGGGTCAAAGGAGAAAGGCTCGCTGAACAAACAGAAGAATTCACTGCCTGAGCCCCCCCCCCCAGCCTTAGATGTAAACCGCCACCATCTCCAGAGGTATGTCACGGGTCTGGATGGAGAACAAAAGTGAAGTCCGGACCAGCGGAGCGGAGCTCCGTTACATGTCCGCCATCTTGTGTGCGACCAACCGCGTGCTCCATTGCAGGACTGATATTAAAATGTAAATTGTTCCCAAACCCAACTTTGGTGTTTGGGGCACTTAAAAACTAATAAACTGCAATTTATTAGCATACTGGGTACCCCCAGAGACTCCCCTAGGTTTCCCACTGGTGGTTAGGGGGGTAGGGTCCGGTACTTATAAGGAGGCCCCTTATAAAATTGGTTTTATATTCCTTGGGTTTAGTGAAATTACACATTTCACTTCCCACATTGTAGTGAAGTGCTTCCCAAAAAAGACTTTTATGCTAGGTGCACTGTGGAGTGAGGATCTGTAATATTTTTACATATTCAGAACTGCTAAAGGGTCCCCTAGGTATCCCAGGGGTGTGGGGTCCTCTAGATATAGGCAGGGTCCTTATAAAATGTTTTATATGCCCTGGTGTTGGAAAAATTGTCCAAGTCATTTTCCCTGATTGCATATCCCCAGCCACATAGGTTAACATGGCCAGAAGTTTTTCTTTAACAATTCCCACCAGTAGAATCCAAACACTATAATTCCAGGACTCACTTGAATGGTATTGATTAATCCAACAATACGATATTGTTGAATTTATCTTTTAATGCACAGATAAGAAGTTATAAGACTCTCTTGTCTATACACCAAATTTCAGCCTTCCATTGCTCTGTCCTGATTTGTTAGAGTTAAGTGGATTAGCCAGTCTGCTTTGCTGAGATGATAGGAAGCCCTGGGGTGAACAAACCATTCTCGGAGCAGAGATTTCTGCTACATAGGAATGCCAGAGGAAGGGGTTGTAAACAATCTTCAACTGAAGGCGGAGACCAGCAGGAGAAACCAGTTTAATTTCCACCCCTACTCTTTGAACCCAGCCAGATGGCAGGTTTAAGGAAGGAATGTGCCGAGGCCAGGGGGGAGGGAGAATATGAAGATTAGCCCTCCTGGAGGATTGTTTAGACAGCTCTTGCCTCTCCGCTGGGACTTCAGCCATATTGAATTTTGGAGAAATAGTGCGTTCGAGGCATATGAGCTGCAGATTGTACACTTAGCATAGATCGCCATCTGGTGTTGGGCCCGGATGTTTGCAGTTTGTTTTTGTTCTTTGGACAGTCTTTGGAAGTCACGAGTTCGGTGACTCCTCCTTCGGTCCGTACTGCGCATGGGCTTCGGCTCCATCCTCAGATTGTTTTTTTCCGCCATCGGGCTCGGATGTGATACTTCGTGCTCCGGCTTCGAACTTCTACGGTTCCAGCCTCGACGGAAAATCCTCGTTCTTCGAGTTTCTTCATCTATCTTCATCTCTCGAAGCGGCACTTTTCTCCATTCCGCACATCGGCACCGGCCTTCGGGCCCTCCTCGACTCCGGTCCCGGCCGATGGAAAGGACTCCGTTCAAAAAGTGCCCAAAATGTGGGTCTAAATTTCCCCACACCGACCTCCATCAGGTGTGTAACCTTTGCCTCTCTCCAGAACACGAGGCTAGAGACTGCCCCGCCTGTAAGTCTTTTCGATCAAAAAAGACCATCCGGGATCGAAGAGCTCGACGCACCATGGCGCACTCATCGACCGCGGCTCCACCGGATATCTTCGGAGACGACACCGGAGCTTCGGGGCAACAACACACCGAGCAGGAGGAAGACGTAGTCAGCGCATCCGAGGCCGACGACTCCGACGTAGAGGACATCACACCGGCGCAGAGGGTCGTGAGTACTCTACCCCCTCCCACCCCCGCGCCCAAAACCAAAGAGACTCAGGTTACACCCTCGCCTGCAGGCCTGGGTAAAACCAAGCACACAGCTTCTATCACACCACCTTCGGGCCCGGTGTCGAAGCCTCACAAGTCTCACGGCAGGCCGGGCTCGAGCCAGCCGACGCCTGGTGCCGATAAACACCATTCGGCACTGAAGAAAGTGACGCCCAGCTCGACTCCGAAGCCACCGGTGCCGAAGCCTGGACTCTCGGTGCCGACAAAACACAAACACAAATCCCTCGGCACCGACGCTCCGGCGCCGAAAACTACCTCGACGCCGAAAAAACCGGAGGTTCCAAAAAGGCATGGCGCAGAGACACCACCAAAATCCTCGGCTCCGAAAACCTCGGCGCCAGCGGACGATTCGGCGCCACTGGACCTTTTTACACCAGATCCTTATCAAAAGACCTTATCTAAGGATCCAAAGACTGGACTATTGACTTTAGCTGTCAAGAAAAGACGTCTTGACACGCCAGCTCCTCCTCCACCGCCCAAGCGGAAGGACTCTGCCACTTCTCCTCTCAGAGTGCCCTCCCCACTACCTCCTCCTCCTCCTCCTCCTCCACCTCCACCTCTTCCACCTCCTCCCCCTCCCAGGTCTCCGCCACCCTTGCCTCATCATTCCCCGACCCCGTCCCCAGATCCGGATTACGGGGATCCAGATTATGACCCGGCGGACGCCCCAATGGACCCCACTCCACCGGGGACCCCAGACCCATGGGAAGATTACCAAAACCCTGACATACCGGATGTGCCTCAGGACGACCTCTACCCATCCAGGCCATCTCCCCCAGAGGACTCCCTAGGGTTTCACCACTTAGTGCAGAGAGCAGCACACTACCATGGGGTGGAAATGCATAGTGAACCAGTGGAAGATGACTTCTTACTGGATACATTTGATATTCAGGATAAGTCCACAGCTATCTTGCCCATGCTTAAGGGTGTCGCCAAGCATGCTGCAGAGGTGTTCAAAGACCCTGTCAGGGCCAGGGTCTTAAACCCTAGAATAGAAAAAAAGTACAAGGCGGCACCCACAGACCCTACATACATTAAGGGCCCTGCTCCCTTAGATTCCCTAGTTGTGTCCACAGCTAGAAAGCGGTCTAACTCCCAGTCCTCAGGCGAGGCCCCACCGCCAGATAAGGAATCCAAACTTCTAGACGCGTCTGGTAAACGCACCGCCTCGCAAGCCGCGAACATCTGGCGCATTGCGAATACACAAGCGCTGCTTGCGTGTTATGACAGAGCACACTACGATGAGCTTGAGGCTCTTATGCAGCACCTCCCGGAAAAACACAAACGTAAAGCTCATGACCTGATACAGGAGGGAAAGCTAATTACTAACACCTCCATTAAATGCGCCCTCGATGCAGCCGACACTGCTTCTAGAGCCATAAATACTAGTGTCCTGCTTCTTCGTCATGCCTGGCTCAGGATCTCAGGGTTCAAGCCAGAAGTCCAGGCATCCATACTAAATCACCCCTTTGACCAACAAAATCTCTTCGGGCCAAAGGTAGACGAAGCATTAGAAAAAATGAAAAAGGACACAGACACAGCAAAGTCTATGGGGGAATTACAATCACAGACCCCTAAACGCTCCTTTCGGCGCTCATCCTTTCGTAGCACAGGCAGAGGCTACTCCACCGATAGCGCCTCTACCTCCTACAAGTCCCCTCCTCAAAATACCTTCTCAAAGGGCTACCAAAGGGGTGGTTACAGAGGCAACAACAATAAGGGCAGGGGCAAAACTAACACCACCCGTTCTGCCACCCCGCCCGCACAATGACTTCCCTCCGCTCCCCCCAGACCATCCCACTCCGGTCGGGGGCAGACTACAAAACTTTATCCACGCATGGGAATCCATAACATCGGACAAATGGGTGACCCAAATTATTCGGTCAGGGTACTGTCTCGAGCTAACATCTACCCCACCCAATATCCCACCAAGGCACCGTCCAATGTCTCAAGAACATTCCACACTGCTCAAACAGGAGGTGCTCTCCCTCCTCCAAAAACACGCTATAGAGCAGGTCCCCGTCAATCAGCAAAATCTAGGGGTCTACTCTCTGTATTTCCTGATACCAAAGAAAGACGGGACCCTGAGGCACATTCTGGACCTCCGGCCTCTAAATGCATACATACATTCAGACTATTTTCACATGGTCACCCTACAACAAGTCCTCCCACTCCTCTCTCAAGGAGACTTTCTCACTACCTTGGATCTGAAAGACGCATACTTTCACATTCCAATACACCCTTCTCACAGGAAGTACCTCAGGTTTGTGGTGGACGGTCAAAATTACCAGTTCACAGTTCTCCCCTTCGGGGTCACCACCGCACCACGGGTGTTTACCAAATGCCTAGCAGTTGTAGCAGCACACCTCAGACGTCAACATATTCACGTCTTCCCTTACTTAGACGACTGGCTCATAAAAGCCGCGTCCTACAACCAATGTGTGCAACATACCAACAGCACCATCCAACTGCTCCACCAGCTAGGCTTCACGGTGAACTACCAAAAGTCCCACCTCCTACCATCTCACACAAAGCAATATCTCGGGGCCACTATAGACACCTCCAAAGGTATTGCCTATCCAAACTCAGCCAGAATCGCAAGCATACAAGCCTTGCGCCAAACGTTCCTTCCTCAACACTCTCTTCCAGCAAGAGTGTTTATGAAGCTCATAGGGATGATGGCATCTTGCATCTTCATAGTGCCCCATGCAAGACTCCACATACGTCCACTCCAAGAGTGCCTAGCACAACAGTGGAACCAGGCCCAAGGACAGCTGACGGATCTGGTGTTGGTGGACGGCCGCACCCATCACTCTCTGCAGTGGTGGAACACCACAAACCTTTCCAAAGGGCGGCTGTTCCTGGACCCGGTTCCTCAGGTGATTCTAACAGCGGACGCATCGCTCTCCGGCTGGGGAGCGCACCTCTTACACCTCACAATGCAAGGTCTATGGACGCCACAGAAAAAGTCGCTCCACTTCAACCATCTGGAGCTCTTGGCGATCTTTCTAGCCCTAAAATCCTTTCAAAAACAGATTTCGGCCAAAGCAGTCCTCATTCGCACAGACAATATGACTGCAATGTATTATATTCAAAAACAGGGGGGGACACGCTCTCCCGCTTAGCCCAGAGCATATGGAGATGGGCAATTCCTCAAAACATCTTTCTCCTGGCACAGCACGTTCCAGGCGTACAAAACACCATGGCAGATCTGCTCAGCAGACAAACGCAACAACTACACGAATGGGAACTGCATCCACAAGTTCTTCGCCCATTCTTCCACAAGTGGGGGCATCCTCAGATAGACCTCTTCGCCACCCACGAAAACAAAAAATGCCCAAGCTTCGCCGCCAGATACCCACACCCATTGTCCAAAGGCAATGCGATATGGATGAACTGGTCAGGCAAATTTGCATACGTCTTTCCACCTCTCCCGCTAATTCCATTAGTGGTAAGGAAGCTACAACAGCACTCCCTCACACTCATTCTGGTAGCTCCAACATGGGCCAGGCAGCCGTGGTACACCACACTACTACATCTCTCGGTGGTACCACATCAAAAACTGCACCTGTCCCCATGCCTCCTAACTCAGAACCATGGAGAAATCAGGCACCCGGACCCAGCTCAGCTCAACCTTGCGATCTGGCTCCTGAAATCTTAGAATTTGGGTACCTTAACCTTCCCCCTGATTGCATGAACATTATCAAGGAAGCCAGACGTCCTACCACTTGAGCATGCTATGCCGCAAAGTGGAAGAGATTTGTTGTTTACTGCCGTAACAATACAATCAACCCTTTAGATGCATCCATACAGCACATCATATGCTATCTACTCCATCTCCAAAGGTGTAACCTGGCATATTCATCCATACGCCTACACCTAGCAGCGATTGCTGCTTACCTACAAAACAGACAGCATTTATCACTGTTCAGAGTGCCCGCTATTAAAGCCTTTATGGAAGGCCTTAAACGAGTAATTCCTCCCAGGGCACCACCTTCCCCTGTATGGAATCTAAATGTAGTTCTTACAAGGCTAATGGGTCCGCCCTTCGAACCAATGCATAAATGTGAGCTACAGTTCCTCACCTGGAAAACAGCTTTCCTCGTAGCTATCACTTCCCTTAGAAGGGTTGGTGAAATACAAGCGTTCACTATACAGGAACCCTTCTTACAAATACATCACAGCAAAGTGATACTTCGTACAAATCCAAAGTTTCTGCCCAAGGTCATTTCCCCCTTCCATCTCAATCAATCGGTGGAATTACCTGTTTTTTTCTCGCAACCTCAATCTGTTGCGGAAAGGGCTCTACATACACTTGATGTTAACAGGGCTTTACTGTACTACATACAGAGAACACAACCTTTCAGGAAAACTAAACAATTGTTTGTTTCCTTCTCTCCACCACATAAAGGCAACCCCATCTCTAAATCAGGGATAGCTAGGTGGATTGTAAAGTGCATACAAATTTGCGATCAAAAGGCAAAAAGAACATTATCTGTTCCACCTAAAGCCCACTCTACTAGAAAGTTAGGGGCTTCTATGGCTTTTCTAGGGAACATACCCTTAGATGACATCTGCAAAGCAGCCACATGGTCAACACCGCACACCTTCACAAAACATTACTGTGTAGACGTGCATTCCAAGCAACAAGCTAGTGTGGGCCAGGCTGTATTAAAGACACTTTTTCAAACCGCTGCAACGGATACCAGTGGTTGCCGCTAAGGTTGGGTACTGCTATATAATCTATGCTAAGTGTACAATCTGCAGCTCATATGCCTCGAACGGAATATGCTACTTACCAGTATGCATCTGTTCTTGGCATGTAGAGTTGCAGAGTTGTACACGCCCACCCGCCTCCTCGGCTACCTGTATCCGTTCCAGTCCGTCCTATTTAGATACAACACACATGGGTTTCTCGCTGTTATTACTACGCTCCATCATTTCCCTGTTGGCGAAAAACAATCTGAGGATGGAGCCGAAGCCCATGCGCAGTACGGACCGAAGGAGGAGTCACCGAACTCGTGACTTCCAAAGACTGTCCAAAGAACAAAAACAAACTGCAAACATCTGGGCCCAACACCAGATGGCGATCTATGCTAAGTGTACAACTCTGCAGCTCTACATGCTAAGAACAGATGCATACTGGTAAGTAGCATATTCCTTTCTTGCCAGACCATTGTGCCACACTTTGGAGGAAATGGTCATGCTCTGTGGTCCTGCACCTCATTGGACCGGAGTACCCTCCTGTGTGACCACGGAGAACACTGAATAAGTGGGCAGTGCCTCTCCGCTCTGCTGCTTGAAGCTGAGAGAAGGAGTGGCTAGCTGGAAACTTGATTTGCACCATCAGGCCCTGCACTTTGAAAAGACTGCGCCTGCTGCATTATCTGGAACTATAGCACTTTGGCTGTACCTTGTTTCAAGAGGAATAAAGAGTGGGCTCCCTGCAAGCTACAGGTTAACTGACCTCACCTGCATCAACTCAACCAAGCATCCTCTAGTGTATCCAGTGGACTTTTGAAGGGTGTTGTCCAGGTGCTTTGTGGGAATTGTGGCCCCAACCTTTCAAGGACCATCTTGGAGATTCCAGAGTCTTGGATTGTGTTTTGGACACTTTGCACCATCAAGAGGAACTCCAGGAAGATGTTCCAGAACTTTGAGAAAGTTTGGTGAACCTTTGTTGAAAAAGCTCCAGAGGGTGACCGGACTCTCACAGAAAGGCAATTCAGCGAACCCTCACTGAACTTAGCCTTTTGGAGGAGGCTGCACGACTTCTGGTGAGAAATCATCCAGAAACGTTTCAGTGTGGAGGTAAATCTTGACCGGGGCCTCCCGTCTACTGTATCTGACTAGGGCTCCATCGTGGTTCGCCTCAAACTTTGACTTTGTCCCAGTCAGAGGCGACCAAATGTCCAGAAGTGGTGCTATTGGTTTCTAAGCACTAGAAAGTGTTTAATCTTTAAAAATACATATCTCTAGTTCCCTACAGTGGAT
Source organism: Triturus cristatus (assembly GCF_964204655.1). Classification (NCBI taxonomy): domain Eukaryota; kingdom Metazoa; phylum Chordata; class Amphibia; order Caudata; family Salamandridae; genus Triturus; species Triturus cristatus. Next base: position 1,193,086,295 of record NC_140593.1, read on the forward strand.
TTTTATTTTGTTTTGGTGTCATTTTAAAGATAACAATATTTTCTATTTTTATAAATTTGTGTTGGATTTTTATTTTGTTGCCTTGATATTTACTGAATTGATCTTTTGAAATGTTTTACATACCTGTCTCTGAAGTTATGCCTGTCTGCTCGCAGCCAAGCTACCGAGGGTTGAGCATGGGTCTGAGACCTATTCTGAACCCTAGACTGTGATAGTGGCCTTATTACCAATGGCAGATGCATATTTGCCACTACTAATAACCCACTTTCCAACACCGATGGACTGTGAGCGATGGAGCTGTGTACAGGGTAACCTGTCTAAAGCCCTACGGGCTGAGTGTGGGAGCTTTATACAGTGTAATCTGTCTGTAAAGCCATACGAGCTGTGATCGCGGGAACTGTATAAGGTGTAATTTGTCTGTTAAGCCCGAAGGACTGAGTGTGTGGAGCTGTACACAGTGTAACCTCTCTGTAAAGCCCTACGAGCTGCGAGTGTGGGAGGTGTATACAGTGCAACCTGTCTGGAAAGCCCTACGGGCTGTGAGTGCAAGAGCTGCATAAAGGGTAACCTGTCTGCAAACCCCAAGGACGAACTGTGAGTGCAAGAGCTGCTTAAAGGGTAACCTGTCTGTAAAGTTCCACAAACTGTGAGTGTGGTACCTGCATATAGTGTAAGCTGCCTGTAAGGCCACAGGGCCTGTGAGTGAGGGAGCTGTATGCATTGCAACCTGTCTGCAAAGCCCCATGGACTGAGATTCTGGCACGTGTATACAGTGTAATCTGTCTGTAAAGTCCCCGTCCTGAGATTATCGGAGATGTATACAGTGTAGTCTGTCTGTAAAGCTCCATGGACTGAGACTGTGTGCATTGGAGCTGTATGCAGTATAACCTGCCTTTAAAGCCCCTAAGACGGACTGTGAGTTTGGGTACTGTATAAAGTGCAACATGTCTGAAAAAGCCCCAGGGATGGGCTGTGAGTGTAGGAGTTATATAAAGAGAAACCTGTGAAATGGGTCACCCGTTTGTAAAACCTATGCAGTGTTTTGTGGGAACAGTTAACATTGAACCCTGTGTGCAAAACTGTTGTCTGAATGTGGCACCTGCGTGATATGTAACCCTAATGTAAAGTCCTTCCGGCTCAGTGTGCAATCTGTCTGTAAAGTTTTAAGTGTGGAAGCTGTGTAGGGTCACCTGTCGGTAAAGCTCTGTGGGGGTCAGAGTGTGGGAGCTGAATAGCATCTAACTAGTCTGTAAAGTCTGGTTGGGCCGAGTGTGGACTCTGTATGTCTTACCAGCTTGTTAAAGCCCTTTGAGATCTGAGTGTGGAAGCTGTAGTTTGTCTGGAAACCCAGGCATTGTGTGAATGTGGGATATTCTAATGTGTACTCTAGAAATATTTGGTGTCTTTTGGTGTATGAGATGCATGATGTGTAACTTGCTATAAAACCAGTGAGTTGTTTTCTATGAGGCACTGTCTCTAGCCCAGAGAGTGGATGCCCATTGCTTCGACATTCCTAGAATACCAGTGGAGGAACAGCACTATCTCTTAAAGTGGTAGTAATCTCAATTTGATTATATTGTATTGTGATCATCAGAATTGTGTTCCTTAAAAAGGAGATAACTTGAACTTGTTTCTTATTACCCGCTTTTTTTTTCTCCTGAGTTTTATGTAGCGCAAACTTGACCCAAAGGTATGTGTTATCAGAGCGCTTTACAGGAGCACCAGTTGCGTTACATAAGGACAAGCATCTTGTTTGGAGATCTCAACCCCATTTGTGATATTTTTCCCAATAAATAACGAAAACACTGTTCGACCGTCTGGACACTGTTCTGGTCCTGTTTGACTTTTCAACAGTCTTCAACACTATCGACGTTCACCCGCCCCGAACATCCTTGACCTTGCATGGATTTTAGCAGCTACTTTTGCAGATAGACATCCGAACCGAGAAACTTGGTGCTCTGAATTTTCTCAGGTTCCATTTTCCCATCTGTGCTCTTCTCTCTCTTCCTGGAGTCTTTCAGTGCTCCTAGCCAGCCAAGGAATGTAGATCTATCAGTATGCTCAAGGCACCAAACTCTTCTAAAGGTCTCCATGTGCCCACTTAGACTCGCTGTTGCTCTGCTTCATCAAGCTCTGAATGGACTGTGGCTACCTTAAAGCGACACACACAAAGGCCAAAATTACTCTCATAGGAAACACCACTAAATAACCCCACTTCCAGGACTGTTTCTCCAAAATGAAGCTCACAGGATTCACCGCCGATATAACCTCATCCCTAAATCACCGTGCGTTAGTGTTAAAGGTGATTTCTCCTTCAGTCTACACACAGCAAATAAGACACTTACTAGCTGTTACCAACTGTCAATCTGTTAAAAATAAAACCATGGTTCCCTTAACCAGATTTCAAGTCCACATGAAATCACGTGCTCTTGATCAGCTCGGTGGTAATAACATCCAGCTGACTGCAATCCCCGAAACCAAGATGACTGATGGCTCTTGCGACCAACTCAACACCCCAAAGAAATATGAGCTCATTACCCTACTCTTATGGAACTTCACTTGCCCCCAATAAACCTATTTTCATTTAAAAAAAATCTTAATCTTTTGCTTATCCAGTTCTGAAATGAGTTAACCTGTGGCTTCAAGGTGAATCTCATCCACTATTGCAAATATACCTGATGCTCCTTCCAGCCAATGGGCTCCAGGAGATTAAAACCCTTTCACCATGTACATCCATCGTTTGCTTATTGGCTTGTTTTTCTGGTGTATGCACAAGGCATTTGTGCTTTCTTTCACCATTTGCGCTTTCTTTCACCATTTGCCTGTTGGTGCCTTAGCATTTACAGGGTGGAGCTCAGCCAGAGATCATTTGACTACGCCTTTTTTTGTCAACCCCTTTTGTTTCTTTAGAAACTAAGGCAGACAACTCGGTATGAGTTGTCTTGTTTTGTGTTAAGGCCTTCCCTCTCACTTGAGATGGAATGTACCACCAAGTGTATGCAGGCCTGAATGAAGGGATACCCTTCTTTGGGATTAACCCCCTATGTTGCCTTTCAAGTCCTTTGGCTAAAGGGGTTTCCTTCTTGAGGATAGGTACTCCTCTCTCCATCAGCTTTTCTCCTCCTTTATTTTTATAGATGCTGATTGTAGGATGGTTGGCTAAGACTCCACCTTTGCTACCAAGTTTCACAGCCTGGCCATGGACTATGGACTAATAGATAAGCCTCCTGTTAGACTTATGGAAGACTCTTAAGTACTAACGGAATAGGACATTGCCTACCATCACAGTGCTGAATCGAGATCAATTGTTGGTATTTCTAGGTAATTTTACTGCGGCCCTGATGCTCTCACCAGCAGGCGGGTGCTTTCGCCCACACTATGGCCACATATGGTGGTTGTTCGCTACTGTGAGTAGCACTGCCTGTTGGTTCTAGATATGTAAGCCCTTAACAAATGCCAACATCCTCATCGCTTTTGGTGAAAAGGAAGCTGGGTAGTTGGAAAAGGCAGTTCAAAGATACCTGCGGTAATGAAGTGTTTGCTGCCAATGTAGCCACAAGGATGTGAACTGCAGCATTAAATGAAATCGAAATATGGAGATGTTTTCATTAATCTGCCAGTTCCTGTGGCAATCTCGAAAGTGGGCCATTCCAGCGAGGCAAGCTGTCTTATCTGTGTGACCCAGTTCCTTCCTCCAGAGTAACCCTAGCTGTTAGAATTTAGGCTTGGGCTTCTTTATTTTTGAATGGTCCATTGATTGCTGCATCTGCCACATGGGAAGTAACTAGCATAGTAAAATGTTCTTTGTTAGAAGGCAAGTGCCTTTTTTACAGAGTTTGCATTCCGTACACTGCAGTTGTACCGTCTGATTTGTGTTCGTGTTATTTGTTTTCCCTTATTGTTTTGAAGTGAGCTAATGTTTTTATAGAGGAGTCTTGTGTAGTGCCACATGTTGCCTTTTGGTAAATTCAGAGCGCTAGTAGTAAGAACAGCTTGCTTGTTGGAAGGAGGTTAACATCCAATCTGACGGAGTGAGTAACAACCCATGTTACAAGACCAGCACTCATTTAAAGGTAAGTCTGAAGAAAGCAGTTTTTGTACTTACCTTTGGATTTAGCTCCAGTTGGGATTAGGGGCATTTCAGTATCTCGGTCCTTGCAGACCCCAACGATCTGCCTCCTTTTTTCATCCTCTCGTTGGATTATTGGTTGATCTGATTGGCATCCATTGAGTATAGGGTTTGGGTTGAATGGATTGAGAGGTCCGTTTCTGAAGATATGCAAGACTATTTTTAATGATGATTTGTAGATGGTGCAGAAGACCTTGAATTTAAAGCTTCCATCTACTGGGAGCCAGTGGAGAGCTTGGGTCGGGGCTGGTCCAGCGTTTTGAAGTTATAGCAGATTCTGCCTCCTTGGTTCTTATGGCCTTGGAGTCAGACATTGAGTTTCTTGGGTAGACCAGAATAGATGATAGTGCAGTATTGAAGGCGTGCCAGGATGATGGCTCTTGTCATTTTTATTCTGTTTTAGTGTGAAATATTGCAGAGATGGCAGAAACGTATATTCACATTCTTTGCCAAGTGAGGGCAAAGGTGAGAGTGGCATTGAAGAGAATTCCAAGGTTCATCATTTTTTATAACGTCCATGGTGCTCCAAGCTTTTGATGGCAGGTAAATGGTGCCACATCAAGCTTAGGGTAGCCAATCCCTGGCATCTGTCCTGGCGACATTCATGCACAGAAGGCTCCTCCTTCTCCAGTGTAACACATGGTCCCAGAAACTGGGAATTTTTGCTTCTCTGGTCGATCTTCCATTTGTAAGTTCATTTGAGTATAGTTGATGTACTTTTCAAAGTTTACTTGGTAAAGCTTATGTAGATGTGCCACAGGGAACATTCTTGAGGCCTGTTGCTTGTTACTAAACACTTGGACGATTCAATCGATCCAAATAAACTTTTTGGCTGTGACCAGTGAGGCATAATTGAACCCATTGAAGTGCAGGTCAAAGATACCCTCTCGGAGGTCAAAACATTTCAAAAGTGTATTATGACAGACAGCGTCGTAGGCCACAGACAAGTATAGGAGAATCAAAGCGGTTTTCTTATCCTCATCGGGTAGACAAGATGCTCTTCCCCCAGGTTGGCTGATGCAATTTTCAGTGTCCTTTGCTATTTGGAGTTCAGTCAGTTGCTGCAGAAAGTGATTATGTTCCAGGCCAGGCACTTGTCTTGTTATAGCCCTTTCCATGATTGGGTTGGGAAAAGAGAGGTTGAAAATAGCCAGTATTTTGGGGTAAGGAACTTTTTTTTCCCAACTTAAGTAGGATGCCATGTTTTAGACTCTGATTGCAGTACCTGAAAGTATGAGGTATGTTAAAATGTCAGTTATATCCATCTCTTAAAAAGGTAAAAATTGTTTGAGGCACATGTGCTGATCATGCATCTGAAGGTGTGTTGGATGCTGGTGTTTTGAGGGCCCGGATTACGGCCTCAGTAGAAGGCAGGGCTTTGAAGGAGGTGATGGTAGATTGTTGGTGAGGGGGTGTGTGGGGAGAAGGAGGATCTTTTGGGAAAATCAAAGTGCACACGTTTGGAAATGTGGATCCGGAAGATGGAGCGGTGTTCACAGTGTTGAGATCTGCGTGGTTCGCTTCTTACGGTGTCAGGTTTAGTCAGTTCCTGGTGGATGGTTGTATTGGGTCCCTCCATAGTTATGTTTGGTGTAGAAAGCCATTTAGGTGCTCCTGAAAGCCTTTCTGTAGCCTCTTCAAAGCAGCGTTGTATTTGTGAATATCCCTTAATTTTGACAAAAGCCTTGTCCTCTGTCTGCCACTAAACATGGCCGACGGGTACTTCTAGGAGACCTCTTCTACTCGCTGCAGGACTGACTGTCTCTGGCTTGACATAGATGCAAGCGTACTCAGTCGTGTTCGATGCATGGGCCTGACAAGTGTGTGAAAGCCCGCCTGAATTGCAGCGATAACAAGGGGGTGTGCAGTGAGGCGGGGACAAAAAGGATGGCCCCGGACGCCCCACATATGTGGACGCATGCGTCCTCACGTATGCTTCATGGCGCTGTGATGGCCATTATGTTTGCATTTAATTTACTTTTCCAACATGGCCAGTGCCAATCTTGAAACTGCAGCGCCTTGGCGCCCCCACAAGGGTACAAAAGAAAGACCAACTTGGGAGCAGGACCACTGTGTTAAAGTTGTGTTAAAGTAGTCCATGCCACTAAGCAGCGAGGTGCAACAGAGGTGTGGACAGGTGCGCTGGGAGAATCAATGCCACTGTGCTGCAGGAAGCAACAGAGGCTTTGGTGGGAGATTGCCAAGCAGAAGAGGCTGAGGTAGAGGCAAGTACTGACAAACTGGGGGTGGCTCCAGTGCAGCGCGGGGATGTGAGTGGGCAAGCAACACACAGAGGAGAGCGCAGAGAAATGCATGCACTCCCATGAAGCGCTGGAACAGGGAAAAGACAGTAGCTCCCTAAACGTAAGCAGTGGAAAAAGAAGTCATCCTGTCGGAAGGATAGCAAAGATGATGTGATTTCGAGTGGAGGTGCAAACACAAAAAGAGCTGGGAAAGACATTGAATACGAAGCAAGCAAACAAAATGTCCAAAAATGCTAATCAATATTAACCAATGGAATGACCCGAAGCCCGCTGCAAGTATGAGTATCCTGCACAATGGGTCTTTCAATAATTGAAGCCAAAAGCTGTCTGTGGGCCAGACTTGGAAACCTACAAAGATATACTTGTGTGCAAGGTTTAGGCTCTGATGTCCATGCACGGCGGTATTCTGGTGGTCGATATAGTGTCAAACGTCTAACTCCTGCCCTTCCTGCTTGTGGTGGTACTCTAAGCACTCCTGCTTTTCCCTACCCCCTGCTCTCTTGCTGCCACCTTCCTTTCTCATTACGCTGCTCCTTCGCTCTCCTCCTCCTTCAGATATTTTTAAAGCCTACAATGTAATTCCAAAGAGTCTGAATTGTGATTTGCTTCTCCCCCGACAGCAGCGCGGAGAAATAAACACATTAAAGATTCATAACCTTCTCCTCGCAGGAGCTGCACTCGCCAACATCCTCTTTGTCCTTCTCCTCACTCCCCTCCGCGCCCCTCCACCTCACCCCCTGCTGCCACTCTGCTGCCTTGTAGTGCCCCTTCTGTGCGCTGGTGAGGAGGAAGAGGCCACTGTGCCTACCACGGAAATGCAGGGAGAGCTGGCAAGTTATCCTCATGTCCGGTGGCCTAGCTAAGAGAGCACCGACATGTTACAGAACCTCAGTTTTTCTATAGATCATGGTTCCTTAGAGGGATTGGGGGGGGGCGTGTGGAGGGGTTAATCCCATCTTAATCTGGACCTTCGCACAAAGCTGCCAAAAGATGTCTACGCCTTTCATAAAGCTCAATGTGCGTGCCCCTTTCTGACCTCAGCATCCATCTTAGCTGCACCCCAGTGTTATTGAAAGACTCCGGTCCTAGCCCAGTGTACCTGGGAGGACCTTGGGGAGCCCACTGTTGCCCTTGAGAGGGCTCTTCATGTCCTGATTGGCATCACATATAGCAACGAGAAGTTAAGTTTTAAACCGTCAGTTGCTGGATAAAAATATGGACGAATCCCGAGGCAAGTCTAAGTAGACAAATACTCGTGGACTGCATTGCTGGGGATAAAGGTCATCGGATACCCTGGCTTAAACATGTAAGGGACACCCTGAGTTGGTTGGGTTACGTAAACTTTTTTGATGAGCCTTCCACCGTCGGAGACAAGGGCGTTATAAAATCAGAATTTTTACGGCGCTTAGCTTGTGATAGGGAGGACAGAGAATTGTCGAAAGTTTCAGTAAGAGCCCACCTGTTAACAAAATCATCTCCGGGAATGGAATTTTATCTCTCCAACATACATAATAGATAGGAGAGATTTTTAATGACTAGATTTAGACTGAATCTTCTGCATCATATTTTATCAATCCCGGCCGGGTTCACAGCAGACATTGACACAAAGGGACCCTGCGGCTGCGATCAGAGATCTCCACAAGAAACTCTTCATTTCGTTTTACTTTGTCCCTTTTATGCGCACCCTAGGTCGTTGTTTTTAAAAACTATTTTAAGACGCTCCAAAATAAACCAGGCTAAGGTGGCACTCTTATTTTTGAAACTATCCTCTGATCCATTCACGTTGTTCAGCTCTGTAAAGTTCTTAAGATTGGCTGTAAAACTAAGGAATACTAGAAGGGAGGATTAGCCTCCTTGGGCCCATGGGGCGTATAGGTGTTCGATGCGATCATATTGCCTTGGTTTACAGCCCACTGATATTGGGGAATCTCATGCTGTTTAGATGGGTCTGGGTCAGCATATTTTATCAGTTTTAAATCAAAAAGCCTTTAAGTCTAAGATGGCTTAGTGATGTCATTTGCTTATCTACAGCAGCTGTGAATATTTTATTGTTCTTAATAATGTGTATAGTGAATATAAAATGTAAGGTATTATTGGATTTTTATGTCATGCTCTTTTATGGATATTTTTATACCCGAATAAAGACTTATTGAAATTGAAATGTCCTGATTTAAGTTGAAGAACTCTCGTTAGCGACTCCCATCAACCTACCAGAACTCGGCACCCTCTGCCTGACTACCTCTCAGATTTCCTCTTTTCTTCGCCCCTGCGCCCCACTTCCTTTCGACTAGCTTGCACTATGGAATGCAGAGCCAGCCTGCAGTCAGAGGACACTTCCTGCTGCCCCTGGACACTGGCACAAACCTACGAGTAATGCGCATCTTTGTGAGGAAACACCTCAGCAGTGTGTTGCCTGAAAGTCCTCGGTACATTGAGGGGGAAGGCCTGTACAGTTGAGTCTGCCTTACACAAGCTGCAAAGTAGCTGGGGCAAGTTATTGGGTTGCCTCGGTGATTGTCACTACTTTTGTTTATTATATTTAGAGGGTTGTTTTTAATTTTGTTCAAACTTTGCAAGTACTTGGGGCTTTATTGGAATTGTAGAATGAACTATGCATTTAAATGAGAATGTAAATGGAGGTGTTTAATTGATTTGTTGAATATATTTTTGCATTGCACCGTAATTGTTCAAACTTATTTTTAAATCAACAAGTGTTCTTTGAACACTCTTGAACTTAAATGGGTGATATTCGCTTAGAGATCTCGTCCACCGTTTTCTGATTCCTGATTTATTGCCCTGGAAGGGGGCTGGCACTTTTTTCCGAGAAAATCTTGGAAAGAATTGTCACCTTTGAACCCCCCAATTGGTACAGGAATGATCAAAGAAGACTTGTAGCCCCACTGGAGTGGTAGTGCCTCCCTGCGTAGGCCACTTGGCTCTACACACACACAAGGCAGTTTGCACTACCAAGAAGGGTCCGGGTTATGCTTGACACCCCACTGCTCATTCCTAAGCCCGGGCTGAGTTGGAACTCCGCGAAGTGACAGTTCCACTAGCGGCGGAGTGTGTTAAGGTCAGGCGCGCAACGCCCATAAGACACGAATATCTTCAGCCCCCCCTACCCCCCTCACTTGTGTGTCAGCCCCGGCAGAGGCAGCTTCCCGGGCACACAGACAATTTTTGAGCTTAACTCAGCCGCGCCCGAGTACTTCACAGGTCTTTAAAAGACCATTTAGGTGTTAGAGAGGCCTTGTTGTTTTTCCACCCCTTCATCTCCACTCTGTCTATTGCTGGAAGAATTAGCCCCCCCTGAAATTTTTAGTACCCTTGCCTCCCCACACCAGCCCCCCGCTGCCCCGAAATTTGGCTCTAGTTGCACCTCCGGTTAAGGTGATGCCGTTCGCTGCGATTTTGAGCACTGGGTGTTTGTCCCGTGCTGTAAAATCATCGCAAACTGCACCATGCGTAGCACAAGAGGCGAGCTTCCTTTCTGCTGCTTGAGTACATTTTCTACTCGAGCTACTGCTTTCTCAACGTGAACGGAAGGTTTCTCAATTGCATTGAGAAATTTCATCAGGAGATTGATTTTCCTTGCTCGCGTTCGCCAACTTGACATTGATGTGCGCGAGCAAGGAAAAAACGACGTGGGAACTCCAGAGTGCGGAAAACTCAGCGAACATAGCGGAGTTCACTGCCCAGGGTTATTCATTCCCAAAGAGACAGTGTCACTTGATTAAGGCCGTTGATGCCATCTTGGCTCCATCCATAGTTCCCCTTGGTGGCAAACTTAGAAACAAGGTGACAGACCTTTAATCCCACCTCCTTCTCCTACTTGGATACTTATGTCTGTGAGGCAGCAGGTTATTGTAGCATGGCTTCCAAAAGTCCCAAGTTTTACATTTTTTTATTTTAACAAGGTCTTCCGGTTTTCTTTTTCTCTGCCACAGTTTAGTGACCTTTGTGTATTCAGTTGTTGGTCTCTATCCCGGTTGGGATTGTGCATTAATATCAGTGAAGTTGTTCGCTGTAGAACCCTCTACATCTCACTATAATGTGCTGTTTTTATCCAGTAATCAAATGTGATCACTGAAAAGCAATGTCTGCGTCCTTTGTGAAGCACAGAAATGCTTCTTAGGCAAGCTAACACGTCTACCGACCAATCAGATGCTCATGCACAGGGTCATTCTCCAGGGGCAGAGCCAATGCTCCTCGCTCACAACTGTGATCTTGCTGTGATTGTGTGAGCTCTGGCAGACTGCTAAAGCGGTCTCCAGGCACAGCTAAGATGCTTTCAGCAGGAGAGAGGGTGGCACGTTTGTTCACCATCAGGGCAGGTGCCAGCCGCTGCTGACCGTCATTTGCCCATGTCCAGCTTCAGTGTTCTGCAGAATCACGTTGTGCAGTTCATTCACCACCTGTACCCTATGGTAGACCCTTGACGCCATTCCCTCGCACCCTCTCAGCGCAGGCACCGTCTCCCCTCTTCTGGGGTGCAGGCTCCGCCTCCCCTCTTCTGGGGTGCAGGCTCCGCCTCCCCTCTTCTGGGGTGCAGGCTCCGCCTCCCCTCTTCTGGGGTGCAGGCTCCGCCTCCCCTTTTCTGGGGTGCAGGCTCCGCCTCCCCTTTTCTGGGGTGCAGGCTCCGCCTCCCCTCTTCTGGGGTGCAGGCACTGCCTCCCTCCCTCTGGGGCGCAGGCTCTGCCTCCCCTCCTCTGGGGCGCAGGCTCTGCCTCCCCTCCTCTGGGGCGCAGGCTCGGTCTCCCTTCCTCTGGGGCGCAGGCACGGTCTCCCCTCTTCTGGGGCGCAGGCACTGCCTCCCCTCTTCTGGGGCGCAGGCTCTGCCTCCCCTCTTCTGGGGCGCAGGCTCTGCCTCCCCTCCTCTGGGGCTAAGGCACTGTCTCCCTTCCTCTGGGGCTAAGGCACTGTCTCCCTTCCTCTGGGGCTAAGGCACTGTCTCCCTTCCTCTGGGGCTAAGGCACTGTCTCCCTTCCTCTGGGGCGAAGGCACTGTCTCCCTTCCTCTGGGGCGCAGGCACTGTCTCCCTTCCTCTAGGGCGCCGGCTGCGCCTCCCCTCCTTTGGGCCGCAGGCTGCGCCTCCCTTCTTTTGGGGCGGCAGGCTGCGCCTCCCTTCCTTTGGGGCGGCAGGCTGCGCCTCCCTTCCTTTGGGGCGGCAGGCTGCGCCTCCCTTCCTTTGGGGCGCAGGCTGCGCCTCCCTTCCTTTGAGGCGCAGGCTTGGTCATCTCTCTGGGTGCAGGCTCGGCCTTCCCTCTGGGGCGCAGGCTCCGTCTCCCTTCCTCTGGGGCGCAGGCTTGGTCATCTCTCTGGGTGCAGGCTCGGCCTCCCCTCTGGGGCGCAGGCTCTGTCTCCCTTCCTCTGGGGCGCAGGCTCTGTCTCCCTTCCTCTGGAGCGCAGGCTCGGTCATCTCTCTGGGTGCAGGCTGCGCCTCCCTTCCTTTGGGGCTCAGGCTGCGCCTCCCCTCCTTTGGGGTGCAGGCTCTGCCTCCCTCCCTCTGGGGCGCAGGCTCGGCCTCCCTCCCTCTGGGGCGCAGGCTCGGCCTCCCTCCCTCTGGGGCGCAGGCTCGGCCTCCCTCCCTCTGGGGCGCAGGCTCTGTGTCTCCCCTCTGGGTGCAGGCGCGGTCCCCGCCTCCCCTGTAGCTTTCATTGTCGGGGACTTCACCCTCCCCCACCCCAGGTATTTCTGTTCCTACATGCATGCTTTGTAGGCCAGGCCCTTTAATGAGACAGTCAGTCCGTTACCCTGTGCTTGGGTGACCACTGTCTGTCCTGGTGCTTATGTTGGCGGGTGGTCGGCATAGATAGAGGGATGTGACCCGTTCACAGCCTCTCGCTGGGCCATCATTACCGTGCAGCCGGCTGGTGGGCACTGGTCAGACCTGGGGTGCAGAAAGAGCGAGCAGGCATCTCTGTCATGCCATCAATCCGTCCTGGCATCCGGCACATGCTGGTACATCTGGGGCGCGCAGCCTTGTGCCCCCCGCATGCCCGGCGCGTCGCCTGCAATTACTCAGTATGTCTCGGTCTAATGAAGTCCCTCAAGTCACAGAAGCACCCGGGCCTGGCTGGGCCGTGAAGCCCTAATGACTGCGTTCCCGTTCCTGTACCTCGTGACAGTGCTTAATAAGCCCCTGGAAGGGGATCGCGGCCCTAGGGTACCCAGGCGTGCTTGAGTGGAGGGCTGTGGACAGGGCAGCACGGCAGTCTGCCCCCCGCCATTCACCTGCTTGCTCCAGACATTGCTCTGGGGATGCCAGTCTGCCCAGAGTCCATGCCCTCTACGCCACTCTGCTCTGCGCCAATCACTATCACTTTAGAGCCAGCCCACCCCGAGTCCATGCTGATGCTTTCATTGCCAGTCTGCTCTGCATCCGGTACTGTCCCTGGCATGCCTACACACACTCCTTGCTTGTGCCTTCCATGTCTTATGCAGCGTCCCTGTATTGCAGCCGTCCCAGTTTCCATGGTTGTGCCCTCCATACCTTTCTGCTCTCTACTATGCACTGTAGGATGCCCGTCTGTCTTGCGTCCATGCTCGTGCCCATCACACCTGTGTACTCACATGCACCGGTGGAAGCCAGCCGTCCCAGTGGCCATGAATGTGCCCTCCATAACTTTCTGCTCTCTACCATGCACTGTGGTTTGCTCCTGTATCTCGCGTCTGTGCCCTTCACATCGGTGTGCTCACCTACACTGGTGGATCCCAGCCTACCCAGAGCCTGTGCGTGTGCACGTAACCCTCTGCCTCAGTGACCTTCGGTTGTCTCGCTCCCAGATTCCATGCTCGTGTCTCCCTCCCTATTGTTTCCAGGTTTTCTCGTCTCTATAAGCTATACCGTAGACTCATTAGGCCCTTGTTTGCCACTCCATGGGATCCCCAAGTCTGCCTCTTCGTCATGCTTCTGGTTGCTTGGTCTTTATTCACCCCTGCTTGGGATTCCCGAGTCTGCTTCAATCTGCCTCCTGCCTATGGTCGTTCACTCTGTACTCTGTCATTATTTCCCTCTGTTTGAGAGCCCTCAGTCTGCCTCCTATCTATGCTCATTCACTCTGTATTTGGTTATTATTTCCCTCTGTTTGACAGTCCTCAGTCTGCCTCCTATCTATGGTCGTTCACTCTGTACTCTGTCATTATTTCCCTCTGTTTGAGAGCCCTCAGTCTGCCTCCTGTCTATGCTCATTCACTCTGTATTTGGTCTTTATTTCCCTCTGTTTGAGAGCCCTCAGTCTGCCTCCTGCCCATGGTCATTCACTCTGTATTTGGTCTTTATTTCCCTCTGTTTGAGAGCCCTCAGTCTGCCTCCTGCCCATGGTCATTCACTCTGTATTTGGTCTTTATTTCCCTCTGAGAGCCGTCAGTCTGCCTCCTGTCCATGGTCATTCTCTCTGTATTTGGTCATTATTTCCCTCTGTTTGACAGTCCTCAGTCTGCCTCCTGTCCATGGTCATTCACTTTGTATTTGGTCATGATGTACAACATTACTAAATAGTAAATGCCTCTTTCCTCCCGGAAGTTCTGTTCCTCTTAAGCTGCTGGTTCAGAGCAGGTCTCCAGACTTTACTTACCAATCGGGAGAATTGGCTTCACCCATTTGATTACTGTGCTTATTTTAGGTATCTGACTAGTATGGACCTCCTCCTTTGCTCTTTAATGCAAATGTTTTTTCCTCTTCGTGTTTTAAAAGCAACCTTAAACGGTGGGTGTTGAGCAGCGAACAGTATGTTTAGGCCAGTTGAGCCCTGGTCACAGAACCTCGGATACTGAGGTGGGAAGATCTAATCCGTACCCTACCGTCAAGGCTACTGAATATTTGAGCTTCATGAGACGTTTACATTGAGTTCTGCATGCCTTCTCTTCCAGGCACAGGAAGGTGAAGTGATATGCCCAGTATCGGGACTAGTAGCCAGGTCTCCCGGTCCCAAGGTTTGCCGCTCCATTATAGCACACCGTCTCCTCATTCTGGCACCGGCATCTTTAGGGTCCATTGAGTTCTGAGAGCAGAGTCCCGGTGCGACTCCACGCCGGTGATTTGGTGGCGGCCGCGCTGGCCAGCTTTGTGGCCTGAGTGCGTCCAGGAAGAATTGGCTTCTCTTGGGGCGTCTCCTTTAAGCCCGCTTGTAATTCTATTTCAGAAGGACACGCAAGTGCACCTTTACCCACCACTCTACTCTTCGGGAACATGCAGTTTTTTTGTTTTATTTTTCAATGCTGCGAAACATTGTGCTCACTTCAGCCCCACCCAGTAGCCATTTCTAAAATATGCAATGTATTTAGTATGAATGTATAGATGACCACTTTTATTAAAAATTGTAGGAAATGGATCAGGCCAACCATTGCTAATTTAGCTAAAGGTAAATCAGTACAAGCATTCATACCTCCAGGTTCACCATTGCCTTTTTGTTCATTCGTCACGTTCAGTCTTACGTTTACGACCCAAACCAAAACCTTCAATATGGTCATAAATGTTGGAATTATTTCTGGTGACAAGTGCAAATGTTCAACAGTGATTTAAAAACCTGCAAAACGGCAGATTGAAGTTTCAGCTTTACGTTTAATCACTATCAAAAGCCAGGTTGTTTGGTGCGGCAAAATAAGCTAGTCAGGCAAACCCTTTATCTCTAAAACCGCCACTACGATGGTAGGACATGCCACAGAATGTGTTAAGGTTTAGCAGTACCAACACTGCACCTGAATGAAGAAACCACTCAGTAAACCTTCAAGACCAATTAGTAAAGTTGAAAAGTATTTTGTGATCAAATCAGACCAAAATGACAAAAATCGAATGGGTCACTTACAAGATACAGAATTACAAAGTAATAGCTCTTTTCCTCAGTGCTTCATTGTGCATGGACAACCAGTAAAAAGTTCCCGTGTGTGTGACTCCCAAGTGGCCACTGGAGGCAACTTCCCCCTGCAGTCACACAGTACAACTCCCAGTCCATGTTGCTGAAGGGGCAGAATTGAGTCATCTTGTGCAGGCAGGCACTCTTCTCCGCTTTTAATTTCAGATTTTCTTTGTGGTTGTGCCTAGCTTGTGTCTCCAAAGCAAACATAGTCTCTTGTGGTCCTTCTGAGCTGCCGAACCCAGTAGCTATCACCATCCCCTTTCCAGTTGCAAATGTAGTCCTTGTTGCAGACACCAACATCCTTGCGTTCCATTGGAGAGTTGTTGTTCCGGAAACTAGCTCGCTGTGACTCTAAATTGGCTCAGTCACTTACTTCCCACTCCCAACATGGAATCTTCACATAGTCCAGTGCCTAACCGGTTGCAAATTTGTTTGCTTCACCAGAAGATTCTTTTGAGTGCCCTGATGTGTCGTTAGTGGTTAAGAGGAGATTAGCCAACTCTGTTCCTTTAATAGAGCACCCCATACAGGCCCTGGTCACGTTCTCACCACCAGTTTAGCAGTCTCTCTCTGCCTCCAAGTCCTTCACTACACGTTTGTGGATCTCTTTTTCCATGATCAGACTTCCAGGTGTGTTCCGTCTCTTGAAGCACTTGCAAGACTTGTCTGTGGTCGCTAAGAAGCCACACACGACCTCCATTCGCTTCCTTCCGGTTTGCCTATATCTCGCTTATCTTGCTGTGTCTCTTAGGCACCAGACTTCACCATATGATGTATGCCTGAGCAACACCTGACACTTTGAACTGAAGCAACATCAGCTGAGGTAGGCCTGACACCCATACTCTAATTCCTTCACCCCCAGCCTCTCCCTTATGTACTAGAGGTTTCTTACAGCGAGCACTCTGTTAAAGAAGTGGAGTAAGAAGTCTTCGAAATGTCAACTAGTCACAGTAAGAGTGTAGAGACTCCTTGTGTAAGCCATTGACATTTTTCCTACTGTTTCAGTTAACACTGATCGCTGTCCAACTGGACGCCATATGTCTTCCCATTTTAGCATTCCAGATGTGCTTGTACTTTGGAGCCTCACCGTGGGTGAGCCTATTTGACCCCCACCCATACCCCCACGCATTCCTCTCTTCTCTCTTTGCCTACTAGGAAGGTGTTCTTACCCATTCCTCTAGCTTTGAGCTGTAGGTCCTTATGGGTTCATGTAGGCCCTTATGGGTTCATGTAAAAGGTGAAAGGGAAGACCCTGCACTTCTGCAGCTCACTTATGCAAACATGCAGCTGACAAGCTAAATACAGTGTATTAACAAGCAATTACCATTACCCATATAATGAGTCTTACTATGTCGCTGTAGAGATTAAACCAGTTAGTGCTTTCTCAATGATCAGAGTCAAAATAACACCTTTATTCAACAGAGGAAAATAAAGGGAACCACAGTCACCTATTAGTCCCCTCTCACAGTTGTCCAAGATCAGCGTGGTCGGTGTTGCTGCACTTGAATGATAACACCCTCCCTCCAATGGCGATGGCAAGCTTCAAACAATTGCTGCGAGTCTAAGGGCAGAACAGACCCTGAGGCCAGAGTTGCTCCCAAAGGTAGGCCTCAATGCCGACACTCACTTGTACTGTACCCTTCCCAGGCACACATACAACCAATGCAGAGTCACTACTCCTGTGCCGCACAGCACTCCACAGCTGACCTGATGTAGGACAAGGGTGAGTTAAGCTCACAGCCTGCCTGAGACTTTCCATACATCTGGCCCAGAAGCTGCTGGTCAGCTGAAGTTCCTGGTGGTTCGTGGACACTTGGTGCCGCCAGAGTCTCTACTCGCCTGCCATTTTGGGTGTTCAGCCCGTCATGTAGGGTGCTGCTTAGTAGATGCCAGACGCATGGTGCCCAATTCTCCCCTCAATTCCACTTGAAGTGCCCCTAGTTTTGACTGAGGGGGGAGTGGTTTATTTGTCACATTTCTGAACTCCAAAAATCTCCATGCTATAACTAACAGAATCCAATTTCTAAGGATGACGCCAGTTCACCATTGCCAACTGATGTTCGCCTCCGCAGCTTACATTGACGTTGTCTCGAGGATGCTGCCCACAGCGTGTCACCGCACAGTGGAAATTCTGAGGTATCTTGGGGGAATTTGTGAACCCATTAGGAAAAGAAAAACGAACTGCAATTCATGGGGAGCTAACGATTCCCGTTTCTTGGAGCTGTGAAGCCTCTAGCTATATGGTGTTGAAAAGAAAAGGGAGATAAGCAGTGGACTCCCATGGTTCTTGGTACAGAAAATCAGCTTTTTACCTGTTTCCTGTCCTTATCCACAGTTAGACATTGCTGGTATTTAGACATTGGGAAATCGATAACCTTCTCAGTGCATGTGTTTCCTTTTGGTGTATCAGTTCATTGTATTCAGTTTCTCAGCTACTGGTGCACATCCTGCCTGCTGTTTGCATGAGAAGGCTGCAGAAGGACTGATGTCCTTTGCAGAGCCTCACTGGTAAGTTGAAGGAGGAGGTGATCACTGCCTTCCTAGGAAGCCCAAGACTAGTGTAAACTTTTAAAAGCTTTGAACTGACCACTCACTTACCGAAATTTTCATCGTATGTCAGAGACTTTAATAAACCTGAATTTACACCAACCGACCAGACACCTTCGATCTGCTTCCCTCTCCCTCGCAATAGAAAACAGTGGTCCTAGACAATCCTTAACTATACTCAACTCTGTCAGTAATAGAGTATAGTTCTGTACACAATTCATAGAGGCTGTAGGCACAAAGTTAAGGAGAAAATCAAATCCTAAAAAACCGGGGCCACTTCCAAATGGTTAACTCGTAAAATTCAATTTATTCATTTTACGCTAAGTATTTAATTAAAAAAATGAACCACATATGCAGAGGCATAATATGCAACATATAATATTACACACGGTTACTGTCAAAGGGAGAAGGGTGATTGTGAAAGTAAGTGCTCATGTGAAGAATAGAAAATGGAGGTAGAATTCAAGAGGAATCAAAAAACAATTCAAGTATATTAGTGCAAGAGGGATCCGGCAAGACAACCTGACAGAATCGGTATCCCTACAATATTGGGCCTACCCATACACATAGTTTCAAATTCTATTAATTTTCAATACATCTTTTTCAGCTTAACTTCTTCTGTGGTTGGGATATGAGGGGGATGAATGCGTGGTGTAGGCCCATTTAGGGGATGTCGACGTTTCGACCCTGACGCAAAAGGGTAAGTGGATTCCTCTGCTGTGGGTCTTCCTCAGGACAGGGTGGGGGCTGGGGGACCAAGTCATAGGTCGCGGTGAGAAACCAAGAGATTACTTCATGGTTAATTATGTTCGAAATCCGGTAGGTATTGCAGGAACAGAGAAAAATCTCACAGCGCCGCTGTGTGGAAGCGGCGAGAGTCCATACGGGCGTTTTCGTTAAAGGAGTTCATTTCTTGAATTCTTTGACTAGCGGAGGCGTGCCGCATCCGTCGGCGTCTTCGCAGCGGCGCAGTGAGATTTTTCCCCGTTCCTGAATACTTACCGGATTTCGAACATAATTAACCATGAAGTAATCCAGAGCACCCAGAAGACTCTTCCTGTGAAGTACAGCAGTGCACGAGGTGCTGCGCTGAACTCTGAAGGTTCTTAATTAGAACTAGAGAGTGGGTGACAAACCCAACTTACACTCACTGTGAACTGGTATATGGGAAAGAGCGCTTCGTAGGAAGGCAAGGACTTTGGTGTCAACTTGTGGGACTGACCGGTATCTGAAAGTGAATGACCAACCCAACTTACACTCACTGTGAACTGGTATATGGGAAAGAGCGCTTCATAGGAAGGCAAGGACTTTGGTGTCCACTCGTGGGACTGACCGGCATCTGAAAGTGAGGGGCCCAGACAGACTTGGAAGGAGCAGAAGAGATTGTGTGCTATGGAGACACAACCTAGAGACCCCCAACCCACCCAGCATCCACAGGAACCCTGTGAAGTTGGGAAGCTGTGAAATGTGCCTTCCAGCACAAGGCGGTTGACTCTCATCCTGCCCCTCCTGCCTGACTGAAGGCAAGCAGTAGCCTGGGGTAACCGTGCTGTGTGACTGGAGGGCAAGAAGCCTTCAGAGGCTACTTGTGAATAATGCACTGTAAGTTTTCATTGGGTGTTCATGCAGAACGGAGAACTGTGGGAAAGAGCTATTACTTTGAAGCCATTTATCTTTTAGGTGACTGATTCATTTTTTCCCTTTTTGTTCTTATTTTAATCATAAAATACACTTTATAGTGGCCACCTGTGAGTTCTTTGCAGGAAGTTTCATTGACGTTCATACAGAACGGAGAAGCCTGGTGGAATTTGAAAGACTATAGATCGCAGTGACTCATTCACTTTTTGTTGTTTTGACCCTTTTGAAATCATAAAATACTTTTCAATTTGAATAAATTGTTCTGCTTGATTTACTGAGTGGTTTCGTGATCCAAGTGTTGTGCTGGTACTGCTAACCCTTAACGCACATTATCTGAATTTGCCAGCTGTCTCAGCTCTGAGCTACCAAGGGGTAGGCGAGGCTGTCTTAGAGAATCAGTGTTTGCCTGACTTGGATCTAGCCTTGCACTGTGGTGGGAGAATTTGCCCCACCGAACAACCCAGCTTCCTATATGTGGGTGAATTACCTGATTAGGCCTAAGGCAGGTAGGCAACTTGAGCTCGATGGGCGGGGTGTCAGGATCTTTATCAGAACAGCCATACATGACCTGGGATGGACCAAGCACACGTGAATGTACTGCAGTGAAATGTATTCTTGGGGCAGATCTGCTGTAGCCTGTTCCATTGGTTCCATTGACCAGCCCAAAATTAGACCCCACTTCTATTAGATGGGTGACTTGGCCCAGCTTCGTAGGACCGCACCTGCAAGACTGGGGATGATCTGGTGTTTTGCTGGTCGTTGCCAAGGGGCATGGTCTGCAAGATAGATCTGCACTAGCATGGTGCAGCTATCCGACGATCCTACTGAACATTACACCCCTTTTTCATGTCTTCTGTTTGGGCATGATCTGCAGCTCCCATGGCCGTGCTGATGGTTGCCCACGGCTGATGGTTGCCCACTGTGCCTGCGAGTAACATTAGTCTGCAGCACAGTTCTTTGGTATCCTGTGCAGCTGGCCCACAGTCCTGTGACTCGTCCATGCCCACCTCCCATTGGATGGATCACCTCCTGAAAATGTGTCTGCACGGCATGGGTATTGAGATGCTGCAGCATGTAGACAACGCTGCCAGTAGTGCCTGCATGAAGGGGTGCCGCGAGCTTTGTGACACTTACCAAAGCGAGTCTCTTTGTGGGGATCTGACTCTATTCCCAGGCTCCCATCGGTCTTGATTTTCTCCAGGCCATTCATGCTTTCTGTATTTCTGCTCTACCCTGTGAATAACGTTGCTCCATTTATCCCTCAGTCTTTTCTCCCTTTGCAAAGACCAGGCAGAAAGGCCTTTTCTGACAAACCCATAGCATTGCAAAAGGTGTCCCCGGCCTCGATGGAGCAGCCAGGTAGTCCAGCTGCTGCAAGGGTGAGTTTGCTGCCAGCGATGGCCTGGGGAGCCACCGAATGGAGAGGTGGTACCAGGGTATACCCGCACGCAGACTCGAGTTCCCTCGATCAAAACTCCGTCCTTGGGTGACAGACTTGTGTCTGGCACCCTGACAAAGCCCACTGTCCCAACCGAGGTTCTCAGCTGTGCTTTATGTCTGGCTCCCTCCTCCTCACGTCTCATTAAGGGTGTGCGAAATGTGTGTAATCACGCATCATTTTGGGAAAATGACACAAAATATGTGTAACTACGTGAAATGCAAACTATTTATTTAGCACCATATGTTAGCACGAAATGCGTCCTTTCGTCAACTTGGCGAATTGCGGCGAAATTACACAACATGCCGTAATAGTATAATCTGGGGGTAAATTCGCACCAGGACCATAATGCGAAATTACGCGCGTTTCGCCAGTGTGGTTGCATTTTTTCACACAGTTTAGTTCTTATTTCCCTCTTTCTCACACTCTGCCATCTGGCCATCTGACAAATCTCCTGCTGTATTTCTCTCTCTTGTTCGCTTCCGTTTCCAGTTGCGCTCCCCCGTTTTCTTTCTCTCTCCATTCCACCGGTCTCTAATTCCTTCACACTTTTCTTTCCTCGCCCTACGGTTTCCTCCCAGCACCCTTGGACTGGTGCTAAAATGATGCTCTACATCTACAGACCTTTGCGTGCCCTGGATTCATCTCGTGCTCTGCTTAGACGGCTTGTGCCTGTCCTGCAGATCTGAGGACCGGGAGAAGCAGAGGAAATGAGTACGGTGCGGAGGAGGGTGCCAGGAAAGGTGAAGGAGCGAGAGTCGGCTGGAGCCGTGAACACACCTTGCATCCTCCAAGAAACGTGCGACGTGAACCCCCGCCGGGCCAGGAATAAATATTTGAAAAGAAGCGGGGGAAATAGCTTTTACAAGTCTGGCTAATCGCCCCGGTGGATGTGAAAGGCGCGGACTTCAGAGGGAGCGTTAATATTTCAGGGAGGAAAGTACTATAACAAGCCCATTAACAGCCCCGCGCGCGCGCGCCCACTTCCGGCATCCGTGCCGCGTGCCCTACTAAGAAATAGTCCAGTTGTGTAATTGATGGGGCCTCATTAAAAAGCCTCCCTGGGAGAGCTTTAAAGACAGCCAAGATTAATAGAGTTCACGGTTCCAGCGACTGAGGCGGCGGGCGGGATTGGATGGGGAGGAGTGAGGCACATCTGGGAGGAGTGAGGCACATCTGGGAGGAGTGAGGCGTATCTGGGAGGAGTAAGGCATATCTGGGATGGGGGCAGTGAGGCATATCTGGGATGGGGCAGTGAGGCATATCTGGGATGGGGGTGTAAGGCATATCTGGGATGGGGCAGTGAGGCATATCTGGGATGGGGGTGTAAGGCATATCTGGG
Organism: Triturus cristatus; assembly: GCF_964204655.1. NCBI lineage: Eukaryota > Metazoa > Chordata > Amphibia > Caudata > Salamandridae > Triturus > Triturus cristatus. The sequence continues at coordinate 1,193,108,511 of NC_140593.1, forward strand.
ATGGGGGTGTAAGGCATATCTGGGATGGGGGTGTGAGGCATATCTGGGTTGGGGGTGTAAGGCATATCTGGGATGGGGCAGTGAGGCATATCTGGGATGGGGGTGTGAGGCATATCTGGGATGGGAGGAGTGAGGCATATCTGGGATGGGAGGAGTGAGGCATATCTGGGATGGGAGGAGTGAGGCATATCTGGGATGGGGAGGAGTGAGGCGTATCTGGGATGGGGCAGTGAGGCGTATCTGGGAGGAGTGAGGCATATCTGGGAGGAGTGAGGCATATCTGGGATGGGGCAGTGAGGCATATCTGGGATGGGGGCAGTGAGGCATATCTGGGATGGGGGCAGTGAGGCGTATCTGGGATGGGGGCAGTGAGGCGTATCTGGGATGGGGAGGAGTGAGGCATATCTGGGATGGGGAGGAGTGAGGCATATCTGGGATGGGGGAGAAGTGAGGCATATCTGGGATGGGGAGGAGTGAGGCATATCTGGGCAGGGGAGGAGTGGAGGGCTGTGTTGCAGCGACAGTGAGTTTGTCCTGGAATGGGAGCCGAGTTGTTGGGCGGAATACAGCTGATAGTACAGAACCAGAAATGTATATGTGTAAGAGGGTAAGGAAGTCCAGGGCGGGAAGGGAGCCACGTGCAGAGGAAGAGGGCTTGAAAGATAAAAGGAGTGCACAAATGGAAGGGAGGGGGCATTGATTGAGGGAAGGGGGCTAGGAGGGACTAGAGGGCGGGAAAGGACATGGTTGTGGTGTGGAGAGATAGAAGTGTGAGACTCGGAGGGTAAGATTGGAGAAGGGGGCCGAGAGGTGAAAGCTGATTGGAACCAAGGCGGCTGGAGTGGCGAGAGATAAGGAGAATGATATGAGGGGTGGTGGAGAGGCAAAGAGTGGTTGAGGGGAAGGGACTGGTGGTCAAGGAGAGACAGGATGAAGAAAGGAAGTGATGATGGACCATAGGAAGAATTATGGTGGAGGACCTGAAGAACCAAGACCTTATGGGCCTGGCGGCGCAGGGTACGCCTTAATCTCCTGAGTTCACCTGCTTTGTCGAACAGAGACACGGGACACTCCGTTAGGCGTAGAAGATAGGGTTTATTAGCTGCAGCTAAGTACAGTTGTCCCAGAAGTACACTCGGCATGTTCTTAGGAGACTGCCACTTTACTTCGTGGCGCACAATCTTTTATAACACACATATTTACAAAGAACACTCCCAATGCATACAGGGTTAACCAATGAGAAGAATGTGAAAACAAGATATTGAGTAACTCAAATAAGCCTCTCTCCCAACTGTGTTTGTCACCCTTCCCCACAAGTTAATCAGTGGTAGTGTTTATAAGTCGACTTGCATGTGGCAGGACACATTTGTATGCCCCGGAGGACAGTTGTGAAATGAGAGAATAAGAGTAAAAAATAGCGAAGGCCAGAGGATAAGATAAAGTCAGGAAAGAATGGTGCGAACCAACAGATAGTTGAAACAGGGATCAGTCAGACCAGACGAGGATTAGTGGAGTCGGCCGGACCCTGACACCAGCTATAAACAGAGGCAGGAGGTTATTTGACACGTTGCAGTAGGATGAGGGAAAACAACACTTCGTTCACCGTGCCGCCTGAGTGAGGGCAACACAAAATGGCGGAAAGACACAAAATGGTGGCTAAACACGAACAGGATCGGAAACTGAATTACCTCAGACCCCGGAAGGGAATAGTCGTTGATGAAAGAAGCGCTCTGCTAGGGAAAGAGAGTGATTGAGGCTAGAGAGCTGGTTTGGTTGAGAAGACCAGAGGATGGGGAATTTACACCACAGGTGATCCCGGAGTTAAGGGCAGGGAAAGCATACAGTGAAGGGACTGGTGGGGTTAGTGGGTCATAGTGAAGGAACAAGTGAGAGGATGTGATGGGTTACTCCCAGTGTTGGACACATTGTGCCTGCACCCTTCAACTTTTCCTCGTGCCCAAGGGGTGCCTGTAGAGGCAGTGCACCAGCTGCATTGTGTCTGGATGCTTCGACCTTAGTGTTCCCACTTGTCCCTTTGCACACCTTGGGGTCGATCATGAGCAACCGCAAAAGCTTCAGTGTTTGGACAACCAGTGTGCTCATCCAACCCATTTCTGGTCAGTCTCTTGGTGTCCTTGTCAAGTCCTGTCATGGGAGGTTGAATTACATCGTCGTCTGGCTTCAGGAGGTGAGCTGGTGCGGAGTCAACCACCTTGCCTTATGACAGAGTGAGGGCGTAGAAAATTATCATTTAATTGCTTCCTGCCAACAGATTTTGTCAGAGAATTGTACCACAAAAATGAAATTTCTATTAAATTCTTCCCCCTACAAGTACATTCTGCGCATTTTGTTTTCTAGAAGTCTTCTTTTTGCATATTATGCTTACGCTTTTGTTTACTATGTTCTGAAGTTAATAAATCCGTGCTGGTGGCAATAGTAGTGCTGTCCATGTCTTTTTCGTGTGTGTTAGACCTGGCACCTTGGCGTGAGTCTTCCTTCCTCTTTTTGTCGCTGTGCCTCATGTGCTTTTATGTTGTTGGCCGCTCAGCGCGCTGTGCCACTGCCAACCAGTGTCGCGGTGCGAGTGCTCCCTATGTAAATTATATATGTTGGTTGGATTTCATGATTGGATTGTTTGGTTTACTATCAGACCCCAGTAAAGTGCGCCAGGAGCGCCAGGGCATGTAAATGCAAACACTGCTAGTGGGCTTGCAGCACTGGTTGTGCCACCCACAGAAGCGGCCGGTAAAAAATGTCTAAGGTCTGCCATCGCAGAACCTGCGTGCAGTCTGGTACTGACATGCTGACTTGCAAGTGCCCACACTTGCCGGTCCCTAAACCTTCCCTTAACTTCATGTTAGTCACCCCTCTGGTAGGCCCACGGGCAGGGTGCGTTGTAAGCATAAGGTAGGACAAGCCTGGATGCGTGGCATGTCCTAGTAGTGAATTACCGCCATCTTGTTGTTCACTACTGTAAGGCTACCCTGTTCTCATAGGCCAGTATGGGCGGCTAGGATTGTTACATCCTATGATCCTAACCGACCCAGGGAACATGGTAGAAGATAGAGTTTAGTATGCCTGAACTCGGAATAATAAGGTACATCTTTTCCCTAGGTTTATTTTAATATTCCGCGTTTGCAAATGCCGCTTTTAGAAAGCTGGCCTTTGCTTGCCTAAACATTTCAGCCCGCCTCTGCGTGATGTGTCTCTGATGTCTGGCTGGTGTGAGTGACAGGGCTGGGGGAACCCAGATGGGCGGGGCTAGGTAGCCTGGTGGTGAATAGGACGATCGACAGGTAGATGGGTGGGAGGAGTACTCCTAGGCTCTGAATAGGACAGTGCTCTGCCGCCACAATGCCGGCTCCGCCCCCTGTGGAGCGTCTGATGACTCTGCCCTGCACCCTGAAAGAAGAAGCCTGCATCGCGTAAACAAAGTGCTCAGAAACCGGACTGGACTAGGCAAGGGCCCCCCCTGGCCTGGGAGAACAAAAGATTTGCTGTAGAAATGTAGGAGCCCTGCTCCTAAGAAACTAGATCCGCTTTTGACCAAGAAGAATCTCTGCCTGAGGAGGAGGCACCGGGAAAGCTGTAAGGAGGAAGACTGTCCCTATCCTGGGGGACTGGCCTGCAGTGGTGACCTTGCTGCCAAAGGAGAGAAGAGGAACCTTTTGCTGAAGACTTTGCTTTATTTTTTTACTTTCAAAACTTGTGCTTTTCAAAACGATCTCCAAGGGCTTGGAACTGAGCTTGCCCCCTGAACTGAGCCCCAGGACCATTGGGCTCTACCTGATCTTCACTCGCCTGCCGCTGGACTGTGGTGTCCTTTCCCTCGCCGGAGCTGTTACCCTCATGCCCCAGTCCCTCCTTGAGCCGTGACCAGGACTGCTTAGCCGCCCCCGCCTTGGGAAGAGCCTCGCTCGATCTGAGCCGCTCCCCCTACACTGTGCTGGGCTGCCCCTGTCACCTCGCTCGTCGGAGGCTCGCTGCGCACCTTCACCCTCCCGCCGGAATCGGCGTTGTGAGCATCTCCAAAGCCTCGGACGGCCCGGACGTAACCTGCGTGCCCGGCTGCCCCGCTTTGTTCACTCGCCACCTGCAACACCCCGCTCTTGTCGTGAGCCTGAAGATCAAACCCCCATCGTGAAGTGTGGGAGCCCCGGACGCCGCCTCGCCCTTCTGTCGAAGAGCCGCTGAAATCCCGCACCCGCCTTCGCATCAAGCAACAAGGTACTGTAGTTACGAACTCGACCGCGAGCTTGCAGCGGATCCAGGGTCCGCAACGTTCTGATTTCCCTGTCATCTGCCGTGTGCTTCCCGGTCGCCGCCTCAGCACGAAGTGCGCTGAGGCCCACAGTTACCTTGTGCCCGCCTAAGAACTTTCCGTTACAAAGAGAACTTTACCGTATTCCTAAGAGTTGTGGCCCCATCAGTTTAACGTTACTGGGCCTTGTATTGAATCTGCTGAATCTACATAAAAGCTTATTTTTATATACTTCCTGATTGGTGTCCGTTTGTGGTGCATGCAAGGGGTTTACTGTATGTGTAATTGCATTTGCTTAACCGTGTACGCCTGAGACTTAGCCTAGACTGCTCGCGCCACGCACCTAGAGGGTGAGCAGGGGTTATTCTGGGGAGTCATCCTTCGCCCTGACAAGAAGTAAACGGTCCCTGCTTGTTGTGGGTACACACCTGCGCCAACCAGAGCCCCCTCATTTCTAACAGTGTGGAACACATGTTATAGTCCCTTAAAGACAGAGACATTGCCGGCAGTTCCAGGGACGTTAGCCAGGATGGAGGTGGCCTTCTTCTGGATCATAGTTGTGTGTAACCCAGCATGTAAAGTGAGTCCGGTGGTGGGGGGAGGGAGGAGAGTCATCCTCCCCCATTTCAATTGGTAGCCTTGCATCTCATAATATCAGATGTAGACACCCTAGCCGGGCGGGAATTATTAGGTCTCAGATGAAGCCGGAGTGAGAAGCCCCTTCTGCCCTTTGAAGCCCCACATCTTGGACTGGGAGTAGGAGACTGAGGAACTCTTGCACTGAACTGCAAAGCTGAGGTCATTACAGAAGCAAGTTTGGATCCTGACTGATATCACTCGGATGCAGCTCAAACACTTGGGAATGCCCATGCCTTCCTGCCTGCTGCAGCATGTCATCTGTTGTAGGATCAAAATGCTCCTTCTGTGGATCGGCTAGTTGGCGACCTCAGCAACTGCCTCTGCCGAGGTTGAGCATCAACTTGTGCTTCTTTTGGAGTGTTTACAGCAATGAGGAAGCAGTAAAATCAAATTCCTCCCAAAGGTGCAAGTCACTCCTTGTAGCGAGCAAGTCACCTTGCTACCTGATACCGACATCACGCTTAGGGTCCTAGTCCAGGAATGTCTGGCCAGGACCAGCTTGCTTTCAGGGGAATTGTTGGGGAGATTCTTTTGGCGGTGGAAACAGGACGAGAAGCTGATACTACAGCTGTTGGTGACACACGTGGTGAGGAAACCCACACAGGCGCAACCTGTGCCCTGGCTCATGGAAGTGAAGCCAGGGCTGGTTCCTGAGTGATGCTGCGGACCAGTCTTGTGGCTCAGTGCGTTGGAGCGCAGAAGGGTTGACAGTACTGAGTGCAGCCATCTCCTGGATGAAGTGTCTCCTCAGCCTCATGCTTTGAGTCCTTCTAGAAGCGTCCTACCGGGTCTTGATGCTCCCGAAGAGAGGTCAGTGTAGACAGGTGTTAGAAATGGGGACTCTAGTTGGCAGAGGCGGGTACCTTTGTCCAAGTAGGGACCCTTTTTCCTACTCAGGGTAAGGGGGATACACTTCTAAAATAACCCCTGCTCACCCCCTTGGTAGCTTGGCACGAGCAGACAGGCTTATCTCAGAGGCAGTGTGTAAAGCATTTGTGAACACATACAGTAATACAGTGAGAACACTACAAATGGACACCACGCTAGTTTAGAAAAATAGTAAATCTTTATTTAAACCAACAAGACCAAAACGATAAAAATCCAACATACAATACTCTTGGAAAAATAGTACTTGTGCAAAATAATCTTTAAATTGCAGAAAAATCAATAAAACACAGTCCTACCAACTCGGTAGCTCCTCCTGGGGCTACCCCGATACTGTGTAGTACAGAGTCTAACAATTCCAGCCGACCGCGTTGATACGGGCCAGCTAAAGCGTTGACCGGCTCGGACACAGTACCTTTCTCGTTGAGACAAACACGTTGGTATGAGTCGGTCGGTGCAAACGTTGTGATCGCGTTGTGAAACAGAGCGTTGCGGTGGCCGCTGCCTGCACGGTTCATGCAGGCAGCGGCTTGTTGACGGAGTCGCTGAGACCAGGGCTTGTGTTGAAGGGTGAGACGTTGCTTGCTGCGGTGCTGACAGGTCACGGTGCAGCGACGGAGCCGGTCGATGTTCAGGTCGGGCAGCGGAGAGGTGGTGACGTCCTTGCAGCGTCTAGCGAAGCATTGCAGAGTGCGGTGCTCACAGGATGCGGTGCAAGCAACGGCTCATTGCCGGATTCGGTGAGACCAGGGTTATGTTGCGAAGTCGGCGTTGCTCCCGGCGGTGCTTTCACGACACAGAATCCTGTGACTGACTCGATGACAGAGTCGGTTACCCTTTTTCTTCTGCGGAGATGATCAGAGACGGTGCCCACAGACACGGTGAGGTCTTTGCTGTTCCTGATACCTCTAGAACAGGGGACAAGCTCAGTTCAAGCCCATGGAGATCTTTTCCTCAAGCAGGGGCCAAAGCAAGCAGCAAAGTCCTTTTCTCCTTTCTTTGGCTGCAATGAGCCACTGCAGGCCATCTCCAGACTGCAAACCGCACAGGGGCAGTATTCCTCTTCCGCTTCTCCGGCTCTTCTCCTTGGCAGAGGTTCCTCGTGATTTCCCAGAAGTGATCTAAAAGACTGGGCTCTTCTTTTAATACATACAAATCCTTTGTTCTCTGAAGGCAGAGTGTGTCTGTATCCAGCCAAAGCCAGTTCTGTCCTCACTGGTGCAGCTTCCTGGTAGGAGGTGGAGACAGCATTGTTGAAGGCAGACCAGGCCCATGCAGGTGAAAGAAAATCTCCTCCCCCTTCTCTAAATGTAGCCCAGGTCTATTCAGCCCAGCCCTGACTCATCAGGCTCTCTGGAGTCACTGCCCCTCTCTAGCCCGTCTCATCCAAAAGCCAGACATGCAGTACACAAACCAGGCAGAGGCGTACTGGATGGGTAAGCAAGAAAATACCTACTTTCTAAAAGTGGTATTTTCAAACACAGAATGTAAAAACCACCCTCACCAAAAGATGCATTTTAACAATCTGAGTTCAGGCATATCAAACTTTATTTCCCTACCTTGCTCCCAGGGGCAGTTACGTTTATAAGATGTTATAAACAAACTCCCCATTCTGTCATATGGGAGCAGGTAGCCTTGCAATAGTGAAAAACGAAATTGGCAGTATTTCACTATCAGGACATGCCAAACACATCAGGGCATGTCCTATGTTTCACATACTGTTAGACCTGGCACCTTGGCGTGAGTTTCCCTTCCACTTTTTGCTGATGTGCCTCATTGTGTTTTGTTAGTGTTAGCTGCTCAGGGCACTGTGCCACTGCTAATCAGTGCCACAGTGCAAGTGCTCCCTTTGGAAAAGTGTATACATTGATTGGTGTCCATGTTTGGCTTATTTGGTTTACTATCAGCCCCTAGTAAAGTGCACCAGGAGTGCCAGGGCTTGTAAATACAAATGCTGCTGGTGGGCTTGCAGCACTGGTTGTGCCACCCACAGACGCGCCCTAGTAAAATGTGTCTAGGGTCTGCCATTGCAGAACCTGCGCGCGGTCTGGTACTGTCGCGCTGATTGCGCAAGTGCACCTACTTGCCAGTCCCCAAACCTTCACTTAACTACATATTAGTCACCCCTCTGGTAGGCCCAAGGGCAGGGTGTATTGTAGGCATAAGGTAGGACATGCCCTGATGTGTGTGGCATGTCCTAATAGTGAATTACAGCCATTTTCGTTTTTCACTATTGAAGGCTACCTGCTCTCCATAGGCCAGAATGGGCTGCTGGAATTACTACACGCTGTAATCCCAGTGGACTCATAGAGCATGGTAGAAAGTCAATCGCATGAAGCGTGAGCTTTGGCACCCTTCGGATCAGCTGTGCGAGGCCCCCGTGAAGGTACTGTCCGTACTCCATTTAAAGTATAGGACGTTGCTCACGCGGGAAGCGTGAGGTTTGGAAAGAGGCGTACCGGACGTGTACGACGCGTACCTACGAGGGTACGGTTCACGTACGCGTGCTCGCGCGAGAAACGGCAAGACACGTTAAAAACCACGTCCGAAGCGTACCGAAGGCGCTACGAAGCGCACAGACACCTAAAGAAGCCTATTTTGAGTAGAAAAGTGCCATTTTAAGAACTGTGGACTGCCTAAAAGCATTGAAAGTAACTGGAACCTTATTTAAGTGAAGAACTGTATTTTAACAAGCCTGCGTAAAGAAATCTTGTATATAAAGAACTTTATTTTGATATAAATACAGCCTTGTGTCTTTGTGTGGTGGGGTGGTGATTGTGTGGGACAACTTGAACGCTTGACCTAATGCCCTCTGGAATCTAGCCTGACTGCTCGCGCCACGTTACCTAGAGGGTGAGCAGGGGTTATTTTTAAAGAGGTAATCCTACGCCCTGACTCAGATGAAAAGGGTCCCTGCTTGTCGCAAGTGCATACCTGCGCCAACCAGAGACCCCGGATTCTAACGCATACAATGCACCCTGCCCACCGGGATACTTTAGGCCTACCTTAGGGGTGACTAATGTGTAGAAAAGGGAAGGTTAGGGCCTGGCAAGGGGGTGCACTTGCCAAGTCGACATGGCAGTACCAGACTGCATACAGGCTCTGCAAGGGCAGGCCAGAGTCACATTTACAGGCTGCTTCTGTGGGTGGCACAATCAGTGTTGCAAGCCCAGCATTTGAGTTACAGGCCCTGGGCGAACACAGTGCACAGTACTAGTGACTGACTAGTAAATCAGATAGCCACTCATGGAAACACAAATTCATAACAGGGAACACTTGCACTTTGGCGCTGAACAGCAGTGGCAAAGCGCCCAAAGCATCTACACCAGCAAAATAAGTCCAACACACAGCAGGCAAAGGCAAAAAATGCAGGGGAGACCCATTCCAATGGTGCCAGGTCTCACAACAGGCGACTGGTAACAAGGGAGTGTTGATAGTCTCTGGCCCCCTTGTCCCTTGTTATGTCATTATATGCTGGGGAGACAGGAGTACACATAAATCCACTGCACCTTCCTTACTGGTGGAGTGACAGAAATGTAATGAAAGTGCCAGCAGTGGCGCACTCTCCCTTTAATGAACGTGCCAGCAGTGGCACGCGCTCGCTTTAATGAACGTGCCAGCAGTGGCACGTGCTCGCTTTAATGAACGTGCCAGCATTGGCACATGCTCCGTTTAATGAAAGTGCCAGCAGTAGCACGCGCTCGCTTTAACGAAGTGCCTATCTATCTTTCATGTCCCTGTTCCATGGTCCTGCAACAATTCAATCAAATGTCAGGACAAGTCTGACAGCAGAGCACTGTCAGGCCTTCCTTCCTTCTATGTGCTGACATGGGGAGTGCTGGGCAGCCTCCTCTCCTCACCCGGGGGCTGGATCCTGTTTCATGCTGAGGGTAGTGCAGACTCCTTCAGGTGAGTGGACTCTCCTTTGATCTCTGTGGCTTCTTCTATCAGCTCAGATTCAACTTGACAAAGGATCCACCACATGAATGCACATCGGTGATCACCTCCAAGCATCTCCTTGAAAAGAAATACACATTTAATGTTAAAGCGGAGCAAAGTGGAGAAGACCATGAGCGGCTACTACATGCGAATGCCTAGGTACAGCCCCAAACACTATCCTGTGTTTTCTCTAAGGGATTGTAACACACAGCAGGGTAGAACTGGGGAGGTGGCGGCACTTTGGAATTACCCATCTCTTTCTTTGCCACTCCGTCAATGTAGTGTGAAGGAGATGCACAGGGGTAGAAGGTACTAGCCAGGCCTACCACAACAGTTTGCGTTCTTCAGAGTAGGTCAGTAGGTTTTGCTGTTACTCCAGCATTAATTTAAAAAAATCCATTTAGGTCTCCCATCTGCAAAAGCCAAAGTAGCTAGGAACGTAGACTCTTTACTAAGGGTTTCCAAACCCTCTTATTAAAAGGTCCACAGGTTCTCCAAAGCATCCACTGGCTTTGGGGTTATGCTTGGGATAACTGGCTGGATTTCACAGGCCTGTTGCTCGAATATGTTGGATAGCGGTCGACATTTTGGTTGCTGCTGGGGTTTGCTGGGTGTTGCTTGGGCCTGTATCTCGCCACACATTGGTTGCAGGTCTTGGGCGGCCTGTTGCTGGATGTATAGACTATGAGGGATCCCCGTGATACCTGATCGAAGCCCAAAGTTCTTTTGTCCCTTGGTCCCTGCTGGCACTCATTAAAGGGAATGAGAGGTCTTTAGTTTGAGTTGTGATGTGGTCACCAGTGGCGGACTATAAGCACCTTGCAATACAGAGGTCGCGGGGAACCTAGGTATCCCTGAACACCCTCTCAGACCACCAGGATCATCTCATCCTTCAAGAATCGGGGACACACACCAGGAAAGGGGGCTGTGGCTTCAAATGAGGGTTGAAAAAGGCACTGGAGGTAAAGTTCTTTCTGTTGGTACAAAGGACTTGCAGGCAGAGTCACTGTACCAGGCGTCTTCAACTCCTTCATACTAGCCATCGACGTTCTTCCTGGACCATTGGATGTACTCTTGCGCCATAAATCTTCCTTTGCTCAAATGCCTTATAGTTTAAGTCGTTTTTGATCCCAAAATTAGATGATTTTGGCCAGATGAACAAAATCCATTTTGCGATCATAAACCCTGGTATGCATAAAATCAGTATTTGCAACCGTAAAAGGGATTTTTGGTGCTTTTGAAACCTATTCTGGGAGTTAGTAAAGCCTGTCCAACTCACCAAATGGTTTTACCGGCCCATACCAAATTGCAATTAGAAAGTGGCGTGCCGTCCCAATTGTATGTAGATTTTATATGTATGGTCTGAAACCACAATTGCATTCTTTAACCGTTGATCAGTTACTGACACTTCAAAGGTGGTGGTAACTGACTTGCAAATGCGAAGGTGCCCCTTTTGTGAAGGGTGTTGGCAGCATCAGTCGCAGAGGAAGGGCTGAGGTCAGAAGGCAGTGGTCTAGGGTAATGGGCCTCTTCCTGCGCCCATTGAAGTTTTTTCAAACAAGAAACCTTATTAAAAAAAACAGCACTTAAAAAAAATTAAGGCCTCCTTCTTTAAATACAACGAAAAATATGCTGTGAGCAGTGTAAACACGTGAATGGTGATGGTCTGCTCCTTACAGGCCAGTATGTCTTTGTGAGCAGCCAATCACAGGGGGTGGCCAATAGCTGCCCCTCGAATGTTTGTTAGGCCGGTCGTTCTGCGTTACCCCTTATGGCGACTGGACATTTTGTGATCGACCTGTGAGTATATAGGTGACACTGCAACTTTAAAGACTGGTCGCAAATATCAATTAACCGTTTTCGATCAGTCGTTGGATACATCTGACCTATAGTTATTTTACAGTGGGTGTCGTAGCACTAGGCTCCTACGTAGGTTATTGCTCTGTGACTAGCATGTGCCACTCAGGCTAGACGTTGCACGTTTGGATAAGAGGATTTTTTGCGTGTGACTTTGTGTGCCCTGCTGTCATGTATTTTAGAAGAAGAAGCCTCAGGCACATATGTTTTAGTTAAATTGTGAGAAAAGGGAATAACGGTTTTTGCTTAGTCAATTCGCCAGACATTGTTAATAGCGGCCATAGGCAGTGCGCATGATTTCATGATTAACTTTTTATAAAATTGCTAATTAGCCTTCTAGTTGTTAAGTGCATGTTTGGTAAAAACCTAATAGAAGGCTTTGACCATCGCTATCTATTTGTTAATAAGTTGGGCAGTATGCCCAGCTCCCATAAAGTGGGGTTGGAAGCACAGAGTTTGGGAACGTGCTCTGTGGCCTGGCCCCGCTGCGCACGTACAAAGGCTGGGCCAAGAGGAGCCCCATGCACTATGCTGGGGGCAGAGCCTGGCATTAGGCCACAGCCAAGTCTCTCAGGCCAACCCCCAAGCAGCAGGAGGTGAACACAGGCCAGTCCTTTCAGCCAGCCCCTAAGCTGCAGGAGGTGGCCACAGGCCAGTCCCTCCAGCCTCTAAGCAGCAGGAGGTGAACACAGGCCAGTCTCTCCAGCCAGCCCCTAAGTAGCATGAGGTGGCCACAGGCCAGTCTCTCCAGCCAACCCCTAAGCAGCAGGAGGTGAACACAGGCCAGTCTCTCCAGCTAACCCCTAAGTAGCAGGAGGTGAACACAGGCCAGTCCCTCCAGCCAACCCCTAAGGAGCAGGAGGTGGCCACAGGCCAGTCCCTCCAGCCAACCCCTAAGGATCAGGAGGTGAACACAGGCCATTCCCTCCAGCCAGCCCCTAAGCTGCAGGAGGTGAACACAGGCCAGTCCCTCCAGCCAGCCCCTAAGTAGCAGGAGGTGCCCACAGGCCAGTCCCTCCAGTCAACCCCTAAGGATCAGGAGGTGAACACAGGCCAGTCCCTCCAGCCAACCCCTAAGTAGCAGGAGGTGGCCACAGGCCACTCCCTCCAGCCAACCCCTAAGTAGCAGGAGGTGGCCACAGGCCAGTCCCTCCAGCCAGCCCCTAAGCTGCAAGAGGTGAACACAGGCCAGTCCCTCCAGCTAGCCCCTAAGCAGCAGGAGGTGGCCACAGGCCAGTCCCTCCGGTCTACCCCTAAGCAGCAGGAGGTGGCCACAGGCCACTCCCTCCAGCCAACCCCTAAGTAGCAGGAGGTGAACACAGGCCAGTCCCTCCAGCCAACCCCTAAGGATCAGGAGGTGAACACAGGCCAGTCCTTTCAGCCAGCCCCTAAGTAGCAGGAGGTGGCCACAGGCTACTCCCTCCAGCCAACCCCTAAGTAGCAGGAGGTGGCCACAGACCAGTCTCTCCAGCCAACCCCTAAGCAGCAGGAGGTGGCCACAGGCCAATCCTTTCAGCCAACTCCTAAGCAGCAGGAGGTGGCCACAGGCCAGTCCCTCCAGCCAACCCCTAAGGAGCAGGAGGTGGCCACAGGCCAGTCCCTCCTGTCAACCCCTAAGCAGCAGGAGGTGGCCACAGGCCAATCCTTTCAGCCAACCCCTAAGCAGCAAGAGGTGCCCACAGGCCAGTTCCGCCAGCCATCACCTAAGTAGCAGGAGGTGACCACAAGTCTGTCCCTCTAGTCAACCCATAAGCAGCAGGAGGTGGCCACAGGCGAGTACCTCCAGTCAGCTCTTGACCAGACCCTGAAGCACAAGGCATAGGCTGCAAGCCAGTACCTTCAGTGAGCCCCTCTGCAGCAGAGATTAGCCAGAGGCCAGGTTCTGTAGCCAATCCCTATACTGCAGGTGTTCTTGTTCTTCAACTACTTTCTTTTGATCTACAGGTGAGCAGGACCGCATCATCATCATGTTTTAATACTTTTAGAATATATCGGAAAGTTTTCCCTTGCATCCCACAAACAACGTGTCAAACAGTAGTTCTGGCATTGATCTAATCGAGGATTGATTACTGTAATGCCCTCTATCTCAACATCAACAAATATTCTCTTTAAAAAAAAAAAAAAAAACGATTTAGAATACGGTGGCAAAGGCTTATCCAAGACAGTTCTAAGTACCAGTCAGTCTCAGCCGAGCTTGTCAAGTTGCCCTGTGTTAGACCTGGCACCTTGGCGTGAGTCTCCCTTCCACTTTTTCTCCTCATGTGTTTTGTTGGTGTAAGCTGCTCAGGGCACTGTGCCACTGCCAATCAGTGCCACAGTGCAAGTGCTCCCTATGAAAAGTGTATACATTGATTGGTGTCCATGATTGGCTTATTTGGTTTACTATCAGCCCCTAGTAAAGTGCACCAGGAGTGCCAGGGCTTGTAAATACAAATGCTGCTGGTGGGCTTGCAGCACTGGTTGTGCCACCCACAGAAGCGGCCTAGTAAAATGCGTCTAGGGTCTGCCATTGCAGAACCTGTGTGCAGTCTGGTACTGTCATGCTGACTGCGTGAGTGCACCTACTTGCCAGTTCCTAAACCTTCCCTTAACTGCATATTAGTCACCCCTATGGTAGGCCCAAGGGCAGGGTGCATTGTAGGCATAAGGTAGAACATGCCCTGATGTGTGTGGCATGTCCTAATAGTGAATTACAGCCATTTTCTTTTTCACTATTGAAGGCTACCTGCTCTCCATAGGCCAGAATGGGCTGCTGGAATTATTACACTCTATAATCCTAGCGGACTCAGAGAGCATGGTAGAAAGTCAAGTTTAGTATGCCTGAACTCAGAATAATAAAATACATCTTTTAGTAAAGTTTATTTTAATATCCTGTGTTTGTAAATACTACTTTTAGAAAGTTAGTATATACTTGCTTAGCCATTTCAGTCCGCCTCTGCTTTGTGTGTGTGTGCTGCCTAGTTTCAGTGAGGGGCAGGGCTGGGGATTCCAGGAGACAGGCTGGCTGCCAGGTGGTGGGTAGAGAGATTACACCAGGATGGGAGGGAGGAGTACACCTTGACTCTGAATAGTCCTGTGCTCTGCCACCACAATGCTGGCTCCGCCACCTGTGGAGCGGCTGATGTCTCTGCCCTGTGAACTGAAAGGAAAGAGCAAAGTCACCACAACAAAGTGCTCCAAAACCGGACTGAGCCAGGCACAGGCCCCCTGGCGACTAAGAACAAAAGAAACTGTGTATAAAAGAAGGAGCCCTGCTCCTAAGAAATCCGATCCTGTTTACGCCAAGAAGAACCTCTGCCCGAAGAGAAGGACCTGGGAAAGCTGCATGGAGGAGTACTGTCTCTAAGCCTGAGAGACTGGCCTGTGGTGGGTGCCTTGCTGCAAGAAGGAGAGGAAAAGACTGAGAAAGACTTTGAAATCAACTTGTGCTTTGTGAACAATCTCCAAGGGCTTGCTGGTGAACTTGCCCCCTGAACTGCGCCCCAGGAACAGTGGGCGCTACCCCTCCCAAGAGGAAAAGGAAGCTGCTGCGGGTGAATTGCCTCCTGACTCCAGAGAACCTGTGCGCCCCATCCTGCCGAGCACCGCGACCCCTGCTTGACTGTGCTGCTGTGAGCACCGTGACGGCCTGCCCTGACTGGCCTGATCAAAGTAAACTGCTGCCCCCTCGAGCCGGAGATCGCATCGTAAGACAGGCTTGTCTCCCTCTGAGCACCGAGGCTCTGCGGCCCCCGAGCCGTAGAGCCCATCGCAAGGACTGACGCCGCTAAGGTTCGCCATCGCTGGACGAAGTTGCAGCGCCTCGCGCTGAATTCAACCCCGAGTCGCCCCTCTTTCCTCGACGCTCGAAGTGAGCTGTGGAAGTCCTGAGGCGCCCCACCGAGCATCGCCGTCCTCTGACCAAGCGGGACTGCAACGCGACGCGGGACGCCCCTCTGATGTCTGCCAAGGCCGCCTCGAACTCCCGATAAAGAATCAAGGTACTGTGCGCCCCTGTACGACGCGTACTCCCGACTGTACGGCTCGTACTGCTGGGGTCCCCGTAAGCCTGCACACGCGGGAAGCGTGAGGCAAAGTAGGACTCGTACTAAACTCTTACGGAGCGTACCTGCGACTGTACGTCCCGTACCGTTGAAATCTCCGTACGCCTGCTCACGCGGGAAGCGTGGGGCGTAGGAGGGATCACACCAACACCGTACGACGCGTACCGAAGCCGGTACGATGCGTACCAACGCCGGTACGGCACGCACACAAGGCGCTACGGTGCGTACTGGCCCCCAAGAAGTGAACTTTGCGTCTAAACTTGGCCTTCTAAGAACTGTGGCCTCCTGGAACTTTACAACCAAGTAACTGGAACCTCATTTTGCGAGGGAAAGACTGTATTTGAAGCCTGCCTAAAGAGTCTTATATAAAGAGCTTTATTTTCACAATCACAGTCTGGAGTCTGTGTGGTGGGTTGGTGGTTGTTGTGGGATGCCATAAATGCTTAACCTCATGCCCTCTGGAATCTAGCCTGACTGCTCGCGCCACGTTACCTAGAGGGTGAGCAGGGGTTATTTTTCACGAGTAATCCTTTGCCCTGACGTAGAGGAAAGGGTCCCTGCTTGTCGCAAGTGCATACCTGCGCCAACCAGAGACCCCGGATTCTAACACCCTGCCTTACAGTCGGTAAGAAAATCACTTCTAAAGATGTGTATTGCACATAAAACCATGTAAAGGAGAGGCCCGCAGGCTGTTAGATCCCAATTTCATTGGTCCCTGCCGACCAGGTCACTTTGCCCTGCCAAGCATAATTTGGTGGAGATTCTGAAGTTTTTGGAAGGTGAGATGGGGAGGTGGGTCCTTTTCAGTGGCCACAGCTAAGCCTTGGAACACCCTTGCACGCCCGCTAACTGGCCTTGAGAATCCCGTGGCTTTAGAAAGGCCCCTAAAACCTGGCTTTTCTTCAGAGTGACTCTGTTTCTCCTTGGCTCTCTATGATGCTTTCTGGTCCTTAGCATAGGCCGATTGATTTACTATAGTGCCTAGACACCAATCTATATTTGTGCACTTTACAAACTTTTTCATTCTAGTGAGGTTGGCTACACTGGCAGTTCTCACAGGGGATGGCCCGGCGCAGCGGAGGCTGACGGCCCAGTGGGTGAGCCGACTCCCCCTGCTCAGAGCTGAAGGCTGTGCACAGCAGGATTGGCGTTAGAGGGTCTTGGAAGGAGGTCCTGCCACATGCTAGACCTTGGGGTTAGAGCCACAGGAGGTTGTGCGGTCACTCTGTGGCCACCCCCAGCAGCACATGGGCAAAGGCCATGCTCCGGGGTGGTTGACCGCAGATTGCTGGGAAGAGTGGAACTTGAACATGCGGGAGATGGAAGTAGATTCTCAAAACAGTCACCGAAAATACCTTTGTAGGCAGTTCCGGCGTCTTTGGCGCATACGACATTAAACTATTCAACCTCAGAAATTCCCTGTTTGAAGGCAGAGTTAGGGTGAAGCTATGTAATGACTGCCCTCCATGAGGTCATGATTATTGCATGACGAGGGCGTGGCTTGCACAACTAGGCAGGTGCCCATACCTGTGTCTGAAAGCAGGAGCACTATAGGTTATCGTTGACCAGTCTTCCGCTGCCTGGTGGCACAGGGCGGCATCGACCACCAGGTTGAAACGGAAAAAAACAGAGGCAACCAGCAGATATGTTAACTAGAGACGAAAACTACAAGTCCCAAATGGTACCAGTGTGATAAGGTGCCCTGATTTCCATCTTTAGGGGCACTCATGTGTGTGATAGAAGCCACATCTGTGTCCATTTGTCATTTTTGACCTGAGGTGTAACATATCTTAGAGTTCATCCAGTGATCGCCACGTTGAACAGCTCTTAACAATGTGTAATCATTTCCCCATTTTCCTATCTTTAAAATAAGCGTGAAAGGGATGTTAGACCTCAGACTGCATGGGCTGGGTGTGTTTACAACCCACCCTCCCGTCTGCCTGCACCAGGCACGGATAGGAAGTGCTGTCGCTGTTCTAGGATGCCCCCGCTGAGGGTATGGCGATATTAATACATCTTTGCACATCTTTACTTTGATCCTATGTGTAGTGATTAAAAATGAATGGCTTGATGTCTTAAATCAAACTGGTGAGTGCTCTTTTGTCAGATGTATCCTTCCATTTATAAGATTTGTGAGGGGGTGTAAACACTTGAGGGAAAGCGCAAGACGGTAATAGACGGGTGCACGGATCACCTGGTGAGCTGAAGCCAGCCAGGATGTAAACACCGAGGGAAAGCACAACACGGTAATAGACGAGGTGCACGGATCACCTGGTGAGCCGAGGCCAGCCAGTATGTAAACACCGAGGGAAAGCACAAGACGGTAATAGACGAGGTGCACGGATCACCTGGTGAGCCGAAGCCAGCCAGGATGTAAACACCGAGGGAAAGCACAAGACGGTAATAGACGAGGTGCACGGATCACCTGATGAGCCGAGGCCAGCCAGGATGTAAACGCTGAGGGAAAGCACAAGACGGTAATAGACGGGTGCACGGATCCCTGGTGAGCCGAGGCCAGCCAGTATGTAAACACAGAGGGAAAGCACAAGACGGTAATAGACGGGTGCACGGATCCGCTGGTGAGCCGAGGCCAGCCAGTATGTAAACACCGAGGGAAAGCACAAGACGGTAATAGACGGGTGCACAGATCCGCTGGTGAGCCGAGGCCAGCCAGTATGTAAACACCAAGGGAAAGCACAAGACGGTAATATACGGGTGCACAGATCCCTGGTGAGCCGAGGCCAGCCAGCATGTAAACACCGAGGGAAAGCACAAGACGGGAATAGACGAGGTGCACGGATCACCTGGTGAGCCGAGGCCAGCCAGGATGTAAACACCGAGGGAAAGCACAAGACGGTAATAGACGGGTGCACGGATCACCTGGTGAGCCGAGGCCAGCCAGTATGTAAACACCGAGGGAAAGCACAAGACGGTAATAGACGGGTGCACGGATCCGCTGGTGAGCCGAGGCCAGCCAGTATGTAAACACCGAGGGAAAGCACAAGACGGTAATAGACGGGGTGCACGGTCCCCCGGGGAGCCGAGGCAAGCCAGTATGTAAACGCCGAGGGAAAGCACAAGACGGTAATAGACGGGTGCACGGATCCCCTGGTGAGCTGAGGATAGCCAGGATGTAAACACCGAGGGAAAGCACAAGACTGCAATAGACGGGTGCACAGATCCCTGGTGAGCCGAGGCCAGCTAAGATGTAAACACCGAGGGAAAGCACAAGACGGTAATAGACGGGTGCACAGATCCGCTGGTGAGCCGAAGCCAGCCAGGATGTAAACACCGAGGGAAAGCACAACACGGTAATAGACGAGGTGCACGGATCACCTGGTGAGCCGAGGCCAGCCAGTATGTAAACACCGAGGGAAAGCACAAGACGGTAATAGACGAGGTGCACGGATCACCTGGTGAGCCGAAGCCAGCCAGGATGTAAACACCGAGGGAAAGCACAAGACGGTAATAGACGAGGTGCACGGATCACCTGGTGAGCCGAGGCCAGCCAGGATGTAAACGCTGAGGGAAAGCACAAGACGGTAATAGACGGGTGCACGGATCCCTGGTGAGCCGAGGCCAGCCAGTATGTAAACACAGAGGGAAAGCACAAGACGGTAATAGACGGGTGCACGGATCCGCTGGTGAGCCGAGGCCAGCCAGTATGTAAACACCGAGGGAAAGCACAAGACGGTAATAGACGGGTGCACAGATCCCTAGTGAGCCGAGGCCAGCCAGCATGTAAACACCGAGGGAAAGCACAAGACGGGAATAGACGAGGTGCACGGATCACCTGGTGAGCCGAGGCCAGCCAGGATGTAAACACCGAGGGAAAGCACAAGACTGTAATAGACGGGTGCACAGATCCCTGGTGAGCCGAGGCCAGCCAGTATGTAAACACCGAGGGAAAGCACAAGACGGTAATAGACGGGTGCACGGATCACCTGGTGAGCCGAGGCCAGCCAGTATGTAAACACCGAGGGAAAGCACAAGACGGTAATAGACGGGGTGCACGGTCCCCCGGTGAGCCGAGGCAAGCCAGTATGTAAACGCCGAGGGAAAGCACAAGACGGTAATAGACGGGTGCACAGATCCGCTGGTGAGCCGAAGCCAGCCAGGATGTAAACACCGAGGGAAAGCACAAGACGGTAATAGACGAGGTGCACGGATCACCTGGTGAGCCGAGGCCAGCCAGTATGTAAACACCGAGGGAAAGCACAAGACGGTAATAGACGAGGTGCACGGATCACCTGGTGAGCCGAAGCCAGCCAGGATGTAAACACCGAGGGAAAGCACAAGACGGTAATAGACGGGTGCACAGATCCCTGGTGAGCCGAGGCCAGCTAAGATGTAAACACCGAGGGAAAGCACAAGACTGTAATAGACGGGTGCACAGATCCGCTGGTGAGCCGAGGCCAGCCAGTATGTAAACACCGAGGGAAAGCACAAGACGGTAATAGACGGGTGCACGGATCCCCTGGTAAGCCGAGGCCAGCCAGGATGTAAACACCGAGGGAAAGCACAAGACGGGAATAGACGGGTGCACGGATCACCTGGTGAGCCGAGGCCAGCCAGTATGTAAACACCGAGGGAAAGCACAAGACGGTAATAGACGGGTGCACAGATCCGCTGGTGAGCCGAGGCCAGCCAGTATGTAAACACCGAGGGAAAGCACAAGACTGTAATAGACGGGTGCACAGATCCCCTGGTAAGCCGAGGCCAGCCAGGATGTAAACACCGAGGGAAAGCACAAGACGGGAATAGACGGGGTGCACGGATCACCTGATGAGCCGAGGCCAGCCAGGATGTTAACACAGAGGGAAAACACAATACGGTAATAGGCGGAGTGCACGGATCCCCTGGTGAGCCGAGGCCAGCCAGAAACACAGGGTGAAGTCACAGCACCCTAACTGCAACTGGCAAGAAGACAAGGAGACATGAGAAACTGTCACTTTAAATTTGAGGGGTAAAGGTTTAGGCAACTATGATGTCATTTACAGTTTGTTGGGAAGGTAAGGCTAGAAACTGAAAAACTTGACTAGAGTTAGGGTTGTCTGTGCCACCCAGATGCGTAACCCCATTTTTAGCTGCTGAGATTAACTGAAGGCACCTGAGCCGCCTTCTGGCACACTCCCCAAGGGAGGTGAGGTGATCAGTGATGGTTGTTGCCAAATGCATGAACTGTGCATTTACTGAGCAGTCTGGATTCCAAAATATTAAAGAAGCATGGGTTCTGGGCCACGGCCTCACCGGGCAGTGCCCCGCCCCTTCCCTCAGGCCCTCTTGGCCACAGGATGTCACAGTGGTGGCACGCTGTAGGTGGGGAATGTGAAGAAAAGGTCTACACCCTATTGACATGAGATGCCCAGGTGGGGAAGGCGAGCCAATCACAGCCCAGCTACGGGTGGCCATCTTGGAAGACTAGAGATCACTGCAAAGCCCCCGAGTCAAGAGTGCTCGTCTTTGTGAAAGAAGTTACAAACATACCGCCTGCAAGAGCACGTAAGAAGAAAAATGAGCAATGTATGTAGCACAGAGCCAAGACCAGAGCACAGGTGTGTAGCTGTGCCTAGCTTCCGTGGTCCTGTAACCGCTCCAAGCAGGGCAGGGCACGGGTCGCATGTAGAGGGATAGAAAGCACAAAGGGTTCATTCACCACGAGCGGGCAGCGATAGAACAGCCCGTGTTTCTCTGTCTGGAGGGGCCGCACTAAGTGGGTGGCGGTACCTGGACTAGGGTGACCAACCATCCGTAGATTTCACGGACCGTCCGTTAATTGAAAGTCAAGTCCGTTGTCCGTGACAATCCCTCTTACGGACGCCTTTTGTCCATCATTTGGGCGGTTACAGCGACCTCCACTGCTCACCTTTGGGAAGCCTCCCTGCTTGGGCCGTTCTGCACTTTAACCTCCACCCCCCCCCCCCCCCCCCCCCGCCTCTCTCAGACTGCGATGGACCCATCGTCATTCTGTCTGCCGGCCGATAGTGGCATACAGAATGACAATGGGCCAGTCTGGGCAATTAAGGCATGTGGTGGGACTGAAGGCACGGAAAAAAGATGTAACACATTAGATGGAAGTAGCATTGTCCAGTTACTTTAAAAAAACAAGCATAAGCAATTGGCACAACAAATAACAATGTTTACCTAATACCCAATATAAACTTATTTTGACTTGCACTTATGTGTAAATGTAAATTTGATACTTGTATAGCGCACTACTCACCCGCATGGGTCTCAAGGTGTTTGTACGAATACCGCTGTGGAACCCATCCTGGCTTTCCCTGTGAGGCGTCCACTCTTGGGCACCCCCAAGGTGGAGGCCAGGCATCCTTAGCGTTGTGGGGGCTGTTGTGGAGATTAAGCAAGCTATTGCCCAGAGTTGCAGAGTGGGACTCCATGATTGGAATAGGCACGAGGCGAGAATTATCAGGTCCGTGGAATTTTTGAGCCCAAGACCCGCCGAGGCGGGGAATTGAACCCTGGTCCCGGGCTAGACCTCTGCATCAGGGTCTGCCGCTCTAATCATTGAGCCACACTATGTTGGTTGACTATTTACTTGGATATTATTGCGTGATCTCCTCTGATGTGTCTGTAAAACTTACCTTTTGTCCCAAAGGTTTGTCCTGAGTTTTGACCTTTTGTCCTGAATTTTTTACACTCACGGTCCTGAATTTGCACCCCAGCCAGTTGGTCACCCTAACCTGCACTGGGCTTCAGGTCAGTGAGTCTGGTAGGCTGTGTTGGCGGGGGTCATGCCCTAGGCGGGCAGGGGCAGCGTAACAAGTGTCCTCTGGATGAAGTGATGTTGGTGCACATCCGACTGGCCGGATCCGTTTACCACAGAATATGTAGTTATTATGGAGTCTCTTCTCTGGGGCAAAATGGGGCGGGGGTCGCCTGCTGCTAACGACGCGTGCCCACTGACGACTTCCCGCCAGAGCTGGCCAAGGCCCTTTTTGGAGATATGCCACAACCTGCCCATGAGATGTGAGCTAGCATTGTTGATTGTTGCGTGGCAGCACAGTGCGTTGTGTGGGTGAGACTTTTGTGGTGTCGCTTGTGTCAGTGGTGTTCATGCCTGCTCCTGATGTGTTTTTAGGTCTCGCCTCACCCAGCGCATGCGCTGGTCTGGCGAGACTTATTGAGAGGGCTCCAAAAAGTGCTACCAGGCCAGCCTAGAGCTAAAGTGCATGTGCGCGGGCACGCGCGTCGCGATTACTTTTACTTTCGCGGCCGCACGTCCGCTTTGATGTTTGATGGCGATCACTTTCGCGGCCGCTTGGCTTAGCCAATAGGTCTCGCTTTTGCGACCTTATAAGTATTTAGTTATGCAACTGTTGCATGGCTAAATCCTTATAAGGTCCCAAAGGCGAGACCTATTGGCTATGCCAATGCTTGTTATGTCTGCTATGTCTGTGGAGGGTTCATGTTGCTACTGCCTGTGGTGCTTGGGGTCTGTGAGACGGCCTTACCTGGGAGTTTGCTTCCATTTATCTCTGCGTTTCTGAGGGACCCTTACTCTGCTCCTGTGTTCTCTCTCTCCCCTGCTTTAGAAACACGTGTCCTGTCGTACTCCTGTTCTGTGTCTCTATGGAAAGCGTTTACAGCTGCTATCTACACACAAATTTCCTCTGAGCTGCCCTTGTTGCCCCCGGTCTGAGTGAGGGAACCCCCAGTACTGCTGGGGAGCTGCTGAGTGAGAGAAGCTCTTAGTACTGCTGAGGAACTACTGTGTGAGAGAAGCTCCAGTACGGCTGGGGAGCTACTGTGTGAGGGAAGCTCGCAGTACTGCTGGGGAGCTGTTGTGTGAGGGGAAGCTCGCAGTACTGCTGCGCGGTAGCAGCTGTGTGAGGGAAGCTCACAGTACTGCTGCGGGGTAGCAGCTGTGTGAGGGAAGCTCACAGTACTGCTGCGGGGTAGCAGCTGTGTGAGGGAAGCTCACAGTCCTGCTGCAGGGTAGCTGCTGTGTTAAGGAAGCTCGCAGCAGTGCCGAGGAGCTGCTGTGTGAGGGAAGCTTGCAGTACTTGTGGGGAGCTGCTGTGTGAGGGAAGCTCGCAGTACTGCTTCAGGGTAGCTGCTGCGTGAGAAGCTCGCAGCAGTGCTGAGGAGCTGCTGTGTGAGGGAAGCTTGCAGTACTTGTGGGGAGCTGCTGTGTGAGGGAAGCTCGCAGTACTGCTACAGGGTAGCTGCTCTGTGAGGGAAGCTTGCAGTACTGCTGCAGGGTAGCTGCTGTGTGAGGGAAGCTCGCATACTGCTGCAGGGTAGCTGCTGTGTGAGAAGCTCGCAGTACTTCTGCAGGGTAGCTGCTTTGTGAGAAAAGCTTGCAGTACTGCTGGGGAGCTGCTGCGTGAGGGAAGCTCGCAGTACTGCTGGGGAGCTGCTGTGTGAGGGAAGCTCGCAGTACTGCTGAGGAGCTGCCTTGTGACGGAAACTCCAGTACTGCTGGGGATCATCAATGTGTACTTTATTTGGCTCATATAGCCATAAAAGATGCCACAATACAATGTACAATTAAAATTGCGAATAGCACATTCCTGTCTGTGTCTTGTACCAGTCTTACACTTCCGTTGCCTGTGCCTTGCACCAGTTTTGCACGGCTGCTGCCTGTGTCTTCTGCCTATCCAGTTTGTCTCTTGTACCAGTCCTGCACTTCCCTTGCCTGTGTCTTACACTAGAGTCTTGCACGGCTGCTGCCTGTGTCTTGTACCTATCCTATCTGTGTCTCGTACCAGAGTCCTGCACTTTATTTATTTTATTTATTTATATGCAGAGTCTTATATAGCGCTGGCTAGACCAGGAGGTATCTTCAGTTGCCTGTCTCTTGCACCAGAGGCTTGCACGGCTGCTGCCTGTGTCTTCCACCTATACTGTACGTGTTGTACCAGAATCGTGCCCTGCTGCCGCCTGCGTTTGCTCGTCTGAAGGACGGCCAGACTCCTGCAGACACTGTGCCTGTCCTGGGCGTCCCGAGCACATAGCGATGATGATGCTAAAGAGGTGATTTAGCAGCAGCCAGTGAGTCTATAAAATGTTAATGCCGCCGCGCGGGCCCGTCTGTTCACTAGTACAGACGCGCGTGCCGGAGAATCTTCGCTCCGGAGATGGCGAGGGGGGAGGAGGCGGCAGGGTGCCTGGTGTGTAGAGCCCCCCTGGAGGCAGAGACACAAGTGTCGACTGAGCTGGGGATATTGGAGGGGGGCGGGGGGTTCTGCCAGCTGTGGATTGGTGTCCAGTGAGCTAGAGAAACAGAGGGCTGGGGACCAGTAAGCTAGTCAAGTCAAAGGCAGTGTTTATTTAGACCATAGTCTTTAAACAGCAATACGCAGCAATTAAAAAAAATAAATCGATGCAATTTCATCAATAGTTCCATATGAATAGGTGACATTAACACGAAGTATTTACAACATGAATATATCACATTAAGTGACACAATAATATAATTTCCTATTATAAATCTATCAGTACGGCTCCATTAAGATTAATACAATTTCATTTTAATTACATTTTTTGTTAATAAATAAATTTTAATAACATTCAGCCTTTAAAATCGCTAAAAATACATACTTTTTCCTAAAACCTTTTTACGGCCTTCATATAACTTCCAATTGCGATCTCGAGGCTAGGCATATCTGTGAGCAAATCGACCGCCTGAGCTTGTGACGCGGTTTCGTATTTAAAAAAAAAAAAATGGGGCGTAAAAATAATTTCGCTGAGCTAAAAGTGCAGCGCAGAATATGTGTCAAAATATCGCTTTTTGTTCCCAGCATACATTTGCAGTGTCCATCAGGCTGTATCCTTTCTGCCTTCGTCTCATTTGCCAGCCAGGGATTAATACCAATTCTTAGTCTTAAAATTTCACATCTGAGCCAATTATTGGGTAGTGTGTCCAGATAAGGGTACCAGGCTTCATTCAACCAAGAAGCCCCTCATAAAATGTACAATTTATTCGTACTCAAGTACTCCAAGACTAGCTTTCTGGACAGGCCCTGGCCTTGTGATCTAAGAATACCCTTGTTGAATTCTGCCTGCAGTGATTGTTGACAGATTCTCACCTTTAAGTTCTCACCAACCGTATGCAGTTTCTTTCTGGTCTCCTTGGCCCATTTTAGGCTGCTAAATTGAATCTCATTTCGGCACCAAAGTGAGACCTTCTGTACCGCCGCAGTATCTTGGCGTTTCCTGAACCTTAGCAAATTCACTTGAGCCTGTATGCTCCATGGCGTTATTCCTAGCTCAATTCTAATGGCCTGGAACATTGCTGAGCTTGGTAACGACCGTAAGGATTTTAAACACTTCCCTTCCTCTAAGTTCCAGTCACTTTTACCACTTAGGTAAAGGGCTTCTGCTCCATACAGTACTTGAGGGCGAATCATTGCGCTGTAGGCCTTTGACAATGGTCTATGGGACATATCTCCATAATCTCGATTGAATTTTTTCAACCCACAAACTGATGTAAAGGCCTTTGCTTTCTGGGCTTCTAAGTGTGTATGCCACTTTAGAGTACTATCAAACCAGACCCGATGTATCTGTATTCTCTCACAATCTCCAATTTTAATGGACCTAAAAAACAACTAAAACTGGGGTCTCTTTTCCCAAACCATAACGTTTTTGTTTTATCCATATTTACAATTAAAGACTTTACCACACAATACTCTAAAAGCGTTTTACTTCCTTTGCAGGCCTAGCTCGGTCTGATCAAAAATTACCAGGTCATCTGCGTACAACAGGCATGACAATTTTTTTACCATTCATTTTCGGGCAGGCACTTCTATCGTCCTCTAAAGCCAAGGGCAAATCTGCAAGGAATATGGCAAAAAGCACGGGGGCCAACATACAGCCCTGACTAAGACGGTTCTCAATCGCTATTTTTGGCATCAAGGACCCCCCCTGTATCCTTGATGATCTGCGCCCAGTTTCCTCTGTGTAGCACTTTAATTATAGTTTTTTATCAAAAAAGAGAGTGGATCACTTGAACCTGTTATCCAGGGTTTGGTGGTTATTCGGCCGTTCCTTAAAAAACCCTCATTCACGTTTTTAGGTGGATTGTATGGCGGTATATCTTGGTTCTCCGCCTCGATAACGTGACTGCATCATCATCGGGTTTAGTATTGTGCTACCCTCCACCTGGAGGAAAACCACTGGATATTTCAGTAGTGATCAGAGATCAAAATTGGACAGAGTGCTCATGTGTCGTGAATTAGTGGAAGTTAAAAAGGATGTTTTCTCATGCTACCTAGACTTTAATCTTTATTGTTGTCTGGTGCATGGAAAAAGAATAAAAATGGGGGAAATTGTACAGAAAGGGCAGTTAATGTGTCCGCTGTACAGTCAGTCCAATGGGTGGGTCGACATGTTTCAGCTCTTTATGTGCCCAACAGGGTCAGGTGAGCTTTCATCAGGACCAGGGGGTGTTGTCTTAAAGAGGGATATTGTCCACTTTAAAAGTGAGGAGTTCGGAATATTCTTCACTGATCTCCTAGTGAAAGGTTAATACCTATGGTGAAAAGAAGGACGAATAACATATGGTCTGTTGGTAAATATATAGTTTCTTTATCAACTGATTCTTTCTTGGAGATTCTTTCTTTAAAAAGGGTTTTTACCCAGAGTACACAACGAGAAACAAGCAACATGGCAATTCTTTATATACAGTAAGAGCTGCAAGTTGGGTTCGAACACGCCACTGGTTACATAGCAAGTATAGATGGCAGATCTTTGCAATGATACCTGTATGTGATGTCTAATGATTCAACTGAGGGCTTTTCAGAGGGGTTATTCTGATTAGTAAGAATGCACTTTTCTACGTAAAGTTATACATAAGGTTATCTCAGAGATTTATTTTATGTCCTAAACGTAAAATCGGACTGTCCATGTGGTCTTTGTGTTGAGGATCATTGTGGGGCTTCTGTACAATGTGTTGTAAACTAAAGACTACAGAATTAAGGGCTGTATGGGATGCTGTATTGCGGAGAATTACTCTGGTTTGTTTCAAGAAAGCAGTGGTGACTATGGTGTGTCATGTGTACAAATGATAATCACTGGAAAAGGTCTATTGTCCATAAATGTTGTGAACTTAATGACCATTGATAATGTACCACTCACGTCAATTTGTAAGAAAAAATATGGCGGCACACTCGAGCTTGCTCATTCATGTAAACACACGTTTCTCTCGCAATATATATGGCACCCGTCGTAGGGCTTCTGAGACCTAAACAGTGCCTCTGTTAAATTTATAGCACATAATTATTGTTTAGGCAGTACATCGAGGCTTTGTTAGGAACACAGAGAGAGCGACGCATAGCACTCGCAAGTTATGTAAACACTCATTGCTTGGGTGGCCTTCGTACCTTAAAAGCTCCGTTTTAGTGCTTCCTAGGAAGAATGGCAGCGTAGTCGGGCTGTAAGGGAGGGGTTGGGGGGTCGAAGGAGAGGGGGAAACAAAGTGAGGTTTAAAATTAAACAACAGAAGTCTTGAGTTAACGTTACGTGTCTCCGTCTTCAGGGTTCTCTCCATACCGGGATTTCCGCTCTGCACGACTTGTGCTGACGCTGTCTTCCTGCTTGATGGAGATTGCCCGGACTCGAACGTTTTTATGCAGTTTGAAGTGAAGAAAGACTATTAGTTAAGGCAGCAGTATACAGGGCTGTAGGTTTGAACAGTCTTTATCAGTATAGGCCACCATAAACAATTGTTTATACTGATAAAGACTGTTCAAACCTACAGCCCTGTATACTGCTGCCTTAACTAATAGTCTTTCTTCACTTCAAACTGCATAAAAACGTTAGA
Source organism: Triturus cristatus (assembly GCF_964204655.1). Lineage (NCBI taxonomy): Eukaryota > Metazoa > Chordata > Amphibia > Caudata > Salamandridae > Triturus > Triturus cristatus. The sequence continues at coordinate 1,193,136,919 of NC_140593.1, forward strand.
GTCCGGGCAATCTCCATCAAGCAGGAAGATAGCGTCAGCACAAGTCGTGCAGAGCGGAAATCCCGGTATGGAGGAGACACGTAACGTTAACTCAAGACTTCTGTTGTTTAATTTTAAACCTCACTTTGTTTCCCCCTCTCCTTCGACCCCCCAACCCCTCCCTTACAGCCCGACTACGCTGCCATTCTTCCTAGGAAGCACTAAAACGGAGCTTTTAAGGTACGAAGGCCACCCAAGCAATGAGTGTTTACATAACTTGCGAGTGCTATGCGTCGCTCTCTCTGTGTTCCTAACAAAGCCTCGATGTACTGCCTAAACAATAATTATGTGCTATAAATTTAACAGAGGCACTGTTTAGGTCTCAGAAGCCCTACAACGGGTGCCATATATATTGCGAGAGAAACGTGTGTTTACATGAATGAGCAAGCTCGAGTGTGCCGCCATATTTTTTCTTACAAATTGACGTGAGTGGTACATTATCAATGGTCATTAAGTTCACAACATTTATGGACAATAGACCTTTTCCAGTGATTATCATTTGTACACATGACACACCATAGTCACCACTGCTTTCTTGAAACCAACCAGAGTAATTCTCCGCAATACAGCATCCCATACAGCCCTTAATTCTGTAGTCTTTAGTTTACAACACATTGTACAGAAGCCCCACAATGATCCTCAACACAAAGACCACATGGACAGTCCGATTTTACGTTTAGGACATAAAATAAATCTCTGAGATAACCTTATGTATAACTTTACGTAGAAAAGTGCATTCTTACTAATCAGAATAACCCCTCTGAAAAGCCCTCAGTTGAATCATTAGACATCACATACAGGTATCATTGCAAAGATCTGCCATCTATACTTGCTATGTAACCAGTGGCGTGTTCGAACCCAACTTGCAGCTCTTACTGTATATAAAGAATTGCCATGTTGCTTGTTTCTCGTTGTGTACTCTGGGTAAAAACCCTTTTTAAAGAAAGAATCTCCAAGAAAGAATCAGTTGATAAAGAAACTATATATTTACCAACAGACCATATGTTATTCGTCCTTCTTTTCACCATAGGTATTAACCTTTCACTAGGAGATCAGTGAAGAATATTCCGAACTCCTCACTTTTAAAGTGGACAATATCCCTCTTTAAGACAACACCCCCTGGTCCTGATGAAAGCTCACCTGACCCTGTTGGGCACATAAAGAGCTGAAACATGTCGACCCACCCATTGGACTGACTGTACAGCGGACACATTAACTGCCCTTTCTGTACAATTTCCCCCATTTTTATTCTTTTTCCATGCACCAGACAACAATAAAGATTAAAGTCTAGGTAGCATGAGAAAACATCCTTTTTAACTTCCACTAATTCACGACACATGAGCACTCTGTCCAATTTTGATCTCTGATCACTACTGAAATATCCAGTGGTTTTCCTCCAGGTGGAGGTAGCACAATACTAAACCCGATGATGATGCAGTCACGTTATCAAGGCGGAGAACCAAGATATACCGCCATACAATCCACCTAAAAACGTGAATGAGGGTTTTTTAAGGAACAGCCGAATAACCACCAAACCCTGGATAACAGGTTCAAGTGATCCACTCTCTTTTTTGATAAAAAACTATTAATTGGAAGGTGACTGGATCACGTATCCTTCTTACTCCCTACCAACTGATTAGCTATGCACTTTAATTATAGCCAGAAGACCTTCTGATATGTTATAGTTTTTCAAAGTCTCCCATAGGCATTTCGGTCCACTAAATCAAACACGGCACGGAAGTCGACAAAGCAGCAATATAGCTGCCCTTTCTGCTCAGTCGACTTCCGTGCCACTGCCCATAGTGCGAAGCAGTGGTCGATGGCCTTCCTTGAAGCCTCCATGTTCTACCGGCACAATCGACCTCTGCTCTACCCAATCCTTAAGTCTACTTTAATATTATTTTTGCGAAGGCTTTTTCCCCAGTGTCTAATAAGTTAATTAGTCTGTAGTTTTTCAGGGCTATCATGTCACCCTTCTTGTACACCGGTTTAATTACTGCTCCCTTCCAATTCTTAGGAATTTTTCCAGAGTCTAAAATGACTAAAAGCATGTGGGACAAAAATCCAGCCCTCTAGTTCAACTGAGACTTTATTATAATAGCTGGGAGGTTATCTTGTCCTGCAGCCCTAGTTAGATTTAGTTTTGTTTTTGTATTTGTCACATTCGCTACAGAGAAGTCTCCTTTTAAATCTTCCACTAACCCACTCCAATACAGCGGCTCTCCTTGTTCAGGTGCGCTACGGGAGCTATACAGTTCCTTCAGATATTCTACACATGCGGCCTCTTCTACTACGCAATTCATCGCCCCCACAGGATGTTCTGCTGCTGCCCGTATCCGCTTCCAGAACTGGCGTATATTCTTTGTTTCAATGATTTCCAACAGGTTTTCCCAACATTTTCAAATTACTGATCAACCTTTTATATTCTCTTCTCAGTTTTTTGAGATATAAAAATCTAACCAGGTCATATTTATCTCTAAGAATTCGTGCTTCTCTACCTATCTCCCTCTTCTTCTTTAAACATTCTACAGAGAACCACTTAGCTTACCTTACCAGGATTTTTTGTTGGTGAATTGCAAAAAATAAAACGGTAATTTACTCCTTTGTGAGAAAGCAAAGAGACCTGGCCCTGCCCAGCCAGCACAGAGACTTTCAGTTTCTAGCAGTGCCAGTCCCTCCCCTGCCTTCGCATGCAGATGCCTTCAGTTCCTTGCAGTTCCAGACCCTCGCCTGTCCTGAGATGCACAGACGTTCAGTTTCTAGCAGTGCCAGCCCCTCGCCTGTCCTGAGATGCACAGACGTTCAGTTTCCAGCAGTGCCAGCCTCTCGCCTGTCTGGAGATGCACAGGGAGTTTCAGTTCCTGGCAGTGCCAGACCCTCGTCTGTACTGAGAAGCACAGGGACGTTCAGTTCCTAGCAGTGCCAGCCCCTCCCCTGCCTTTGGGTGCAGGTGCCTTCAGTTTCAGGCAGTGCCAGCCTCTCACCTGTCCTGAGATGCACAGAGAGCTTCAGTTCCTGGCAGTGCCAGTTCCTCCCCTGCCTTTTGGCTGGAGAGGCCCGGTTCCCCAGCCCCGCCAGTCCCTCTCGAGCCTTTGGATGGAGAGGCCTGGTTCCCCAGCCCCGCCAGTCCCTCTCGTTCCTTTGGATGGAGAGGCCTGGTTCCCCGGCCCCATCAGTACCTCCTGTGCCTTAGGATGGAGAGGCCTGATTCCCCAGCCCCGTCAGTTTCTCCGCTGCCTTAGGGTGGAGAGTCCTGGTTCCCCAGCCCCGTCAGTTCCTCGCTGCCTGAGGGTGGAGAGGCCTGATTCCCTGGCCCCGTCAGTCCTTTCTCTGCCTTAGGATGGAGAGGCCTGGTTCCCCAGCCCCGTCAGTCCCTCCCGTGCTCCTGTGACAGAGGGCTGCTGGTCACTTTGACCTCCTAGCACCTATGTGTCCCTCACCCGTGTATCACCAGGGATGCCTTTATTGTCATTCACCCAGCAGAAGTAGGTAATCGAGGGTGTGTGCTTGGAGGGCAACAAGGCCCTCTCCGCTGCGGCTCACCTGCTGTCAGTCAGTCAGCAGTGATATCCGTGGAGGGACTGGAGCAGAGGAGGCAAACCTGGAAGATCAGCTGATGTGAGCTCTCCCTCCTTCAGTGCCCTCTCTTGCTGTCCTCCCTCACCCCCAGATCAGCGGTCAGAGGGAGTGTCCCAGTCCGCAACACAAGCACTGTGCCCTGCTTCCCTATCACACGTGAACCCAAAGCACAGACAAGCATTTGCAATGCAATAGGTCTCGCATTTACGCGAGTTTAAGCTATTGGCATTGTAAATGACAATGCCTTTTATGTACATTTTAAAAACCAAACATAAATAAAAGTTATTGTCGTTTACAATGCTAATAGCTAAAACTCACGTAAATGCGAGACGTATTGCATTGCAAATGCTTGTTCTTGGTGGGAGCAGGGAGCGCCCCGCAGCCAGGAGTTGGAAGCCAAACAAGTGTATGGGTGGAGAGAGGGGGCAGGGGAGGACACGCGCGCATGTGTTGGCTTTGTTAATGCTAGAAAAATGCAACAGCTTGTCCCTTTATAATGCACCACAGGCGGAGGGGAGGGAGAATTAGGAGAGCGGAAGAAAGAAACGGAGGAAGTAAGGATGGAGAAAGGAAGTCTGGGTTTTGAAGAGACGAGTTAAAGACTTTGTGAAAGTGAAAAGAAAAACAAGTGAAAAATGGAAAGGCGTTAAGCCGTAGAACAAGCGACGCTACTTAGGGGGCCGAGAGGGGGGTGGTTAAAAGGCCAATAAAGATGGTAACGGACGAGAGGGGAAATGTGCTGGAAGGGGTGGAAGATACGGAGGAGAAAGGAGGACACGAGGGGTCTAACGTGAGAGGGGGGAGCAGAAAAGGAGGAGGTGTAAGAGGACTGAATAAGCACATGGACTGGAAAACACAGGCACACGGACGTAGTCCGTGCTCTGACCTTGCTGCTGCGCCCCTGTTTGGCATAGTCCGTGCAGGAGCTGGAGGTTGGTGGCTGCATGGCCGTGGCGGGAGCTGCCCTGCTGCAGCCGGCCCGCCATACTGCTTCTTCACCCTCCGCCTTCCTCTAAGACTCCTTCTCAGCGCTGCCGCGTTTTCAGCTTCCTCAGCTGGCCTCCTCGCTCTCCGCGGGCAGCTGCTCGTATGCTGGCTGACTAAATTGCATGATAAACAAGCCATTTAGCTGGGGCAAATAAACGCGCGCGGAGACCCTGAAGCGTGCGCCGTACTCAGCATGAACATACAACTAATAAGCTGTCGCCATTGCCAGAATGAGAAAAAAAGTGCCCACCAACTAATTTAAGGAGACCGTGTAACACGGCAAGGAAACGATCCAGTCTGGATGGGCGGGGCCAAAAAGGGGACAGGGCGTTAACCAAGAAGCCTCATTTTCAATCGGAGACCAGCGTTTAGCATAAATGATGACACCAGCCAATCAAAATGATGGGCGGTGCACCAAGTCCCCTTCAGAAATCTTATCGATTACAAGACTCCTCACAGAGCGAGGAGCGCATGCGCGCTCCAACGCTAGGCGTGACCTAATAAATGACATCTGTTGTATCGTACTAGTGTTGTATGTAGTGCTAACTGCCTTGACGAGGCATTGAAGCACTTTAAGCCAGGCATCACACTGCTCTGGAATCAGTGTGTGCAAAATTCACAATTGTTTGCACGCACTGCGGCTAGCAAAGGCCGTGGCACATTCACAAAGTTTGAACTCTGCAGGAGAAAAACAAACCTCCTTAATGTTGTGTTAGTGCATTGGACTAGATCGTTGTCACCATTTGTATGGCCTCGAAGTGCTTTCAGAATTAAGGCGCCCTTTACAGTACTAGAGTTTACGTCGGCCAGAGTCCCAGTGGCGTCTTGGTCTCTGTTCCATAGTCTCCCTTGTTGCTCGCAGGCTAGTCGTTTGGGCTGGTGTCCTGCAAGGCTGGAGACCAGTGTAGCTGCAAGTCTGGAGACCAGTGTGGCCTGGAGGTTTACCAGCTGGGCAGTTCTAAGGGAGCCCTCCTGGAGGTGGGTGTAACCTGACCTCTGCCTGCTGGTCTGACATGCAGCTTGTTGATGGGCAGTCCTGGTGCCCCCTGGAGGTGGGTGTAACCTGACCTCTGCCCACTGGTCTGACATGTAGCTTGTTTATGGGCAGTCCAGGCGCTCCCTGGAGGTGGGTGTAACCTGACCTCTGCCCGCTGGTCTGACATGCAGCTTGTTTATGGGCAGTCCTGGCGCTCCCTGGAGGTGGGTGTAACCTGACCTCTGCCCTCTGGTCTGACATGCAGCTTGTTGTTGGGCAGTCTTGTTTCCCCCTGGAGGGGGGTGTAACCTGACCTCTGCCCGCTGGTCTGACATGCAGCTTGTTTATGGGCAGTCTTGGCGCCCCCTGGAGGTTGGTGTAACCTGAACTCTGCCCGCTGGTCTGACATGCAGCTTTTTGATGGGCAGTTCTTCGTGAGCCCTCTGGAGGTGGGTGTAACCTGACCTCTGCCTGCTGGTATGACATGCAGCTTGTTGATGGGCAGTTCTTCGTGGGCCCTCTGGAGGCGGGTGTAACCTGACCTCTGCTCGCTGGAATGACATGCAGCTTGTTGATGGGCAGTACTTCTGGCGCCCCCTGGAGGTGGCCCTTTCAACATTGTCGCTCTCAGCGACACCCGCCAGTACACCCATCCTAAGAGGTGCAGATAACATCCCTACTTTTGATACCCATGTCGATACACTGGCTATGTTTGGGACCCAATCCAGCTGCCCCGCACTACCTGCTGCCACCCCCCAATCGCCATGCAACTATTGCCATTCTGCATAGTGCTGCTGTTCGCCGCAGGCCCTATCACTGCGGGCAAATTATTCTGCCCTTCTACAGGACCTACACCACCAACTGGCACAACATCTGGGGTAACCTGTGCACCTTGCCTGCCTTCATTACCTGCCCCTTGACTCCTACCATGCTTTTTTAATGATGAGAATGCTGCCATTGGAGAAACTCCTGGTTCCCTAGGCCTCTCCGCCAGGGCCGCTGCTTAGGTGCTTGCCCACATTGAGGAGCCTGTGGGTGCAAGAGTGCCAATATCTCATTGATTACGTCCAACCTGCTCATCAATGCCTCCATATTCCCTCCAGTACATGGGTGTGTGCCGCCTTTCTTAGCTCCAACAATCATCTTAGTAAATAATAAATTTGCAGCCACGATTGCGACAAACTTTGCCTCACAGCGACCCTGCTGCTACACTCAACTTGGTTTAGCCCCTAGAAAATATAGACCGCAGTACACGCAGCTGGGCTGCCTACTACCTGTAAAAACAGAAAAACAGCCGACCAATGTTAAGCACTTGAATCCCAAATGTTTTGTATAGTGAAGTTTGGTGCAACTACTCCCAGCACCCACCGTTGATAGGTGCCACTGGTATGAAGGAGTTCATTGAAAAGGAAGGTGCACCAAAGAATTATGGAGAAAAACAGAAAAATATTTTTCCATTCCTATGTGACTACGATACCCGGAATACACAAATATTAAATAGTGGTTGCTACAATAACCATTCTACATCTCAATTTAAGCCCTGATGAAGTTCCTTCTGCTCAAAGGAACGAAACGCGTCGGCTGTGCATCAGTTTTTAAATATTACTTTGAATAAAGAAGACTTATGGACTGAACCTGTTTTTCTGAATAATTCTTTGGTGCACCTTCCTTTTCAAGGAACTGCCTACTACCTGTATTCGCTACAAAATAAGAGGCAATCTGTTAGAAATGGGATTTCTGTTTGGCTAGGGCATGCTCCTAAGCCAGGCAGTAACCTCCACTCTAGTCAGGGCAAGGGAATTACACACCGAAGATGACCACTGCTCACCCCCTTGGTAGCTTGGCACGAGCAGTGAGGCTTATCCCAGAGGCAATGTGTAAAGCGTTTGCGCGACACGCTAGGCACACCATAAAAGAAACTCCACACAAGGTTATATAAAAAATAGCCTTTGTATGATCATAAACACAATCTAATCATAATCACACAATATACACTCTGCCAACTGGCACCAGGTAAAAATTCACAGGGGATTATATACATGACAGGGCCAATCGGGTCACTGTCAGAACCATTGGAATGCAAGTAGGGAAAGTAAAACGACCAGCAACTACTGGTATTAGCACTTATGCATGAACCACATTAGGCATTCACATTAGGCCTAAACACATTCTGCGTCCCTTAGGCATAAACATTATTATCCATCACATTACACTAGCGGAGTGCACACATTAGGCATAGCATTTTATCAGCTGTGCACCTCAGGGACAGCGCGCAGCTGTCCACATATCCTGAATACCATAAGTCCATCAGACCCCTCTTCAGTGTAAACCACACCATAGGTTATACATGCACAACATCATCAGCCTAGCATATTCCACAGAATAGCATATTATGCAAGACAGAATGATTAACTCAGGCCCACCTTGGGCCTATACCTTGTCAACAGGCAGCCCCAGCGCTCTCCTGTTGAGGCCCTTTAACATGAGTAGAATCTGGACCTCTTTCGTGGTTCGCCAACCCGACCTAATAGCTGCGTGGGCTGATCAAATGCCCTTACTAGCCTCTCCTAGCTGATGATGCAGCAATTAAGTACGGGCCCCAATTTCTCACATGGGGCGGGAGTGCACCTCACCCAAGTCCCCCCCGTTGTGTCACAAGACGGTGGCCCACTGCGTCCACATGGGGCTGCCGTGCACCAACCTTGCTTTTGGAGCTTCCTCCTCCACACGTGAAAACTCCAGTCAGGCCTCGCAGGCCAAGCCCAAGGCACGGGGCACTTTCACGGGGCCCACGTGACTCCGTCACCCGCACCACGCCTTCGGCGGCTGCCAAAGACTGTCCCAGGCACCCAGCGCTACTAGTAAGTACCACTAACCCTACCTCCCTCTTCTCCAAATACACGGGAGAAGACTACCTCTGCCTCCCCATGGGCGGTCCACACCAATCAAAGGACGCCGTCAGGGGCAAGGACTCCACTCTGCCTCCTCGGTGCAGCGAACACAGGGCGGAGTCTCCGTCGACGAGGCTTCTTTGGGGGAACTCACCTCTCCGCCAGGCTTTCTCTCTCTTGGACAGCGTGTCCTCTAGTCACCAGGACTTCCCTGCCTTCGCCGGTCCCTCTGATCTCTCTGTTTGAAATACTTTGGTCCGGCAGAGTACGGAGTGAAGTCTCCTTTGGCTCTGCCTTCTTTGCCCCGCCCTCAATCGGGCTTCGACTACCTGGCTTCCTTTCCTGGGGGTGTGATGCCCCGCCTGCAGTCAGGCCACAGCCGCCTGGCTTACGCCTGCTTAATGGACTGCTTCACAGAGCGAAGACTCCGTCGGGCTTCTGTCCTCCCTTCTCGGCCTGAGCAGGGGAGAGGGGGGCCAACATGCACACTGGGCAGCCCTCCTCCATACCATGGGAGGAAATACGGCACTCCTCACGCGCCGGACTGTATGAGAGGCGCTGGGCGAACAGATAGGGCACTCTTCAGGTCCTCCAGAAAAGTGCTTCACACCTCCTTAAAATAAAGCGCTTTACAGACTATTTGTTTAAAGATGAAAAGAGGAGCATAACAGCGCTCCCCACGCTCTGCCAGAAATCATGTAGGGCAAGCCACAAAGTCATGGGGGACCACAGGGGCACACCAGCAAAGTGTTCCCAGGAAGCCAGCACAAGGATTCCTTTAGGCAGAGTTGTAGCCCCCCCTTCCCCCCCCAGCCCCAGAAAGGCAGCAGGTCAGCACTTCCTGCAGCCCAGTCCCATGGTGGTTCCTCCTGGTCCCACACAATCCTTCAGAAGCCTGCCGGCTGCAGGCTTTCAGTGAGCATCTAACAGCACTTTTACATGGGGTCACAGCGCTAATACTTATACTGCAAGGGTCTTTGTTCTCCCCTGCACAGGGCTCTGCGCCCGGCTCAAACCAATTCTGGGGGCACTTGCACCTTTCTCTAAAGGTGAACCACCACCCTCTTTGTCTGTGTAGGCTCTGGCCCCAGACACACCACAGGGGGGTGGAGTCAGCATTGTGGAAGGCAGGCACAGTCCCAGGTGCTACTCCTCCCACCACTCCCAATGCAGATTGGCCTATTCAGCCTAGTGCTCACTCACCCAGCCCCTGTCACTCCAGAGCCAGACATGCAATACACATCAGGCAGGCACAAAGACACATAGCACATAGAAATGCTTACTTCTAAAAGTGTGATAATAAATCTGCGAACACCGTTGTGCAGCATTTATTACCACTATTCCAAACATACCAAACTTGACCACACTACTCCTCTCAGATCAGGAATTACCACTGAAACATTTATCAGGGAATCCCCAACGCATTCCTATGAGAGGGTAGCCTCACAGTAGTGAGAATCCAAAATGGCTGTTTGTCACTACCAGGACATGCCACACAGTAAAGGCACATGTCCTACCTTTTACCTACAATGCACCCTGCACATAGGGCTAGTTAGGGCCTACCTTAGGAGTGACTGATATGTATGATATGTAGTCAAAGGGGAGTCACAGACGTGGCAACCATTTCATGTGCCATGTCACAGCGGCAGTCAACTGCGCGCGCAGGCCCTGCAATGGCAGAGGCCTGAGACAGGTTTGAAAGGCTACTTTGGTGGGTGGCGCAATCAGCGCTGCAAGCCCATCAGTAGCATTTAATCTACTGGCCCTGAGTATCTGGGATACGGCTTTGCAGGGGACTGACAGGTAAATTAAATTAGCCAAACAGGTGTAGACCAATCTTACCCCCTTGTCGTTGCGCAGCCCCCTTTAAGGGCGGGCCCTCGCTCCTCCGTATATAAACTACCTCCCTAGAAGAACCTGAGCCCTTCCTGGGTGTTGCAGGAGGTGCTACGGCTGACCTCACTGGGAGGGGGGGGGACGGGCAGGAGCATAACTGAACCTGCCCGGCCCCGGTCACTCCCACCATAAAGATCGACTCTCCCGAGTTCGGAGAGCCTCTTCGACTCCATTAATTACAGCCAATACCGACTTCTGAGCACTTTTTAGCTTAGCAGACTGGCCAGTTGCGCACATATACATTTCTTTCAGAGAAGCCGTCACCCTGGCAAGATGGCTTGTTTAGCTGTCTGGGCCTCCCTTGGGTTTCACAGCACAGGAGATTCCCTGCCTTACACCTCAACTGAAGCATTTCAACTGTCTGAATTAACCCTCCTGGTATGGTCCTCTTTTCACAGAAAGTAGGGCAACTCTTTTTCTAAAATTGAAAAAGTGTGGGTACATCGTGCCACCAAGATCACCCTCCCCATTCGACCCCTGGGTGGAAGCATAAAACAGGCTATTGTCCTTGCACTCTTCTGTCTACACTACAGGGAGGACGTAAGGTCATGTTTGGGCGGGTCTGGCCCACCTTCTAGAACCAGGCCTGGGCCCATCTCTGAGGCTGAGGGGAACCCCTTCTGAGTTGAAGTTTATAACCTCCCCCTGAGCGGCGGTTTATACCTCGCCTCTGCTGCTGAGGTGATCCAAGTTTGATAACCGCTGCAGGCCGCATCTTTGCTGCTCAGGAATCCAATTTTTGTAACACCATGGGTCTCGTGTTTGCTCTGAGGAAATCCTCACTTGGTAGCACATGTTTATAACATCTGAGAGCCTCCTCTCTACTTCTGAGAGAATCACTTCCCTCGGAGCTGAAGTTTATAACTTCTGCGGGCCACTCCTATTTTTGCCGAGGAAATCCATGTTTTATAACCGCTTGAGGACCTCGCTTTTGCTGCTGAGGGAATACCCTTGCCCTGGCCCCAGAGGTTTTAGACATCCAACTACTGAGAGAATCACTATTATGGGATCTGAAGGTTAGAACTTCTGAGGACCTTGTCTGGACTACTGCGGGAATCCCTCCTCCCCTGGCAGTTGGGGTTTGTAACCCATAACTGCTGAGTGAGTCTGAGGTTTATATCTTCTGCTGGTCGCCTCTCTCCTGTGGAGAGAATCACGGTTCTTGGAGCGGACGTTTATTACCTCTGAAGGCCTTTCCTTTACTGCTGAGAGAATCCCCCTTCCTTGGGAGCAGAGTTTTAGAACTTCTGACCTGGTAGAGCCTCTTCCACCACCCTAGGGTCAGCCTGACTCCTCCACTGGCAGTACCCCTTGTAGTACCCACAGGTGGGCCGAACTCCTGCGCTGGTAGAACCTATTCCACCACCCATGAGTGGGCCTAACTCCTGCATGCGTAGAACTTCTTCCACCACCCATGGGTGGGCCTAACTCCTGCACTGGTAGAGCCGCTTGAACCACCCATGGATGGGCCTAACTCTAGTGCTGGTAGAACCCACTCCACCACCCATGGGTGGGCCCGACTCCTGCACTGGTAGAGCCGCTTGAACCACCCATGGATGGGCCTAACTCTAGTGCTGGTAGAACCCACTCCACCACCCATGGGTGGGCCCGACTCCTGAATGCGTAGAACTTCTTCCATCACCCAAGGGTGGGCCTAACTCTTGTGCTGGTAGAACCCACTCCCCAACTCAAGGGTGGGCCTAACTCTTGTGCTGGTAGAACCCACTCCACCGCCCATGGGTGGGCCTAACTCCTGCACATGTAGAACCCCTTAAACCACCCATGGATGGGCATGACTCCTGCATTGGTAGAACCACTTCCACCTCTCATGGGTACACCTGGCTCCTGCATTGGTATAATCTGTGGCCTCTCCTTTGTGGTGCCCTGCATGGAAGATCCCATGGGGGGGGCCACATATGGATCGTGTCCTCTCCTGAGATGCATGCTGTATGGCCCCCATCCTTTCTGGTGGTCCTCACTGGAGATCCAATGGGGCTACATAGGGTTGGTATTTATTGAGACGAGCTGTCTGTTGCCCCCATCGTTTCTGGTGGTCCTCAGTAGAAGATCCCATGGGGCCACAAGGGTTGGTAGTTATTGAGATGAGCGGTCTGTGACCCCACTCCTTTCTGGTTGCCTGCGTGGAAGATCCCATGGGGGCCACCATGGGTCTGTGTCCTTTCACAAGATGTTCTCTCTGGGTCTCGTCTCCTTTCTGTGGGTCCCCGGTGAAGATCCAATGGGGGCCAACAAGGGTCTGTGTCCTTTCAAGAGATGTTCTCTCTGGGTCTCGTCTCCTTTCTGTGGGTCCCCGGTGAAGATCCAATGGGGGCCAACAAGGGTCTGTGTCCTTTCAAGAGATGTTCTCTCTGGGGCTCTTCTCCTTTCTGTGGGTCCTCGCTGAAGATCCAATGGGGGCCAACAAGGGTCTGTGGCCTTTCAAGAGATGTTCTCTCTGGGTCTCGTCTCCTTTCTGTGGGTCCCCGGTGAAGATCCAATGGGGGCCAACAAGGGTCTGTGTCCTTTCAAGAGATGTTCTCTCTGGGGCTCTTCTCCTTTCTGTGGGTCCTCGCTGAAGATCCAATGGGGGCCAACAAGGGTCTGTGGCCTTTCAAGAGATGTTCTCTCTGGGTCTCGTCTCCTTTCTGTGGGTCCCCGGTGAAGATCCAATGGGGGCCAACAAGGGTCTGTGTCCTTTCAAGAGATGTTCTCTCTGGGTCTCGTCTCCTTTCTGTGGGTCCCCGGTGAAGATCCAATGGGGGCCAACAAGGGTCTGTGTCCTTTCAAGAGATGTTCTCTCTGGGGCTCTTCTCCTTTCTGTGGGTCCTCGCTGAAGATCCAATGGGGGCCAACGAGGGTCTGTGGCCTTTCAAGAGATGTTCTCTCTGGGTCTCGTCTCCTTTCTGTGGGTCCCCGGTGAAGATCCAATGGGGGCCAACAAGGGTCTGTGTCCTTTCAAGAGATGTTCTCTCTGGGTCTCGTCTCCTTTCTGTGGGTCCCCGGTGAAGATCCAATGGGGGCCAACAAGGGTCTGTGTCCTTTCAAGAGATGTTCTCTCTGGGGCTCTTCTCCTTTCTGTGGGTCCTCGCTGAAGATCCAATGGGGGCCAACAAGGGTCTGTGGCCTTTCACGAGATGTTCTCTCTGGGGCTCTTCTCCTTTCTGTGGGTTCCCGGTGAAGATCCCCTGGGGACTGCAGAGGGGCTGGTATTTCATGAGATCGCGCTTCTTTCTGGGGGTCTTCGGGCCTCAGAGTGGCATTATAATGGGTTTGAGGGAAGTCAATAAGTGCAGGCTTTTCAAACAGTGCCATCTACACGCGCATTCATTTCCGACCTGATCCTGAGTTGTTTGTCACACAAAACAAGATTAATGAGCGCGAAGGGTCTTAAATTGGGAACATGTTCAGAGTGTCATCACTCGGATGGATTCAGCGGGGTGGCCCACCCTGTACAGTGCATCGCAGACCCGAGGCAATTATGCACTTAATTGGAAAGAAGGAGCGAACACATGCATAATGCAAGAGTGTTCTTTTTATTGGGTACTTCTTTGTCCCGCCTCTTTACTAAGGCTTCAGAGATCATCGACAAGACAACCTGTTCCAACAAAAAACACCTCTGCAGCCCTAGGGGCTTGAACTAAAGAGGGCTGTGCAACCCACTGAGGAGGAGAGAAGCCTGGGCCATCAGAGACCACTAGCTGAACCAGAAAGGTCCCCTGGGCAGGTCTATATGCTTTCTGAGGTAGAGCCAAAGGGACCTACTGGTACTGATCAAATCTTGGGCAGCTTTACATCCTTCCCGGGGTAAGGCCAGGGACCATATTCTACGAATCAGCGAACTGGTGAAACTTGGGCACTTTTACGTCTCTTCTGGGATTGTAAATCCAGAAATAATAAATTGTAGTGGGAAAGTGTAGGGTAAGTGTTGGAGTGTTCACTGTTCTGTCTCGGGTAAAGTAAAGATCTTGTTCAAGGTGGGCTAGAAAGCTTTATGAAGACATACATTTATTTATAAATGTTCTGTGTAGCCCTTTGTGGGCCTACGAGCATCAGAGTGCTATATACAACACAGCACAACATACACGTATACATTGAAGCTGTCCAAGGTAAGAGAGCAGAACGAAAAGAGTGGTGTCAAGTTAAAGAGCACAGTGACAACCTAAAGCAGTACAATCAGAAGATCTGTGAGCTAGGCGTGGTGTCCTAAGCCATGGATAACAGGTGGGTATTAAGAATCGTGCCCTCCAGGTGCACATAGGGAAAATCTTATCATAGCAGTACCTGTCACTGCTGACGAGCAGGTCATGAGCAGGACCTGGAGGGAAATGGAGAGAGTCAGACCTCCAACCATTCCCTGACCCAGAAGAGTGCTCATGGTCCAGTAGCACACAGCCCCAGCCGTCCACAGCTTGCGGATGAGGGCAGGGGCCAACCAGGCCCAATCACAGCATCTTCCAAGGTATCCAGCATGTTTGAGCCTCCGACCTGTCGACTGGAGTGGGTATAGGGAGGAACTTTTCGAGGAAGAAGTCTTTGGGTTGTTTTTTAAACACTGCATAGAAGATCGTATCTGAATTGCAGGCGGAATAGAGTTCAAGATTCTGGGGCCACATCTGGAAAGGACTGGTTCAAGGCTGCTGTTTTTCTGAAGGTTGGGATTAGAAGTAGCAGTGAGTCAGTGGGTTCTCAGTTGGCACAAGCCACCGCAGAGCTTCACTTTCTTGGCAAGGCAGTGTGATTGAGCGGAGTGGATGGTTTTTTGGATCAAAGAGGAAACCTTAAACTTGTCTCTCCCTCCAATTGGCTTCAGGTAGTGACAGCAGGTCCATTATTATAAACATGGCTGTCTTTTCATACCCAATTTTCAGGCAGGGGAGCCTATTTTTCTTGCTTGCATTAGGGTCCGTGGCCCACTTGCTACATCACTGTATGAGAACACGGGTGCAGGTTCTGTGTAGTGCTGCGGATGCTCGTTGCAGGGCTGTTGGTGCTACTTATAGGAGCCACTGATGCCTGTTGCAGGGTTCTTTGATGTTTATCATTCGAGTGAAAGAAACACATTATGGAGGCCATCGATTAATGTTTTGTGTGGTGCCACCAATGCATGTACAATGTCGAGTTGCTTAATCCTGGGGCCATTGTTGCGGATAATTCTTTATGGGCCATTTATGCACTCACTGTGGTCATTGATCTTCATTAATCCCTAGTGCTGTTGCACTGCTTCTGACCACCGACACTTTTTTGAGGCAATTAATTCATATACGCCTAGTAACTCCTCCTATACTCTGCTTTGCCATGGATCTGTCTCATCACCTGGCTCATTGATGCATATTGTGCTCAGGGGCACAGGTGCAACTTACTGCTTTGGAGCGTGCATCCAGATAGCTGCCTGGGGTCATAGCTGCATATATCTGTGCCCATTGATGCCTCCTGCTGTCTGGCCTCGAATGAATATAATATATATGCCCATGGAGGCTTCTTGTGTCCATGGCACTGCTGTCTGGTCGTAGATGCATATATGTGCCCATTGATGCCTCTTGCGGTCTGTGGCACTGCTGACTGGTCGTAGATGCATATAGTGTATGTGCCCATTGATGCCTCCTGCTGTCTGGCCACGAATGAATATAATATATATGCCCATGGAGGCTTCTTGTGTCCATGGCACTGCTGTCTGGTCGTAAATGCATATATGTGCCCATTGAGGCCTCTTGTGTCCATGGCACTGCTGTCTGGTCATGGATACATATCTGTGCCCATTGATGCCTCCTGCTGTCTGTGGCACTGCTGTCTGGTCGTAGGGGCATATATCTGTGCCCATTGATACCTCTTGTGTCTATGGCACTGCTGTCTGGGCATAGATGCATATATGTGCCCATTGATGCCTCCTGCTGTCTGGCCACGAATGAATATAATATATATGCCCATGGAGGCTTCTTGTGTCCATGGCACTGCTGTCTGGTCGTAAATGCATATATGTGCCCATTGAGGCCTCTTGTGTCCATGGCACTGCTGTCTGGTCATGGATACATATCTGTGCCCATTGATGCCTCCTGCTGTCTGTGGCACTGCTGTCTGGTCGTAGGTGCATATATCTGTGCCCATTGATACCTCTTGTGTCTATGGCACTGCTGTCTGGGCATAGATGCATATATGTGCCCATTGATGCCTCCTGCTGTCAATGGCATTGCTGTCTGGTCATTTATAAATATTCTGCCTTGGGCCATTGATGCCTCTTGCTGTCTGTGGCTTTCTGTCTGGTCATTGATTCATATTCTGCCTTGGGCCATTGAAGCCATACAATGTTAGGAATGTTGACTCCTGTGCTGCCTGTGCCATCTAATGCAAATTCTAGGTGTGCTGATAATCGGTGTATTCTTAGAGTCCTTCCATACGTGTGTGATTTCCGCCCCCCCCCCCTTTGTTGGTAAGTAATAGCATTGCATATTTAATGTGAAAGTCTTCATGTGTTATCCATTCAGCGATGCTTCCTGTGACGTCATTGAAGTCAAAGGTCATGGGATGTCAATGATTACGCTCATTTCTAAGAATTTTATGAGGTCTGACCTCAGCCATTATGGCCATCATTACTAGGGGCCTTTCAAAATCCCCGTTCCAACCCCACCCTGGAAGGATTGTTCCCAGGGTCCTGGTAACTTCAGACTTGGAGAACTAATGGAGATTATAAATACACAATGAAGTGCTACAGCGGGTACGTTAGTGCACAATGTACAACCACTAAGAAGTAATCCCTAAATTGTATGGGAAAGGGTTCTCCTGTCGCACGGGAAGTTGTATGCTATCAAGTTCTGGGGAACCGTAAAGCCAGACCCTACTACTGTGCAGATCAATCGAAGCATTCTTAACAGTAGAGTAGTGAGCCGTAATGTATAGGTTGAGGTGGCGTTTAAACTAGTTATAGAACACCATCTAGGAAATCCATCATTCAAGTTCGGTTTGATTGTTTGCCAAAATCTAAACTTGGTTTTATGATATAATTTTAGAATTCATTCTGTCCATAGTTGGAATTCACTTGAATTGACCAGTCTAGGTTCGGTGAAACAGTCCCTAAGCCCAGTAGTTGTTACTGTGTGGAGTGGAATCTTTCTCCTGGTGCAGGGGTTCTCCTGTGGAGCGAAACCTGTTGGCTTTCCCCTTCCGCTGCTCACTTGGTTTATTAATGCTTCAATGTTCAGCACGACGGACTTTCTTCACCGGGAGCTGCAGGTTTCTTTTCTGATATTTCAGTGTTGAATTTGAGCCGGTGGTTGTAAGTGGCTCAACCAGGACTCATGTGTGGGAACGGGGACTTTAATCAGTAGACTTTGACCAAGAACAAGATAGAGAAAGGCGGGAAACGGGGTAAAAGAGGGAAGAGACCAGGAGCGAAAGTGGAGATGAAAGCACCTACGCGATTTAAATAAAGGTGCACGACGTGCAGGGTGGTGGAAGAAAGAGGCATGGGGTGGAGTCTAGACGAGGTATTCAGAAGCTCCAACATTACTCCGCGCTGGCCCCAGCCTTCTGAGGAGTACTTTGTCTCTTGTTATATTACAAATTATGCACTAGACGGGATCTCCTGTGCTATTCCTTGCAGACCCTCCTTCAGGCAGAGTCTGGTATTGCAGGAACTGCGACCTCTCACATTGTCACCACAGTCCCACCATTCTTTGCGACACCACATTGTGGGAGCTGCAGGTACAATGGCAGCGATGCACCGCTCCATACAACCACGAAGGGCATGCTGCAGGGCGCGTGCTTCTGGAGCCCTCTCCCTGCCAGCATCCTCCTCCTCGTGGACAAAGTACTGCAGAAGCTGTCAGTTCCCATACTGCTGCAGCACCCTCCATTGGTCAAGGCCTGGACATGTCTGTGTGCCATGCTGTGTGTCTCCTGCAGTGCGAGAGAGGGCAGGAGCTACCAACCTCCTTCCATAGGTAACCTCACCTAATATCACGGTTCTCCATGAGACACTAAAGACGTGTTCCTGGGTGACCTCAATATCCACTGGGACGACCCAGAAGACTCCACTGTCCAGAACCTATCCAACCTACTTGAAATATAAAACCTCAAACAACTCTGCAATAAACCAACTCACATCAAAGGTGCAACACTGGATGCGATCATTACCAACAATGATCTGGTCTCTCTGAGAGCGATTTCTCCCATTGACTGGTCCGACCACCACCTCATTCTGTTCAAGATTGATGGACTTGTCTTCCACCTACTTATTCGTAAAGACAAACCTAAACACTGGACCAAAAATATCAAAGCAATCCCTTTATCCGAACTTGAATCCAGGATTCATGCCCATCTTCAACTCCAACCCTCATCATCGACGGCCGATGACCTCACTACACACTTGACAGAGGTTCTAGACCAAGTAGCTCCTCTCAAACTCAAACAATTGAGGCGAACCAAATCTAAACCCTGGTTTAACATGGATCTGAATGAGGAAAGGCGTCAACTCAGACAAAAGGAAAGGTCTTGGAGACTAAACCCCTCGACCTTACACCTAGCGCAACTTAGATCTGCTCGGCAAGCATACAAAAAACACGTTTTCAGTGGAAAGGCGTCTTTCTTCCGCAGCCAACTAGGTCTGGCGAAAAACAGACCGAGAGAACTCTTCAACATTGTCAAAAGCCAAACTAACTGCACTCCCTCTCAAGAAATCAAAGCCACCAATGAAATTGCCACCTTCTTCATTAATAAAGTCTCAAATTGATCAATCCTTTATCCAAACCTCTAACCCTCCTTCCCTCTTAACCTGCCCTACTCTAACCACCGCTGATCATTCAGAAAGAGTTCTTACCAAGGACAATCAGGTCAGCCTCCAACTAAAAAACAATGCACATTGGTCTGACTTTAAGCTAATGTCGGAAAATTAGGTTTTCAGTATAATTTCTAACCTAAAACCTTCCTCGCACACTATGGACCCCATCCCATCCACAATCATAAAAGAACTTTATCACACCATTTCCCCTTTCTGGACAAAAATCATCAACGCCTCTCTCACCTCAAGCTGTGTCCCAGATTCCCTTCAACTTGGACAAATCACACCCATTCTCAAAAAACCAGGAGCCGACCCTAATGATCTCAACTACCTCAGACCTCCAACCTCCCATTCCTTGCAAAAACATTGGAGAAATGCGTTCTCCACTAACTCAACAAACACATTGATGAGTTCAACCTCCTCGACACCTTTCAGTCAGGATTCAGGAAAGGCTGTAGCACGGAAACAGCTATGCTCAACGTCTCTGACGATATTCACAAGGCTTTAGATGAAGGTGATGCCTGCCTACTCATCCTTATTGACCTCTCGGCGGCATTCGACACAGTAAATCATCCAGCGCTTCTGGAGACCTTGTCGAAGCGCTCCGGCATCAATGGCACAGTACTAAAATGGTTCACCTCCTTCCTTCAACACCGCTCTCAACAAATTAGAATCAACTCCTGTCTCTCGCAGCCAACAAAAGTCACACTTGGGGTCCCGCAAGGCTCGATCCTCTCCCCGGCCCTCTTCAATCTTTTCATGGAGCCCCTCACAATCCTCTTGAAAAAAGCTGGAGTGAATTACCACCTTTACGCTGATGACACCCAAATCTATTTCAAAATCAAGTCTCCCAGCGACATCCAACACCTCAATGCCACTCTAACCGAGATCCAAACTTGGTTCAACGCTAACCACTTAAATCTCAACCCAGATAAAACAGAACTAATCCTATTCTCTCCAAAAAGCAACCATCGTCCAATCCAAGAGTGGCTCAAGAATCTGGTCGCCCTAAACTGCCCCATCGTCCTATCCGACTCAGTTAAGTCTCTAGGCATCACCCTTGACAAGAACTTAACTATGGAGGCCCACATCAAAAACTCTGCAAAAAGTGCTCTTTTCTCTCTAAAACACCTCAAGAAATTGAAACCTTTTCTTCCCCATGATGACCTCAAGACAGTAGTCCAATCCCTAGTTCTTTCTAAAATCGACTACGGGAACGCCATCCTAACAGGGACTCCAAAAGCTCACCTAGCCCCTCTAAGGGCAGTGTTGAACATGGCCGCTCGACTCGTATCTGGAGTAAAAAGATTTGATCACATCACTCCAGCTCTCAACTTCCTCAACTGGCTTCCCATGGAAGGGAGGTGTATTTACAAACTGGCCTGCATCACACACAAAACCCTTCACTCTCCGGCCCCTAACTACCTGAACAACAAACTGGTAAGAGCAGGTCAATCCAGATCGCTGAGAAGCTCCAACTCACTCCTTCTTATTCATCCGAAACTGAAAAAGAAAAGCACACAATACCGATCGTTCTCTGGCAACGCGCTCTCCCTAGAGTCCTCAGATGCAACCTTTCCTTCTCCTGTTTCAAAAGGGACCTGAAAATCCATCTCCTTAACAAATACTTTCATGACCAACGTCAAACATCAACTAACCTAGACTTCAATATCCGAGTTTACTCCTCTCTCTTGACATTCAAGGATAGTTGGTGACCGGACTGTGTTAACCACCTTATCTTCCATGCTGTATTTTTTTTTTTATCCCTGGTTCTGCTGCCTTACTGCCTGGCTACTATGTAATGCAATTTCCGTCTGTTTTTCTTTACAGTATGTATGTAAAGCGCTCTGATACCTACGGGTCAAGCTAGCGCTATATAAAACTTTTAAAATAAAAATAAATAAAGACGTGTCTGTGTGCCATGCGATGCCCCCTGCTGTGAGTGTGCGCTCGTGCACGCTCGTGCACGTTTTATGTCTCTGTACCAGTCCGGACCTTCTCTGCACAGAGTAGAGTATGCCCCCTCGCAGCGCCCCCAAGCGGTCAAGCTAGCGTCGAGCACCCTGTGCACTCGTCTGCTGACGTCTGTGTGTCGGATCCACTCACTCTCATCTGGTAAAACCAACTCCATTGAAGGGGAATGTCACTTCTTGCAGCGCCTAGCATGGTTCCGTGTATGCGGTGCGCTAAGTGTGGCAGTTATGTTTATCATTATTCCCGCGCCGCTGGATGGTGGAGTGGGTTAGACGCCCTGCAGCTGTGCCCCTGTCATTCCATCGTCCGCAGCCCCTTAGCTCTTGACTTAAGAGGCCTCTCCACAGCGGGTAAACACTTCAAGACACTTTATTGGAATTGAAAAACATCTCAGCCCGTTTGAGAGCGGATGTGCCCCGCTGAGGGGCCACGTGTCCCCCCACCTCTTGCAGTGCGGTCAGTCCCTCTGCTACCCCATCAGTTGAAGTTCATCTGCCTCGGTACTCCTTCTTGTTCCTTTAGTACACCCGCCCCCCCCTCCCCCCAACCCTGCTCCCTCCAGTCTTCCTGCCTCTTTCCCGTCGCCTCTCTCCTCGGCTCCTTACATTCTGCTTCTGTGAGGGTCTAGGCTCTAGAAGATGAGAGAACGCCCTCAGTTTATCCTGACAGCCCAGCTTGGACCCTGTGCTTCTGTGAGGGTGTAGAGAAGATGAGAGAACGCCCTCAGTCAATCCTGACAGCCCACCTTTGACTCTGCTTCTGTGAGGGTGTAGAAGATGAGAGAACGCCCTCAGTCAATCCTGACAGCCCAGCTTTGACTCTGCTTCTGTGAAGGTGTAGAGAAGATGAGAGAACGCCCTCAGTCAATCCTGACAGCCCAGCTTTGACCCTGTGCTTCTGTGAGGGTGTAGAAGATGTGAGGGAACGCCCTCAGTCTATCCTGACAGCCCAGCTTGGACCATGTGCTTCTGTGAGGGTGTAGAAGATGTGAGGGAACGCCCTCAGTCTATCCTGACAGCCCAGCTTGGACCATGTGCTTCTGTGAGGGTGTAGAAGATGTGAGGGAACGCCCTCAGTCTATCCTGACAGCCCAGCTTGGACCATGTGCTTCTGTGAGGGTGTAGAAGATGTGAGGGAACGCCCTCAGTCTATCCTGACAGCCCAGCTTGGACCATGTGCTTCTGTGAGGGTGTAGAAGATGTGAGGGAACGCCCTCAGTCTATCCTGACAGCCCAGCTTGGACCATGTGCTTCTGTGAGGGTGTAGAAGATGTGAGGGAACGCCCTCAGTCTATCCTGACAGCCCAGCTTGGACCCTGTGCTTCTGTGAGGGTGTAGAAGATGTGAGAGAACGCCCTCAGTCAATCCTGACAGCCCACCTTTGACTCTGCTTCTGTGAAGGTGTAGAGGTGTGATTGGGCTGTCAGCAGTGACCAAGAACGTTCACCTTTGACTGCTTCTGTGAGGGGACGTTCCCGTCACTCCTGACAGCCCTGCAGTGTCTCTGCTTATGTAAGAGCGTTGAGGATTTGATAGAGGGCCCTCGATCACTCCTGACAGCCCAGCAGTGTCTCTGTTTCTGTGAGGATGTAAAAGATTTAATAGAAAGCCCTCGGTCCCTCCTGACAGCCCAGCTCGGACCCCGCGCTCCTGGAAGGGCGTAGAAGGCGAGAGCGCGTTGTCTTGCACCTTCCTCCTGGTTCTGAATGGCCCAAGCGCTTGCTTGCTCACGCCTCACTACTCTAAAGTGGCTCTGAGGCCTTTAACTGGAGCTGCTGACCTGTGAGGTTGTTGGTGGCCCCTGTGTTCGGGGCAGGGGTGAGGTTCACTGCCCCCTGCTGGGCAGCGGTTAGTGTTTTCTCTAGTTTTAGTGCAGAAGACGCGCCCTCACGGTCTCGGATCTCTCTGGCCTGGAGCAGTGTTGCAGTAACCACACGCTGAAGGTGAGACTGTGGTGCAACATTTATATAACACTTAAAAGCCCTGTGTGGGGCGGTGAAGCGCTTGATGGCCGCATCTCTCCTGCCCACTCTGAGCGTTACGCTCTAGCCTCTAGGGCGAGACAAGGCCTTCGTGCTGGTCGAAGACGTCCTGTGGGCAGGTAAAGCGCTTAGAAAGCGTCCAGTAGCACTTTATGGAATGTCTTTTTATGTGAGGTGGAGGGCACTGCCTCACAGTGGTCGTGTACCAGCCGGAGACCCGGGAATGGATGCCGGCCGGGGTCCTGGGAGCGGGCAGTTATAGGGACCTGGGAGCGGGCAGTTATAGGGACCTGGGAGCGGGAAGTTATAGGGACCTGGAAGCAGGCAGTTATAGGGGCCTAGGAGCAGGAAGTTATAGGGACCTAGGAGCAGGAAGTTATAGGGACCTGGAACCGTGTATTTATAGGGACCTGGCAATTATAAGGTCCTGGGAGCGGCAGTTACAGGGACCTGGGAGCGGGCAGTTACAGGGACCTGGGAGCGGGCAATTAAAGGGACCTGGGAGCGGGCATAACCACAGGGGCAGGTGTCACAGTTCGTTCCAGTGAGTGAGGCAGTAGGCCAGGCGGGAGACGGGTCGTCTCATGCCAGCTGAGTGGGCACAATGGAAGCAGATGTAACGTGCAGTGCAGCCTTGAAACCAGGGCCGTAGGCAGACACTACCCCATGTTTGCAACCAGGAGTAGCGTTCCCAGAGGTCAGTGGAGGGAGAACCATCAGATGTACAGACGGGGGAAGACGTAGAACCGGCCGAGAGGGTCGGATACAGATACATACCCGGGGGTTTACACACAGTGCGTTACTGATACCGACGGGCACACAAGACGGCCCACCCGGATCCCGGGGGTTTACACACAGTGCGTTACTAATACCGACGGGCACACAACGCGGCCCAGTTGATCCTCCCAGTAAAGGAAATGAAAATGTTTGCACATTCAGATACGCGCCAGCATCTAAAGATGAGAACAGGACTTGGGTCCGACGGATAGCCGGAGGCAAGGGCCCCACCGAGGCAAGGGCCCCACCGAGGCAAGGGCCCCACCGAGGCAAGGGCGCTCCAAGAGTGTAGGGACCTCTCGGAATTAAAAACACGGCAGAGAACTAAGGGGGAATCAAAGCTCCACACGTCGGCGATGCCGGCCGCAGAGGCAGGAGCCTGTCCTTACAGGTGTCTCGTGTCGGGACAGGGCTCTAGGCTCCTGTGGAGTGCACGACACGTACCCTCTGACACCAAGACTGACTAAAGACGGTACATACAGGCTTCTCGCCGGCTTCTCGCCAGCTTCCATCCTTCACAGGGGATAGGCTGGGAGGGGGGTTGGGTGAGACCAGGAGTGAGTCCAAGCCCGAGGAAGGGGCGCCTTCACTGCTTTGGCACGGGTTCCTGCTCTCTGCATCTCCAAGGCGCAGGTTAGTCCTGGGTGTGTGAAATGAAGGCTGCTCTGATCCGTCCGCTCAGGCTGGGCAGGAAGGATCCTCTCGGATTGGCGGGCTCCTCTATGCATGCGTCTCCAGCGCCCAGCACGTAGCGCCTTCCTTCTGTAGTGCCGCCGCCGCCTGGCTCGAAGTGCGCCCCCTCCCCCCGGCTCCCAGCAATGTTTGTTCTATAAATCAATGAGAGATGGTGCGGGCTGTGTATACCTGCCGTGCCGCGGCGCTCTCTTCAAACGGAGTCGGGGCTTCCGCTTCTCGGCCCTTCGGAACCTAGGGTTGTGTTCATCATGGCTGCAGAGTGATTACCTGCTCAGATAGCGCTTCTCTCCCGTTGGCTCGCTCTGTGCCCTGCTCGCTCTTTGCCCTGCTCTCTGGTTTGCTCTTTGCCCTGCTCTCTGGCTCGCTCTCTGCCCAGCTCTCTGGCTTGCTCTCTGGCTCGCTCTGTCATGCTCTCTGGCTCGCTCTCTGCCCTGCTCTCTGGCTCGCTCTCTGCCCAGCTCTCTGGCTTGCTCTCTGGCTCGCTCTGTCATGCTCTCTGGCTCGCTCTGTCATGCTCTCTGGCTCGCTCTGTCATGCTCTCTGGCTCGCTCTGTCATGCTCTCTGGCTCGCTCTGTCATGCTCTCTGGCTCGCTCTTTGCCCTGCTCTCTGGCTCGCTCTCTGCCATGCTCTCTGGCTCGCTCTGTCATGCTCTCTGGCTCGCTCTGTCATGCTCTCTGGCTCGCTCTGTCATGCTCTCTGGCTCGCTCTGTCATGCTCTCTGGCTCGCTCTGTCATGCTCTCTGGCTCGCTCTGTCATGCTCTCTGGCTCGCTCTGTCATGCTCTCTGGCTGGCTCGCTCTGTCATGCTCTCTGGCTGGCTCGCTCTGTCATGCTCTCTGGCTGGCTCGCTCTGTCATGCTCTCTGGCTGGCTCGCTCTGTCATGCTCTCTGGCTCGCTCTGTCATGCTCTCTGGCTCGCTCTGTCATGCTCTCTGGCTCGCTCTGTCATGCTCTCTGGCTCGCTCTGTCATGCTCTCTGGCTCGGTCTCTGCCCTGCTGTCTGGCTCGGTCTCTGCCCTGCTGTCTGGCTCGCTCTCTGTCCCCTGCTGTCTGGCTCGCTCTGTCCCCTGCTCTCTGGCTCGCTCTCTGTCCCCTGCTCTCTGGCTCGCTCTCTGTCCCCTGCTCTCTGGCTCGCTCTCTGTCCCCTGCTCTCTGGCTCGCTCTCTGTCCCCTGCTCTCTGGCTCGCTCTGTCCCCTGCTCTCTGGCTCGCTCTCTGTCCCCTGCTCTCTGGCTCGCTCTCTGTCCCCTGCTCTCTGGCTCGCTCTCTGTCCCCTGCTCTCTGGCTCGCTCTCTGTCCCCTGCTCTCTGGCTCGCTCTCTGTCATCTGCTTTCTGGCTCGCTCTCTGTCATCTGCTCTCTGGCTCGCTCTCTGTCCCCTGCTCCAGCTCTCTGGCTCGCTCTCTGTCCCCTGCTCTCTGGCTCGCTCTCTGCCATTCTCTCTGGCTAGCTCTCTGCTCCCTGCCTCGCTCTCTGTCATTCTCTTTGGCTCGCTCTCTGGCTAGCTCTCTGCACCCTGCTCTCTGGATGGCTCTCTGCCATTCTCTCTGGCTAGCTCTCTGCCCCCTGCTCTCTCGCTCTCTGCACCCTGCTCTCTGGTTCTCTTTCTGCCCCCTGCTCGCTCTCTGCCCAGCTCTCTGCCCAGCTCTCTGCCTCTCTTTCTGCCCCGCTTGCTGATGCAGCCTCAGTAGTACACACTTTCACCTTTACTTTGTCTGCAGACAGTTCAGGTTAATTGATAGATATACATCCTCTGTGATGTGGTGTTTTTTAGGTCTCGCCTAGCGACGCAGCGCTTGCGCTGCTTGCTTGCTAGATCTATTGTCGATTTAGCTTTGGAAGGGGGACAGGAGATGTGCACGCGCCCGGACAGGCGATGTGCATGTGTACGGCTCGCCGGCATTTCAGCAGAACGCGCGCATGGCACGCGTTCACTTTCCCAGGTTCCTGCATGGACACGGATCTGCCGTATCTGTTCTAAAACGCTCTTCGGCTGCGCTTCGCACGTACTGTAGCCCGTGAATAACCTCTCGATGCTGCATTCCAGCTCGGCACTCTCGTGGGCTGGGTGTCTCCAAGTTGGGCTCGGTTCTGCGCACATGTGATAACAGTAATGAAGCGTGTTCTGTGTGTGTCCGGCTCTCAGCTGTCGGTGCTTGAGTAATTTGGCCTGCAAAGTTGAAGGCAGCAGCTGTCACTGCAGCAGAGCCTCCGTTACGGCTGTTGACACCGGTCCCCCCTACCATCTATTTCCGCCTTTGGAGCGGCGCAGAGCATTTCCAGCAGCCGGACACAGCCAGCACCGCCAGCTGCACCAAAAGTGTAAACAGATGAAGGGAATCTATGTGGCAGTGCATCTTGACCACGGAGTGGGCGCCGTCATTGCAGAAGGGGCTCACGATAAATATCAACCTGCCCAGAAAGTGTAAGATCACCCTCGTTGTTTTCTGTCTCCTCTGTGTCATTTCTGCGGGGTTACTTGAGAGCATTTCGCGTAATCGCCTCCTCAGGTAACGGGCTGTAATAAGCACTCCTGTCCCAAGAATAGCTGCACGCATGGGCACCTTGCTTTGCTTACTATTATGCAAGCTGTAATACGTTGCATGCATTCATTGCTACAGAAGTTAACATGGTGTCGCACAAATAAATTAATTTGTATTGCGGGGCTGATAAAACCCATGTTTGGAAATAGCAGGGAAGTGCAGTAAATACTATGGCTGATATAAGAACACAGTAGAGTACACACAGCGCCTCTGAAACAGGCAAGAGGTAAACGTGCTGCTGCACGCCTGCGTTGTGTAAATTACTGTTCACTAAAGGATTGCATGTTGTGCTTCACCCTTCCGTTTATCATAAGCCTTCCTCCTTATCTTCGCACCGTTTCCCTATATTAGAAGGCTCTGCCTCCCAGGCAAAAATTAGGGCCGCTTATTTTCACTTTCCCATACACAGGCAGACGGCACCATGGGAACTGCAGTCTACAGGAAAGGGGAGGACTGTGCTTGCGCGTACAGAGGGAGGACTACCCTGATGTTTAAACCCTCATGTTACTGGAGTATGGGAGCCGATGCACCTTGAAGTGTCACAGCTTATGGCAGCCTAAAGGTGCCAATTATTTAAAACTCAGACTGCTAGGAGTTATATTTGCAAGCCTCACGCATGCAAACCTTCAACTGCAGACTCCGATTTACTTCTTCCTCTGCTAACAGTTTAGCCACTGGGTTGCCCAACATTTTATCACTCTACCCCCCCCCTTTTTTTCTTAACCCATCCCACCATCCTCCTTCCGCTGCACATTCTTTGTTCCCCATGCTCCTCATATGTGTTTGCCAGCCCCAAAACCCCCCTGCTAGTATACAACATTGCACTTAACATCTTACAGGTGACTAATAACTAATTATTAGCATTACACATGTTCTAAGTGAAACATACGAGAGGGCAGTAGTGTTGCCCACGATGCTGCTGCGCGTAAACTTCGCTATGAGCTGCCGTGGCTGTCTGTGTGTGCTCACCTGGGTTTAAATGTAACAGCACGGGCTCCGATTTGTTTTCTGCCCTATTTGTCATGTGACATAATTATCAGTTTATTAATTTCAAATCGGGCTGCGCTTTACACAGTATATAAACTGGGGTGTTAACCCTGCGCAATTTTGGTGCTGTGAACGAATTTATGAAGAAGGAGAAAGGGGATTTAGGAACCGGGAGGTTCATTTACAGCAAAATGCACGCTCTTCCTCAATGATGTGTGAGGCGTCATCTACTGCTGCCACAATCATAATAATTGTGCACTGTTTAATGGATTCTAACTCATTCTGCCCTCTTCATTTGACTGCTTGCCAAATTCTCTTCTTTATCTGAATATCTTCGCATTAATACAACATTGCGGCAGACACTCACTCATATAAGGCTTAATTTGTGCCAGAAACCTATTTATTTGGGTTTGTAATCTGTTTGGTTTGATTAACTTTAACATGAATGAAAAGGTTTGCTGCAAATTTTTTGAGAGAACATAATAAATTGCCATTTCCACCGGCCTCATAAACTAAAGTAGTTGATAAGTACCGTGGTTGCTTATGTGTAAACCTTTTTGTTCTGAAAAGGTAGCTTGCAACGGACAGGGTCTACATATCTTTGCATGCTGTTAGACTTCGCAGCCTTGCTGTGTCTCTATTCATACATCCACCAAACTCCAAAACACATAGATAAAAGACATTCTCATTTACAACGCCAATTGCTCTAACTCTCACAAATGCGAGACCTATTGCATTGCAAATGCTTGTCTTATGTAGCCTTTGGTAAATGGTTTGGATGGATCTACTTTTAGCAAAACCAAAATCTGTGATATCTGCAGAGTTTCCCCAGGGATCCCTTTGGTTTATTCATCATTTGAAGCAGCAAGCATTCCCTGGGGTTTACCATACAGGGAGCGCCTACTCAGCTCTGACAATGCACTGCACACATGACTGAGCATTCCTTACTGCTCCTAGTACTGGACCCCCACACAGCTCTTCCAGTGCACTCCATCTGGACCGTAAGCACCCCCGCTGCTCCCAGTACTGGACCCCACACAGCTCTTCCAGAGCAGCTCAGCATGGCCTTGAGCACCCCCACCCACGCTGCTCCCAGTACTGGACCCTACAGAGCTCTTCCAGTGCAGCCTGTCCTGACCATGAGCACCCCCACTGCTCCCAGTACTGGACCCCACACAGCTCTTCCAGTGCTGCCCATCCTAGCCGTGAGCACCCCCACCGCTTCCAGGACTGGACCCCACACAGCTCTTCCAGTGCAGCCCATCCTGGCCGTGAGCACCCCTGCTGCTCCTAGTACTGGACCCCACACAGCTCTTCCAGTGCAGCCCATCCTGGCCGTGAGCACCCCCGCTGCTCCCAGTACTGGACACCACACAGCTCTTCCAGTGCAGCCCATCCTGGCCGTGAGCACCCCCACTGCTCCCAGTACTGGACCCCACACAGCTCTTCCAGAGCAGTCCATCCTGACCATGAGCACCCCCGCTGCTCCCAGTACTGGACCCCACACAGGTCTTCCAGTGCAGCCCGTCCTGACCATGAGCACCCTGCTGCTCCCAGTGCTGGACCCCACACAGCTCTTCCAGTGCAGCCCGTCCGGACCGTGAGCACCCACCGTTGCTTTGAGCAGCGGAACCCACATCACAGTCTTCGTGCCTTGTCCACAGCGCATCTTTAAAGCGCGCGGACTGGCCTTTGGTGCCTGACCCATGTGCTGACCACGCCTGTTACTACTGGCATCTCCATTCCCCGGTGTAGTCCTTGATGGATCCGTGCCACCCATGAACCAGCTCTGGGAGGGAAGCAGGGTCTCATGCAGGCACTGCCGCATCCCTTCCTCTCTCTCTCCGCCTCACATCGTATGTCTCAGGCCCTTCTTTGCTCTTTCTTTCTCATTCTCTGTGTCTTCGAGCTGTCTCAGGCCCTTCCTTGCTCTTTCTTTCTCATTCTCTGTGTCTTCGAGCTGTCTCGGGCCCTTCCTTCGTCTTTCTTTTTCATTCTGTGCGTCTTCGAGCTGTCTCAGGCCCTTCCTTCCTCTCTTTCTCTCCGCCTCGCATCGTGTGTCTTCGAGCTGTCTCGGGCCCTTCCTTGCTCTTTCTTTCTCATTCTCTGTGTCTTCGAGTTGTCTCATGCCCTTCCTTGCTCTATCTTTCTCATTCTCTGTGTCTTCGAGCTGTCTCGGGCCCTTCCTTCGTCTTTCTTTCTCATTCTGTGTGTCTTCGAGCTGTCTCAGGCCCTTCCTTCCTTACTTTCTCTCCTCCTCGCATCGTGTCTTCGAGCTGTCTCGGGCCCTTCCTTGCTCTTTCTTTCTCATTCTCTGTATCTTCGAGCTGTCTCGAGCCCTTCCTTCGTCTTGCTTTCTCATTCTCTGTTTCTTCGAGCTGTCTCGGGCCCTTCCTTCCTCTTTCTCTCCGCCTCGCATCGTGTGTCTTCGAGCTGTCTCGGGCCCTTTCTTGCTCTTTCTTTCTCATTCTCTGTTTCTTCGAGCTGTCTCGGGCCCTTCTTTGCTCTTTCTTTCTCATTCTGTGTGTCTTCGAGCTGTCTCAGGCCCTTCCTTCCTCTCTTTCTCTCCGCCTTGCATCGTGTGTCTTCGAGCTGTCTCGGGCCCTTCCTTGCTCTTTCTTTCTCATTCTCTGTATCTTCGAGCTGTCTCGAGCCCTTCCTTCGTCTTGCTTTCTCATTCTCTGTTTCTTCGAGCTGTCTCGGGCCCTTCCTTCCTCTTTCTCTCCGCCTCGCATCGTGTGTCTTCGAGCTGTCTCGGGCCCTTTCTTGCTCTTTCTTTCTCATTCTCTGTTTCTTTGAGCTGTCTCGGACCCTTCCTTGCTCTATCTTTCTCATTCTCTGTGTCTTCGAGCTGTCTAGGGCCCTTCCTTCGTCTTTCACTCTCATTCTCTGTGTCTTCGAGCTGTCTCTGGCCCTTCTTCCTCTTTCACTCTCATTCTCTGTGTCTTCGAGCTGTCTCGGGCTCTTCCTTCGTCTTTCTTTCTCATTCTGTGTGTCTTCGAGCTGTCTCAGGCCCTTCCTTCCTCTCTTTCTCTCCGCCTCGCATCGTGTGTCTTCGAGCTGTCTCGGGCCCTTCCTTGCTCTTTCTTTCTCATTCTCTGTGTCTTCGAGCTGTCTCGGGCCCTTCCTTCGTCTTTCTTTTTCATTCTGTGCGTCTTCGAGCTGTCTCAGGCCCTTCCTTCCTCTCTTTCTCTCCGCCTCGCATCGTGTGTCTTCGAGCTGTCTCGGGCCCTTCCTTGCTCTTTCTTTCTCATTCTCTGTGTCTTCGAGCTGTCTCTGGCCCTTCCTTCGTCTTTCACTCTCATTCTCTGTGTCTTCGAGCTGTCTCTGGCCCTTCTTCCTCTTTCACTCTCATTCTCTGTGTCTTCGAGCTGTCTCGGGCTCTTCCTTCGTCTTTCTTTCTCATTCTGTGTGTCTTCGAGCTGTCTCAGGCCCTTCCTTCCTCTTTCTCTCCGCCTCGCATCGTGTGTCTTCGAGCTGTCTCGGGCCCTTTCTTGCTCTTTCTTTCTCATTCTCTGTTTCTTCGAGCTGTCTCGGACCCTTCCTTGCTCTATCTTTCTCATTCTCTGTGTCTTCGAGCTGTCTAGGGCCCTTCCTTCGTCTTTCACTCTCATTCTCTGTGTCTTCGAGCTGTCTCGGGCTCTTCCTTCGTCTTTCTTTCTCATTCTGTGTGTCTTCGAGCTGTCTCAGGCCCTTCCTTCCTCTCTTTCTCTCCGCCTCGCATCGTGTGTCTTCGAGCTGTCTCGGGCCCTTCCTTGCTCTTTCTTTCTCATTCTCTGTGTCTTCGAGCTGTCTCGGGCCCTTCCTTCGTCTTTCTTTTTCATTCTGTGCGTCTTCGAGCTGTCTCAGGCCCTTCCTTCCTCTCTTTCTCTCCGCCTTGCATTGTGTGTCTTCGAGCTGTCTCGGACCCTTCCTTGCTCTTTCTTTCTCATTCTCTGTGTCTTCGAGCTGTCTAGGGCCCTTCCTTCGTCTTTCACTCTCATTCTCTGTGTCTTCGAGCTGTCTCTGGCCCTTCTTCCTCTTTCACTCTCATTCTCTGTGTCTTCGAGCTGTCTCGGGCTCTTCCTTCGTCTTTCTTTCTCATTCTGTGTGTCTTCGAGCTGTCTCAGGCCCTTCCTTCCTCTCTTTCTCTCCGCCTCGCATCGTGTGTCTTCGAGCTGTCTCGGGCCCTTCCTTGCTCTTTCTTTCTCATTCTCTGTGTCTTCGAGCTGTCTCGGGCCCTTCCTTCGTCTTTCTTTTTCATTCTGTGCGTCTTCGAGCTGTCTCAGGCCCTTCCTTCCTCTCTTTCTCTCCGCCTCGCATCGTGTGTCTTCGAGCTGTCTCGGGCCCTTCCTTGCTCTTTCTTTCTCATTCTCTGTGTCTTCGAGCTGTCTCTGGCCCTTCTTCCTCTTTCACTCTCATTCTCTGTGTCTTCGAGCTGTCTCGGTCCCTTCCTTGCTCTTTCTTTCTCATTCTCTGTGTCTTCGAGCTGTCTCTGGCCCTTCCTTCCTCTTTCTCTCCGCCTCGCATCGTGTGTCTTCGAGCTGTCTCGGGCCCTTCCTTGCTCTTTCTTTCTCATTCTCTGTGTCTTCGAGCTGTCTCGAGCCCTTCCTTCGTCTTGCTTTCTCATTCTGTGTGTCTTCGTGCTGTCTCAGGCCCTTCCTTCCTCTCTTTCTCTCTTGCCTCGCATCATGTGTCTTCGAGCTGTCTCGGGCCCTTCCTTGCTCTTTCTTTCTCATTCTCTGTGTCTTCGAGCTGTCTCGGGCCCTTCCTTCGTCTTTCTTTTTCATTCTGTGCGTCTTCGAGCTGTCTCAGGCCCTTCCTTCCTCTCTTTCTCTCCGCCTCGCATCGTGTGTCCTTGCTCTTTCTTTCTCATTCTCTGTGTCTTCGAGCTGTCTCTGGCCCTTCTTCCTCTTTCACTCTCATTCTCTGTGTCTTCGAGCTGTCTCTGGCCCTTCTTCCTCTTTCACTCTCATTCTCTGTGTCTTCGAGCTGTCTCAGGCCCTTCCTTTCTCATTCTCTGTGTCTTCGAGCTGTCTCGGGCCCTTCCTTCCTCTTTCTCTCTCATTCTGTGTGTCTTCGAGCTGTCTCGGGCTTTTCCTTCCTCTTTCTTTCTCATTCTGTGTGTCTTTGAGCTGTCTCTGGCCCTTCTTCCTCTTTCTCTCTCATTCTCTCTCATTCTCTCTCATTCTCTGTGTCTTCGAGCTGTCTCAGGCCCTTCCTTTCTCATTCTGTGTGTCTTCGAGCTGTCTCGGGCTTTTCCTTCCTCTTTCTTTCTCATTCTGTGTGTCTGCGAGCTGTCTCTGGCCCTTCCTCCTCTTTCTCTCTCATTCTCTCTCTGTGTCTTCGAGCTGTCTCTGGCCCTTCCTTCCTCTTTCTTTCTCAATCTGTGTGTCTTCGAGCTGTCTCTGGCCTTTCTTTCTCTCTCTCTCTCATTCTCTTCCATTCTCTGTGTCTTCGAGCTGTCTCAGGCCCTTCCTTCCTCTTTCTTTCTCATTCTCTGTGACTTCGAGCTGTCTCAGGCCCTTCCTTCCTCTTTCTTTCTCATTCTCTGTGGCTTCGAACTGTCTCGGGCCCTTCCTTCCTCTTTCTTTCTCAATCTGTGTGTGTCCTCCATCTAATGTCCTCCTGCCACTTCCGGGCAGACTCGGTAATGTTCAGGACAAGGGGATGGCCTATTTACATTTAGAACACCGAGTTCTTAAAGTACTAAGACAGAAAGAACCTTATGTATTTGGGGGAGTTGCAAGGCGAGAATGATGAAAGAAAACCGTAGTCCCTGAAGGTGGAAGTGTGACCTCCACTTCCACAGAAAACTAGCCTATAACCATCAGAAGATTGGTTTTACTAGAACACGTACAATTTTATTCATATACAGATGATTTATAATCATAGGAAGGTGAACTCCTCGAGCTCTGATGTCATGTACAAATAAAGCGGTGTCTCAGAAATGACACGACGGCGCAGTGGATGTGAGATAAG
This sequence comes from Triturus cristatus, assembly GCF_964204655.1. Classification (NCBI taxonomy): domain Eukaryota; kingdom Metazoa; phylum Chordata; class Amphibia; order Caudata; family Salamandridae; genus Triturus; species Triturus cristatus. The sequence goes on from NC_140593.1 coordinate 1,193,170,976, forward strand.
TGAGTGCTATACAATATATACATCAATAGTGACTGTGGAGGGTGCACAGTTCTATAATCTAGACTCTGACTTGCGGGCTTATGAATCACAACTACACAGTACACTCTTCCAGTGTCCACGTTATTGACTAGTTTTCCATGGAAGTCGAGGTTACACTTCCGTCCTTCAGGCACCATTGTTTTCCTTTATCATTATACTACCCAGGTCCCAGGGTTACTGGGTCGCCCCTTGTTTTTCGAAAATATCACAAGGTGAGACGCAAACTCACATAGAAAGGACTGTGACGGTGAGGTCTTGGGCTCAGAGTAATGCAGTACTGCATGGTACTGGACTGCAGCGTGCTGGGTAGGGGCAGGGAGAGATTCCTCCCAGATGGATCTTGCTGGTTCTTCACCTGAGAGGGGGGCGTTAAAGTATGCAGAGGTTGGGGCCGTATCGCTCACATTTGCTGTTCTGGTTGTATACTAGTTGGTCGGGACATTGTGTGGTCTGGTTTGTTTGGTCTGGGCTGTATGGTTGTCTGTTTTACAGTATAACAAGGTGCTTTTTTACAGCGACTCCCTCAACCTTTACCACTGTGTGTAGGGACTCTTCAAGACCAGTCGTATCAATGAGCTGTGTTTTCCTCGAAAGAAGCTGTTGGTTTCTCTCAAATGTGGGCGTGTGCCCTAAAAAAAAAAAGCCGGCCTAGCACAGTCAAGAGCCGCAGCGGCCTCACCCGATGTTTTTTGATGGGAATGTTCTTTGCATTAATTTTCTGCTCTGCCCTAGTGCTCATACTGCTACCATGTCTCATCCTTCTCACCTCTTCTCTCCTAGATTGAGGGAGTGGGCCCGCAGAGAGGCTGAGCGGAAGGTCAAGGAGCGAGAGGCGCTAGGGCTACCTCTGATCGATGTGGACTACTATGACCCCAGCAAACTCGTCCTGCCCGCCGACGAGAAGTAGCCCAGCTGGCCGGCACCATGTCCATCTCCTCTTCTAACTTTCTACTCCCAGCCCTGTACTCCTGCAACCTACCGAGCCATCCTTTGTACAGGACGAACCCCTACATTAAAGATATTGTTTGTACAACTGTTGATGCAGTCTTTACTTTTGGGCTGGGATGATCATAAAGCTGTAGGATGGTTGGGTGCTTCAGGCTTGAATGCAGTACCCGATTAGAAGTGCTTCTCTTACAGGTCCGGCTCACCCCACGTTGACACTCCACAGACCAAAACCTCTCACTCTCCTCCTGGACCACATTTCCAAAATGTCTGTTTCCATTGGTTCCCTCCGTCATGAGGTCGAATCCCACTGTTAAAGACTGAAGATACTACATGTTCATTAGGTACAGGGGGCTTAGAGCTCGCTCATTGCTTATCATTGGTTTACTTGATTGTTATGCAATGGTTTCCACTACTTTTCATTTGTTTCTCTCTACCCTGGAGCATTCGCTCTTTACCATCCTCTTTAATGGATGACTGATACATCTCCAATGCTTACATTCAGGTAACTCCTTGCTTCTTTTTCTTTCAGCTCTCCATGGAAATGCATTTGTTTTCTAACTCTCTCCCTCATGTGATGCTTCCCTTAAACATGCCTGCGTGCTCCACGTTGCACCCTCATCCCCACCACCACAGCTTGTCCATCGCTTGCCCTACCCTGGCATTTTTTTTCTCCTCAATATGTTTTATAAAATACACTCCTACTTGTGCTCCGGTCAGCACAGAAAAGAATAGAGGCATCCAAGGACAGCATGCACCATGCCTCACAGCTGCAGAGTTTCATAAGGAACCCTTCTTTTTAATACTTCTTATCCTTCTTTAACAAAACATTGTCAAGTCCAGGAGATTTCGAGCAATGAAGGAAGATTTCAAGGCAAACTCTAAAGGACAGGCAGAGGATCAGACTGCTGGTTCTTCAGGAGAGAAGTAAAGAGACAGCCTCAGGTCGTCTAGAGGGGTGAGGCGATCTTTTACCACCTACCTCTACACACTCTTTCCACTCTAAAGACTACTCAAGTGGTAGATCCAAAGAGCGCAGAAACTCTCATGGAAAATGACGTTCTCGTTAACACCACTACCACATTCCTCAGACTCGGAGTATTAAAGAGCGTAATCACCCAAACCGGACGTTTCACCAGTAGTGAATAAGTCTGCTATTCTTTCCCCAAAAGGAACTGAATCTTTGAGGTTTTCTCCAAGCAGATCTTCTCTAGCAACTCGTCAGATCCCTTGTACACCGGCCAGCAAAGACAATACATTGTCTAGGGGTCGTCCTAGATCGAGGTCGCCAAAAAGATCTAAAACACCTAGGCCATCTGTTTCCCCAAGGAGATCCAAATCTTGTTTGTAGCACCACAGACATAATTGTGGAAGGGCATCTTCGCATAGAACTTCGAGACAAAGACACTACGCCATCAACCCACTCTACACGCACTTTGATAAGAGATTATTCTCCAAACCTATCTGACTCTCAACCTCCCAGAGTTTCATCAATGGATGACATCAACACTTTATAGGAGATGTTGGTTAGAGGGGCTTCAAAATTGAACATCCCCATCCAGACACCTACTCCATCTACCTCAGAGATTTCTAAGACCATTCATCATAGAGCTTCTTCAAGGCCTTTATTGCCATTAGTTCCTGGTTTTTTATATCCAGCCGTGCAGTAGTTCTCAACTCCAGCTTCTGCAAAGTCAGCTTCTTCCAGGGTTCGTAAGCAATCTAAGGCCCAGATCAAAAAGCGCTCTTTTTAAGATCAGACACTCCTCCAAATTTGGTAATTATCTTGGCTGCACAAAAATCGCACGCAGTAGCTCCTGCTTCCACTGTACCTCTGGAGAAGGAAAGCAAATGGATGGACTCTGCGGGTAGTAAAATATGTGGTACCACGGCCTCTTCCATTAAAACAGCAAGTGCAACTGCTTTGCTGGGTCGCTATGACACAGCCCTCTGGGACTCTCTTCAGATATTCACTGAAAAAATTCTGAAGGACGACAAAGATTTTCAGGAAATCTTGCAAGAGGGCACGATGGTTTCGAAAATGTGCAGCAGCTGAGGCTTCTGACCCGTTGGCACATGCCTACTGTCATGGAGTATGTCTCAGATGCAGTGCTGGTAGAGATTGACAGGGTTAAAGCCTGAAGCACAACAAAGGATTTCAAATCTTCCTTTTCAGGCAATTCTGTCCTTGGTACTCATGAGGATGATGAGATGGCCCAAATTAAATCTGAATTGTACACTCTAAAGGCTGTAGGTTTGGAAAAATAGTATAGAAGGTGCTATATGCATTACTAAATGAGGTACTTCCCGCAGAGGGTTCAAGCCCCTCAGTGGTGGCCTCAGCAGCAGCAAAATCAACTGCAAAGACAGTCTTACCAGCACAGGCGGTCCTATAGGGGCAGAGGAGGCCACTAAAGGAAAACCTCAGCAGACATAATGAGGCTTTTCTTTCCTCCTCTTTTCATTCCGCGAGGTGGGAAACCTATCATTCCATATTTAGGAGTGGCACAATACAACAGAAGACAAGTGGGTCTTGAATATTATTCAGAATGGTTAGTCTCTCAAATTGAAATCTCCTCCTACTGTACCACCAAAGCAAGGTTTTCATTTACATCAAAACTTGCTTTATGAGGAGGTAAACTACTTATTACAGAAATGCAAAAAGCTCCTCCATTTAAAAAAAAAGTATTTTTTCCTGTTATTTATAGTAGAGCAAAAAGGTCCAAAACAAGAGTTCAGACCCATGCATGGCCTAAAATTTATGATCAAATGGATAAAGTAAGAAAGATTCCGGATGTTAGCGTTACACTGAATATATCCTCAGTTACATCAAGGAGATTGGATGTGTGCTATAGACGTGCAGGATGCCTATTTCCATATTCCAATATTAAAAAAATACAGGAATTTTCTAAGATTCATGATAGGAAATCATCACTACCATTTCAAGGTTCCTCCCTTCTGCCTGCTCCTGACACCTTTACAAAGTGTATGGCTGTAGTTCTCGTCATCTTCACAAAAGTAAATGTTTTCGTATATTCATATCTGGATGACTGGTTGATAAAGGCGGCGTCTCCGGTCATAGCAAAGGAGCACTTTTAAACAGCAGTGCACACCTTACAAAACCTAGGACTGAAAATCAACTTTCAGAAATCAACAGTTGTTCCAGTACAAAGGATTCACTATTTTGGAGAGAAATTAGACACCACGGGCGCAAAAGTGTTTCCTTCAGAGAGACTCTTATCTATCCAAAAGAAAGTCAACTGCTGAAAAGAACTTCCCATGCAACATTGCGAAAGTTTCTTCATTGCTGGGATCAATGGCATCATGCATCTTTGACACCGAATGCCAGACTCAACATGAGACCGTTGCAGCAATGCCTGGAGGATCAGCGGAGCCAGAAATCAGGGAGGTGGGAGATCAACATCATGCTTTTTTTTTTTTTTAATCTGTTTATTGGCATTTTTTGCATTACAGTACTTGGTGGGCATTTCATTTACAGTGCAAAATATACAATGATACAGTGCATATAGAATACAAAATATGCAAGGTTTTTCGAGTGTGGGACAAAGTACTTTAGATCTGGCATGAGAGGTATACAGAATTGCACAGCAGATGATCTAGAGAGCCGCCTCGCTAATCTGGGATCCAGCGGCCTCCGTTTGGCAACCAGTTTGCTGGATCGCTGCATTGGGTTCTGTGACACTAACTGTTTCTTTCAGCTTGTAGGATTTGAGGGGTTCCCAGATGTCCCGGGGTCTCGAGCGGCCAAGGAGTAGCTCACATATATCACGTTTTTCTCCTGGCAAGAAGTAAGGTCAGCTAACCAGTCCTTGAATTTGGGTGCCCTGTCCCTACCCCATCTGCATGCAGTTGTACGCTTGGCAAGGAGGAGAGCCAGGAAACGCTTCGTGTTGCCTTTGTGCCCAGGGAGGTATCCCAGGAGGCCCATTTCGGGTGTAAACTCAATCTGCCCCCAAGTCATGTCCCCCAGAGCCGCCGCCACCCCAGTCCAGAAGCGCACCACAGATCTGCCCTCCCATGCCAAGTGGAGGAACCCCGCCCCTCTCCCCCACAGCAGTCACATTTATCGCTTTCACGCAATTGAAATTTGTGCAGTTTCACAGGAGTGTAATGCATGCGGTGAAGGAATTTAAAATGTATGATCCTAAATCTGCTGGTAGCTGTAATGCGCCCAGTCTGCTGGCAGCAATATGCCCTGGCTTCGTCTGTAATGGGATGGCCTTATTCCATTTCCCATCCCTGTCATGCTTTCAGGGAACCATTCAATCCTGCCCCAGTGGTTGCCTTGTAGATGCGTGATACAGCTGGGGATGCCCCAGCCTGCAGTGTCAGATGCAGTGGGAGCAGTGTAGGGGGCTCCTTCGGAAACGCAGGTGTAGCAGCTATGACGTCCTGTCGCAAGCGAATGTAAAGGAAGCGGTCCATGGTAGTGGGGGGGGGGTGTCGCCGAAGAATGTCGCTGCGCCCTTGAATTGCCCTTTGTGGTACATGTCTCCCGAGCTATTCATCCCAAACTTGAGGAACATGCGCTTGCAGATGCCTTCTTGTGTGACGGGCAGGTTAGGCTGATCTTGGATGGGGAGTAGCGGGGAGTAAAGCATAGGTGCCTGGGACCGTTTGACTATGGTGCGCCACACGTTGGTGCATGCCACTGTGGACCGTGTTTCCCCAGCTGTTTTATTATCTACGCCTAGAAGTCCGGCGAGAGAAGCGGATGCCATAAGCCCTTGTGCAACCGCCAAGTGAGTCAAGCCAGTACGCAGCATAGTGTGCCTGAGGGCTGAGATAGTAGAGTTCAGGATCGGGTGCTTCGAATCCGCCCTTGGCGAACAGCAGTGTGAGGGTACTCCACTTGATCCTAGGCTATTTCCCACCCCACGCCAGACGGATAAGATGACTCTTCAGTCTGGTAAAGAAATGACGGCCAGGGGAGAAGGGGATGTTTGTGAATAGATGTAGGAATTTGGGTAAAATGACCATTTTCATTAACGCCACTTGACCTGCAAGGGAAAGCGGAAGGGCTATCCATCTGGTGATCAAGCTTTCTATCTTGTCAAGAACCACTCCATAGTTTGCCCTCATAAGTTCGTCTTTGTCTTTGGTGACGGTGACCCCGAGGTAACGAACCTCATCATCACTCCACTGGTTAGTCCATTGGAAACGGAACGGTACAGCCGGTAAGTGATAAAACTTGAGATTTTCCCCAATTGATTGTGATGCACGAAAAAGCCCCGAATTTTATTATTTCGCGGATCATGGCATTTAATCAGTTTATGAGGTCATGCACATAGAGCGTGACATCATCCGCATAGAGCGAGATTAGGACCGGTCGAGAGGGGTAGTCTAGTGCGTATTGTTTATGGTGCTGTCGCAGCATGGCAGCCAGCGGCTCCATCGCGATCGCAAACAACAGGGGTGAGAGGGAACACCCCTGCCGCGTGCCCCTGGATATGGCGAAGGCTAGTGAGCATTCCCCGTTCAGGAGTAATGTGGCACTAGGGAGGTGGTAGAGCAGTTTGATCCACATGAGGAACCTGGGCGGGAATCCCATGTGTGTTAAGACTGCGAATAAGTAGCCCCACTCCACGTAGTCAAACGCTTTGGTGCCGTCTAAAAAGACAACCACCGCCTGTTCATCTTGATCTATACCGTGCATGATAGGAAACCGGGTCCGCAAATTGTGGGAGGTAGACCGGCCCAGTATAAAGCCTGCTTTGTCCGGTCTGATAAGATTATCCATCAATAGCATGAGTCTATTGGCCAGAACCTTGGCCAAAATCTTAGCATCACAATTTATTAAGGACAGGGGCAGGTACGAGTCTGAGGATTCCAAGGGTTTCCCTGGTTTTAAAAGTGAGACCAGCATGGCATCCCGCATAGTGGGTGGGAGCGATCCCGCTTCTGCCGTGTCTTCATACAGGGCTTTTAGGAAGGGTGCCAGCGTGTCTATGTAGGTTTTGTAGAATTCTATTCCGAGGCCGTTGGATCCCGGTGCCTTCCCATTCCCTATTTTTGCATGATAGCCTCCTGAATTTCGTCTATGGTGAACTCGGACGCCAAAATTTCCCTCTGCCGGTCGCTGAGCCAAGCCAATTCATCTGCTGTAAGTATTGAGGAGTCTCCTCTTGGCGGGACGCACAGGACGTGTATAGTGTCTGATGGTGTGTGGCGAACACCCCCATGATGGCCGGTGTGTCTCGGTGGGACGTCTCCTCCCCATCACGAATCACTAATACATGGTTCGCTGTCTTTGCCAGCCTGATAGTTTCCGCCAACACTTTGCCAGGGTGCTCGCCCTCTCCATATTTACGCGCTGTGTGATATTTCCCGCGGAAGCGGCACTCCCTCTCTGCCTCATCCTGGTACTCTGTGAGGAGTTTGCGAATTTTGGCTAGGGCGGGTCTGTCTCGTGTCCTTTGGGTGCTGGGTTCTAGCTACTTGAGCTGGCGCTCCAGACTGGCTATGGTACTGTGGATGTCTTTGAGGATGCCCCCCGTTTTGGCCATATAGTGTCCTCTAACAGTAACCTTTAATGCTTCCCATACTGTGATCAGGGAGGGGACTGAGTCTACGTTTAGCTTAAGGAACTCCTCAAGCATGTCCCCCAGCTCCGATTGGAATACCTGATCAAGGAGCGCTGTGGGTAGAAGGCGCCACTGCCTGGGCTGGGGCGACAGGCCCGGAGGGTTCAGCACCATGAGCATAGGAGAGTGGTCAGAGTAGGTACGCTCAAGGGGACGGGTGGAGAGAGCGTGCACCGCCATACCCCGCGACACCACCCACATGTCCAGCCGAGACCAGTTATTGTGCACTGCGGAGTGAAATGTGCCTTCCCGTTGTGTGGGGTGATGTTAGCGCCATACGTCTACGAGCAGGTTGTCCGCCAGTATTTTCTGTAGTTGTCAGTGTGCTTTGGAATAGTGATGCGGCAGTGGGTGAGAGCGATCCCATGGGGGATGCAGTGTTGGGTTTAAATCGCCCCCCTCCCATTTGAGATGGGTCGAGCCTATATTTACTATGCGTGCCCATAAGGTGATATAGTAGTCTTCATAATCTGTATTGGGCCCATAGCTACAGACCAGCGTGACTGACTCAGACGCCAACCTGCCGCATGTCATGTAATACCTACCCTGTGGGTCAAATGCAGAGCTCTCTTCTGTGTATGGAACCGTTCTTTTAATAAGGATTGCAGTGCCTCTCTAGTATGCTGAATACGAGGAAAAGTGTCTAAGAGAGGCCCATCTAGAGGCAAACTGGGTCTGCTCTGTAGGGAGTGTGTGTGTTTCCTGCAGCATGGCTATGCTTCCGCAATGCCTGTCCAGATAAGCTAGTATATGTCGTTTTTCTAGGATTGCCCAGCCCCCTAACGTTCCATGTTAGTAATCCCATGTGTGCTTCTGTGCGGTCTTTCTGCCCCTCACCCGCCATTACCTAAGGATCTGTGCGCTAGTATGGATCAAGCACATGCACCTGTCTCCAAGTTTGTGTTGTACATATGCGTCCAGTTATCCACTGTAGACTTAAGTATGCCCACCCAAGTTCTCCGCCCCCCCCCCTCCACACATCGGCAACCCCAACTTGCCGTGCATTTTCTCCACCCTCTGAAACCCTCCCAACACACTTGTCGACACCCCTGTAGGCTGTGTCCCAGCTGCCCTGAGTCTTCTATACGCCAGCATTGCTGTACTTCCGTATAACATTTGTAAAATAGAATTGGCATTATTCAGGGACAGTGAAGCACTAACCGCTAGGAGAATTAACACAAATTGGACCTCAGGGGCGCTGGCAATTGTCATCTGGAATGACCCCATAAAACAGCAATAAAGGCAACAGCCGAACAGAATTGCCTCCACTAAAGGAGGGTAGGGGAGCACCCTTAGAGGCGTGTGACCCAGGGGGCGTGATTGCGCCTCTCGCACCTAAGGAATGTGCAGAAGGGGGCCCCGGAGTTCAAGTCTTCAATCTTACGGGGTTCTCTCTGTCTTTTTTGAGTCTACCAGTTAAGGCGACTCCATACTGACAACATGCAACATCACCTGGTTCTAATGGTCTGCGGCCAACAGCATAGCGTCTATTTTCAAACCTGTCGGGGATGGCGTGAAGACATCAATCAAGCATCCTCAGTCTTCATCTTGGTGTACTGAGCCTGCTTTGCCGCTTGATGGGGAGCTCCCCGTTCTCTTGGCAGCCCGCACTGTCGCCTTGAGGAAGTCTGCCGCCTGTTGTGGTGTGGTACAGATTCAGTGCTTGCTCTCGTGTGTAAGCCGGAGACGTGCGGGGTAGAGCATTGCGTAGTCCACTCCCTCCTGTCGCTGCTGGACGTTCAAAGTGAAGTCAGTATACAGTGACAGAGTGTTGTTCTCAAAAATGACTTCTTGTAGCTCCCTCGCTTTCCGCAGGGCTGCTTCGCGTCACGATAATTGAGCAGTCTCGCTACTATGGGCCTGGGCGGCACACCCGGCGGGGGCCTTGGAACCAGTGTTCTGTGTGCCCGTTTCACGATGAGCATTTTCGCGAAGGTCTTATGGCCGAAACACGTGACGAGCAGCCTTTCCATGTAGTCTTCCAGTCGTCCTGTACTGGTTGTCTCAGGGACACCAGTAATGCGAATATTGTTCCGCCGTAAGCAGACTTCAATGTCCTCGTTCTTGGCCGCTATCTCCTTTAGTAGCTTGTCACGGTCTGATAGCTTCCCGGCGGCGTGCACCTGGTCCTCTTCAAGGGTGGAGATTCGTGTTTCGGCCTCTTTTATCCGACCATCTTGCCGTTCTACCTTCTGGGTGAGCTGGCTCTTCCTGGCGCACATGGAGTCCATTTTGCCTTCGATTGAGTCTAAGCTGGCTTTCATGGTGGTGCGCAGTGTCTTCATGTCCACCTAGCCACTGTCCTTCTCCGCATGACTGGCTCCGTCGTGCTCCGTGTTGGGTGGCTGTCCCCGGGTCGCTCTGCTACTGTCAAACCTGAGTTTGGGTTGGCTGTTGTCCGGCTTCCCCATGGTAGCGTTAGATGTGGGTGCCAGCAGGGGCGCAGCGGTGCACTTATCCGATGTCCACCTCAGCAACCCCAGGGTCTGGGTCAACCACTTGGAGGGTTGTAGTCCTTCGACAGCCTGGGAATATGGGGTAGCTCCAGTGTGCCCACCGTTCCTGTGGAGGGTACCCGGTAGTGTGTACTGTGATGCGTGTCTAGGGCCCAGCAGGATACGTCACACCCAGGCCTCGGGCAGATCGCAGGCGCGAGGCAGCTCCTTTGCCCTGATCACTAGCAGGCCTGCAATCTTATTGGTATGAGGGGACCGGTCCCTATCTCTCGTCTGGTGCACCCCCTCCGGTGCCGTAGGGAACCCAGTCGCAAGGGGGGCCCCTCCTGGGCGAGCCCACAAGCGTGGCAGTCCAGCTCAGTGTACATGCAGCGCTCAGTGAGGATTAGGTTGCCCCAGGTCCTTCGTTAGTGCTCACTTACCAGGTAGCGTGGAAAGCCGTCCAGGACAGAGGAGGCTCGACACCGCCACACTCCCAGGGCCGTAGTGTGTGTGGTCAATCTGGCACCAGAACGAATCATTAGCCCAGCAGCGGCAAGGGGACCAAGCGAACACCCTGGTAGGCCCCCGGTCTCCCGCAGTGCAGCAGAGGGATCCCAAGCAGAGCATCGGTGCAGCATGTAACCGGTGCTCCCTCCCCATAGGCCTGGACAAGGTGGAGGATCTCGGTTCACGTAGACCTCGGCATAACCAGCAACAGCAGTCGCAGCAGCAGCTTTGGCAACACAGGAGGTCCGCCCCACGGGGGTCCCCAGCGCGTCCGTCAGCGCAGCAGGATTGGGGAGTCTAGGACCAGGTTGGGGGGGGGCCGCACCGCATAGTTGTCCAATTCGGAAGTGCAGGGTCGCGATCTCTGCGTAGGGCGATAGGCGATCTTTTGTTCTCAGTGCTGCACCGAAGGCCTTCCAGGGTGCGCCACCAGCACATCTGTTCCTCCGGACGCAGTCCCCCCGGCTCTTCGCTCGGCGCAGCTGACTTGTCAGACCATCCCTGCAGTCTGTGCAGTCTCCGGTTGGTGTCCACTCTGTCAATCAGCCCCGGTCGCCGGGTCCCTGCCAAAGTGCAGTCAGGAGGCGCGTCTCCTGAGAGCACCCGAGACCACAGCTTTGCGTGAGCGGCTCCCCGGCACGGGTGCCCCCTGGGCAGTCAGAAGGCCCAACGCGCCAGAGCCGCCACGCAGCTCTGCCACTCCGCAGTTGCCCCGCCTCACCTTCCAACTGCGCTCCGGTGTGTCTCTTGTGTTCCGCAGTAATAGTATATCCCCGCAGGGGAAGCGAGCCCGGCTCGTGTTCACGGCAGCAGCCTTCTTCCGCAAACAGCCCAGACGGTCGCTCCCCGCTGCGCAGGCCGCAGTCAGGTTCGGCTTCCAATCTGGGCTCTCCCGGCAGCGCGCACTTTTTCGAAGGGCTGTGCTCACGCCGCTGCCTCCTCACCACTTGAATGGGGGGTTCATAGCAAGAGATGGCCCCGCAGGTTAAGGATAATTATTGGATTTTATCTCCGGGCCGGACGGAGCCTCACTGCAGTGCGGGCATCTTGTCCGCACGCCCACTAGCACCCCCACCAACATAATGCTTACCAAGCAAGCAATCCAATCATTTACTTGATGGTGCAAGGAGTTCCTTTCCCTAAAGACAGTCCTACTCAAACTACAGTAACAGACACCTCGCTCCTGGGATGGGGTGCTCATATGGACCCCCTTCAAATTCAGGGGCCTTGGTCAAAGAAAGAACAATTTTATCACATCAACCTGTTGGAATCGAGAGCTGTCCATCTCGCTCTCAAATCCTTTCTCCCTTCATTCAAGACAACCTCAATCCTTGGTCAGACAGACAATACAACAAAAATGTATTATCTGAACAAACTGGGGAACACATTCGAGACAGTTGTCGGTGGAAGCTCAGGCCATCTAGAAATGTCTTCTAGAAAATAATGTAACTCTTTAACAATTAAGGCAGTACATCTTCCAGGAGTGCACAACAAACAAGCAGATGCACTAAGTTGAATAATTCAAGATAATCACGACTAAAGTCTGCACGACCTGTTCGAAAGAATGAGTGTCTGGAATTTGACCTTTTCACCGATGCACACAACAAAACATTTCCAATCTTCGACTCAGCATATTACCAACCTTGATGAATTCCCTTTAGATAAACTGGTCTGGGAAATTTCTCTAGACCTCTTCTCCCAACCCTTTGATTCCAATGGTGTTGAACAAACTTCTGCATTCCAAGACAAGAATAATCCAAATAGCTCGGGAATGACCTTGACAATTGTGTTTCACAGATGATCTTTACCTATCGGAGAGACCACACAGGAAATTGCTGTGCAGACCGGATCGCGTCTACAAATTTGGTGTTCAGATCCTACACACTAACCTACCATTGTTGAACTTGGCTTGGCTCCTGAATTTCTACAATACAGGCATTTAAATCTTCGACTGGATTGCATGAGCATTTAAAAAGAGGCAAAGAGACCATCCACTAGAACACAGCTTTCCAAACTTTTCATGTTGGTGACACACTTTTTAGACATTCATCATTTTGCGACACGGTCATGCGAGTGAGCATAGCGAGCGAGCCCGAACCACTTAAGGGGGGCTCGGGCGGTTCTCACCCTGAGAAAATTTTGAAAAAATAGTGGGCAAATGGTGCATTTTCAAGCAAATTTGAGAAAGCAGAAAGGTTAATAAGGCAATTGCGAATCTGTTCTAACAAAGACAGTGACTGGCAAAACTGGGTGCAAGGTTAGGTTTGTGCCTGAAACTATAATATAATCATGCAAACATTGACACGCCTCAGTGATTTACGGCACAAAAAGGGTGGGTGCACACACTGCCAACCCTTTCAACCATGCACAAAGTCCGCCTGCTGCCTTGCTGAATATGAGTTTTTCCATGTGCGGTAACATGAATAGTGAGATTTTCCGTAACTTTTTATCTATTTGAGCTAGGAACATTTTTTTGTTAAGAAAACATGCCTCTGTTTTATAAAACTTCGCCGAAGTAGTGATTTGCGGAAGGGCAATATGCAAATTAGGGCCACTTTTTTAGCATGCCCGGGCTGATTTTTAATCCCAATCCAACCCTGGGTACACAAGAGAAACGCAGACCTCAAGTCACACACATTAAGAGTGAGACTCGAGTATTTGCAGTGTGCATTCAGATCTCAATATCGTTGAGCAATTTGCTACTGACTTATCAATAGTTCACAGGGAAGATTTTATAAAAGTTCTAAATGAGAGAACAATGGTATTCAAGTCATGAGTGCAGCTGCAGACTCATCCATACTGGCTGCACATAGATATTGCAACACAAAAAAATGATGGACGGAATGCTGAACATTGCCAAACATTCACCACCAGTCACAGATCTGAGTTTTTTATTTAAAGACATCTAGTATTGTTTACTGCTGAGCAAAACAGCAACACAAGTGAAAATGATACAAGACTCACAGCCATCCCCCAACATTTGACATGTAGTAATAAGTTATTGTAGATCAAACCCCATAGAAATAAATCATGTACATTATGTCTCAATACACCACAGCACCAGTAACAGGAGTAACCTGACCTTGTCCTCAGAAGAAAAGTCTTGTTTCTCCATCCAACAGATTTAGTCAACAGCACCCCCAAACCTGCAGATCATGTTCCACTTTATCATGTCTACATTTAACGGAGGCGTACTTCCTCCGCCACTCTACTCACACACATCCCTCTTTGCCAACAACAATAGCAAATGCTAAAATTTGTATTCCGTCTTTCTGCCTTTATGCTTTTTAATAGCGCCCAACAGGCAAACAACCGGGTCCAGCTCATCTCAGCACCAATGCCCGTGGCCACCTGCCTCACTACAGATTGCCAGGCAAGATGCAGGAACGACGTCACCTGTGCCTGACACCGGTAACAACTTTTAGGCCTATTGGGGTCAATCTGTGAGGCAGCACCAGAGTGATATACGTATGGTGCAAGAAATTAAAACAGATCAACTTAAAACACTATGGAAGCAATCCCACCCCGGGAGGATGGAGTAGCACTCCTTCAGGCCTCTTCATTCATTCCCTTTATATACATCGTAGTGCTGCTCCACTGCTTTTGGAAGCTAAACGTTTACTTTACTTTATTGAAGCTTGTGTCATTTTATTTAAATGTGCTATCTTTCACTGATGTTTTTCCATGTTTATTATTTCCGTGTGCATTTATTTATGTGCTGCACCATATTAAAGGATTATCGCGTCATTTGCCAATCTCGGTGGTGTCGCCATGGGAGGTTACAAAATGAGTCCTACAGGTTCGCAGGGCAGCTTATGCACTGGCCAGGATCAACCCAAAAGGTGAAAATTAAAGGTTTGAAAACACGAGTGTTAGCATCCAAGCAGTTGCTTAAAAAGGGTCTACTCTACATCTGGCCTTTTTGCAGTCACTCCCATGACGATTTTACATTTAAGGTAAAGTTGTTTTTTAGAAGTTTCCTGATTTGATGGTAACGGGCTTCTGTTCAAGTTGAAGAGCTGAGGGGTTCCAAAGTTCCGGCCCTGGGGTCCAAAATATCTTTCATCATACAGTGGCCTCATAAAGTAAGCTCATGGGGTTAGATGAGACAGGGAGGTTCTCTGGTTCATGGGTAGAAATAGTGGCCTGCTAGAATGTATAACCCAGCGTGTTTTGTGCATAATGCACAACCGGGAGTCAGTTATGAACTGATGACCAGCCCACACGCAATGTCCAGAGAGGAATTATTTGAAACCGCACCAGTCACACTGGTCACTCTTATAAAAGAAAATAGCACTTTCTATTGCTACGTTTCTCGGCGCTGTAAAGGTCTGCTTTTTTCTCTTAACCAACTCAGTGGTGCTGTTTTTCTCGACATTGTATGTACGACAGAGAAAAAACAAGTTGTTAATCTGCTGAGAATGAATTGAATTCTTAAAGCGCACCCTCAGCCCACATAGACTGGGAACAACATCGTATTCCAGACAGTCAACAGAGCAAAGGTTGTGCATCTGTGAGGAGGGGTAATGGCCTTGGAGGGTCTAGTGATGGGTCCAGGGTGGAACTCTCAACGCAGGCGGCTCTGTACTGCAGACTTTATGTATGTAATTAAAACACCACATCAGGCAGAAAGGCGCGCACTATGCCCTAGCTCAGAACTTTAACACCGGTACGTGAGAAGGTCAAGGCCTTACGCCGCGGCCACTGGATTGTTCTCTGGGTCCGCCGTTTCACACTCCTGCCGGGAATGGCTCTGAAGGCCGAACTGCGCATGTGGCGTGTGCGCGCTCACCTAATGGTCTCCTCCTTTCTCCACGTACGTCTGGCGTACAAGTGCAGTATTGGCATCATCCCTCGACATACCCACCATTTGTAGGCGACACAGTACCGTGTCGTGACAGAGTTTGGAAAGCTCTGCACTAGAACATCATCTTCTCTCAAGTGGACAATATTTTGCATATGGTGCATACAGAATCACCATAACCCTTTTCCTCTCAAGAACAGGCAGTTAGTAACCCTGTGTCCTAGCAAGAAGAGGCACTTATTTCATACCAACTTAAATTGGCAAAATATGGCCTCTCTTAGAAGGGATTACAAAAGTTTTTCCTCCTAATAGATCTCCTTCTCCTCCAAGGGAGCTTAACATAGTCCTTTCAAAATTAATAGGACTTCCGTGTTAACCCATTCACAAAGCTACTATACAGCGTTTATCATGGAAGCTGCCTTTTTAGTAGCCTTTGCTTCAGTTAGCAGTGCTAGTGAAATTCAAGCTATACGTACAAGAGAGCCTTCTACTGTATTTCATAAAAATAGGGTTGTAATGAGAACTCCAAAAGTGATATCAGATTTTCATTTCAATCAGAAAATTTCTCTGTCAACTTTCTTCCCAAACCTCTCTAATACAGTGGAAAAAGCTCTGCATTCTATGGATGTAAAGAGGGTATTAGAATTCTATTTGGATTAAAATAAAAATGTAGGCAATCTGATCACCTTTTCGTGAACTATGGTCCTCTTAGCACAGTTTTTTTCTACTTCTAAACAATCGATTTCTAGATGGATTGTTTCTTGTATACTTCTCTGTTACCAAATAGCGAATAAAACCCTCACTGGTAAACCTAAGCCACATTCAACTAGAAGGAAAACAGTGAATATGGCTCTTTTAAGAAATATTCCTATTTAAAAAATATGCAAAGCTGCTACATGGAGAGCAATGCATACCGTTACTAGAAAATTATCTGGATTCAGATTCAGGCACTGATGCAGAAGTCGATGAGGCCTCTTTAAAGAATCTTTTTGCATAATCCGTGATTTCTTGTATTTCGTTTTGTTGTCCACCAAAACATCATGGTTGGATGAGCTTGCTATTCTGTTCTCTGCTTATCACTATTGATGGGGATCCCCTGGAAGAGAAGGAAGTGTTTCTTACCTGTAATTCTGGTTCTCTTCCAGGGGAATCCTCATCAAAGTCATAAGCAACCCTCCCACCTCCCCAGACAATAATTAAATACAGATTTTTGTGCATTCTTGTGCGATACATTCATCTACGTAAAAATTAACTGGCCTAACAGTTACAACTGGTGCATGATGGAAGATTGGAGCAAGGGTGAACCCTTAAAAGTACTGTGTCATTTTAATGCTCTGGCTGTATTATGGGGATTACCCTGGAGTATAATTCTGCGACTTTCCTTTGATTAGTGGCAAGCTTTTCCCATCTAATTCTCCTTCTATTAGACGTAAGGACCAACCCCGTGGACCGAGAACCTGCAATGACCCTTGTTCCCGTTAAACCCGGGATCTTATATTGTAACTGGAGCGCATTGTGGTCACTATCCTCCCTTGTAATTACCTTGAAGTCAATAATTAGCGACCACTGGGAGAGTTGGACCAAAATATAATCTATTCTTGATTCCCTACCCTGTTTATTATACGTCCACTTTGGAGGGATATCAGAGTTTACACGGCCATTACAGGCCCGCAGACCGTACTTAAATGTTAGGGCGGTGACCTGGACCGCAAGGGGTGTCCAAGCTCTAGGTGGGGTAGCATGTATGGGAGGAACCAACCAAACGGCATCCTCGTCTAAAGAGGGTCCATCCACTAAGCCCGGTAGAGGCTCAATTTGAGAGTTCAGATCTCCCACCCACCACGAAGGGTATATCCGGGGAAATGTTATCGAGGAAGGCTGAAAGTTCATCCATCGTCCTCGATTCTTGAGTGATATTAACCGGCCTTGAATAGACATTAACCAAGGCGAGCCTGGAAGAATTTGACCATTCCAGTGTCACGCCGAGGATGTCCTCAGAATGGGTGATGATTCGTGCAGCAGAGCACCCCAGATCCGTTGCCACCCAGATGATAAGGCCTCCTGATGGACGACCACGACCCCCCCCACCTGGCTGCCACTGAGAATGCTGCAAAACCCGGGCGGGAGTACTCCTCTCTCGCCCAGGTTTCTTGGAACATACAGATATCATTATCTTCCACAAAGGAGACCCATTCTGGGGAATCCAGCTTGTTCCCGAGACCGGCCACGTTCCAGGACAGTATCTTTAGATGTAAAGGACTGCTTATTTCATTGGGAACTGTGGGGGTATTTTCACCCAAGGTGGCCATGGATCTAATGTTTTGTCGGGGTTCCTCACTATCAGCTATAGGTATCTTAATACAAGGTGGGGGGCCTATTGGCCGTGACTCGAGGTCCTTAACAACACTGAGCACCTCGGACTGAACTACCTTGGGGGAATTTGACGTCTGACCAACTGGGGTACCCTTTCTCCTCTTAGGACCCTTAGGTGAGCTGGTGACCACCCGCCCACTCTCCTTGCTTTGTCAATCCACCATGTCCAGCGAACTAAATCTGTTAAATGTCGGAAAATAAACAGGCTGCTGGATGCCATGAGAGTAAGGATCCCCACACTCTCTAGCACCCCACCCCTCCTAGGAACAGTTTGCCATCCATCCCCCTCATTTATTACAAAGCCTACCTCACCACTGAATTGTAATTTTAATAACTGTCAAAAATAGTGGTTTAATTATTTTTCCAGCTGGTCTCTTTCCTGGGTTAGCACTATTAGTATTTTAATCTGCACTCTAGTTGTCTGCATAGGACATTTAAGCCTGCCATAGTGTAAATAGCTTTTTGGATCGTGTCACTGTAGGGACCTGGTAACATAAGTTTTTACAAATGTCCCACTTTTGAATACCTTGCACCCTCCTTCCGTGTGAGCTACAAGTCTTACATGGGGGCAGTTTACTTATTTTTAAAAGGGAGATTTTTACCTATCAGAAAGGGTTATTTTCACTGGTCACACTGCTGATTTTACATTGCAGCAGCCAGGCTACAATGGTAGTCCTGAAGCCATGTTTTCTTTTGTCGCACTAGTGGATGGCACAAAAAGTGCTGCAATCTACAGGTGACAGTTACCTTTCTCCAGTGTTGGGTCTTTCAGAGATTGGCTTGTTCGAATCATTTCTCATCTTGAGGATCAATGTCAGACATAACCTGACCAGGCTAAAAAAATACATCAACTTTGGTAACCTATGCACATTTAAAAAGATCCAAACGTCAGCCAATCTGACTACAATATCCTGGTAACCATTCCTAGGAAGCAGGGTGGGTTACATATTAATCTATGAAAGATCCCAATACTGGAGAACCTCAGTTATAGCTAAGTAACTTTTTTCTTTCTCAGGTATTGGATCTTTCATAGATTCAAATGCTTGAATCAGAATAATAAGCAGTTACATAGTGCAATATGTTTATTGCTCACATTATGCATATTGTAGTGGATTGCATATACAGTAAAGTAAAACCAAGCTCACCTTGTTGGACTAAACGGCATAATACTGCCTCATCCTTTGGTACTCTTGATTCTGAACAATAGTGCTGGGTAAAAGGGTGTCTATTTTTCTAAGTTGCTCCTCTAAAGATGTCTTGTATTGACACACCAGCAAACACAGCTGTCGAGGTGGACTCACTTCTACGGGAATGTGCTGTTGTTTTTCCTTGCAGAGCCCTTCCTGCTTTTGCAATGGCAGAATATTATGGCTGCTGAAATCCAATGGAATGCACTTTAAATGTGAAGGGAAAAGCCCATGGAAAGGGTACCCTATCCTACAAGTAGTTGATCTGTTTTTCTGACCTTTAGTTCTATTTATGTAGAATTTAAAGCATGTCTTAACATTCAGGGTATCTAGTCCATTTTCCTTTTAAATCATTAGGATTTTGGAAAAAGGTCTTTAAGACTACGGGCTCATTCAAATGAAATTCTGATGGTACCTTTAGAAAGATTTGGGGATCTCTCCTTGAAAAGACTTAATCCTTCCTGAATTGCATATAGGGCTCTTTGATTGTGAAAGCTTGTATTACACTTACTGTCCTTGCTGATGTCAAGGCAACAATAATGCTAATTTCCAGGAAAGAAATTTAAGTTCAGTCATGTGAAGAGGTTCAAACGAGGTTCAACTGCATTACCGTATTCAACTTAGAGTTGGTTGATGTGTTACCCAAAGCAAAACTTTAAAATGCCCATTAAGGAACTCCTTGACAATTTTTAGTTATTTCTGCTCTTGCCTTTGCTTAAACTTCCATGAAATCTTCTTGAATGTGTAGATGTGAGAATTCATTGTGTTGAGGAACCAAGCTGATAAGTAGAAGGAGACCGGGTCTGTAAGAAGTACCTGACTATGGTAGGTTGCCAACGGACTGGTGATCAGTTGAAGTTAAATATGAGTCTCTCTGATAGAAGTTGTTTGGTGAACTAGTATTGTCTGGGTCATTTAGGAGCTACTAATATTTTCTGACATGGTTCCCTCTCAATTCTTTGAGGACTTTGAGCCATGGGTATTGGGTCAAAAGTGTAGGAGGAAATTAGTCACCAAGCATTCCTCCACAACTCTGGTTGTTAATGCAAGCTTGTGTGCAGTTTCTGATTCTGAGCTGTTGCAAACAGATCCTGTTACGGTTTGCTCCAGTGACTGAATATGTTGTCTAGGACTTTGTAGTTCTTTCCCATTTGTGGCAGGTGGTCCTCATTCTGCTCAGTGTATCTGTCACTTGAGTGTATGTCCCGGGCTCATGCTCTACTTTTAGTTTTTATATTGTGTCTTAACGACCATTTCCAAATGTATGGACATTTCCTCGACAATACCCGAGATCTTGTGCTGCCTTGTTGGTTTATATGATGCATTGATGTTGTATTGTCTTTGCACTCTAGCATAGAAGAACCTCTTCTTTTTGTAAGAATGACTTGGAGGCTTAACACCACAGCTTTGAGTTGTAAAAGTTGTAAGGGGTGACGTGGAGGCCGTTTCCCAGTGATTTCCAGATCTTGTAAGTAACCTGCACATACTTCAAGGGAGGCGTCTGTTCGAATAACAAACTGTGGGGTTTGAGGCAGAAAAGTTAAGCCTGATGAAGGATTTATTTCTTGGATCCACCATGGAAGAGCACCCTTCATTCATGGAGTAATCTGTATTGCATTGTTACAAGGACCTTAGGATTGGACCCATTGTTTGTCTAGTTCTTCTTAAAGGTGTCTCATCATTGGTGGCAGAATACAAAACTGACAGTCTTTTTTGCAATCACTTTTCCAAATGTATTAGTTTGGAATGCATCTCCACTGCTGGTTATACCTTGTCTTTGACAGTGTCGAGAGTATCCCTCAAAAAGTTTATTTTCCTTGTTTTTTTTTTTTTTTAAAACATGTTTTTATTGCCATTTTCATATTTCACACATTGTACATCATACAAAGCTTTCAAATAGTTATGATAAACCGTGCAACCAATGGTGGTACATATCATCTGTATATACTGGTGATACGTCATCGGGGAGCATAAACAACGTACAGATATAACATGATGTGTATACCCTATTGTCTCAGAAGTTTATTTTCCTTGATGGCGGACTGGAAAACGTTTGAGCATTGAGAGTGAGTCCCGATCAGCTGAAAAGCTGTGGGCAAGCCTTGGCTGATCGCCTGGTTGCCTGATGGGAAGAAGCTTTTACTAGCCCACTGTTGAGATATGGGAAGTCCTGGTGACCTTCTTATCTTGAGTATGCTGCTACTGGGGCAAGACGCTTTCCGAAGATGCAAGTGGCTGAGTTTAGGACAAAGGCGGCCGGCCACTTCGGAACTTAAGTACTTGCAGTGCTTTTGATGGATGGGAATATGAACGCAAATGCCTTGGTCAAATTATATCATTTAATCTCCCTCATTGAGGAGTTGGAGGATGTGGAAGTGTGACAACTCCAAATTATTACTTCTTGAGATTTTTAAATTTTCGGATCTAAAATATGTCTCTATAACCCAGATTTGTTTTTGTAATCAAAAAGAAGCTGAAATAGAAACCTGTACCTTTCTGAGTGACAGGGACTACTTCTGTAACTCCCTTTCTTAGCATGGACAGAATATCCAATTGCAAGAGATGGATATAGGACCTACTTTGAGGTGGGGTATGAGGAGGTTTTTGGATGAATTCCAAAGTGTGACTGTATGAAACCAGGTTTAGGACTCAACATTCTCTTGTGATCATCTCCCATTTTCCCAGCGCCTCTTTTGCATCGCTGTCTTCAACTTGTGTCTTTTTCTAGGTGCTCCTGGCTACTCCTCGGTGCTTGTTTTTTAAAGGCAAATGATGCCAGAGACTTGTATTTTTGCTGATGGCATTATGATCTATAATGTTGAGTGTTCTGGTATGGCTGATATCTAAAGGATTGATATCCCTCTCTATACGTGAATTGCCCTCTGCCTCTTGCCCCTGGAACTGGCTGTCATCTTTGCTGGGGAAAACCTGGAGACTTTAAGGTATTCGTGTCGGTTTTGACCGACTACAGGGCATCATCACATGCTTTCCAAAGAGCGTTTCCCCCTTGTAAGAAGGCATGTTCAAGATCTTACTTTGGATCTCGGGTCTGATGACGGGGGAATTTTAATAATCCTTGCCTTCAAAGACCAGCTGCTCCAACTAACTGGTAGAATTTGGTGAATGCTGTATCTACAGTGCAATTGATCATCTCTGAAGATGTTTTTTTCTCCCTCCTGAAGAATTTTCTTAGACTCCGATTTTTATTTTTTAATCTTCAGGTAAAAGTTCAATGTATGCTGCAATGTCCAACCACATCATCAGATTGTACCGAATGAGGATCGCTAAAGAACTAGATGCTCCAGCTGTTGTTATGCCATGGTAGACCATTGTTTTCCTCTGTTGTCCAGAAGGGATCTCTGACATATTATCGACAGACACATTATCGAACTACACAAATATCGCAACAAATATATCGACATCAAAAATATCGACATTGTATACTTATTTAAAAAACGACACTAATATCGACACTACAATATCGTAATACAATTATATCGATCACACAAAAATCGGACACATAAATATCGCAATACTAAATATCGACATGAGTAAATAAATATGACACATGTCACAAATATCGATAACCAAAATATAGACATCAATAATATCGTTTTTTTAAATATATCGACAATTCTAATACTAATAAAACCAATACTTTAAACAACATAAAGAAAATATTTTCCCAAAACATACATTTTCAAATGAGATTCTACTTAAACATAAACATAACATTTATAGCGATCTCAATATTTAACAACATAATAAAAAAACACTGAAATAATTATCACATTGGCATTTCGAACACATTTAAAAAAAATTACTACACATTATAAACAATCTTTTTATATATAATGATTTACAACTCTCCTCCTTTAAAACGAAATGTACTCTTACTTAGCATTTTCCATAAAAGGAAACCAATTAACTAAAAAATATTCAAACCATCCAATAGAAAGGCCACATACAGAAAACAACCAATAACATTCAAGAAACAATTTAAAACCACTATATAAACCAATTAAAACAAGTCTTCTACTGTGCCGTAAACCAAAGCATTGAACGAAGAAGAACCTCTGCTAAACAGAAGAAACCTACATCCTACTACTATTCTAAAAACGTAAGTAAATATTCTTTTCTAACTAAACTGCCAAATTAAACTAAAACACTAATTTATCTTTACTCAAATAAATAACTAACTTATATATTCCATCTCTTTATGTTTCCACTACAGATATTACTCCAAACAGCTAAAGAAAATATTGAAGATTGCCAGAAAAGACTCACTAAAAAGTAAGTATACTATCAAAATACTTTATAAAATATTAATTAAATCCTACTCAAACCCCAAAACATCCTAAACCCCTAAACAAATCCATGTTCTCTTTTTTAAGTTTTAAAAAACTAGTATAAATTAACACCTATAGTCTATACCACTGGGCATGAGGGAAGGCTCTGTTTGCTTAGGGAGAGGTTGGGCTACTCCATCTTATTTATTAGGGAGGAGGGGCACATAGTAAGAGGGGTAGGGGACGGGGGTACATTGACATGTGGTGGGGAGGGGGGGGGGGTAGAGAACTGGGTGGGAAGGTTGTTCCTTCTCCTGAATAATTGGTCTTGATGATAAATGTGTGGTACTTCCGGGACAGGTGAAGGCGGGGGAATGTTTTTTGAGTTGTTGATTTGTAAAACAATAAAATACGTTTCAGCAAAAAAAATATAGTCTATACCAAACAGCAATACCACCCCACTTAAAAAACTAAACCAACCAAAACAATATATGTTCTTTAACTTTCAGAGACTATATCAACTAAACAGCATTTTGTCTACAAACAACATCTTCATTCAAATACAACCAAAAACACTTGGTAGGTATATATTAAAAAAATGCTTTTTTGCTATTTTCATTTAAATATATAAAGTACTATTACATATATTTTCATATACATTTTTTCCAGATTTCTAACACATCACGATGACAGAAGAAGCCCAATTTATAACTTCGCAGAAAGGAAAATTCCTATTGTGTTACATGGGTTACACATACACCCAAGAAAAGCAGACGGACCGAAAAGTGAACTGGAAGTGTTCTAAATATTATTCTAACAAATGCTACGGACGAGCAACAAGAGAAACAACTGTACTATATACAAGAGAGCATAACCATCCACCCAATCTCTCTGAAATAGAAGTCAGATCAACCCTTGAAAATATCAAAGAATTAAGCACTGGTTCCCAAACTGCTACAAGTGTAATCCTAAAAGAACTATTACCTAGAGTGCCCAAAGAAGCAAGAGGCCAATTACCATCAATTGCTTCTATAAAAAGAACTATTGCTAGGACCAAAAAAGCAACCACGACAACTATACCATCCCCTAAAACTTTTCAAGAGATCATCATTCCACCAGAATTAACTATCACCCACAATAATGAACCTTTTATTTTTTTTGATAAAAAAAGCACAGAAAAAAGAATCATAATGTTTGCTACTGCAAACAATATAACTAAACTGCAACAATGCCAAACATGGATGATGGATGGCACCTTTACAATATGCCCAAAACCATTCTACCAGCTTTACACAATACACGGTCAATATCACAACACTTCCATACCTTTAATTTATGCACTATTACCTAACAAACAAAACACAACATATAATGAAATGCTAGGAAAACTAAAACAAGAATCAAATGATTTTTACCCTCAAAGAATTATCATAGACTTTGAGCAAGCCATGATAAATTGCATTCTAAAACTGTACCCCCATAAAGCTATCCAAGGATGTTACTTCCATCTAAACCAATGTATATGGAGACATTTACAAAAATCTTCACTAAGTGTAGAATATGCCACTAACATAAGTTTTGCACATCAAATAAAACTTCTAACAGCCCTAGCTTATGTACCAACCACAGATGTTGCAGAACATTACAATCTTTTATTAGAAAGTCCATTCTACAAACAAAATGAAGTAAAGTTATCTCCCCTCTTAGATTATTTTGAGGATACCTGGGTGGGGAGACTACACAGATCAGGCCATAGACGTCAGCCCAAGTTCCAAATACCTTGGTGGAATGTATATGTAAGTACACTCAACCAACAAGCCAAAACTAACAACGCCGTCGAGGGCTGGCATAATGCATTCCTAACTTCTACTGGGAGAACAACTCCAACACTACAAAAACTACTAATTGCCATACAAAAGGAACAAAGTTTCCAAGAATTAAGAATGCAACAATCTGTCCTACAATTAAAACCAAAACAATCTAGACAAACTACTCAAATGTATAATTACCTACAACAACAGGTACAGCTATACCCATCCACAAGAGGACTTGAGTACTTAAATATAATAGCTCAAACTCTCTTCTAAACCCTTTCCTAAATATTAACCCACAATTCTACTAAAACAACTATCACAACATAAACAAACCACTTTATTATATCACATATTTAATTATGTGGTCTAAAATATATAAATCAATTATATCGACATATATTTAGACAACATAATTAAACAAACCAAGTACACAACAACAATATTAAATATATAAGGTTTGGCCACCAACAATTAAAATATTTAAATGAACTTACCTGTGTAGTTGCTCCAATGGGATAATAACATTCCTTCCAAATAAATCCAGGTAGTTCAAAATCCATAGGTATCAAAAAAAAATCCAAATAAAATGTAAAAATACAACTGTTTATCGAAAACGTCTACGCAAAAAAACGACTATCCATTAACCATAAAAATCCCGAAAAATATTAAAAAGGTAAATAACCGCTCCTGGAAACCCGAACAATAAAGGAAGTGTAAAATAAAGATTAGTAAACACAACTAATACACACTTCCTTTAAAAAAAATAAGGTGTTTGAAACCGACGAAAATATCTTCTCCGTAAAACCTACAAAAGAGAAACAAACATTCCCACCCACACACAAACACACATAAGGCACCTAAAAACATCACTACAAACGTTATTCAAACACTATAAAACTTTAACACACCGAAATAACAAAACACTAACAAAGCCACAAACACGGAACACAACGTAAATTATAAAACCGTATACAAACTATTACTAACACCCTAACTTCTAAAACATCAATCCATACACACTTATTACAACATTACTACTTCCACACAACACTTAAAACTATTTAATAATAAAGAAAATAACTCTTACCTTCTCAAACGCGAAACAGCTCCCGACCGCGACCTGGATTCGACCAAAATAACCCAAAACAACAGCGAGCGGTTACAAAATAAAAGACCCAAACAAACATAACTAAAAAAATACCAATAAATGCCCTAACTATTTATTTAACATTACACATTACTTTAAAAATTTGTAAAACATTAGAATAAAATACTCAAAAAGAATACCTATTTTTTTTATCTATGTGAAAATTATTTAACGTATTAAAATAAATATAATAAATACAATATTTTTATTAATATATCAATAAAACTGTATATATTACCAAAATAAATAGATGAACATGATATAATTAATATATTGTATCTACAACATACCAAAAAAAATAAAAAAAAATATTCTAAAATGTAAACAATTTCAATATTAATTATGTAATATTAATAATTAAAATATATTAATCATATATTTCAAAACATACAATTTCTTATAAATTCAAATAGTCTAAAAATTTTGAGAGTACACAATATAAATTTATAAATATTAAACAGCTATAAAAATCAGATTTTTTTATTTTTAAATATTTTGTGTGTTCATATATTCATGTCCAAAATATACATTAAACAAATATATATCCATTATAAAAAAATTATGACTAATACAAATGTTAAATATTAATTATTTTATTACATGTTTATTTCAATGATTTAATTATTAGAATATGCGTAATAATAAACAATATTTTCTCTCTAATGAATATACATTCCAACAACTATAAAACAAATCTTATTTTCCTTTCTATTTTATAAAAAAAATTGGAATTTGCATTCTGATATAACTTCTATCTTTTATCCAACCAAAACTAAAATCTACAGATTTTTTGTAAATTAAAACAAATTAATTTAACTGTTCCTATTCAACTCTATATTTAATTCTAATATTTGCTATTTACCAAACTTAATTAACATACTACTCCCACTACAGACTGAACTTAATTAATTTACTATTCTCACTCCAACCTATATTAAATTATAGTAGGTGCTGGACACTGAACTAAATTAATTTACTATTCCCACTCCAGTCTATATTTAATTAAGATAAGTGCTGGACACTGAACTTAATTAATTTACTATTCTCACTCCAATATATATTTAATTAGGGTAGATGCTGGACACTGAACTTAATTAATTTACTATTCCCACTCTAGTCTATATTTAATTAAGATAAGTGCTGGACACTGAACATAATTAATTTACTATTCTCACTCCAACCTATATTAAATTAGAGTAGGTGCTGGACACTGAACTTAATTAATTTACTATTCCCACTCCAGTCTATATTTAATTAAGATAACTGCTGGACACTGAACTTATTCTCACTCCAACTTATATTAAATTAGGGTAGGTGCTGGACACTGAACTAAAATAATTTACTATTCCCACTCCAGTCTATAGTAAATTAAGATAAGTGCTGGACACTGAACTAAAATAATTTACTATTCCCACTCCAGTCTATATTAAATTAAGATAAGTGCTGGACACTGAACTTAATAAATTTACTATTCTCACTCCAACCTATATTACATTAGAGTAGGTGCTGGACACTGAACTTAATTAATTAACTATTCCCACTCCAGTCTATATTTAATTAAGATAAGTGCTGGACACTGAACTTAATTAATTAACTATTCCCACTCCAGTCTATATTTAATTAAGATAAGTGCTGGACACTGAACTTAATTAATTTACTATTCTCACTCCAACCTATATTTTATTAGAGTATGTGCTGGACACAGAACTTAATTAATTTACTATTCCCACTCCAATCTATATTTAATTAAGATAAGTGCTGGACACTGAACTTAATTAATTTACTATTCTCACTCCAATCTATATTTAATTAGGGTAGATGCTGGACACTGAACTTAATTAATTTACTATTCCCACTCTAGTCTATATTTAATTAAGATAAGTGCTGGACACTGAACATAATTAAATTACTATTCTCACTCCAACCTATATTAAATTAGAGTAGGTGCTGGACACTGAACTTAATTAATTTACTATTCCCACTCCACTCTATATTTAATTAAGATAACTGCTGGACACTGAACTTAATTAATTTACTATTCTCACTCCAACCTATATTAAATTAGGGTAGGTGCTGGACACTGAACTAAATTAATTTACTATTCCCACTCCAGTCTATATTAAATTAAAATAAGTGCTGGACACTGAACGTAATTAATTTCCTATTCTCACTCCAACCTATATTTAATTATAGTATGTGCTGGACACTGAACTGAATTAATTTACTATTCCCGCTCCAATCTATATTTAATTAAGATAAGTGCTGGACACTGAACTTAATTAATTTACTATTCTCACTCCAAACTATATTAAATTACAGTAGGTGCTGGACAATGAACTTAATTAATTTACTATTCCCACTCCAGTCTATATTTAATTAAGATAAGTGCTGGACACTGAACTTAATTAATTTACTATTCTGACTGAAATCTATATTCAATTATGGGATTTGTAAAATTCTAAATTATATTTAAATTTTCTAAATAATTATTTTTTTAAATTAAAAAATATATAAACATTTTAAATTAACTTCCCACCCTTATCACCTATAACCCAACATTCCGCTCCTAAAATTATTTGTAAAATTCTAAATTTAATTTACAATTTCTAAATAATTTTTATAAAAAATTAACAAATATATAAACATTTTTAAAACACTTCCCACCCTTATCCCCTATCAACCAACATCCGGCTCCTAAAATTAAATATACATTTCACATTTTAAATAAAATTTACTAATTAAATTTTACAATATATTAAAAAAATTAATTAACTTTTTTAAAACACTCCCCACCCTTATCCCCTATAACCCAACATCCCGCTCCTAAAACAATATAAATATTTCTCATATTATATACATTTTAACTATTTATACAAACAACTTCAAAATATTTACTAAACACACAATGACCATATTTTCACATGTCGATATTATTACTAACGATATTACTTACATCAACATACAAGTAAAAAACAAAAACGATATTTTTCACATCGATATTATCTATTTCGATATTTTGTACATTCGATATTTTTGACTCGATATTTCTGTCCCTCGATATTAAAAAGTCGATATATAGACTGCTCACCGTCCAGAAGCCTTCCTTCCTTGTCGTATGGTATGGAGCATGGGAAACCTCCTTTAGGATGAAGCTGGAATCCCGCTGTGCCTTTACAGTGCCGGCAACAGAACGAAAGCGTCTCTAGCACGCAATCGTTCTGCACACAAGTTGTTACAACGACTTGCTTTAGGGGGGTGTAGTGGTGGAGTGGTGTTGGAATTAAAGTCTAACTTCCCTACTGTTGCGCAGACTGGAGCTGGAATAGTAAATGAAACTATTCCAATATCCAACGCCCCCCCCTAAGGCAAGTAATTCAAACGACTTGCATGCAGAACAAATGCGTGCTAAAGACGCATTAATTCAAATGACGGAGTTCCTAAGTCATGCTTGCAAAACGCATGCGGAACTCTGGGATATATTCATGGAGCATGGATGGATTCATCAATTGATGCTAGGCAGCTTGCATCACTAACGAATCAGCTTAAGGGTAGCCAATTAAATTAGCAAGCAAATCCTCAGGGCCTTTAAGTTTCTTATCCAGTCAAGGGAAATAGCAGAGACTGTTGCAGGGTTTTCATTACCGTAACACACTTAATAGAAATAAAGTAGACTACTGGAAAAGCTTTAACTGATTTTCAAGAGGGTTCCTTAAAATCATAGAGAAAGCAATCTGATTGCTTTATTGGTATTTGAAAATCAAATCTTTTTGATGCCCTTTGCAAAAGGGCATGGAAACCCCCCATATCACCCAGAGGTTTATCAAATGGGTGTGGAATGTCTGGAGGAGCGATAGGTGCTGAATGCCCATCCATTTCTAGGCCCCCATCCTGATTTCCTGCACGTCACCTTCTCCGAGCAAGTGTCATCGTCCACATGTGGCACTGTGGAGTTTGTTAGGACTTGGTCTCTAGGAACATTGAGGCTTTTGTTGAGTAGAAGGCTGTATGCAAGGAGCTTTTACAGTGAAGGTGGTTACCTGGGTGACATGGGTTTTGAAGGCTCTGTGAAACTTTGGCAATAATCTGCAAGCATCAGTATTAGATCTTTCCCTAAAGACCTTGGAACCTGCCTCATCTCCTCATGGTATTGAGATGTTTGTTTATGGGGCTCATATTCCTCCAAGCAGTGAATAGGCCTAGCCTGTGTGTCTCACAGGTGACTGTCTAGAAATGAAAGTAGTCATCTTCCATGTATTCTTCATCATCGTCCTGGTATGTTACGTGAAGATCCATTGGACTGTAGTCTGGACCAAAAAAATAGTCATCGCCCGTGGCCTCCACTTCAAGCAAGTGGCTCAGGGGTAAGGGTGATATCTTACTCGAAAAGGTATGTTCTGGACTCAGTGGCACGGAAATGCCTTTTTCTGAAATTAGTGTAGTTTTTCTCTTGTCGCCAGTGTCGACTATATCATTGTAGAGACCGTTGATGGTTTTCGTGTCGAGGATGATGTCGTCGGCAGAGTGGAAGTGATCATAGACAGGATTGCCGTTGATAAGGAACTGACCAAAGTAATGATCATCAGCATAGATGTATTGATTTAGATGTCTTTGATAGTGGTGTTGTCATCATCGAGCTAGTCAACGAGGTTTTCGTCGCTGGTTTAACCATTGTCGATGACTGCTTTGTTGACGGTAATGAGGCCAGACCTAAATAGCACTACAGAGATTTACCCAGGTTGTGAGCGCTCCATCTGTTGTGGTAAATATTCTTTTTTACCTAAACTGAATTTCATACGGAATCTTTAAATTAAAGTAAAATAGCTCAGAATAACAAGAGGCAGAATCCGTGGTATAAGAGGTTTTCTAAATGGGCTTTATTCCATCAAAAATGGCCGACTCGAGTCGCGGCCTTCAGGTTCCGTCACCACGAGGGTTCAGGAAGTGAAGTACAATACTTTATTGACAAGAAGTAACTTTTATAGGTCATACACTTACAATGAAACAAATGCAAAAAAGGCGTAACGATTGATAAGATAAATTAACATAGTGATACGTAATTGAAACTAGGCGTAATAAGGAGCAAAAAGAAACATGATTGGCTCTGGTTATCTTACATAGGTGGATCTATACGATAATACTTAACATAGATGCGTGCGCAGCAGTATGACGTGTGATTGACGTGCAACTAGGGGGTGAAGGGGACTTGACATTTAGCTCTACATGTGGAGACGAGAAGTCTGGGGGGTCAAGTCAACCTAATCCCAAATCATATCTAACATCCTATGTTTAGAGAACTATGTTATCCACAAGGAAGGACTCTCGGACAGAATCTATTCTATACTAACTGTGTGTGCGTGTACAAGCGTCTAAGTGTCTATATGAGATGCGAGGGGCAGAAAACTTTCCATGGCAACAGGGCTATGAATCACTTGCAGGAGGACGGAAAGGCTGAGTCCTTTGCTTGTGAGCTAAAGGAAATGTTTACCTAAATCACTAGACAGGAATGCATCGGCTGGAGAGCAAAATAGATAATTCGAAGGTGAAATACAGCTTCTTGGCAGGCAGGCGAAAACTGGCCGAGGCAGGCACCGTTAGCTGCACAGGGAGTAGGACAAAGTTCATGGATACAGATGCGAGCTCAAGCTGAAACTGTCAGAGACAGAGAGCAGGGAAAGGCTTTGAGGACAGAATCGGGCCTACTTGCCTGGACTGTAAAAATGTAGTAACTTAGCCATATAAAGTCGGTGGCCTTTCATACTTAGGAATCGAATATCCAGCCCATCGATGGCGGATCTGACAGAGAACATGTCGACGGTAGACACACATATGTTTGCGTCTTAGAAACTGGAACTGGAGGGAACATACATGTACTTGTAACATGCATATAGAACCGTTGGGGTCCAAGATAGGGGACATAACTGATCAGGAAAATCCACATTTCCACATTCCCTCCTTGTCCCCTACTTGCCCTTCAAGAGATATCAATCTTCATCATTCCATCGATTTGCTCATGGAGCATCATTTCTTCTTCCTTCTTCTTCCGGTATTTTGAACGAGAACTGTGATATGGAATGCATGATGTGGCACACAGACCACAAATCGCTGGTCCACATTGCAGGCATAAACAACAACTGAAGAGCATAAGAAGGCCAATACCTAGGAAGGATAGAACTCTCCATCCCCAGGCTGATATCACACTCCAAAACCACCCGGACCACGTCCAAGTGCCTGGATTTTCGTGTATCTGGCTTACAATCTTATGAAGGCGTGTTATAGCTTTATATACAGATGGCGAATTTTCTGGTATGAATATGCAGCAGCTGGATCCGATGACCCTGCAAGCTCCGCCCCTATCGGCCAGGATGACGTCAAGGACAAGACGATTCTGGAGAACAACAATTCTCATCACTGATTGTTCCTCTGTCAGATTGCCTAGGGCGGCTATAGTCTCGTTTACTACAGCTTCAAGAGTCTTGGTGAGTCTGCGTATCAGCTTACTATTTGATATGGTACCTATATAGGGAAAGATACCTTTATTGAAATCTACATACTTGTCCCATGCCGTCTCAGTATAATCGACAACTGGGAGATCTCTACGCTCTCTTTTGTGTACTAAATGAACATTTCGATAATAATCAGGGGGAGCTAGGAAAACAGGTGGCAGAAGGAATGCTATGTAACAGGTACCATCCCAATCTAGAGGCAGACGCATATATGCCGTCTGACCACATATAAAGTAAGAATGGCGAGAAGCTCTAAATGAAGATTTCCCTTGATCACTATATTCTACTGTAGTAACGCATTTGCTATGGCCCATATGTATGGAACCAACTTTTCTCACACATAATTCACCCTTAACTGGAAATACAGACATAGTGGGCAGAATTAGTTCAACTTCGGATTTGACATTCAAAATCATAAGATTAGGCGTAAAATTACCTAATTTATACACTTCATTTTCTAAATCAGTTCCTGTTCTACTGGGGTGACCCTCCTTATTGGGGTGACAGACTTTGAATAAAACTAGATTCAGATTTCCCCATATCCAATGTTGTTGATAAACTGCTGTGTCTGGGTCTATGGAATTTAATAAACTAAACCATGCTCCACAGGAGCCATTGTGTGTGAACGGATGTGGAAAGAAAGGCAGAACTCCTTTGTTATTCTGATAGGGAGGGAGTCGGCCACACACCCAACAATTGGTGGCATTACTAGTCTGATGGGAATGATGTAACATACTAATGAATGTGTTATTGCGCAGCGCAAGTCTATAGGACAACTCATGTGGGGGTAGGTCACTAAAAGAATGTTCATCAGTTATATTGAAAGCACGTTTAGAAACAGGATAATACATATGCAACAATATACTTGCAGTAACTATTAAAAAACTCAAGGAAAACAAAATTAATAAAGTCACAATACAGTGGCTACGCAGTAATTTACAATAAGCATGTCGTTTCATTATGATTCTGGACTCTACATCATTCAGACCTAAGGGATACATGTCGGGACAGATTCAACCGCTTCACCTTGGAGAGGACTTAAACAATCAAATCGTCCGACAGTTTGGATCTGGACCTGAGTTTCTGCTTATAGAATTCGGTGCTACTGGCCTCAGCCAAGGGTAGCTTTGAGTCAATGGGGGAAGACACACGGGGAGTACTGTTTGTGTCAGGAGGAAGTCCATGAAATTTCTTGATATGGCTGGAATGCACCCAGCCTTTTCTCCCTTCGATCTTCACAGCTGTTCTGGTCGTCAGCAGGACCAACTTAGGAAGCCTCCACCTTGGCTCCAGTTGGGTTTTCCGATCGAAATTCCTGACGAGAACATAATCGCCGGGAATTACATCATGAGGTTTCACCTCGGTGTTGTCGGGAAAAGCTGCGACTACCTGTGAACGACAAGTTTGTAGTGCAGACATCAAGGAAGCCAGGTAATCTGTCAGCATATTACAGTCAACATCAGTTATTTTACGGGGTATAGGCGTCCCCCACATATTCGGTGGTCTACCAAAGATCACCTCATAAGGGGATAGCCCTGTTCGAGAGTGTGCTACCATTCTCATGTAAAATAGCGCAACTGGTAAGGCTACTATCCAGTCCACACCTTTTTCCTGACATATTTTAGACAATCTGATTTTTAAAAGTTGATTATGTCGTTCCACGAGACCTGCTGCCTCGGGGTGTCGGACACAGTGGAATTTCCACTGATATCCCAACAAAAGTGAGACATGTTTCATTAACTCGGATGAGAAAGGCTGGCCGTTATCTGAATATACAACACGTGGTAAACCGTACCGTGGGAAGAATTCTCGAACTAGCTGCTTGGCAGTAGTCGGGGCAGTGTAATCTGATACGGGATACGCCTCTGTCCAACGGGAGAGAGCGCAGACAACTACGAGAACATATTTGAATCCTCGACAACGTTCCATCTGAATATAATCCATCTGGAGGACTTCAAAAGGATGGTCAGGAGGCTGAAATCCACCCTGCTCTACGGGAACACCCTTTCCTGGATTAAACTGACAACATATCATACAGGTACGAACTTTTTGTTTAGCTGCTGCTCGTAAATGTTTGTTGAACCAAATGTGCTGAATGCTGTCTAGCATAGCCTTCTCTCCTAAATGTGCTGGACTGTGAACTGTAGCTATAATGGCTTGAACCATGGAATCAGGGAGAAACCATACAGATTTCTCCTTCGTCATCCATCCTTGATCTGTCTGGATCCCTCCTAGTTCAGTCCACTTCTTTATTTCTTCTGCTGTGGCATGTGTCTGTATGTCAATTACGTCAAGTGCGGGATCCTTAATTGTCATACACTGTGTTGGTGTCTGAACTATTGGCTTTGTCATGTCTAATGTGCGATTCTGAGCAGTCTGTTTAGCTGTTCTGTCAGCTAAATCATTGCCTTGAGAAATGATATCAGTAACCTTCGTGTGTGCTTTACATTTCATAATCGATATAGCAGTGGGTAGATGTATTGCGTCTAACAAGGCATGAATGAGGGGTCCGTGCTGAATGTGGGCACCATGGGAGGTTAAATAACCTCTCTCTCGCCACAGCACGCCGAAGTCGTGTACAACTCCGAATGCATAACGTGAGTCAGTGTATACATTAACTTTCTTATTTGTGGCTTGAATACAGGCTTGCGTTAGAGCAATAAGTTCTGCTGCTTGGGCTGACAAAGTATCTATACAATTTGTCTCAATAACTTCAGTGTCTGTTGTGACTGCATACGCGGCCACTAAATCTCCTGTACTTGTTCTCATGCACGATCCGTCTACATACAACGTCAGGTCTGGATCTAACAATGGAACGTCTGTCAAGTCTTGTCTAGGTTTCGTCTTTATTTCAATGATTTCAACACAATCATGAGCTAGTGGGTCTGTTCCAATTACAGGTAATAGTGTAGCAGGATTCAATGTATTACACCGTCGGATCTCTATGTGTGGTTGAAACAATGTCAGTTCATAACCGGTAAGTCTTGCTATGGTCAAGTGTTGTGTTTGTGTTCGGTTCACAAGAACCTCTACTGCATGTGGTACTTGTACTGTCAATGGATGTCCTAACACTATGGCATCGCTTTGTCTGATTGCTAAAGCTGTCGCTGCCACTGATTTCAGGCATGCAGGCAAAGCCTGAGCTACGGGATCTAATGTACTGGAAAAATAAGCACATGGCTTGCGTGATCCTGCTTGATCCTGAGTGAGTACTGACAAGGCAGTACCTTCGCGTTCTGTGACAAAGAGTGTAAAATGTTTGCTATAACATGGTGTTGCTAAAACAGGTGCTTGACATAAAGCTTCCTTTAGGCTTTCAAAAGCTTGTGTATGTTCCTGAGTCCAAGGGAGAACAGTCGATGTGGCTGCCTCCTGTGTGGTTAACTGAATGAGTGGTTTTGCTAGAAATGCGTACTGAGGGATCCACTGCCTACAATATGAAGTGAGGCCTATGAAAGCCCGCACCTCCTTTTGTGTCTGGGGTATTGACATGTTAGCAATTAACTGGATGCGATCTGGTGTAAGCTGCCTTCCCTCCTTGGACAGCGAGTGACCAAGATAAATAACTCGCTGGACACAGAATTGCAGCTTAGAAGGAGACACCTTGTGCCCCTTGTCGGCTAGAAAATGTAAAACTGTCAGAGAAGCCTTTTCACATTCAGGTCCGCTTCTCGCGGTGATCAGCAGATCGTCGACATATTGAAGCAGTGCAGTATTGACTGGCATGTGGATACTGTCAAGTTCTCGTTTCAGTGCTTGGCTGTAAATGCTGGGGCTTTCTGTGAATCCTTGGGGAGCGCGTGAGAATTTAAAACTGCGCCCATTTAAACTGAATCCGAACAAATATTGGCTTTCCGGATCTATTGGGACGCTGAAAAAGGCATTCTTGAGATCAATTACAGTAAAGAATGTTGCTTCGGAATCAATTGCTGTCAACAATGATGATATATCAGGGACCACAGGGAATTGTGGTACAATACACTTGTTTAGTTCACGCAAATCAATAACCAATCGGTACACTGGTGGGGCAGTAGGATCAGTTCGTTTAAGAATCGGAATTATCGGTGAATTACATACATTGGAGTCTGTTTCTACAACTACTCCCTGGGCAATCAGCTCATCAATGATTTTCAGCAAAGCCACTACAGCATCATGCGGTAACTTGTATTGTCGCATTCGTGGTAGTACCACTCCTGCTTTCAGTGTGACTCGATAGGGTGTAATGTTCATGCAGCCAACATCCGTAGGGCCTTGTGCCCATAGATGTACTGGTAAAGTCTGTAGTCGGGGATCCATGTCTCTAGACACATAGTGACCTTTAAAATCACGCAAAAACAACCTTACTCCTTCCGGAGAACAACATATTATGGCTCCTAGTGCTTTCAGAGTTTTAATTCCTAACAGATTTTCTGGGCATGATTTAGTAAGCAATAAATCTGTAGTTCGTGTCAAAGGTCCTATCGTAAGTGGTAGAGGCTGTGATACTTCATTAACAATAGGTTTTCCTGAAAAACCAAGGGAAACATTTTGAGAGCCTGAGAGGGGTGCCCCTGGAACTTCACTACGTTTTATAGTTGTTCGACTTGCCCCTGTATCGAGTAAGAATTTTCTATCTTGACCTAATAATTCACTATGTACATAAGGTCCTTCTTGATCTACAGGAATCTCGATAAGCGGTAAGTCAACTTCCCTCTCTAGGCTTGTTCATGCGTAACGCTGATACTCAGGATATTCATACTGTGCAGTCTGATACATTTGTCGTGTTGTGGTTTGTGTGGCAGTAGCAGGCAACGGTGGTGCAGCTGGCACAAACTGTATGGGTTGCTGTGAGGCTGGCATGGACTGTTGCTGAACTGGCATGGACTGTCCATGCTGCATAGCTCCTTGTTCATTCTGATCTTGTCTAACTAATCGTGGTCTCTCCTTTGCAATGCCTGTAGCTATATTACGTTTCAGGACTGGACAATCGTGTACATAATGGCCTAGTTGTTTACAGTAATTGCAGGTTCCTTTTACAGGAACTGCAGAATCACCAGAATGTGTCACACCCTTTTTGTGACCATCTGCTGGTACTGTCTGAGAAACTAGCATTTTCATTTTTGTATCCTTCATGCGTCTATGCTCGTGTTCTTGTTCATCCCTAATTCTATTGTGATGATACTGTAACATTTGTAGCATTTGCGACGGAGTGTTACTTTGCCAGGTACTCTCGAATTTCAATATTCTATTCTTCACTGGGGGCAATGCATTTTCCACTAATTTTGTCACAAATAGATGTGGATATGAGTCACTACTTGCTTTTATACCACTATTTATACCAAAACATTTTTCAAATCGAGCATAATAATCGCTTGTGTCTTCATCTTGCTTTTGTTTGCAGGCTGTGATTGCACCCCAATCTTCCTTTTTTGTAGTTAATAAACGTGGCAGTACCTGTACTAGTAAACCTGGTAACAGTTTAACTTTATCCCCGAGCCCTGAACCTGCAGTTCGGGCCCTTTCTTCCTCTGCTAATGCTGTCCAGTCTATCTTTTGGTCTCCCACTTCCCACTCTTTTTCTTTCAGTTTTTCATAAATGCCAGCAGGCAAAAGCACCTTTAATATCGTCATAATATCAGGAAAGGTGTACTCTCCCATTAGTAACATGTCTTTAATTTCTCGGTGGAAACCCGCTGGGTCTTTATCATGACTAGGTACTACTTTCTTCATTTCTAATAATTCCATTTTTGATATGGGTGTGTAAACAAATACACGGTGAAACTCATTGTCTTCGCCTTTTATTGGGTGCACTTCTCGTAAGGGATTTTGTCTATCCATATAGTACGGCGCTCTTTCTCTGCGGGGCAGCGAGAGAGAATCCGGACTTACAAAAAGGACATACTGCTTACGTGACACTAATATCTCTTTAATTAGCTTGTTACTAGAACCTCTCCATCTGTTTGTGAGTAGTTCCGTTAATATATCAGGTAAAGGACCAGGGTCAGCATGTTGGCTCTTATATAATATGAGGAGTTGCTAAATCATATAGATTCCAGCTAAACGTTGTTCATCTGTACTGAGATTAAAAAACGTGTGTGCTACGGTCTCATCACCGTATTTTTCAGGACTGTCAATCCAGTGAACAGCTGATCTGGCTAATTCTTGCTCATCCATGGAATCGAGGAGGTGGTAACCCCTTCGTTCTCGTAGTATTTTATCTGCGGCTTGAAACGAATGTTCAGGAGACTTCAGATTTATTACAGGCGTCGGATACGTTCTGCTATTATTTGGACATACAGAGTGTATGGGATCAGAAAAACATCTAGTATTTTCACAGGATCTTCCTCTGCCTACATAGGCTATGGTATCTGACTGTCTTGCGGAATTCCCTGATTCGGACACTTCATCTTGCTCAAACTCGTCTGTTCCCAATCTCTCTTAATGAATACGCTCTATTTCTTTACGGATTTTTCGGCACATGGCTATTATACAATTTTGCTTATCGTGTCTCCCTTCTGATATATTCTGACTCCATCTTGTAAGAATAAGCATTGCATTCGGGTCTACCCCCGGACGGTCTTGATTTCTGATCACACAGTTTATGAGGAAACGTAACAGTTCCCCCTGTATCTCTACTTTCTGGAATTCCATAGCTCTGTTAATACATCCTGGATCTCGTCCTGTTTGAACAAAATGATATATGTTATCTAGATGCGTAATCATCCCTGGTAACCTCGCTAAATACTCTGCGGCTCGCCTGATACGTAATGATGCCAGGACCATTTCATCCTCTTTACCAACCACCGGGTCATATCTACAATTTACAAGGAGTTCTTTAAGCGTACGTTCACTTACGAATTTAGGTGTACGAGAATGCGCTGACTCTTGAAAAACAAGTTTATTTATTCTGGGTGGTGTAAAGGTACTGCTAGCACCTCCCGTGGCCCCATCTGGGGCGTCGGGTGTGAATGGGTTCGTCGAACGTGACACAGCAACTATGGGCGTCGACGCCCCTGTAGAATCGACTGCGGAGACAGATGCGGAAACAGATGTGCTTGCCGAAGCTTGCGTCGGGACTTGCTGTTGCACGGGTACAGATACCTGATCCTGACGTTGAACCCCTCCGCCAGACGGTCTATGTGGTGTGGCGTTAGCATACTCGGGAGCTGCATCGTCTAGATATGAGGAAAGAAAAACATCTTCTGCGGTTCTGGGATGCCCTTTTGGATGTACCTTAATTGGAAATAATGGGGGTGGCAAGTCTTTTGGCATCTCTGTAACAGCCTTAGGTAGTCCTTCGGCTAGAAGGGGATACATACCATTCATAAGAGCATTCCTTTGTCTATTTACTTGTTCTGATTTCACTCGGATACCTTCCTCAATTAATAGATTTTCTTGAACTTTATTTGAACTTTCTTTACTCCTCTCTTCTTGTCTACGTGCTTTTTCTGTACGTCTATGAGATTCTTTACGCCATAACTCAACAGCGTCTTTCTGTGACTGTCTGACCTTTCTTTTCCATAACTCTTCCTCCACTTTCATGATGCACTCTGCATCCCAGGTTCCCGCTGCGGGCCACCTTTGACTTTCCGGCAATCCCTTGGTATAATCTACCCATAGATCAAGAAACAATATGGCATCTAAGCCATGCTTATGGTACATAAAATGCCCTGGAGTGTCCCTAGGAGGAATAGGAACTGCTTCTTCAAGCACCCCTTTTCTGGTGGTAATCTGTCTTAACTTCGAGAAAAGCGGCATATTGACAACTGATCTGATACTTACTCTTGAATTCACTTAATACGAAAAACACAATAATGAACAGTGAACAATGAACAATCATTCATACCACAATATGCAAGACATTTAAACACTTTAAATATTTTAACAATGACCGACAATGATGACAGTCTGCCTAACTAATCACCACGCTGAATTCTTGACAGTAACTGAATACTTCGGAATACTTGATATACTGCTAAACAGTACATATACACTGCTAAACA
Organism: Triturus cristatus; assembly: GCF_964204655.1. NCBI lineage: Eukaryota > Metazoa > Chordata > Amphibia > Caudata > Salamandridae > Triturus > Triturus cristatus. Next base: position 1,193,211,609 of record NC_140593.1, read on the forward strand.
GTGCAGACCGGATTTGTGTACCCAAATCCGTCTTGACCGGCACAACCTATGTGCGCGTCAACACGCCTCCCCGGCGATGGTACTCACCGAGTAGCTCCTTGAAACGGAAGGCCTCAGAGAAAGGACAGGACTCGATGACTGCGGACAGCGGACCCTCTGGACATCGGGATTTCGAGAAACCTGGTGGGCCTCTGTATACCTCGGATCTTGCTCTCTCAGCTAGGCTCTGGTCGGGATACTTCGCACTTCTCACCGCCTCGTCTGGGTTGATCGCAGCCTCAGTCGCCCCCGCTTGACCGGAGGGAGCTTACAGGAAATCCTGCTGGTACGCGTTTATGGTCCGTCCAGTTGTGGCAGGAGACCGGGCCTGCAACGCACCGCCGGCGCGTGAGATGAGAAAGTGTCCCTATTCGGGCGCCATTATGTGGTAAATATTCTTTTTTACCTAAACTGAATTTCATACGGAATCTTTAAATTAAAGTAAAATAGCTCAGAATAACAAGAGGCAGAATCCGTGGTATAAGAGGTTTTCTAAATGGGCTTTATTCCATCAAAAATGGCCGACTCGAGTCGCGGCCTTCAGGTTCCGTCACCACGAGGGTTCAGGAAGTGAAGTACAATACTTTATTGACAAGAAGTAACTTTTATAGGTCATACACTTACAATGAAACAAATGCAAAAAAGGCGTAACGATTGATAAGATAAATTAACATAGTGATACGTAATTGAAACTAGGCGTAATAAGGAGCAAAAAGAAACATGATTGGCTCTGGTTATCTTACATAGGTGGATCTATACGATAATACTTAACATAGATGCGTGCGCAGCAGTATGACGTGTGATTGACGTGCAACTAGGGGGTGAAGGGGACTTGACATTTAGCTCTACATGTGGAGACGAGAAGTCTGGGGGGTCAAGTCAACCTAATCCCAAATCATATCTAACATCCTATGTTTAGAGAACTATGTTATCCACAAGGAAGGACTCTCGGACAGAATCTATTCTATACTAACTGTGTGTGCGTGTACAAGCGTCTAAGTGTCTATATGAGATGCGAGGGGCAGAAAACTTTCCATGGCAACAGGGCTATGAATCACTTGCAGGAGGACGGAAAGGCTGAGTCCTTTGCTTGTGAGCTAAAGGAAATGTTTACCTAAATCACTAGACAGGAATGCATCGGCTGGAGAGCAAAATAGATAATTCGAAGGTGAAATACAGCTTCTTGGCAGGCAGGCGAAAACTGGCCGAGGCAGGCACCGTTAGCTGCACAGGGAGTAGGACAAAGTTCATGGATACAGATGCGAGCTCAAGCTGAAACTGTCAGAGACAGAGAGCAGGGAAAGGCTTTGAGGACAGAATCGGGCCTACTTGCCTGGACTGTAAAAATGTAGTAACTTAGCCATATAAAGTCGGTGGCCTTTCATACTTAGGAATCGAATATCCAGCCCATCGATGGCGGATCTGACAGAGAACATGTCGACGGTAGACACACATATGTTTGCGTCTTAGAAACGGGAACTGGAGGGAACATACATGTACTTGTAACATGCATATAGAACCGTTGGGGTCCAAGATAGGGGACATAACTGATCAGGAAAATCCACATTTCCACACTGTGCCAAGGCCAGCATGGATGTGTAGGGGCTGTGCTGGTGTGGATGAATCCAGATGGTGACCCTGTAGCACCTCTCAGGACGGCCGCCAGATGTGGTGTCTGATTGCATTAGCATCGCCTACATTGTTCTTGTGCTCTTCGTGGTGCGATCCGGAGGTTCCTTCAACCTCTCAGACAGGCTGCTGCAGTTCTGCCTGCCAGGTCATATTTATTACTCTGTGTAAAATCCACACAAAAAAAACACCTGAAACTAGTTTTTAAAACCTCACTGACCACTTCCTTCGCCTAAGGCATGCCCTTTCCATACAGTTTCACACGAGAAAACAAGACCTCCTTGATTTCCATCTGTACCCACCATATGCTGTAACATGTCCACCCAAAGTCTGTGAGGTAGCCCCACATGCAGCATCCCTAGTGTGGTGTTCATGATGAGCTACTAGTCACCTTCACAATAAGTTGCGCATCAGTACAGCTTGCGTATTTGTTTATTGCGATTTACTTTATGTGTACAGCACAAACTAACACCAAAAAGAGCATTGTTGCGTTGAGCCGCAGACTCTAAAAGATGAAAAATCTGCATGGATAGAAATGAACGAAACAAGCAAGCGTTTAGGCCTTTGCTGAAAGACCTCTGGCCTAGTATTTCCTGTAAAGTAATGGATACTTTGGTCCAGATACTTAGAGCAAGGTATCTCATGACTGCCCTGCTGAAGGGGAGCGACTGAAGTTAGCGACCCCGAATAAAAGAGCAGAGCAAGAATGAAGGGTGTTGTGCTTACTAAATTTATCCTTAAAGCAGGAGCTGCGTTGACCGTAATATACTTTATATCTTACAAAAAGGAGAGGTAGAAGAGTTTACGAAGGATGGATCCTCTTCCTAAACTACATAATTACCAATAAAGAAAATGCTTGCTGTGACTGTATACTAAGTTCTAAAATTCTCATTTGTTTTTTATCCTGTTCTTAATCTCATACCCAACTTGCACATTACCACTGGATTAGTAAAAAGGAGTTTCACCCATAGTTTCTGTGGCATTCTTCATCATAGAGTCCTCATTCAGGAGCGATGGTATCTCTGGATAGGCTCCGCCCAGTTGAAATTACCTGGTAGGATACCACATAATCTTACATTTTATTCTAGGTTCGCCTGGTAATGTGAAAAATGTACAGAAAGTACAGTTTGGTGCTTGGAGATGATTAAGTGCTCTAGCGTCACTACAGCCGGGTAGCCTAGAGTGGAGGTGGAGTTGAATGACCTTACAGCGCTGCCAAATAACCACGAATGCCTTTACCACGCAAATGTTTACCACACTTACGTCTTTACCATGAATAGAAACTCTATTTAAGGTAAGTATAATAAAGGTGTGTGTGTGTGTGTGTGTGTGTATATATATATATATATATATATATATATATATATATGCATCACTAATAAACTAAGCTTACTGGGACGTTATGGTTAGGTACAGAATTTACTCACACACAACCATAGAAATTCGCTGTTCTAGTTAGAATTGCCTGAATAAACTGTAATGTGTGCCCTAAAGTAACTATAATTGTGCCTCCACCATGCACAGTTTTCTTATCAATAATTTTACTGCAAATGTTGCACTGATATTAGCAATGATGTCATTAAAGTTTCATGAGGGATGTAAAAAGTAGCAATGCATGGTAAGGGTGCAAGTTATAGTTACCTAGGCGCCCGAGGTATAGTTTTGTAATGCAACTTTAACTGCTGGATTTCTGTGGTTTACCACTTTTGACGGAGTGGTGGGACAACATGACCCACTTGTGGCTTTGCCTCTGTTGAGTCATGGCTTGCCGCTACACACAACTAATAAATGAATAGCATATTACACTCTGCACAGATGCATATATGCTATCTCTCTCTCTCTCTCTCTCTCTCTCTCTCTCTCTCTCTCTCTCTCTATATCCCGTAGACTCTGCCTCACCTTCAATCCCACACAAAGACGGATACGGACTACAGTAGGTGCATGGAAATTTTATCCGTGCACAGCCATAACGCGTTCCAACTCTCTACGAGACTTGATCACATGACCTGGTCTCCGCGTTTTCCTCACATATTTAAAGTAACAAAGTGCTAAGTGGTAACAACCACATGTGCAAACAGCGCAATAGACATAGAAAACATTTGAAATATAATCATAAAGATATGATAATGAATACATACGGCAATAACAATTGGAAAAAAGGGTTAAAAGATTGACAGCATTAAAAGTGTATAAATATAGTGCTTAAAATGCATATGAAAATTGATTAGCAGTGTTTTAAAATGTATAATACCTAATCACCACTGTTTTCCTACAGGTCCACATGCGGCAACTTAAGTCATATGTCCAGGACACAAGCGACTTTTCAAACAAAATCAAAGATTTGTCTTGGGATTCAGATTTGTTGCTTGTGACACTGGATGTTTGCTCGCTATATACTTGTATTAGAAACAGGGATGGCCTTAGAGCTGTGGATTACTTTCTCAGTACAAGACCAATGATGTATGCACAACATACACGAATGTTGTTAGACATGTTACTTTTTAGCCTTGAAAACAATCTATTCCTTTTTAATGGCCAGTTTTATCAACAGATTCAGGGAATCGCAATGGGGGCCAGCTTCTCCCCGAGCTATGCCTGTCTTTAATCAATCAAAATGATTTTAGTCTTAAATTCACTTTTAACATCAGCAGGCACTCAGTGACCTTTTTAGATGTTCGAATTTCATTACAAAATAATGTCTTAACTACAACCCTTTTTAGAAAACCAACGGCAGGTAATACAGTTTTACATGCATCCAGTGCTCATCCTCCACATTTGATTAGGAGCATTCCGTACGGTGAAATGCTCCGCATCCGACGCATATGTAGCAATACAGAGGATGCAAGGATTAAGCAAACAGAAAGCTGCAGACGGTTCCTAGCTAGGGGTTACAGTACAGGAACAGTGCAGGCCGCTATGCGCAGATCTCAAGCGTGGGCTAGGGAGGATCTCCTAGTTTACAAGTCAAAGCCACCTGAAGAAGTATCTCAGCAGAATACACAACCTGTAAGACTTATTTTAACATACTCTAGACAGGAGAAACAGTTGAGGAGCATCACGAGACGCAATTGGCACTTTATCCAAGAAGATCCCGTGATAGGTGACCAGATGCCCTCTAATACATTTAGAAGATCTAGGAGTATGGGGAACATGTTGGTCAATAATAATCAGGAGAGTTGCCATAAAGATATGTGGCTGACAATAAGAAAAGGTTTTTTTTAAATGTCTGTCATGTAAGGCTTGCCAGTTTGGTACCAATTTAAAAACCTTTAAAACTGCTTTTTCTGACACAACTAGAAAAATTAAGCAACACCTAACATGCAAGACAGAATATTCTGTTTATGTATTAGAATGTGATTGCCATCTAAAATATATAGGGAGTACCAAACTGGCTGTCCATAAACGAATTCTGCAACATATCAGGGCAATAATTAACAAAGACCAAAATTACCCTGTTGCTAGACATTTTCAATCTGTTCATAGCAGTAATCCACAGCATCTGAAATATTACGCCATTGAAGCCATCCCGATTACAAAAAGAGGAGGTGACAGAGAAGCTAAATTGAGACGCCTGGAGACTAGTTACATATTAGAGTTTGATTCCAAATACCCGGGCGGGCTCAGTACTACAGAAGATCTCCACACCTTCTTATGATTAATCAGTGGAGTCCTCTTAGAGAAAAACATAGTGAGAGACTGGTTAACCATAGATTAATTTAAATCAAATTAAATTAGATGAAATTGAGGTATCAGGTTGGCTTCAGTGTTTCTTACAAGGATGAGTCAATACAATGTTGTTTTTTAACCAATTTGGTACTATTTCTGTATTAACCTGTTTTTTTTTTTTTGATAAACAAATTTTTATTGTTTTGAGTGATACAACATAAGAAAAACCTTGAGCCTGTCGATCCATCAGCTTACAACAACACAGCATGAGAACATGCCACATCCCCGCCCCCCCCGAAACCCTCCTCCCGCCCCCTCCCCCCCGAACCGCCTGCTCATAATACATTGCCCAACCATTTCCCCCAGACCTTACGGTATTTCTTGTGGCAACCCCTTGCCTGAAAGAGAGTCCGTTCCTGTGCTGCACACCAGTCCACTCCGGTGCTCCATTTGGCCAAGCTAGGCGGCTGCGGTTGTTTCCAGGCCGCTGCAATGTCTCGCTTCGCTACCATTAACGCTGTTGTGAGGAATAACTTCTCTGCGCGTGTGCCATCTAGGCCGTCAGTGATGCCCAGTAGGGTGTGTCTAGGGTCATGTGGCACCTCCCACCCCAAGACCTCCGTGAGCTCTGCTTCTATGCCCCTCCAGTACCCCCCCAGATCCGGACAAGACCACACCATGTGTATAAAGTCAGCGGCTCAAAGCCACAGCGGGGGCAAGCTGCGTCAACGGAGAGGCCCGCGCGGTGCAGGCGAGCCGGTGTGAGATAGGCAGTGTGGAGGTAATAAATTTGAATAAGCCTCAGTTTGGCGGAGGCTGTCACCAGCCTGGGGGTCATAAGGGCGTCCCGCCTGTCGGCCTCGTCCAGGGGACCCACCCACACCTCCGACCGTTCCTTCAGGCCTTCCCGGGACATGAGGGTACTATTAACAAGAGAATGGTATATCCTGGAAATACCCCCCCTCCCTAGGTTGCCCAGCATGACCTGAGCCTCCGGGGGGCTGTGATCCGGCAGCCTAATGTCCAGTGGGGTGTAAGTGCGTATGGCATGGCGCAGTTGGAGGTATCTATAAAATTGGGATGAGTGGAGGGAGAAGCGCGCCTGCAGTTCTGAGTATGAGCACATGCGTCCCCACCCCCGCCAGACATCTCCCAGCTGGGAGATGCCGAGTAGATCCCATGATCTAAAGCCCTCCAGTTCCGCAACCTCCCACAACCAAGTCCCGTGCCAGAGGGGGGTGGCGCGAGTCAACTTCCCGGTTCACCGGGTGTGGCGAAGCGCCGCCCGCCAGGCCAGGGGGATCGCTTTGGTGATGTCCGGGCAGGAGGCGGGGACGGGGGGGACGGGGGCGCCGTACAGGCGGTCCTGAATACAGGAGAAACCCAGGTCCTCTAATTCCACTCTATAGGCCGGGTCGGAGTATCCCCCCCCCCCCAAACCAATCATGGACGACCAGAAGGCGGGTAGCCAGGTAGTAGAGGTAGAGATCAGTCATGCCTAGCCCTCCATCAAAGGTGGGCAGGCGACATATCGACAGGGCCAACCGCGGTCTCCCACTACCCCAGAGAAATCTGGTCGCCATCCCGTCCAGCTCGCGAAACCACGGCCTCGGGAAAGACACGGGAGTGTTCTGCAACACGTAAAGGAACCGGGGGAGAATCATCATTTTGTATAGGGCCACCCTCCCCAGCGGATTGAGCGGGAGTGATTGCCATCTTGCCAGGTCCACCTTGGCTTTCTTGACCAGGGGGGTCACGTTAAGTGCCCAGCTCAATTCCGGGAGAAGGGAGACCGAGATGCCCAGGTATTTGAAGGACAACCGGCGGAGGGGAATAGTGTCCTGCCAGTCAAAACATTCCCGGGAGGGGTGCAGAGGCACAAGGACCGATTTCCGCGGGTTTAAGTAGAGGCCAGATGCGCGGCCAAAGCGGCCCCAGATGTGGAGTGCGCGTGGGCTTGAGCGTGCCGGATCACCTAGGTACAACAGGACGTCGTCTGCATAGAGGGCGATTTTGTCCGCCTCCAGGCCCGGCCACTCCCAGCCCTGAAGGAGAGGATCCGTTCTGATCAGGGCAGCAAGGGGCTCCATCGCAAGCGCGAAGAGAAGGGGCGATAGCGGGCACCCCTGCTGCGTTCCCCGGCCGATCCGAAATGGCATCGACAGCGCCCCGTTAACCAACACTCTGGCGCGGGGGCGCGCATAGAGGACCCGTACCATTCCGACAAACTTGGGGCCGAAACCCATGTGGGTCAGGACATCAAACAAGTAGGCCCACCCAACCGAGTCGAAATCTTTCTCGAAATCAGCGAGCAGGAGGGTGAGATATGGAGGTAAGCGATGGCGGTGAGCCAGGGCCACGTGAAGGCAACGGAGGCAGTGGCGAGTGCCCCGGTCCGGCATAAAGCCGCATTGGTCCGGGTGTACCAGGCGCGACAAAAAGGGCCGGAGCCGCTGGGCCAGGACTACTGCGTAAAGCTTGATATCAGTGTTAATAAGAGAGATCGGCCGGTAGGCCGACCTGTCACTAGGTGGCGGCGTAGACTTGGGCAGAACCACAATCGTGGCAATGTCGGCCTCTGGAGGGAAGGAGCCTTTTTTGACCGCTTCAGCAAAGAGATCACTCAGCCGCGGGACCAGGTGATCTTTATAGGTGGCATAAAACTCTTGGGGGAAGCCATCCGGTCCCGGGGTCTTCCCTGAGGACGTGCACCCTATCGCATCTCCAACCTCCTCAGGAGAAATGGGCGCCTCCAGACTCTCCCAGTCTCCTGACCGAAGTTGGGGAAGTCGTAAGTTACTAGCGGCGAGCAGAGAGGCCAGGGAAAAGTCCGGCGCCCGGGCCCGATATAGCTGCGAATAGTACTGAGCGAAGGCTTCCGCTATCGCCACGGAGGAAGATTGGAGCACGCCACCAGAGTCGGCCACCGCCGGGATGATGCGTGATGCCCTGGGGTAAGTGGCCAGCCGGTGCAGCAGCGCACCGTTCTTATCGCCCCACCCATACACCCTCGCCAGCGAGGATTTCCAGAGGAGCTTAGCCGCGTCAAGTGACCGTTGACGAATCTCATCACGCAGAATTCGCAGTTGCCGAGTCCCGGCCGGATCATCGGACTCGGAGAGTGACTGCTCCAGTCGCAGCGCACGGGCCTCACAGGCGGTGAGCTGCTGCAGTTGCGTCTGGCGGTGCCGTACCACATGTGCCTTGGCAGCCCCCCTAATGGTGGCCTTACAGGCCTCCCAAAGGGTGCCCGCCGAGGAGACCGACCCGTCGTCTCCATAGTAATGCGTCAATGCGGACCCCACCTCCCTACGGAGCGTCTTATCCTGGAGGAACCAAGCGTTAAAACGCCACATCTGGCGGGCCCCGCGGGGCGGGGGGCCCAGGCTTAGGAGGACCGGAGAGTGATCGGATATCCCCCTGGGGAGGATGCGGATGTCCTGGATGCCTACACAGTCGGCGGGGGGGACAAAGATCGCATCAATGCGTGCATGGGTGTGATGGGCGGCCGAAGTATGAGTATATTGGCGTGTGTTCGGGTGCCAGGTCCGCCATGCGTCGCACAAGCCCTGAGCTTCCGCCCAACCTGCCAGCTGCCTCGCCCGCGCGGCGCGGGAGTCTGAAACCGGACCCGAGGAGTCGAGCTGCGGGGCCGAGACAGCATTGAAGTCCCCCCCCAGAACAATAGTGCCCGGAGGGAGAGTTGCCAGCCGAGAGGCGACCTGAGCTAAAGCCTGAGACAGCCCAGAGGGCGGCGCGTAAAGCGATAAGAAGCTGAGCGGCCGACCCTCAAGCGTGCCGCAAACGGCAATCCCCATTCCGTGGGGGGCATGGATCACCCGGGTAAAGACAAAAGGGAGGGAGCGTAAAGACAAAAGGGAGGGAGCGGCGCAGCAGGACGGCGACCCCCCCCCCCCCCGTGAACTCGGAGTGCCACACCCGGTCATACCCATAGCGCGCCAGAAAGGGACATTTCTCGCCAAGCAGGTGGGTTTCCTGAAGCATGAGCACGTCTACCTCTGCGCGCTGGGCATATTTAAGTACGGTGGTGCGTTTAAGCCTATCCAGCAAGCCGTTCACGTTCCAGAACAGGATGCCCACCTGGGCCTTAGGAGTTAGGTCCTCCATGACAGCGGCGGGAGCGGAACGCGCTGGGAGCGAAGCGGCCAAGGGACGCCAGGAAGACACCCTACGACGGATCTCACGCTAGGGAGAGCCAGTGGACGGCGGCGGAAAACGGGCGACGGCTGAGTGCGTGTCAGTGTCTGCATGGAGTAGCGTGACGACACTTGTGGTGTGGTGCTGCATGAGAGGCTCATTGGAGAACAAACCCAAACCAAACAAAACACCCTCCCAAGGAGGAACAACCAACGAATACCCAACCCCAACCCCCCACCCTACACTTCAATAAAGGAAGCATCTGTCGCCCTAACTGAACCAACATTTACAAGGCCCCAAGCTTGGGCGCTCGGGTGTAAAGAGCGTGGTGGACCCCTCCTGAAGTACGGATTCCAATGTCTTGTCCTAGGTTGCTACAGAAAAACGTGAGGTTGCAGAGCACTCCCACCCCCACTACCGGGCAGGGTCGCCGCCTCCCCCTGTGGATATAGAAAACAAAGAGAAAGTCATATAGCAGGGCTGCGGGAAAGGTCTGACAGGTCGATTGGCGCTTGGAGGGGGGGTCAGAGGCCCATCCGGCTGAGGCGACAGACGGCGCCGAGACCCCCCAGCCGCAAGAAATGATGTCCCGGACGAGGCAGAGGAGTCTCTCATTTTTCTTCCAAATAGGCTCGCGGACCGGGTCCTGGCCCCTGCCGCGCCTCGGCGTTGCCAGGAGTGCGTGCGCTTCTTGCGCCGTGATTGTTGGGACCCAACTGCAGCAGGGCCCCGGGGCACAGTACTGGGCGACACCCCTCCGGACTGGCACATAGGTTTTTCCTCGGTGAGCCAGTTCCATGCTGCCCTGGGAGTGTCAAAGAACAGTGTCTTGCCCTGGAAAGTGACGCGTAGGCGAGCTGGGACCTGGAGCTGGTATTGGAGGCCCAGGGAGCGCAGCTTTTGCTTCACCTCCGTGTAGGAGCGGGGTTGTTCTTGGACCTCCCGGGTGTAGTCCGGGAAGATCATAATGGTGTGGTTATTAAAAGTCAAGGGGCCACTCACCCGCGCCTCCCGCAGGATAGCGTCTCTGTCCCTGAAGTTGAGGATCTTAAGAATAAAGGGGCGCGGGGGGGCTCCCACTGGAGGCTTGGCCGCCAGCGACCGGTGCGCCCTCTCCACCACAAACCAAGTTGACAGACTAGCCGCCGGCATCCAGGACTTGAACCAAGCGTCCAGGAAGTCGTCAGCTCGGCCAGACTCGCCCCCTCCGGAAAGCCCACCAGGCGAAGGTTGTTGCGGCGGGCGCGGTTTTCGGCATCCTCTGCCCGTCTATGCAGTTCCTTGGAGTGGGTCGTGAGCTCCCGGACCTGGTCCTGTAGCTGGCGAATGTCGTCCTCTGCCGTTGAGATCCGGGATTCCGTTTCCGTAATGCGGGCCGTGGCGTTGCCGAGGTCCTGCCGCAGGAGTGTAACATCCACCTTCACTTCCCCCAACCATCCCCTCCAAGGAGGTGCGGGAGGCATCAATGGCCTGGAGGATGATGGCCAAGTCCTTGTTCCGGGCCGGGGCCGCCCCCCCGCTCGCGCCCGGCGGGTCCGAGCTCGCAAATTGGTCAATCTTCGTTTGGTGGGACGCTGACGGCGGTCTGGGACCTTTTTCTTTGCCCATGGTGGCCCCCTGGGAACAGGCGCCGGGCCCGAAGTCGGGCGCGGTTGACCGTCAGGCGGTCCTCACCCGCCAGGCAAAGCGGCCCCCAGCGCCGGGCCGGGGACGGAGAAATCGAGGAAAGTGTGAGGGAGGGCCCAGAATCCAACGGGCACGCCACCTCCCCAGTGAGATCCAGACTGGGCCTCACTCACCTCGCCGTAGGCACCCCGCTGTAGTCCGCACCCGTGGTGGTCACCAGTCGAGGCACAGCGCACGGGCCGTCTAATCACTGTCGTCCGCCCCAGTCCACAGGGCCGTCCCAATCAGCGGGGCAATTCCGCATCCAGCTTCGGCCCGGGGCCGACAGCCGGACCTCTCCGGGCGCAAGGGCCAGGGGGCGCCCCCGCCAGGCCAAGCACAGCGCCGGCGGCCACCCCGCCTGGTCAAGACGGTCAAGGGGGGCGCTCCTACCGGCAGTGCCTCCCGGTCAATGGTGTAGGGCAAACGTGGTCTCCAGCGGCCGCCAGGCCTGTCCCCGCATCCCCCACCGGCCGCCGCTGTGGGCGCCAAGGAAACGTCACAACCCCGTGTCCGGCGGCCGCACTCAGGGTCCGGCGGGGACATCACCGCCTCGGGGTTTGCCCAGGCAAGAGTTCCCCCATCGGGCGCCCAGGGTAGGCTGATGAGGGGCCAGGGGTCGGCTCCGATCCATGGCCGGCAGAGCAAGCGGAGAGTGGGCGTCAGCGACAGCAAAGCCGGGTCTGGTTTCTCGGGCAGGCCCACACAGCTCGGGCCGGTCCGCCCGTCGGACAGGGTCTCCCCGTTACTGGTCGCGGGCTACCACCCCCCGGCAGCTCTGGGGGCGCTCACCAACCGTTGCTCCCCCCAACTCACTGGAGGTCCGATGAAGGCGCGGGTTCGACTCCGCAAGCTCCCACGACCGGCGGCCAGCCGCCGTCGGTCACGCGGCCTTCGCCCCTCGTGGTGCGCCGCGGGCTCTCGTAGCTCGCAGTGCCGGCCGTGGAACCGTCCGGGTGCGTCCTTTTTCCCCGGTGCGGCTTACGGGCCTCCCATCTCGGCTCCGGTGGCTCAAAATCAGCAGGAAATCTCACCGAGGGTAGGGCAGCAGCTCTGCTATATGCGGGGACCGCTAGGTCGCACCTAGGACAGTCGTGGCGGATTCAGGTCGGTTGCGAGGGGTCAGGCATCCAGGAGCCTCACATCAGTGCGGCCATCATGGTTAGCGCCACCTAGCGCTCCCCATTAACCTGGTTTTTAAGGATTGGTATTAGACATAGGGTAATTTTATCATTGTGTTTTATTTCCAGTCATTTTTACAGGGTTTTTATAGTATGTATGATTTTAACATTGTATTTATACCGTTCCTTCAAGTCATTTTGGTTTTTCAGAAAATTTCGAAAGAAAAATCACGATTGGTTACATCAAAATGAAAAATGATTTTAGTATCATTATCGCGGCTCTTGCACAACCTACCAACTGGAAACTCAGTTTTCTCTCTATTTGCATTTTTTGGCTTTTTTGCACTTGGATCTGATGTACTGTAGCACTAGGGCACCTTACTTATTAACATTAGTTATGATGGATAAAATATGGGTCCACTTCAATGCATAATATGCATTATGCTATCAATGAAAATGAATGATAATGAATCGCCCCACATCAAGTAATGGTATCAGTTGTGTCTATTTACAGTAGTTTGATAAGCTAATAGGAAGTGACGCAATGTATCAGTTATCAGTACGCCATTAGTTGACTTATTATTCTCTACATATCAGATTTTATAATTTACACAGTCACATTTTTATATTTTATTTCATTTTTTCAGTTAGGTGAGCACATTTATTTTACGTATAATCATCCATGAGATAGACCTTCAGCACTGCTCTTTGAGGCATTTATGCCGCTATTTTGATTTTTATGATGACATTGAATCATATGGAAAATGACATTGATACTCATATTTATATATTAGTTAACATATTTTATGTACCAAATCAATATGATCAATGAGAATATTCAAAATGACTATAAGCATTCATGCGTGTATTATACAGAGTGAAAGCTGAGTATTTTTCGAGTATTTTGTCTATTTTCATGAATTTATTTTAGCACTGGCACTTTAAAAAGCGGGACACTGTTTTGAGCGCTGTCATGTGATTAAGGCCGCTTGTACGGCTGAAACGCGTAATGGCAGAAGACTGAACAATAAATAATTTGCACAGTTGAAGGTCTGCACTCGTCTTTTCAAATCGGAAGCGTTACGAGTCAAAGTGATGTGTATATATATATATATATATATATATACATCACTAATAAACTAAGTTTACTGGGACGTTATGGTTAGGTACAGAATTTACACACACAAAACCATAGAAATTCGCTGTTATAGTTAGAATTGCATGAAGAAACTATAATTTGTGCCCTAAAGTAACTATAATTGTGCCTCCACCATGCACAGTTTTCTTATCAATAATTTTACTGCAAATGTTGCACTGATATTAGCAATGATGTCATTAAAGTTTCATGAGGGACGCAATAAGTGGGGTAAGTAGCAATGCATGGTAAGGGGGCAAGTTATAGTTACCTAGGTGCACGAGGTATAGTTTTGTAATGCAACTCTAACTGCTGGATTTCTGTGGTTTACCACTTTTGACGGAGTGGTGGGACAACATGACCCACTTGTGGCTTTGCCTCTGTTGAGTCATGGCTTGCCGCTACACACAACTAATAAATGAATAGCATATTACACTCTGCACAGATGCATATATGCTATCTCTCTCTTTCTCTCTCTCTCTCTATATATATATATCTATATATATATCTCACGCTCCTGCTTGTACCAGTTCATGAGAGGCACTCGAACCGCAACATGGAGCTGCAAGGGGTGCGCTATTTAAGTGTATGTAGGAGGACGTGACCGGATCATGCTCTTTTCACCAGGAGCCTTTGAGAAAGAAGATGACTTTGAAACGCGTCAGGCAGCATTGGTGAATGGCTGCGAAAGTGATCAGTTAGCTGGCATCCTTCGTACCTGAAAATACGAGTCTGAAGCTTGCAGCTCCATGTTGCGGTTCGAGTGCCTCTCATGAACTGGTACAAGCAGGAGCGTGAATTGTAAGCGGAGGCCATACCGCTGAGAGTACACCACCCTAACAATCCAGGGGGGCACTGGGGTTGGCATCCACCGGCCTCAACATGTGGAGCCACAACAAAGGATTTAGGAGGAGCCGGCGCGCTGAGACCCATCAGCGGGTTTTTAATATATTCAGCAGAACAATTTATGCACCTTTTAGGAATCGTATATTCCCTCCGGCACGTCAACTCCCATAACCACTAGCGCAGAGTCATACAGAACAGCCCATCAAGGGGCACGCTATTTAAGTGTATGTAGGAGGACGTGACCAGATCGTGCTCTTTTCACCAGGAGCCTTTGAGAAAGAAGATGACTTTGAAACGCGTCAGGCAGCATTGGTGAATGGCTGCGAAAGTGATCAGTTAGCTGGCATCCTTCGTACCTGAAAATACGAGTCTGAAGCTTGCAGCTCCATGTTGCGGTTCGAGTGCCTCTCATGAACTGGTACAAGCAGGAGCGTGATATATATATATATATATATATCTCATTAAACATGATATCTTTAGAGATAAGTTATAGATAGGAATTAGCATTTAAAAACCTTTGAAATTCACTGAAAAAAACATAGGTTTCAGGGGCGTTATAGTTAGCTGGACATTTCCCTCGTACAAAACCCTAGCAATTCCCCTGTTATAGTTAGTTCAGCTAACTATAACTCGCGCCCCCGCAATGCACTGCTGATTACGTCACATATTACATCACTCATGACACAGAAGAAGGCCGAAACGCGTTTGCTCTGGCAATAAAGACCCGTCAACACGTAACCCGTGAGTGCTTTTGTTTTTCTTTGGATGAGAGAAATATTGGAGCGGTAATATATATATATATATATATATATATATATATATATATATATATATATATATATATATTCACGCTCCATGACTCCTTCAAGATTACAAAAAGGATCGAGCACTCACGGGTAAGTAGTATGGCAGCTTCGTTTAATTCGGAGAAGTAAACAACAAACGCGTTTCGGAGCTAGTCCTTCCTCAGTGTTGTTGCTATGTTCGTTACAAGATACTCTTTATATACATCATTCAAAATAAACATAAAAGAGGTCGGCAAATATGGATAGGTGCATAACCATTAAATTTAAAATTATGGTTAACCGGACAATATCCGATGGCGCTCTTGCAGGGTCATACAAATCGCCTATTATAGGCGGATTGCCGATCCACGGCTTCATAAAAATGGGGTTACACTGTGAAAAGTATATTAAATGTAGTAATCTTGATTTCTATATTGGTCGGACAAAAACCTAATGAAATGTTTATGTGCTTCGACATATATTAATTGTTATTTTCACAGTTAATCCGTAATTATACATTTATATACCCTTGTATTTAACAATTGATTTACAGATTGACCCTTCAAAGATGGCGCCCAAAAATCCCGGACTGCCGTCCCCTCCGACCTCTTTTATGTTTATTTTGAATGATGTATATAAAGAGTATCTTGTAACGAACATAGCAACAACACTGAGGAAGGACTAGCTCCGAAACGCGTTTGTTGTTTACTTCTCCGAATTAAACGAAGCTGCCATGCTACTTACCCGTGAGTGCTCGATCCTTTTTGTAATCTTGAAGGAGTCATGGAGCGTGAATAGAGATTGCGGGGCACCACCGCATTTGAAGCACCCGCCTTTAGCGTGCCGCGCTCTTCAGGTGCAGTTGAGCGAGATATATATATATATATCTATATAGCTGCTTTTCTATCAAAGGCTTTAAGCATAGGACTAGCACAGTGCTGTCCTTGCCAAGCTGTAAAATGACAAAAGCCATTTACCACTCCAGGCACAGTATTACAGCTTTGAATTGGTAAAATATCAACCAAGCCAACCTGGAATGAGTAAAAGCAACCACTGACACAGTGTTTCGCTCTAATTAGAGCTCTTCAGAGAGGTATAGCTTTGTCCAGACACAAGGGAGAACCCAGTATAAGTCAAAAAAATACCCTTTCAGGCATAGAGTGACGAATAAATTATGCAAAAAAGAAGCATGAAAGTTAAATGAGTGAGTATACAGCATTAACAAGTGGGAGGGGTGGGGGGGAGTGCGGCTGAGAGCACACACAGTGTTTCCCTTGCGGGAGCCAGCAGGGGCACCATCTGTTTGAAAGTTAATTACAAACAGATGGTTTCAAAGCTCGCTGCCGCAAGGGAATCGCCAAACGTGCATGCGTTGCCATTGAAAGCAATGCAAAGCGTGCACGTTTTTAGCCGAAAAGCTGAATCGATTCCTAAAGGTCTCCTCCTAAACAGCGCATACGCGCTGCGTAGGCGAGACCTAAAAAGTCTGCAGATGTTTTTGAGTTCTCTCCCCGTGGTTTAAAATAAGGCCAATCCATTTATGGAGGTTCTCTAGCCAGTCTCTTTGGCTTTAGAGCCCTTTCTTCAGTTTAGTGAGGCACTGATTGAGCAGATATTTATCACATAGGACAAACCAGCTTCAGTCCCTGCGGCGACCCATAAGGTTGCCTCCTGCCAACAGATGGCACCAGCAGATCCCACACTTATGTATACTTGCCCTTCCCGTAAGAGACTTGTATTGCAGGGCTCTACCTAATGTAAGCAGAACCTAGGTTGGTTCTCCATCGCTTCTCCTCAAAGGGAGTCCAGCAGATAGAAGCCATGGTGAACAAGGTTTTGTCCTACAAGAGTTTGCCCTCGGACCCATTAATGCGACTTGTCATTTGGCAAGGAACCCCCATGCAGTTTGGGAAATCACGCTAATGGCTTTGCCTTGCATCCTGGACCGTCCTCGAGATCACTTTGCAGAGTCTGCTACGCTCAGTTAAGCAAGCACTGGCAAGGAGTCCAGCACCGAGCGGGCTGCCTGCCAGGGTATGCCTGATTCAGTATTGATTGAAATTGATGCCCTAGCCCAGCACTGCACTGCACTTATTGCCTGAACACACCATGGTGGTTGCAGACTTGCTCTGCCTGAAAACTCATTCCCGGATCCTTAGACCAGGCTCATAATATTGTAATTTTACCAGCGCTCTCATCCTATTACACCAAACCCTGGTACTTGATAACAACCCTCGACTGTAGTTGACAGATCCCCCTTCATCCTGCACTACGGACTGGAAGATGCATTCCCTGTTTGTCATTCACATTCCCTTTTGTGACTCATTTTTTAATGTGAATGCAAGTTACATAGATATTTCCAGTGCTCAGTCCATCCTTCTTTGTCCTGATGATGGCCCATCCATTTATGACTGGGTCGAAACGCAGTCAACATACAAGGAAATAAAGACATGCTGTTTTTGTTAAACAGAGTGCAAGATTTGAACTAAACAGACCTAATCATTCAAACGCCATATTTTTATCATTTTTGTAAATTATCCGTCAATGTTTTTATTTATCGCGTTTGAGTCATACCACTCATCACTAGCATGGTGTGTTCACTTTCCACTCCAGGCACATTTATGAAAGTTAATTTTGTGTTGTCACTCTTCTTAAACATTCAAATATAGATGATTGAGTTTGATCCATTTACATTATTACTAAAGATATTTCTCTTTTGATATTATTTACATCAGTATGTTTAAGTATACTTTCGGGAATCGACACTCCTTGTGGCTTTTGTTGCTAAAGATACGTTTATTCCTGCCTCCTGGGTGGGAGGGGGGTCTGTGTGTCCACAGGAGTGGGGTAGGTCGAGATGCATTCCCAACACATAGAATGAGCATGCCATGCACCCGTTCCTTCCAACACTGGTCGAACAAATCACGTCGGGTTGCGCGTTCGTTGTTGGAACGTGCATGCGCAGGCGCTCTTTCCAAAAGGCGCACTCGAACCTCGATTAGCCTCCAGTAATGTTTTGATCCGTTTCGGTTACTGGGGAAGTGTCTGAAGTTAAATCTTCATTTCATTTCAAAAGTCTTGAAAGCTCTGGGACATTTTTATATACAAAAAATGTGTCATTATTTCTCCAAGGCCCAAGTTTTAGTTCATTTAAATATGCCCCAGCCCTCATTTGCAAGAAGTTGTCAAGAATCCGCATAGTCCACGTGACTCTACTGCATGATGGGCACACTGCTGTCTGCCCTTGTCTAAGGTGACCGCACTGAGAGAGAACAAGCGCCGAGATCCCTAGCGCCTAAACACGTTCCATTATAGAAGAATATGCAAGATAAACATGCGGGCTCAGTAACCCCAAACCAGCCACTTTTATATACTACCATGTCCCGCCTCAAAAGCTTCCTTAAACGACATGCTTTTTAACCGCATAATTTATACCTGATCCTCTGGCGAACTCATCTTGTCAGCTGTCACCTGTCACCTTGGCTCGTAACCTCTGCTTCATAATCTGTGCCATTTTAGGACAGCTTTTGTGCACAATGTAACTCGGGGTTTTCACAAACGTGGGCCTTGGAGAAATAATTGCAAATATTCTGTATATAAAACTGTCCCAGGGCTTTCATGACTTTTGGCACTTTTGAAATGTAATGAAGATTTAACGTTAGTTACCTGCCACAGTAACCTACAGGCTTTTCGGCACAAGGGATCTATTTAGTTGGAGTTTGCGAAATCGTTTATTTTTTTATTGAAATTCCATTAAAATGTCGCAACATTAAACTTTTTGAGCAAAACGTGACTTGCGAGTATTTTGTGGCATTTTTTCCCCACACGAGTAATCAGTTTGTGTATAAAAATAAGTCTTGCAAGATAACGGCGGGAGACTGGTTCGAGCGGAAAGGGATGTCTTGTAAGGGAAGCACGCTACTGCACGCAAACCGTATGAGAATTTGCGTGGGGTGAAATTCCTCAAATTTCAAGTACTTCAGAATGAGAAAGTTCTGCACATCTTGCCAGCGTCATTAAGATGTCTCCGAGGCCTGCTGTGATGCCCACCTGCCCCCTTGGTTGATGCCATCTCTCCCGGACGGAAGGGGCACGCGCAGCACGGCGGCCGCAGCCCTTCCTCGGCTTCTTTTCAAACCCCGGGTCAGTCTTAATTAAATTACAAATCCCGCACGGCTTTGCTGTCTCGATTACATCCCCGCGCGCGGGCAGGCGTGGCGGCCGCGGCTTCTCTTAATCAGGGGGATGTTGGCGTCCGGCGGGGCTCGGACGGAGCGGGTGCGGATCCCGCCGGCCGTCGAGGATCCGCCGCTAAGACTTTAAGACTTGAGTCGGTGGAATTAGTCGAGTGGCTCCCGCCACCGCAGCTCCTTAAGAAGCAGCGCGCGCACATCAAGATGCGGCGCTGGAACTGCGGGCACGCCGGCTTCTTGGCGCTTAACCTTGCGATGCAGATGGCATCTTCATCCGGGCACCATGTGATCGAGCTCTACCTTTCAGAGGGGCAACTAGAGCCAAATTTCGGGGGGGGGGGGGGGCTAAGAAAATATTTCGGGGGGGGGGCTGAATCTTTAAGCAGTAGACAGAGTGGAGCTACAGGGGCTCTTAGAAGGGGTGAAACAACAGCGAGGCCTCATTAACATGCAAATGGTCTGTTAAAGACCTGTGAAGTGCTTGGGTGCGGCTGTGTGTTCGCCCGGGAAGCTGTCTCATCCCGGGCTGGCACACACGTCCGGGGGGGGGGGGGGGGGGGGGTTGAAGCCCTTTGATTCCAATGTGTGGTGCCGCTTGGCACCTGTGACCGCGCACTGCAACATATGTTTCAGATGAATACAGAGCCGCTGTCAATGCACATTAGAGGCGCTGTAAATAGTGGTGAAATAACTCGGGTTGTGGGAAGAATTCTGCTCCAACAGCGAGGTTGCGGAGTTTTGCCCACTCCGCGCGGAGTTTAAAAAAACTCAGTGAAGTGACACGGAGAAGAGTTTTTACCTCGCAGCTCGCCAACGGTGAGCTGGCGAGCACTCGCGATAAAAAAAAAAAGTCACGCACTAGACTTTCTCTTGGCGAGATTTATCCTTGTGGGCGGTCGCGGCAGGTTGCGGCCGCTCGCGTTGAGAAATGTGCCATTCGCGTTGAGGAAGCTACCGCTTGGATAGAATGCCTACTCTATTGGCAGAAAGCAGCAGCGCTCTCAGGTGAGACACAAATCGCCGTTTGAGCTGATTTTACAGCGCTGGAAAAACTCCTGGCACTAAAAATCTGTGCGAGCAGCGCTGCTGGCGGAACTTTGTGGAGCGCAGCAGAGTTTTTCTGGCACTTCGCGGAGTAAAACTCTGCGCACTCCGCCCAGGCCCAGAAGTAACCATGCTGGAGCCCAGAGGGTGAATGAGCAATAAACATGCTTCTAATGTTTGTGCATTCATAGACTGAGGTCAAATGTCAAGCTGTGCCTTCTGACAAACGGATGCTTATTCTTTTAACGTGGAGATTGGTGTTTACTTTTCTCTCTCTGACTGCAGGGTTAGAGGATTTCGGAAAGTGAACTGCCTGACAATTTTGCTGGGGAACAGGGAGTGTGAAAGTAAAGCCTGGAGGATGTCAGTTTTTCTCTAACACACAACAACCCAGACATTCCTGTCAATGAACTGCACAAATATTTCCTAAATATATCAGCAGTTAGGAACGCATAAATGAAGCACATTTTCTTGTAATTCAAAAATGTGATAGAAACAAAGATTTTAATAAGTTCAAAATAAATCAAGACACTTTACTTGGTGATTTGCAAATGATGAATATTTGCTGAAATCCGATCTCCACACATCATCGTTTGCGTTCTGTGTTGTATCAGTGAAACTGCACATCATTGTGTTTTTGTTCAAGCAACACAAAAAAGGTGAAGGAAGACTGCTTGCAATACCTGTAACCACTGATAATAACTCGGGAAGAACAAAAACCCACCGTTCTTTTGCTCACCATGCCACCTCAGTTTGGACCCAGCCGTATGTAAATCAATCTTGACCCTGCTCCTCATGGGAACAACCCAGCCCGAACAGCCAAGCCAGGTCCTCCTTGAAATGGGACACAAGCAACCCAGGACCGGATTTGCCCTAGTTATGGGCTCATCAGCCGGGTAGCGCTGGTTCCAGTGACACAGTGAGCATGGGGCCCTCGTCTGGGTATACTGATGCTACTTAGGGCGGTACATGAAGCACACAAAAGGTGTGAAGGGACGCTGCTTGCAATAAGTTTAACCACTGGCAATAGCTCGGGTAGCACTCCAACCCATCGTTCTTTTGCTCACCACGCCACCTCAGTTTGGACCCATCTGTATGCAAATCAGTCTTGGGTATGCCCAGACGCGAGTCCCATGCTCACTGTGTCACTGGAACCAGCGCTACAGCGGTCCCTTTCTGTAGTAATGTGGTGGGCTGACTCCACAGCCTCCCCACAGAGACAGCAGAGCCCCGCTCCTCTATCCATCAATAATCCTAGCCGATGTCGAGGCACAGACACCCTTCCTTTCCTTTATGCTGCAACCTTCTGGGTGGTGAAGTGCGGAAATGTCTTTGAATTAAGTTTCTTTGATGTCAACTTGTTTTACTTAATTACAGTCACTTTTTTTCTGAGGCAATGCGGTTCCTGAGCCCTATTATTTAGGGGTATATAGAAGCAATATAGGGGTGCTGTGGAGAAATCTGAGCTCAGAATCTTAATTGAGAATTGTTTGAAACATAAAGTTTCTGGCCAAGCAGTAAGATGAACATATTGCTAGGCTTCCTACCTGACAGTCACGAAAGGATCTAGCTTGGGTGGAATGTGTATTCCATCCAGCTGTCACGGAGAGTCAAAAACAGCTCCTTATATGGGCATTGTTGTGTCCATCATTGACTCATGGTGACAGGATTGGCCTCCTTAGTTGAGGTATAAGTACTGTCGACATTTGAATAATATAACGTGCATTTGTAAAACACACATTTGCCCCTTGTGGCTGCACACCAAGGGTCTATTGTTACCCAAATCAGCATACACATGTCGTTGACCTTGGAAGGATGAAAGGCTGAGTGAACCTTCCAGGTTTCAAACCTGTAGCCACATAGGTTTCTAGAGTGGATGCATTAGCCAGTGAGCCACCAGACCCATTAATCACTACACATCACACAGTAGCGGTAGCAAGAAAAGCCTGATTTCATGGGGCTGCATGGACTATATGGGAGAAACAACCACAAACGGGTGAATCGTCTGTGATATGTGGGTTCCCTCTTTGTGCGTCTGATCAGCAAGACACCACTCCATCAGTGCACTGCAGGGTCTGAATTTTAAACCCATTTCTATCCTCACCAGTGCATTCCTGCCCAGGCTTGGTGGTCCCTGGGCACCCAGCCTGCCACTTGCCGGTGGCCTCCAGTTCCTGCTTGTTCTAGCCTGATCCACTGACACCGCCGCTGCCTGGGCTTTCCCGATCACTGTCCCTTACGCCAACTGAAGCCTGCCCACCCCCAGGACCTACTTAATGCAAGCAGACTAAACACCAGTCACAGTGCAACTGTGCAGCGTGCGCAACAAAGGCACATTAAAGGCAAGCCTGTCTGTGCCCAAACGTACCCAGCGCCATGATCCCTGGCCCCCCAGAGATACACCATCACCAAGCTCTACACCCTTGACGCCGCAAACAAACACTGCCAACATGCCAATCCATGCTCCATGGTTGGAGCTTTCACCTGCACCCACTGTCACTTCACCTGCCACAACACACACACCAGCCCCATCCCAAACACACCACAGACACCCCCGGATCAAAAACACCAACTCTCATGAGCTCTTCTCAACACACGCTCACTATGCAAACACATCACCAAGATTTGGGACCTTATTTCCACCCTCACACCCGACATCCTCTTCCTCACTGAGACCTGGCTCAACCCCCACTTCCGCGCGCAACATTGCCACTGCAGTACCCGAAGGACACAAAATCACCCACCGTGACCGCATCAACAAGCCTGACGGAGGGATCGCCATTATACACAAGGAATCCATCCAATGCACCACCAGATATGGAAACCTCACCCCAGACATGGAACACATCAACTTCTGGGTCCAAACAGACAGCAAAACCACCACCAGGGGCTCCCTTGCCTATCATCCTCCAGGACCACGTCCAGCCTTATGAAACTTCATCACCAACTTCATGGCACCCCTCGCCATAGACTCCAAAATCGACATTTTTCTCAGTGACGTCAACTCCCATCTCGACGACCACAATGACATCACCACTACTAACCTTCTCAATAGCTTTACCAACTTCAGACTTACCCAACTAGTCAACGACCCCGCGCACACCGGAGGCCGCATCAGGTACAGCCCCACAATGGAGCTCACCTGGAACGACCACTCCATTGTCCACTTCAAAATTACCAGCTCATGGATCTATGCCCAGAGTCTGCCCAACGCCCCCACCACAGCTGGAGCAAAGCAAAGGACACATGGATCAATGATCACCCACCTCATCTCCTCCAAAAACCTACATCAGAAAGTCAGAAACTCCAACAATTGGATCACCAATTGCACAGAAAGCGTCACTCTCAGTGGCAGCAACACCCACAGAAGGTTCACCAAGCAGGCTAGCTGGTAAACTAAAGACCTCAGAACTTCTGAACAACCCTGTAAACAACTAAAAAGAAGATGGCGCACCATCAAGAACATGACCCACAAGACTACCTTCAAGACAACCCTTAACCTCAACCACAGACAGTTGAGAGAATCGATGAAAAATGCCTTAGCCTCATGCATCGAATCATTCTCCAATAACAGCAAAGAACTCTTCAGCATCGTCAAAGAATTCTCCAACCCCTCAGCTGCAACAAACAACATTACTTCCTCACAGGAACCCTGCAACAACCTTGAAAACTTCTTCCACTACAAGATCGCAAATATCTACAGAAACTTCAAGCCCAAGACCACCAATTTCTTCAAGAAACACAACGATCCCGCTAACAACACAGACATCTGACTAACCAAATGGAACTGGCGTGCCCCACAGGACACCGCTTCCATCATGAACCCACACCCTCACCACATCTTCATCCTAGGCAAAGCCAGAATCAGCCTCTCATCACCTTGTTCAACACCTCAGTTGTCACAGCCACTTCCCCCAAGGACTGGAAACACGCAGACGTCAACGGCCTACTAAAGAAACCATTGGCAGATCCCAGCGAACCCAACGACTACTTACCGATCTCCCTGCTTCTATTACTGGCCAAAGTATTAGAAAAAGTCATCAACCAACATCTCTCCTCACATCTGGAATGGAACCTTCTACTCAACTCCTCCGAATCCGAATTCCGCAACAACCACATCACCGAAACAGCTCTCATCATGGCTACTGATGCCATCTGAGCCCTACTCGACAGAAGAGAGACTGTTGTGCTGATCCCACTAGACCTCTCTGCAGCCTTCGATATGGTCTCCCACCCCACACTCATCACAAGGTTGCACAACATAGGCACCCAAGGACCCACTGCCGACGTGCGAATGCGCGCCATAACCTGAGCAACACTTTCAAGTTGCCGCTGGGATCTCCTAACGTGCACCACCACTCCTGGAGGCCGAAACCGGCCCGCAAGTTTCAAAACCGGGCTCTTGGGGCTTCAGCCTCCCGAGGGATTGCCTGCTTGCCCGGCTGGCGAGAATGGCCATGCCTGCCAGTGTGCAGCCTGACTCTCTTCGTAGGTTTGTGGCCTACCACTGGGTGTGTTACACCTGGCACTGGCGGCCCTCGTGGGGCACCACCTGTAGCAAGGGCTGCAGTTCTTCCATGCCGAGCGCTTTACAGTGGTGCTGTAAGCGCACCATCAAACACCGCACCAGGTTCTAGGCGAGGATGTGCTGGGAAACAGTAGCGACAGGACATTTGTTTCTTTTTTGTCCTTTCTGTGTGTCTCTAACTGGCCTAACTGATGCTGCTTATATTCCTGTGGTAAAGGACGTCTTTCACAAGTTTTATCAGGAGTGTTCATGGCAGCTTATTAGCAGGGAGAGGCTGGCATTTGCATCTAAGAGGCTGGCTCTGCCCTGGCATGCACTGGGCTCTGTAACCTGTGATTGACTAAAAGAAAAAAAGCAGAATGCCAGGAACTAAATTTTATTTTGCATTTCACAACGCTGTGCTATGGCGCTTGACTCATGATACCATCATCTGTGTGTTGCATTGTGGGGCTTGTAGTTTTGCTCATCATAGTTTCATCATGGACTCAAAACCCCAGCATTCGATGTGCTATTGGCTAAAATGCCAGAATCACCCACTTGTCAGCTATGTGTATACAATTTTACCAAGTCGACTTCCAAAAAAGTCGACTACTCCATTGAAAAAATAGCTTGTCTCAGGCGTACATCCAAAAGCATACTATTCACACATATTTTGTGAGTTTTCACTCGCATCATGAATTGAAACAAGCATTGGCAGTGTTAATCATTTCTTTTTGTTTGTGTTGTAGAACGTTTAATATCAAGATTAACAACACAATGGAAGCACAACTTGTATAGCAGCAGCGCAACCTTCCATATCACAAGTAATAAATTAAGGACAGGTGGCCAGAGCAGAAGGATCAGAACATGATTCTCTCACACATGCCGGACAGGCACATCACAGGCAGCGGACACACTAAAGATGGAGTGAGAGCAGTTGCAGGTTGTTGAACACTTTCCATAAACATACGAGGAGTACAAAGCTCCAGGAAGAAACCACCAAACTGCTTATGGAGTTTGCATACTTTCAAGCACTCTGAGAGGATGCTGAGCACTCACCTACCTAGCATGGTACGCGTCATCAGTGGGTTCCATATCTGGCACTGAGAAACATTCAAGAGTAGGACTGTTGACCCCCGAGTATGAGGACCGCGTATCCCTATACGCTGATGACATCCTTCTGTACCTAGCCTCCCCACGTAAATCACTTATAGTGCTAGTTGATGTTTTACACTCGTTTGGTCGTAACTCCGGTCTCGTCATCAACTGGGCTAAATCGTGTGTGTATGTTCTCTCTGGGGAGGCTCCTATTCTCCCGCGGGGCTGTCCGATCCAGATCGCCCCGCAGGGATTTCGGTACTTGGGTGTCTTCATTACTCTGGACCCGGAGGCCCGGTATGAACGGAATCTGCTTCCCCCCCTCCAGCGTCTGCGGGTAGATGTCGCACGCTGGCGGCGCCTGCCGCTTTCGCCGCTCGGCCGGGCGGCATTGTTCAAGATGATGTCTCTGCCGCGTTTTCTGTACGCTTTGCAGAACACTATGGACTTGGTCCCGGCGCGCTACTTCCGTGAGGTGGAGAGTCTGCAACGCCGCCTGTTCTGGGACGGGAGGCCGCGCATTGCTCTGGCTAAGCTGACGCTCCCATGGTTTGACGGGGGGATTGCCCTCCCGGATATTAAACGGTACTATTGGGCCTCCCAGCTCGCCGCCATTAACCATGGCCTCTTCGGGCCCGCCTTAAACCCGGCATTTGAAATGGACAAGATGCTCCTGCCAGGTGGCGACTACAATCGAGCGCTCTACTCTAGCGCGCCCGACGCTCGTCTGACGGGCCCCACGCGTGTCATGGTGCAAGTCTGGCACGCGGCCAATGCAGCTATGGGGTGGAAGGACCGTTTGACCCGGGCATCACCACTATACGCGTCTGAGCGGTTAGGTTCCCTGTGGACCTCTAAGGGCTTCGAGAAGTGGGACATAATAGGTATCAGTAAAGTTGGGGATCTTTGGACGGGGGGAGGATTTAAAACGTTCGATATGCTACAGACGGAGTTTCAGTTGCAGGGCAGTGAATACTTTCGGTATTTGCAGGTCCGTCATGCGCTGGGCTCCGTCTTCTCGGACGCTGCCTCCATCCCGGAATATTCCCCCCTGGAGGATAGAATGCTGGATGGGCACGTCCCGGACAGCACGATCTCACTTATATACAAAAAGCTCATAAACGACCGCTCGGGCCTGTTGACTGCCCTTCGTGCGGCTTGGGTTGCCGACGGGCTGGAGTTGGATGACGAGGACTGGACCTCCGCGGTGGCCTCCCCGAAGGAGGTGGCCATACCGGCTCGCCTTCGCTTCGTCCAGCTCAAGATACTCCACCGGGTCTACATGACGGGGCCAAAGCTTCTGCGTATGGGCTATGCTGGAGATGGGTTGTGTAAGCGTGGGTGTGGTGCTTTGGGGACCTTTATGCATATTTTGTGGGAGTGCCCGGAGGTAGAGGGGTTCTGGCGTGGTGTACATGAGGTGCTGCGACTGGTTACACATGTGGCGTTGTTGCCTGAAGCGAGGAGATGCCTGTTGAATGTGTGAGAACCGACTGATTGCTCGGCGCCGCAGACGTGGTGGGTGACTCTGGGATATATGATAGCCAAGCGTGATATTGCTCAATTGTGGGGATCCCAGAGGCCCCCGACGGTCTCGGCCTGGAAAGAACACATGGACTGGTGCATGTTTCGTGAAAAGGTGGTGTATGTGGCGAGGGGTAAGCCTGGGACATGGGTGAAAGTATGGGGCCCCTGGAACGCCTACCGAGGGGGTATCTGCGCACCACCGCTGCTGCCTGGTGCCTCGCCAGCCCCATCCCCTTAGCCGACTCATTCCTCCGCTGCCGGGCATTGGGTTCCCCCAGTCCTCGCTCTGTTCTCTTCCCCCTCCTCACACTTCTGTGTATAGTTGGGATCCCCCCTCTAGGGGAGCACGTGCTGCTATTTTTGATTGTGGGTTGCCTTGTGGGTGTGGTTTTAATTTTTGTTGTTCTTAATTTAAAATGAAACCGCATACTGGGGCCTGGATGATGTGGCTTTGACATTGTTACCTACGGAGAAATGCTCCTCCTGTAATACCACGTGTTCCATAAATGTATGTCGTATGTTCCTACCATTGCTAGCGGCCGGCCGGAAGGTTGTGGGCCCATACTTGTATACTTTTAAGACCTGTAATAAACGGTTTAAAAAAAAAAAAAGAGTAGGACTGTTCACTGGTTGTAAGTCTCCTGGTTACGGGTTCCCTAGTTTGGGTGTGGCTATGTCACCCATGTCAACATTTATGAACTGTATTATTTCAAGGCTCTCTTAGATCTGATGATCGCAGAAAAAGAGACAGCGGGAAGGAAAGTGTCCAGGATCACAGAGTTTGGTCACTCTGGGAAGCTGTGATTGAAATCAGGGTCTGTGGGTCAGGGCCTCGCAACTAGTTTGTGCCCTTGGTCCAACAAAGTCTTCTGACCGGCCTGGGCATGTTATGTGAGTGCATTCAAAATATCCCTTGTATTTTTATAAGATGGGGGTAACCGCACTGGAAACACCCCTCTTCATAGAAAAGATATACCTTGGTCAGAAACCATGCAAGCTTCCCAACTCCAGAGGAGAGGTACAGCGAGGGCAGCGTCAGCACAAGCCTTTCCCATCACAGGACGAGTCCAAATTGGCAGCGTCAGTGCAAGCTTCACTTCCTCACAGAACTGTGACATTATGGCAGTAGCAAAGCAAGCTTCCCTCTCTCACAGGAGGCGTGGATTCCTCGGAGCTCCTGGTACTCGGAATTAGCCGTCACATCGCAGGTCATTGTTACTTGGAGCAGCCTCGTCACAGCGTAAGTAACTATACTCTAGACAGGCACACCGGTGCCAACCTCTCTGAAAGGGTTTGGAGTGCACGCGCACTGGGCGCTGTGCCATCCCAGGCTCAGGGCTGCACCAGGTGAAAATGTTGGGGGTCGCCAATGACACCTGGAGTAGAGATCCCTTCTGAATGACGTCAGAAGGAGCCCCTGCGGACCCCAAGTGTTCCAAGGGGTGTCAGTTCCCATGTCCGCGGGGTCTGCGAGTGAATGGCGAGACCGCGACAACAAACATATGTTGGTCTCGTGCTCCGCTGCACCGCAATCTCCACGGTTTTCTTTTGACGTCAGTGAACATTGTTTACACGGAGACGCCTGCACCATGATTCACAGCAACTCAAGTGCTCTTTTTGGGAAATTGAAAATGTGAGCTGTATTGAGACCTCCTGCCCCATGTGCCAGCAAAGGAGTCCTTTGCTCATGAGACTCAAAAAACACAAAATAACACTAAAACATTACTGAGAAACGGTAGGAGCCTGAGCATATGCCACCCTTCCTCCTACAAGTCCCCCATGTGCACCTGCGCGCCGCCATTTCAGGGCGCGCAGAGGATTACTCTATGGGTCTGTTTATTTGAGGCCTTGTACAGGGGTATATGCAGGGGGCGTAATGGATCCCCGATGCCCAGGGTTGTGACTGCACCCCAATTATGGATGTATTTACTACCCAACAGGGTTATAGCATGGCCCATTTCCCATATGGCTTGGGGGGGGGGGGGGCTACGTAGAGCATTTAACTGACAAATCCATAGAGAGTGCGCCCCCTGGTGTTTCAGGGCATTCACCGCATCTGTGGCGGTGACGTCTTCCTCCTGGCCTGCTCGGTGTAGGTGACAGGGTGCGGATCACATTCTCCAGAAAGACCTTGAGCACCCTCCCCCCCCCTCCCCCCCCCCTCCTCATAGGTGACACAGACAGGGCTTTAAGTGGGCCGTGTCCTGCCGGTACTCCGCACCGGCAGCTCTAAAAAGCAGGTGGTGAGACGGGTCTCTATCGGGCTCTCCATTTCTGCCCTCACCCTCAGGGTGAATGTAGGAGAGTAGGGTCTGCTATCCTATGGTCACCCCAAATTTTTGCTTTTTGCTTCACTGGTTTTTGACATATTGAGGCTGTGGGCCTGCCAATCAGACCCCCAGCCTGCTGTTCTCTCTACTAAATTTACACTATGCACCCTAGGTGCGTAACCAATTGGAAGTGGATCACCCTGTGAGCCCCTGTACCAGTGTACACTAGGTACCCAGGGCATTGGTGTATCTAAGGCCTGCCAGGGGCTGAAGCATGTATTATGCCACCCCAGGCTTGGCCTAACAAATTTGACACAACTGGCTGATCACTCAGCTGGGGTAAGTTGGTGTAACCACCTCTTACTTAGGTGTAGTATACCTATACCTAACCTTAAATGGGACACATGTTAACCTATAAGTCACTCCTATGGCAGGCCTTAACAATCCTGAAGGCAGAGTGCTTGGTTCCATTTGAGATGGTGCTCTGGCATGAGCTGAGCCTGTCTGCAGTGGTCGGAACAACTTCCTTCTACTGTTTCCAGATATCGTCATACCATATACTCTTAAGTGCATTATGAACCTCGCGGTTAAATGCTATCTTTGGTTTGGCTTTATCAAAACATGTCGAGTAAGGTGTCATACGAATTGGAATACTAACCCCTCGCCAATTCTGGCGACGGGGTTAGCATTCCACCCTTCTAGAGGGACACGACATGTACAGTGCCTGAAACCCGGGTAAAATCAGACATAGCCTCAGCTCCACAAAATGGATGCTGCCACCACAGACACAAGTCTGCCCTCCTGCTGCTGGGAGTCCTTCCAGCTTGGGAGGTGTGGACAAAGGGTTTCCTGCCAGGGGAGGTGCGTGCACCACCCCAGACAGGATTTTGTGTATTGGTCAGGTAGGGCTTGAAAGAAACCAGACATGCCTGAGGCTCACAAGGAGCCTCGGTGCATATGCCAGTTCAATCCGGTCCTGGGGCACACCAGTCCCGGGCCTGGGGCGAGCTGGACAAAGGATTGGGGGTGTAACCACCCCCCTTCCTGGTCCCACCCTTAGGGAGGGACCTAGCAGGTAGTCCGGCCCCTAGAATCCGCTTAAAGGTAGGAGCTGTGTCCTAAGACTTCAGACATCCTGGAATCAACTTGAAACTAAGAAGAAGACGGGAACTTCGACGCTCTGCCGCACAGAGGACTGAAGCCAATCTCCCCTGTGGTCAGGGAGTGACCACCTTGCTAACGCAAGCACCATCCAGCGAATCAACGTCTGCTTTGCCGCCGCCTCCCGCCGGAGCCCGAGCCCAGAGACTGACAAGACCTGGACCTCCAGACCTCTCACCGCCCGATCCACAGTCCCTGAGAAGAGGAGACCCGTGGAGGCACCGAGACACGTGGAGCCAGCCATCTTGAAAAGACCACGACAAGCTGCAAGTGCAACAACCGAGGCTCCCTCCAAGTTGTACTTTGGGATCTGAGAAGCCCAACCCTCGAGCAGCATCTGCACCAAAGGTGAGCCCTCCAGCATCTCCACGATCTGCGTGGGGCCCTTCTGCATTTTGCCACTCGACGCGCCTAACCGGTTGCTGGCCCGCTGGCTAGTGGCCATCTTGGCAACAAACTTCAAGAACTACACCGCTGGTCTGGTTGCTCCAGACTGGCCCTTGCTCCCCTCCAAAGGAGCAGTCCCTCTGACCTTGCTGGTCAGAACTATCAGCTTATTTCGTTTTCCACAACAATTGCTTTTGCCAAGGCTTGTTTGCTTCGATCAAGTCGCCGACACCGCCGACAGCGAGAGCCTGCGTGGGACAGCTCGTGAACCGACTCCTGGACGTCGTCGACCTTCAGGGACTATGTGGCTGCAGAGACAAGCTACACCTTCCTTCCTGTTTGCACCCGACATCGCCTGGTACCCACCTGGTGCCACGCTGGTCACTGGCTATTGACTGTGAACACTGTCCCTCTGCTTACAGGTCTTCAACATCTCCGATCCACTTTTGGATCCACCGCATCTCTTCCGGGGCGACCGCCTGCAGCATCTTTATCTACAGGCTCCATTGAACAGATAGAAGAAACCCGACGCACTTCGACACCTACGCACCCGCTTCCTGTGGGTGAGGTAAAGCTGGCACTCCGGTGCCCAAGTGTAGAGTATCATCTCTAGTGTCTGTGTTTCGAATCTTGAGTTCCTAGTCCATCCGGAAGATCCTCTTTGCAGTAACTTTGTACTTTTTACGCACCCATTGAAAACCTATGGGAGCTCGCGTGTGACTATTTGCTCTGCACACGCAACCCGTGGACCTCCTAGTCACTAACTGAAGTTAGCTTCTTGTAGGCCCAGCGATTCTAGAGGCCCTAGGCCTTTTCCCTTTTCTGTTCGTGGTACTTATACCACTATTTTAGTATATGGTTTGAGCGGCCACCAGGGCCTATCCATATAAAGTGCAACTTCTGTGTATTCTACTGTAATCTTGTTTGACGATTTGTGCTCCTGTGCTCATAAAGAGACTAGGGGTTACTTTGAGAAATAAATACATATATATTTTGAATATATATCTGTGTGGTGTCCTTTCATTGGTATAAAAGGGGGTTGCATTTGGTAAAACAGCTTGCTTAACACGTTTCACGAGTTTAGCCTCAAAGACTGCTTAGCCTACGCTACCACTAGGGCAGCTAGTCCGAAAAGGTTGACTTACAACCACACCATAAGGGTTGCTTGGCATGGTACAAGGTGGTCACTTTAACTAGTGAACATCATATACCAGGCCAACTTCTCACAGTGAAAAAACATAAATCTTAACTCTGCAGCTGTGCCACCCTTCACTGCCTGTGATGTAACTTCAAAGAGGGGAGGATGTGGTCCGTCGGCTAGACTGCCGACTTTGGTGCTGGAAACCAGAGTTCGAGCCTCGAGGTCGCGTCCACATCCAGTGATTCTGGGCAAATCACTTAATCTCCCCGTGCCTGAATGTGTAATGTAAACACGTGCGCTCCAATACCTTCGGGTCGTGTTCGCGCTATATAAATATGCAACAAAAAAAAGAGACTCAGTATAGTTCTTTCACATTCTCAGCATTTCAGAACTGAAGCATTTTCAATATTATATACAAGGAAGCCATAGTTGATGCTTATTTATCTTACGCAACTAACAACCATTGACAAAGCCAACAATCCTGGCTTGTTGCACGTGTATTGTTACTCATTGTGTTATACAGGGCTTTAAGTGGGCCGGGTCTCACCGGTGCTGAGCACCGGCAGTTTTTTTGAGGGGGCGTCGAAACGGGTCTCTATCGGGCTCTGTTTTGTGCCCTGGCACAAGCAGTTCGTTTTTTTCCCCGGACTGCAGTGACAGCAGGCACATCATGTGCGCGTGGTGAGCATTGTAGGGGGAAGGGAAATCCTTTAAAGAGAGTCATTTTCTCTCTGTATTTCCCTTCTCTTTTTGAAACTCAGGAGCAGCAACATTGCCGTGGTGTCACCAGGGCTTTAAGTGGAAGTTTTTTCAATGTTATATAGAAGCCATAGTTGCTGCTGATTTATCTTATGCAACTAACAACCATTGACAAAGCCAATAGTCCTGATTTTTTGTATCACATATCTGGATGCAATGACAGAGTAAATGCTGCCGAGTGACTACAACTCTAAGGTATGAGGAGAAAGCTGGTCCCCTCGCGGGATCCAGCACCGAACATAACTCTAACAGACTTTGTCCATCGTTTATGTCTTTGTGTGTCTCTTTATGTGTATGCTTACTTGATGGCCCACTCCATGACAAATCGGGATACTCACATCTCATGGGGTTGATGATACTTACGCTTACGATTATGAAGTGTTTGACTACAGGGCTACCCCACTAACGGTAGTCTTCCACTTGGAGTCGATACCCCTCTCAAAACGGGGTAAGAATGCATGTATGAGAGAGAGAAAAAATATAGATGTATGTAAGAGCGCGAAAGGTGAGCATGTTATCACGTGATCATGTTACATGTACAGGTGTATATATATAAAAAACCACGGCGATTATTAGCATTGTATAGTGTTTTATCACAAGAGAATTACACGGGTGTCAGAACATTATGTATAGACTTACACCTATAAATAAAAGGAGATAGGATGCGGCATACAGCCGCCACAAAAACCAGGCAACACACAAATAAGAGCGTGTGTGAAAATCAGTGTTTTTTCACCCGCCACCCGGAAATGTCTGTTATCTTCACCTTGAATGAGTTGAGACACACGTCTGTAGACATGAACATTCCTGGATCTCCATATATAATTATATGTGGTGTCTCTTTCTTTCCTTTTTTTCTTTTGTCTCCTTGTTTCTCTACCTAGATGGAGTGACATACAAGACTAATTAGTCCATGACAATTGATAAGGAGCGTTAGTCGCCCTTATCCCAAATAGTGCAGGGAATTCTTCTGCCTAATCCAATCCAGGGGGCATTTTTTCCGCCCTGAAGAAAGTCCAGCACCCTTTATGGGGCCCAGCAGGACTGAAACATGTTGGCTATAGGGTCTTAGGACCATAATATCCCAATTTGACCCTTAAACTTTATTTTATTATCACCACTGACAGTTCCAAGAATAAATGGGATACTGGGAACTGCTGTGGCTTTTAATCTTTATCCCCCTGGCCAAAAACATCTTCATAAGAGCTCCCTGAGATATGGTCGAGCCCACCTCGACTTGTAGGCGTCGAGGTGTCCCGATGATGAAGCATGACACCACTAGGGTGTGTGAGGGAATATAAAACAAAAGGAGTTGCCTCCTTTCCCACTGAGTAGTGGTGTTTATTTCCATCTTCATTTAGGGACCTTAACATCTGAAAATTCTAGGTCTGTTCGAATACAACTCACAATCTCATTTTTGAGTTGCTGGTGGGGAGTACTTCTGGTAGAACACTGGAAATGGAGATCGCCAACTACTGCCGCCTGCTGGAGGGAGAGGATGCCCAGCTCTCGTCCAGGGAAACCAAAGATGTGCTCCAAACCACCCGACAAGTCCGCACAATCGTTGAAGAGACAGTGGATGGGAAGGTTGTCGCATCCCACGAGAAAGTCCACAAATCTGCCTTCTGAGGGAAACATGAAGAGATCTTGAAGGACCCAAGCTGGCAAACCCGGGCACATCACTGGATGAAGACCAGAGTTGTCCTTTACAGCGCCATCCCAAACCTTGTGGCTAGTCCATCTACACCAGAGATCCTCTAAAATGGGTCCTTCCCATAGAGTTGCTTCCATCGTCTTCTTTCTTGTCTGTCTAGAGATGGGGGAGCCAAACACTGCAGAATGCAGCCCTGCTGTTTAATCATTTTTGGCTTATTGGCCATTGAAGTGAAGCGAATGAAGAGCTGGCATGAGTCAAACCCTACCGTTCATCTTGTGCTTCTGAACGTCAGACTGGCCCCATCACCAGGCAACAGCTAGCCATCTTCCATACGTCTCCACCGCCTCATCTGCCTCTGTCATGCACAATCCAGATTGCTACTTACATGTAGCACTCTGAGTATACTCTGAGTATTTGATGAGTGATACGATCATCGGTGATCTGCATCGGAGCTGTTGAAACACTCATTATTCACTGCCTCTACCCCCAACCTCCCTTAACTTTGTCGCCTGGACTCTACATCTTATGGATTCCCTCCCTGGGATCCATTTTTCAAACAATCTCATATTAGATGCCGAGATGAGTCTGCGTGGTGTTTGTTTATTGGCATTGGCCCGAGTATCTATGTGGCCCCTCCTGGGTTCTGGTCCCGCTTGCTCTAACTTTTGGGCCTCCATAAGACACTTTTCTTCCACTGCCGGTCTTCCAGAACTGATCTGCTTCCCTGCCCCCTGATCTTTTTTTCTGCCCTCCCTTCCCTCTTTCCTCTACTGTGGTCCTGATCCCCTATGTTTGATTATGCAACTGTAACTAATGTAACCGTGCAAATCTGCTCTCTTTGTTATTCCCTACTGCGGAAACCTGAGCAACATGGCTGATGCCCGGTGGAGCTGCTAGACAGCTATAGAAGAGATTGGCCCTGGTTCACCCCCTCGACCATCACCTACCCAGCCGCACATTAGGCATAGTTCTCCTCGTCTCCCCTTTTTGTCTCCCTCCGCCCTCCTTCCTCCAGCGAACTACTGTTAACTGTGTTTTTTTTCCTGTGTTCTTACTATGCTCTTGTAATGGATGTAATTTGTAACTTGTAACACAGCGATCCTCATATAAAGCGCTCTGATACCTCTGGGTCTAGCCAGCGCTATAAAAAACTCTTTAAATAAATAATAATAAAAAAAAGCTCTGGTGTTATATATCTGGCTACAATGACGGAAGCAGCAAAACACCGGTCGGGCGGCACACTATGCTAAGCACAGATTTTCAGTTTGTGTTTTTAAGCCGCGCCCTAAATTACATCGGCCACGCCCCAGTTTTTTCATCCCACTTAAAACCCTGTCGGCCGCGAGGTGCTTGACT
The DNA here is from genome assembly GCF_964204655.1 of Triturus cristatus. Classification (NCBI taxonomy): domain Eukaryota; kingdom Metazoa; phylum Chordata; class Amphibia; order Caudata; family Salamandridae; genus Triturus; species Triturus cristatus. The sequence goes on from NC_140593.1 coordinate 1,193,247,753, forward strand.
CCTCCGGGGCACGCTGGGAGGCGAAAGGCGGGCTCGGGGATGCCCTGGGTGTTGTCCCGAAGCGCCTTCTTGTGCTTCTTGGCGCCCCCTCTGCCGATGCACTTTCCTCCTTTGCTGCATCCAGACGTGGTCTTTTCTCGCTCAGCACAGAGTTAAGAATTCTTGCAAGGGCGCATAGCACGCTTCCTACCTCCCTGGTTTTGTATAGCACGGGCCAGGTCACTGTGAACGGAAAAATGAACCAATAATAGCAAAAGATTATTCCTGCTGTAATCATGAAGTTCTAGAGTGCTGTCGAGGAACGCTCTGAACTAGCCTGACCTTCGAGTCTCAGTGCTGCCGCTCCTCACCTGTAAGTAGTGTCAGTTGCAATCAGGCGCTCTATTGTGCTCCCGTCAGCTCTCTGACGTCGACTATGACGTGGTCGGCACAGATCTAACCTCTAATCAATCTGAGCAGCACCTTTGTCGTCACTCTTGGAAGAGGGCTGACCTGCCCCTGCCCTGGTGCAGGGCTTTAAGTGGGATGAAAAAACAGGGGGGGGGGGGGGGGGGGTCTCTCAATGGGGAGTGACTGCTATAGTTAAGAGCGTGGCTTAAAACATGTATGCTAAAAGTCTGTGCTTAGCATAATGTCCCGCCCGCAGTGACATCTTAAGGATTTTGTGGGCCTTTGGCCAGACATATCCTGGGGGCCCTCCCGTTCGGAACAGCTTTGGATTTATGATCCAATTTCCGCTTTTTTGTGCCCACTTTGGCCAGGTCACCCACACTGCACGGGCAGACTGGTCCAAGTTCTAAATGCGTTTCCATTTAATATTTAGGGATAGTAATGTGTGTTTTTAATATTGTAACTCAGCAGCAGGCCCACACCCATTTCTCATATGTGAGGTCCTGTTTTGATCAGAAAGGAACTTTTTTTTAATTTGAGGATGTTGCAGGGCGTTGAAAAACAAGCACAACATATCTCTACAAAGTGTCTGTAATAGACTCCCACACATTACCAGTATTAAAAATAAAGGAAAGTGGGATTTAAAATAATCTATGTTTCAAAAATCATTCAATGTCATGAGGGCAGGACTGTGTGGAGAATAGAGCCCAATCTATTAGGGGGCCCCCTGAAAGCCTGGGGCCCTGCGCCAAAGCCCACTTTGCCCATGCCTTAAAACGTCTCTGGATGCCGACCTGTATTTTGCTGCTTCTGTTATTGCCTCCACACAGGGCTTTAAGTGGGCTGGGTCCTCCCGGTGCTCAGCACCGGCAGTTTTTAAAAGCAGATGCAGAGATGGGTCCCTATTGGGCTCTTCATTTTTACCCACAGGGTGGGAAAAAAAGCTTAATTCTGCAATAGTACAAGCTCTCACTGCCTTTGATGTAATTTCAAAGAGACTCGTTTTTCAGTGGGATATAGCGCAAACTTGGAGCGCTTTACTTGAGCACCAGTTACATTACATCTGTTTTCTCAGCTGAAGGTCGGCTGCTCTAGTGTTACGCCACGACTCCGCCCACAAGAGCAAGTAGCATTTTCAATATTTTCTACAACAAAGTGATAGTTGTTGCTTATTTATCTTATGCAACTTACAACCATTGACAAAGCCAATAGTCCTGGCTTGTTATAGGTGTAATGTTACTGGTATTATATATCTGGATGAATGGACAGAAGAAGCAAACTACCAGTCGTGCAGCACACTATGCTAAGCACAGATTTTTAGCTTGTGTTTTAAGCCACGCCCTTAATTACAGAGGCCATACCCATATGAGAGACCCCCCCAGTTTTTTCATCCCACTTAAAGCCCTGCCTCCACATATATAATACTACAACTACCATTACACCTACAGCAATTCAGGATTATTGGCTTTGTCAAAGGTTGGTAGTTGCATAAGATAAATATGCTACATGCATGCATACAACTATGGCTTCGTTGTATATAATATTGAAATTGCCTTAGTTCTTGCGTGAGAGGTTGTGGCGTAATGGCTACAGCTGCCAACTTTGGAGCTGAGGAAGCAGGTTTGAGTCTCAGCGTTGGCTCAGCATCCTGTGTTTCTGTGCAAATCTCTTAATTACCGCTGCCTACAAAAAAATTAATGAATATGTCTCGTTGGTGCTCATGTAAAGCACTGCGAGTTTTGCAATATAGAACTGCAAAAAAATAAGTTACTTCAAAAACAGTGAACTGCTGCAGAGTTAAGAATTTTTTTCTAACCTGAGGGGGAGGGCAGAAATGGAGAGCCCGATAAGGCCCCGTCTCGGCACCTGCTTTTAAGAACTGCTGGTGCTCAGCACCGGCAGGACCCGGCCCACTTAAAGCCCTGCCCTGCTGGTCCCTGCGCGCTCCTACCGTTGTGTGCTGATGTTTTAGTCCATCACCAGATGTTCGCCTCCTGGCCTCTTTCAAAGCTCTCGTCCGTCTGTACAGGGGGGGGGGGGGTCTTAGTGAAGGTGGGACAGCCAACAAATGAATAGGGATCGTCTAGCCAAGGGTCTGGCTTGACCCTAGGAGCAGAGCGCGAGCTGAGACATCAACATATTTGTCTCGTAATTTGTACAACAAGTGCCAGGTCAAAATATGATGACGAATCTTCAAAATTCAAAAATGTGTATTTCTTTAACATCTGGAAGAAATTCAGTTCAGATCGCCGCATTGAGGGGCGATCATTAGAAGGGATAGTTTCTAAACAAGAACACATTTATCCCCTGACAGTGCCGTATATGATGTACATTGTTATAGCTGGAGCAACGAGACGCTCTAGTAAACCACTCAGAAAAGAGGTTTGTGGGGAGCAAACCTCCTGGACGGAATCACTCAGTCACCTCACGTGTGATGTCTAAGGAAAGGGAGGCACAGTGAAGGCAAGGGATTGCATCAGATCATAACCTTCAAGCTCCTCACCCGCGCATACAAGGCCCTCCACAACACCGGACCAGCCTCTCCTTCCACGCACCCAAGAGACACCTCTGATCAGCCGACCTCTCTCTGGCCACCATCACACGCATCAGCAAGACCAGGACGGGAGGAAAGCCCTTCTCCTAGCTCACAGCCAAGGCCTGGCATGACCTCCTCCTGCACCTCCGGCAACCGCCTACACTGCTCCAGTTCAGGAAGGGCCTCAAGACCTGGCTCTCCATGACCCCACTCAATGAAGCCGCCCAGCCTCCCCCTAGCGCCTTGAGACCCTCGTGGGCGAGTAGTTGTGCTTTACAAACCCCAGATTGATTGATTATCACACAATTTGGTTAAGCGAGGAAGCCAAGACTGAGCCCCGGGTTCGTGGATGCACGTTGTGCATTTATGCGAGGAGTATCTCAGTCTCTCCTCCTCAACTCACAAGGACAGCGCTTTGTGTTTAATTCTGTAAGGAGCTAAATCAATAAACTGTTAAATAAATGCACATATTACATATTAAATGAAGCCGACAGGAGCAGTCTTACAGGAAGTGCACACTATTTTATGTTGATACCATTGGCTTCCCTGGACTTAACAAAGGGACTGATTCCAGGAGAAGTTGGAAACTTCCACAAACCTATTTATTCATATAAGTAAAAGAAAGAGGTGTCGGCGAGCCCAAGAATTCGGTTGAGCTGATTGTGCGACGCTGCTCACGGCTGTGAAAGTGCTCGGAGAGGGACCTGGTCCTACAGATGTTGTAAACACGAGGGATTGTTTGACAAATTACAAGCTCTTTCACAGCACTCCACGGGTCTTTACTATCAGCCCATGGGACTCCCAACCTGCCCCAGTGGCAGAACAGGGGGCAGCGCCGGCCAGCATCTTCCCCTGCATGTGTGGGGGGAGGTTAGGGGGCTTGTGAGAATCAGATGAAAGCAGCAGATGAAGGCTGAAGACACAGGCATCTGGCGCCAGCCTTCAATGACTCAACCACCCCTAAGTCGCAATAAAGAGGAAAGACCCCCGCAGGGTGCAGCTCTCAGAAGGAGACGCTCCTCCGGTCACTTCACATTGGGCGCCTCCTTGAGGATGGAAGTTTGGCTAGGGTTGGGCCCCCCGATGCTCACTGACAGCCCCCTTGCTTCTTGTCTCAGTACCTCTAAGGTGCATTGTTCCAGGCTGTGCAAAGCCTTCCAGCAACAACCATGACCACTTCAATCAATCAATCAATCAGGGATTTATAGAGCGCACTACTCGTAAGGGTCTCAAGGCGCTCATTCGTCACCCAGTGTTGCACGTGCTGGACCCAGTGCTTAATTTGAGCCGGTGGTTGCCAGGGGGGGCACTGGCACTCCTTTTTGATGACCAGCACTTATTATATCTCATCTCATTATCTCGTGGCTCTTTCTCCTATCTCCCCCCCCCCCCCCCCCCCTTCCCCAAGAGCTAGAACAGCCGCCCTCTCCGCCTCCGGACCTTCCCCTCCTTGAGGGAATTCAGAAAGGCTCTCAAGACCTGGCTGTTCAACTGACTCCACCCAGCAGCGGAAACCCCCAGCGCATAGATACCCTCGCGGGTGATGAGGAGCGCTCTACAAATCCCTCTGATACGTTATCATATCATATACTGACTGACTGCGAGAAAGAGAGAAAAACACAAAGTGGAACGAAGAAGGAAGAGAAAGATGTTAAAACCATTGACAAGGGAGAAAGCAGGATCCTGCAGGAGTGTGATAAAAGTGCAGGGAGTGTCCGACCCCTGGGGTCGTTCGAGACTGGGCCACCCTGGCATTCTGTGCACTGACATTTGAAAGCAGCCGGGCAGGGGTTTCTGAGCAGAGCTTTGAGCACCGGCACTCACTATTACAAATTAAGCACTGGCTGAACCGGAGTGTGCCATGATACACACCAACCTAACCCCTGCAGTCCTGGTCACTGTAGGGGCTGACCTCAGGAAACAAAGGGCCAGACTCCCTAAAGTGGTAACTCTGCAGTTTGGAATTACTCAAACTGCTGTAAATTTACTACCATTTGTAATTGAAACACATTCACAGTGATACAACGGAAAGGCTGCATTAGTAGTAGGTTTCCATAGCAACTAGTAAGAAAGTCACGTGACCTTTTGGAGGAGTCTTCTTACAATGCGGAAAGTTTTCCCCGGAAGCCCGCGGCCCGCCCTGCCGACGGCTGCCGTACACGCAGGCTGCCTACTCCCCATTCCTCCTCAGTCCCCTTGCATGCGCCACTACACACCCCTGTCCCTTTATCTCACTAGTGCATGTTTTTTATTTACCTCTGCGTTCTTTTACTGCCACAGTTTCCCTTCTTTTTTCTTCCACATTCTTTCCTCCTTTTTGTCCTTCTATTTTTTGTTCTGGTTCAGACATTGATGCTAAAAATAAGTTCGATTACCCCAAAACTTTGTGCCAGTTTGCCCGATCTCCAACTACGGGTTCACATTATGCACACGGCCTATCTGCAATTGCATCTTTTTTACTTCCATTGTGTTTCCCCACAGGGAAAACGTTTTTCCTGGCAGAGAAACCACTTATCTAACAACCCCACGAGTTTGGGAAAGTTCTGTCCCCCTTTGCACGTTGGAACCTTCCAGAGTAGGAAAGAGTCAGACAGCAGCTTTGAATGATCACAAATTCATGTGTTTGTGGGTGTTCACAAATTGACAAGGCTAGCCAACCCAGGGTCCACCCACTCCATCCCCGCGTGGGGTGTACTCCGGTGTAGATGTACACAGCGTTAAATGGGGGATACTCTTTTTTTTGGGATACCAAGTAGGCATAAATCCAGACATTTTAGGCTGCAAACATTAGCTTACGACTGAATATGACTTTGTGAATCAGACCCAAGGTATCTAGATATGTATTGAAAGGCTTTTAGGAACAGTCCACATTGCCTTCTGGTGACTTCAGAGTGCTTAGATCTGAAAATGTTTGCACGTTTTGGAGAGATGCAAGTTGGAGTCTAGTCTCAGAGGGATGAGTCCCAGTGCAACACTCTCACTTTACAACCCCGGGTATACAGGGCCCGGGTGAGCCGGCTCTTCAGACTGTTCCTAAAAATCGCTCCATTAGGGTTGGGTTTAAGGCTTTCAAAGGTCTGAAGCCCTGAACCCAAAGGCCCACGTTTCATTATTTGATTGGATGCTCTAGAAACAAGATCAAGCGGTGTACATTCTGGATCTTGTCCAGAGCAGACCTTACGCATGGTGCAAAGGACCTTGATTACAATCTTTGCGTCTACTGGAAGCCAGTGGCGCCCTGTCCGGACCGCCTCAGACTGAGGCACATCCTATCGGTCTGGGCCCCGAGCTCTGGGTGCCCCGATGAGCTGCGGCGGAAGCCTCCTGTAGACTGCCCTACAGACGTCTACCCGCTCCATCGCCAAAGCTCCAGTCGGTTCCACCCAGTCATCAGTTTGGTTGAGTGCGAGAGGTGTCCAGCAGGTTGATGCCCTTGACTGCTTCATTGATTTGAGGAACATAGGGGAGCTCAGACCTGAGGAGGACTCCCACATTCAGTCCTTTTGGAGCAGAGGATGAATCCTTTGTCCTCTGAGACTCTAGCAAAGCCTGGGGAGATGCCTCTGCTATTCACCGAGCCTCAAGTAAGACTTGGTCAAATGAGTCCTTTATCCAGTGAGAGACCAGCGGTGCGTGGAGATTGAATAACGTATCTATTGAGATGCCAGCCAGACTTTGGGAAAGCAATGAAACCTGTGGAGGAGAGTCACCAGCTTCAGAGATGAAGCCCTTTGTCCATCTGGACCTCTGTCTCTGGAAGACGTGTCTCCATGGTGCCCAGGTGTAATGGATAGTGTAATTAAGACGTGTAGCCCACACTGAGACAAGCCCACCCTAGGGAGCTCTTTGTTTCCTGGAGGTACCGATGGATGGAAGAGTGTCAGAGAGCCGAGCTAGGGGGTCTTTGGTGCTTGATGGAGGGCAAGAAGGGCTGGGGTCTTCTAGGGGTGGTCATTGCCTGAGCATGGCCGGGCGCTTGGATACAGTCCTACCTCTACCTGAATGTCTTGGGTAGGGCTCACAAGCACCTTCACCTGAGTCTTGATATATGGTAAGGTTTGACTCACAAGATCAGCGAGTGGTTAATGGAAAGGATTAATGGGGCTCCTTCCAGTACCCCGCTTTTGTTGCCTTTGAAGTTGGGGTTGCAGGACTTCATTCAGAGTTGTAGCTCCACCGTTGCCCCTGGATGAGGGCGCCGCACACACCTGTCGCCACCCATTGCACCCTTGAAAACCTGCTTGGTTAACTCTGCCCCCAACACACACATGGTTTGTTGCCAGGGAAGAAGCGAACGCGTAATAAGGGAATGCAGCGAGTAGATCTTAATCATTGAACAGAATATGGAGCTGAATTAAGGGCGGCCAGGTGTAGCCATCACTGCCCCTCGATCACCCATTGGTTCCTCTAGCACGCGCGTGTGACCCCTAGTCTCAGGGGTCATGAAGGCAGCAGAAGGAATAGAAGGGCAACTTGTTTACTTCTGTAGTTTTCACTCCTTGACCTTGGGTTAGCCCACAGAAGCAAATTCCTATGTGGAGAGGCTTAGGGTGTAGAACGGGGCAATCCTATGATTTCATTGGAGGTCAAAGGGTGCGTGGTGTCCCTTTTGCTGCCCCTAATGTTTCAGTGAAGTGACGATCGTGGAGCAGAAGATAGAGTTTTGAGGTCCTTTAGGAGGACGATGGTTTGAAGGCCATCCTGTAGTGAGTGACCCTTCCCAGCCTAACCGTGTTCGCGGATGAATCTACCTTACCTTCAGGATCGCTTGCCTGTGTTTGGAGACGCAGCAAATGTGACCTTGTCCGGAGGCGGCAGCGCGACGCTGAGAAACACTGCTGTGGCAGGACATGTGAGAGGCTTTGGAAAATCAATGCAGGGGTGAGAAGATAGATGGCCGCATTTGGAGGAAGCGTGGAGAGTTTTCGCGTATGGGGGCGAGACAAATTGTTTCTTCTTGAAATAAACAGCATCAGCCAAAAGATGGTACTCAACCTTTGGCGCCAGACACAAGAGTGGGCGGTGCCATCACTTCACGGACCATGATACAGGCCAGAGGAGGTAAATCAAAGCTAATTGCTTGCCAAGGAGACAAAAGTTACAAACTGTGGACTATAGCAATGCTCTCAGAAGCAAGTTTTTTTCTAATACAAATGGCTCCAGAGAATGAAAGCTGCACTGTGTCAGGGCTATATGTAAGATGTACATTTGTGCTACATTGAGGACAGTGTTAAAAGAGAGTGTTCTGTTCTAGCCCCATAGATACCATGTTCAGTTTAAGTGGGGCTGAGGGGCAGTTAAAGCATGCCTGGCTGTTATGTCTAAGTTGGAATCAATCTACGTGTTGTTGCGTGCACCTTTATTGCATCACTGATGACACTCAGAATACCCGAGTGTCATCGGTGATCAGTTGGAGATTTACTGGTGGAGTGCAGCTGTGCGGAGCTGTGTTGCTGTGCTGGCTTTATCACCTTTATCTTAATAAAATACCTTCAATCTACTACGAATCCCGAACCATCAATACATAATACTGGTCTGAACCCTTGGATGGACTGAACCCTTAGAAGGTCTGGACCCTTGGAAGGACTGAACCCTTGGAAGGTCTGAACCCATGAAAGGAGTGAACCCTTGGAAGGAAGGACTGAACCCTTGGAAGGTCTGAACCCATGAAAGGAGTGAACCCTTGGAAGGACTGAACCCTTGGAAGGACTGAACCCTTGGAAGGACCGAACCCTTGGACTGAACCCTTGGAAGGACTGAACCCATGAAAGGAGTGAACCCTTGGAAGGAAGGACTGAACCCTTTGGAGGGACTGAACCCTTGGAAGGTCTGAACCCTTGGAAGGACTGAACCCTTGGAAGGACTGAACCCTTGGAAGGTCCGAATCCTTGGAAGGACAGAACCCTTGGAAGGACTGAACCCTTGGACGGTCCGAACCCTTTGAAGGACTAAACCCTTGGAAGGACTGAACCCTTGGAACGTCTGAACCCTTGGAACGTCTGAACCCTTGGAACGTCTGAACCCTTGGAAGGACTGAACCCTTTAACGGTCCGAACCCTTGGAAGGACTGAACCCTTGGAAGATCTGAACCCTTGGAGGGACTGAACCCTTGGAAGATCTGAACCCTTGGAAGGACCGAACCCTTGGAAGGACCGAACCCTTGGAAGGACTGAACCCTTGGAGGTACTGAACCCTTGGAAGGACTGAACCCTTGGAGGTACTGAACCCTTGGAGGTACTGAACCCTTGGAAGGACTGAACCCTTGGAAGGACTGAACCCTTGGAAGGACTGAACCCTTGGAACGACCGAACCCTTGGAAGGACTGAACCCTTGGAAGGACTGAACCCTTGGAAGGACTGAACCCTTGGAAGGACTGAACCTTTGGAAGGACTGAACTTTTGGAAGGACTGAACCCTTGGAAGGACTGAACCCTTGGAAGGACTGAACCCTTGGAAGGACTGAACCCTTGGAAGGACTGAACCCTTGGAAGGACTGAACCCTTGGAAGGTCTGAACCCTTGGAAGGTCTGAGCCCTTGGAAGGTCTGAGCCCTTGGAAGGACTGAACCCTTGGAAGGACTGAACCCTTGGAAGGTCCGAACCCTTGGAAGGACGGAACTCTTGGAAGGACTGAACCCTTGGACGGTCCGAACCCTTTGAAGGACTAAACCCTTGGACGGTCCGAACCCTTGGAAGGACTGAACCCTTGGAAGGACTGAACCCTTGGAAGGACTGAACCCTTGGAAGGACTGAACCCTTGGAACGTCTGAACCCTTGGAACATCTGAACCCTTGGAAGGACTGAACCCTTGGAAGGACTGAACCCTTGGAAGGACTGAACCCTTGGAAGGACTGAACCCTTGGAGGGACTGAACCCTTGGAGGGACTGAACCCTTGGAGGGACTGAACCCTTGGAGGGACTGAACCCTTGGAAGGACCGAACTCTTGGAAGGACCGAACCCTTGGAAGGACCGAACCCTTGGAAGGACCGAACCTTTGGATGAACTGAACCCTTGGAAGGACCGAACCTTTGGATGAACTGAACCGTTGGAAGGACTGAACCCTTGGAAGGACTGAACCCTTGGAAGGACTGAACCCTTGGAAGGACTGAACCCTTGGAATGACCGAACCTTTGGAAGGACTGAACCCTTGGAAGGAAGGACTGAACCTTTGGATGGACCGAACCTTTGGATGGACTGAACCCTTGGAAGGACTGAACCCTTGGAAGGACCGAACCTTTGGATGAACTGAACCCTTGGAAGGAATGAACTCTTGGAAGGACTGAACCCTTGGAATGACCGAACCTTTGGAAGGACTGTACCCTTGGAAGGACTGAACCTTTGGATGGACTGAACCCTTGGAAGGACCGAACCCTTGGAAGGACCGAACCCTTGGAAGGACCGAACCCTTGGAAGGACCGAACCCTTGGAAGGACCGAACCCTTGGAAGGACCGAACCCTTGGAGGGACCGAACCCTTGGAGGGACCGAACCCTTGGAGGGACTGAACCCTTGGAGGGACTGAACCCTTGGAAGGACCGAACCCTTGGAAGGACCCAACCCTTGGAAGGACCGAACCCTTGGAAGGACCGAACCCTTGGAAGGACCGAACCCTTGGAAGGACCGAACCCTTGGAAGGACCGAACCCTTGGAAGGACTGAACCCTTGGAAGGACCGAACCTTTGGATGAACTGAACCCTTGGAAGGACCGAACCTTTGGAAGGACTGAACCCTTGGAAGGACTGAACCCTTGGAAGGACTGAACCCTTGGAAGGACTGAACCCTTGGAAGGACTGAACCCTTGGAAGGACCGAACCTTTGGAAGGACTGAACCCTTGGAAGGAAGGACTGAACCTTTGGATGGACCGAACCTTTGGATGGACTGAACCCTTGGAAGGACTGAACCCTTGGAAGGACCGAACCTTTGGATGAACTGAACCCTTGGAAGGACTGAACTCTTGGAAGGACTGAACCCTTGGAATGACCGAACCTTTGGAAGGACTGTACCCTTGGAAGGACCGAACCTTTGGATGGACTGAACCCTTGGAAGGACCGAACCCTTGGAAGGACCGAACCCTTGGAAGGACCGAACCCTTGGAAGGACCGAACCCTTGGAAGGACCGAACCCTTGGAAGGACCGAACCCTTGGAGGGACCGAACCCTTGGAGGGACCGAACCCTTGGAGGGACTGAACCCTTGGAGGGACTGAACGCTTGGAAGGACCGAACCCTTGGAAGGACCGAACCCTTGGAAGGACTGAACCCTTGGAAGGACCGAACCTTTGGATGAACTGAACCCTTGGAAGGACCGAACCTTTGGATGAACTGAACCGTTGGAAGGACTGAACCCTTGGAAGGACTGAACCCTTGGAAGGACTGAACCCTTGGAAGGACTGAACCCTTGGAAGGACTGAACCCTTGGAATGACCGAACCTTTGGAAGGACTGAACCCTTGGAAGGAAGGACTGAACCCTTGGAAGGAAGGACTGAACCTTTGGATGGACCGAACCTTTGGATGGACTGAACCCTTGGAAGGACTGAACCCTTGGAAGGACCGAACCTTTGGATGAACTGAACCCTTGGAAGGACTGAACTCTTGGAAGGACTGAACCCTTGGAATGACCGAACCTTTGGAAGGACTGTACCCTTGGAAGGACCGAACCTTTGGATGGACTGAACCCTTGGATGGACTGAACCCTTGGAAGGACCGAACCCTTGGAAGGACCGAACCCTTGGAAGGACCGAACCCTTGGAAGGACAGAACCCTTGGAAGGACAGAACCCTTGGAAGGACCGAACCCTTGGAAGGACCGAACCCTTGGAAGGACCGAACCCTTGGAAGGACCGAACCCTTGGAAGGACTGAACCCTTGGATGGACCGAACCCTTGGATGGACCGAACCCTAGGATGGACCGAACCCTTGGATGGACCGAACCCTTGGATGGACCGAACCCTTGGATGGACCGAACCCTTGGATGGACCGAACCCTTGGAAGGACTGAACCCTTGGAAGGACTGAACCCTTGGCAGGTCTAAACCCTTGGAAGGACCGAACCCTTGGAAGGACTGAACCCATGGAGGTACTGAACCCATGGAGGTACTGATCCCTTGGAAGGTCTGAACCCTTGGAAGGTCTGAACCCTTGGAAGGTCTGAACCCTTGGAAGGTCTGAACCCTTGGAAGGTCTGAACCCTTGGAACGTCTGAACCCTTGGAACGTCTGAACCCTTGGAACGTCTGAACCCTTGGAAGGACTGATCCCTTGGAAGGTCTGAACCCTTGGAAGGACTGAACCCTTGGAAGGACTGAACCCTTGAAAGGACCGAACCTTTCGATTAATTGAACCCTTGGAAGCGGGGATTGGCACTGATGGTTGTGATGAGTTGGCGTACAACACGTGTGACTGTGACCATCTCTTAAACAGAGAAAAAAATGTGTGCAGAGAGAGTAGATCAGGGTTTAGAAGATGGTGAGGCGGTAGGGGGCTGTGTGAGAGGCACACTACCAATCCCTGGCCACAACCGCACTCATTGAACAAAGTTCTTATTTGAGATAGGAGGCCACAGACCAAAACAAAAGCGCCAGTCAGGCTGACCTCTACAGCAGCAAGATGCTGAGTGGAGGTAGACCAAGGTCTTCTGGACCGGTAGACCCACATTCTAACCAGCATTACAAGTAGTGCAAAAACAATGCACAAATCCGACTAGGTAAAACCGGGCGTAATTTGTGCGGTGGAAGTTCCACAATATTTTGAGTTTTGAAGGTCGCAATACAACATTTTACCATGTGGTACCACAGTCTAAGGTACAGAACGTGAAGCTAAATGCTGCACTCTGTGTCACTGGAGTATACTTCTCCCTAATAGAGGGAGGTGAGAGCCAAAGAGGGCAGCCCTCCCAGTAGACCTGGGTGAAATAAAGTATTTGCCTAGGATCACACACGTTGATCAAGTACAAAATCTGGTATTGATCCCAGGTTTTGGTGAGGTAGATTGGAGAGTGGTAGATTGGAGTGGAGCGGGGTAGATTGGGTGAAGTGGAGTGGGGTAGATGGGAGTGAAGTAGATTGGGGTAGATTGTAGCGAAGTGAGGTGGGGTAGATTAGGGTACACTGGAGTGGGGTGAAGTGGAGGGGTGTGGGATAGATTGGAGTGGGGTTGATTGAGTGGGGTAGAGTGGAGTGGGTAAGTGGTGTGGAGTGGAGGGACATAGAGTGGAGTGGTGTGTTGTGATGTGGAGTGGAGTGGCATGGAATTGAGTGGCGTGTCATAGAGTGTCTTAGAGTGTCGGGGCTTAGCGTGGAGTGGCATGTTGTAGAGTGGTGTGGCATAGAATGGAGTTCATGGCATAGAATGGAAGGGTATAGGGTGGAGTGGCATAGTGTGGAGTATGCATGGTATGGTAGTGCATTGCCATTATAAATAACACATTTTCAATTGAAATGGCCATTACATTTGAACCGAAATATGGTTTTACGGCACATAAACAATAATATGTGCAAGTGTCATTGTGAGAAGTTGGCCTGGTGTATGCTGTCCACTAGTTATAGTGGGCACCTTGCACCAGTCCAAACAACCACTTATTAATGATAGGTTAAAGACAACCTTTATTGAAAGCTATCCTAGTGGTAGCTATGGAGAGCAGCCTTCAGGCTAAGTCTTGAAGGAATGTAAAGAAGCTTGTTTTGTGATTAAACAAAGAAGACTAGCTTAAGTTGACCAAAGTGATGCAGTACTCAAAGTAGTTCTGTCACAGACACCTTGTAGGTGTATTCATGAAGCCCTCACCCACCAACCTAGTTGGTGGCATGCTTCATCATCGGGCCCACCCAGTGACACCTAGTATGTCCCGGGTGTGCTACGACGCCTGATTACAGCGGAGCTGGTATATTGCTGAGAGTGCAGTGAGGTTGGGTGAATTGTGATTTAAAACGGCTTGGTGGTGGTCCCAGTACCCAAGGGTAAATTAAATTTTAATAACTGGGCCGACACCAGCGGTTAAAAGTAAGGCTACAGGACGTGTAAGGGTGGAGAGTTACTGCCCCCTGCGTCCTTCAGATGGTCGACATGTTTCAGCCAGTGCCTTAGAGTATTCTGGCTTTCCTCAGGACCGTTTTTAAAAGGGTGTGGTGAAAATAAAACAGACTTAGTGTTGTGGTACAGACTATGTGATACACTCACTAAGGCCGGAGGACGACGGCGGGACAACAGGTACAAGGCAGGAACTGACCAGAAAGACTGGTCATCCCCTTACCGCTTCCCTCCAGGAAGCCTTGGCTAATAACCCAAAGCGTATGCATGAGAAGGGAATCCCCCTCTCACACATAGAAAAACGCCTTAGTGAGTGTATCACATAGTCTGTACCACAACACTAAGTCAGTTTTATTTTCACCACACCCTTTTAAAAACGGTCCTGAGGAAAGCCAGAATACTCTAAGGCACTGGCTGAAACATGTCGACCATCTGAAGGACGCAGGGGGCAGTAACTCTCCACCCTTACACGTCCTGTAGCCTTACTTTTAACCGCTGGTGTCGGCCCAGTTATTAAAATTTAATTTACCCTTGGGTACTGGGACCACCACCAAGCCGTTTTAAATCACAATTCACCCAACCTCACTGCACTCTCAGCAATATACCAGCTCCGCTGTAATCAGGCGTCGTAGCACACCCGGGACATACTAGGTGTCACTGGGTGGGCCCGATGATGAAGCATGCCACCAACTAGGTTGGTGGGTGAGGGCTTCATGAATACACCTACAAGGTGTCTATGACAGAACTACTTTGAGTACTGCATCACTTTGGTCAACTTAAGCTAGTCTTCTTTGTTTAATCACATATAAATCCCTCGGGGACATGGACTAGCTTTCTAGTCCTCTCTCTCCCTCTTGTTACACGCAAGAAGCTTGTTTTACCAGTCTATAATCTCTTGAGTGGCTAAATGAAAGGAGAACACACCAGGTATATATACATAATATATGTATTTATTACTAAACACACCACTCTAGTCTCTTTATGAGGCTAGAGGCAAAAGCACATACGTTACACTTCAAATAATACAGTAAATTAGCACAATACACGTTAGGCCCTAGGGGCGGACCAAACCATATACTAAGAAATTGGTATAAGAACCACGACTTGACTAGACACAAGGCCTAGAGCCTGTAGAATCGCTGGGATCCCGAGGAACCACCCAAGGTAGTGACACAGGGGACTCATGGAGGCCGTGTGCAGTGTGAGAACACAGCCGCGAGCTCCCGTTAGCTTCTATGGGGAAAGTCGCGGTTAGGTTTTTAAGGTTTAAGGACACTTAGAAATGGACTAGGACCAAACCCTCTTGGACTTCAACAGTTCTAGGGTCAACACCCATGGGAGCACCGGAGTACTCGAGTTACCTCACCCAGGGAAGCCGGGTGCATAGGTGTCAAATGGTGTAAGGTCGCGTTGTCGTTTTCAATGGCAGCTTGCGAAGAAGTGAAAGGTGCCGGGAAGATGCGAAGTGTCCGAAGGGATCCAAGCCTGGATCGGATATGGGAAGAACCTGAAAGCAGAGGGGACAGAGTCTGGGTCACTTACCAGTGACCAGGGGCACGATAAATGAATGCCCACCGATGTCGGGTGCTTCAGGTGAGAAGAGGGGAAGCTTGACTCTATAGCCACGAGGACCAGGAGGTGTCGAGGACAACCAGGAGCTGGATTTGAGCTGTCCCACAAAGGATGAGTGCTGCAGTGTCGGTGCTCGGATTGGACAGAACAAGCCTTGGCAACAGCAACCCACGCAGAAAGGAGAAAGATGCTTCGGTGCGGACCAGCAAGGTCCTCGGGACTCCCTAAGCAATGGAGAGTCAGGGCATGTCTGGAGTAACCAGGGAAGACCAATTAAAGTAGAAGTTGCCTTCACAGGGACTCACCAGTCAACGGACCAGGGATCGCAAAGGTGCCTCGAGGGGGAATGCAAAGAGTGGGCTCACAGAACACTCGTGGAGTGTAGGCCCACAATCTTCAGTGTAAAAGGTGCTCGGGGTCTGGGCTACAGGTAACCCAATGCACAGCCTCAAGAGTCATCGGGAAGCTGATGCACTTGCAAATGTGTGCGGTGTCCAGGGGTTCCAGTTCCAAAGTACCCACGAGGGCTACGGGTCTCAGCTGTGCTGGAAACTTGGTTCGGCCTCTGGGAAGTCTGAAAAACCACCTCTGGTGTTGCAAAGTCTTCGGCGTCTGGCAGGAGCTTCAGAGATGCAGACCTGACAGATGCGTCTTTGGTGCCTGCCAAGCAGGGGAGTAACTCCTTTACCCCAAGGGAGATTCTTCAGTCATCTGGCATTGAACAGATCATCGAAGTTCCAGGATTCAGTTTCAGAGTTTCGTCTAGGGATATCTAAAGTCCTTCTTTATACCCAAGGAAGGGGTTGGATTAACTCAGGGGACCCCCCAATGCGAGGGTTTGGAAAAAGGGGTGGCTACACCCATTTCCTTTGTCCAGTATCGCGCCAGAGTAGGGGCTGGTAGCCCATGCAACCTGTATGAGTTGTACTATGCACAGGGGCACCAAATGTGCCCCCAGTGCAGGATTTCAAAGCACTCCTGGAGTGCTCCCACCCAGCCCTAATCCACTAAGGCCTGTCTGGGGAGGTGGTTGCACCTCCCTGTGACAGGAAACCTATTGTCCAGGCCTCCCCTGCTGGAGTTTCGGTCAGCAGCAGAAGGCCAGACCCGTGTCTGTGGCTACAGCATCCATTTTGTGATGCCAGGGCTCTTTTAAGCTGGTACCGTGTATACCGGTGCTGTCATGTCTCTCCCTCTAGAAGGGTGGGATCGTACTCCCACACCAGTTACTGGTGTGGGGGTATGATTCCAAGGTGTTTGACACCAAACACAACATGTTTCCGTGCAGCCAGTCCAAAGTTAGCATTTACTGTTTGGTTATAATGCACTTATGAGTATATGGTCAGGCTGGATCACTGACAACCCCGGAGAAGAGATTTCGAAGGCTGCAGAGGGGCTCTGCTCATGCATGGGCACCCTCTCACACAAAACCAAGCACCCTATTTTACGATGTTACTGGGTACTTATAAAGCGCACGGCCACTCCCTGGAGAGTCCCGGCGCAGGGAAAAGAGGACCAGTGACAGGGCAGTGCAGGCAATCCCAGGGCAGCTGACTTATTGTGAAAAAAGCCGCGTTTTTAATGCACGTCTAAAACTGAGGAGGTCCTGCACCTGACGTAAGGCTGGCGGCAGGTTGTTCCAGAGCCGAGAGGCTACCACCTGAAAGGAGCGCCTGCCCAGGCGAGAGCGGGCAAACCTAGGGATCGGCAAGAGCAGCTGATTAGCAGACCTCAGACTTCTGGATGGAACATAGTGCTGGCATCTGTTTCTCAAATATAAGACCCCAGTGTATTGGAAGGCCTTATAAGCCAGCACCAGGGCTTTGAAATTTGTCCTCTTTCGTACCGAAAGCTAATGCAAGGACTTCACGTGAGGGGTCATGTGTGTCCTGTGGTCCACCATAAGTATGGCTCTTGCCACGGCATTTTGCACTACCTGTAGGCGGCCAAGAAGATAGTCAGTAAGGTCGACATAGTGAACATTCACATAGTCAAGGCGTGACAAAATCAGTGCTTGGACTACTGTTTTCCTGTGGGAAACCGGGAGTAGTGGGAGGAAGTTTCTCAACATTTTCAGTAGGCCAAAGCATGTGCCCGCCACAGCCTAGACCTGGGACTTCATGGACATGTCCGCGTCCATTTTCACCATGAGATTCTTAACAGTTGTGGCTAAGTTTGCAGGGGGGGACATATTCTGTGGCCACCATTTACGCCACTCCTCCCCCGGATTGTGACCGAAAAAGAAAATTTCTGATTTTTCAGAATTGCAGAGCAGTTGATTCTGTTTAAACCGCTCAAATACTGCCTTCAGGATTGATAAGGCCTGCCATAGGGGTGACTGATAGGTTTATATGTGCAGTGATAGGTGAGATATAGTGAACCTATATCTCAGTAAGGGGTGCATGCACCACCTTACCCAGGCTGCAGTAGCAGACCTGTGGTGTCATTTTGGAGGGCTTTCCAGGGGTGGCATAATACATGCCGCAGCCCCTGGTAGGCCTCTGGGGTACCTATGCCCTGGGTACATAGTATACCATATACTAGGGACTTATAAGGGCACTCCAGAATCCAATCTGTGGTGTACCTAAGGTACATGGAATCAATTTATAAGAGAAAGCAGATAGGCTGGGGACCTGACTAGCAGGCTCCCAGCCAAACTAAGTCAAAAACCATCAAAACACCAGGAAAAAAATGGGGGCAAGCATGCAGTCAGATTCCACCTTCCTACAGTCAGTACCTGGTGTACTGCTGTGTTTTGATCATATTCAAATATTTGTTTCTACCACACTTCAGAATTACAAAAAAATGTGCTTCATTTGTACTAATTCTGATATATTCTGAAACATCAGCACCGTGATTTTCTTTTTGGGTTGTGTGCTAGTAAAACGAACATCCTACGCCCTCTCCTCTCACATGGATACTCAGCAGGATTGTCACAAAATTGCTCTCACTTTGAAGTCAGGGAAAGAAAAGTAAACACCAAGCTCCATCGGAAGAGAGAGTCTGACGTTTGACCTCTGGCGGAAGAATACAAGAAACAAGGTTTGGGCAAATGGTGGGATGAACTCAAGCTTGGCAGCCTAAAGCAAACAAAGCCAGAAAATAGAAAGCAAGCAATGTGAGTTACAAAGTCAATGGTAAGCAACGGGCAGAATGCATTTCTAGGTCAGCTTCCTGAATGCCCCCAAGATGTCTTTAGAAAACCAGACAGCTGCACTGTCTTGTAGACTTAACCTGAAAACGTACAATCCCGTAATGCGTAAAGACGATACAGGGCAACAGCAACAACCGCCACTGTCCATCTCAACCACCTAGGTTCTCCACTCTCGGATCGTGTCTGACTATTCCAGAATTCCTGACCTCACACACATCATGGTTCCTGGAATGCTCGGATAAACATATGGCTAGTACCGAACACATGAGGAGAATATAACACATTTCCCTCCTTATATAATAATCGAAAGAAACAATACTAAGAATATATCAAACAAAAAATGAATAAAAACAAACATCAACAGAAAAATAGAAACAGTAAACAACCAACCTAACAACTGAACTTCACAATAAAAATAACTCAAGAAAGAACATATACCTTGGATTTAACTGGTGTACTCTTCTCACGTTGATGAGTCGTCCTCCAAGATGTCTTCCTGCAGTTGAACGGATTTCGACACAAGGAACGTGCTGCAATTGTTTTCTAGCCACCTTTATTTGAATAAAACAATGAAATTACTATTGCACTCTTTATTAAATAATGATAGTTTTTCAAAGTACTCAACGTCTGGGCGTTGTGTCTCAGCCTTTTCTCTACCTAGGAACTCTCAACTGAGTGTGGCATGGCTGCTGTCATCGGTTATGCGGCACACTCGGCGTGTTCACTTCACAATGTTTTGGTGGTTTTGTGGGTATTTGACATGTTGAATGCACAGAAATACCACACATGAGTGATGTTCTCATTAATCATTGATTTTGAATTTGTACATTGACTTGGAAAGTGCTTTCTCTACCCGGGATTTGTCTAGACCAGCTTCACAGTTTTCTCAGCTCATCACTGCACCTTATGAACACAGCGTGGGTAATATGTTTGATGAACAGCGTTATTCGCTCCTGTTTATTTATGTGAGTGATTGTTACCTGGTTATTTGTAGTACATCCCCCCAGATGAAGGACCTGAAAGGCCCGAAATGCATTGGGAATGTTTTTAGTACTTGAATCAACATCTACTAACATGTTGAAGACATACTGATGTTCCATAAGAAAAATATTTGAAAACATGAAAAAATGAAGATATTGTAAAAATAACTTTTTGATATGTTTATTCTTAAAGATATAACATTAAAATCAACACAAACTTGGTAGAGATGGTTCAGCATCTTTACTTTAGAGGAACAAGCCTGTGAGGCCATTTAAAGGCTGTGCGCCTAGAGACGTTTCTCAAATCGTTGAGAACCATCTCTTGACACATCAAGTTGAGAATACTCACTGCCTCCCATCTGGTCCTCCATGGGCTAAGTCTCAACTCATCCCACCTGGTTTTCCACAGTCATTTGTCCTGCAATACTCACTTTGACAAGCCGTTCACAGCTCCACCACCAACCATTATCAAATTTTCCAGCACATTCATCACACCTTACTTCCATTATTTTGTGTATTGGGCCATTTGTCAGATATCCCCTCATAATCAAAGCACCAGGCACACACTAAGTTCCCACTAGACAAGACTCTGCTTTTAGTCCTTTTCATCTCATCATATCAACCCTTACTTCTCATTTTGCTCATCAGAATTTTGTTTTGGAACCTGCAATGACCTTTCTATGCTCACTACCCAACATCACTCCAAAAATACCTTTGATCCTGCACAACATCTTTGGAAATAGTTTATCACATCCGACTCTGCCCCTAAGCACCACTCACGGTGTCACACCAGGCTCATTATGGGGTGTTTTACGATAATCCTACAGCATCATTCTGACAGAATCTGCCACACAAAGACCAGAATACCCTGCCCCTGATACATTCACTTACCATCCAGTTCATCCTTTCAGCATGATCATTACTTTGAGGATGATATAGGCTGTATCTCTTACCAGCATCTTCTAGGAACAACTTCATTCTTGGGTTCCGGAGAAGTGCTACTCGCCGAAAAGTGCATCAACACCTCATCAGGGGTAGCAAGCGCTATATTAATGCAAACTCTTCTCTCTTCCATCCCTCCACTATCCTTTTCAATCCAAATAACAGACTAACATGTTCACCGCACAAATTAATTTCATATTTCTCTAGACTAATTCACCACTAATCCTTTTGGGTTCTGAAGTAGCGTGCTACACGCTGAAAAAGCTCTTCGACGCCTCGTCAGGGGTAGTAAGCTCTATATAAATGCAATTACGATACAGTACAATTCAATATCATGTGAAGTAAACGGCACTCCATTGTTAGATAGAATTGCAGAGGGACTACCCTGTCTTGACAATATATTAGTAAAAAAGTCTATCGCACACTTGGTGTTGGGTTCTCTTACAAATCTCACTTCAAGCCATTTTGAAACATAATCCGCTACCTTAATCACATAAATTCGATGAGATTATAGAACATGAAATGGTCCTAAAATCCACACTCCGTTTTTCCCAAATTTTGTCAGGACAACCGACACCACTCCTGGGAGATTTTCTGCTTTGTAATCCCTTGTCATTGGTTTGCCATCACACACTTCTCGACTCAAAGGTCTTCATGCCAGTACATAGCAGGCTATCAGCAGCCCACTCTCAACCTCTCACAATATATTACATCTCTTTTCTCAAGTCCCTGTCCAGTTCCTCCCTTCATTCTTGCTCACTGACATGCTTGTCACCAAACCAACGCACACTCCTCATCCTCTTCTTCGTGTGTACCCAAACCTTCCTCAACCACTGGAAGACGCAAGAGACAATCGGCCTTCCTGTTCTTGCCACCAGGTAGATATTGAACTTTGAAATGATGTTCCAGTAACTTGGAACTAAGATGAATCAGCCTCGCAGTTGCTTTGGTAGAGTCTCCATTACAGCCACTCAACATAGGTATGAAAGGTTTGTGATCTGTACACAGAAGAATGTTGTTCCCCGGACATAAGGCTTGAGTTTCCCAACTACAAACGAGCATTTATTTTTTGATGACCGAGTATTGGCGTTCGTGAGGCTTTAATGTGTGTGATGCAAAGCATTGGTGTGATCATTGCTTCACACTTGTTGTGACAAAACAGCTCAAAGACCTACATTGCTGGCATCAACTGTGACACACAATCTTTTAACTGGAGCATAAAGACTTAACAATGGAGCACGCAAAAGAGAAAAAAGCACATTCCTGCTTATCATTCCAAACAAATTAAACATTCTACGTCAGCAACCTGTACATGGACGCAGCCACAGTGTCAACATTATCAATGAACTTCACGTAGAATTTCATTCCTATGAATGCCAAGAAATGGCCACGATTTCCTGGCGCTGGTGCTTGTTCTGTGGCCTCCTGGAGTCGTGGTCCAGGTATAAGCACGCTCCCAGTATTCATGCACCCCAAATATTCCACACAGGTTGTTCCAAGCACACCCATATCTTTTCTGAGCCTTACACCCTTTGCAATAAATGCTTCCAAAACAGCAGCCGACTGTTTAAAATGTTCTTCATTCTGGTCATACATCAACGCATCATCTTGGAATGCCAAGACCTCATCCAAACCGAGCTAAACTTGACCCACAAGAGGTTGAAAAACTGCTGCTGCAGACGCCAGTCCTCTGGCACCATAGACTTAGTCAATGTACCAACTCGAAACAGAAATGTAGTTGGACAGCAACCTATACACAACCCACTGAGTAGTGGTGAGCAGGAAGTGTTTACTGGTAACAATCAGTCCCACAAGATAAATTCAGGGACAACCACGGAACTCCTCACCCTCTTTCGTAAATGAGTAACACGGGGAAAACAACTCTAAGAAGCAGGATATATATATATTTAAAAAGTTAATTTATAAACCCAAGGAGTGCATAGAATGTGAATGGTAACCACACAGAATCTTAACTGTAAGGCAGCGAAGCATAATGAAGGGGTGACAGTGGACAGGGCAGCAGGCTGGGGAGAGTTGCCTGTGGATATCTGAACATTGAATATATCATCACGCCTTTAGGCGTGGCCATGAGCACTTCACACCATCCTTCTGTCTAAACCTCCAGGGCTGACCTTGACATTTCAAGTACCAGCTCAAGGTGCCCCTCTGCACCCTCTTGTACACAGACCCAGGTACATGCCTCTATGGCACCCGCTTGTTTTCACCTCCCAGCATTACAATGTTAATGTATGAGATCCATCTGGGACCCTTGCTATGTGTGATGTGGAACTCAGAAGGTGGTTTAATTGGGGAGTCAAGTGCCACTGTATGTGGGGTCCAGTCCATCCTTGACAAACCAGTGCTCCCAGTGTCGATGGGATATGATGTTAGGATGTGACGTCAACGCACCCTTAAAAAGCCTCCTCTTCAGGGCTGGCAGATCTGGTTAGCTTCTCCCAAGAGTGGTGAAAGGGTTCCAGAGTTGTGTGCCCATACCTCTGGTCAGGAAGGGAGGAGGCCATTGGCTAGCCAAGCCTGACCCCAATTAGGCTTTTTCCATCCTGGAGGCTGAGACACCACAGCTCGCGCAATGGAGGGAAAGAAACAGGACCTCAGACTGGCATGCCTGGTCACAATGACAGATTCCAACCCAGGAGGTCAGTGTCACCACTGTTCGCAATTTGGCGGGAAGTAAACAGGACCTTGGGCTGACACTCCTTGTTCTCACTCGCCCAGGAGGCGGAGACACCACGGCTTGCATCATTCTGCCGAATGAAGGAAGCCTAGGGCTGGCACACCTGGTCACAGTGATGCTTGCCCCACCCAGGTAGGATGACCAGGTTTTTAAAGCCAAAAAACAGGATAGGCCCTAGACACAGAGGTAGGACAATATGTTCTCACTGATGGAGACAACAGGACTACAGTGGCAGCATACAATGATAGAAGGACTACATGGACCTATGTCATGGTTCTATCACACAGACTGTAAGTAAAATGGGCGATCAAAGGCTGTGTGCTTTGTTCCATTCATAACATTTAGTCAATTCCGTATTCCAGGAGATAGCAGGTTTCCCCGTGGAACATGGATAGCACATTCAGTTTGGGTTTCTTCAAGTCCTGCGACTTGTAGTCTTTTATTTACATTGATAAAGTGGCATAAAACGATACAACCCAGACTGGTAAAGTAAACCTATGCTTTTCTGTGGAGAGTCGGCGGTGGAGGGATAGACATAAATCGTAAATGGGAATTATTTTCATTCCCTACACATATAACTAAAAAAAATGCAGGGCCCCGTTTACAATATCTCTACAACTATTAGAATTGTGTATAGCTCGCTGAGAGAGTTTTAGCCTAAAACACAAAACGATGTTGTTTGACCTTGAATAGCACTTCTCACTGACTCATCGACCCTGCTAGGATGAAGCTCAGAGAAAGGCCCCTGAGAAGATGCTTTGCCCGAGGCCTCCACCTCCGCTTAAATGCCCGTTGTGCTGTATTATGCAGCGACTCGGCCTCAGCAGTACACTTCTGTCTGTTGTGAACGTCAGCGGAAATATGAACGTGCATAATAGTTAACAAGCATTGGGAAAGCCAATAGGTCTCGTCTATGGGGGAGCTTTTGGCTTTGCCATTTTCTTTTAGCCATGTTGTGCAGAAGCACGGGTGAAATTTAGGATACTTATGGAAAAACAGCCATGTGACAGAGTCAGCTTTGACCACAGGGGGCAGTGAACCATTTTCCTAGTATGGGGTTATTCCCGGCTTGAGGCTTCAAGGAGGGGGTAGAGGTAAAGAGAGGTGAGTGTGACTTCAGTGTTCAGGGGTGGGTAGAGGTGAAGGGAGTTAGGGTGTCTTGAGGGTTCAGGAATGGATAGAGGTGAAGGGAGTTGAGGGTGACTTGAGGGTTCAGGGGTGGGTAGAGATGAAGGAAGTTAGGGTGACTTGAGGGTTCAGTAGTGGCGGAGGTGAAGCGAGTTAGGGTGACAGGAGGGCTCAGTAGTGGGTAGAGGTGAAGGGAGTTAGAGTGACTTGAGGGTTCAGGGGTGGTAGAGGTAAAAATAGGGGAGGGTGGCTTGAGGGCTCAGGGCTGGGTAGAGGTGAAGGGAGTGAGGGTGACTTGAGGGCTCAGAAGTGGGCAGAGGTGAAGGAGGTGAGGGGGACTGGAGGGTTCAGTAGTGGGAAGAGGTGAAGGGAGGTAGGGTGACTTGAGGGTTCAGGGGTGGGTAGAGGTAAAGAGAGGCAAGGGTGACTTGAGGGCTCAGGGTGTGTAGAGGTATAGGAAGGCAAGGGTCACTTGAGGGCTCAGGTGTGGGTAGAGCTATGGGGAGGTGATGGTGACTTGAGGGTTCAGAGGTGGTAGAGGTAAAAGGAGGGGGGAGTGACTTGAGTGCTCAGAGGTGGGTAGAGGTGAAGGGAGTTAGGGTGACTTGAGGGTTCAGGGGTGGGTAGAGGTTAGAGGAAGTGAGGGTTACTTGAGGGCCCAGGTGTGGGCAGAGGTGAAGGAGGTGAGGGTGACTGGAGGGCTCAGTAGTGGCGGAGGTGAAGCGAGTTAGGGTGACTTGAGGGTTGGTAGAGGTAAAAGTAGGGGAGTGTGACTTGAGGGCTCAGGGGTGGGTAGAGGTAAAGGAGGTGAGGGCGACTTGAGGGCTCAGGGGTGGAAGAGCTAAAGGAAGGGAGGGTGACTTGAAGGCTCAGGGGTGGGTAGAGGTGAAGGGAGTTAGGATGACTTGAGGGTTCAGGGGGTGGGTAGAGGTTAGAGGAAGTGAGGGTGACTTGAGGGCTCAGGGGTTGATAGAGGTAAAAGGAGGTGAGGGTGACGAGTGCTCAGAGGTGGGCAGAGGTGAAGGAGGTGAGGGTGACAGGAGGGCTCAGTAGTGGGTAGAGGTGAAGGGAGTTAGGGTGACTTGAGGGTTCAGGGGTGGTAGAGGTAAAAGTAGGGGAGGGTGGCTTGAGGGCTCAGGGCTGGGTAGAGGTGAAGGGAGTGAGGGTGACTTGAGGGCTCAGAAGTGGGCAGAGGTGAAGGAGGTGAGGGGGACTGGAGGGCTCAGTAGTGGGAAGAGGTGAAGGGAGGTAGGGTGACTTGAGGGTTCAGGGGTGGGTAGAGGTAAAGAGAGGCAAGGGTGACTTGAGGGCTCAGGGTGTGTAGAGGTATAGGAAGGCAAGGGTCACTTGAGGGCTCAGGTGTGGGTAGAGCTATGGGGAGGTGATGGTGACTTGAGGGTTCAGAGGTGGTAGAGGTAAAAGGAGGGGGGAGTGACTTGAGTGCTCAGAGGTGGGTAGAGGTGAAGGGAGTTAGGGTGACTTGAGGGTTCAGGGGTGGGTAGAGGTTAGAGGAAGTGAGGGTTACGTGAGGGCCCAGGTGTGGGCAGAGGTGAAGGAGGTGAGGGTGACTGGAGGGCTCAGTAGTGGCGGAGGTGAAGCGAGTTAGGGTGACTTGAGGGTTGGTAGAGGTAAAAGTAGGGGAGTGTGACTTGAGGGCTCAGGGGTGGGTAGAGGTAAAGGAGGTGAGGGCGACTTGAGGGCTCAGGGGTGGAAGAGCTAAAGGAAGGGAGGGTGACTTGAAGGCTCAGGGGTGGGTAGAGGTGAAGGGAGTTAGGATGACTTGAGGGTTCAGGGGGTGGGTAGAGGTTAGAGGAAGTGAGGGTGACTTGAGGGCTCAGGGGTTGATAGAGGTAAAAGGAGGTGAGGGTGACGAGTGCTCAGAGGTGGGCAGAGGTGAAGGAGGTGAGGGTGACAGGAGGGCTCAGTAGTGGGTAGAGGTGAAGGGAGTTAGGGTGACTTGAGGGTTCAGGGGTGGTAGAGGTAAAAGTAGGGGAGGGTGGCTTGAGGGCTCAGGGCTGGGTAGAGGTGAAGGGAGTGAGGGTGACTTGAGGGCTCAGAAGTGGGCAGAGGTGAAGGAGGTGAGGGGGACTGGAGGGCTCAGTAGTGGGAAGAGGTGAAGGGAGGTAGGGTGACTTGAGGGTTCAGGGGTGGGTAGAGGTAAAGAGAGGCAAGGGTGACTTGAGGGCTCAGGGGTGGGTAGAGGTGAAGGGAGTTAGGGTGACTTGAGGATTCAGGGGTGGGTAGAGGTGAAGGGAGTTAGGGTGACTTGAGGGCTCAGGGGTGGGTAGAGGTGAAGGGAGTTAGGGTGACTTGAGGGTTCAGGGGTGGGTAGAGGTGAAGGGAGTTAGGGTGACTTGAGGGCTCAGGGGTGGGTAGAGGTATAGGGAGGCAAGGGTCACTTGAGGGCTCAGGTGTGGGAAGAGCTAAGGGGAGGTGAGGGTGGCTTGAGGGTTCAGAGGTGGTAGAGGTAAAAGGAGTGGAGGTTGACTTGAGGGCTCAGGGGTGGGTAGAGGTGAAGGGAATTAGGGTGACTTGAGGGCTCAGAAGTGGGCAGAGGTGAAGGAGGTGAGGGGGACTGGAGGGCTCAGTAGTGGGGAGAGGTGAAGGGAGGTAGGGTGACTTGAGGGTTCAGGGGTGGGTAGAGGTAAAGAGAGGCAAGGGTGACTTGAGGGCTCAGGGGTGGGTAGAGGTGAAGGGAGTTAGGGTGCCTTGAGGATTCAGGGGTGAGTAGAGGTGAAGGGAGTTAGGGTGACTTGAGGGCTCAGGGGTGGGTAGAGGTGAAGGGAGTTAGGGTGACTTGAGGGTTCAGGGGTGGGTAGAGGTGAAGGGAGTTAGGGTGACTTGAGGGCTCAGGGGTGGGTAGAGGTATAGGGAGGCAAGGGTCACTTGAGGGCTCAGGTGTGGGAAGAGCTAAGGGGAGGTGAGGGTGGTTTGAGGGTTCAGAGGTGGTAGAGGTAAAAGGAGTGGAGGGTGACTTGAGGGCTCAGGGGTGGGTAGAGGTGAAGGGAGTTAGGGTAACTTGAGGGCTCAGGGGTGGGTAGAGGTAAAGGGAGAGGAGGGTGACCTGATGGTTCAGGGTTGGGTAGAGGTAAAAGGAGGGGAGGGTGACTTGAGGGCTCAGGGGTGGTAGAGGTAAAGGTAAAGGGAGGTGCGGGTGACTTGAGGACTCTGGGATGGGTAGAGGTAAAGGGAGTTAAGGTGACTTGAGGGTTCAGGGGTGGGTAGAGGTGGGTAGAGGTGAAGGGAGTAAGGGTGACTTGAGGGCTCAGGGGTTGGTAGAGGTAAGAGGAGGTGAGGGTGACTTGAGTGCTCAGGGGTGGGCAGAGGTGAAGGAGGTGAGGGTGACCTGAGGGCTCAGGGGTGGGCAGAGGTGAAGGAGGTGAGGGTGACTTGAGGGCTCAGGGGTGGGTAGAGGTGAAGGAGGGGAGGGTGACTTGAGGCTTGAGGGGCGGGTAGAGGTGAAGGAGGGAAGGGTGACTTGAGGGTTGTGGGGTGGTTAGAAGTAAAGGGTGGCAAGGGTTTAGGGGTGGTAGAGGTAAAGGGAGGTGACAGTGACTTTAGGGCTCAGGGGTGGGTATAGGTGAGGGGATTTAGGGTGACTTGAGGGCTCAGGGGAGGGTAGAGTTAAGGGGAGGTGAGGGTGACACTCAGGCTCAGAGGGCACAGAGGTAAAGAAAGGTAGGGTAACTTGAGGGTTGTGGGGTGGGTAAAGGTAAAAGGAGGGGAGGGTGACTTGAGGGTTCAGGGGTGGGTAGAGGTGAATGGAGTTAGGGTGACTTGAGGGCTCAGTGGTGGGTAGAGGTGAAGGGAGTTAGGGTGTATTGAGGGCTCAGGGGTGGGTAGAGATAAAAGGATGGTAGGGTGATCTGAGGGCTCAGGGTGGGTAGAGGTGAAGGAGGTGCGGGTGACTTGAGGGTTCAGGGGTGGGCAGACGTGAAGAGAGTTAGGGTGACTTGAGGGCTCAGGGGTAGGTAGAGGTGAAAGGAGTTAGGGTGTCTTGAGGGCTCAGGGATTGGTAGAGATAAAAGGATGGTAGGGTGACTTGAGGGTTCAGGTGTGGGTAGGGGTAAAAGGAGGGGAGTGTGACTTGAGGGCTCAGAGGTGGGTAGAGGTGAAGGAGGTGAGAGGGACTTGAGGGCTCAGGGGTAGGTAGAGGTGAAGGGAGTTAGGGTGACTTGAGGGCTCAGGGGTGGTAAAGGTAAAAGGAGGGGAGTGTGACTTGAGGGCTCAGGGGTGGGTAGAGGTGAAGGTAGCGGTGGGTGACTTAAGAGTTCAGGGTGGGTAGAGGTTAAAGGAGGCAAGGGTGACTTGAGGTCTCAGGGGTAGGTAGAGGTGAACGGAGTTAGGGTGACTTGAGGGCTCAGTGGTGGGTAGAGGTGAAGGGAGTTAGGGTGACTTGAGGGTTCAGGGGTGGGTAGGGGTAAAAGGAGGGGAGGGTGACTTGAGGGCTCAGGGGTGGGTAGAGGTGAAGGGAGTTAGGGTGACTTGAGGGTTCAGGGGTGGGTAGGGGTAAAAGGAGGGGAGGGTGACTTGAGGGCTCGGTGGGTAGAGGTGAAGGGAGTTAGGGTAACTTGAGGGTTCAGGGGTGGGTAGGGGTAAAAGGAGGGGAGGGTGACTTGAGGGCTCAGGGGTGGGTAGAGGTTGAAGGAGGCAAGGGTGACTTGATTGGATAGCACCATATGGTACAGCGTGTGATTGATGTACGGTATGGTATGATTGTGCAGGTATCGTATGGTATGGTATGTTATGGTTTGTTACTGTATAATACTGTATGTTATGGTCTGTTATTGTATAGCGTGGTATAATACGGTATGAGCTGTCATATTGTAGTGTATGGCATGTTGTTGTGTAGTATGGTATGGTAGGTTACAGAATGGTTTGTTAGCGTATGATGTGTTTTTTTATTGTATAGTATGGTATGGTATGGTGTGGTATATCTTGGCCTGTTATTGTATAGTATATTATGATATGAGTATTTTATGGAGTTTTTGAGGCAAACAACCTATCAACCGCACACAGCACACATACAAATGCATTTACGCAAACACTGATATCGGTAGTGGGACAATTTAAAAACATGCAACTTGCGTTGACTTTCCCAATGGGAAGGAAGGCAGATTTACAAGGAATGCGAACAAAATGAGAACGAGTCATAAACAAACACACTATCAGATAATGCTGCAACATGTTAGATTTTTCTTTTTTTTATATAAACAATAGATTGTCGCATGAGACAACGCATGCATTCTGTCTCAGGCGAGACCTAACAATTGTGCACACTCACATTTAGCTCAACTCTCTCTTCAATCACACAATACCAGTTACGTCTGCTGATAGCATGTGTCGTCTCATTAGCACAGACAGTGTAAAAGAAGTGTGATGCACCCTACCTTTTGTGAATACTAGGACATGTTTTTAATTTGATTAAATATGTTGATATGCTGAAGCTGGTACAATCTTGGAAAAACAGTGACGTCTGGTCACTCTACAACAAGCCAGGAGACAGTGCTTAATATGAGCCGGTGGTTTCCCGTGCTCGGCACTAGCTCTTAATTGTCAACAACAGAGTTTGACAGTCTGCCACAAGATGGCGCTGTCTGGCCACTTCAGACATTACCACAACAATAGTTAATTATAAATTCTATATATATTAAAAATGACTATTTCCTGCTGCCCAAGCCATTCTTTTAGCTGTGGGTGCCTACAAAAGTCCGAACTGTCACACTTTGTAGGAGTGTGATGGTTAGTAGTGGTGCTGATTCTGTCATTGGCAGCATGGCAGGGGCAATGTGTGGTGCAAGCTGCAGTGGCCTCCTGACGAGAGCCCTGGCACATCTTTTCTTTTTTTTTTTTTTACAAATTAAGCACTGCCAGGAGAGCAGAGGCACCACAGCCCCGCACCGTAGAAGGAAGAAAGCCGGGGCTCGGCCTGCCGCGTGCAGTGCAGCCAGCCACGCAGCCGCATCGCGCAGGTAGAGGACCCGGCGATGGCGTTTTACTGCAGATTAATGGAGGGGTCGCGCACGGCCCACTTGTGACGAGCAGAACACAAGCGCGTACAGAGACGGAATCTGGGGCGAATTGTAACAAGACGGAGCAGCGGCTCTCTGGCGATAATGAGCAGATGCCTCTAGATGCATCATCACCCCCAGAGGGAGAGAGGACAGAACGAGAAAGAGGCTGCCCACGGGAAGAAATAACAAGCATTTGCAATGCAATAGGTCTTGCATTTGCAAGAGCTGAAGCTATTGGCATTGTAAATGACAATGCCTTTTATTTATCTGTTTTGATAATTAACAAATAAATAAAAGGCATTGTCATTTACAATGCCAATAGCTCAAACTCTTGTAAATGCGAGACCTATTTAATTTCAAAGAAGTGGCCACCATTGTCCCGGCTCCTTGCAAAGTAAAAGCTTGCAAGGTGCGCTGAATGTTGCAGGAAAGCATGTCATGCCTGCAGTTGGAGAAACTCATTAAAGAAAATAGTGCTTACAGAATACATAAGACGTACCGTGTAACAACAGAAGTAAAAGGCCCAGTGCTCATGGGAGGTTACAAACGAAGACAAGGCGGTACTAAGGAGGGACTAACAAGCCTATTAACAAATCAGAAGCCAGCATTTCGGAAGGACAATGGCACAAGCCAATGAAAAATATGGGTGGGGAGTGGGCGGAGCTTCAAGTCCATATTCGAATACAGCATGCCTCGCAGAGCAGCGCGTGCACTACCCAGGCTCAACCTAATAGCATGCTAGTACCGGGCAATGCCAAGGCAGGCAGTGTGACCACCATACACAAGTGGCAAAGGTGGCTGAGAGCCAAACAGCCTGCCAGGAGGGCACTGACACAGAACTGGACAGGCTGGAAAGGAACTGGGGAGATTTCCTGACAGGCCGCAGCTTCTGAAAGGCTAGCAGGGCTGGGGTCGAGTCAGCTGCATGCTAATAATTACAGGTCTGAAGAGCCTCGTCACTGGTATCAATGCACTATATAAAGGCCAATAGAGTGGAATGATTATAGATATCCGAATTGGCAGCCCAGAGCTTGTAAAAGGCCAGTGAAACTGCGGCAGAGTGTGTGACATGTCAGAAATTAAAGACTGACAAATAGACTGGGGCTGCGGAAAAGTCTGCGGGGGCAGCCCCATGTCAGAAAGGACAGGTCTACAAGAAAGCTGGACATAGTCATTCAACTGTCAAAGCCTGCGGGGCAGCCCCATGTCTGAAAGGACAGATCTACAAGGTGGCTGGGGGTTAATTCATCTGTCAAACAGTGTACTACGTGAATTCATAAAAAATCTAAATATTAGAAACCCATTTCTTGTAACCCACATAATAAAAAAACATTTAGTGGAAAAACTAATAAAAATACAATTTCATCAAGAATAAAAGAAAAAGGAAACAAAGAATAGTTAAAAAAACATATTACTATTAATTTACACAAAAAAATTGAAAAAATATATTTTCAAAAGAAAGAAATGTGGGTCCTGGAGGGGAGGCTTGGTAAGGGCTCGGGCCTTATTCATCGTTGAGGTGGCGACAGTGCTCTGGCGTTCAGTGGCAGAGACTGAGTGGGTGTTGGCACTGTTGGGTGGGTAGCTTTCAAGGCGAGGGGAAGGAATTTGCATTTTACTCTTGGATCGGGCAAGCAGTCCGTGTTGGTGATCGGTAGCCCTTGTGGCACATGTAATAACGTGATCTGGGGGGGTGGTGGGGGCAAGAAGACTGCCTAACTATAACTAGCCCACCTCTCCATCACTAGGGTGTTTCTGAGAGGGGCTCTGGCTAGAAAGGGGAGTCTCGGCTACTGTTGTGGACTTCGAGAGTCTAAACTCTGGCTTCCAAGGTGTGAAAAAGATACAGGACTCCAACCCGAAGCTGGAAGTGAAGTCCGTGCCAGGGTTTATATCATAACATGTGTATTTGTAAAGCGCACGTTCACCCGCAGGCTTCTTGGCGTTGAATAACAGTTGTTTAAGGATGGTAAAGAGGCTAGGGCGTCTGAGTGGGATGCTGGCAGGAACAGTTACAGAGTTTTCTAGGTAGAAAATTAATGAGGTTTTGCAGGAGTTGTTAGATGTTGGATATGGGTTTGTGATTTAATCTACGGGCAAAGGTGGAAAAGTTGGAAAAAATGTGCATATTGTTAGCAGCATAGGTGATAGGGGAATTGGAAAGAGAAGAAAACCAGTGCAGAAAGACAGCCTTGGGCACAGGACAGACACCTGGGCACTCACCTGTAGAGGGGTGAATGAAGAAGAGAGAAGAGCCAGAGAATGGTCCATTCTGGAGGGATCAAGGGAGCTGACGCAGCGGCGTAGCGAAAGTTCAGGGGCCCCCCTGCAAGTTACACGGAGGGGCCTCCTCTCCAGATTTAATCCAGAGCTCTCAGGCCTGAGTACTGTGTTGAGGGGGCCCCCTGCAGCTCGCCCCCCCCCCCACCGTGGGGCCTGTGTTACGCCCTTGAGCTGACGAGGCATGCGCTGGCAATGCCCAGCAAGAGAGGGGATGCTCGCATGTTGGTGCGGCCGGTTCTATAGTCAACAGTATCCCCGGATGCAACATCTGAGGAGGGTAGGGACAGAGAAGACGTATTATAATGGGCAGGAGTGATATATTTAGACAATGAGTAGAGAGTGGCCTCCATGAAACACAATTTACAGATCCAAACAGGAGAAGGTGCAGTGAATGGCCGGATGAGATCTGGGGCCTCATTTGTAAGGAACTGGTGTAGGGCAGCACCACAAGTCTCTACACCAATGTGAAAGCGCTGCAATGCGCAGTATTAATGAAATACGGTGCGTTCCTGTCCTTTCCTCATGCGCTGGCGCACAGTTTCCTGGCTAGTGCTAACGGTGCACGGGTGCCTCAGTTGCAGGCAGAATTGTTTTTATGCAGGAAGGGGCACCTTCCCGCAGAACAAGAATCCCCAGTGGTGCTTTCCTCTTGCAGCACACGTGGAAAGAGAGAAAAAATGAGGCAAAATAAAAATATTTCTCCTCGTTACGCCTGCTCAGGTGAGGAGTAAGGTTTTGGCCCGGCCCCAGATTTGCGTGATTAAGTAAATCTGCGGAACGATCACAATCTGTGTGCGCTGCGTGGGAAGAACCACTGCAACGCCCACGGAAGGCCTCCCTGGCGCAGAGTAAGGCAACGCAGTGCCGTGTCCTACTCCATATCTAGGAGGCCATGCAGAGCCACGCAGGGGGGCTTTGCGGCACCTCATAGATTTCATTGAGAGGCTTATGCCACCAGAGTGCCCAAAAAAGTGACGCTCAACCCTCTCTGAAATATGCCCCATTGATGTTAGTTGGTGAACACTAGTAAGACCGGACACTGGCTTTGGCAGAGGGTGCAGTGAATGGATTTTCTGCGCACTTTGAGAACTTGGGGTGCTGTAAGACCGGATGTTAGCAGGACCAGAGGGTGCCGTGAATGGCGTGTAAGTTGGTGAACGCTAGCTTTTCTAGGCACCTTGCAAAGTTCGGACGCTGTAAAGCCGGGTGCGCAGTGAATGGTTAATTGAGATCTAGGGTGCAAGTTGGTGAACACTAGCTTTTCTAGGCACTTTGAAAAGTTTGGGCGCTGTGTGATCAGACGTGAGCAGAGGGTGCACTGGTTGGTTAAGTTCAAGGATGTAAGATTAAGCGCTAGCTGCTCTAAGCACCTTGAAGAGAAGGCGGTTGTAAGACTGGACGTTAGCGTGAGTCTGTTGCTTGCGAGTAATGGCCTCACCACGGTGGAATGGAATCATTTTGAGTTGATGTCAGAAGGGAACATTAAGTAGCCAAGAGAGCACTTTAAAGCCACAATAGGCCAAGGGAAAAGTAACTTTTATAAACGGGGACTAGGGAAAGTCGGAGAGCCACAAGACTAATTAGTTTATTTGAGTATAGGAGTGTTCACGAAGTGGAGGCGGGAGGGGGGTGGGATGAGGGAAGTGGGGGGGGGATGATTCTGGAATGGTTTGGAGTGCATGAACAAATGAAGGTGGGAGTGGAAGTAAAAATGTTGATGACTAGAGAAGAAGATGGCGGGAGATGGCTGGAAGTTAAGATGTGGGGCACAGATGAGGTCAGAGGTCGTGCGGCCTTCACTAGACACAGACATGCCCCACCCAGATGTACGGATTCATATTTGTGTTAACAGAAGAGCTCTGAAGTGGCCACAAGCAACACGTTTCGCTCTAAATAAACACCGTGAACAGCCAGCATCGGTAAGGCCAATAGGCTGCGCCTTTTAGAGCTATCATGTTTGCCAATGCTTTTTTGCTGATGCTAAGCAGAATCTGAAAAAAGAACACAGGAAGGAAAAAACAGGCGGAATGACATGGAAGTATGCATGAGCACGTATTCATCGTGAAGCTGCTGCCGGCCATGTAATTCCACAGGCACATACATGCGGATAGCTATGCCCCCACATGCATCACTCTACATGCGTGCACCCACACGATGATGCAAGTATTTTTTTTTTAAATTATTTATCGAAAATAGATCAGCCCGGCGGAAAACGGGTTCTGCCGGGTCCTCCCAAAAAATGAGAACGAAAATAATTTTATTTTTAAGACCACAAGGATGAGGAGAAATGGAGGGTCAGGTGGGAGAAGCAACGGGGAGTGGGATGGGGAGCGAGAGGTGAGCTTTGGGCTGAGGGAATAAAAAAGTAAGACGGGGATGGGGGCAGGAGAGAGCAACACGGAGCTTGTGAAATGGGGGTGGGTATTGCCGCGCATGAGGGAGAGGGTAAGTGGGGAGCACGTGGGGCAGGGGGACAGTGGCATAGCTAGACCTACTGCTGCCTGGTGCAGGTAAAAGTATGGGGGGCAGGGGGTGGCGGCCATTTTGTTCCCGGGGGGAGGGGGGGGGGATGGTGGTAGTCGACAGACCCAGCAGCGGCTGGCACAGGTAAACTTAGATGATGCGGGTAGAGGGCGACCTGACAATAGAAACTTAAAACAACACCTAAAGGCAACCAGTGTTGTACAGAGTGTTGTGTACGAGTCGTTTACATTTCATTACATTAAGGTGCATATTTAACGAGCAATCCAGACCAGAACCACCTAGAGTTTTACTTATTTATTGGTGCGAACCGGAGGCCTCCGCCCTCGCCCCAGCTATCCCGTCATATGTGACCTGTGGGTGTGTGTGGTCAGACATTGGCTGGACTTGTGTTTGATCGCTGGGACAATGGTGCCTGGGTGCTCCACGGGTGGTGTTTCGTGGGCACGTGGAAGGATGCGAGGCCGGTCTCACTGTCCCTGCCTTTTCGGCATCGGTCGTCGTGATCCTGTGACTCCATGGTTCATGGCCATAGTCTTTCCACTTCTGGGCTCTTCCAAAACTATGAGACCCAAAGGGATTCATTTGTCCTAAACTGCAGTGCCGAGTCTATGCACTGATGAGCCAGATGGATGCCCAGGACCTGAACCAATGCGCCCGTGACGCGGAGCCTTATGGTAAATGTACAGCAGTATTATACGATCTTTCGTTCTAGGACCTATCCGTACCAGGTCTACTTGTGACCGAAGGATGCCCTGCTGCTGCTCGTGCGGTACCTCTTCTGCCTTTAGAGAAGCTTGCTGTGCTTAGGCTTATGCAGATCCCATGCACTGTATCAGGAAGCCTGCACTACTGCTGCTGCAATGCTGCTGCTTGAAGTGGTACCTTTTCTTTGTGTATGTGTGTGCGAGGAAAGAGTGCATTTCTGCAGCTTGAGCTGTTCCTGGTCCGTGTGTGAAGGAAGCTTGCACTGCTGCTGCTTGAACTGGTACCTTTTCTGTGTGAATGTGTGTGCATGTGTCAGGAAAGAGTACATAGCTACAGCTTATGCTTTTCCTGGTCGGTGTCTGAGGGAAGCTTGCACATCTGTTGCATGTGCAGTATCTGCAGTGTGCACGAGGGAAGCTTGCACTGCACTGCTGCTTCTTAAGCATTGCTCACTCAGAGTATTTGGGATGTTTGCACTGCTGTTGTCTACATTGGTACCTGTCATCCTGCCTTGTGTGTGTGAGGGATGTGTACACTGCTGAACCTGCTCTCTGTGTGAGAGAACACTTTCTCTGCTGCTGTGTCCACTTAATCAGGGATACATTCACTGCACATGTTCTGTGTGTGTGTTATTCTGTAGGAGTGAGTGTAGTGGAGGGAGCTTTTCCTAATGTGGTTACTGGTGTGCTTGCTCTGCTCCTAAGGTTGACAGACACATCTGTTGCCTGTGGTGTACCTCCACATTCTGTGTGTGAGCAAAGCTACATTTACTGCTGCCTGTGTCGAGCCCACTCTCTGTAAGAATAAAGCCTGCCTTGATGCTGTTTTGGAGGGAATAGAAGCCTGTACTGCTGCTGTGTATGCTGCACCAGCTTGCTTTCTTGATCTATCTGTGAGATGCTTGAGCTGTGTGTGTTTTGTGTGTGAGTGAAGCCTGCACTGCTGTTGTCTGAGATGTTCTTGTTCTGTGTGTCTGCAATGGAATGTTGTCCTGCTGTCAGTGCTTAATTAAAACCAGTGGATGCAGGTGGGGCCCACCAACACTCATTTTTGGGGCCATAACTTATTTTTACACATCAGACCTTGATCCAGATCAAGAGAGCTGCAAAACACAAAGAGTGGAAAGAAAGAGGAAAAGAAAGATGGAAAAACAGTGACTAGCAGGGATGAAACACAAAGACCCTGAAAGAGAGAGATAAAGGGCCTGCTGGTGTATGAAAGAGGTATGAGGTGGAATCAGGACTACAGAGCTTGGTCTTCGGCCTTGATTTCAGACCCCCTGACATTTGAGAGCACTGACTACTGACCTCTGAGTAAAGCTTTGGGACCCGGCTCTTAATCATTTACAAATTAAGCCCAGTTGCTACTAATGCTTTGCATGGTCTCTTTGGCCTTCAATACCTGTGCTGCATCTGTTCTGTGCCCGAGTGATCTCTGCTCAAGCAGGGTTGCATCTATTCTGTAAGAGTCCTAAAGATAACCGCTCTGAGCCTGCTCTGTGGGTAAAAGTAAAGTTTGCACTGCCTGTGCTGGATTGGCTCAGTATGGAACACAATCCTTATACACCTGATGCCTGTGCTCTACCTGTTCAGTGTGAGAGTGAAGCTTGCACTGCTGTCCATCCGTTATCTACTCTGTAGGTGAGAGGAGCTTGCACAAGTGCTGTGTTGCACCTCTCTGTGTTTGGAGAAGTCTAGCACTGCAGTTCCTGCACCTCCTGCGGTATCTCTGTGTCAGCAACACTTGCACTGCACCAGCCGGTGTGGTATCAGATCTATGTGTTTAATGGAACCTTTCATTCCAACTGACTATACTGTATCTGCTGTGTGTTAGAAGCTTGCACTGCTGCACGTCATACTTGTTCTCTGTCCCGAAGGCCTTTAGTGCAGCCGCCTATGTACTTGCTCTATGTGTGTGAGGAAACATGCTCTGCTGCTTGGGTACTTGTTGCATGTCTGCAGGAGTCTTTCATTGTTGCTGCCAGTGCTGTTCTAATGCCAATGCTATAGTAGTTCTGTATGTGAGGGAAGCATACACTGCTGCTTCTAGAGTTCTCCCTGTGTATGAGGGAAGCTTGTTCTTCTAATGCCGGAGCTGTACTTGTTCTGTACAGGAGGGAAGCTTGCTCTTCTAATGCCTGCGCTGTACTTGTTCTGTACAGGAGGGAAGCTTGCTCTTCTAATGCCTGCGCTGTACTTGTTCTGTACAGGAGGGAAGCTTGCTCTTCTAATGCCGGTGCAGTACTAGTTCTGTATATGAGGGAAGCTTGCTTTTCTAATGCCGGCACTGTACATGAGGGAAGGTTGCACTTCTAATGTTGTAGCTGTACTAGTTCTGTATAAGAGGGTAGCTTGCACTTCTAATGCCAGTGCTGTACTAGTTCTGTACATGCAGGACACATGCACTGCTGCTTCTAGACCTCTCCCTGTGTATGATGGAAGCTTGCTGTTCTAATGCTGGCACTGTGATAGCTCTGCATATGAGGGAAGCTTGCACTTTTAATGCTAGTTCTGAGTTGTTAGTGTGTGTGAGCTTCTTTCCAGCCACCTATCTTGTACGTGCTCGGTGTGCGGGGCATGCCTAAATTCAGAGGCACAACTAGAGCCAAATTTCGGTCGTGAGGGGGTGGGAGTAAGAAAAAATTTAGGGGGTGGCTGACTCTTCCAGCAATATGCAGAGGGGAAATCCAGGGTCTCTAGGAAGGGGTGAAAACAACAACAAAGCCTCATTAACAAGCAAATGGTCTTAAAGACCTGCTAAGTACTCGGGTGTGTACTTGTTCTATGCCGAGGAAGCCTGCATTGCTGTTGCCTTGCTGCATCTTCCCTGTTTCTGCATATGTGGCCGAAGCTTGTACCAAACCGGGGCATGGCGCAGGAGGGCGGTGAGGGGTGCGCACGTGGGCGCTCGCGCGCAGGTCCTCGCATTAACAGCAGGCATACGCATGTTACTTCAGCCCGCACGCGCACGCCTTGTAAAAGCGCTGACACGCGCATATTTAAATGAGACGCGATGATTCCGGACTTGGAGTTACCAGAGCATGAAAAGTTTCCCAAGCGGCCTGAGAGGCGAGTTCACCGCTTGACAAACAGACGCCAGGGCACCCGGTGCCAGGGCCCAGAGGTGCGTCATCCCCGCTCTGCCCTCAGCTGCCACCGCCGCGGAGTGCCACCCCCGGCAGCATGCATTCAGTGCACTGCACTGGCTCTGAGCCGCCCTCCCGGTGAGGGCGGAGCGCCCTTTACACCCCGTGCTCTCTCAACCTTTCTCTCCTCTCCTTTCTCTTTACCCCTGCTTCGTTCTCTTTACCCCCTTTCTCTTTCTCCCCTCTCTGTCTCTCTATCATCCCCGTTCTCTCTGTGTCTCACCTTCTCTGTTCCCTCCTCCAAGTGAGGACAAGCCCTCCTTCGCCCCATGGCTCCAGTGACATCTCTCTCTCCACTTCTCTCCTTCTCACCTTTCTCTCTTCCTCTGTTTATCTCTTTTGTCCTCCCTCTTTCCACCCTTCTCTATTTCTTCCTTCCTGTCTCTCTATCGTTCTCTTCGCTCTTCATTTTTCCGTCTCCACTTCGCTCTCCCCCTCCCAGTGAAGGCCATGATGTCTCAGGATGCCTTGAGTCACATCTGTACTCTCTCTGTGTACTTCTCTCCTCCGTCGCTCCGCCCCGCCCTCTATACCCACTTTTACTCTGCTTCAGCATCTCGGTTCTTCGCTCTCTCTTTCACCCTATATGCCTCTCAGTCATTCTTTCTTCTCTCTCTTCTTCTCCTGGTGAGGACCAGGGCTCCTCCATCACTCTCCCCAACTTCCCTCTCTCTCTTTTCCCATTTTCTCTTTTTCCCTTTCTATCATTCGCTTTCTCTCTGTCACCACTCCACTCTCCCCTCTGTTTACTTCTTCTGTTCTTCCTCCCATTTCTTTCTAGATCTCTTTCTCTTCGCCCTCTTTCTCTATCATTCTCTTTCTCTCCACTTCTGTCTCCACTCGGTTGCTCCCTCTATCACTGTTTCTCTATTTTTCCTTCTCTCCCTTTGCTTCAGTTGCTCTCATCCTCATCTCTTGTTCTTCATCCCCTTTCTCTGTTCTCCTCTTCGTCTCTTCTTCTGTCTTCCCGACATTTCCACTCCTCCCAGTGAAGGCCAGGTTGCCTTCTGTCGTGTCTCCCCTCCTTTTGCTCCCAGGGATGCTGAAAATTTTTCAAAGTGGGGGTGCTGGCATCAACGTTACGTCACTGAAGTCATAGGGATTGTGAAAAATCCAAGTGTCACACAAAAAATAAGTGTAGCAAATGAGTCACGCCCATTCACAAGGAGAGGAGTAAGGGTGTGGTATGCAGCCGATGGTGTATTTTGGAGCACACTGTCACAAATCTATAGCTACAACGTACTGAAAATTAGGATGTATACACGGACGTCCTTCGCCGCTGCTCGGCACGGCACAGGAGCCGCCTTACTATCTGAACTGTACCTGGATCCAGGAGGGTACAGTTGTTCGACAGTACAAATACGATATACAATCCTTCCTCTACACTTGTACCACGACCTACTACGCCCAAGATCTTTACACACACTTGAAGCCCTGATGAAGTCCACACCTGTTGGACGAAACGCGTCGGCTGTTTGGCTGTTGTTTTTAAAGAACAAGAAGAATAAAGATTGACTTTTGTAATCTCCACAGTGGATGGACTAAATCATTTTTCTATGTTGGTGGTGCACTCCACATTTGTGCTGAACTAAAACAAGGTGTGGTAGCACGCTGTTGTTTACAGAGACCACTTTTTTTTATTGAAATGGCTAGAAATTGTGCAGGACATGCAGTTTTACTGCAAATCCATATAGCGCACAAATGATAACTCTAGAATATCAGATTGCAG
Organism: Triturus cristatus; assembly: GCF_964204655.1. Lineage (NCBI taxonomy): Eukaryota > Metazoa > Chordata > Amphibia > Caudata > Salamandridae > Triturus > Triturus cristatus. The sequence continues at coordinate 1,193,288,530 of NC_140593.1, forward strand.
AAATTATTTACCATTTGCACACCACCAAGTAAGGGTTTTGTTTTTCTTTTCACCCTATTAAAATCTTTCTTTTCATCACTCTTTGGAATTACAAACTTTGGCTTAATTTGAGCTTTCCTACCTGCAGATATATTTTGAAAATATTTGTACAGTCATTTAAATCCTATCTTTTCACACCCCCTGTACCCCAGTAAGAATGTCAAATAGTGGACTTTACAAAATACTCTCACTTTGCAGCCAGAGAAAGAGAAATAAACACCAATCTCCATGTTAAAAGAATAAGCAGCAATTACTCAGAAGACACAGCCTATTTGACCTCTGTCTTTGAATACAGCAAATGTGGCAAGATAAAAACATAATTTGAAGGCATCTTTATTGCTCATTCGCCTTCCGAACTCCACCGTGGTTATTTTGGAGGTGCTGCAGCACCCCCAGTGCCTCTAATTCCAGTGCCTATTGAGGAAATATGAATTTTGTGATCAGTTATGTCCCCTATCGTAGACCCCAACGGCTCCATGTACATGCTATAAGTATATGTATGTTCCCTCCTGCTCCAGTTTTGAAGACGCAAATATATGTGCGTCCACCGTCAGCATGTCCTCTTTCAGATCCGCCATGAATGGGTCAGATATTCCATTCCTAAGTATGAAAGGCCACCGACTTTATGTGGTTCACTTTCCACATTTTACAGATTCAGGCGAGTAGGCCCGAATTCTGTCATCAAGCCTTTTCCTGCCTTCAGCTTCTGAAAGCTCCAGTCTGAGCCTGCATCTGTGACCATGAACTTTGTCTTACTCCTTGCGCGGCTAACGGTGCCTGATCCAGCCTGTCGCCTGCCAAAAACTGTATTTCACCTTCGAGATTATCTCCTTCGCTCCTCATCCGATGCATTCCTGTCTAGTAGTTTAGGTAAACATTCCTCCAGCTACCGTGCAAAGGGGCCAGGCCTCGCTGTCCTCATGCAAGTAATTCATAGTCCCGTTACCATGGAATATTCCTACCCCCTCGCATCTAGTGTAGACACTTAGACGCTTGTACACGCACTAACAGTCAGTATAGTCAGTATAGAATAAGATTCTATCCTAAGAGACCTCTCCTTTTAGATAACACAGTTCTTTAAACATAGGATATTAGATATGATTTGGGATTAGGTTGACATAACCCCAGACTTCTGTCTCCACATATAGAGCTAAATGTCAAGTCCCCTTCACCCTCTAGTTGCACGTCAATCACACGTCATGCGGCTGCGCGCGCATCTTTGCCAAACATTTCTGCTGACATTGCAGGATTCTTTTATGGATCCACCCACTTGTGACATCATGTATAATGACGTTTTCTAGTTACGCCTGTTCTAGTTACGCATGCATATTTTATTTTGCCTTATCAGTTGTTACGCCTACTGCATCTGTTTCACTGTAATGCCTTTTCTATAAAAATGATTACCTGTCAATAATATATGCTCCCTTCCTTCCTGAACTTTCGTGGTGATGGAATAGAAGGCCCACAATTCGAATTGTCTTCCTTTTTATAGGAATAAAGCATTTTAAAACCTCTAATACCACGGATTCTGCCTCTTATATTTACTGAGTTATTCTTAATAGACTTTACCGCATAAAAAATAGTACCGGTAACGAAATATTTACCACACTATGTTCACTCCTTTTCTTTCTCTCTGCCTGTTTACCCTCTCCCTCCTTCCATCTCCCCTTCTTTCTCTTGTTCATTCATTGTCTTTCTGTCGTACCATTACTCTTGAGTTGGGAAGACGGAGAGGGGCCAGGGGCCATCCCAGTGAGGGCCAGGGGCCTTGCGTCACTCCAATCATGTCTCTGCACTTCTCCCGGCCCTTGCAAACGCTGCTCCCTCGGTCTCTATCTCTTTCTCTGTCTTGTCCCCACCTTTTCTTTCTCTTGCTCCCTCTTTTCCTCCTCTGATGTGATCTTCGGTGTTTTTATTGGTCAATAATCGACATGATCTGTATTCTTCCCTTTACCTCTCCCCACATTGTCCTGCTTTGCCCCTTAGTGTGCTGCGTACCCCTTCGGGTGGCACTCTTTCTGTGATAGTGGCTTACCACTAACCCTCCCAGGAGTGGGCACACTTTCTTAGCCGGGCCTGTAGGTGCACGGTGCATGGAGTGGGAGATGGCATGGTCTATGGATGGGAGGGTCATGGGAGATAAGGGGTGAGTACTGGACACTGTACGTGGTTAAGAGTGCCATGGGGGATGGAAGTACTGGGCAAGGGCATGGATGGCAGAGATGGCATGCATTATGAATAGGAGGGTCATGGGGGATGGAAGTACTAGGCACGGTGCATGGATGGGAGATGGCAGGGTCTATGGAAGGGAGGGTCATGGGGGATAGAAGTACAGGGCACGGTGCATGGAGTGCCAGTTGGCATGGTCTATGGAAGGGAGGGTCGTGGGGGATAGAAGTACTGGGCACGGTGCATGGAGTGGGAGATGGCATGGTCTATGGATGGGAGGGTCGTGGGGGATAGAAGTACTGGGCACGGTGCATGGATGGGAGATGGCATGGTCTATGGATGGGAGGGCCATGGGGGCAGTAGTACTGGGCATGGTGCATGGATGGAAGATGGCATGTTCTATGGAAGGGAGAGTCATGTGGGGTGGTAGTACTGGTCACGGTGCATGGAGTGCGAGATGGCATGGTCTATGGATAGGAGGGTCATGTGAGATAAGGGGTGAGAACTGGACACTGTATGTGGTTAAGAGTGCCATGGGGGATGGAAGTACTGGGCAAGGGCATGGATGGTAGAGATGGCATGCATTATGGACAGGAGGGTCATGGGGGATGGAAGTACTAGGCACGGTGCATGAAGTGGGAGATGGCAGGGTCTAAGGAAGGGAGGGTCATGGAAGATAAGGGGTGAGTACTGGACACTGTGCATGGATGAGCGTGTCATGGCGGATTGAAGTACTGGGAACGGGTCATGGATGGGAGAGCATTGGAAGGGAGCAAGCGATGGCATGGGTTATGGCTGGGAGGGTGATAGGAGATAAAGGGGGAGAACTGGGCCCGATGGAAGGATGAGAGGATCGTGGATCTGGAAGTGTCACCGACTGATTTGATTTTCCACAAAAATACCTACATAAATTTGCCATTCACGGTGCACCATCAAGGTGAAACTTAAAAACATACAATTGCATATTGAAGTCACATTTGTGATGTTAAGAAAACATTTAATTATAAAAACTGAGCAAAAATGGGTTTAGTCTGTGGAACGATATGAAATCTCGCTGCTTTGACATGGCGGCCAGAGGCACGTAAAAATAGGCACGGTGCAGACACATGGAGCTGAAAAGCAAAGGGAGCGCTTCGTATCTTCCTCTGAAAATGTAGCTGCACTGTCGAAACGTCTGAAATCTGTCGATCACGGACGAAACAGAAGCGCTTTCCTGCAAATGGGTGAATACTCGGTGAGACAGGGAGGGCATATTTATGAGAGGCTTGCGTCACGTTTTCACCACGCAAAGTGGTACATGCATGACGCAAGCCTCTATGTCAGATTTATGAAGAGACGCAAAGTCACACTGCGTGCCTTGAAATGGCCTGATAGATATGAAGTAAGGCAAGGCAGCGCAAATCGCGGAGTTGCCTTCCTTTGTGCAAGGGAGGCGTTACATGTGTGTTGCGGTGGGTGTTCCCACGCATCACCCATGGGTTTTGATGCCTTCACAGATTTACAAGGACTTGTAAACCTGGGAATACGCCAAAATCTTATGCCTCCTCAGGGCAGGTGTAACGCAGAGAAATATCTTTATTTCCCCTCATGTTTTCCCACTTCTGTGCGTGCTTTCTGCAGCATACACGGAAAGAGGAAAACGCCTCTATGGATTGTTTTGGTGCAGGAAGGTGCCGCTTCCTGCACAAAAACAATCCTGCCTGCATCGGAGGCACCCTTGCATCATGGTTTAAGGGGGCCTACATTCGCACTAGGGTCCTGAAACATGTCAGCGCAGGTGTAAAGGACAGAAATATATTGTACAGGATAAATACGGTGCATTCCTGCGCTTTCACTTTGGCGTAGGACAGCACAGCAAGGTGCCTTGCTGCGCTGCCCTATGCCAAAACCCAGAGTCTATGCTGGTTCCCTTGCACTTTTGCAAACCAGTGCTTAATTTGTACCGGTGCTTGCAGGTAGTGTCACCTCGCTCAGTTTTGGGGAACCAGGGCTTATTTTTCAAGATCAGACTTTGACCCAGACCAAGACAGAGAAATGCAGAAAATGGAGATGGAAGGATGAAGAGAATGATAGGAACACGGAGACAAAGAGTGAGAGTAGGGATGAAAAGGAACCTGCAAGAGTGAGCTAATTACATATATTAATCATGGTCTTATGTTTGCTCATTGGTGCTTTCATTTGTTGCAGGGACCATGTTGGGTGCTTGAGGGCACAAGCACAGGGTGATCCTGTGGTCTGTCCTGTGCTCTGTGTTTATGTATGTATCTGGTATTTCTATAGTGCAAACTTAGCCAAAACACAGCGGTGCTCTGCGGTAGCCTCCTCTGAGATGGAAATCTCTGGACACCGCACCCGCTCTCTGCCACTCCCTCTGGTCCCTCCAAGCTAGACACTGCACCAACCCTTTTATCTGCCGATCGAACCACTGAATATCGATCCCCCAGAACATCATGCTACAAGAATATCGATTACAGACTATCGAGGGACAAAATATCGAATGCTAAGTGCATATACAGAAGTATAGATTCACTATTCCTAAATGCACATCTACGCACCTTGAAGATAGATGTACTGCATAGGTACATATATATAGCATTACTTATAGGAAATCTAGTCTTTCTTACCTGCTGATATTTTTGGGGGACACTTTGTTCTCAATATTTGGCCTATCCATAGTCTGGGGTCCATATTCACAGTGCACATCTTTTCTGAGGCACTTTGGGTGTTAAACCCCAAGATCCTGTAAATGGAATGTGCTGTTTTCTGGAAGGAAGTGCCAATATTGGACGAGACTCCAAAGATACACTTTTCTGTATCATTCTATCTCTGGGAAGGGGGCAAATTCCACAAATATGTTGTCCTTTGAATATTGCACATTATCCCGAAATCGGGGGATTTCTCATTGACACCCAACTTTTATTCTGGCCCTAAGTGTGTCTCTTCCACCCGTGGAACTAGGAGATTGCCTTCCAAGGGCTGCGCATGTCACCTCGGAAGCGACACGTCGTAAAGCGCCAGAACAGCTCTCTCAGGTGATGAGCCTATCTCTCAGGTGATGAGCCTATCTCTCAGGTGATGAACCTATCTCTCAGGTGATGAGCCTATCTCTCATGTGATGAGCCTATCTCTCAGGTGATGAGCCTATCTCTCATGTGATGAGCCTATCTCTCAGGTGATGAGCCTATCTCTCAGGTGATGAGCCTATCTCTCAGGTGATGAACCTATCTCTCAGGTGATGAGCCTATCTCTCATGTGATGAGCCTATCTTTCAGGTGATGAGCCTATCTCTCAGGTGATGAGCCTATCTCTCATGTGATGAGCCTATCTCTCAGGTGATGAACCTATCTCTCAGGTGATGAGCCTATCTCTCAGGTGATGAGCCTATCTCTCAGGTGATGAGCCTATCTCTCAGGTGATGAACCTATCTCTCAGGTGATGAGCCTATCTCTCAGGTGATGAGCCTATCTCTCAGGTGATGAGCCTATCTCTCAGGTGATGAGCCTATCTCTCAGGTGATGAACCTATCTCTCAGGTGATGAGGCTATCTCTCATGTGATGAGCCTATCTCTCAGGTGATGAGCCTATCTCTCAGGTGATGAGCCTATCTCTCATGTGATGAGCCTATCTCTCAGGTGATGAACCTATCTCTCAGGTGATGAGGCTATCTCTCATGTGATGAGCCTATCTCTCAGGTGATGAGCCTATCTCTCATGTGATGAGCCTATCTCTCAGGTGATGCGCCTATCTCTCAGGTGATGAGCCTATGAGGGCAGAGAGACTCCTAGAACAACGATAATCTCATACCTCACACTTGAAATACCATATTTCCCCAACCATAAAACACTATGGCAGGCATTTTGAAAAACACACCCTAGAATGTGGAACCACCTTGTAAGATCTCAATCACTCCACTTTCACAAGAGTTAAGAAACATCTTCTACTTAGCAAACATCTAGGAAGTAGGCCCTAAAATGAACTTCACCAATCAAGGTAGGATTCGTCAACAAGAAAAGACACGTCGCGCCTCATCTTCGGCTATTAATGCTACACAACTGGGATTTTAATATTCTGACCAAACCAATTTCAGCCTCAGCAGGTTTCCCTGACAACACTCCCTCCATATGATGATTCTCGTAAAGATTAATGTATGTAGATTGTCATTGTAGATGATTGGGTGATAGGCCTCTGTAGGACTTATTATCTTGAAAAAGACCTCTCCATAAACTGTGATTTATACAGACGGAATCTGGGGAATTCCTATTGCTGTTGCAATGCATGCCAATGTCAATGCAGACCAATAAAACCCATGCAAATTGCGTCTTAACTTGCCATGCAATCTTATAAATGTGTCAAATCTTTTATCTAAATATCTCTTGTTCCCTGAAGATGTTTCTCAGACAGCTTCACAATGCAAAGCTCTCGGGTGTCTTTAGAAACCGAGTCCATGCTGTGAAAACCCATAATAAACTTGTACCTGGTGGGAGGGTTTGTGGAGCGTGCAGGGCACAAACTGAGCTGGAAAAGGCTTCCCTCTGATTGGTCTGGGGCCGTGGTGTTATTTTCCTCCTGAGGTCACTGCCAGGTGGACCATACTTTGGGAACTGCAGTTACCTGAATTCGGAGAAGTGACCCTTGGGCACAGTGTCGCCCTGTACTATCACACCTGTTACTCATCACAGCCCCAGGGATGACGTCACAAACCACGTTCAAGACTCACAACCGGATCCGACCTCAGTCACAGGTCGACGGTGGCAGAGTCAGCACAGTCAGGAACAGAATTCGGAAAAACACAATTTAGCATAACTTGTCTAGGTGAGCCGGATCTCGCCGCGCACACATCATTGTTGTGTTCTGCACCGGACTGCGCGGCACGAGGCGTGACACCGGCTGTCACCACTCTACGTATTTACACCGCGTTACTGTCGGATTTCATCTTTGCTGAAGTCACTCAGCGGCGGCTGCGCCTGTCAGCGAGCTTCACTGACAGCTCATAAAATAACAACAAATGACAAGCGGCGCAGGGGTGGGCGGAAGTGCGTCACACCTTCGCATTCGCTCCTTCTCCAGGCCTCGTTTCCATCTCCCTCTTTCTCGGTCCTTTTCTTTCTCAATTTATATCATTTCAACATTTCTTTGTGAGTTTATAACTATTGCCAAAGTTGTACAGACTCACATATTTTTTAGGGATTATGATCCTTGGCTGCTATAGGCTTTTCCTCGTAGCACACACATCTTTTTTTTTTTATATATCTGATACATTTGCCATTTCAATGATCCTCGTTGCAGCCCTCTTGATTGTTCACGCCTGGGGCACCCTCTGAGGGTGTCTATTTTTGTTGCCCACATGTTCCAGGTTATATTTTCCACAGATTCAGCCTTGCTTTGCTTTCCAGGGCTCTCTTTGCTCCATGTTTTTATTTCCTGTCTTTGATTAGTGAGTTTGAAACTTTTCCCTATAATGAGATAATCTGCTACGGTGTATTTCCTTTCTAGCAGTTTGTGGCATTTTCTTTTCCTTTCTTTTTTGTGTGTAGACTTTCCAGTTTGTTTCACATCTTCAACTACTTTCGATAAAATATACTGTTGTATATACTTTTATTTGACTTGTTTCTCTGTATGGTGAGTGTCACCGTATCTGAGAGTGGTCTTCTTTGGATATCTTTGGCCACCGGGGCACTTTCTGTCGTGTTTGCTGTCATGATAGGTGTGGAAACCTTTTCAGGAGTACCAGAGCAGGCAAGAGTTGCTGGGCAGAACATGAAATTCAGAGTCATTTACTACTGATGTTCCCCTGGTGAACCCGACCATTGAAATCAAAAGTGTTTGTCAAGCACATCCTTTTAGCACTTGAGCATCAGGCAGGGGCGGCTCCTCCTAAATGGCGGAGGAGCACCGCCCCTCCTGCTGTGAGCGCAACAGGCAAGCACTAATAAATGAATTTGTCTAATAATGACATTTTATTTTGCCAGCGAGCACGCTGTGTACAGCGTAAGTGTGAGGGTGGAGGTGGGGCTGAGAGCAGCTCCAGGATTGGTCAGGATTCGCGTTCCACTGGGCAGGAAGGGAAGTCCTTCCCTTTCCTGCCTTGAGACCACCGTCGCCAGGAGAGCAGTGTGTTGTATATTGATTCTTCTTGTAATATGGCTGACAGTGGTCATTAGCCCTTCCTTAGTGTTCTTACCTCCTTAGCCTCCCAGAATACCTGTGAGTGTTCTAACTTGTACCAGTGTTCTACTCTTGTCAGTTGATGGTCTGGTCAGCTGGCCAGGTGTGTTGCTCTGCTGCAACCTAATAAACCTAACTTGTAACTACTAAGAAGTGTCCTGCTGCCTACCTTACCATCCACAACACAGTGCCGCACCAAGCGGGAGCATCATTTGTGGTGAGTTGGGCGCATCGCGCCTCCTCCATTTATGTATGGCCAGCCGCCACTGACATCAGGGTAGCAAAGCTGCGTGCTCCAAGGTTGACTCGTGGAGGTGGTGAGGGTTTAGAGACTTTGAACCCAGTCATCTGACCAATTCAAGTGAATAACATAATGTCCAGTCAGTGCTTAACCTTTGAAAATACTACTTTAGGCAAAAAAGAATAAAATGAATAATATAATACTGTACAAAGTACATAATGTTTGGGGCAGTGCTTAATTTGAGCTAGTGGTTGCCGGTGGAGGCCTCAATCTCTAATTGTTAGGGAGCGGTACTTATTTGCCTGCATCAGACATTAACCAATAACAAGAGAGAGAAAACATAAATAGCTGAAATATGGAGGAAAAGAAAGGCGGAAAAACGTCACAAAAAGAGAAAAAAGGAATCTGCAAGAGGGCAGGGAATGTCTAGTAGTAAATTAAAGAGGCATGAGGTGAATTCAAGACTATACAGCCTCGGTATTTTGGTGTGCCAGCATTTGATTGATCCGATCGTGGGCTACTGAGCAGGGCTTTAGACACCAGCACTCTTTCTTTTACAATTAAGCTCTGATTTGGGGTTATTTATAACTTCCAATGATCTCTGCTGGACAGTCTAACCTGTTTCTGTGGGGTAGTTCCCTCTTGTGGGAATGTCAGGATGCAATAGGTCTTTGCCGTACGCCCGGCACTCGTGATTATTTCAGTTCCCTGTATTTTCACATGAATCTAAATAAGACAGAGAGAGCGAGGCAAGGGTAACGTTTACATTCCGCCATCTTTAGCCAGATGGGCCGTCCGCTCGTTTGGTCTTCCTCTCAAGGAGGCGTCTAGTACAAATTTTGTTTGTCAAGAAATCTCCAGTCCATTGCCCAATGTGGTTGAAGTTATTGTCAGGTTGAAAGCAGTCTTCCACTGTAGGACCGGGGGTCACCAGGCCCTCTGGGGGTAGCGTGGCGCGAGCAGGTAGGCATCCAAGGGCTTACGTGTAAAGTGACCATACAGCACACACATCCACGGAAACGCACGCAATAATTGACACCACACAGTAGGTTGAATAAAACCAATCAGTTTTATCTAGATCAACATTAGGATCAAAGGCATTTCATTAGGAATAGATTGGCAGTTCATTAAAACATCAAAACCTGGCATTGAATCAAAGCGCGACACCTGGCGATCCTGGGGAGCGTCAAACCCAGCATTTACGCAGAGCGCTGCACATAGCAATTCAATAGCGCTTCAAAACATGGCATTTAAGCATAGCGCTGCACATAGCTATTCAATAGCGCTTCAAAACATGTCCTTTAAGCATAGCGCTGCACATAGCAATTCAATAGCGCTTCAAAACATGGCCTTTAAGCATAGCGTTGTACATAGCAACTCAATAGCGCCTCACATATGGCATTTTAACATAGCGCTGCACATAGCCAATCATTAGCGCTCAGATAGGGCAGTTTAACATAGCGCTGCACATAGCATATCCGTAGCGCTTCAAAACATGGCCTGTAAACATAGCGCTGAACTAGGCATTTCATCAGGACACTCAGCCTTGTAATTCATTACAGCGCTAGGCTGGCAAGGACTCAGGGCACTACAGCCGCAGCTGCAGCATGGCACTAGAGCCAGGAATTAGAGCGTCACATCTCATCACATCTAACATTGGATAGGGCCCTTCGGGCAGGGGTTCCACTGTACCAGTCGGCCCGAGGCCTCCTGATACTATCCTTGGATCCCCACTCTGTTCTTTAAGTCAGGCACCTATTAAAGGGGGCCGCGGCCCAGTTTGTTCCCGCTCTGTGGCGGTAAGGGGGCCCAGCAGCTCCACGATAGATCTCCCCGGGGGCGGGGCTTGCTCCGGGCCTCGTGGGCCTCCTGCCCTCCTCCCCGGGGATTACCTGTATCTTCGGTCTCTGCTAGGCCCTTGCGCAGCTCCGCGGTGATCGGAGACGGCTCCCGAGAACCCGGGGATCTCCGTGCAGGCTTAAGAGGCCCGCGCCCGCAGCCACCAATGACAGCGCGGTCTGCGGGGGCACGGCCCACTCGACGAATGGCACAGCGGCGGGGGCGGCGTTTGGCAGCCCGCCCCCGTCAGGTGACGCAGGCCTCGGCCTCAGGGCCTTGCGCAGCCCGTGCGGGATGGCTTCAGGCCTGACGAGGCCTTCGTGGTGTTCCGGCGGCCTTCTCCGCCCTCCGACGGCAGCGACGGGGCCCGGGCTTCTCCGCAGGCCCCGGTAATAACGGGGACAATCTTTCCGGCCCTGGGCCGCAGCTGTGAGTGATTCCTTTTCAGGATCCCCGACGGGGGTGGCAGAAATTAAGGGCTGGCCCACAGCTCGGGGGGTGGCGATGTGTTTGATGCCTAGCGCCCTCTTGCTCCCACGGTGATTCCCCAGCTCAGGGCAGCTAGGCTGGGAGGTGGCAGGCCGCCCACCGGTGGCAGAACAAGCTAGGAAGGGGCCCAGGTTAAGTCAGGGAGCGCAGGAGTGGCACAGCACAGGTACCTGGTCGATACCCCAGCAGTTCTGTGGTAAGTTTCTGTGGTAAGTTTCTGAGGTAAATTTCTGTAGTAAGTTTCTGTGGTAAGTTTCTGTAGTCCTTTTGGCGCTTGTTGGTTCTGGCGCCCTTAGTGCTTTGGTTCCTTGGGGGGGTGTGGGGGGGGGTGGTAGATTGAGTTGGTGATTGAAGGGAGTTCTCAGTCAGGCTTGGAAGGTTGCCCCTGGGTTCCCCTCCCGCTGGGCCAGATCAGTGGGCTAGTTCAGGATCCCTCACTCAATTTAAAAGGCAGCACCTAAGCCCTGTCACTTTCAGTGGCATAGGTCCCTGACTAGGCCCTACCGCCTAAACTCCTGCGTAGGTTCCCCCAGGTCTGCGTCGCCCCAACTGACTAAAAATGTTCCCTCCTTTCCTTAAGTATCCCCAGGTCAGGTGACCACTCTCTAAGGCGGCAAAAGCAGACCCCGCCCTTCTTCTAGAAGGTTCCAGCAAGTTCCAGGAGCTTCCCCACTCTAGCTATAGGACAAAAAGGCGGGCTGGTGTCGCAACAATGTTGTAGGGTCCCAGCCAGCTCCTGGCAACTAGGATGCTACTAAAAAGGCCACTCCGCAGTAGCCGGGGCCTGTGGCAGCCATATTGGGGGAAGAGAGCACCTGCACCTTAACATTGATTAGCAATGGAAAGGCGCTCGGAGACCTAAGGAAAACGAAAAAGAGGGTGGAAAAAAATTAGGCAAGGGCAAAAACACAGGGAAAGACCACCCTAGGGCTGACAGGTCTAACATCCACGAAACATGTTTTCAAGGATCTTCACTTATAGGCGTGAAGGGGTGTCCCACCAGTTGTGAAAGATTGTCCTACTGGAAATCGACAGCAATAATATTGTGGCATATTTATATTGAGGACAGAATTAGGGGTGGGCGGAATTTGTGTAATCGCGGTACGCAAATCTCCGCGAAACGGTAAAAAATCTCCGCGAACATGCAGAAATTCCGCGAACACGCGGAATTGATTGTTCGCGATGCTTTTTTCCTGTTCACAGTTGCTGTTTGCGTGCTCGGGAGAAATATCTCGCGAACACGCATTTTGAGAACGCGAACAAGAAAAAATTTCGCGAAGTCACAAAAAGCAGGATTTTGGGCAATTTCGCATTCTCCGCGAAACGCGAAATTACCGAAATTCCGTGAGCGGAACGGAATTTACCGCCCAGGCCTAGACAGAATATCAAAAGATATAGGGGAAGTATAGATTTACTATTCCTAACTGCACATCTATGTACCTTTAAAATATATGTACTAGGTAGGGACATATATGTGGAGTTAGATATAGAAAATCTAGACATACTTACCTGTCGATGTTTTCTTTTCTTTACCCTGTCCCATTGATATTGTTGATTCGATATTCAGGCAGCACGCCATTTTGAAAGCATTATATGGATACCTGGGCAGGACCCGCTCAAGAGTGGGAAGAAAACCCTTTAGAAACCCTTCATGCATTTATTAACCTTCCCCTCACAGAATAAGAGGTGCTTTTCCATCTGCCTGCGATGGTTCTAGATGTACTCGCTGCAGGAAGATCACCGGCGCACAAAACATTCTGGTGACTTTCCCCTCATTCCCCGTCACTGTTCCTAAAATGATAGACATCTCTTGTTTGAAGCTGGAGTAATTCAGAGCATCTGGACTTCTTGAGATAGACCAGCAGGCCTCCTTGAGATAGACCAGCAGGCCTCCTTGAGATAGACCAGCAGGCCTCCTTGAGATAGACCAGCAGGCCTCCTTGAGATAGACCAGCAGGCCTCCTTGAGATAGACCTGCAGGCCTCCTTGAGATAGACCAGCAGGCCTCCTTGAGATAGACCTGCAGGCCTCCTTGAGATAGACCAGCAGGCCTCCTTGAGATGGACCAGCAGGCCTCCTTGAGATAGACCAGCAGGCCTCCTTGAGATGGACCAGCAGGCCTCCTTGAGATGGACCAGCAGGCCTCCTTGAGATGGACCAGCAGGCCTCCTTGAGATGGACCAGCAGGCCTCCTTGAGATAGACCAGCAGGCCTCCTTGAGATAGACTAGCAGGCCTCATTGAGATAGACCAGCAGGCCTCCTTGAGATAGACCAGCAGGCCTCCTTGAGATAGACCAGTAGGCCTCCTTGCTATTGTGCTTTTCATATAATACACGGATTGGCCCATTCAGTATCTTCACAACGTGACTTAAGAAGTTTCTTTCGAATAACGTACAAAGCACCCCACAATGTACCTCATAAACACTCAAATTAATAAGGTCCCAATATGGAAAAATAAGATCATAAGAAAGAAAGAAGAGAGAGAGAAAATAACAAAAGAAACAGAAAAAAATATGGAACGGAAGATTTGCCATGTTTAACCAGCACAGTTTAAGCAATGCTTAGGGTAACCCTCCCCTACATATACATACTCCCTACAAACAAACATATAGCACCACAAGCCCCAAGCATATCAACCCAGACTCTAATCCTGAAAAGAAATACCCATTCTACTTATTCGTGCATCTAAATAGGAGATTCTCACTTGAGCAAGCGTTTGTGACAGCAGTGGGGGTAACTTGCATTTGGGGTGCAATAACGGACATATTTGTAGACTACTTGTAGGCGGCGCTACCCTACAATGAGGGTCAGAGAGCATCTCATGCATCAGGAGTCCCTACAAAGAGCAGAATACAACCTGTACAAACAGGGCTCAGATTTAGGATTTTCACACAGGGTAATGAGTAGTCATTGCTTTTACGGTGTTTTAATTGTAGGTTGGCCCTACGAGGATGCCCCTTAAAGAATACCCATGTCACAGGCAAAAACTGTTCAGACCATTAAGGTTACAGAGGAACCTCAATGGCCCTGTTATGGCTAAAAGAATGCTGGGGCAGTTTTAGGAGGCCTTCAAGAGAACGAAACAGAAAATCTACTTTTCTTTGGTAAGACTCTCTCCACAGAAGTCCTCGACTTTGGGCAACTCTTTGATTGTAATTACAGAGTTAAAGCATTCCATCCATGCTCTCAGACTAGAACTGAACACTGCCCAAAACACATGAATCACTGTTTAAATCTGAATGCCCTTCCTCACAATCAGTGACTGGAACCTAAAATGACTGAATTCACCCATGCAGGAGAAAAGGGAGTAATAAACGTATTGACCAAAGTCACAATATATAGTTGTTCTCAGTGAGGGTCTGAGCACTCCCAAAAACACACGAATCATTCATTTTCAGATCAACTCGAAGCTTGTAACTGGGTGTCATTCTTCGCTGTCAACAGGTGGAGCATAACATGACTCAATTCTCTCATGAAGGGGAAAAAGGAGTTAAAAAAAAAGACTTCACTGGAAATTCGGATTACCACAATGTTATTAGTCTCTGTGAGATATAGTTTGGTACCACAACACATGTGGGCAGCAAAGACAGATAGCTAAAATGGAGGAGGCCTCCCTGAAAATTCACAGGCAAGAAAGCAGAAAACAAACTGGACCAATATACTTTGTGTAAAATTGAGTTAGCCAAACATGTCACACCAGCAATGGGAATATCAAGTTTTAAACATTTTGTTTCCAAAATATTGCGGCACAAATACCCTGGGCCATGACCAGCACATTCACAGTATAAGTCTATATATACGCATATAGGTGCTGTCATGGACGTTGATTCACCGGCCTCTTTTAGCAGGCTCAGCCGAAGCTGATGGGATCAGGTTGGTTTCAAGGTGCCCTGCGCCTTTGATGTGGAGGTGAACCCGTGGACAGCGGATCCCCGCACCTTGGGTACAGCCGTGGAGGTGTTTGTTACTCCCCGGCAGAACAGCAACATTACAATGCATTACTTCCTGCATTGCCATTCAGTGTGGATTTATTTTGCAAAAAGAAATACCGTCTGATGCTTTTTATATTATATTCAAATATTCTGGGTCTAGTGGAGCCAGTGAAGGTAAACAGGGCTTATCAGAGGCCTCTTGGTCCTGGCACCTCCTTTGAAGGTGACCCCTAAATGACGTCCATGTTTATTATCCTTAACTCCACACCTGCATATCTATAAGGTATATATGTGTTTATCATCAAGGTACATATATTTGTGGGTTAATTATAGCTCACAACCAAGCAGCAGTGTGTCTCTGGCGCCATCAACATCACGACAAACAAGAAGGCGCCCAGTGCCATCCCACAGACACACAGGCAGTACACACCACACTCTACAACCAGGCTTTCTTGCTTTTTGAACCTGCCTGTTATATTTAGGAGTTGCCAGTGAGGTATAGTTACGCACTGAGGTTCACAGCTCTGCACACAAGACTATAGTTTGCCTCGAGCACAGAAGGAAGAAAAGACAAATTAGCAGAGCATAAAACCAGGTAAAACAGGCTGTCTTCTGGTTTTGCATCTGGTTGAAAACCAAGATGGTGTGCATTAAGTTTTTGGCATGGGCACCATAGTCTTTGGATGTTCAGCCTGCACACTCAACGAGTATGTCTGCCTTTGCAGAAGGAACCCCTTACCAAAGAGAGGTTTTCCAGCTGTTGAGAAGGGAAGGTGCATGGGGGGGGGGGGGGACTTCCTGACATCCAAAGAATACCTTATGTAGGAATTGTTCCCTCCAGCAAGCCTCATAATTATTGTTCAGGCTCAGCTTCTAGGCCCAATATCTGAAGCACCCTTTTCTAAAATACACCATGAGGTCACATTTGCATCCATTTGTTCTGCAGTACTGTGGGAACTTCAGAGAAGTTCGAACTTTTCGATTTTACAACTTCTTGGGTAGGTAGTAAAAGTCAGTCTTTGTCTTAACATGAGGCGCCTTCAAACTAACAAGATTCAAACCTTGTTCATGCTGCTTAGATGTTTCCTCACTTGCTCCAGTTGTCCTAGAGAGCAGGTCACTGAGCCCCTCAAACTGGCTGGGACTCAACGCCCCCATCTCTTGTCCTACAATCAATTTGTGAAGCTGTGGGATTCTGCTCCACTCCACAACTATCAAACGAGAACATGTGTGTCCTTGCACTGACTGTAGTGTTTTGCCCACAAAAGGATCCCATTTGCAAGTATTTAAGAGTTATTTAGAGTGAAATGTGCATATATCCGAAGGATGTGCTTACATCGTGTTCAAACCCCGAGTATCACACAACTGCCCGAAGATGAGAAATCTCTTCTGTGCTCGTTTCACAGAACTCATTCTCTAGTAAAGACTTACTGTGAGTGTTGATGTGAGAGTTATTTGTGAGAGTTACTGTGTGCGTACAGGATGTCTGTGTCTATCTCCAGTAATGAGTTACAGTGAGAGTTACTGTGAAAGTTACTGTGAGAGTATAGGATGTCTCTGTCTATCTTCAGTAATGAGTTACTGTGCAAGTTGATGTGAGAGTTACTGTGAGAAGTCAGAATGCCTATGTCCAGTAATGGATTACTGTGAGTGTTGATGTGAGAGTTATTTGTGAGAGTTATTGTGTGTGTACAGGATCGCTGTGTCTATCTCCAGTAATGAGTTACTGTAAGAGTTACTGTGAGAGTACAGGGTGTACAAGTCTATCTCTGGTAACGAGTTACTGTAAGTGATACTGTGAGAGTTACTGTGAGAGTTACTGTGAGAGTTACTGTGAGAGTACAGGATGTCTCTGTCTATCTTCAGTAATGAGTTACTGTGCAAGTTGATGTGAGAGTTACTGTGAGAAGTCCGGAATACTGTCTCCAGTAATGGATTATTGTGAGTGTTGTTGTGAGAGTTATTGTGAGAGCAAGAGTGAAAGTATAGAATGTCTATGTCTCTCTCCAGTAATGAGTTATTGTAAGAGTTGCTGTGAGAGTTACCGTGAGAGTTACTGTGAGAGTTACCGTGAGAGTTGCTGTGAGAGTACAGGATGTCTCTGTCTATCTCCAGTAATAAGTTAGTGTGAGAGTTGCTGTGGAAGTTGCTGTGAGGGTACAGGGTGTCTATTTGCTGAATCTGAAGGTTTGACACAAACTTGCACCACGCCTGGTTCACCTTTCTAAAGGCACTCTACCTCACTTTTTAAAGGTATTTTAACTTTATATCAGAATATTCCCAGACCTTGCAAGGGGTGGGAGTATCACCCTGTAGTCTGGAAGGCCTCCTTGTGAAAGTTGGGGCGGGGGCTCAGTAGTACCCCTTTTCTCTTGTTACAATAATACAGCATTCACCTATATGCGGCTCAGTGCTCTTTGTTTTGTGTTAAATACCAGAACATCGAGTTTTAAATATTGTGTTACCAAAACACTGTAGCACAAATACTGATGAGCAAACCATCAGCAAGGTAGGAATGTATTGGGTATTTGTTTACTATACTTAATTCAGCCTATATATATATAATGTATACCTTGACATCTTGAAGATAGATATGTGCAAGTATGTTTTGACCCTTCATGTCTAAAAAGCTACTGAACTGATTTACACCAAATCTCAAAAAGCGCAATCTCCCTCCTGCCAAAGGTTGGTGTAATCCCATTCAGCAGGTTTTGCTGCATCCCTTCTTAACCTGTTAACCGCGGCGTAAATTCTGCCGCAGTGCGGGTGATTTATTGCGCGGGCGGGGCCGTGTCGGCCAACGGACGTGCGCAGCACTACCGAGGTAGTGCTCGCGACGGCCGGTGGCTGATGCGCGCACGCGAGCGGTTAAAGAAGTCTATGGCAAATGCATGGGGATTTAGGACCCCCCTTTTTTCTTGGTCCCTGCTTGACGGATCACCCTGAAACTTTCCATTCACAAACTACGCAAAAAAGAGCGCTTTAAAAAAAATGTTTTGTGGAGATTCGTTAAACTAAGCCAAAGTTATTAGCAACACAAAAAACACATTTCCTGTGGAATGCTGACCTAACCACTACCACTACATATATTTGGTGGTCGCCACTGGGTATTTATGGTTAGGATCACGTTTGCATAGGAAAAGCATTTTCCACCATATTTGGCAGAAAGCTGGACCTTGGTCCAGACAATGTGATTTTGTGATTCGTTGTAAATCTATTCAGTAGTTTATGTATGTTTCACACTGAGGAGGATCTGCGGAGCCAACAGATTAAAAGATAAGTTCTAATTGGCTGCCACTACATGAAAAAAGATGGGGCGGCAGCCATTTCAGGGCTCCGGTACTCGGACAAATTAAAAATGCTAAAGGGGGCAGGATACGGATACCCTTCCCTTCTAGGCCTGGTGGGCATCCCAAATGAAGCCCTCTGGGGCCACAAACATGGATCTGTGGTCCTGTTAAAAAACATATACAGGGCCCACCTTTTCAGCATTAATCCTACCTGGGTGGGCCAGGGCCTGGGAGGGGGTGGTTGATTTATATATATTTTTAGGAAGGGGGCGTGTGTCCCACCTCTCTGAGCCTTCGGAAAACCCTGGGGATCCATCTTTTGGGTCTCATTTCATATTTTTTGGGGAGGGGGCATTGGCTTCCGAGCCTTCAGAAGGCTTCAAGAACCCCATCCTTTTCGGGCAGTTTAAAAAAAATTGGGGATAGAGGTATGCTGCCCCTTTTCCTGGGTCTTTGGAAGGCCTCAGGGATCCAATCTACCTGGGCCGATATATTTTTATTTTTTGGGGAGGGGGCCCATGCCCCCCTGACCGAGCTGCTGTAACGCCCCAGGGACCCCATCCCATGTGGTTCTAAGTATGTCACCCACCTCCACTGGGCGGGGGCAAGCTCAAGCACAGGGAGGGAAGAATGTTTCTTCTGCTGCAGGGCAAATGCAAGCATGGGCAGGGAAGAATGTTTGCTCCCGCTGCGGGAGCAGAGTGAAAATTAAAATGTGCTCCCAAAGGGCAGGAGCATACTTGTTGCTGGCTCCCACCAGCACCCACATTGACTGCTGGCGGGGGAACCGGCGGAGGCTCCTCCTGCTGCCCCCAACTTATTTGGCATATGTGGGTGCCCCAGTTAGGCACAGAGCAAAAAAGGTAGCAGCTCCCAAAATGAATGTGCATGTGGGGGGCGCGAGTTACAGTCATTAGAGGGCTTTCCGTGATGAACAGTATCAGTTGTGTGTCGTTAGCGTATGTGAGGATGTTTATGATGTGAACCCAAATGATGTAGGCCAGAGGGGTAATGTAGATGTTGGAGAGCGTGGGGCTGAGCGAGGAGCCCTGCCGGACTCAGCAGATTTGTACTCGTGCATCAGAGGTGTAGGGGAGCACGTAGATGGTTTGCGTTCTTCTGGTGAGGAAGGAGCAGATCTATTTGAGGACATCTCCCTGGATGCCTACCTCATGGAGTTGTCAGATTATAACGGGATGGGAGATGGTGTTGAAGGCTGGTGATAGGTCCAGAAAGATGAGGGCTGAGGTTTTCCCCCTGTTGAGGATCATCCAGATGTCATCCATTGCTGCTATGAGGGCATTTTCTGTGTTGTGGTTGAGTCTAAATGCTTATTGTGTGGCATTGTGAAGCTGGCATTTGGTGAAGTGGTCAAAGAGGTACATGTTGATAACTATTTCGAAGACCTTGGAAGGGTAGGGAAGGAGGGACATCAGTCAGTATTAGGCGAGTTTGGTCTGGTCAGCCAAGGGTTTCTTTAGGAGGGAGTTGACGGTTGTGTGTTTCCATGGTTTAGAAAAAGTGGCTGTATAGATCAAGGTGTTGAGGATTGGGGGAGGGGGGTGGTGAAGGCCTCGCTGATAAGGGCCACTTCTTTGCTGAAAGCGTGATGGGATCAGGGGTCCGCCAGGGCCCCAATGTGTGTGGTCTTCATCATTGTTGTGGTTTCCTCTGTGCTAATGGTGTCCCAAAGGGGGATTGTATTGTCTTAATTCATCCCTGGAAGATTTCTGGAGTGGGTCATGGGGTCTTGTTGTGGGGCGTAGTTGCTGTATATGGTTGTGATCTCACTGCAAAAGAAGTTTGAGTGGTCAATACACAGATCTTGTGATGCTGATGTTGGAGCTGGCATTTATTAATTTGACTAGGACTGTCCTCTTATTGAGTGGTCAATACACAGATCTTGTGATGCTGATGCTGGAGCTGGCATTTATTAATTTGACTAGGACTGTCCTCTTAGTTTCTTGGATTAGTTGGTGGTTCCTTCTCTGGCTCTAGTTTTTGCTCTTTGGCTTTGTTTCTTCGGGGCCAGACTGTCGGTGCAGTTGGCGATCCACTTGTTTTAAGTTTTCAATCTTGCATACCTGGAGGCCCTGAGGTTCTGGTTTGTTCTTGTAGAGGGTTACCATCCAATCCACCACTTTAGGTTGTTCCAGTGTTAGTGTGCTGGGCCCAATGTTGGGGTTCTTATGTGTTGATGGATGTTGATTGCAAAACTGACTATGGGGTGGTCTGTCCAGGTGACTGGTCTTGGTGTGTTTATCATGATGTTGTTGAAGTATGTGAGTTTGGAACCAGGATGTGTCCGGCGGTGTGGGTTGGCTCCTTGATACGTTCAATGAGTCCCTGATTTCCGAGGCTGTCAAGAAGGGCAGCTGAGTTGGGGTCGGTCCGGTCTTCTAGATGGAAATTAAGGTATCCTAGGAGGGGTTAAGGCCTAGGGGGGTGGTGTAGTCCATAATGTTGTTTGCGAAGTTGGCGCGGGAGGAGTAGCCTGGGGGGAGCCAAGGGTTTCACCCATTGTGAATCTCGCTGTGATTTGTAATTTAAAATTGAGGTGTTCCACACAGTTTGCTCCAGCTTCCACAGAAGGAGTTTTTGTAGACAAAGGTAATTCCTCCTCTGGGCCTGTTTAGGTGATCTAGCCTGGTGATCTTGTATCGGACGGGGATGCAGTAGTGATGTCCGACGATGCAAAGGTTGAATCTGAGATCGTAGCAGCTTCGCAGAAAATTTGCAACAATCCTCCTTCCCAATATTGTGTCTCCAGGCAAGGAAGGTCGACTTAGAGCCACATTTAGCAAGAAAAGTATTGGTTCTTCAGGCAGCTTTGTACTGGCAGGTAACACCTGCCTCTCCTAAAGGCAAACTAGTTGTGCCTAAGACCATCATAGGAAATAAACTCTGTGGGAGTCATTTTCCAAGAAGGATGCAGACTGTTCAAAACTAGCTCCTCGTCAAGGAACCACTATTTCCCTGAGCCAAGTCCAACCCTGAGTTTTGTAGAACCGAGACAGAAGGCTGCCTCAGATAATGCCTGTTAGGGATCAGCGGTGCCAACACAACACTTGAATCACAAAATAACTAAGTAGGACCCCAAAACAATTTAGTGAAATTAAAAGGTATTTTATGATTACAGTAAGACCAAAATGATAAAAATTGGATCAGTAACTGCGGTGATGCACATTCTGAAAGTAACAATTCAATTTCACACTTTCACGTTCTGCATGGACGGTCAATGAACGCCTCTGCTGGTTACCCACAAGTGGCCACTGGAGGCTTTCACCCACTTCCAAAGCACATTACGACTCCCCGCTGTAGGCTGCCTCTTGCCTTCATTCAGGCAGGAGGGATAGATGAACGTCAGTCGCTTTGTGCGGACAAGTGCTGGAGCAGAGTTTTCATTTAGAAAATTCAGGGGCTTTTGATTTGAAGCTCTAGTATGTCTATGCGTTTTATTAATTATTAATAAATAACAAATTAATTATTTGTCTTGTGCAAGTGTGTTTTTATTAATCAATCCGTTTGTCTTAACATAAGAGAAAGTTACACGAGGGTTAGCATGCGTGTGCTGTTTCTGTTTTCTAAAAAATAACGTGCAAGTTTTCATGTTTAAACGTTGCTGTGTGCTGTTTATTTTGAGCACAAAACGCTGTCTGAATTAATGCTTTTTTATGTTGCAAAAGCTAGATAAATGCATACACATAAGGGTATTAGTGGGGTTAACACTGTTTAATCATTATGCTGTAGTAACGTTTATTTTGTCTCTTTAATTAAAGATGGTCTATTGTGGCCTATGGAGGCCTGTATTAAGATGGCTGAATTTTGAAGCCTGTCCTCGAGTGAATATGTGAAAGACGTGACGAGGGAGACCCCTGCTGGAAATGGTCTTGAAGTTGACTGACCATGGTCCTTCTATGAAACTTTCCATGAGGACAGCAGCAGTTTTTGGGAGTTCTCCAAGAGAAGTGAAAGTGTCCTTGGCAATCTCGAAAGACAAAGGAGCCTTAGAGGAAAACTCTGAACTGTGGCTCGATGGCCGAGGAGAAGCCGGATTAAATGTGATACATGTTTTATTTTCTTGGTTCCTGTTCCGTAGTCTTCGCTATGTGTATTTTTCCTGAGCGGAGGTTCACAAATGTTGCAATGTTGCATCCTTTCCTTCTCGCTCTGCTCAGTGATTCAGTGTATTTTGAAAACTTGATGAGTGTTTCCATTGTAATTTTTACTATAAAAATTGTTAGCCTAGGGAGGGCTTTGCCACTTGCCATTTTACCTTTGCCGCGTGAGGTTGCGTTGCTGAGGATCGATGCTGAGGACTTCGTCTTGAGAGACATTTACCGAGAGACTTGTCCTGACCCGTTCTGACACTTAGTTAGAATAGGTAACTATGAGAAATGATGTATTCTGATTGATTTTACTTTGACTAATTTTAGATAAAGCAATATAATTTTAAACATGGTGTTGAATTTTCTTTCTTGTCAATTATTGGGTTTACATTTTTGATCATTATTGTATATGTTGTGTAGATTATGTTATTGATTAGGACAGTCACTAAATCAGATCTGATCGACCTGATATTGATGCAGGGTGTTTAGGTGTTTTCTTTCCACAGGTTTATTGCTGGTAGAGTATTTGAGCGTATGTTAGTGAAATGGGCCCTAGCGTATGATGAATGTATGTGCGTGTAACTGTGTGATTACTCTATCCATGGTAGTGGGCATATTTTAGATACCCTGATCTCTATCAATTTCCTGGTAGCAGAGGATGGTTTTAGATGGTTGTCTTGATCTGATAAGATTGCTTGTACATTAGCTTATTGATTATTGATTTTATTTTGTCAATATTGGTATATGTACTAATATTATATGTTGAAGTCGTCATGTTGAGTTATATGTAGTGCTTCTGGAACTTGGAAGCTGTTGTAGCAGTTCCGTAGTAGGGCAGAAGGAAGTATATGCTGCTCTCGGGAAAGACGGGATTGTAAGGAATAACGTGTGACAATTGAAGTTGCGCGTTCACATTGTCTGGGTTCGGAATCAGTGACATCGTCGTATGTTACTATTAGAATATATTTCTGGTATGTAAGGAGTGTGTATCGTAGTGAAGGTTATCTTTGAAACTCTGGTCTTAAGTCCCAGGGATCCGTAAGGATTTCCGTTAAAGCTTATCGCGGGAGGAGTAATAGGTATTCTCTGAGCTAGTTTGAGGAACTGGGCGAAGTTGCTTAGTTAATGTATGTTATAATTCTGTAGTGGGACAGATTGTGCGCCGCTTCCCGAGAACAGGATTCTGTGTGCATGAACTATATTTTTCTTGCATGAATGTGCGTGAAAGTTTGTACATTTAGTTGATTGTAAGACTCTTTGGACAAGTCCTAGAGGAAACAGTTAATGAATGTATGTTAGTAGGGCAGAGTAGAAGAAGTGCTACTGTGTCAATGAAAGGTTTCTTATGAAAATAGACTCTTTTTTACTATTCTGTGGTTAGCGAAGCAGACAATGGAGATGTTTTTATGTTGTAACTAATAGATTTTGTAGAAATCTTGACACGAAGTCTACTGAGAGATTTTGTAAAGGAGGGGTAGACGAGTGACAGAAGACAAGAGACAAACTGCAGCGACTGTTGACGTCAGAAAGTCCGCGCTCTGATTGGATAGTGGGTCAGAATAGGGTTCGCGCTAGGATTGGTGCGTTAGTGTGAGTCGCGCAGGGATTGGAAGAGCTGTTTAGTGACGTAAACGCTCCAGGATTGGTGCGTTAGTGTGAGTCGCGCTGCTATTGGTTGAGAAGCTCGTATTGTATATTTATAATACGGAGAGAGTAGAGAGTTTTAGTAAGCGCTAAAATGTATTATCAAGAGGAGAAAAAGAAAAAAACATTTTTTGGGAAAGTTAAAAGGTGGTTTACCAAGGATAAAGAGGTTAAAACGAGAGAGGGTGAGTTGCTACCTCCAGCGAAAACACCTGCATCCTTCATGGTTGCGAAATATGGATTACATACCTGTATATGGTTGCAGAATTGCGTTAGGTATACTAAAGAAGATGGTGTTCTAGCATTTCCAGAACATGGTTCATTTAATTTGGCCGTGTTGAGAAATTTACGGGAAAAGATGGTACGTCTGGACCCGAATCCGAGACCTACGCAGTTCGAGGCTTTAGTGGAATGGGAAGAGGAAGTTCATGAGCGAGAAAAGCAAAGATCTGGAGGGTATTACAGGAATATGTTTGGGAGGAGACATGATCGTGAAACACATCATGATCGGATGAAAAGATGGCGAGATGTTAATATGTCAGAGGGATTATATCCTATGAGAACAATTGAAGAGGGAGCAGTTGGAGTTAATGAGTATGATGATGAGGTCTTAAATGACATGATTTACAAGAGACCACCTCCATATAGACCAGAACCAGATGAGAGTACACCAGTTGTTTCTCCGATAAGAGATACAGTCTGTATTATTGAGAAAGAAAAAGTGACACCTGAATCAAGAAGTAGTAGTTCTTTCAGGGAGAGAGAGAATCGAAGTAGTGAGGAAAATGCCAGAAAATTAGCAAAAACGACAACAGAACTGACTGAGAAAATTAGGGAGTTAACGAAGAATCTGGAAGCTGTTACGGTGCCTGTAACAATAGGTCCAGTTATGCCTGTGTTTGACAAACAGAGAGCAGGTGAGAATGGACTGGTGATTCCATATGTTGGGAATAATTTAACAAATTCAGTTGGTCCTTCAGGAAATTCAGATAAAAGAGCAGAAAGAAGTGACCTGAGACAAACAAGACATGACACATGTAGTGAACTATTGGATGCTAGTGAACCTGGTTGTTCAGGGATGCCAATTTTAGAACCGCAGAAAAGAGTGGTTCCAGTGAGAAAAACTGCTGAAATAACAGTTGATGATTTGAATGATTGGATGAAGGTTCTTCAGAAAAAGGATAAGGATTCACAAGTTATTGATGTGGCTAGGTTACGTATGGAATTAGAAGAGCTTGTGACAGGAACAGTTCCAGTAGAAATCCTGAAGAGTCATCATGATGGTGAGCTGTTGTTTATGTGCAAAAGTGTTACCTGGAGAGCAAGGAATACACATGATAGGCTAAGAGCAATAGCAAATGAACAAGGAGTTGACATTGATAAAGTAAAAGCTTTACAGAGAACTTACAGGATGGATTTTACAGAGAAGGACATTGAAAATTTGAATGCTTCTGGTAGAACAGGACAGATTAAAGAAATGGTGGCATTATTGCGAAGATGGGGTGATGTTGAAAAGTGGAAGGATAGGTGGTATAAGAAAAGAGAGGAATCTGTAGATAGAACAACTTATTCAGCATTTCCAGTAAGAGAAAAAGAGAAACCAGTGGATAATTATCCTATGAGAGAAATACCTGGAGGAGGATATGTACATGTTCCATGGACCAGACAGGATATTTTATCATTTACGAATGATTTCCCTCGATTGAGAGAAAAGCCCGTCGAGTGGTATAGGCAGGTAGACAGGTTTGTGAAATTGTCAAAAGTGCTGTGGGTTGACCTGAATAGTCTGTTTGCTATAATTGTTCCAGCAGACTTGTGGACTGAGTGTAAAATAGTTGTGAGTTGGCCTACTGAGGAGTATCCAAGAGATCCAAGAACAGGGGCACCAGATCCAGAAGTAATGAGGAAGTATGATCAGGTGATGGTATACCTGAAGAGTAAAGTTCCTCCAAAAGAGACAGACTGGGTTAAGATAGATCGAACACAACAGGAAGCAAAAGAATCAGTTCATGCTTTTTACGAGAGGCTGATACTGGCTTTTAAACAATTCAGTGGAGACGAACACCTGGGTGATAAAGATTTGAGTCACTTTGTATACAGATTTGTATATGGTCTAAGACCTGAAATTGGTGAGAGAATTCGTGAACACACAGTGGATTGGCAGAGTAAAAAAGTAGATGAGATTCTGAGACATGCAAAATACTTCAGTGATGAAATTGAAGCAAAACAAAGAAAGCTGAAAGAGAAAGCAATGTGGGCACAAGTGAAAGTTGCAGAAAGACAGGAAGCACAGTTAGTGGAACAGGCGAATAATCCAGGAAATAATGCAGGAAATAGACCCAGATATGCAGGAAAAGGGAAAGGAAGTCTTGAGGAAGCAAAGAAAAAGTTCCCTTGTCACAACTGTGGCCAGCTGGGACATTGGAGATCTGAATGTCCTAATCCACCATTAGTGAGTAATGAGAGTAAACCTTTAAATCAACAGGTGCAGAACCAGAATGAAGGGAATAATCAACAGCAACAACAGAAAGTTGTGAGACAGCAGAGTCAAGAGCCAAAACCGCCCTTGCCGCAGAATAGAGGGGTACAAAAGTATAATCAGGATTCAGGATTCTACAATGATGAGCAGGTAAACAAACCAAGACGTTCTAACAAAGTACAGCAGTACTTGTTAAAGAGTGAAGGGAGTGAGTCTGAGGGTGATTATTGACGGTGCCGAAGAGAGGAGGAAGAGTGCATACTTGGTGCAACTCTAGAAATAGACCAGGCAGGACCATTTGTGGATGGGAAAATAAATGAGGAGAGTGTTACTTTTTTGGTAGACACAGGTGCGACAAGATCAACTGTCAGGTCAACAGATGTTAAAAATCTTCCTCTCTCGGATGAAGCAATCCAAGTAGTTGGTGTAGCCAATACACAAATCAGAACACGTCTTACTGAACCAGTAAGAGTACAGATAGGGAAATTTTCAGACATGCACAGATTTATTGTCTGTGATACGAGTCCAGTGAACCTGTTAGGTAGGGACTTATTGTGTAAGATGAATTGCACAATTTTTTGTACACCAGATGGAATAGCTTTTGAGACACCAGATGATGATGTTTTCTACCGAATGACTCTAGAAAATAGAGAAAGTGAGTTAATTGGTGCATTTGCTGTGTTTAATCCGGAGGATTTGCCTCAAGAGCTGAGAGACACAGTGAAAAGAGCAGTTTGGGATTTTACAGGAGAGGATGTGGGATTGATGAATAATGTAGATCCAGTGAAAATTGCAGTGAAAGAGGGAATTACATATCCTAACATTCCTCAGTACAAAATGACACCAGAAATAATTGAAGGGATAACTCCTATAATTGAGAAAATGATTCAGCAGGGAGTTCTGAGAGAACTATTGAGTAGTCCGTGTAATTCACCGATAATGGGACTGAAAAAGCCTAATGGCAAATTTAGGATCGTGCAAGATCTGAGAAAAGTTAATCAAATTGTGGTGGCATGTTGTCCTATTGTGCCAAATCCATCAGTGATTCTGTATCAAATTCCACATGATGCTGAGTGGTATACAGTGATTGATTTGTGTCATGCGTTCTTTTCAATTCCATTGCATCATGACAGCCAGCCGATTTTTGCATTTAGGTTTGGCCAGCGTATCTTAGCATGGTGTCGAATCCCACAGGGGTATACAGAGAGTCCTTCGATATTCAATCAGTTATTGAAGAAATCGTTGGAGAGTTTGATTATGCCCGAAAACTCAGTGTTAGTGCAGTACATTGATGACCTACTGGTGGCATCAAAGACACGTGAAGCTTGTGAAGTGGATACCATAGCTTTACTGAATCATCTGGCAGATGGAGGGTTAAAGGTATCTCCAGCTAAATTGCAATTTTGCAAGAAAGAGGTTCATTATCTAGGACACAATATTGAAAAGGGTCTGAGAAAAGTGACTACTGACAGAATCAAGATAATCAGAGAAATGAAAGCTCCAAAAACCCAGAGAGAAGTGAGAATGTTCCTGGGTATGGTGGGTTATTGTCGTCAGTGGATAATTAATTTTTCCCTGATAGCAAAGCCACTGATAAAATTGACAAAATTGAAATGACAGATCCATTAGATCTGGATGCAGAACAATTGGCAGCATTTGAAGAGCTCAAAAGTAAAATGTGTGAGGCTCCAGCTTTGGGTATGCCTGACTATGAGAAAGAATTTGAGCTGTACTGCAGTGAGAGAAATGGATGTGCACTTTCAGTGTTAATCCAGAAACATGGACAATTGAGAAGGCCTATTGCGTACTTCTCATCAACACTTGACCCTGTAGCTGTGGGTTTACCAGGTTGTCTGAAATCTGTGGCTGCAACATGCAGGAGCCTGGAACAGAGTGAGGGAATCATAATGGGATATCCTGTAAGGGTATTCGTACCTCACAATGTGGCAATTCTTTTGACAAGAAGCAGAACTCAGTACATGTCACATAGTCGGTTGACTAAGTATGAAAAAGTGATACTGGGTGCATCAAATGTGACTCTTGAGAGATGTGTGAATGTGAATCCAGCGACACTCTTGCCAGACATTGAAAATGTGGGTATAAAGATGGAAGATGATCATGATTGTTTGGATGTGCTTGAGTACTGTACGAAACAAAGACCAGACATAAGGGATATTCCCTTACCTGAGAATGACCATGTGTTGTTTGTGGATGGATCATGTCTGAGGAATGATGATGGTGTGCTATGTGCAGCATATGCGGTGTGTAAAGTTTCAGAGGTCATGGAAGCATCACCATTGAAAGGAGTGAAATCTGCGCAAGTTGCTGAATTAATAGCATTGACAAAAGCTTGTGAGATTGGGAAAGATTTGAGGACGACTGTGTTGACTGATAGTCAGTATGGATTTGGAGTGGTGCATGATTTTGGCCAACTTTGGCTACAAAGAGGTTTCTTGACATCGAGTGGAACTCCAATAAAGAATGCTGAAATGATTGGAAAATTGCTTGAGGCGATACAGCTGCCTAAGGAGTTAGCAGTTGTAAAGTGTGCTGCCCATGGTCAGGGGGAGGATTTTATAACGATTGGAAATAGGTACGCCAATGATGTTGCGCAGTACTGTGCCAAGACAAATCAGTCCATTAACAGGGAAAGAGAAAGGGAAATGTCTTTTCTTTCTGTGATGTTTACTAATGTCCTAGAGACCTGGGATGAAGTGAAACAGTTACAAGATGAGGCAGGAGATGAAGAGAAACAAGATTGGGTTAAAGCAGGATGTGCTCCAAGAGAAACAGACCATGTTTGGGTCTACAGAGATGGCAGACCAGTGATGCCTAACTCTATCTTGTCGTCAATGGCAAGGATGTATCATGGCCAGGGACATTTGGGGAGAGACGCGATGGTTAGGTCGTTTAAGCAGACCTGGTACAATGCAAAGTTCAGGACAATTGCAGAGAGCATCTGTCAGAGGTGTTTAGTTTGTCAGCAATTTAACACTGGGAAAAAGACAGTGGTGAGTCTGGGAACAATAGGCAGAGAAGGAGGTCCTTTTACAAGAATGCAGATTGATTTCATTGAGATGCCCCAAGTGAACAGACTGAGGTATGTTCTAGTGGTAGTCTGTTTGTTTTCAAGGTGGGTGGAAGCTTACCCAACTAGAAGAAATGATGGATTAACAGTGGCAAAGTTACTGTTGAGGGAGTTGATTCCTAGGTACGGGTTTCCAGTTACAGTTGAGTCTGATAGAGGTGGACACTTTCAAAATGAACTCATGGGTTTGATTTGTGAAGCATTGAAAATACAGCAGAAGCTACATTGTGCATACCGACCAGAGGCTTCTGGTGTGGTTGAGCAGATTAATGGCACGATCAAGAATAGGATTGGAAAGATGTGCTTAGCCACTGGCATGAAATGGCCAGATGTTTTGCCTCTAGTTCTGATGACAATGAGATCTACTCCAGATAGAACTACTGGTTTGAGTCCGCACGAGATAATCATGGGACGTGCTATGCGCCATGCATTCGTGCCTGTCAATAAGTTGGTGACAATAACTGATGACATGATTTTGGATTACTGTAAAGGCCTGGCTGACGCAGTTCATTCTGTGTTTCACCAGGTTGGAGAAGAAGCTACCACACTTGAGAAGAAGCAAGCTCATGATCTGAGTCCAGGAGACTGGGTGAGGATTAAGGTGCACAGAAGAAGAAATTGCTTGATTCCAAGGTGGGGAAGGCCGAGACAAGTTATTCTGACTACAACGACTGCAGTAAAGTGTGCTGGAGTGAAGCACTGGGTACATGCAAGTCATACTCTGAGAGTTCCAAATCCAAAAGAAGGGACTGGTAAAGAGTATTTTGAAGAGTCAGATTCCAGTGATGATGAAGATACTGAAGATACGGAATCAGTGAGAAAAGAAGCAGAGAGAGCTTCAAGAGAATCACTGCGAGTATCAGAGAGAAGATCAGATTCTGTAAGAGAGCCTGAAGTTTCAAACAGCAGTGAAGGAAAAAGAAAAGAAAAAAGAAATCACACAGAGATTACTCCTGAATCAGAAGAGGAGGAGATTGAAGAACCACTTGAGATAATACTTCAAGAAGTAGGGTCAGAAGAAGATAGAGAGGGACAGATTGCGGAAGACCCCCGAGGAGGTGTAGGGAACATTCTTGATGAGTCAGGTGAAGGGACAAGTAGACAGCAAGAAGATTGCGTGTCGGAGACCCGAGGAGGGACAGGAGTAGGGAAGTCTCAAACAGTGGTGAAAAAATCTGTGGAGAAGAAGAAAACTGCTGGGAAACGGAAACAAGAGGCACTTGAAACAGATGATGAAGATGAACAAACAGAGGGTCGAGTTCTGAGAAAGAGAACTTGGATTGGAGAAAGGAGTAATAAAGAAATAAAGCCGAAAAAGGTGTTAAGAGGAGACTGTTGGCCTAACAACAGAGTTAAGAGGCTGAGATACAGAGTAATAAGAGCAAATTCATCGAAAGCTGAACAAGTGAATGAAGTTTCGAGTCAAAGTTCAAAAGCTGAAGGAGAAGAATCAAAGGAGTCGAACGAACCAGTGGAAATAAAAAGAGTAAGAAGACCCAACCAAAAGTACAGATCACCGGAATGGTCTTATGTGGCACTGTCTGAAGGAGGAGAAGAAGAAACAGTGACTCGAGATAATCCGGAAGTGGTCTTGAGAGAAGTGGTTGAGGAAGATACTGGTGAAATTTTGAAAGTACTCTTGACTGACATTGGAGAAGAGTCGAGTACTGAGGATCTTGATGTTGGAGATCTGATACAATTTGATGTTGAAGAAATTGAAGTGAAGAATGACAAGTATCCAAACTGAGTGAAAGAAGGATTCACTTGGATCAAGTGAACGAAGAGATCATTTGGATAAACTGAAAGCTGAAGAATTGCTGAAGAATTGAAGAAGTTCAAACAGTAGTGGACTAGTAGAGGCTAAACTAAAATGGCTAACATAGAGGATAATAGAAATAGATGTGCCTTCTTTAAGAGGTGGTGTAGAATGTGCTGCTGTTGTACTGGATTATTAATGCTTCTATGGGGTGTTTTAGTTTTATTAGTTACTTTTAGAGTAGAATTTGGAATGAATATAGAGAATGTGACAAATGTAGAGAAGAATTCACAAAAAGTAGTTCCAATTAGAAGTAGTAGTTACATACACAAAGATAGGTCAATTAATAATTTTTCTAGTAATGTTTTTTCTAAACTGTTATATGAATATGTGAAGACAATGGAAGTAAGGGATTGCTACGTCTGTATGCAATTACCTGCATCCGTCTCAGAGGGTGTTACTTATCACCATTTACCAGCTACATATGGTATTTCCTGTAGTATTTTAAGTAGTGTTTTTTATTTGTTAGGGAAAATAGATTATAAGATGTCTAACAGAGATAGTATTTTTGGGCAATTGCCAATGAACAAAGAGCTGAATCCAGCTAAAGAAGCTAACACTTTTGGTGAGATTTTTATTGAAGAAAAAGGATTAACATTAGATTACATTTTTAAGAATAATTTAACTTGCAGTTTGAAAGAAGAGGAGAGAGCTTTCCTGGATATGGTAGAAGAAAGGAGAGTGAACATGCATGAGAAAGGGGGAAAATATGAAGTGAGTGAGACAATTTGGGACATTGAGATGGGAAAAGAGTTGAAGAATGGGGCTAGTCCAACTTTAGCTCTAGATGCGCCACAGAAGGGTAAGCTTTGTATTACCAGAAGAATATCCCAATATGATACATATTTTGTGGGAACTAGTGAGTGCCATGATACATACTTCATTGCGACAGGTTGGGGTTTCAGAGGTGGAGAAGATACAATTTTTCCAGGAGTGTACTATGTTTGTGGGAATAAGGCTTATTACAAGTTGCCGGACCATTGGTATGGCACGTGTTATGTGGGCCTGGTTTTTCCTAAGATTTTTCATACAGATAAAATAAGAGATGTAGAAGATATTAACTTATTAACACGTTTTAAGAGAGAAACTTGGTCTGAAATTGTGGGTGATATTTTTGGGGTTTTGATTCCAGCAGTGGGAATTTCTTTAAATGCTTATGGAATTCGGAAACTGTCCACAGTGGTTGATCGCTTATCGACGAATACCGCAGGAGGGTTTCTTTTGGTGAATACGGAATTAAGTGCCGTACGTGCCATGTCTATGCAAAATCGACTTGCCCTTGATATTCTTTTGGCCAAGGAGGGTGGAGTTTGTGGAATATTGAAAGTTCAACATTGTTGCACTTACATTCCTGACGAAAGTAAAGACCTAAAGGTATATATCAAAAATATTACTGATTTGCATGAAGAATTAGTACCACTTGAAGCTGGGAGTTTGTGGACTAAAATAGCTAATAAAATGATAGCTGTTAAGGATTTTATTGCAAAAATAGGTAGTACAATTATAGGTAGAATATTGTTTCCCTTGTCTTGTATAATTGTGGCTTTATTAATAATAAGATTGGTGTGTGTGTGTTGTAAAAACAGGGGAGGGAAAAAGAAATTGAATAAGGAAAAGAAAAATAAGAAGTTGAAAAGAGAACCTCAAGAAATTGAACTAGAAGAATTGAGGGAGAGTGTTTACTTAGAAACAAAGAGAGATGATGAAAGAGTGACTGGTGTTTAATGTTGTGTAAGGGGAAAAGACATTTCTGATTTCTCCTAAAATGGGACTAAATTTTCACTAATTTTTTTTTTTTTTTGGGTTTATTTGGTGATAAAATCACCAAAGGGGGGATTGCTGGAGCAGAGTTTTCATTTAGAAAATTCAGGGGCTTTTGAAGCTCTAGTATGTCTATGCGTTTTATTAATTATTAATAAATAACAAATTAATTATTTGTCTTGTGCAAGTGTGTTTTTATTAATCAATCCGTTTGTCTTAACATAAGAGAAAGTTACACGAGGGTTAGCATGCGTGTGCTGTTTCTGTTTTCTAAAAAATAACGTGCAAGTTTTCATGTTTAAACGTTGCTGTGTGCTGTTTATTTTGAGCACAAAATGCTGTCTGAATTAATGCTTTTTTATGTTGCAAAAGCTAGATAAATGCATACACATAAGGGTATTAGTGGGGTTAACACTGTTTAATCATTATGCTGTAGTAACGTTTATTTTGTCTCTTTAATTAAAGATGGTCTATTGTGGCCTATGGAGGCCTGTATTAAGATGGCTGAATTTTGAAGCTTGGCCTCGAGTGAATATGTGAAAGACGTGACGAGGGAGACCCCTGCTGGAAATGGTCTTGAAGTTGACTGACCATGGTCCTTGAATAAAACTTTCCATGAGGACAGCAGCAGTTTTTGGGAGTTCTCCAAGAGAAGTGAAAGTGTCCTTGGCAATCTCGAAAGACAAAGGAGCCTTAGAGGAAAACTCTGAACTGTGGCTCGATGGCCGAGGAGAAGCCGGATTAAATGTGATACATGTTTTATTTTCTTGGTTCCTGTTCCGTAGTCTTCGCTATGTGTATTTTTCCTGAGCGGAGGTTCACAAATGTTGCAATGTTGCATCCTTTCCTTCTCGCTCTGCTCAGTGATTCAGTGTATTTTGCAAACTTGATGAGTGTTTCCATTGTAATTTTTACTATAAAAATTGTTAGCCTAGGGAGGGCTTTGCCACTTGCCATTTTACCTTTGCCGCGTGAGGTTGCGTTGCTGAGGATCGATGCTGAGGACTTCGTCTTGAGAGACATTTACCGAGAGACTTGTCCTGACCCGTTCTGACACTTAGTTAGAATAGGTAACTATGAGAAATGATGTATTCTGATTGATTTTACTTTGACTAATTTTAGATAAAGCAATATAATTTTAAACATGGTGTTGAATTTTCTTTCTTGTCAATTATTGGGTTTACATTTTTGATCATTATTGTATATGTTGTGTAGATTATGTTATTGATTAGGACAGTCACTAAATCAGATCTGATCGACCTGATATAGATGCAGGGTGACTAGGAGTTTTCTTTCCACAGGTTTATTGCTGGTAGAGTATTTGAGCGTATGTTAGTGAAATGGGCCCTAGCGTATGATGAATGTATGTGCGTGTAACTGTGTGATTACTCTATCCGTGGTAGTGGGCATATTTTAGATACCCTGATCCCTATCACAAGCACAGTTCACAGCTTCCAAGGTTCACAGAGTTCCTGTGTGAGTGTCTCTGACTTGCGTCTCCATGACTGAGTCTTCAATTCCTTCATGTCTTTTTAAGCCACTATGTAACACCTTCACCTTCCCAGTTGCAAATTCAGCCTTGTGAGCTGGCACCAAAGTACTTACCTTCCACTGGGGAGTTTTCCTTTTGAATAACAGTTCACAGTGACTGGGAGTTAATTGGGCCACTCACTTCCAAAGTTCCAGAAAAGCAGAAAAGAATCATCATGCAGGTCAGGGTCAAACCAGAACCAATTCAGAAGAGAACTAAAGACCTGGATGTTCGATTGATCAGACCTCCACGCAGCAGCAAACAGCTTCAGCACCTCGAGACCCACACAGGTGATTTGCAGAGCTCTATAAATGATTGATTGATACAACTTGAACACAGCTCACTCTGATCCTGTTAGAAATAATGAATGAATTAATTATTATAATTTATAAAGCACAACGTATGCCCATGGGCATCTTGGTGCTGTAAAAAGGAGGATAGCTACAGCAGATGTCAGAAGCGAGTCAGGCCGATGACCAGGTGCCTACTAATCCTGCGGGAAAAGCCAGGTCTTTAGGGCCTTTCTGAAAGCAGGTAGGGAGGGAGCAGCTTTTAGTGCCAGTGGAAGGCTGTTCCAGAGCACAGCTGTGGCCCTGAAAAAGCTCTTCCCACCCCAGTTGGTTCTCCTAAATGAGGGGACAATCATGTTCATGGCTCTTGGTGTGTGCGTGTGGTGTGTGTGTGGGGGGTAGGGGTGTTGCAGTTTACTTCCACTGTTCCTGCAGTCTCTCGTCTGGTTCCATGTTCTGCATCACATACATCCATCGTCTGTCTCTTGAGAGCAGTCACAAGGCTTAGCCTCGATGGCTAAAAAAATACACAACCTACACCTGCTTCCTTCTGCTTTGACATCTGGGTCCAGGTATATTTCAGACAGCAGTGTTCGCCCCGTGAAGTATACCATCACAAAATCCTGCGCTTTGACCTCAGACACCATCAGATGTAGCAAACCTAGCAGAGGCAGGAAGTTTCCACTTACTGTTAAAATTCTATAAGATGAGTGATTAGTTTGAAGCTCTCAAAATGTCCTAACTGGTAATGGTAAAAAAAATGAGATGGCTCCTTCAAAGGCTATTTTATATGTATGTCCTTTTAAGAAAAATAACTCTCGTCTCTCTCAAACTGGTTGCATGACCCTTGGTCCTAGCCTCCTGGAACAACAGGACTGAGCTACCTTTCTCTCCCATCTGCCCTCCCAGGTTCTCTTGTTCTTTGAAGCTTCACTGTAGCATTGTGCCTATCTCGCTATGCATCCCTTTGCTATCACCTCTCAGTAGCCACCAATGAAAGTGATGCCCGCGACTGCCCAGCTTTAGGCTGAAGGCCCCTGTAGGCTCCTGCAAAGGGATTCTGCAGCCCCCCCTGCAATGATGAGAAATCAGATTTTGTGCCTACAGCTGAGAAACTAAATGCTGTGCATTTAGATGCAACAACAAGCACTCTGACAGCATCTCTCCATGTTTCAAAGGAAACAAATGCACCGAGGGCATGAGTCACAAAGGTAAACTAACACTTTTGAGTACGTTTACTCTTTTTTGGTTTTCACAAACTATGATTTAATAGTAAATTTATGATTGCGGAGACTCAGCAGTCGGGGCAGAGAACTGCGCACATAAAAAGGTAGGCCTGTTCTGAGTTCTCTTTGTTGAAACTTTGTAATTTTCTATTAAAATGGTAAATAAAAGTGTTCCAATCATCCTATTGGTGTGCTATTGACATTTGCCTCCCAAACATCTGGGGAGAATGATCAAGGGTCTTGCCGATGGCATTTGCTTCCTTCTTTGTGAATGTTTGGCTCCAGAGACTTCCTCTGCTTCACTGAATACCTCTTCCAAGTGATGTTTCAATCATTACCCTTGAATGACCTTGGCACTGGCCCCTCCAGAAGAGGTGTTTTTGATGTTGCCTTTTTTCCAAGCATGGAAACCAAGTCATCACCTTTCAGTTTGAGGGATTGACCTGGAGCCTACTTTTAACTCAATATTTCTTCATTGTGGTGAGTTGCACTTGAGAAGCTTTTTCTGACTGAGCCTAAAGGACCCAGATCTCCAAGCAGAGTAACCGCAGAATCTGTGACCAATGGACATTTAGATAAAGGGCATCTTTGCACCATATCAAAGGGCGTTTCCAAAGGTGGCCTAGCACAGTGTCCAGGCTAGATGGAGATGTGCTTTCTAAGCAGCTCGCTTCATTGACCAGAAGACGATAAAGAACCCAAAGCCATGTGCTGTGGACTCAAAAGTCATCTTCAGACCTCAAACGAGGTGCTACGTATCTATGTATGTATGCTCCTAATTCTAGGGTACTCTGAACCCCAATGTCTTTACAACATGGAAAGGCCTATATGAACTGGTAGCAAGAGCCAGAGAGATCTTGGAGGCTGGATAGAAGGGGTTCAGGGAGGAGGGATTCAGCGCAGTATCCTCAAGATATGTTAGATGACTTTGAGACCATCTTCAGAGATGCCAGAGCTGTGTAGAGAATCCCCCCTGGAGTGGTACCCAATTATTTTTCATATTGAATGACTTCTGCAGGCTCATGCAAACCCTTAATTATCCTAGTTAGCATTTAGTATTTTTTTTATTTTTTTGCTATCAAATATTCAGAAATGGGAACTTGTGCTTTAGAGGGAAGTGGCTACATTCAGCCCATGGGTGGTATCAGCAGAAGCTTCATTTTATGTGAACTGAGCGCTTCTCGCATCCAGCTTCTCTCAACTGATGCGTTGTGGGTCTCAAAGAAAGTGAGGTAACCCAAAGGCATGGTCCTACCTTCAAGGGAACAGCTGGGTCATGTGGAGTGGGGCAATCCTTTCTATGCAGGGTGCTCTCCTAACCTCTTCTCTAGTTCTCACAGCATGTGCTTGCCAGTGCAACTGGAGGCTGGGCAAGGCTGGGTTTCATCAGGTTGATTCCGGTATGTAATGGCACTGTGAATAGAATCAGTGGAATGGAATGTCGGCCAGCGTAATTTCCCGGCATTGAGATTAGTTCAAGCAATCCACCCATAATGTTTATCTTGTTGAGATGCTCTACGTGGCATGAGTGTGCCACATTTACATCTTCTTACACTTGTAGCATACAGGATCCAGCTACAGGCACCACACTGCTGAAGCACAACATGGCTGATTGGTGCCCAACAAAAGGAACAATTGATGGACGGAATGCTGAACAATGCAAACATTCACCCCCAGTCACACAGATCTGGGTTTAATTCGACCTTTTGCTCACCAGGCCACCCCAGTTTGGACCCAGCCATATGCGAATCAGTCTTGACCCTGCTCCTCAAGGCAGGGCAGCTTGTGTTCCCATTCACAAGAGATGTGGCCTGGACTGAACTTTTGTAGCAGGGAAAAGGTTGTTCGCAGATGTGCTCCATTGTCTGTAATGGCACACTCACCCAAAAAATATGAAATGTCATACACAAACAAGTAATTGAAAGGTTGTCTTTGTTTCTAATATTCCTTCATTTACTTTTTGCTTTTTCATTAAACTGTGACTTCAGATTTAGATTTTGAGAAGTATTTAAAAACTTTTTGGTGTCAAGTTCTTTCTGTTTCTCCCTGGGTCTCATCTTCCATCCCCTGCACCAGAAATGGGGCTCATTGATCCCCAGTACGCTGTCCTGGCATATGTTTGGCCTCAGAATAGAAAATAAAACATAACCCACCAGATTCTGCTTTCCATCTCCTTCAGCAGTAGCATCCATTGTGTTGTACAAGGCTCTGACATGTCACAAATTTGTCAAGTCAAGTGCAAGGATTCAGAAACACCCGCCACATACGCATTCCTCTTCGCAGCAGCTTGGTAGTCCATCCTCCACCTTTCCACCTCCGCTAGAACATGCCTGCTCGCTCGCATCCTCCTTTCTCTCATCGAGGCCATGAAGATGCCCAGGACACAGTGGTGGCTCGGGAGTGCCAGCCGTGATGCACCACCCACATCTCGACCTGTTGCGCTCGGCTGTGGTTAGTCAACCATGGATCGTGTATTGGACCTTTTCCTTGACTGCTGCTGTGTGTACGCTCCTTGGCCTGCATGGCCTGGTCTTTACCAGGTGGCCTTGGACTGTTTTCAGGCCAAGTTTCCCTCATCCTCAATCAATCACAGAATTTATAAAGCGCACCACTCACCCGCGAGGGTCTCAAGGCGCTGAGGAGGAAGAGGGGGGGGTTTGCCGCTACTGGTCGAACAGCCAGGTCTTGAGTAGCCTCCTGAAGGTCAGCAGGTCTTGGGTCTGTCGTAGGTTCAGAGGAAGGGTGTTCCAAGTCTTGGCGGCGCGGTGGGAGAAGGATCTGCCGCCGGTGGGGGTTCTTCGAATGCGCGGGACGGTGGCCTGGGAGAGGTCGGCGGAGCGGAGCTGGCGGTTGGGAACGTAGAAGGAGAGTCGACTGTTGAGGTAGGCTGGGCCGGTCTTGTGGAGTGCCTTGTGTGCGTGGATGAGGAGCCTGATGCTGCATCTGGCCCTGAGATGCTGGTGTGTTTTTTGTCCTTGGGCCTAGCCTTCTCCTGCTTCTGGGCCTCATCACTCTAGCCCCCATCTCCTACTCTTAGACTATTGGGTCTTAATTACATCTGCACATGCTCTCCCCAGCCTGCCTCTTCTCTCTTGCTGTGTCCAGGGCCTAGAGTGGCTGACGGCTGAGGGACTGCGCCCTGCAGTACCTGTTCTCCCTGGGTCTTTGGAGATGGGGCTGGACGAAGACCTGTCGTTGACCACCACCAATGCTCCCTTGACCACCGGCCACAGATCCAGTCCAGCTAAGAAGAGCCGAGTACTGAGCATGAAAAGAACTCTCGTTTGCTGCAACCATTCAATTTAGTCTGCTGTTCATGGCCAGACTGAGCCTCCTAATGCCACAGTTACAAAAGTACACTGGGGACGTGGTGCGGTTCAGTCCACATGTTTAGAATAGGGGTGATCTGACAGTGAAAGGCTTGTGTTGTTTACATTTACCAGTGGAATGCAATGAGCTACACCAGGTTCTCCGATGTCGGCCCTGGAGGGCCGTATCCTTGCCAGATTTTTAGCATATCCACATTTAGATAAATGTAGTTATTTTAAAAATATGGCATGGATCTTGCCCCCAAGGACCAACATTGGAGAACCCTGAGCTACACTATTAATTTAATATCTTTAAGCTTGTTCAGTTTTAATTTACCACTGAAATATATTGGGCTTCATTAATGTTCTTTAATCATGGGTTTATGGCGTAGAAATGCTTGCACAGTGTGAATGTGCATTTAACTGCAGTCGGTGGGTTAATGTTGAGAGT
Source organism: Triturus cristatus (assembly GCF_964204655.1). NCBI lineage: Eukaryota > Metazoa > Chordata > Amphibia > Caudata > Salamandridae > Triturus > Triturus cristatus. The sequence goes on from NC_140593.1 coordinate 1,193,328,398, forward strand.
CAGAACAGAAATGCACAATTTGTTAATTAAATTGTCATGAACAATAATGAGGGTATTTGCTGCCCAGAGTGACTGCCAATGGCTTATACTGTTGGCAGCCGTTCCGCCCATCTCCGTTTGTATGTTTTATGTAACACCCCGCATGGCCCAGGGTGTGCACAGATGCGGGTCTCTTGCTGGCTTTGCTTTAGGGTCCACGCTACACCTCTCCGAAGAGGTTTAACAAGGGTGGAACCAGCCTTAACTGTGGTGTGGCCTCCTGGAGTGGGCCTTGCCTGGCAGCTTGGGTTAACTGTTCCCATGAGAAGCAGGGTCAGTACTGATTTGCATAAAGCGGGCCTCTGTCAAGAGTGTCACAGTGGGTTTAAAACAATGGGTTGGAATGCTGCCCGGAACAACTACCAGTGGGCTAGGCCATTACCTCCTTGTCAGCCCTCTCTGTCCCAGTCCTAACTACATGAGCATAGCTCCTCCCACCAGAAACTCCCAAGCAACTAAAAACCCATCCCTTCCCTCCAGGCCACACCCACACCTTGAGGCATATAATCAAGTGACCCGCCTATCCACATCCTGTTTGATTTTTCTGCGTAGTTTACTTTCTGAGCAAGGTGAGTGTGGATCGGTCTACTTGGTGGCCGTTTGATTCCCCTACGTGCCTTTTGAGATTCAGGTATGTTTTAGTCCCTGCTTTAGCGGGACCGTGGGGTTGTGGGGTGGTGGCTCCCTGCTGCGGCTTCCACTCTTCCGGGTTCATTCCCTGCTCTAGCGGGAACATTCGGGTAGGGAGGGGAGGTGTGTTGGGCGCGGCGGGCTTTTCTGTGTGCGCCGGGGGCGTGGCAGATTGGCTCCTCCTCTGAGGTCTGTTACTGGGGCTCGGGGCTCGTCTCATTTCTGGCCCGTGTTCCCCCTTGTTTTGGGCTCTTGTCTCGGCTTGATTCCTTGGAATCTGTGGCAGTAGCAATGCTGGTGCATTTGGGTGCATCAGTTTCACACATACCGTAGTTCTGGGGTTTATATGATGTTCTTTGATTGCCTGTTGAGACTCGAGCAGAGGAGTTGTTTGTTTTGAGGCGGTTTGCGCCTCGTGGACGCCCACGGTTCTGTGGAGGCATTTGAGCCCGCTCTTTGTAAGGCTGCCTGTTTTTGGTACCGCTGGGGGTTTCTGTTTCCCCTTAAATGGTGAGGCTCTGTCTCTCTTGGGTGGGGATTTCGGGAAGTTGATGGGCTCTGCGTATGCATTCTGTTACCCTTGCGTACAGCCTAATATGTACTCACTCGGACGAGACAGGACGTTTGCCGTTGCCGTCTAGGTTGGCCCCCCGGTTCCCTAAAGAGAAACGCGCATTTGCTTCGCACAACTGCACAGGAGATGCGAGGTTCCTCTGTTCCCCCTCCTTGGTATTCAATGCCTAAAGCAACCGTGGATGATTGATTCCATTTGTGGGGGTCCCTTGGTGGATTAATCCTAAATTGACAGCAGATTGTTGTAGCTGCCCGGATCCTTGAAGATATACACGCCCTTGAGTCTCACTGGGTTTTTAGGCTGTCCTTTTGACCTTGTCCTGATGAAGACCCGCATTGACTAATACAGTAATGCTCCCTGGGTTGAAACGTCGACATATTCCCTGGACCAGTTGAAAGACTCTGTGTCAAGACTTATTCATTCAACCTACAGAGCTATTCAAACATCGTTGTGTTTTTTCCTGGCCTCTCTAAAAACGACATTTCTGTGAAATTCACTGTGTATATATTGTGCACCCTCACTACAGCACTGAGCACCATATTCACCTTGTCACAAATTGCAAAGCATTTTATGTTACGTTTTTACGTTTTGACAGCCACATGAATCAATGGGATATTCGTAAATGACGTAATTTCTAAAACTTCTGAATACCCTCTATGGTGTCCCTAGGTGTGTCGTTATTGATGTTTTTTGATAAATCATTTTCTCTGTGAGTAAACCAATGATTGGTTTCATGTTTTAAAGAGATAACCTTTACCCGACAGAACCAACTGTTCATATTATATATCATTGCCCAGGTTCTGAGGGATACTGGGTCACCCCATTGTTAATATATTCTTATTATTAATATGTACTCACAGCATATGGCAATGTTCCAATATAACGACGTGCAAAGACATTTTTAACTGCTGTGCGCTGGTGTGTGGGGGCGCTTGCCTGGGTGTACACTGGTTCCTGTGGCAGTGGGTCCAGGTGGCGGTCCTGGGTTGACCCTTAAGTCTTGCATCTCTTGGTCTGTGGTGTTTATGGGACGCTGGTTCTCTGTTCTCCTGTTCTCTTCATGGATCAGGTTCTTACGTGTGTGGGCTCTGCTGGGTGGTGGAGGTGTTGGTAGCTGAGTCTTCCGCTGCTCCTTCCCTGGTGGATATACAGATTGCCTCTTCTGAACCTAGGTGCCATTGCTCAGCGCTAATGTCTTCTGCCTCTGGAGACACAGGCTCCTCTTTGTCGAGGGTTCTAATCCTGCCAATGCTGCCATTAGTTTTTGGTTAGATTAATATCGTGTAGCTTTTTAATTTTATATCCGGACATGGTTTTGGGTGTAGTGGTGATGGGTCAGTTTGTCCAGGAGGCTGTCCTTCACGATGTTCTGCTGCGTGTTCAGGTCAGTTTAGGTTCCCTGGTCCCTTGGTGGGTGGAACGTCAGTAGACTTTTTTTTGCATATTTCCAGTTAATGGGGCCTGAATGCCTCCCTATTCATTGCTCTGTGAGACATGTGCTTGTGGGGGTGGGGAGGTTGTTGCCAATCTTGCCTTTCCCCGGTTTCTGGCAGACTGGTGTCCTTTCCAGGGGTTCACTGAGGTGTTCCCGGCTGTGATGATGGTGGCTCCCTGCTGGCTGGTGTGGCGTCTCGGAGCCTGGTGGTGTCCGTGGAGTTGGTCCTTCTTGTCCTGGGCTCGAACGATGTATGGGGGCCTTAAGGCGCTCCTTTACTGCCTCTGATCTTGCGGTTTGGTCTGCGACTTACACCAGCTATCTGGTTCTGTTGCTTCCGAATGTCTGTCGGGGTATTTCTGAGCAACTCTTGCAGGATATAGATCCCTCTGACTCTTTTTCCGTGTTTGCACTGCAGTTGCGTTTCTTGGCGGATTTGTCCTTCGAATCCCTTGGGGCGACAGCGGTTGGGGCCTCAGGGGCTGCTCGGTGGCAGTTGTGGCTTGTGCATTGGTGTGCCGAGGCTACTATAAAAGCGGTAGTGATGTTGCTTTCCTCCACGGGCTCTTCCTTATTTGGGGTTCCGTTGGAGGCATTGCTTTGCAAACGGCGGATGCCTGGACTTTGTTGGCTCTGGTCCGCTCTTCTCAGTTGGGGAAGTTTGCGGGTTGTTGTCGGACTTTTGGGTGGCATTTCCGTTTTGGGTGGCCGTCCAGCCCTTTCGTGGTGGGGGCCGTGGCTGGGGTGTCCCTTCCTTCCACTAGTCTCGGGGTCGACAGGGTGCTTCCTCTTCTTCAGGTCCCTCCGGGTCGTGACTGTGGGGAGTTCATTGGGGGGTGCCAGTTGGGGGTCGCCTCGCAATTTCGCCTTTTTGGGAGGAGTTCGTTCGTAGTCAGTGGGTCCTACGGGTGGTCCAGCTGGGCTACGGAACGAATTTGGTGTTCCTGCGGTGAATGTGTTCAGTGCTGCCCTATTCCCAGGTCTTGGACGGAGTGTCGGGCTCTGTTGGACGGAGTTCTGGTCTTTGTTTCCGAAGGGCCTGGGGTGTGCGGGCCTGTGTGTCTGCGGAGTCGGGTGTTTTCTCAATCCTGTTTCTGATCCTGTAGCTGATTGGGGACTGCTGTCCTGTCCTAGTTCTAAGGCGGTGAACTTGTGTATCCCTCATCGGTCCTTCAAAAGGGTGGTCCCTTGCTTGGACGTTTGGTTGTTTCTTCTCTTCTTTCCTTCTGACTCAGGACCTTTCCTGGGATGTTTGCTTGCTCCTTCGTCAGTTCGGGTGGTTCTGAACTTGGAGTCATCCCTTCTTCGCCCTTCTGGAACAACTGTTAAGTGGGGGGATTTCATCACTGAAGTGGGGTGGGTCTTCCTGTTGGTGCCCTGCAGACTGTCTCTGATGCACGGACGTAGGAGGGTGTTAGGGGCTCAGTCTTCCTCTGCTCGCCTGTGGCTGTGTGTTTGAGGGCTAATGTCTGCTACTGTGCTGTTTGTTCCTTGGGCCCGTTTGCACTTGTACCCCCTGGTGACTCATGCCCTGGGGTTTTGGGTTCCCACGTCTCTGGTTTAAGGGCTGTTGATTCCGGGGGTTGTGGCCATCGGCCTGGTGTTGTCCTGGAGGATCAGATCCTATTGCAGGGCTCGCCCTTTGTGTCCCCGGGGAGGTTGGTCTTGATGACTGATACTTGCGTACTGGGTTGGGGGCGTTGTTGGCCCAGGAGTCAGTGTGGTGGCTGTGGTCTGTGCTGGTGGAGAGACTGTCTTCGAATTGGAGGGAGTTGAAGGGGGTTCAGTTGGCCTTGACTCTTGTTCTGCCTTGGGTCCTCAGGTGGGTCGTGTTGGTGCGATCATTCAAAGCGGTGGTGGTGTGTTCTGTCCTCCACCGCGGGATTGTGATGGTGGCTTCCCTCTTGTTGGCTCAGCAGCTCTGCCTGAGTCGGTCTTGTGGTCTCTGGGTGCTTTTCATCTGCCGGATGTTTTGATCTCGGTGGCGGTTCACCTGATCGGGGGGTTTCCCTCCCTGTCCGAGGGGTGCCTGACACAAGTGGTGTTGGGTTGCCTGATGGCCCGGTTCAGGGTTCCAGTGGTGGACCTGTTTGCTGTTCCGGGGAACACCTTGAGGGTGGAGTTTGTTCTCTGGTTCGGTCTGCCGTGCTTTGGTGGGTGGATGCCCTGTCCTTCCGGTGGGTCGTGGGGGGGGCCTGTTGTTTGCCTTCCCCTGTTGCTCTGATTCTGCAGGTCCTGCTGGAGGTCAACCTGGATCGGGCATCGTTTGGCCTGGTTGTTCTGGATTGGTCCTGGTGACCTTGGTTCCCTCTGATGTTGAGGTTTGCTGGGGGGGCCCTGCTGGTGGTTGCTGGTGGTCCCTTGTCCCCTCGGTCTCGGGGGTGTCTGGTCTGCCTGCAGCTGGCGGGTTGCCTGTTGTGCTGGTGTGCCTCGTGGCTTTGGAGTGTTCTCCTTCTGTGACTGTGTTTCTTCACGGGTCGGCACCCTTCCACTCGCGTGTCCTGTGCCAGACATTGGGTTTCCTTTCTGGATCGCTGACGTGGAGGTAATGAGTGTACGTCATGGGTTGGTTTTCGTTGGAGGTGGATCCGGTGCAGGTCTTGGATTTCTTTTAGGATGGCTTCAACTTGGGTCTGGCTGTGTCCTCCCAGTGATCTCAGTGGGCGGCTGTACGGGCCTTTCGGGGTTTGGTCTGTGAGCCGGTGGTTCCCCTGGTGTCCTGCTTGTTGGGGAGTTGTTGCATCCTGGAGCCTGTCATTCGGTCATTTGCACCTGGTTGGGATCTGCCTCTGGTTTTGGGGGCCTTGCAGGGGGCTCCCTTTGAGCCTCTGCTTGAGGTTTCTCTGCGGTTTTTGCAGTTCAAGGTGCTTTTCCTTGTCACTATTACCTCGGCTCGGCGGATTGAGGAGTTGGGCTCCTTGCTTTGTTCGGTCCCCTTCTTGCTTTTTTCCCTGGTCAGGTGATTCTACGGCCTGATCCTTCAATTGTTTCCAGAGTCCCTTCCTCGTTTTCACTGCTCGGCGGATCTGGTTTTGCCTGTTTTCTGTCCGAGTCCTTTTTCGGTGGTTGAGGTGCAGCTGCACTGTTTGAAGGTTCGGAGGGCTCTGGTGGTCTACTTACTGCGTACTACCCCTTTTCGTAAAGTGGATTCCCTTTTTGTGCCTTTTGGCCTGGCTGGTCGTAGTCTGCAGCCTTCTGGTGATACCCTCAGTCGTTGGCTATGGTGGGCTGTGGGGGCTGCCTGTGAGGCTTGTGGTGTGTTGGTGCCTGGGTCGGTTCGGGGGAGTTCGACTCGGGCGGTGGCTGCTTCTTGGGCTTGTTTCAAGTGGATTCCATGGCCGTGTTCTGCAGGGCTGCTGCTTGGAGTTCTTCTCACCCCTTTCTGTCCCATTGTCGTTTGGTGGTGGCTGGGACTGATTCTGCTGGGTTTGGGGGCGGTGTGTTGCGTTCTGCTCCGGTAGTGTGACTTTTGCTGTGCTTTATAAAAGTCTGTTTTTGCTACTGGGTGAAGCCGATTGTTGCTTTGGTATCTGCTTATGTAGTTAGGACTGGGACGGGGAGGGCTGACGAGGAGGTAATGACCGGTTACTCACCGGTAATATTCATTACTTCGAGTCGTAGCCCTCCCCGTCCCAGTCCAGGTTCCCGATCCCTCCCTCCCTGTTCGGCTTCTTGTGCTTGGTGGTACAGGATGTGGATAGGCGGGTCCCTTGATTATATGCCTCAGGGTGTGGGTGTGGCCTGGAGGGAAGGGATGGGTTTTTAGTTACTTGGGAGTTTCTGGTGGGAGGAGCTCTGCTCATGTAGTTAGCACTGGGACGGGGAGGGCTACGACTCGGAGTAATGAATATTACCGGTGAGTAACCGGTCATTCCCAAGCAATCCTCCCACCACCTTTTGTGTGTTTTTTGTTGACATGCAAAACTTTAGTGATTTCCAGCACTTATAAATAAAGATGAGGACAGCACAATAAAGAAGCCGAAAGTGACTTTCGAAATCTGCACCATGAAACATTTTATTGTGGAAAACTGCCAGGACAACGTGCTCCAGCATGCAGAATGCTTGGGGCACCAACACATATATCGGAGGCATGGCTGCTCTCATAGCTGTGAGTCTTTCTTCTCTATGAGCGGGTCATTGCAGACATCTGCCAGGTGTCTAGTTGTAGCTCCTCTAGGCGCTACTGCCAGTATAGTAGTCCTAAGTTAAATAAACATTTAATGCTTTACCTGCTCTGAACCATTATAGTTTCAATACAAGAGTAATACTGGCTTTCATTTGAATCTGGTACTGCACGCATTAGTCTCAAACCCCTACAGAGTTTCCATAAAACAACTGTCTCCAATGTGCTTGAAAGCTGCAACAGTCAACTGTTGCCTGAAGGCGCCCAGGTGAAACGTGCAGAGAGACCAGCCTCGTCTCCAGCAGCTTCAAGCAGTGTTCATTTCCGAGATGTGTTAACCAGCGCCATTCGTTGATACACAATGTCTAGCGGGGACGTCTTGTTCGATGTCACGTGGCCCTGTGAGCATCACAGTTCAGACTGTAGGGGAGGCTGCTTCGCAAGATCTCACAGCCATCTCATCAGCGCTGTTTCAAGCACGAGAACCCTGAACGGAGCTTAATGGAGCGACACCTGAGTTACGGCTCCACCGTAAGGGCGATGGGGCACAGCCCTACCGGAAGCCCAGGTCCTTCACTCAGAGAGGCTTGCACTGTGCATCTCTACCTGGGGTGACGTCGCACAACTGCAGCCACTCTGACTGACAAGTGCAAAAAGAAATGTGCGCATGCGTGCTAGCCCGTGAATACAATTCCAAATCTGCAGGTAAAACATTTTCAGGGCAGGGGGGCTTGCTTTTTATAACCAGGTGAGGGTGGGAGCAAAGTTTGCTTTTATTTCCTCCAAGCCAGCCAGTCCACCAACCGTGCCCCGGGGGCATATGACTGAGGAGTCGGCTCGGCAGGCCCTGTGCTCACACATAGGATGTGACTGACACAGTTACTGCACAGTATTGACAATGTGTCTGCCTGTCTGTCACAGTGGGCCTGAGTGTAGGGTGTCATGTTCAGAGGCAGGAGGCGTCGCTAGTGCAGACTCCTGACACCTCTGCCCTGAAATAAGTGGGGTCTGCTACTGTTCTGTGCATATGTGTCCTCATGTGTGTGAGCGTGCACGTGAGTGTTGCGTATATAAGCATGTTTTCGCTTCCCTATGTGTTTGTGTGTGAATGAATTATGCTGAATGTGGTGGGGAGTCCCTGGCGTTATTTCTACTTTGCATAAAGCTGTTCTAGGTATAAGAATGCCCTTCTTGCATATTGTGGTTATCCTAGACGTCATGGTTGCCTTGGCATAAGGGGCCACGCCTTGATCTAGTAGGGACATTTCTACCTATAGTACGGGTCCTGGCATGGGTGATTCTCCTTCGCCTATTGTGGGATTTCTAGGCGTTATGGTGGCGCAGGCATAAAGGGCCATTGATAACAACCTACTGTGGAATTCTGAGCCTTCTGCGCAATATGGTGGCACAGAACTGAGGTGGCCCTTTTAGGTACTTTATGGGTATCCTTGCCCTTATATCGGCCATCACTGGCATATAATGCTGGCCACGATGTAAGGTAGCCACCAGTGGCTCTCGTCAGGAGGCAGCTTCGACCAGCCTATTTCTCCTGTTAGCGCGGCCTCACACAGAACCAACAAACCCTAAAAGAGGGAAGGGGATATGGCGTAATGACAAGAGCTGCCGACTTTGGAGCTGGGGACAAAGGTTCAAGTCTCTGTGTCAGCTCAACATCCTGTGATTGCGGGCGGATCACTTAATCTCCCTATGCCAGAGGCGCAACTAGAGCCAAATTTCGGGGGGGGCTGAGCCAAAATTTCGGGGGGGGCTGAACTTTAAGCAATAGGCAGAGTGGAGCTGCAGGGGCTCTTAGAAGGGGTGAAACAACAGCGAGGCATCATTAACATGCAAATGGTCTTTTAAAGACCTGTGAAGTGCTCGGGTGCGGCTGCTTTTTTGCCCGGGAAGGTGTCTCATCCCGGGCTGCCACACACGACGGGGGGGGGCTGAAGCCCTGTGAGTCCAATGGGTGTTGCGCGCCTGCCGTATGCCCACCAAAAATGAATGTGTTCTTAACTGGTGCTCAAGCGCAGGTGTTGATGATTAAGTGCCGGTACTGAGCATCGGAAACCACCGGCTCAAATTAAGCACCGGTAGCCACCAGTGGCATATTGTTTACATCCTTGCCATTGACGTGGCCATCCAAGTCACAGCATTAGCCCTAACCTAGTGCTACCTTGGCATGTGGTGGCCACCCATGGCTTCTGATAAGCATCCTGGCATAAGGGGGCATTTCTGACCTTCAGATGCTACCACTAGTATATGATCAAAATAAAAATATGTGACGTGTAATTTTGATACATTGATGTGCTGGTGCAATTTGTTTACGTGGGGCAGTAGTACAAGCGCGCACTTCTTCAAAATGAAACGGTGGAATTGGGAATGCAGGGCTCAATTCACAAAGGTAAACTGAGACGGAAGTCTAACTTTACGACTTTCAGTATTCACAAAGGGCATTTACGAGCAGTAAAGTTTGACTTTTGTATCAGTTTAACCTAAGTTTTGGTCTTAAGTTAAACTGAGAAAAAGTCTAACTTTACTACTCGTAAATGCCCTTTGTGAATACCGAAAGTCGTAAAGTACGACTTCCGTCTCAGTTTACCTTTGTGAATTGAGCCCAAAATATGTGTGTTTTCAGAAAAATGTTACACATCTTGAACAATGGTAGGCGGCCATGTCAACTTGCATGCCCAGATTATGTGAACTGACTGAAATACCTAGGACCTCTTAGTCACTGTTATGGGAAAGTGGAACGAAAAAATACATCTTAATACAACTTCATTTGAAACATATACATTTTCAGTCAATTTAGTTGAAACAATGCTATAAACGCACCACGTGCAGCCATTTTCCAAACACTTCTCACGCGTGGAACCCTCCCACCCCCACACTACTCAGTGGGAGGTCTGGTGTGCCCGCTTTCAGCAGCGGGGGCAAGTCATGGCGGCTCTCCATGCCCCCCCACTTTGAAAGCTCACCAGCCTCCATCACACCTGATTCACGAGTACCTGGGTGTGGTACCAAAGTGAATTGTGCACAACAGCTCGAGCAGCCTCCCGGCCAGCTGGACGCGGCAGCATCTGCCTCACACGTCAGCGTTCTTGAGACATCCCTCAGCTTGGCGGGGCTCTGCCGGTGACATGTCTAAGAGCAGTGTTCGTCATTGGCACAGACTGAGGCGCTTTCGCTCCATTTCAAAAACCATAGAGGACTCTTCAGAACACCCGAGTCTGCACGGAGGGAAATGGACATAAATAAGAGCAGTCTAGTGCCCATAAAAGGCGCGACAGTCCGCTCGGGAGATTGCATTCATTTCCATCAATTGGCCACTTTTTCTTGGTGCCCAGGTGGGGGCAGCCTGAGTTGGGATCGGAAGCAGTCGACGGCGCTCCTGCGTGCAGACATGGGTCCCGCTGCTCGGAATGAGCCCATACAGCTGTGGGGCGCTGGGCTCGAGGGGAGGAGGGGCAGTGGGGTGGGTGGAAAGCGTCCATATTGTTTTGGATGACGCTGTTCATATTGTACTCCTCCCAGGTCTAAGAGTTATAAATAATAGGTATTAATTCTACTTAACTCTGTGGTCTTTAACAGATGTCCCGTCTGCTTCTGGGATTTAAAATGCTCTGTTTTGTAGGACTTTAATGCCAGGCACAGTTTGGGTTTCCAGTCCATGCGATGTGAGATGGCCCAGCTGTATCTGCTGTGTGCTCCACACCTTGCAAAGAGACCTGGGGGCATATTTACAAGGAGACTACGCCGCCTCTCCATCACTGTTCTTGACGCTCCGGTGGCGCAGAGTGCAGACCCAATCTATAAGGCCACGCAAAGCCACTTTACGTGGATTTTCATGGCCTCGTAGATATGGAGTAAGACTAAGCAGCACGTGTCGTTGCGTTGCCGTACTCTGCGTCAAAGAGGCGTTGCATGGACCTTGTAGTGGGTGTTCCCATGCAACACTCCTGGGTCTTGACGCATTCCCAGATTTACCAGGGAATGCATCAAAAACTTATGCCTCCCCAGGGGAGGCGTAACAAGAAGAAATATCTTTATTTCTCCTAATTCTTTCCTCTTTCTATGTGTGCTGCATTCTGCATTCTGCTGCATATGTAGAAGGAGGAAAACGCCTCCATTACCTTCCTGCACAAAAACAATCATTCCTATAGCACAGGCACCCTTGCACCCTGGTGCAAGGGCGCCTGCGTTGGTGCGAGGCAGCCAATTGTGCGCCTGCGCAAAGGAAAGGACAGGGAAGCGTTGTATTGCCGTAAATATGATGCATCCCTGCACTTTCCTTACGGCGCGGCGCAGCAAGCTGGCTTGCGGTGCTGCGCTGCATCTGTTTCTTGTAAATATGCTGCCAAGTTTATGGAAGTGGTAGTTCACACTTTCGCAGGTTATTCCAACTCCAGCAAACCTTGCATGAAAAGAGGCAGAGGTGAAATGGATTTCATTTTGAGATCAAGCCTTCACCTAAACCTTTGTCCTGGTCATCATCTCTTCCTTTTTTCTGAAACCTGGGGAGCCTTGTACTCTTTGTCGTACAATGTTGCCAATTTACCATCCCCACCCTGAAGCTGTTGCATCCGGCCGTGATCCTACAACTCCGCTTTGTGCCTCTTCGTCCTGGGTGGTAGTTTGGGGAGACATCGACTCTTGGATCGAAGATAGCTCCTCCTAACGCAAAAACACAGGTTTCCCCCCTATGTTTGGTTTTTGCCTAGTTCAAAATGGTTGCACCCATAAGCATGGGCGCCCCTTGACTCCATTTGTTTGATTCCTCTGTTTTAGTTCCAGCACTGACACTAAAGTGCAATCATTGCCCAGTCTCTTGTTCAATGCTATGTAAAGATCATGCCCTAGTCAGGACTCCATGCTTGCTTGTTCTAAAGGCTTATTGGAATAGTCTTGTCTTTTTTCTGTCTTCTCACTATCATCTGCTGAACCTCCTATAGCCCTGTCCAACCTCTGTATTTATCTGCCAAACCTCCTATAGCCCTCTCCAACCTCTGGATTAATCTGCCCAACCTCCTATAGGCCAATACAGCCTCTGGATTTATCTGCCCAGCTTCCTATAGTCCAATCCACCCTCTGGATTCATCTGTCATAATTCTTATAGCCCAATCCAGCCTCTAGATTCATCTGCCCAACCTCCCATAGCCCACTCCAATCCCTGGATTCATCTGCACAGATTCCTATAGCCCAATCCAACCTCTGGAATAATCTGCCCAACCTCCTATAGCCCAATCAAACCTCTGGATTCATCTGCCCAGCTTCCTATAGCCCAATCCAAACTCTGGACTTGGTCTTATGCCTAAGATCCTATAGATCCTATATCCTATAGCCAATTCAACATACAGATTCACCTGCTCAACCTCCTATAGTCCAATCCAACATCTGGATTAATCTGCCCAACCTCCTATTGCCCAATCTAACCTCTAGAATCATCTGCCCAGCTTCCTATAGCCCAATCCAACCTCTGGAATCATCTGCCCCACCTCCTATAGCCCAATCAAACCTCTGAGTTCATCTGCCCAGCTTCCTATAGCCCAATCCAACTTCTAGGATCATCTACCCAACCTCCTATAGCCCAGTCCAACCTCTGGAGTAATCTGCCCAACCTCCTATAGCCCAATCCAACCTCTGGATTCATCTGCCCAACCTCCTATAGCCCAATCCAACCTCTGAATTCATCTGCCCAACCTCCTATATCCCAATCCACTCGCTGGATTCATCTGCCCAACCTCATATAGACCAGTCAACCCTCTGAATGAATCTGCCCAAACTCTTATATCCCATTCCACCCTCTGGATTCATCTGACCAGCCTCCTAAAGCCCATTCCACCCTCTTGATTCATCTGTCCAGCTTCATATAGCCCAATCCAACCTCTGGATTCCTCTGCCCAACCTCCCATAGCCCAATCCTCCCTCTGGATTCATCTATCCAGCTTCCTATAGCCCAATCCAACCTCTGAATTCATCTGCCCAACCTCCTATAGCCCAATCGACCCTCTGGATTAATCTGCCTAACTTCCTATAGCCCAATTCACCCTCTGGATTCATCTGCCCAATCTCCTATAGCCCAATCCACCCTCTGTATTCATCTGCCCAACTTCCTATAGCCCAATCCACCCTCTGGATTCATCTGCCCAATCTCCTTTAGCCCAATCCACCCTCTGGATTCATCTACCCAACTTCATATAGCCCAATCCACCCTCTGGATTCATCTGCCCAATCTCCTATAGCCCAATCCACCCTCTGTATTCATCTGCCCAACTTCCTATAGCCCAATCCACCCTCTGGATACATCTGCCCAACCTCCTTTAGCCCAATCCACTCTCTGGATTCATCTGCCCAATCTCCTTTATCCCAATCCATCCTCTGGATTCACCTGCCCAACTTCCTATAGCCCAATCCACCCTCTGGATTCATCTGCCCAATCTCCTTTGCCCAATCCACCCTCTGGATTCATCTTTAGAGCCCTTCGCTCTACGAAAAACAAGGTTAAAAGGGAAAAAACACCCTGACAATCCCTGATCTCCTTCCAGCATTTCATTGAGAAAAAACTCCCACATAATCTGGAATGTATCCGCCCCTGAGATTACTCACCATCTATGCCCAACATGAAATGTAGTCTCATAGGCAATGAGACAACAACGTCATGATTACTTACAAGTAACCTTCATTACTCCGAGCACCGGCCTCCTTGTCCCGGCCCTTCCATCCTGAGGTCTGCCTCGTTACACTGACAGGATACACCTAGACTGGCCCTAGGTAACATTTAAATCCTATATTTAGTTTCCAGTATATTTATACCAGTCCCTAACGTAAGTTCCACCCCCTCCTTCGGAGCCTTAAAGAGGTACACCCACTGACATACTTCCTAAGATATTAAGCACCTGAACAGACCTGAGAATGAGCCAGCTGGGCAAGGAGGGTGGGTACCCCTGGGCAGGGAGGGGGTGCCCAGGTCTCAGTCCAGCAGGACCCAGAATATTAAGAATTATTGTCAGGTAAGCAGACCATCGCCTCCTTGTTCAGTTTCCTCCTCCCAGATCTACATCATGAGGATGCCACAAGCCACAGAAGAAAAACATGACCACGTGGATGCTGAAACCCCCCCAGCCAGGTTCAGAGGTAGGTCTGCCGACTAAGCAGAAAACAGCTCCCAGAGCCTGGATGTGATGGCTCCATACAGAGGAGAGACTCTGTACCCCCACACCTGCCCCTGTAGTCCTGCACGGAGGGGAATGAATGGGAATGCCCAGGAGGCTGCAGTGTCCCAATCCAACATGGAAGCCTATGGAAGTCAGCTCAGAAAGACAGACTGCCACTGCCACCAGCAGTTCCATGGCCTCCCTACAAGCCAGAAGAACAGCCTGCCACTGACACCAGCAGGTACAGGGTCTCCCTAAAGAGCCAGAAGAACAGCCTGCCACTGACTCCAGCAGGCCAGCATAAACAACAGGGGTATACCCAATTAACCCTATGATACCTGGGTATGGGAATGTAATTTTATACAAAAAAAGAAGGGTATCAAGGAAACAATACTAATCAATTTAGTGAGTAGAGCACATTTAATTACCCTCTCAGAAATATTTTTTATTCATTATGAGTACATCAAAATCAATTTCTAACACACACAGGCAATGGCGCTTATTCAAAGAGAAACAAATGACATATACCACAAAATCTCATACATTTCAATAAAAACAAACATGACACAAATGACAATAACCCTAAGAACATTCTTCACGCTAGTGTCCCCCTTGTACTTCCAGGCGAACCCCTTAGATTTAGTCAAACAAGAAACACTAAAAGGCTAATTGGCCTAGTTCTAGTGTGACACAACATCAATATAAGAATCACTATCAGTCCAGTGACTCCTCCTTCAAAGTGTCGACGTGACCACGTTTCAGCCTTTTTTTTCTTTAGGCCTCTTCAGGACAGGGGTTATACAAAACTACAATAAAATACAAAACCACAATATTACTCTCATCCTATAATTCAGAGTGGAGAACAACGGATATGGATGGTGACTGCCCAAAGCACCGAATAAAACTACGTGCCACAAAAAACCAAAAGAACACACCAAAGTGAAACAAAAGGTGACGGACAACCCAATTACCATTAAACACCAAAAGTGACAGTCTGTCAAAAGTGGAAGTAACTTAACTAACTAGGGGCCCGTTACTTACAAGCAACCACACTTTCCTTAAGTGAATAAAAAGGAATACAAATGAATCATCCTTAAATCTAGGGTATAATACCATGGTCCGTGCTACCAAATAACCAGACCAAACATATCCCTACAAATCCTACTTACATGGTCGAAAAGCTGGAGGGCGCTAACTCTCTTGCGCTGCAGGAGTGACCGCGCCCCTGGTGCAATACCTACAGAAAATAAATAAATACAAGGGTGGAATAAAGAATAAACCTAACAATCCCACCCCCGGCACCTCAATTGCCTATATCAAAAGGCGTACGGAGAGCTTACCTCCCTAACAATAGGTGAGCCCACCAACTTCAAAGCTTTCCTTCAGATTGATCCGTCCACAGGGTTCCCGATTTAAACCTACAAGGACAAACAAACTTCTCATAATTTTGCCCGATAAGCGGGAAGATCCATCAACCGCAACTCCCCGCAGTTCGGAGGTACAAGGCACTGAAAGATACACTTACAAGATAAACGTGGGGCCGGTCCGCTAGCTATCCCTCCAGCAGGTAGAGGGTCTACTACAAGCCAGAGGAACAGACTGCCACTGACGCCAGCAGGTACAGGGTCTCCCTACAAGCCAGAATACCATTGTGCCACTGAGGCCTCAGTTCCAGGGTCTCCCTACAAGCCAGAAGAACAGACTGCCACTGACTCCAGCAGGTACAGGGTCTCCCTACAAGCCAGAAGAACAGCCCGCCACTGACACCAGAAGTTACAGTGTCTCCCTACAAGCCAGAACAGCCTGCCACTGACTCCAGAAGTTACAGGGTCTCCCTACAAGCCAGAAGAACAGCCTGCCACTGACACCAGAAGTTACAGTGTCTCCCTACAAGCCAGAACAGCCTGCCACTGACTCCAGCAGGTACAGGGTCTCCCTACAAGCCAGAAGAACAGCCTGCCACTGACTCCAGCAGTTACAGGGTCTCCTACAAGCCAGAAGAACAGTTTGCCGCTGACTCCAGCAGGTACAGGGTCTCCCACAAGCCAGAGGAACAGACTGACACTGACACCAGCAGGTACAGGGTCTCCTACAAGCCAGAAGAAGAGCCTGCCACTGACCCCAGCAGGTACAGGGTCTCCTACAAGCCAGAAGAACAGCCTGCCACTGACTCCAGCAGTTACAGGGTCCCCTACAAGCCAGAGGAACAGCCTGCCACTGACTCCAACAGGTACAGGGTTTCTCAACAAGCCAGAAGAACAGCCTGCCACTGACACTAGCGGTTTCAGGCTCTCCCTTCAAGCAAAAAGAACAGAAAGCAACCATGGAAAAAAAACACTTGACCCTGTGGGAAAGCAGCTCTGAGAGACAGGAACCATCCAGGTGGCTCAGACTCCACCCGGGACACCCGCATAATGGCTAGATTTGAACCGGGTCACTCAAGGAGCAATAAGGCCTAAAAAGGAAGCAAACCTAACTCTTCTGAAGTGCTTCTTCTACAAGAATTACCTCCTCCAGGCAAAGAACTAGGGGAAGAGCTCTGGGAGTCAAAAGGTCCAGAGAAAACTCACTCAGCGCCTGGACCAAACTTAAAACCAAGACACTAGCAGGATCTCAGCATGGCTTTCCCAAACTGTCCGGGCTCCTGATTAGTGGGAGAGACATTGGCACAACAGAGGAGGTGGAACACGGCCTAGATTGAAAGAACTGCAGCCACTCCCAGGTGGGCATGAGTTTCATGGCCAAACAGGATGCAAGCCTGGATAATACCGGGCGACCCAGGGGAGGGGTCACAGCTCAAAGCAGGTGGAAGGGAGTCCATAGGGAGTCTCCCTGGGTCAAGAGCATCCGACTCATACACTGGAACACCCACCAACTGGGGAGCAGACACCTGAAGCGATCACCCAACAGGAGTGCCCTGAACACAGCTCTAGATGAAGAACTGCAACCCCAACCATTGTTGCAAAGCACCAGCATGGATCAGGTATGCAAAGGGTAAACCCAAAACACCCTGGCTAGAAGATGAAAATCCCAACACGTTAACCAGTGCCCATCTGTAAAGCGGCACTGCCCCAAACCCGCAGCACAGCGCAAAGAAGAGAGCAGGCAGGATAGAGGCATGAACAGCAGGCAGGACCAGAGGCAGGGTGAGAGCAACACATATTAGACCGAAACCAAATGAGAATCATGGCCGAGGGAGTCCCTTGTCCTGGGAAGGGGCGGGACCTAGGTTAGGGGCTGGGTAGAAGTACTAGATTGAAAGTTTATTCAGGTCTCAGATAGATAACCCCTGTCTGTGGAATGACGCAGAGGTCACCGTGTAAGGACTGGGACGAGGAATATGGATGAGGAGGTAATGCCATGTAGGCTCCCAAAGGAGGTTTCTAGGATCTTTGAAGATACTTCCAGCCCCACCCCTCCACCGAAGCTAAACCTGACTGGTATACGTATTGACTATTCCTCTAATTACACCTTGAAGATAAGAGAAGGTCTTGAGGCCTCTGTGCAAAATATTCCAGACCTGCTGGTTCATGATCTGCCTCAAAGAGCTTCCCTGTCAGTGGTCAAGGTCTGGTCACCTCAGGCGCCCCTCGCTTTGCCGTTTCTGTCACACCTGGATGAGATCCTGCCTTGACCTTTTAGATCCATCCAATTTCTGCCAGATGTTCTAACTCCCTTCTCCCTCAAAGCCTCTAGAACTCTTTATAACTCACCACGCTTAGCCATTTGTGGAAGCCAACAAGTTGCTCCATACAATACAGTACAATACAGTTGTTAAAGCGCACAGCTACCTCCAAGGAGGTGTCCTGACCCTAGCGGAAAGGATCACCTGCAAACCCTAAGAAAAGACAGTATGAAGAAATTTAATACAAGAATCCGAGTAGGGTTTTTAGACTTTTTCTAAAAATAATTTCAGAAGGGCTGCTTCTCAGAACAAGGGGAAGCGCATTCCAACACCTAGGTGGCAGGAAGACGAAGGCTCTACCTCCTCGTCTGTCTCCATCCATTTCAGACTTGTGCTCACTGTGCCATGTGACTCAAGCTATGCCTCACTGATGAGGACTCAGTAGTTAAGCTGCGGGGGTTGCTCGTTGTTCTGCCTGGCCTTGCATCCTGGCCTGGGCTGCTTCTATTGGAGCAGGACAAAGGCTGGTTATATCACAGCTGGCCTCTGCCTTGAGTGCAACATGGGAGAAAGAAACGATGGATTGAAATGCGGCCCAGAGCAATCACCAGTGGCTGAGATGATAGCAAACATTCCTTCCATCACTTTGTTGTTCGTTGCACAATCACCTCCAGCTAGCTCTTTGCCACAGCCATGGCACTCAGTGCCCTTGTTGTGATCCTTTTTTAAGACCGTCATTATATAGAAAAGCTTCATGTACTGTGTTGTTATTGGACCACTTGGAGGCTTTCAAATTTCTGAGATGGCAACTGTGTCGGTTAGTGGGAGACCTCTTTTATGGCTGACTGACTTCAACATCTGGCACTTCCCCCTTTTCAATGTACCCCATCATGGTAGCACTCCCTCCCTGCAGCTGTTCATCCTCTTCTATGAGCCATTAATTTTTTTTTTTTTAAATCTGTTTATTGCAAATAAAAGAGAGACAGAAAGACAATATAGCGCAGCATCAAGACATAACCAATTAAAATCATTAAACCCGCAATTTCCAGCGTGCCCCCTCCCACCATCTACCACATAAACAATTTACTGACCAGTATTAGTGTCTGGGCGCCCCAGGCACCAAGCATCCAATCCCACATTTCCATAAGGGGTGCACAATCTACCTAACTGAGTGTTCCATTTCCCCATACTTTGGCACATTTACCCGTACAGCCCCAGCTCTCATAGACCACCCTCTCGGCAAGCATGCACCAATCCATATCCAACTTCCAATCATTCAGTTGTGGCAGCTGTTCAGCCCTCCAAACACGTGCAATATTGCTTTTAGCCAGCATTAACCCCAAAGTTATCCAGATGTAGTCCATGTGGGTAAGGTCAGTTTCATTCCATATGTTTAGAAGACACCACTTTGGGGAGACCTCCACGTTACACCCACAAATATCATTCAACCACACCACCACTGATTTCCAGGATCCCTGTATGGCGAGGCAATTCCATATCATATCATATGGTAAAATGTGCATATTTGGCCACAATTCCTAAGACACATTATTGTGGCTACCCTGCCCGTCTGCGCAATAGTAGTACATGCATAGTAGCAACTATGTAGTATTCGCAGTTGCACTAGATGGAACCTAAATCATATGTGTACTTCCCGGGGGATACCAAGGCATCAGCCACTCATCATCTTCCAGGCCCTCAAGGTCTTGTTCCCACTGTTTCCATAGATGAATCAGGGTATTGGGTGAGTTGTTAATTAGCTTGCAGTAAGTAAGGAAAATCGCCTTTTTTGGCTTATAGTCAGTTAATATTCTATCCTCAAGCGGTGATGATTCTGGGAGATCCTCCCCTTTCGATAATGCCCTTTGCAGTGTGTGGCGGATTTGCAGGTATCTGTAGGCCTCAGTGGGTACCGGTTGATATTCAGCCTGTAAGTCAGCGAATGGAATAACTCCATCCCGTATCCACATATCTCCCACCCTTGCAATGCCAATTAGGTCCCATTTGTTGAATCCCGGCTGTGTCTCTAATGTGCCTAGGTGTGCAGTGTCCCACAGGGGAGTGGCCTGTGTGATCCTACCCAACCAAATCAGGGTTTTCAATGTTTTGTGCCAAAGAGCAAGGGTGATTGTCGCAGGGCTTGGGAAGGATGTGAAATGCGCTCCTCCATAAATGGCCCTGAGGTAACCCCAGGCTGCATGGCTTGCCGATCCATGCTGTAAATTGGTTCCGAGTCAGGGAGGTGGACCCAGTGGCTGATGGTTATGTGTTGCACCACTCTGTAATATTTCTGTATGTCTGGTAGAGCAATACCACCATCGTACCAGCTCCTTGTCAATTTTTTGGGGGCTATTCTCGAGGGCCCCCGTCCCAGAGTAGTGTTCGAGTCTCTCGATCGATTGCCTGGAAATAGGGGGCCCGATTCACAGAACTAACTTAAGACAAAATCCTAAACTTACAACCATTTTCGTATTCACAGAAGGCACTTACTCACT
Organism: Triturus cristatus; assembly: GCF_964204655.1. Classification (NCBI taxonomy): domain Eukaryota; kingdom Metazoa; phylum Chordata; class Amphibia; order Caudata; family Salamandridae; genus Triturus; species Triturus cristatus. Next base: position 1,193,348,473 of record NC_140593.1, read on the forward strand.
TCGGTATTCACAGAAGTTAGTAGTCCTAACTTTAGGACTCCTAAATGCCTTCTGTGAATACCGAAAGTCTTAAAATTAGGATTTCTCTCAGTTTAGGAGTCCTAAAGTTAGGACTCCTAACTTTACTACTACTAAACTGACAAAAAACCTAATTTTAAGACTTTCGGTATTCACAGAAGGCATTTAGGAGTCCTAAAGTTAGGACTCCTAACTTCTGTGAATACCAAAATGAGTAAGTGCCTTCTGTGAATACCAAAATGGTAGTAAGTTTAGGATTTTGTCAGAAGTTAGTTCGGTGAATCGGGCCCACGATGTTGGGACTGGTTAGGGTGCGTTCTGGAGCACATAAAGAAACATGATAGCATAAAGAGCCATTCATTCTTGGACAAGGCCGGTTGTCTGAAACAAAACACCTCAATGATAAACAGCATGGCTTGTCGGAATGGAGCAGGGGCACACTTCGGAGTCCGGATGCTTGACTGGACATAATGTGACTCATCTGGTCAACATGGCTTGGAAAAGTTTCTGTTTCCAATCTTGCCTTTTCCACCTTTAGCATCTCTGGAGAAGTGTTCCTTTCCTCCCTGAATGTCTGTGCTGTACAGTGCCTTTATCTCTGGTGTCCCCAATAGTGGATCTCTGTAACAGTCGGTACATTGGCCTGTCTTCGTATCTGATGAGATCGCTTCAGCGGCTTCAGAATGCTGCTCCTTATCTTCCCACTGTCCCCAGGTATCACCAGTGAGTGTCGACAGTGCTAGCAAGTATACACCTGGGCCAGGTCATTAAATATAAGTCACTGTGTCTTGTCTACATTTTTTTTCCCATTTAGTTGGCCCTTTATTTCTCACTCATCACTTTCGGTGCTTGTGTCTGGGATGATATTGGCCATACAGAATATTGTTACAACAATATTGTAAATACAAAATTTAGAATGCTAAGTGCACAGAGGGAGGTAAGGATTTACTATTCTTAACACCACATCTACGTGCCTTGTAGATGTATATATCACCAAGGTATGCACATGTGGAGGTTGGTATAGAAAATGTGTAGACCTTTTCATATTTTGTCCCTCAGTATTGCTGTAACAATATTCTTTCCCGCTGATATTTGGGATTCGATATTCCCAGCCCACTCCCTTTCAGCGATATACACCTCCTCGCTCTTAGTGCTCAGCAGTAGAGGTCTCTTGATGTGCTCTCACTGCAGATGAGTTTGCATGCGAAGTTGCACATGCTCGCTGTAGGCACCCGCATTCTGGAAAGACCCTCGGACAGATTTACAAGCCCCTTTCGACACTTTTGCGCTGCCGTTGCGTCACTTTTTTGACGCAGTGGCAGCGTAAAAAATGCTGCCAATTTAAAACGTGACACATCTAGGGAGATGCGTCATGTTGTAAAGCCCTGCGTCACATTGTACCTGTGTCAGGTATAATGTATGCAGGGTCGGCGTTCCCATGCAGGACAGCCTCATAAAAGTGACGTAGTGAAATCTACAAGATTTCACTGCGTCACTTCTAGGACGCCACTGTGTCAAAACCTTACGCCTGCTTGAAGCAGGCGTAAGGAGTGACACAGTGTAGTGGGAATAGGCCTCCCCATGCATTGCTGGAGTTGCGTTGTGCTTGCGACACGACTCAAGCAATGCGTGACTTTTGCCCCAACAGATGCGTCAGAATTTCTGACGCATCTGTCAATCCTTGACCCATGGTGCGCCGTATTGTAAATACAGCGCACCCACGGTGGGGCAAGGGTTTCTCAGGGTGGCGCAGGGAAAGTTTAATGCCAAGAAACCCTTGGCAGTCAAGTGCTCTACAAAGCATAATTCTTAACTGTTAATTAACAAAATAACACACAATGTGACGCAAATCCGTTAGAGCGGTATGGGTGTCTTTGACAGCTTAATTGAAGCGCATCTGTACATTATAGAAAAAGATGCTAAGAAATTTGACATGGATTCATAGACAGAAGCTAATAATTTACTGTACCAGGTGATCTCATTTCAAGTTTTGTTGTTTCTTAGCTTTGAGTTCTGCAACAATAGATGTGTGACAGATTGTGAAGATGTGAGATGACGTGTCAGGCATCTGAGGTCCTGCACCACGTGCGCATGAAAAGAGGATGAATGATTATCCTTGTTCAAGGCAGTTTATATATTTGTGAATGACCATACATGGAGAGGATGTGCATTTGCATCCATCATCGTCTACTTGATGTCAATACCATTGGATATTGAATCCTACACACCTACTACAAAACTCAGATTATCAGAGCCATTGACGAGGTGGAAACCAATGACTGTGTCGCCACAAGCTGTTTGCATGTTTTTACCATCGATGACGCTTGCTCCTCAGAGTATGTTACGGCAAACTCTGAGAATTTGCAGAACTAATACATCTGTGAGTCTGAAGAAGAGAGAGTTCCCTCATGTGAGAAGTTGGCCTGGTATATGCTGGTCACTAGTTAAAGTGGACACCTTGCACCAGTCCAATTTGACTCTTATGGTAGTAGGTTTAAGACAACCTTTTAAAGAAAGCTATCCTAGTGGTAGCTGTGGAGAGCAGCCTTCAGGATAAGTCTTTAGAGGAATGTTAAGCAGCTTGTTTTACCTTATAATCTCTTGAATCACTAAATGAAAGGACACCACACATATATATATATAAAATATATATGTATTTATTTCTAACACACTCGACTAATCTCTTTATGAGATTAGAAGTCAAGGACATATGCACAAATCAACGTTTCACAACAAGTTAAGCACTTATATGGCTGGGGCCCTAAGGGCGTACCAGACCATATACTAAAAAAGAGGTATAAGAATATCGACTTGTGAGGGGACAAGGCCTAGGGCTTGTAGAAGCACTGGGGCCTCACTAATCCACCCAAGGCAGGTAAGTAAAGGACCCACGGGAGACGCATGCAGTGTGAGAACACAGCCGCAGATCCCAATAGACTTCAATGGAGCAAGTCGCGGTTGGAAATTTAAAGTTTTAGGATACTTCGGGAGAGTCTACAAGCAAGTCACTTACAGGGTAAGTAGTTCTAGAGCCAGCACACACAGGAGCACCGTAATGCTGGAGTTACCGCACCCAAGGAAGCCGGGTGCATAGGTGTCTTTTGGTGTCGGGTCGCGGCGTTGTTTTCAATGGGAGCCAAAGAACACTTGCTGCTTGTGAAGACAGAAGAAGTGTCCGGTGGAATCCAAGGCTGGATTCTGAAGAAAGAAAACCTGAAAGCAGAGGAGACAGTGTTCAAAGTCACTTGGCAGTGACCCGGGGCCAGGAAGCTGGATGCCCACAGTAGTCGGGTGATTTCAGATGATCACGAGTGTCCTGACTCTTTAGCCATGAGGTCCAGGAGGCGTCAACGATGACCAGGAGCTGGATTCAGCGTGTTCCACAAAGTCTGCAGCTTACTGAGGTGTCTGCAGCCGGATTAGAGTCAACAAGCCTTGGCAACAGCAAGTCTTGTGGAAAGTGAAGAAAGTCAGCGGTGCAGACCAACAAGGTCTGAGGGACTCACCCAGTGAAGGTAAGTCAGGGCAGGCCTGGAGCAACCAGGGGAGCCCTTTGGGTCTGTAGAAAAGTCTTCTGGGGACCCACAAGCCAGCCAGCAAGGGATTGCAAAGACGCCTCGGGAGGAATCACTGACCAGGAGCCCACGGTCACTCGGGATGAGGTAGGCCTCTGATCTTCGGAGGAAATCCTTCTGGAGGCTTGGACCACATATGGTCCGAAGCACAAGTTCGTAGAATGTCGTGAAGGGGTTGCACTTGACAATAGTGCATGGTACACGGGTATTGCTGTCCCTCGTCACTTGTGGAGTCCACTTGCCTCAGCTTCACTGGGGACTCACAATGGCCTTGGAGAAGTCAGGAAATCCACTTCCGGGGCTGCGGGGCTTCGGACTCCGGCGGGAGCGGGAACGTTTGTGACCATTGATGCAAAGTTTTGGTGCCTGCCAAGCAGGGGAGTCACTCCTTGACTCCAAGGGAGATTCTTCAGTCTTCCAAAGGTAGTGGAACGTCGAAGGTCCAGGATTCTTCTTCAGAGCGTTGTCCAGGGATATCTAGTTTGCAATGGCAAGGGTTCCCTAACTTATACTACAGGGAAGGGAGGGACTAGCTCTATGACCACTCCTATGGGAGGGTCAGGGGAGTGGGTGGCTACACCCACTTCCCTTTGTCCAGTTTCGCACCAGAGCAGGGGCTGGTAGCCCCTGAACCGCTTTGAGCTTACATATGCACAGAGGAGCGTACTGCTCCCCCAGTGCAGGACTTCAACGCAATCTAGGAGTGCACCCACCCAGCCCCAATACACTAAACCCTGTCTGGAAGGTGGTTACACCTCCCTGTGACAGGATGCCTATTGTTGGGCCTCCTCCACTGCGAGTTTCGGTCAGCAGCAGGAGGGCAGCCCAGTGTCTGTGCTGGTGGCTTCCATTTTGTGATGCCAGGGCTCTTCAGGATTCTACTGTGTTTCCACAGTGGGTACATGCCTATCCCTCTAGAAGGGTGGGATCATACTCCCACACCAGTTACTGGTGTGGGGGTATGATTCCAAAGCGTTTGACACCAAACACAACATGTTTTGTTGCAGCCATCCCAAAGTTAGCATTTACCGCTAGGTTATAATGCACTTAAGAGTATATGATTTAACCGCATCCACAAACAGCTACAGAGAATAGACTCTGAGAGCTGCAGAGGGGCCCTGCTCAGGCAGAGGCACTCCCTCACATGGAAACAAAGCACCCTGCCCTCAGGATTGTTAGGGCCTGCCTTAGGGGTGACTGATTGGTTTATATGTGTGTGTACGGTGAGATATAGGGAACCTATACCTCAGTGAGGATTGCTAACACTACCTCACCCAGGCTGCAGTAGCAGGCCTGTGGTATCAGATTTAGTCTGCTTCCTAGGGGTGGCATAATACATGCTTCAGCCCCTGGTAGGCCTGTGAAGTACCCATGCCCTTGGTACCTAAGGTACCATATACTAAGGGCTCATAAGGTACCACAGTATCCAATTACTAGTGCATCTAATATGTACTCCAAGTTGTTTAGAGCGAACAGAGAGGCTGTGGCCCTGATTAGCACGGGCCCAGCCAGACTATAGCCAGAAACCAGTGTAAACATCAGACAAAAAGTGGGGGCAACATAATTGCAGATCCTACTCTCCTAAACCTCAGAGATAGATAAGTGTATCTGAAACAACCTGGCTTCTCACTGGCAAAGGGAACATCAACCAGCTTCCTGCCATATCTTACACATTACCACTACTTATACCAATCACTGATGCAAGCAGAGGGAGGGGGTGAGGTAGTTCTAGCTGACTAAAACTGGAAAACAACTACCTTATATCCACAATGTCCTGTGAGCCATTTAACCATTTGATGCTCATTTCTTGTGAAACGGATATCACGGATATCACGGATGAACTGATTTTAGACAAAGCTACAAAACCATCTCTCATAGGGCAGACGTGTCAGTTTAAGAACACACGAGACAGCTCCTAGCCTCAGACTTCACCTTGCTTTTCAGTCTGGGTCCTCATTATATCACTCTAATCCTCATGTCTTCTGTAAATTGATCTTTCATGTTTTAGGAGCATATCAAGTCATAGAGGAGCTGGTTTCCTTGTGTGAAAAAAGCACATGCGTTCTGATGCATGGCTTGTTGGAATTCCCCATTCTTTAAACAAAATGACAACCTAATGCTTAAGAAGTCTACACAATCCGCCTATGGGTGTATTGTTGCAATTTGCTTGAATTAAAATTTCCCGTCAAACTTTTATATGTGATTACTATAGACAGCTTTGGCTGTCTGTTGTTGAAGACTTATTGTCACTAATATATCAAAATATACACATATAGTGGACTTTGGGTCAGCCTCTTGTTCTTGATAGGGTGGCTTTCTTGTCTATCTTATTTTTCTGCTTCTTATTTGAAGCTGATGTTGAACTTTATCAGCAAAAGGCATTGGCAAAAGCTAATAGTTATCCATTGGCAGCCCGAAGTAGAGGCCTGTTGGCTTTGCCAGTGCTTGCTTGTCGGTTACATTACACTTTGAAAATATACTCTCAAAAATGTCGATTAGTCCTGCAATTACACATGTTGTGTATTATTACTATCAAAATGCTGTTTACTGCAGCCATCACCTGCCCACTGCGCCATTCATTTTATTTGGCAAAAGCACATTACTTGATAGGAAATCTCCGTATTAGCCCCTCCTCCTCAGTAATTCCTGAAGGTACGCTCCTGCTGCTGTACTGAGATGATGTACTGTGTCTGGGAAAAAGGGCCTTCTCATCTCCATCCCTTCCTCACTCCATGATACACACCATAGTGTAGGCCTGCTGCTGGCAGTAACAATGCCCCAAAAAAGTGAGCTTCCGCCCTGACAAACACTGCTGAACTGGGCACATGAAAGTTGCAATATCTGCCAAATTACTGCTTGCTGCAGAGAAGGGTCTACACCAGACATCCATCAGGGAAGGCACTAGTTACACACTACCAACCCCAGTTCTATCCCTGGATGTGATTTCTAGGGGGGTACACTCAAGGGGCCACATTTAAGACTAGCAAGGTCCCCTACAATGAAGATTGCGTGCACGTGTTATATATTCACTAAAAGTAACGTTATACTTAGGTGAATTTATCGGTGACAACATTAACGTTTTGAACTAAAAAAACACAGGAATTCAGCAGTTATAGTTAGCAGCACTAACTATAACCTGCACCCTTACCATGCACTGCTTATGATTTCACATATGACATCACTCATGACATGGTCCATAACTTCTTTTATGACATAATTGATGACATCACTGATGACATCACTGATGACATCACTGATGACTTTATCCTGAGTTTGTGTTATAGTTTACATAGTGGCGGGTAACTACCATAGTACTTCTAACTAATTTTGTACAGCCTGTGTCCAGCTAATGGGTGAAAGCATTTACAAAATGCATGCTGTTTGAACCATGTCTCCCCCTTTTTCCCTTCTCCAAAGCTCTCGCAAGACTATTGCAAAAACCAGGGAGGCAATCCCTCAGTTGCAGTCCAAGGAGGCAGTGCTTTCTTGTTTGCTCCTGCAAACCTCCCGCGAGATCGTGCGTTTTATAATGGACGTTGCATTTACACTGAATATATCCTGATGTAGTATGTATCATTTACATGCACCAGAATAGTAACAGTGTGTTTAGTTTAGTGAAATGCAATCCATTATACAATTGTGGGGAAAAATAATAAATCACTTAGATTTATGAGAAAAAAACATGTTTTATGTGCATGAGTCCAACATTGGTACATAGCATACATTGATACTCATTTATTTCCTTTAAGTCCATTTATTATTATTATAAAAAGTTCAATCACTACTTTTTTATGATCCTGCGAGTGTGAGTGACAAGGTCAAACAACAATGTCCCTTGTTATTCTGTTTTGGTCAGACTCTAGCACCTAGTCAAAACGCACAGGTGCAGCTGTTGATTGGGAACACGTACTTTGGCCATATGGGTATGCACAGACATACAATTTCACACCGCTGAAGAGGGGTGAAACCCCGAAACCAGTCCTAGGATGCTTGTTTCCAGTCCAGGGAGGGCCTGGCCTGGCAGTTCGGGCTGGACTGTTCCCATTGGGCACAGGGTCAAGACTGATTTGCATATGGCTGGGTCCAAACTGGAATGGCATGGTGAGCAAAAAAACGATGGACTTAGGCCCAGAACTCTGTACTGGGGTGAATGTATGACATTGTTCTGCATTCTGTCCATCAATAGTTCTTTTTGCATTTGTCACCCTGAGTGGGACGGGTATGCTCAGATGTGAGTCCCGTGCTCTCCATGCCACTGGAATCAAGCAATCTGGCTGAAGAGGGGTGAAACCCCGAAACAGGTCCTAGGATGCTTGTTTCCAGTCCAGGGAGGACCTGGCCTGGCAGTTCGGGCTGGACTGTTCCCATTGGGCACAGGGTGAAGACTGATTTGCATATAGCTGGGTCCAAACTCGAATGGCATGGTGAGCAAAAAAACGATGGATTTAGGCCCAGATCACTGTACTGGGGTGAATGTATGGCATTGTACTGCATTCTGTCCATCAATAGTTCTTTTTGCATTTGTCACCCCGAGTGGGACGGGTATGCTCAGACATGAGTCCCTTGCTCTCCATGCCACTGGAATCAAGCTATCCTGGCTGAAGAGGGGTGAAACTCCGAAACCGGTCCTAGAATGCTTGTTTCCAGTCCAGGGAGGACCTGGCCTGGCAGTTCGGGCTGGACTGTTCCAATTGGGCACATGGTCAAGATTCATTTGCATATGGCTGGGTCCAAACTGGAATGGCATGGTGAGTAAAAAAACGATGGATTTAGGCCCAGATCTCTGTACCGGGGTGAATGTATGACATTGTTCTGCATTCTGTCCATCAATAGTTCTTTTTGCATTTGTCACCCCGAGTGGGATGGGTATGCTCAGACGTGAGTCCCGTGCTCTCCATGCCACTGGAAACAAGCTATTCTGGCTGAAGAGGGGTGAAACCCCGAAACCGGTCTTAGGATGCTTGTTTCAAGTCCATGGAGGACCTGGCCTTGCAGTTTGGGCTGGACTGTTCCCATTGGGCACAGGGTGAAGACTGATTTGCATATGGCTGGGTCCAAACTGGAATGGCATGGTGAGCAAAAATACGATGGATTTAGGCCCAGATCTCTGTACTGGGGTGAATGTATGGCATTGAACTGCATTCTGTCCATCAATAGTTCTTTTTGCATATGTCACCCCGAGTGGGACGGGTATGCTCAGACATGAGTCCCTTGCTCTCCATGCCACTGGAATCAAGCTATCCTGGCTGAAGAGGGGTGAAACCCCGAAACCAGTCCTAGGATGCTTGTTTCCAGTTCAGGGAGGACCTGGCCTGGCGGTTCGGGCTGGACTGTTCTCATTTGGCACAGGGTCAAGACTGATTTGCATATGGCTGGGTCCAAACTGGAACGGCATGGTGAGCATAAAAACGATGGATTTAGGCCCAGATCTCTGTACTGGGGTGAATATATGGCATCGTACTGCATTCTGTCCATCAATAGTTCTTTTTGCATTTGTCACCCTGAGTGGGACGGGTATGCTCAGACGTGAGTCCCGTGCTCTCCATGCTACTGGAATCAAGGTATCCTGGCTGAAGAGGGGTGAAACCCCGAAACCGGTCGTAGGATGCTTGTTTCCAGTTCAGGGAGGACCTGGCCTGGCGGTTCGGGCTGGACTGTTCTCATTTGGCACAGGGTCAAGACTGATTTGCATATGGCTGGGTCCAAACTGGAACGGCATGGTGAGCATAAAAACGATGGATTTAGGCCCATATCTCTGTACTGGGGTGAATGCATGACATTGTTCTGCATTCTGTCCATCAATAGTTCTTTTTGCATTTGTCACCCCGAGTGGAACGGGTATTCTCAGATGTGAGTCCCGTGCTCTCCATGCCACTGGAATCAAGGTATCCTGGCTGAAGAGGGGTGAAACCCTGAAACCGGTCGTAGAATGCTTGTTTCCAGTTCAGGGAGGACCTGGCCTGGCGGTTCGGGCTGGACTGTTCTCATTTGGCACAGGGTCAAGACTGATTTGCATATGGCTGGGTCCAAATTGGAACGGCATGGTGAGCATAAAAACGATGGATTTAGGCCCAGATCTCTGTACTGGGGTGAATGCATGACATTGTTCTGCATTCTGTCCATCAATAGTTCTTTTTGCATTTGTCACCCCGAGTGGAACGGGTATGCTCAGATGTGAGTCCCGTGCTCTCCATGTCACTGGAATCAAGCTATCCTGGCTGAAGAGGGGTGAAACCGCGAAACCGGTCCTAGGATGCTTGTTTCCAGTCCAGGGAGGACCTGGCCTGGCAGTTCGGGCTGGACTGTTCCCATTGGGCGTGGGGTCAAGACTGATTTGCATATGGCTGGGTCCAAACTGGAAAGGCATGGTGAGCAAAAAAAACAATGGATTTAGGCCCAGATCTCTGTACTGGGGTGAATGTATGACATTGTTCTGCATTCTGTCCATCAATAGTTCTTTTTGCATTTGTCACCCCGAGTGGGACGGGTATGCTCAGACGTGAGTCCGGTGCTCTCCATGCCACTGGAATCAAGCTATCCTGGCTGAAGAGGGGTGAAACCCCGAAACCGGTCTTAGGATGCTTGTTTCAAGTCCATGGAGGACCTGGCCTGGCAGTTTGGGCTGGACTGTTCCCATTGGGCACAGGGTCAAGACTGATTTGCATATGGGTGGGTCCAAACTGGAATGGCATGGTGAGCAACAAAAATGGATTTAGGCCCAGATCTCTGTACTGGGGTGAATGTATGACATTGTTCTGCATTCTGTCCATCAATAGTTCTTTTTGCGTATACGTTTTAGGCATTTTCCTTCTAGCTGTGACATGTATACTGCAAACTAGAGCACAATAGTTAAAATAAATCTTTTGATCTTTTCTCGCGTCTCTGTCAGATCTTATTGTGGGCAAGTACGAGTGTGAGAGCGAAAGGGTGTATTCTGGTACTGCGATTCCTGAAAGAGCTGTGAGTGTTGTGTTTTGGGGTGTCTAATCACTTGTTCCTCTGCATGTGAGTAGGAGAGCAAGTGAGACACAATAGCTTGTCGGTCCTGGGCTTAATGGTGCTAAGGTGATGGAATGACTCAGTCCCTGCCAGCCAAAGTTCTATGGTCCCAAGCACAGCTCTGTGATTCTGCAGAATCCCTGCAACAGGCCCAAGCTAGCTTGTGCTGCTGAACTGCGGAGCTCTTCATGTGATTCCTCATCTTTTCAACCTGGATACACTGTGGCTGCTCAGGGACTCACTTCTGAACAAGACAATAATCTTACTAGTCTTTACACAGCTACTTTTTACTGCTTATGTTAGCAGATAATTATTTCATCATAGACAAGTAGACCTATAGGACTCAAACTTGTGCAAGCTCACAAATGTCCCCCTATGCAATGCAAATTTAATCACTTCTCCAATTAATAGCTTTTTTCCTCACTTTCCAAAGATTAATTATTTCCTATTTTTTCAAAAGTGAACAACATTTATTCATCTCCTCCATATATTTTCTCACATGGTAGTTTTCTTCTTCACAACTTCTGTTTTTTTCATTTCCCTCCTACAAAACGAGAAAATAACCAAGGAAAATAAAAGTTAAATACTAGTCAATAAATCATGTCATTCTTAACTATATTCTGTAAAGTCTTCTACATCTTTCACCCACAATCACATATTTATATCTAGTGTACCACAAGCTTGTTATTCCTTTCTTTGAAAAAAATCCACACCCTCACCCAGTGCATTTATTTCACACAAAAATTATAAAATGCCATCAAACCTGATCTCTTAAAAGCTTATAATGAAATACATTCCTCTTAAGATGAATTTGCTAATGCTGAGCAGGGTATTTCACTCTAGAAATAGCAATATCACCACTCAAACATCTCATAGAGCCAAAGTATATGTATAATGAGGATCATAAAAACACTAGAGCTTGTACTAACACATTCCACGTTCTTTGTTTTATAATTCGAGAAACACTGCCTCCTTTACTTACAAGTATATACACTTTATTTTTCAACACAAGCTGCAAACCGTGCTCACATCTCTCTGCATTATAATGTGTACCTCTCAAAAGCTATATTAACACATCTACACCTCCCTGAACAGCTTTTCACTCTATAAACAGGGTGTTATATGTTAAGAAAATATAACTCGTCGCCTAAAGTTACTTAACGGCATGAGTTTTAGTTTCTTCAGATAAGTATAACTGTATGTTTAACTTTCTATGGTTTTGTGTGGCTAAAACGTGAACCTAACTATAACGTCCGTGTAACCTTTCTTTTTTTCAGTGAATTTGTATGTTTTTTTAATGTAAGGTAATATATAATTACTGTATGTTAATACAACCACCGCCATGCATGGCCTTCTGCAATGGGCATTGGGGGATGGCCAACCCCCCTGCATGCAAATAACCACATGTGGAGGGGGTATAGGGTGTGAGTAGGTGAGGTTTTTTTTCCAATTGGGCTTCAGATTTGGGGACCCATGTCCTTAGATATCTAGATTTGTTTTCCTTTAATAACTCCGGAACTACTGAACACATTGACACCAATTTACAAAAAGCACTCTTTCTGGACCACTATCTAGCTTTCTGCCAAATTTGATGTAATCCTGTTTAGTGGTTTAGGGTGTAGTCGTGTTAAAAAACTGCAAAATTCCCTTAAACATTGCATGGGAAAAAGCATTTTTGGACCCCTTTTTTTTCTTGGCCCTCACTTGACGAATCACTCAGAAACTTTCCAGACAGCACCAAACTATTTTTGCAAAATTTGCGAAGATTCATCAAACGGCGCCAAAGTTATTAGCAAAACAAAAAACTCTTTGTCTATGGGAAAAGTTGGTCCTAACTATAACTACCTACTGGCATTCGCCAGTAGGTAATATAGACACACACACATATAAATATATGCATGACATCTCTGTTTGACCTGCAGTTCAAAGGTTTCCAACCAGCCTCTCATCCTTACCAGCTAGATACATGAGCAACATCCAATCGAGTAACAGTAACATATGTTAATTACAAAGCTTTAAAATGAATGTGGATTTAGAGGTACGATGCTCTACATTCATCAAACGAATAATAAGAATACACCATTATTATTTTTGTCATTATTATTCCAGTATATATAATATAGTTATAATACCAGTCAGAAATAAACATTCTATCAGCGGCACAGGCATCCAAGGAATATACTGCATTTATCTCTTTAAAATGTATGTTTTGTTTGATGGGTGTTCACAGGAACTTCCATCAGTCAAGAAAGGCTTCAGGAAAAAATCGACGTATTTAGAAATTGGCTCTAGAAAGGAATCACTCCCCGAGATGATTGGCCTCCCTGGTGGGTCACTGAGCCTTTTATGGATCTTGGGCAAAAAATAAATTACCGGAATCCTAGGGTATTGTTTTAATAAAAATTGAATTCCTTTGGTCTCAAGAAACCTTCGTCCAGACCAGATTTTAGTACCACCCCGATCACTCCGTGTTTTGATTTTGTAGGATCTTCTCGCACTTGGCGGTACCATTCCTGATTGTTAACTTGATTCCTGCCTTCAGTTAAATACATGTCTTGTGGCCAAATCACCAAGGCACCCCCCTTGTCAGCCTGTTTTATCACTACTGAAGTGTTGTTCTTGAGGCTACTTATGGCATTTTGTTGTTTTGAAGATATATTGTGTTTGAAGAAGGACTTCTTCTTTTCCAATTGGTTGATTGAAGACATAATCACTTGCTCATAGGCCACAATTTCTTTCGGACTACTATAAGTAGGCGGGACAAATTTGGATTTATTATTGAGGCCTGACACCTGAGCACTACTCTTGTATTCCTTGTCCGCAAAAAATGCTTTTACCCGTATCTTACGACAGAATTCTATCGCTTCCAGTTTGAGTTTCGTAAAGTCAGTAGGTCTATTAGGAATGAATTTAAGTCCCAATTCCAACACAGATTCCTCGTCTTCCATCAGTTGTTTCTGAGACAAGTTCACAATGGATGTATGTTTTACGACTTGTAATAAAGGCACCTGGTCCTCATCTCCTATGTTTGTTGTTTGAATCATTCTCTTGGTTTCTGCTGGCCTTTGTCTAAAAAAGACACCTGCTTTTTAGAAAACCCTCCGAAAATAGAAAATAAACTGACTCATGACTCATGAGTCAAGCACCCGCCCAGGTACGTTAGGTTTTGTTAACATCTCTTGCGGCAGCCTTTTATTCAGTGAAGAAGAGTGAGGCAAAGCGGCGGCTTAAATATGCATAAAGCGCCTTTTAAAATGTTATAGATAAAATATGGAGCCCCCAGTGATTCGGTAATATTTTCCATACAGAGGACACGTGGGAGCAACGCTGCACTCATGCAGGTACATGTCAAAATCAGCGTTGAGGAAATCAGTATTGAGGACTCCAGACAAGTGGTGCAAATATAAATAAATAAAGTCACCTTTCATTTAAATAGGTTTGAAAAATTCACCACCCACTGCAGGCGTCACCATTAGTGAGACCACGTCCATCAGGTAATGGGGTCCATGCAAATATGTATTCACAGAAATCTTAATTTTTATAGTTGATTTGGAGAGTAGAAGAGTTTCAAAAACATTGAAAACTTGTTTTTTGCACTATTTGTTTTTTAGATCACACCAGTCTTTAACAAATACGAAGCCCTGATGAGAGCCCCAGTACTTTTTGCCTAGGACTCGAAACGCGTTGGCATTTAGACACAGCGAGGAACTTTGAAGCATAATTAATTGAACTTGAGGGAAATGAAAAGAAAAGTATCACCCTCTGTTTATATTTATTGTTCCCTGTGTTTTATTAAGGAGGCAGAATAATTGGCAGCCTCCAGGTTTTTTGTTGATAAATAAGAAATGGTGCAAGGATATGTTAGCCATTTGTTTGATGTGGTGATGTCACACGTTTCATGTTTGTTGTTTATGAATATTGCTATTCATTGAATGTTATTTGGTAATGTGTATGTCTTTGGAATGAATTAGTGTTATTCTTTTCAAACATTTGATTTATTTGTGGAAAAATGTAAAAAATATCAATGAATGACAAGTTTAATAAATAACCTGATCAAACCAAAATAATTGGTGTTTGAACGTTGCTACAAAGAGACAGCATCAAAGTTGAGAAGGTGTCAGGTTCCCCCCCTTGTAAGTGTGAGACAGCCTCTTGAATTGGCATCTCTTCTGGATTGGGAGCCCGTGAAGGTCCTTGAGGTGGGCTGTAATGTGTGTTCTTCTGGGGAGGTTGAGGATGAGTCTTGTTGCTGAGTTTTGTATTGTCTTGAGTCTCTTCAGGAGGCGTGCCGTGATTCCTACGTAGAGTGTGTTTCCATAGTCCAGTCTGCTGGTGATGACGGTCTGTGTGACGGTCATTCAGGTGCTCATTGGGAGCCACTAAGGATCTTGCAGAGCATGCTGCGTGTAGAGGCAATATCATGAGAGTGTGTTGACTTGTTTACTCATAGATAGATTACTGTCCAGGATGAGGCCGAGGTTGCGGGTGTGGTCTGCCAGGGCAGAGGGTGGGCTGATTTCCACGGGCAAGGAATGCGTCATTCCAATGCGAATTGTTATTCCGATAGATGAGTACTTCCGTCTTGCCCATGTTGCATTTGAGACAGTTGTTTTTCATCCAGTCAGCGACGGTCACCACACATCTGTTGGAGTTGACTCTGGTGGTGGAGGGGTCTTCAGACTGTGAGAAGATGAGCTGGGTGTCATTGGCTTAAGAGATGATGTTGAGTACGTGGGATCTGATGGTGTCAGCCTGGGGGTGGAGGTCATGTAGGTGTTAAAGAGGGTGGGGCTGAGGGATGATCCTTGGAGGACTCCGTGGATACAGATCCTCTGGGTTCTATTAGTGAGGTATGAGGTGATCCATTTAAAGGCGTCTCCCTGGATACCCATGTGGTGGGGTATGTTGATCAGAATGTGATAGGAGACGCGTCGAACGCGGCTTACAAGTCCTTGAGGAGGAAGGCTGCTTTTTTCAGTGGTTCAGGTGGGCCCTGATATTGTTGGTGGCTGCAATAAGGGCTTTCTCAGTGCTGTGGTTGGCTCAGGTCTCCAGTGGCTCCAGCCCTCAAAGGAAATGACAGGTGGAATACAAGGCCAGTCTGGCTTCATGGATGTAATTTAGGGGTCACTGCTGTGACCCCTGGCATGCCCCTTTCAACCCCTGGCACTGCCATTGTGACCCCTGGCCCCAGAGGTGGCAAAACCAGAGCCTGGAAAACCAGGACAGTTCTTCCTAATGGGCTGGGGCTCCACATTCATTGTTTTCTGTCAATTTTTGTATTTTTAGTGTAATAAAAATAGAGTACAGTTAGCTGGAATATGACACAATCTAGCAGCTAAGGTAAGTAGAAATGCTTTTAAATGTATGTTGTATCCCTGTTTGTGGGTGACAGTGTGTCCATGTGAGAGATAGTGTGTGAATGTGTGTGGGTGTGTGAGTCAAAGTAAAGGTCAAATGGCGTGTGATGTCACTTCCGCTACCCCTGGAATTGTGGTGCATTGACGCCCCTGTCCGGCCCTGGTCGTCATTCCCTTATTACCAGGATGTACCACAGTGAATGCCTCTCTTCTGTATCAGGGACTGTCTGTTCCCAGTTCTGAGGTTAATGAGCTGCTGTCGCTCTTTACTATTGTTCAATCTTTGCATTTTTCGCTTCCATTGTAAAGCACATTGAGGTCACTTAGATTAACCCCTTGCATGCCCGCCCCTTTCCCCGCCCAGTGCCGCGCTTTGCATTAGCGGGCGGAGTTCATGACGAGCTGGACTCGTCATGGGCACAGCGCCACCGCAGCCCATGACGAGTCCAGCTCGTCATGGGCACTGAAGGGGTTAACTGAGCTATAGAAAAAAATGGAAATAAATAAAAATGTTTACTTGTATTCGCAATGCTTGTAGCCTGCCTGTATGGTGTTGTGGTGACAGGTCCCTGTCGTACTAGAGTTGCGACACCTATGTTCCCAGATGTTTTTCAAATTCTCTTTGTGTCATTCATGCATCAGAAGGTCAGTACCAAAACTGAAAAAATATTAATGGTGTAAAAACATCGTTGGCCTACTTAACAGTAACTTATGTTTTTACAGCGCTTCGTATCACACTTCTGCCATTTCTAAGTGCAGGAAATAGTTGGTGTTACCACTACCCAATTTAGCAATACTCAGTATACCCGTCTTAAAAGGGTGGAATGCAGGGTCATCTTAAAGGATGGAATGCTGGGTCATCTTAAAGGATGGAATGCTGGGTCATCTTAAAGGATGGAATGCTGGGTCATCTTAAAGGATGGAATGCTGGGTCATCTTAAAGAAAGGAATGCTGAGTCATCTTGAAGGAATACTGAGTCATCTTAAAGGATGGACGGTTGAGTCATCTTAAAGGATGAATGTTTAGTAAATTTAAAGGATGGAATGCTGAGTCATCTTAAAGGATGGAATGTTGAGTCATCTTAAAGAAAGGAATGCTGAGTCCTCTTAAAGAATGGAATGCTGAGTCATCTTGAAGGAATACTGAGTCATCTTAAAGGATGGACGGTTGAGTCATCTTAAAGGATGAATGTTTAGTAAATTTAAAGGATGGAATGCTGAGTCATTTTAAAGGATGGAATGTTGAGTCATCTTAAAGGATGGAATGTTGAGTCAATTTAAAGGATGGAATGCTGAGTCAGCACTGCAAGGATGCAAACGCAGTCTGCAGGTCACTGCATATTTCAGCTGCGAGTGATTAACTCACTGGTCCGTCCTGCCAGCTCCACAATGTAAACAGGTTTGTTTGGACGGATTTTAATTTGTCCTCTGTATTGACTTCATCAAATAAACAGGTTTGTGCACTTTAATTTTCGTCAATAAAACCCATTGGTGATATTTTAATTTGTTATGAAAACTGGAATTAATTGAAGTGCCAAAGTCAACAAAGGCTCCAACATCACACACTCTGCAATTACGGAAAATAAAAATACAGCCAAACGTTATTACTGACAGCAAATTTAAATGCCGCTGACATAAATCTGATTAAGTAACGTGGCCAGGTGTCTTAAGGGTTAGTATCATAAATGTGCCAAGATCAGGGGAGAGGAGAAGACAGCAGTGTATGCGAGGAGCATTTCCTGATCGTGGAGGGCTAGGCTCTATGATCATCATGGTGGCTCAGTGAGCTAAACGCTCGCTCAGGTCGGCAAATTGAATACTATTTGCTGGACAATAGTAACACCTACTTACAGTGCTTAGAAATAGCAGCATCAAGCACTAGCTAAAAAAAGTTATTATATATGTATTCACATTCCTTGAAATAGGTACATGGAAATTGATCACATCATTGCAGAACATCTCTACAATAAATAGGTGACTGTCGATTGCAGGGTAACACCTCTAGTGCCCAATATGAAGTCATGTTAGCTTTAGGGATGTGCAAAGTTGTAAATAATTTCCCCTAAATTTCAAGAAGGTTTTGCAAAACTTTGTAATTGTTGCGTTAGGACTTTGGCTGCCATAACCTGCAATACTGACCTGCCGTGAGGTGAACGGCCACTGCAGCAAGATTGATTTTGGCCCTTTTTTCGTGAATAATCCTGCCGTGAGGGGAACGGCCAACACGAACTTCATCCCCCAGCATTCCCGGCTAGCGCGCCTGCTGGTGACGGCGCCTGGGAGCGCCGGAACACTACATAGGCCTCCAGGTGCCCCCGCAGCGTGGGACGCGTTAGGACTTTGGCTGCCATAACCTGCAATACTGACCTGCCGTGAGGTGAACGGCCACTGCAGCGGGATTGATTTTGGCCCTTTTTTCGTGAATAATCCTGCCGTGAGGGGAACGGCCAACACGAACTTCATCCCCCAGCATTCCCGGCTAGCGCGCCTGCTGGTGACGGCGCCTGGGAGCGCCGGAACACTACATAGGCCTCCAGGTGCCCCCGCAGCGTGGGACGCGTTAGGACTTTGGCTGCCATAACCTGCAATACTGACCTGCCGTGAGGTGAACGGCCACTGCAGCGGGATTGATTTTGGCCCTTTTTTCGTGAATAATCCTGCCGTGAGGGGAACGGCCAACACGAACTTCATCCCCCAGCATTCCCGGCTAGCGCGCCTGCTGGTGACGGCGCCTGGGAGCGCCGGAACACTACATAGGCCTCCAGGTGCCCCCGCAGCGCGGGACACGTTAGGACTTTGGCTGCCATAACCTGCAATACTGACCTACCGTGAGGTGAACGGCCACTGCAGCGGGATTGATTTTGGCCCTTTTTTCGTTAATAATCCTGCCGTGAGGGGAACGGCCAACACGAACTTCATCCCCCAGCATTCCCGGCTAGCGCGCCTGCTGGTGACGGCGCCTGGGAGTGCCGGAACACTACATAGGCCTCCAGGTGCCCCCGCAGCGCGGGACGCGGGCAAGCAGCGCCCGGGCGAAGCCCGGGCCAAGGGCGGGCCCGTCCTTGCCCGTCATAGACCGGAAGAGGCCGGGCTGGGCCACCCCTCTTTACCGTACTTATTGGGTCAGTTGTGTTTCATATGGTTCTCATGTTTAGTATTTAATTTTTCTTTTATTGTAACCATTCAGTCTAAAGCTGTTCACATAGTCCCTTATATTATTTATATATTTTTTGTGTTGCCTGCCATTTAGCAAATATCTCAAAGGCGAGTCTGTTTTAAGTGACTGTTGTTTTGAATATGAGGAAATATTGTAAATCTGCCACTGCTCGACCAATGACTAGGCAACTTGCCAACTCGAATCCATCACTCCCGAGCATCACAGCTATTGATAAAATGCTGCAGAAAACCATTGGGGTGGTAGCTACGGCAATTGAAAATACCGAAAGGCGGTTGTCAATTACTCCCGCAATTCCGTCTGCCCCCCCTCTGGATAATGGTTCGGCAGATTCTTTTAATCAAACTGAGGCAGAAGCCTTGTCTTTTATGTTGCCCTCTTTTTCACATTTACCATGTGCTCAGACTACACCAGGTGAGACGGTGCAAGTGGAAGTTGGTCCGCTTTCATCTTCTCTGGTATCCACAGTGGTACCTATGAGGCGGGTGAAGATTAAGAAAAGAAAGAAAGCCAAAAAAGTGGTTAAAAACCCCGCTTACTCTGATTTTATTCCTAATTCTACGGGCACTGTTTGCCATCCACCAACCTTAAGTCCCCCGGTGTGGGTTACCAATACATTAATGGATTTACAGTCCCATATAGACCAGACCCTAAATGCCTTTCTAAAAACACTGTCGGCTAAGATCGACAGATTAGTAACTTTGATTAACACCAAAGGTGTTGGAAATAAACAGACAAATCCTGTTCATAAAGACCAGGGTAGATTGGAGGGTCAGGGAACATTAATTACGACTAGTAAATCCACTCCAGAGGTTCCCTCTGTTTCTCTTCAATCTACTTTACCTGTCCTTGTCCAACCGCCTTTGGTGATGCCAACGGTATCCCCATTGATTGATGGTCCTTCTACTTCTTCTATCATCTCTCGAGTTGCCACTGGTGTAGCCCCTTGCGAACAACCTCCTAGTATTATGGCTTGTGCTACTCGTAATCTGGGGGTGGGCATGCTGCCTCCTAAGTTAGTTGGAAATACAGGCACAATAGGCTTGGCTAATTCTCCTCCCTTCCCGCAGCTTCCTCCCGAGGCCTCACCCTATGTGGTGGTGCTTACGGGAGTACCTCCATTATCAAGTGATAGGGGGGAAACATACCAGGAATTAAAAAACAAAGTTATTCACTGGTTATCTAAATTTAGACCACTGAATGGAGTAGGTTGGGGGGAGATTCTTTTTGTACGTAGAGTCTGTTGGCTGGGGAGCAGAACAAAAGAAATAGGTGGGGATTGTGTCTTAATTAATTTCAGGGACCCGAGAGTTGTTGGTCATATATTGGATTTTGGAGGGAAGACTAAAAAGGCTCTATTGACACCTGTCATTTGGGGTATTTTTATGTGTACCCTAGTGTTCCAAGCCCTAGGGAACTACCCTATTTTCATCAAGCTACTCACCAATTTCACTATAACATTCCGACCACCAACCCCTTTGATGTATTGAGCTCTGTAGATTGACCACCATCTTTGAGGAACATCCAAGGTGGGCATACGCATGGGGATGGGGGACAGGTTAAGGCTGGCTGTGGTACGGAGGTTGTTCTCCATAATACAGCTTACGGAACTGGGACAAGCGTAACTTCTGTCCCTCTATCTCCGCAAAGTAACAGTTTCACTCAAGGGCCACTGGAGTCTGGTCTCTCAGACCAATTGGCCTCCCCCGTCCTGATGACCATGACGTTCAAGTGGATTTTCCACCTCAAGTAGCTTTACGCAGACCTCTGGTAGGGTCGTGGAATGTGGCTGGTTTGGGGTCTAAACTTTCTAATCCTGAGTGGGGAGAGTTAATGGACAAATATGATATTTGTCTATTTCAAGAAACATGGCTACGGTCTCCCCCGGTGAGGGTGGGCTATGCGTCTTTTTCTGTTCCCGCGGCTCAAGGAGCCAGGGGTAGACCCTCCGGGGGTTTGGCTGTATGGGTTGCCACTCATTTAGGATGTACAGTCAAAACTATTGACTCTTTGTGTCCTGATATTTTATGTCTTCTACTTACTTTTCCCGCAGGATATTCGCTGGTAGTACTGAATGTCTACCTGCGCCCTTACCCTCTACAGTTGGGTCTAATTACTTTGGGTGCCCTAGATGCTATTTTACATTCTCTCCCCCCTCTGTCTCATAAAATAGTAGGGGCTGATCTTAATTGCCACTTTGAACCCCTTCTCGGGATCCCCCCAGTAACGCTCGACGAGGATGACATTTTTAAAATTCCTGATTGTACTATGTACCAAGCAAAACGTTTATCGCCTCTGGCCCTTGAAATTAACAAGATAGTTATCTTCCACCGTTTAAGTGCCTGCAATGGCAGACTTTCTCCCGATGTCCCGGGTTCCTACACTTTTAATAGACCCAGGAAATGTTCAACAATCGATTATATCCTGGTGAATGCTGAATTTTGGGGCCACTTGGGAGCTTTCTCTGTCATACCAAGGGTTGACAGTGACCACAATTTATTGTCATTAGAATTATTATCTAAAATTGGTGGTGGTAAAGTTCCTGGGGGTATAGTTATACCTAACAGCGAGAATCTGGTTTTGACCGCAGGTGGTAGACGCATCAGGTGGGCAAGGTTTGTGACTGAGGAGGCGAAGCTGGCGGATTTATACCACAGCGTCTCCAGTTTTTTGGTGGGAGTCTCCCACCTTTTGGGTCCCAATGGTGATATTCTACAGCATTATTTTTTGGACCTGCAGGATATCCATACAAAATTTCTCGGCTGTTTGGCTGGCTATTTTCATAACCCCTCAACACAGAGGCCGAGGCCCGTAATGAAGGACCACTGGTATAATTAAAGTTGTAGGTTGGCAAAGTCTGCCTTAATTACGGAGGTAAAAGAGGGTACACAGTCAAGCATTAGAGCTGCGAGGGCGTACTATAAAAATTTGCTAAAACTGGCAAAGTCTGAGTGGGAGGACTCAAGGTGGATGAGTATGAAGCAAGCTTTAGAGGCTCGTGATTTCAGGGCATTCTGGAATCTCGTACAAGCAGGTTCGGCAGAAAGTTTGTCCGCCACGATTCCTAACCTTAGCGAGGAAGTCTGGCTTGAGCATTTCAAGCCTCTCTACTCGCTTAGTAATGCTAATGGCAGACTAGATTTAGTAATCCAGCCAAATGATATTCCTGTGGCTTATCGGGCACAAGAGGAGTTGGAGAGCCGACTTTTTACCTTTTCGGAAATCGAGATGGCCCTTAATACCCTATCTGTGGGGAAAGCCCCGGGCCTTGATAAGATCCCAGGTGATCTTTACCGGAGCGAAATAAAGATCTGGGCCCCTTACATTCGGGCCTATTTTAATGCTATTTTGCAGGGCCTTGAGATTCCTTATACATGGTTAGGTGCTGAAATTATACCCATCCATAAAAAATCTTCCCCCTTGGACCCGGCAAATTATCGCCCCATAAGCCTGATTGACGTTTTACAGAAACTGTTTGCCCGTGTGCTTTTAATACGACTGCAGACTTGGATGGAGGAAAACCAAATCTTAACATCCCTTCAAGCGGGCTTTCGAGCAAAAACCTCGACCATTGACCAACTGTTCAGGCTGCAGCTGGTCTACTGGAAGACAGTTACTATGGGTGCTGGTAATTTGTATTTGATCTTCGTGGACCTTCGGTCCGCATTTGATATGGTCCAAAGGGAGAAATTATGGGTAATATTAATGGAGATGGGTGCCCCCCCTTATCTTTGCCACTTGTTTAAACGTATGCATGAAGGTACTTATGCAAGGGTGAGATATGGGAGATGTGGGGAAATCTCGGCCCCATTTCCGGTAGAAAAGGGTGTGAGGCAGGGATGTGTTTTGGCCCCAACTCTATTTTCCCTTTTTATTAATGGGCTGATTGAGCACTTATTGTGTGCTACTAATCTGGATTCCCCAATGTTAGCGGGGCGTAAGATACCTGCCCTAATGTTCGCGAATGACACGCTTTTACTGTCAAAATCATCTATGGGCATCCAGCATTCCTTAGAGGCATTTTGCTCCTTTTGTAAAATAAGGGGCCTGGAATTGAATTTATCTAAAACCAAATTTATGGTTTTTAGCCCCAGTCCAGCCAATTGTCCCCATCCCAAGATGGAAGGTATAGAGTTGGATCGTGTATCCACGTTCGATTATCTTGGGGTAACTCTTAATGATAAAATGAATTGGGTATCTCATATGGTGAAGGCAAATTTGAAGTTAACACAAACTGTGGGGGGCATACTGAAGGTTTTTAATAATACATCTTCTAAACCCCTGGGTCCCCCCATGGAAATTTACAAATCCCAAGCCAGAGGGGTGCACTTTACGGCGCTGAGCTGTGGGGCCATTATTGCACCCCTCACTTTCACTGAAAATTCCTTTATCAGGAGACTCCTGAAATTACCTATGAGTACCCCCCTAATCCCCTTGAGATGGGATATAGGCCAAGTCCCGTTTGAAGAGATCGCCTTGAACCGCCCACTCCTTTATTGGAGACGACTCTGGTCTACACCCGAGCTCGCGAGTTATAGGCAGGATCTTGGTGATCTCTTGTCAAGAGGGAATCAGGGGAAAATACCATGGCTGGTGCATGTTAAGAATCTTTGCTATTCTATAGGGAAGGGAGAGTTGTGGTCGACTCCAGAAGAATCTTGCCGTTTATTAACCAAGAAATCATTGACTGTGGTGCTACAACAGTATCGAAAGGGAATTCTATTACATTCTTCTCTGGGTAGACTCACTAATACCTTTATGGATGTTAAGACCGGTCCTCACTTTGAAGTTTTCTTGGATGTTATTCAGCCTCCATTGGCCAAGAAACTTTACATCCAGTTTAGACACGGCTCGTTACCACTGAGGGCTTTCACCCATAGGTGGTCTAACGTGCCTTGCCTTACGAGCTTTTGCCCAGAATGTCCGGATACCTGTGAGTCAGAGTTGCATGTTGTCCTTTTTTGTCCTCTTTACATCAAGGCAAGATCAAAATGGATTATTCAACTCTGTAAATCCAGGCGTCTTAGGGACTATCAGGAGGTGTTTAGAATTCTTAAATATGACACTACACCCATGATAGTCTTTGCGACGGCTAGATTTCTTCTTTCTATGTGGTTTTCTAGGTGTAAAAAACTGCAAAACAAGAGATAATATCCCACTCCTAAGGTGGATTTTAGTACTGTAGTGGAATCATGTCTAGAGACGAGGCTATTTAGGGACGTGACATTGTTTATTTCTTCCCCTATCTATCATGTTCTTAATCGCGTTTTTTTAATGTAAATCTATTGTAATTAAGGTGTCTATGTTGGATTGTACTTATGTGCTGTACATCCCTATTCATTTTTATTGTAAATAGCTATTTATGTCTTTTTATGGTATTATACCGAAATAAAAGCTTTTTGACTGACTGACTGTAATTGTTGCAAAGTTTAAAAATAAATGATTTAGTGGTTAAAAAGTCAAACAAAGTACACTTTCATGAGAAAACAAATGAGGAGAAAAATCCCACATTTATCAGCTAATGTGCCACAAAAAAGCATTGCAGATATCTTTGTTCTGGTAGGAAAAAATAGGTGAACAACAGTCTCTGACGATGAACAGTGCAAGGAAAGAGTCCCGTTTACAGGTGAACAACAGTCTCCCACCATGAACAGTTCACCTGACAGGTGAACAACAGTCTCCGACAGTGAACAGTGCGAGGAAGGAGTCCAGTGACAGGTAAACCACCGTCTCCAACAGTGAACAGTGCAAGGAAGGAGTCCAGCTGACAGTTGAACAACAGTCTCCGACAGTGAACAGTGCGAGGAAGGAGTCCAGCTGACATATGAACAACAGTCTCGGACTGTGAACAGTGCAAGGAAGAAGTCCAACTGACAGTTGAACAACAGTCTCTGACAGTGAACAATGCAAGGAAGGAGACCAGCTGACAGGTGAACAACGGTCTCCGACCATCAACAGTGCAAGGAAGGAGTCCACCTGTCAGGTGAGCAAGTCTCCGACAGTGAACAGTGCAAGGAAGGGGTTCAGCTGACAGGTGAACAACAGTCTCCGACAATGAACAGTGCAAGGAAAGAGTCCCGTTTACAGGTGAACAACAGTCTCCCACCATGAACAGTTCACCTGACAGGTGAACAACAGTATCGACAGTGAACAGTGCAAGGAAGGAGTCCAGTGACAGGTGAACAACAGTCTCCGACAGTGAACAGTGCAAGGAAGGAGTCCAGCTGACAGGTAAGCCACCGTCTCCAACAGGGAACAGTGCAAGGAAGGAAAGAGTTCAGCTGACAGGTGAACAACAGTCTCCGACAGTGAACAGTGCGAG
The DNA here is from genome assembly GCF_964204655.1 of Triturus cristatus. Classification (NCBI taxonomy): domain Eukaryota; kingdom Metazoa; phylum Chordata; class Amphibia; order Caudata; family Salamandridae; genus Triturus; species Triturus cristatus. The sequence continues at coordinate 1,193,373,922 of NC_140593.1, forward strand.
GAAGGAGTCCAGTGACAGGTAAGCCACCGTCTCCAACAGTGAACAGTGCAAGGAAGGAAAGAGTCCAGCTGACAGGTGAACAAAGGTCTCCGACCGTGAACAATGCAAGGAAGGAGTCCAGGTGACAGGTGAGCAAGTCTCCGACAGTGAACAGTGCAAGGAAGGGGTTCAGCTGACAGTTAATCAACACTCTCAGATAGTGAACAGTGCAGGGAAGGAGTCCAGTGACAGGTGAACAACAGTCTCCAACCATGAACAGTGTAAGAAAGGAGCCTGTGTGGAGTACACGGAGTTCCTATAAGGGGAACTCCGCGAAGTGCAAAAAAACCTCTGCCGCCCTATGCGGAGTGCATTAAATAAATGCTGTTCGTGGTTATTTTTAGTGTCAGATGCTTGTCCTCACTGTGCAATCATCGCAAACTGCACAATGCACAGCGCAAGCGGGTGCTGATTCCTTTCTGCCGCTCAAGTAGGTTTTTACTCGAGCGCCCGCATTCTCAATGCGAACGGACAGTTTCTCAATGCGAGCGGTCACGAGCATATGCGACCACTCGCAATGAGAAATCTGACCGCCCGCCTTGAGAAATCTCGCTGGGAGGTTGATTTTCCACGCTCGCGCTCGCAAACTTGACGTTGACAAACGCGAGCGAAAAAAAAAACCTCTGCTCTGCGGAGCGGAGTTTTTTGGAACTCCGCGAACTCTTTGTAATGCGGAGTGCTGAAAACTCTGCAAACTCTGCGAGCAGAGCGGAGTTCACCTCCCAGACTTAGAAAGGAGTCCAGCTGACAGGTGAACAACAGTCTCTGACAAACAGTGTTAGGAAGGAGTCCACCTGTCAGGTGAACCACCATCTCCAACAATGAACAGTGCAAGGAAGGAGTCCAGCTGACAAGTGAACAACAGTCTCCGACGAACAGTTTGAGGAAGGAGTCCAGCTGACAGGTGAACAACAGTCTCTGACTGTGAACAGTGCAAGGAAAGAGTCCAGCTGACAGGTGAACAACAGTCGCCGACCATGAACAGTGCAAGGAAAGAGTCCAGCTGACAGATGAATCACCGTCTGACAGTGAACAGTGCGAGGAAGAAGCCCAGCTGAAAGGTGAACAACAGTCTTCGACAGTGAACAGTGCAAGGAAGGAGTCCAGCTGATAGGTGAACAACAGTCTCCAACCATGAACAGTTTAAGGAAGGAGTCCAGCTGACAGGTGAACAACAGTCGCCGACCATGAACAGTGCAAGGAAGGAGTCCAGCTGACAGGTGAACAACAGTCTCTGACCATGAACAGTGCAAGGAAAGAGCCCAGCTGACAGGTGAACAACAGTCGCCGACCATGAACAGTGCAAGGAAGGAGTCCAGCTGACAGGTGAACAACTGTCTCTGACCGTGAACAGTGCAAGGAAAGAGTCCTGCTGACAGGTGAACAACAGTCGCCGACCATGAACAGTGCAAGGAAGGAGTCCAGCTGACAGGTGAACAACAGTCTCTGACCGTGAACAGTGCAAGGAAAGAGTCCAGCTGACAGGTAACCAGCAGTCGCCGACCATGAACAATGCAAGGAAGGAGTCCAGCTGACAGGTGAACAACAGTCTCTGACCGTGAACAGTGCAAGGAAAGAGTCCAGCTGACAGGTAACCAGCAGTCGCCGACCATGAACAATGCAAGGAAGGAGTCCCGCTGACAGGTGAGCAACAGTCTCCGACCATGTTTCTGGAAAGGTCCAGAAGGAATGGGCAGTCAGACTTATGAGAGCGCAGAGTAAACAGTGCATTCCTCCTTCCTCCCACATATCACTCAGCTCACCATGGGGTTGGCTCGGAGCATCTGGTAGGGTCCGGAACCGCAGCGAGTGTCCAAGGTATGGTAGTCCTTCCAATCTAATGGGCATGAAGACCTCGCTGTATAAGGCCACGTGAATCCAAGGATATTAGATGCAAGGGAGTGATAGCGAAGGCGTCTTCAGAGACCACAGTGAGCCCTCAGAGCTACCACTGGCCTCCTAAGGAGAACTTGGATTTCCAATGCTGTCCATGGAAAGATGGGCAAATGGATTCCATATTTTTCATGCTGGCAACCCAACATGTAGGCAAGAACAGCATATCCTACATGGGGTATAGAAACAGACTCTGAATTGATTCATTGTGAAGAGTCCCTCCTCGTCTCACTACTAATAGTGGTAAAACACAGCGACCACATCAAACTCATGGAAAAGATGTAAAACTAAATGGTAGGAAATGCTTAAATTGCTCTGGGCACACTCTGTTCCATTTCTTTTCAGTCATGTTTGTCGTTACACACATGGACCAACTATATTCAGGACCAAGATTGACAGCCCATCCGCTCATTGAAGCGTCGCCGTCTGTCACTTTTGTGCTACCAGATTGGCAAGTGCACACAGGAATAGTCGATAACTCACTTTGCCCAAGCGACTCAAGCTGCACCTCACTGACAAGGCCCAACAGGGTAGTGGTGGTGTCTAGGATAGTTTTGGTTCTATCAGTTGGGATTGGACCATCCCTTTGAGGGTGAGGCCAAGCGTGTAGGCTAAGCCCTGAAGTAATGCCACAGACCAGCTACCCAGCCATCCATGTGCCTTGAAACTTCTGTCCAGCGACACTTCGAAGGGCTTACATGACCCAGGTGCCCTACTTGATTAACAATATGGTGCCTCTAAGGAAACCCTTCCTTTTCACTCGGATAACTTCCGGTTCACTAACTCTTCCTTTCCTTCCCTTTCCATTGAGGGTGGCAGAGATCACTCCCTTCACCATAACAGTGCCAAGACATTCTGAAGAAGTCTTGTGGTGGTGGGCTGCCATGGATTCGAAGGCTACTGACTGACGTCAACCTTTCACCACTTGTGGACCCTGGAGCTAAACAAGAGAGTGGTATATGGGGGAATCTGTAGATTCCAGGAGAGTCCATGAGAGGGAGACACAAGTGGAGCTGTCAATCACACATCTTTTAACCTTGACATGTGACCTGTCAATTCACATGGTGCCACCATGTGACACGCGATATCAGCTCCCATCACACGGTCTCCCGGTGAGGAGCTGCTATCACACGGTGGCAGGGAAAACAGGCAGAAAACGACTGTAAATAGTGGCTTCCCAGCTCGTTTTTTGAGGCTTCGAACTGCCGACATCCATTAAGGGGTGTGAAAACCCCCCAGGACATCGGCAACAGCCTCTGCAAAGTTTATTTTTTTGGGTGGAGGAGGGGACCTGGTGTTCAAAATTGCCTCATAAGTACTTCTCGGCATGAGGCCCCGCCCCCTCCTCACATGGTGAGACCGTTCTTCAAGTTGGCAGGTGTGTGACTGCCTTGTGCCGGGTATCTGTTTGCCTTTTAGTTGCCCTACCTAGGCTGCTAGTTGCCTCCCGACCGGCAATAAATGCTTGATTTAAACTCATGCCTCTTTCATCCGCCACCCTACTCTTCCTTCCCCTTTATTTCACTCCTATGGCCTCTTTCTCACCCCTGCTTTCTACCTTGGTCACTTTTCTCTGTTTTTGTCTTATTCTTTTTCTCTTTTCTGCCTCTCTCTCTTGTTCAGGGCCTGAGGCTGTTGGTTTAAAGTCAGTGCTTTAAATGGAAATGTAGAAGTGCAGGCACTCACTATTTAGAGTACCCGTGTGATCGTGAGAAGTGCTGGCACTCTCCCATTAGATGTATTGCAGCTGCGCTGAGAAGAGCAAATACTCGCCCTTTCAAATTAAAGAAGTGCAGGTACTCAGTATCGGACAGCACCTGCCCATTTTAAGCACTGAAGAAAGTGAATCCCCGTTCCCAAGATGGAGTACCTGTCCCCACCACTGCACACGTTAAGCCTTTCCTCAGCATACTTTATGCAACTCCCAGCCTGCGGACAGGGGGATTGGAGGAGCGGGGAGGAGGGAAACGGGGAGTGTTCAGGAAAGGAGCCAGGTTGGAGTGGGTCGGTGCCGGAATGGAGGGCATTTCATGCCGCGTGCACAAGTCCACGGCTGCTAATTGCTGCTTCTGCCGCTCCATCGCCCGCCTGACACCTCCGCGTTGGTTTTCTCCTTGTGGACTACTTTGCTTCTGAGATGCTTTCAAGCTGGTCCCACCCACAAATGGTGGAAGTGATTTTCAGCTGAGTGCTTTACTCGCACAGGTTCTGTGCCCCGGAGCCCTCTTGTTAAGCACATCAATAATGTATAAGATATTTACTTTTTTTTTTTTGCTGAATTAACAAAGCCGTTTTTCAACCAGCGAAGGTTCCTTTATAGCTTTCATCTACGGTTTGCTGGTCAGCGGTTGAGAACTGAGGTTTTCCTTTCTTGGGGTGGCGTCTGTTGGTGCAAGTCAGACGCACCGCTGAGTCTGGACCATCTATTAACCAAAACTCCCCTGGGCTTTGGAAGAGGTAGTCATAAAATCCTATGTCTAAAAATATGGATTAACCCCCCCACCCCCATATTTCCGGGAACTCCATGGGTTCATAATGGCCGTTATGAAACTGCTGGCGAGTTGCCATCGCAGTGAAAGCCAGGTCCCAAGTTAAAAAAAATAAAAAACTTTTCAATGGTCTTATTGCCCCAAAAAAACTCTTGTCTGCAAGACGTGAGTTGCTCACAGGGGAGGAGACATGATAGCAGCCAATGTGCCATGGCGTGATGGTGGGCAGTGGAATAGCGTGGGTGGGGCCACAGGGGCGGTTGCTCCTGCCGCAGAATTTTTAGGAGCATTCTTAGGGACGCAGGGGCATTCATAGCGGCACAACATTTTAAAAGAAAAGTGGAAATATACTTGCCCTGCCTCAAGTGCTGGCAACCCACGCTACGCCGCTGGTGGCAGAGCTGAACTGTTGTCAAATATGTGAGTTCTGAATGATTGAACCCCAAAGTACGGACAAGGGCACTTTCAGGACCCCTCTAACAAACACCTCTGTAGGGTTGGACATTTTCTCACACAATGTGCAGGACACTTAAAAATATCAGGGCAGAACTGCCATAGTTTCAGTAGTGGTTCTGGGTAGAAGGAAAACTGGCTGAAATTTAACCCCCTCAAAGTCGAACGCTTTCCCCAATGAGTCTTCCTACATTCAACAGCACCTCTGTTGTCATTTATGTCACATCAAACGCGTGTTCTTGATGGTGGAGCCAACAGCTGATCTGTCATGACCACACCATCCCCTCCTGCCCTCTAGATGGGACACCAGTAAGCGGAGGAGGGTGGATGGGACTTCCATCTTTTATTGGGGGAAGTCCTGTTACCAACTTTGTCTCAACAAAAAAATAGAAACAAAAAGATAGGCGATGTGTCCGGAGGGATAGTCCTCCAAAATTTCAAATTAAAAATGTTGAAGAACAAGAATATCTTTGCAATAATATTATGATGTCAAAAATATTGTCCACTTTATTATTGCTGATAAGAAGATCATTGTTTAAGTTGTTTTTTAAATATCATTGTTTAAAATATTGCCCAAATCCAAGGTGCCTATGTGTGGATTGACGTTTTCATAAGTATGGATGGACAGTAGTCAATTTACCACGAGACAATCGTAAAAACAAAGGGATGGCACTAGAAAAAAGCCTCAACTACTGCTCTTGATAGACTTGCCATTAATGCAGTCAGGTGCTACCCAGCTCCCAAATGGGGTAGACAAGGTTCGTTGAAAGTGACACATGATCTTAGATCATTTATTACCAAGACCGGAACTGGACTCATAATTTATACATTTCAGAAAGTTTGTTCAGGCCGTCTATGGCTGTATTGAATTTGACAATGAGTAATGCCTCACGGCGATTCAATTTCTCTTCCAAATCGCCCCCACGGGGATCTTGTTCAACCTTTGATATAATTGTCCAAATGAGATCTTTCTCTTGATGGTTATGATTTCGCCAGTGGTTAACAAGTGGTGCAGTCTGTACATTTCTCTTAATACGTGATTTGTGTTGGGTGATTCTGTAGCGTACTTCTTGTGTTGTTTCCCAATATAAAGTTTGGGGCAATGGCATAAAATGCCATATACCACATTTTTGGTTTTACAATTTGTGTAAGTTTCATGTTTCCAATTGATGTTATTGTGAGAAAAAAGAAAACCTATAATTTTCTCACAACACGTACAAGTTCCGCATTTATGGTGGCCTTCTATTGGAGGTAATCCGAATTGTTCACGAATGGTATTTTTGGGAGAAATTCTGGGCAGTACAGCTCGTACAATTTGGTTCGATATACTTCCTTCCTTTCTCATAGCAAACAATGGAAAGTTTTTGAAAACTGGATCCAAATTCTCAATCAAATGCCAATTTTGTTTAATGACTTTCTTTAATAAATTTGAATTGGGACAGAAAGTCGTTACATAAACAATTTTGTCCATTTGTGGTTTTTCTTTTTTCTGTAAGAGATTTTCAAGTGGTGTCCACCAAGCTCTTTTTTGAGCTCTCTTCAAAAGTTTCTTAGGATATCCTCTCTCCATCAGTTTTATGACAAGCTGGGCAGCGTGATCCATATACTCATCCTTGAAAAAACAATTACGCTTCATCCTCCAAAACTGTCCAAAGGGCAGGTTTTCCCTTAGATTTCTCGGGTGATTGCTCGTAAAATATAGAGCTTTATTCCTATCCGTAGGGTTTTTGAAGAGCGTAGTCACTAGCTTGTTATCAGCAGGGTAGACTTCCACATCTAAGAATGACTTCCTCTCTTTAGCAAAGTTAAGGCTAAATTTTATATCTGCTGACCTTGTGTTTAGCCATTCATGAAATTTCAAAAGTTGTTGATCATTACCGATCCAGACTAGAAAAATATCATCAATGTATCGAACATAATGAGAAATAAATGAAAGGAAAGGATTATTGTTGTAAATTAACTTCTCCTCGAATTTAGCCATATACAAAATGGCTAACTCAGGGGCAAAAGGACACCCCATCGCTACTCCTTTCACTTGAAAGTAAAAGTAGTTGTCAAATTTGAAGTAATTTTTTCGCAATGCAATGCTTGCCAACCTTAGTATAAATTCAGTTGGTACACGTTCTGGTTTACTTCTTGCATTAAGAAATAATTCAATAGCAGCCAATCCGTCATCTTGGGGTATTTGCGTATACAGTGAAACCACATCTCGGGTGACCAAGATGTGGTTCCCTGTTTCAAATGATGTGGATTCCACTTTGTTAATAAAATCAGTGGTGTCACGAAGATATGACGGGACCTCTTGTAGGAATGGTTTTAAGAAATAGTCCACATACTTTGAAGCTGGTTCTAACAAAGAATCACAACCCGATACTATCGGTCTACCGGGGGGATTTTTTCTGATTTTTGTGAATTTTTGGGAGAACATATAGGACCGGAGTCCTTGGATGTTTCTGATGTAAAAATTCTAACTCTTTCTTTCCCAAAATTCCTTGGTCAAAACCCTCTTGCAAAATGTTTAAAAGTTCTCCTTGAAGTTCAATAGTCGGATCTTTGTTTGTTTAACGGTAACAGTCTTGGTCACTAAGTTGTCTGGTCACTTCTGCTGAATAATTCAAGGTGTTCATAATCACGATTGAGCCCTCTTTGTCGGCCTGTTTTATGACTATTGACGGATCGTTCTTTAAATCCAGAATAGCCTCTTTTTCTGATTTCAATATATTATGTGTTATGTATTTTTTGGTTTTCTCCATGTGTGAAATAGCTGAAAGTATTGTTTTTTCAAATGTTAAAACTTCTTTCGGTATTTTGTTAGCCAGTGGGCAAAAGGTCGTTATGTTCGTTTTAATAAAGTTAATAAAGTTAATAAAGTTCAAACATGACCCACTTTTTTAAGAACTCGCTTTCCCATGAGGCCTGGCAGCGAAGTATTCCTCCTCCATTACGTTTACCCGGAAGTCCTAGCCATTTAAGCAATTCTCGGCACTCAGGCTTCTTCCGGCATTGATTCTGGTCGTACATTGCAAATCGCGTGTAACGAATGAGGTAAGAAATATTCAATTTCTTTAGACCTCGACTTAAGTTACGTGTACATCACGCGGTCTGTTATTAATTTTTAATAATACGCCCCCCCTTGTTTTTTCCGTAGGTTTGGGCTCAAATCACGAAGCTCACCTCTCCAAATGAGAGAATTTTTTCTAAAGCGTTCATAAGGTATGTCCACGAAACTAGCCCAACAATAGTTGATATTTCCTTGTGTGTCACCTTTTAAAAGCCACTTCCATTTGTCCTTTCAGGTCATTCCGTTTAAAATTCTTTCAATTTTGGCATGTGGGATTTCCCACTCACCAAGTAAGCTGCATTAAGCTTAAATCATGCCCCTTTTAACTCCTGCCTGTTTGTTTTATTTGACATACTGACTACGTTTTGACAGTTTTTCCGTTTATGTCATTTATTTGTGTTTTGCAGAAACCGTTTGATTTATGTGTTGATTCACAAGACGACATTTACCGATTTCGTCCTAAATACTTAAGCTAGGTGTGTTTTAGAACGGAGCACTCTGGCACATTTGAATTTAGAGCATTTTTTTAGCTTCTTGATGGAGAAATATACATCCTCCTTATAAATTCTCTATTTGCTTATTGTTTTCTAGAGATTGGTCCTGAAGAGAACCCCACCCTAAAATCTACGGGGTTCGAAACGCGTCGACCAGTATATATGTTTTCTTGTCTTGTTTTTCTTGGGCTGTGTAACAAGTGGAATGTATTTATAGGTTCAAATAAACACTGTTACCTGTGATTGTCCTTCAATTTGTCAATCATGGCCTATCTTGTTGTGTAAAAAATGTAACAAGACTTTGATGTTTTACATGTTTTATGTTCTTGTTGTCTGTGTAAGTGAGTGACTCGTCTTTAATGTTGTCCAGCATTTATGCTTTTTTCGCTGTGAGACTTGTAAGGCTCTTGAAGTCAAATTGTGTGTTGTTGGTTTTTGGTATAACATATAAATTTGTTGAAATATATGAGATTTTGTTAAAATAAAATTTAAAAAAATTGAAAATATCACAAATATGTATTCGAATTGATTTAGAAAGACAGCCATCTTTGATGTTGGTGGTGTCTGTTTCCCTTTGGAAGTACTAATATAAGTATCCGTATTGGCCCTCTTGTTGTTGTTTACAGACATATTAAAAAGCACTATAATTTATTGCAAATATGTTTACAGTTCCTTTTAATCTTTTTTTAAATTTTTGGTACATTTAAATTTGTTAACATTTATAAAAAACAATTTACAAATTTTTACTATATTTTTATATAATAAAATAAGAAAATCTGTTTTAATTTACATTGTTCTTGGTGGGGTTTGAGTCTTTTATTTGTTTCTTTATCAGTCATTGTTTTCTTCCTTTATTACTTTTGTAGTCTAGCTTTGTGATTGTGGGATGTTTACCACTTCTGGGCACTGTTCCCCGTTCTTGTTCTTGAGGTCAGGTAAGGTAATTCTTGTAATACTTTTAGGGGTTTTAGTATTATGGGAGTGGTTAGAGGATTAATTTAAAATAGTGGTATTTAATACTTGGTTTGGTTCGTGTTAGTATTTTTTGTATTTGTGATAGTCGATTTCAGCAGTTCTCATTATATTGCAGTTATTGGTTTATTGTGTTTCTTAGTTATGTATTTATTGTATGTGTTTCTTTAAATTTTATATTGTTTTACAATGTTTATGGGGCTTGTGCATTATATGAGTGGGTGTTTTTTTGTTTGTTTCTTTTATAGGTTTCTCATTTGGGTCATCAGAGAGGCCTTTTTTAATGCTTTTGTTTAAGGAAATACATTTGAGGACTTTTTTTTTAACCAAAGTTTTTTTTAGTTTCTTTGATTTGTTGCAGTGTTTTTTGAGATTTAAATTTTTCAGGTTTTGGATGGTCTCTATGGATTGCTTTAATGTTTTTGGAATTTTATTTTTGTCTCTGATATTTGTACATTTGTTTGTGATTTTATTATTTTATTTATAGATTATTATGGCCTCTTGGATTGTAATCTTCAGCCATAATTCTGTAAACATTTTTATGTTTTATTTTGAAAGGGTGGGATATGTTATTGTATTGCTTTGTACTGTAGATCATTAACTGTTTTAAACTCTTTATATTTTATACTGCATTTCATAGCATGTATTCTGGTTAGGATAATTGGTATTTGTTTTATTTGTTAATTAATTTTTAGTTCTGGATTTTTGCTATTCTATCTTTTTTTAAATTTTTTTATAATTTTTTTATTAAACCTTATGGTCACAACCTTACATAGACACTTAGATTCGTTGAAACAATTATGGAGACTTGACAGTTACATAGTGTAGCACTTCAGATGCAGTGAAACATGGGAGACATAATGATCACGGTGATGTTGGATCGTCTTGGGAAGGGAGGACCGGGGGGTCATATATATTCCCACGAAACACATTCCATCTGCCCCATATTGAAATCCATTTCTGTGGGCACTTACGTGCAACATAGACAGTTTTTTCCCTTACCATACACCAGTCCATATCCGTCTTCCAGGCTGCAAGCGTAGGCAGTGTTGCTGCCCTCCACAAGTCGTGCAACGTTCTTTTTTGCTACCATTTGACCCAAAGTTGCCCATAGCTTGTACTTACTGTTAAGGTCTGTGGGTTCCCACACGTTCAAGAGGCACCTCTTGGCTTCAGGCCTAATCACAATTACCAATACCTTGCTCATGCACTTGTGTACCTTCCTCCAATATTCCTGTATCAACCCACACTCCCATATAATGTGGAGAAAGGAGCCCTCTGGCCGCACAGTCTCTTGCACAGCCCATCTGTCATCCCCCCCATATGGACCAGTCTAGGTCCAGAAACATATTCTGTGTAGAATTTTTAGCTGAATGAGGCGTAGCTTGGACGAAATCGCAACTTCCCGTGGGAAGGCAACTGCCTCCTGCCATTCTTCATCATCCAGCTCTAGCCCGTCCCTCTCCCATCGTTCCTGTAAAGTTCAAGAGGATCTGGAGTGTTGTTGATGAGTTTTTTATATGTAAGGAAGATGGCTTTGTCTGGCAGGTAGTCGTCAAGCAGTCTGTCCTCCAGTGGAGAGGATTCTGGGGGAGAGGACCCCTCTGGGAGGCCAGATAGGAGGGAGTGTCGGACTTGCAAGTACCTGAAGTATTCCGTCCCGGCTAATTGATGTGATTGCTGGAGCGAGACAAACGATACCACCTTGCCTGCCTCCCAAAGATCTCCAATCTGTGACAACCCAATGAGATCCCACTTGTCAAACCCTTTGGGCCCCCCCAGGGTACCCAGTTGTTCCACGTCCCACAGTGGAGTGGCCAGTGTAAGTTTTCGGTCCCATCCTAAGCTACGGTTTACTGTGTGCCAGACTTGGACTGAGTGATACGTCGGTCCTGTTAATAAATGCCTGCGGAGTCTGGAATAAAGTGTTCTGTTGAAATTCCCACCGGGGAGTAGCCATCTGTCCATTCTATATCCAGGATCATCACCTAGACGAAAGGTACAGTGGTTCACCGCTGCCAAATGGGCCGTCCAATAGTACTTTATGATATCAGGGAGCCCTATACCCCTGTCGTACCTCCCTAATGTGAGTTTGTGGAGTGCAATTCGGGGTCTGCCATCCCACAAGAGGTCTCTCTGGATGCTCTCTATATCCTTGAAGTACCTAGACGGTACCGGGTCTGGGAGGTCTGCAGGACGTATAGAAAGCATGGAAGGGACATCATTTTAAAGAGAGCTGCCCTTCCCAGCAGTGAAAGCGGCAGCGCCTTCCAGATCACAACATCTCGCTTTAATCTTTGTAGTGGGGGGAGGAAATTGCGTTTGTACCGATGTTTGGCGTCAAAGGTAATGAAAATGCCTAGATACTTGAATCCCTCCAGGGCTACTTGTATGGGGCAATCCCCAGGTGGGGGGAGGGTTACCGTATAAAACGTAGAGCAGTGACTTACTTGATTTTATACCCAGAGTTTTCCCCAAAGTTTGTGAAAATGTCAAGGACAACACGTAGCGATTTCTGGGGAGAAGCAAGATACAGAAGAATGTTGTCAGCATACAAGGAGATGCGGTCCTCCCACCCCTCTCTCCATTTGAGTCCCCTGATGGTATTCTATCTTATTGATTAATTTTGTATGTTTCGTTTTGATTTAGGATTGTATAGCAACAATTTTATTCTGATATTATCAGAGAAAAACATTTTAGTTGTCTATATTTTTTAGGGTAGTTTTTGGTGTTTTGTTTTTTTGTAATTGGTTAGTTTAGAGCAGGGGTACCCAGAGTACGGCCCGCGGGCCGCCAGCGGCCCTGCAGGCCTTCCTTGGCGGCCCGCGGACCATGCAGACATCGTACCTTGTTTTTTTATTTTTTTCCAAAGTGTGTCAGCAAACTCCGCCGGACTTCGAGAGAGACTGCTCTATGGGGGCCAGGAGATTCCAGGATAAGAGTGGAGACAGGCCCCCGTCGTGTTTGGCTGCCCGGGATGAGAGATCTTCCCTGCACCCGAGCACTTCACAGGTCTTTAAAAGACCTTTTGCTTGTTAACGAGGCTTTGATGTTGCAGGGGCGCTAAGAAGAGGTGAAATACAACAAAGCCTCATTAGCAAGTAAATGGTCTTTTAAAGACCCGTGAAGTTCTCCGGTGAGCCCGGGAAGCTGTCCCAGCCCGGGCTGCCACACATGCAGGGTGAGGTGACAGAGGACAGCAGGGTGAGAGTGCCCAGTGAGGTGAGGGGGGGGGGCAGCAGGGAGTGAGCCAGCGAGGAGTGAGAGCCGGGTGAAATGGCAGAGGCTGACGGGGGCAGCAGGGAGTGAGAGCCAGGTGTGGTGACGGAGGGCAGCAGGGTCTGAGAGCTGACTTTTACATTACACAGGGAGAGGGGGGAGTGGGGGGGCTGTTTGTGGGCTGGTGTTGGGGACGTGTAGACACAGCCTGAGGCCCAGAGACAGAGAGAGATATAGATAGACAGGGGCAGACTGACAGATAAAGGCAGGAGGCAGGCAGAGGCAGAGGCAGGTAGAGGCAGAGACAGGATAAGGCACGGAGAGAGGCAGATGGAGAGAGGGAGACAAACGGAGAGAGGGAGAGGGGGAGGGAGAGGGAGGGAGGGAGACAGAGGGAGGGAGACGGAGAGAGAGATGGAGGGAGGGAGACGGAGGGAGAGGGGGAGACAGAGGGAGGGAGGGAGATGGAGGGGGAGATGGAGGGAGAAGACGGAGGGAGGGAGGGAGACGGAGGAAGTAAGATGGAGGGAGGGGGAGACGGATTGAGGGAGACAGGGAGATGGATGGATGGAGGGAGAGGGAGGGAGGCGGGGAGACAGGGAGGGTGGGAGAAAGGGAGGGAGACAGAGGGAGACATAGGGAGGGAGAGATGGAGAGGGATGGAGGGAGAGAGGGGGACGGAGGGAGGGAGAGGGAGACAGGGAGAGGGAGACGGAGGGAGGAAGAGAGGGAGACGGAGGGAGGAGGAGGGAGACAGAGGGAGGGGGAGGGAGACGGAGGGAGGGAGGGAGGGAGAGGGAGGGAGATGGGGAGACGGAGAGGGAGGGAGACGGGGAGACAGAGGGAGGGAGACAGAGGGGGGGAGACAGAGGGAGGGAGACGGAGGGAGGGAGGAAGGGGGAGGGAGGGAGACGGAGGGAGGGAGAAGGAGTTGGAGGGAGGAAGAGAGATGGAGGGAGGGGGGAGACGGATTGAGGGAGAAAGGGAGATGGATGGATGGAGGGAGAGGGAGGGAGGCGGGGAGACAGGGAGGGTGGGAGAAAGGGAGGGAGACAGAGGGAGACATAGGGAGGGAGAGATGGAGAGGGATGGAGGGAGAGAGGGGGACGGAGGGAGGGAGAGGGAGACAGAGGGAGGGAGAGAGACAGACAGAGGGAGGGAGACGGGGAGGGAGAGGGAGAGGGAGACGGAAGGAGGGAGACGGAGAGAAAGAGAGAGAGAGAGAGAGAGAGAGAGAGAGAGAGAGAGAGAGAGAGAGAGAGAGAGAGAGAGAGAGAGAGAGAGAGAGAGAGAGAGAGAGAGAGAGAGAGAGAGAGAGAGAGAGAGAGAGAGAGATGCACGCGTATGCCAGGTTTGGTGGCTCAGTGGACGCAGGGCCTGTGTTTAACCTCATGGACACAGTTTTTTTTTTGCGCTAGCCCCGCCCCCTCCGCCACTGACCCCGCCCCCACCAGTGCGGCCCTCGGCCACAAACCACACTGTAAATTTGGCCCCTGAGAGAAAGTTTGCGAGTACCCCTGGTTTAGAGTAAGGCTCTTGGTATGGAGCCTAGATAGTGCAGGCCTTGATTGCTGGCAAACAGTTGGACTTTACTTTGTAACATATTGTGCTTTTCTTTGGTTTGTTTTGAGTCTTCAGGTTTTAGCTGGGTTAATGAGTAACACACTTGAATGCCTGGAGGTGTGTATGTTTTAAAAAAAGTAGAAATAATTGGTTGTGCAATGTCAATAATAATTTAGTTAGGATTGTAAATTATTGATTTTTTATTTTATTTCATTAATTATTTCTCTGTGTATTGCCTGTTGCTTATTTGGTAAAAATGCAAAGTCTAAGGGGATGTCTGTGTTTTGATATTCTCCATGGATTATGCAGATTTGTGTGAATGGTGGAGGGCACAATTTGAATGGTGTACTGGTTCAGTTTTAGTAGGTTATTTTCAGCTGCATATATAGTTATCCTTCTCTCATTGCTAACATACTCTTATAAAAGGAAAGTACCATTTGTGTGTGTTAAAGTTAGGTTCCAGGGATATTTATATTCTCAAATCTTTTTGGAGCAGCAGGTGTTTTTCTGGTTGCTTTTCTATTTCTGGCTGGGAGTTTTATTTTTTATTAACAATTGCAGGGAGCTGGCCTCTAGTGTAAATTTAAAATTGCCCTGGTAGAAAGTCTCATCCCTCCTACCATAATCATTTGCTGTCTCGACTGCCAGTCCCTCTCAGCCTACTGAAAGGGTGGTCACTCTCAAAATGTAGTGCACTTTGTGAGCCTCTCCTGATGTAAGACCCCCACGCTGGTGTCTCGAGGGATTGCCACCGTTGAACATGAGTGATTGTCATCTTCACTGAAGCAAAAGCTCAAGCATCATCAGACACACCCGGTGACTTGGCTAGCAGTATAGGAGAGAGCCAGGGTTCATCCTCCCCAGAGACATCCAAGAGACATCTCCATCTCAACAACGTGTGTGTTCGTTGACCCTTGAGCAGAAAGCAGAAACATTTGACCATGAGATGCATTCTAGTGCTCGGGCAACCCAATAGCACGGCAATAAGAAATGTAGTGATGGGCAGGCAGCTGACTCTGCGTTGACCGCAGAGGCCCTAGCATGATGAAACTGGTTGCGGGAACTCATCAGCCTATTTCCTTCATCGGAGAGATGCCGGTTAGGTCCTCACTATAAAATGCGCATCTGGTCCACAGAACTAGAGCCTCCACTCACTTTGTGTGAGAAATAGATGTACAGTGTGTGGCTTATATGCGTGTATCTAGCAGTGAGCATGCTTGTGTGTGCTGTGCTTCTCTGCATCTAAACAGCGGTACATCTTTCAACTCGTGTTTGGATGAGTCACAACAGAGAGACTGCAATTTATCCTACCTATGCAAAGTGAGCAAGACTGCAGTGAAGGGAGGGTGGGCAACAGACACTCCTTTGAGGTGTAGAAGTGGTTTCTGCCCCCTTCTTGCTTCCCTCTTTCCTCAGGGGTGTTCTTCAGGCAGGTTTATGTAGTAGCTAAGGAGAAAGCCACACTCTCCTTTGTGCCCTGGGTTTCTACTCTTGTTGAGTGCACACACAAACCCACCTCTTATGGCGCTGATGTTGACTGACTCTGGCTTGATGGAGGAAGGAAAACTTGTCAAGAAGAGGAGATCACAGCCCAACAGCCAAATGTCTGAGGAAGCTGTGTAGACGGACCAGGGAACCATCTCTCCATGACAATGGTGATGTGTAGGGGAGGAACAGCCTTACAGGGAACTGTGGCTATCCCCCTCCTCCTCCGAAGCCCTCAGTGTGTGACCTTGGTTTGTCTCATCAGGACCATTAGGTTGCTTGGTCATCCTCCCTGGTCTGGGAGTGTTTGGTGGGATTGCTAACGAGGCTGAAAGCACTGAAGCCACATAAAACAAAATGAAACCCACCCAGCGGTTGGGGAGGAATTTGAATTTAAAACCCAATTTAATGTGAACCTTTTTTGCCTGCTGGGCATGCAGCCTTTAAGAAAAGAACCCGTCTTAGGTCCTATTCACAAAGGTACCTCCAAACATACACATATGTTTACAGCCAAAAATCCCTAATTTTCTCTGCTACAAGCCCACACAGTCCCACTGAAGGGTTTGGAAGTGAGTGCTCTTGCTGGAGCAGGGTTTTCTGTCAAAACCCGAACATCAGCTTATATTTTTAAATGTCATAATTAAAATTATTAATAAATAATTACTAGATATTGATTTTGTTGAAGTTTCTGATTAATCAACCTTACTAATGAAAGAATTACACGTGGGAATGCATTTATGTTGCTTTATTAATACGTGAACTAAGTTGGTGAGCAAATTAATAAAATAAGTGTTGCTAAATTGTTATTTGTTATGTGTTTGCGCTTTAAAATAACGTGCTTTAATGCTTCTTTATGTCGCAGATGGCTAGATAATTACATACACATAAGGGTATTAGTGGGAATTAACACTGTGTAATCATTACGATGTAGTAACATTGTTTTGTGTTTCTTTTAATTAAGATTGTCCATTCTGGCCTAGTCAAAGATGGCCGACAATTGCAGCCTGCATTTGAGTAGCTGAAATACGAAGAGAGGCCCCGCTGAATATGGTTGAAATCCTGACCTCGGCCTCTGTCTGTATTAAAAGTTTCCGTGAGGACAGCAGCTCTGGGCTTGTCGCCAGTTGTCACCAGTTATCCTTGGGAGAGTAAAAAGCCACAATGAACTTTGATAAACTTGCGGTGGCTTCACTATGATTCCGAGGAAGAGCATTCATGGATGTTACATTTTTTAGTTTGAGCTTCCTTCTTCCGTGTTTTTATTTTTGAGATTTTCGAGAGCGGAGGTTTTTCTAAATGTTGCAAGTCAACATCCTTTCCTGTTCGCTCTGCTCAACGGCTCAACGGATGTTTAGAGCTTGTTTGTAACTTTTAATGTGTTAGTTTTAATATAAATATTGTTAGACTAGAGAGGGTCTTAGGCCACTTCTTCCCGAACCTATGCTCGAGAGGATCGACGCTGATTGAGAGGATGGCGACTCGGGAGACTTTACTGAGAGACCTGTCCTGACCTAATTACGACATTTAGCTAGAATAGGTAACTATGAGAATAATGATTTTGCTATTGATTGACTTTCATTTGAACTAATTTAGATAAAAATAACCTTTTGTTTGAATCACAGTGTTGGGTGGTTATTCCTTTGTCGATTTATTGAATTTCCAAATATGTTCTTATTGTTTAAATCATGACTCGAGACATATCAATTAGGTCGCATTGACCTCAGTTTAGATGCAGATTGATTTAGGAGTTCTCTCGTATATTCAGTGTGGATAGAGTAATAGAATGAATATTAGTGTGATGGGCCCTAGCGTATGATGAGTGTATGTGCGTATGACTGTGGAATTACTCTGTCCGTGGAAGTAGGGAGAATTTATAAGCTCCGATCTGCAGCAGTTTCCTGGTAGCAGTATGATGGTTTTGATTATTGTCTTGATCTGAAATATTGCTTGTACATAGGCTTTTGGATTTATTGGTTTATTGATTGATGTTGATTCATGTACTAACATTATATGTTGAAGTCGTCGTATTGAGTTCTATGTAGTGTGTACGGCTTCTAGAATGTAGGGAGCTGGTGACGGTTCCGTAGTGGGGCAGAGGGAAGTGAGTGCTGCTCTCGGGAAAGACGGGATTGTTGGCCCTGTACGTATGCAGGGAAAAGCGTGTGACAATTGAAGTTGCGCGTCGCATTGTCTGGGTTCGGAATCAGTGACATCGCCGTGTGTTACTACTAGAGACATATTTCCAGTATAAGAGGAGTGTGTATGGTAGCGAAGGTTATCTGTGAAACTCTGGTCTTAAGTCCCAGGGATCCGTAAGGTTTGCCGTTAAAGCTTATCGCTGGAGAAGTAATAGGTATTCTCTGAGCTTGTTTGAAGGACTGGGCAGAGGTAAGCGCTGCTTGGTTAACGTGTGTTATAATTCTGTAGTAGGACAGACTGTTTGCTGTTCTCGGGAAAGGCAGGATTCTGTGTGAATGTGCTATATTTTCTGGTGTGAAAGTGCGTGAATGTATGAGCATTTAGTTAATTGTGAGACTCTTTGGAGCATTCCTAGAGGAAACAGTTATTGGATGCATGTTAGAAGGGCAGAGTAGAGGGATGTGCTACTGTGTCAGCGAGAGTAATAATTCCGCAGTGGAGCAGAGGTAAGCGCTGTTCTAGAGAGAAGCGGAATTCTTGTGAGAAAGACTTTCCTTTACTATTCTATGGTTAGCAAAGCAGACAATGGAGATGTTTTTATGTTGTAACTAATAGATTTTGTAGAATCTGAAACGAAGTCTACTGAGAAGGCTTTGTAAAGGAGGGGTAGACGAGTGACAGGAGACAGAGTAGAAGCGACTGCAGCGACTACTGACGTCAGACAGACCGCGCTGTGATTGGGCAGTGGATTAGAACAGTGCTTGCGCTGTGATTGGTGCGTTGGTGTGAGCCGCGCAGGGATTGGAAGGAGTACAGGGTGACGTAGACGCTCCAGGATTGGTGCGTTGGTGTGAGTCGCGCTGTTATTGGACAAAAGATCGTACAGTTGCGGAAAAGGACTAGAGGGTTGTAGTAAACGCTAAAATGTATTACCAAACGGAGGAAAAGAAAAAGAAATCCTTGTTCGGTAAAATTAAAAAATGGTTCGACAAGGATAAGGACATAATAACTAGAGAAGGCGAATTGCTACCTCCGACAAGAACTCCTGCATCCTTCATGGTTGCGAAATATGGGTATCATACCTGTATTTGGTTAGACAATTGGGCTAAGTACACTAAAGAGGATGGTGTTTTAGCGTTCCCGGAACATGGTTCATTTAATCTGGCTGTGTTGAGAAATTTACGGGAAAAGATGATGTGTCTAGAGCCTAGACCAAGGCCGACACAGTTTGAGGCATTGGTAGAATGGGAAGATGAGGTGCATGAGTGAGAAAAGCAGAGGAGTGGAGGCAATTATAGGTATATTTTTGGGAGGAAATATGATCGTGAAACTCATCATGATCGAATGAGGAGATGGCGAGATGCTAGTATGTCAGAGGGATTATATCCTATGAGAACTGTTGAGGAAGCAGAAGGGAGGAAAGGTGCGGAAAAGGTACCTAATACAGAATTGAGGAGGTATGGGGCTAATGATTATGAGGATGAAGTCTTGGATGACATGATTTACAAGAGACCACCTCCATATAGACCAGAACCAGAAGTGAGAACACCAGTTGCTCCTCCAATAAGGGATACTTTGCAGATCATTAAAACAGAAGTTGCGACACCTGATTTGAAAAGTGATAGCTCTTTCACGGAAAGAGAGAGAGAGAGCGAGAGAGAGGGAGTGCAATTGGGGAAGAGAAAACAAGAGAGTTAGCAAGAACAACATCCGAGTTGACAGAAAAGATCAGGGAATTAACAAAGAATCTAGAAGCTGTTACAGTGCCTGTAACCATAGGTCCGGTTATGCCTATTTTTGATAAAGAATGGGTGAAAATGGTTTGACAGTTCCATATGTAGGAAATGGTTTGGTTAATTCTTCAGGAGAGTCAGGAATAAGGATGGAAGAAAATCATTCGAGACAGCTGAGACAAGACACATGTGGTGGAGGGTCAGATGTACAGCCTAATTCAGGATTGAATACTGGTTGTTTAGAAAGATCAATTTTAGAACCACAGAGGATGGCAGAACGAGTGACTACAGTGAAAAGATCTACAGAAATAACGGCTGAGGATTTGAATGATTGGTTGAAAGTTCTCCAAAAGAAGGATAAAGATTCACAGGCAGTGGATGTAGCTAGGTTGCGCATAGAACTGGAGGAACTCATAGCAGGAACAATTCCTACAGAGATGTTGAAAAATCATCATGATGGAGAGTTGTTATTCATGTGCAAGAGTATTACCTGGAGGGCTAAAAGTACACATGACAGGTTGAAAGGAATAGCGAGTGAAATGGGAGTTGATATGGATAAGGTAAAAGCTTTGCAGAAGCCTTACAGGGTGGATTTCTCCGACAAAGACATTGAGAATCTAAATGATGTTGGCAGAACAGGGCAGATTAAGGAAATGATATCCTTATTGCGAAAATGGGGTGATGTGGAAAAATGGAAGGATAGGTGGTACAAGAAAAGGGAAGATTCAGTGGACAGGACTTACTCAGCATTTCCCATGAGAGAAAAGGAAAAAACAGTGGATGCTTATCCTATGAGAGAGATTCCTGGAGGAGGATATGTACATGTCCCATGGACTAGACAGGATATTTTGTCATTTACGAATGATTTCCCTCGATTGAGAGAAAAGCCCGTCGAGTGGTATAGGCAGGTAGACAGGTTTGTGAAATTGTCAAAAGTGCTGGGGATTGACCTGAATAGTCTGTTTGATATATTTGTTCCAGCAGACTTGTGGGCAGAGTGCAAAATAGTTGTAGATTGGCCTGCTAAGGAGTATCCAAGAGATCAGAAAACAGGAGCACCAGACCCGGAGGTGATGAAGAAGTACGAGCAGGTTATTGTGTTCCTGAAGAATAAGGTGCCACCTAAGGAGACAGACTGGGTTAAGATAGATCGGACACATCAGGAAGCAAAAGAATCAGTTCATGCTTTTTATGAAAGGCTGATACTAGCTTTTAAACAGTTTAGTGGAGATGAACACCTGGGTGATAAGGATTTGAGTCATTTTGTATACAGATTTGTATATGGCTTGAGACCTGAAATCAGTGAAAAGATTCGAGAGCACACAGTTGATTGGCAGAGTAAAAAGATTGATGAAATTTTGAGACATGCGAAGTACTTCAGTGATGAGATTGAGGCAAAACAAAGAAAGCTGAAAGAGAAAGTAATGTGGGCACAGGTGAAAGTTGCTGAAAGACAAGAAGCACAGATGGTGGAACAAGCAAATAATTGATTTTGTTGAAGTTTCTGATTAATCAACCTTACTAATGAAAGAATTACACGTGGGAATGCATTTATGTTGCTTTATTAATACGTGAACTAAGTTGGTGAGCAAATTAAAAAAATAAGTGTTGCTAAATTGTTATTTGTTATGTGTTTGCGCTTTAAAATAATGTGCTTTAATGCTTCTTTATGTCGCAGATGGCTAGATAATTACATACACATAAGGGTATTAGTGGGAATTAACACTGTGTAATCATTACGATGTAGTAACGTTGTTTTGTGTTTCTTTTAATTAAGATTGTCCATTCTGGCCTAGTCAAAGATGGCCGACAATTGCAGCCTGCATTTGAGTAGCTGAAATACGAAGAGAGGCTTCGCTGAATATGGTTGAAATCCTGACCTTGGCCTCTGTCTGTATTAAAAGTTTCCGTGAGGACAGCAGCTCTGGGCTTGTCGCCAGTTGTCACCAGTTATCCTTGGGAGAGTAAAAAGCCACAATGAACTTTGATAAACTTGCGGTGGCTTCACTATGATTCCGAGGAAGAGCATTCATGGATGTTACATTTTTTAGTTTGAGCTTCCTTCTTCCGTGTTTTTATTTTTGAGATTTTCGAGAGCGGAGGTTTTTCTAAATGTTGCAAGTCAACATCCTTTCCTGTTCGCTCTGCTCAACGGCTCAACGGATGTTTAGAGCTTGTTTGTAACTTTTAATGTGTTAGTTTTACTATAAATATTGTTAGACTAGAGAGGGTCTTAGGCCACTTCTTCCCGAACCTATGCTCGAGAGGATCGATGCTGATTGAGAGGATGGCGACTCGGGAGACTTTACTGAGAGACCTGTCCTGACCTAATTACGACATTTAGCTAGAATAGGTAACTATGAGAATAATGATTTTGCTATTGATTGACTTTCATTTGAACTAATTTAGATAAAAATAACCTTTTGTTTGAATCACAGTGTTGGGTGGTTATTCCTTTGTCGATTTATTGAATTTCCAAATATGTTCTTATTGTTTAAATCATGACTCGAGACATATCAATTAGATCGCATTGACCTCAGTTTAGATGCAGATTGATTTAGGAGTTCTCTCGTATATTCAGTGTGGATAGAGTAATAGAATGAATATTAGTGTGATGGGCCCTAGCGTATGATGAGTGTATGTGCGTATGACTGTGGAATTACTCTGTCCGTGGAAGTAGGGAGAATTTATAAGCTCCGATCTGCAGCAGTTTCCTGGTAGCAGTATGATGGTTTTGATTATTGTCTTGATCTGAAATATTGCTTGTACATAGGCTTTTGGATTTATTGGTTTATTGATTGATGTTGATTCATGTACTAACATTATATGTTGAAGTCGTCGTATTGAGTTCTATGTAGTGTGTACGGCTTCTGGAATGTAGGGAGCTGGTGACGGTTCCGTAGTGGGGCAGAGGGAAGTGAGTGCTGCTCTCGGGAAAGACGGGATTGTTGGCCCTGTACGTATGCAGGGAAAAGCGTGTGACAATTGAAGTTGCGCGTCGCATTGTCTGGGTTCGGAATCAGTGACATCGCCGTGTGTTACTACTAGAGACATATTTCCAGTATAAGAGGAGTGTGTATGGTAGCGAAGGTTATCTGTGAAACTCTGGTCTTAAGTCCCAGGGATCCATAAGGTTTGCCGTTAAAGCTTATCGCTGGAGAAGTAATAGGTATTCTCTGAGCTTGTTTGAAGGACTGGGCAGAGGTAAGCGCTGCTTGGTTAACGTGTGTTATAATTCTGTAGTAGGACAGACTGTTTGCTGTTCTCGGGAAAGGCAGGATTCTGTGTGAATGTGCTATATTTTCTGGTGTGAAAGTGCGTGAATGTATGAGCATTTAGTTAATTGTGAGACTCTTTGGAGCATTCCTAGAGGAAACAGTTATTGGATGCATGTTAGAAGGGCAGAGTAGAGGGATGTGCTACTGTGTCAGCGAGAGTAATAATTCCGCAGTGGAGCAGAGGTAAGCGCTGTTCTAGAGAGAAGCGGAATTCTTGTGAGAAAGACTTTCCTTTACTATTCTATGGTTAGCAAAGCAGACAATGGAGATGTTTTTATGTTGTAACTAATAGATTTTGTAGAATCTGAAACGAAGTCTACTGAGAAGGCTTTGTAAAGGAGGGGTAGACGAGTGACAGGAGACAGAGTAGAAGCGACTGCAGCGACTACTGACGTCAGACAGACCGCGCTGTGATTGGGCAGTGGATTAGAACAGTGCTTGCGCTGTGATTGGTGCGTTGGTGTGAGCCGCGCAGGGATTGGAAGGAGTACAGGGTGACGTAGACGCTCCAGGATTGGTGCGTTGGTGTGAGTCGCGCTGTTATTGAACAAAAGATCGTACAGTTGCGGAAAAGGACTAGAGGGTTGTAGTAAACGCTAAAATGTATTACCAAACGGAGGAAAAGAAAAAGAAATCCTTGTTCGGTAAAATTAAAAAATGGTTCGACAAGGATAAGGACATAATAACTAGAGAAGGGGAATTGCTACCTCACAACATACTTTCCTGTTCGCTCTGCTCAACGGCTCAACGGATGTTTAGAGCTTGTTTGTAACTTTTAATGTGTTAGTTTTACTATAAATATTGTTAGACTAGAGAGGGTCTTAGGACACTTCTTCCCGAACCTATGCTCGAGAGGATCGACGCTGATTGAGAGGACGGCGACTCGGGAGACTTTACTGAGAGACCTGTCCTGACCTAATTACGACATTTAGCTAGAATAGGTAACTATGAGAATAATGATTTTGCTATTGATTGACTTTCATTTGAACTAATTTAGATAAAAATAACCTTTTGTTTGAATCACAGTGTCGGGTGGTTATTCCTTTGTCGATTTATTGAATTTCCAAATATGTTCTTATTGTTTAAATCATGACTCGAGACATATCAATTAGGTCGCATTGACCTCAGTTTAGATGCAGATTGATTTAGGAGTTCTCTCGTATATTCAGTGTGGATAGAGTAATAGAATGAATATTAGTGTGATGGGCCCTAGCGTATGATGAGTGTATGTGCGTATGACTGTGGAATTACTCTGTCCGTGGAAGTAGGGAGAATTTATAAGCTCCGATCTGCAGCACTCTAAGGAATGGTTTTCCTTGGAAGTTTGGGAATGCCCAGAAACATGTACATTTGAGGCATTCACAAACTTCAGTCCAATCTCCTCCCACCCTGCAGATGGTCAGAGATGTAACTTCTGTTCCGGGATGGGAAGAGGGAAGGATCACCCCAGGTTGAGGTTGGTGAAGGCAAAGGTTTTCTTCATTGGTAAAAATGTTTCCGACAAGGCGGGAAAACTGTGCTTTTGCACAGGAGGCAGCATGCTCCTGGAGGAGAATTCTACCCTCTGTAGAACTTCGCACAGGGGGAACTCACTCACTCTTCTGTCTGTGTATATTTTACTAAGGACATTTTATGTTGGTCCACCTTTTACGGTGCCTTAGCGCACTTTTTGTTAGCAAGCAGTGCTGGCAGTGTATGGGGGAACAATTGATCTAGGGTTGGCTGATTAACTTAATAAGCTTTGGACTAATGTTATGAAAGTGTAATGAATTTGATTATTTTACTGAAATAAGTTATTGTAGGGTGAATTGTACCATTTATTGAAATAAACTAATATTACTAAAACAAATGAATTGCGAGTGATGTGGATACAGAAACATTTTGAAAGTTTGTTGAACCATTTAGGGCCGCTATTTTTGCCCTTCTTATACTAACCGCCATTTTGGTTAGCTTGCTGGCACTGAAGTGCAAGCAAGACAACACCTATTTAAGGAGTACTGCTGTGCGGCTGCGCCAATGGTGCGTTGAAGGCATGCTAAAGGCAAGCTCGTCTATGCCCACACATGCACCGACCGCGCATCGTGCCAGTCATGCTGTCTGGTGTCAGGAGCCGCGCTGGAGCTTGGACTAACAACAATAATCTTGCACCCGGTCAGCCAGATCTCAGGTACTCCAAGGATTTTTTGCTTACAGGGAAGGAAATGGGATGTGTTCTCCTGCATAGAGAATTGAAGAGGAAAGAGATATTCTCCCCAAAATGCAACATGTGTGAAAGTGGGAATGTACTAGTAAATATGGCTACATCGGAAGGGAGGGGCCGCCTAGAGGAACACCAGTTTCAGCTGAGGGAGCAAGGATGTTCTTATAAACCTAAGCATATGAGGGGTTTGCAAGTTGACCTTGAGCGCGCTCTGATTAATGCGCAGTCATTACTTAAGCATGCAGTAGAAATTTCTAAAGTCTTGAGTGGGCAGAAATTAGATCTGCTTTTTATTACAGAATCCTGGACCACACAAGACTCCAATTTTGATTTAGGGCTCGCAAGTCCGATAGGTTATAAAGCCAATCATCTTCTACGACCCGTTGGACGTGGAGGGGGACTAGCAATTCACTTTAAGGGGAGTTGGGATCTTAGGAGACTAGATCTTCGGGATCTTCCAGAGGCAGAAATCTTGGGGTTCTCACTACACCCCACTGGGTCCTGCTTTGTTATAGGTCACCAGGTGCATCAGGACACTTCATCAATCGATTTGTAGAGCTTTTGTCAGTCTTACTTTTGTCTCATTGTACCCTAATGGTCTTAGGGGAATTCAATTTATAGGTAGATATGTACAAGAACTCCCATCCTATGGACTTTGGGGCATATCTACGAGAAAGTGTCGGAATGCCGCGTTAACCTCCTTGGCTTAACGCCACTTCTGAAACGCAGGGCTGCACCATATTTGCAACAATATGGTGCAGCCCTGCATTTCCCCCTGCGCTGGTGCTACATTTATCAGCCTAGCGCCAACGCAGGCCCCCTTGTACCATAGTAGGAAGATTGTTTACGTGCAGGAAGGTGTCCCTTCCTGCACAAAAACAATCTTTATGGCGTTTTGTAACTTCTATGTATGCTGCTCAATGCAGCACACATTGAAGTTGCAAAACGTCATTTTTTCATTGATTGTTTATGTGCAGGAAGGGAAACATTCCAACACGCAAACAATCAATGGTGTTTTGCTGTTTCAATGTGCGCTGCACAACACAGCACAAATGGAAACAGCAAAAACGAGGAGAAATAAATCATTTCTCCTCGTTGCGCCCTGTTAAGACCAGGTTTTCCCTGGTCTTAATTTTGGCGCTGCCTCCTATTTACGCCACCCTTGTAAATATGGGGCAGCATCAAAATCAATGGGTGTTGCGGTGGAACGCCCACCGCAACACACATTGCTCTCCCCTTTCACGCTAAGAGCAGCGTGAAAGGGTGCCTTATTTATATGGCGGTGTTAAGCCACGTTAAGTGGCTTAACGCTACCTTGTAAATAAGGCGAAGCCCCTATCGCCACCACAACCTTAAACAAGTGATGTTGTGGTGGCAAAAGGGGCTTGTAAATATGCCTCTTTTCACTCACTAGATGCTATAGGATTCATTCAATATATTAAGGCGCTGGCCATACTCTGGAACTGATGTTTGTCCTAGAATATATAATTGAGAAAGGAGAAATAGTGCTTCTAGCCTGGTCAGATCATTTCCTGATCTATTTTGGTACCAGGACAGGTTACTTATATGGGCAGGAATGTGTAGAAAATAGAACGCAACATCCTTATGTGCCCATGGGGGCTGATGGATGTAAATAAGGTGAGCAGCCAATTAAAGCAATCCCTCCCCAGCACACAGCTGGC
This sequence comes from Triturus cristatus, assembly GCF_964204655.1. Classification (NCBI taxonomy): domain Eukaryota; kingdom Metazoa; phylum Chordata; class Amphibia; order Caudata; family Salamandridae; genus Triturus; species Triturus cristatus. Next base: position 1,193,400,622 of record NC_140593.1, read on the forward strand.
ATGCCAGTAGACAAGATGGTGGAGATATGAGTGGACAGTTAGGGTGATGGACAGGGCAGTGACATTAAAGTTGGCTCACCCAAAAACTCGTCCATCTGCACCTCGGTACTACAAAGAGTTAAAAACAGCCTAGAGGGAATGCAAAAAAAAAAAAGAATCGTTGGAGACCTAACTATGCACCTAAGTTCAAGATTGGTACTTAATAGAGTCCATAGATCTTTAAAAAAGCTTATTATGGCTGCTGAAGCCAGTTATTTTAGAAAGAATTTCTCTCAGAGACAAACACATCGAAAAAGGTTTTTACATTACGCGTTCTCTAATAAATAAGCCTAGTGACGCTCTTTCAATAAAACCACCAAAAGCTTTTTGTGATGACCTAGCAGCGTGTTTTTTAGAATAACATTGCAAAAATCATGTCAAGTCTATCATATGGCACAGTTGGGCCAGAAAAATTCCTCCAACAGAATATAGTCCAGGAGGTGGAACCTGAACGAGGTGATGATGGTTCAGCTATAGGTGAAGGGGAAACCAGAAGTGAGGCAGGGCTGCTGAACGATTTGGGACAGATCGCGGATAGTCATTTTGAGGATTGAGTGTGTTCTATTAAATCGGGATCACCCAATGGCTTGATGCCGCCTAAGGTGTGGCTTTCTTTACTGGACACTCTACCAGATGTCCTATGCCCCATACGTAATGCATGCTTGTCCTCGCGATCAGTTCTCGTGACTAAGAAAAAGCCTGTTTAAGACCCTTCTGACGAAACAGACTGCAGATCCAAATATTCTCAGCAATTCTCAGCCTATCTCACTGCTTCCTTTTTCAGTGAAAATTCTAGAAAAATAAGTAATTTCCATTCTATTAGGCCAACTCCAAAATAATGAGCTATTGGATCCGGCTCATTTGAGTTTTCGACTTTTGCACGGAGCGGGTACCACACTAGTATCTGTTCTGGATGATCTGAGGAAGGCAGTTGACAGGGACAAGTTTGTTACCCTGGCACTATTTGACCTATCAGCTGCATTTGATATGGCCTCCCATGACATATTGGTTGAGAGACCATCTGAGATACGTGTAAGGGTCAATGCTTTACAATGGTGTGTATCCAATTTGAAGGATAGCACTCATGCGGTTTATCTTCCATCATATAAATCTGACCTCAAAACAATCGGCCACGGGGTCCCTCTGGGGTCAGCACTGAGCCTGACCCTATTTAATCACTATCTGAGGGATCTGGCTAAGCTGCTTTGCCATGGGGGCTAGTTTTAATGAACTACACTGATAACACCCAATTTATAACATTGGTTGACGCAAAGACCCCCATACCGTATGACAGCTTCCATCAATGTATGCAGGGGGTTACTAGAGGGTTGACTTTGAACTCTCTTAAATCTAATGAATACAAGACTGAGGTAATCTGCTGTGTGGGAAATAAGGTTCCACAACCATTCCCAGCTGATTTTTGTCCGTCTCTGACATATTTTCCACGGGTTGCCTCCTCAGAGCTTAGAAACCATGGAGTTTTTTTGGAAGCGATTTATCGCTGTCTTCTCGTGTCCTTAGGTTATCATTTCCCGGTTTCTCACTGCTTAAAATGTTATGGAAGTTGTTACCAGTTCTTCAAGTAGAATACAGATCTCTCATAGTACAAACCTCCATTGTGAGCTGGCTAGACCATGGTAACTCGCTGCTTCTGGGTGCATCTGATATGTGGATCAAACGTCTGGTCTGCGTACAAAATGCGGAGGTGCGTTTAGCTCTGCCTCTTCCACAAACTTCATCTGCCTTTCTAGCTCTGAAAAGTTGCATTGGTTACCAGTCGGCAACAGGAGCTTCTTTAAATCCCTCTGCATGGCACAGAGGGCCATTCGTCAGATGGGCCCCGTCTATCTACGGAGCCAGTTCAGAAGCTACTGCCCTGGTGGTCGGCTAAGATCAAGCTGGTCCCTTGATATAGAGTAAATGTGGACTCTCTCGGGTCTGCGGTAGAGCTTTCTTTGATCCAGCAGTCCGCTTGTGGAACATTTTACATATTTCTTGGCGAAAGCCACCAGACCTTGGCCAGTTTAGGAAATCTCTTAAGAATAGGAGTCATTGGGACGTGTCACGTGACACTTCCAGTAGGTGAACCCTTGGGACGTGTCACAGATCACTCCCAGTATACAAAACTTTGGGATATGTCACATGACGCTTCCAGTATAGGAGCCCCTGGAACAGGTCACAAGACGCTCCCAGTATAGGAACCCTTGGGACTTGTCACATGACACTCCCAGTATAGGAACCCTTGGGACGTGTCACATGAAACTCCCAGTATAGGAACCCTTGGGACATGTCACATGACGCTCCCAGTATAGGAACCCTTGGGACGTGTCACATGACACTCCCAGTAGTGGAGCCCTTGGGACATGTCACATGACACTCCCAGTATAGGAGCCCTTGGGACATGTCACATGACACCCCCATTATAGGAGCCCCTGGGACGTGTCACATGACACTCCCAGTAGTGGGGCCCTTGGGACATGTCACATGATTCCTCCAGTATAGGAGCCCCTGGGACGTGTCACATGACGCTTCCAGTATAGGAGCCCTTGGGACGTGTCACATGACACTCCCAGTAGTGGAGCCAGGTGCACAACGCCCATTGGGCTGAATGGACTTCAGCACCCCCGCCCCCGAATCCCACCCCTGCTGTGTGTCTCAGTCCGGGCTGCTGCAGCTGTGGGCTTGGCTGGGCAGTGTCTGGAGTCTTATCTCCGCACCTTACTCTTTATTAGTGGTAGTGTGGGCGAGCAGTAAGGCTTTATCAGAGGGTAGTGTTAAGCATTTATTGTACACCCTCAGGCAAGAAATGATGTCACACACTCAAAGACTGAACTCAGACCAATTTGTTTGTATAAAAATATTATTTAGTTATTTTATTTCCAAAACCAAGCCAGACCTGGTGCAGGTGAGTGAAATAATACTTTGCTAAATCTTATGCAATTATTTACAATTGAATGCAGGTTCAAATGCAGTTGGTTGATTTACAGGTAAGTAAACAGTTTGAAATAACTTTTCAATTACGTTACAGATTAAATGTGGACTCTCTCGGGTCTGAGGTAGAGCTTTCTTGGATCCAGCAGTCCGCTTGTGGAACATTTTACATATTTCTTGGCGAAAGTCACCAGACCTTGGCCAGTTTAAATCTCTTAAGAATAGGAACCCTTGGGACTTGTCACGTGACACTTCCAGTAGGTGAACCCTTGGGACGTGTCACAGATCACTCCCAGTACACGAGCCTTTGGGATATGTCACATGACGTTCCCAGTTTGGGAACCCTTGGGACGTGTCACATGACTCTCCCAGTAGTGGAGCCCTTGGGACGTGTCACATGACACTCCCAGTATAGGAGCCCCTGGGACATGTCACGTGACACTCCCAGTATAGGAGCCCTTGGGGCATGTCACATGACGACCCCAGTATAGGAGCCCTTGGGACGTGTCACATGATTCCTCCAGTATAGGAGTCCCTGGGATGTGTCACATGACACTACCAGTACAGGAGCCCTTGGGACATGTAACATGACACTCCCAGTAGTGGAGCCAGGTGCACAACGCCCATTGGGCTGAATGGACTTCAGCACCCCCCCCCCCCCCCGAGGCCCTCCCCCCGCCGTGTCACAGTACGGGCTGCTGCAGCTGTGGGTTGGCTGGGCAGTGTCTGGAGTCTTATCTCTCACAAGCCCGCGTTTTTATACAGGTCTAGACCACTTGCATATTTACATCCCTTTGGAAACTGGTTGCCAAGCATTAGTTTTTTTCTGGTTCCAGTACCCCCTGGGCCCCCACTCTGCCTATTCCTTACATTGCATTTTACATTTACTCAAAGACTGAACTCAGACCAATTTGTTTGTATAAAAATATTATTTAGTTATTTTATTTCCAAAACCAAGCCAGACCTGGTGCAGGTGAGTGAAATAATACTTTGCTAAATCTTATGCAATTATTTACAATTGAATGCAGGTTCAAATGCAGTTGGTTGATTTACAGGTAAGTAAACAGTTTGAAATAACTTTTCAATTACGTTACAGATTAAATGTGGACTCTCTCGGGTCTGAGGTAGAGCTTTCTTGGATCCAGCAGTCCGCTTGTGGAACATTTTACATATTTCTTGGCGAAAGTCACCAGACCTTGGCCAGTTTAAATCTCTTAAGAATAGGAACCCTTGGGACTTGTCACGTGACACTTCCAGTAGGTGAACCCTTGGGACGTGTCACAGATCACTCCCAGTACACGAGCCTTTGGGATATGTCACATGACGTTCCCAGTTTGGGAACCCTTGGGACGTGTCACATGACTCTCCCAGTAGTGGAGCCCTTGGGACGTGTCACATGACACTCCCAGTATAGGAGCCCCTGGGACATGTCACGTGACACTCCCAGTATAGGAGCCCTTGGGGCATGTCACATGACACTACCAGTACAGGAGCCCTTGGGACATGTAACATGACACTCCCAGTAGTGGAGCCAGGTGCACATCGCCCATTGGGCTGAATGGACTTCAGCACCACCCCCCCGAGGCCCTCCCCCCGCCGTGTCACAGTACGGGCTGCTGCAGCTGTGGGTTGGCTGGGCAGTGTCTGGAGTCTTATCTCTCACAAGCCCGCGTTTTTATACAGGTCTAGACCACATGCATATTTACATCCCTTTGGAAACTGGTTAGCATTAGTTTTTTTCTGGTTCCAGTACCCCCTGGGCCCCCACTCTGCCTATTCCTTACATTGCATTTTACATTTACTGCCGTAGCGTGAGAATGCATTTCATGAAAAGGAATATAAAGTTGGGTTGCCAAAAGAAAAATGCCAGCCATGTGTTGTTTAAAAGCCTGCAAAGTTGGGCTGCCAAAAGAAAAATGCCTGCCATGTGTTGTTTAAAGAGCCTGCAAAAACCTCGTCTTAACACTAAATAGGGTTATAAATAAAAAAGTATTTATTAATTTTTAATGTGACTGCTCTGTCTTTGTTCCCTTTAATTATTAGTCATGGATCATTCAGGCAGCCCTAGAATACAAGTAAAAGTGCTTTCTATTTATATTTGCTGTTCTGAGTGGTGAAAATACGACTTTAGGTGACTGCTTATTTTTGTACCGTCTGCAACATCAAAATAATAAGCTGGCAACCCTAATCATAAGACTGAAAGTGTGTTGCAGGATCAGCACCTTATTTATTTCCTCCCCCTTGATCCCTGATTAATGCCATAATAGCATGGCTTTAAGTGGGCCGGGTCCTGCCGGTGCTCAGCACCAGCAGTTGGTAAAAGCAGGCGCCGAGACGGGTCCCTATCGGGCTCTCCATTTTCACCCTCACACTCAGACTGAAAAAAAAAATCATAACTCTTCAGTAGTTCACTGTTTTTTTTTTTTTGGTTACAACATATGTTTAATTTCATACGTGAGTCATAATATTTTCAGACTGTCCTTTACAGTTGAAATTTCCTAATGAGTTTTGAATATTTCTTTTAACATTTATGGCCTGATTTACAGTTTGGCCGATTGGTTACTCCATTATAAATGTGATGCTGTATTACAAGTTCATTATATCCCACGGCACTTGTAACAATACGGTTGGAATATCTGTCATGTTGTGACAAAGTAACCCATCTGCCGAGCTCTAAATTGGGCCCTTTTTAGGTCTCGCCTGACCCAGCGCATGCGCTGGTCTGGCGAGACTTATTGAAAGGGCTCCAAAAACTGCTACCAGGCCAGCCTAGAGCTACAGTGCATGTGCGCGGGCGCGCGCGCCGCGCTTTACCACGATTACTTTCACTTTAGCTGTCCCACGCCCGCTTTGATGTTTGATCGTGATCGCGATCACTTTTACTTTCGCGGGCGCACGGCCGCTTTGCATAGCCAATAGGTATCGCTTTTGGGACCTTATAAGTATTTAATTATGCAACTGTTGCATGGCTAAACACTTATAAGGTCCCAAAGGCGAGGCCTATTGGCTATGCCAATGCTTGTTTTATTTCTAAAAGAGAAATTCACCCTCATGGCAACTACCTCAAACATCTAAGTTATATGACATGCATCAGACTGGCCAACACTTGTTATTAAGATATACAAATAAATTAGGGACATTTTCCTCATTCTGAATCTAAAAATCATAACTTACCAGCAGTAAATTTTGGATTTAGTAAATTGTAGGGATTCAGATATCAGTAGTCATCATTTGATAAATCCACTGATTCTGTGTGGGATCAAGCAGCTGCCTTATGGTGATGGAGAAAATTAGGGAAGAGTGACAGGTTGAGAGGTTTACATTTTTCACGGCCTCTCACTGCTACATCACCCATGAAGTGTCTCAAAATAGAAAGGCCCACGGGGCAGGGTTAGTGGCAACAGAGTTGAAAAACAATTCAGAATAATAACTGCCTAAAACTGAGGACCTTGCTTTCCAACATAGGATCATGTACTCCATTCTTGTTGTCTGTGGCATTGTGTTTAACTGATCAGTGAAAAACATCCAAAATGTACTCTGTAACAGCAATATTGAATTCACTTCTTATGCATCATTACGTGCAGAGCTTATTGGAATTCTGTCTTCTTTTTTTTTTTTTTACTTTATTTTCTATATTTATCTAAGAAATACAAAACAAAACAAGTCGTGGCATCAGAATAAACATACTTACATACATACATATACAGCTTGAGTAGAGGAATGAAGTTACAAGAAGAAAAAACACAAAAAAACAACAAAAAAAACCCCAAAAACAGGACTCATTAATAACATATAGAGATTTCTCAGCTCTTAAACCATTCCTCAAAAGGGGCCCATATCTTAGAGACCAACTCCCTCCTTCTTCTGCCCCTTAGTAGATACACTGAGGATTCCAAATTATACAAAGCTAACATCCTAGCTCTCCAGTTCAGAAATGTAGGAGCTTCCACACTTAACCACTGGGATGTAATGCATAACCGAATCATTGCCGTCACTATAAATAGGAAGGCAACCATATGTCTGGGTCTTCCGACAGTATCAATAGACTCACATCCCATTATAACCAGCTCTGGGGAGATCACAACCGGCATATCCAATACCTTATTTATAAAAACCTCAATGTCACTGAGAAAATCCCTCAGATTTGGACATGAAAAAAACATGTGGATTGAATCGGCCGCTTGGAGACCACACCTGGCGCAAGAATCTCCCTCCCGCTACCCCATTTTGCAATTTTCGTCGGTGTATAATATAAATCAAACATTGCCATGTAACTTTGAGTTCGTAAACTACCTGAAACGAGAACATAATTAGCTAATTCTAACGCAGGCCTTAGATCCACACTTAACTTACACAATTTCCCCGCCCACTTGACATTTTGTGAGTCCAGATCATCCGGAAGGCCTAATAAGAGATATTGATAAACAGTACCTATTTTAGCCCTCCTTTGAGTCAATTCAATTAAGATTAACTTATCAAATATTGCGGGGCTATTGTGATAATATTTAACAACAAAACTTCTAATTTGGAGGTATTTAAAAAAATCTTGCGTTTGTATATAAAAATTTTCCTTTAAAAAAGAAAGAGGATATGTGCCCACCTGAGCAAAGGTCACCTATAACTTTCAAACCCAAACTCTGCCATTTGAAAGTGACTTGATCCTGAAAGATAGGAGGTAAAACACCTACAGCATTAAAGGATGTATAGATATTAACTTTTGGGAGAGTATATTTCTGGCGAATTTTCTGCCAAACCGTAAATATAGTCCCAATGACTTTGAACCTAACTTTTTTTAAAGTAGCTAGGTTCAAGTACCCGCATTAATATACCCTTAGCCGCCTCCCCCAAGGATATCTCATAAATAGATGGCCTGTTACAGAGCGGGACATCTGCCCTGTCCCCCAGCAGCAGCGGCCCAAAATGTTGCAACATGGCTCACCAATAATAAAGTAGAAGATTAGGGACCGCCCAACCCCCACGATCCCTAGGACGACAGATCCACTTGGCAGCTCTGCGTGATCGACAATATCCCCAGAGAAACCTTAAACAAATCCTCTCGGCCTTGGCCAAGGTTACTTGCGAAAGCTCCAAAGGGATAGCCCTTAACAAGTACAGAAACTTTGGAAGGGCCAACATTTTTAATACATTGCAACGACCGTAAAGTGACAGATGCAGATGATCCAATCTCTGCAATTTAATGGTGACAGAGTCAACCACTGGGAGAAGATTTAAGTCAGGAAATTTACCTACTACAGCCGTGATTTTGACCCCCAAATACACTGCTTCTGTGACTACAGGAACTTTAGAGGGGGGCATAGCCACTTACTGAATGACCTGCGTTTTAGTGATGTTTAACTTATAGCCGGATAATAAACCATATTGTAGAGCAAGTGTCTCTAATGCTACAAAAGCGGGTCCGACCTCACTAGTTAAGACCACGATATCGTCAGCATAGGCCAACGTCTTGTATTCCAGTCCCCTAATATTAACCAGCGATATATCTGTGCTCTCTTCAATTTTGCTTAGGAAGGGTTCAATATAGAGAGCAAAGAGCAAGGGGGAGCAGGGGCATCCTTGTCTGGTCCCCCTCCTGATGTTAAAACGACCTGACTCCTGCCCTGAGATCCGGATTGTTGCCACTGGAGAGATATATAATGACTGAATAGCCTGGATAAAATCTGAATTAAAGCCCTTCCAGCGGAGCACTGCCCATAAAAATCCCCACGAGACCCTGTCGAACGCCTTCTCGGTGTCCAACAGGATCACACCGAGGGGAGACCCCATAGTCTGAGCCCAGTCCAGTAGGGCGATGACCCGACAAACGTGATCAGCAGTGTCCCTACCCGGAATAAACCCGTGCTGGCGCAAAGAGACCAGCGGAACAATTACCTGTGCAAGTCTAGAAGATAATATTTTTGAGTATATTTTACTATCTGTGTTTATGAGTGAAATTGGTCGATAAGATGCGGGGTTCAACTCTGATTGATCTTTTTTTTTTTAAACAATATAATCATAGTTTGACACCAAGAGTCCGGTATGGCACCACCTTGTGCTGCCCTGAAAACTAACTGCATATCCTGACCAATTACTGATAAAAACTCCTTATAGAATTCCAAAGGGATGGCGTCTGGGCCAGCGGCCTTCCCATTGGCCAGGGATTTGATTGCCCGCTCCACCTCTTCCAAAGTAATCGGAGCAGAGAGTACCTCATTCTGCCCTGATGTAGTTTGCAATGTATTGATTTTCTGGAGAAAACCATCAGCCAAGGTTTTGCTCTGGAATCTAACCATCTCCTCCTCATACAGCAGAGAAAAAAAATTCTTAAAGACATCAATAACCCCGTCAGGCGTATCCTGAATGGAGCCGAGCTGATCCTGAACTCTATCAATCCGATTTGCCATGCATTTCTGTTGCAATCTTTTGGCAAGGGCTTTAACCGAATTTTCGCCGAACTCATACATCATAGTGCGGTACTGCACATACTTTGCGGCTAGATCTTGACTGAAATATTCTAGCAGCTTAGATTTGGTTATTGCCACCACCTGCTGATTCTGATCAACATTGAGGCCATACTGAATATTACGTGTTAATTTTACCTCAGCCACCCGGAGCTCATCGAAGCGACCCTTAATCTGTGCCTGAATAGTCTTCCATCGATGGGCTGAGAAGCTTTTGGTCTCGCCACGGAGTGCTGCCTTGAAAGTATCCCAAACAATGCAGTCGGATTCCGTTCCCCTGTTGATGTTTAAAAATTCAGTTATCCACTTTTCCATATGTCCTCGATATAATTGATCTAGAAGTAACTTTCTTTCGAAAGTCCATGATCTAGGAACTTTACCCAACCTCCGCAAGGGGGATTCCACTATCAATGAATTATGGTCCGATAACGTTCTTGGAGATACTACAATAGAGGCTGCCCTTGCCATCTGATCAGAAATGAAAATATAGTCCTACTGGACCAGTTTATTGTGAGGGGCAGAGTAAAATGTATAGCCATCATTATCTTTGTTATGTCGATACCAGAGATCAGTCAGCCCATGTTCTAAGACTAACGTCTGGAGAGCCTTAAACACACGAGGTTTCCTACCGGAATAATTTTGATCGCTTGTCAAATTAAAATTGCTTGTCAGATTAATGTTCAAGTCCCCACACAAAAACATAGGATGTGGCCATGCTGCTAGTTCTAAATTTAGACATTTTATAATTTCTGGGTCATCTAAATTTGACCCATATATAGTACAGACAGACAGCCTATCATTAATTACAATTTCCGCTATAGCCCACCTGCCTGCAGTATCCTCTCTAGCTCTCTTGCAGGATCCTACCCCTCGCTTTAACATTATGGCAACCCCTCTAATCATTGATGTCTGCCGAGAGCAGGCGATAAGATCATAACCAGGAATTTTCAAACACTCTCTTTTTCCCCACGGTATATGTGTCTCCTGAAGACACAAGACCTCGACCTGCATAGTTTGAACAATTTTAGAGAGCAAGGCCCATTTTTTCCCATCATTCAAACCATAGATGTTCCATGAGCTTAGACGTAATCTACCCTGCGCCATTCAGAAATAACATACCTCCTGATCTCCACTCAAACACTCAAACCATAAATTCTTTTTAATGATAAAGTCTGACATAGAACCACATCTATTACCACTAATACCACAACCAAAAATTAGACAAAAAATCTTACTCACCCCCAAGAACCCCCACCCCACAACCCAATGCTACCTCTACCCCGCACCACCCCCACTCCCCCAGCCACCCCCAACCCTTCAACCCCCATATGAGGCATCAGGACCGAGGTCCTAGTGATGGAATAGATTGGTCCCTCCCACTCTCCCCTAGATCCTACCTCCCATTTGACCGAAAATTGAGAAACTGAGCCAGGCATAGCCAAGACAAAACCATATAAACAACAAGAAGATTGACTCAGCTCAGTCCCCCTCAGAACATGTCCCCTCCCCCAGAATGATACTCCAAAAACAAACATTATTAACTAAATTGAATTCAAAAACTCCTTCGCCTGGATTTCTGATACAAAAAACCTAGTCTGGCCCTGATAAATTACTTTCAATTTAGATGGATAGAGCAGGAAGGATTGAGCTCCCTTTGCTTGAAATGGAGCTATTAGCTGGCGGAGCTGCCACCTCTGCTCAACAGTTGCTGGACAAAAGTCCGGTCAAACAAAAAATGAGCAATCCTTCCCCACCCTCTTCTTGTCCGGTCTAGCTAGATCGTAGACCTTCTCTCTGGCCAGAAAATTATTCAAACTGATTAAGATTGCACGTGGCCTATTGCCAGCTAGGCCAGAGTTCTGCTTCTGCTTCTGCTTAAAGGGGAAGCGATGCGCGCATTGAATTTCAAGTTGACAATTCCACTGTGTAACCTCCGGGAAGGCTTCGGAGAATAGATCCACCACAAACTGTCTAATGTCTGAGCCTTCACTACCTTCCGGGATTCCCAAAATCCTTAAGTTATTTCTCCTGGCCCTATTTTCCATGTCAGTCAGTTTCCAAAGCATGTCCTCCTGTTGTACTTTAACTGTATCCGCAAGTTCCTTCTGAGTAGCCATCGCACCCTCAAGACTGGAGATCCGCTCCTCAGCCTCTACAATCCTCGCAACGATATCTGAACACGTTTTTGCTACTCTTCGAATTGAGTTTTGCATCCTACGGCATGCCCCCTGTGTACGGGCACTCTCGAGTCGGGTCTCCTCACGATGTGCCATGATAGTTTGGTAAATGACTGACAAAGTTATTTCACCAGGCGGCACCTGTGGATGGGGGGCTGCGCCAGCTCCAGAAGCAGAGCTATCATTGCCAACTAAGCCAGGCTGTGCAGAAAAGGAATAATCCCACATCATAGAACCAGGAGACCCTGGATCCTTACTTGAAACCAGATCACCTTTCATAGCTTTACGAATAGTGTGGGGATCATGCAATGAAATCTCATCTTTAGATACTTCCATTGGACGGCAATCTGCAGGATCGCTATCATCATCTGTCCATTCCTTGTCTGGGCCTTCATCTTCTGAGGATCTGGTGTGGTCTGACATTGAAAAAAATGTATCTCCCCCCTCAGGCTCCTTTATGTCACCATTAGAACCAAAAAGGGGGTTTAAACACACCCCTTGAACATCTAGGCTTTGACCCTTAGAGCACTGACTGAACGACTCGGGTTTTTGCGAGACTACAGTTCCCATAATGCTCCTCATAGGGGGAAGAATGCCTGGTTGGGGATGATTGCTACCTCCATTAACAGCTTCAAGAGGTTTTCCGCCCCCCCCCCAGCAAACAAAGCATTGTTATCAGGACCATTGAGATTCAATATGTTAAGCTGGATATGTTCCTGAGATCCGGAGCTAGTCTTCACAAAGGGCGGAGTCACAGCACTGCTATCCTCAGCGAGAATGGACACCAGTGGCTTGGCAGTAGGAGTTGCCTCTTTTAACTTCAAATTCACATCCTTAGGCATTTTTGATAACATTGACTGCTCCCGTTTATTGCCCCCCCCGCCTACCGGTGTCTTGGCTTTCCATGTTTGAAGCTTGAACAAAGCAGGCAGGGTTTGCTTCCCCTTACCGCCCGCCGGAGGACTGATTCCGTGGCGCCTGCATCTCCAGCTGCTGATTCATCGTCATCGCGAGCAGCAGCGCCAGCACGCAACTCCTTCATTCCATTAATCACTCTGCCGGGACTAATCGGTCGCGTATTCGAGGCCCGTGCCTTCACGGTCGCGTTTCTTGCTGCTGCTTTCGGGGCCATAATAACACAGGAACAATGAGGCAGACGCCGAAGCTGAAGACTGAAACAGATCGGTGCTGATCCAAGCCAGAGCCACAATATTTTAACGGTAAGTCTTTTGTGAAGCTGTGCGAGTCGTCTCAGCATGGCATAGCTTTAGTTAGCCCAATTGAACATCCGAGCTGGGAGGCGTCTAGTTTGGGAGGAATTACCTAGGGAAGCTCACGGCACCAACCTACACAGCCGGGGGACCGGCCGCCATCTTGCCCCCTGTCATCAGCAGTTCACTGTTTTGATGTAACTTTAATTTATTTGAAGTTCTGAATTGCTAAACTTGAAGTGCTTTATATGAGCACCAACAAAGACATCTTCATTTATTTTTTGGTAGGCACGGATGATTAAGTGACTTGCCCAGAAACACAGGATATTGAGCCGACGCTGAGACTCAAAATTGCTTCCTCAACTCCAAAGTTAGCAGCTGTAGCCATTACGCCACAACCTCTTGCAAAAAAACTAAAGCATTTTCAATATTATATACAACGAAGCCATAATTGTATGTATGCATGTAGTATATTTATCTTATGCAACTAACAACCTTTGTCAAAGCCAATAGCCCTTGCTTGTTATAGGTGTAATGTTACTTATGTTCAGGCAATAACAGAAGCAGTGAAATACCAGTCGGGCGGCACATTATGCTGAGCACAGATTTTTAGCATAAACGTTTTAAGCAACGCCCTTAATTATATCGCCCCTATGAGAGACCCCCTGTAGGAAGCTGGCTCTGTATATACTACACCAAAATGGGGTCTAGTGGGCACCGAGTCCAGTGGAACCCCAAAGGTAGGCAGAGGTAAAAGTAGATAGCACTGTACTCTTTATTAGTGGTAGTGTGGGCGAGCAGTAAGGCTTTATCAGAGGGTAGTGTTAAGCATTTATTGTACACCCTTAGGCAAGAAATGATGTCACACACTCAAAGACTGACCTCAGACCAATTTGTTTGCATAAAAATATAATTTAGTTATTTTATTTCCAAAACCAAGCCAGACCTGGTGCAGGTGAGTGAAATAATACTTTGCAAAATCTTATGCACTTAATTACAGGTGAATGCAGGTTCAAATGCAGTTGGTTGAGTTACAGGTAAGTAAAAAGTTCGAAATAACTTTTCAGTTACTTTGCAGATTACTGTGCATGTTACTTTTTAGATTACTTTTTAAGTTACTTTTGCCAATTAATGTGATATGCCTAGATATCACACCGAGACAAAAGGTAAGTACTTCAGTTTTTACACATATGTAGTTTTTCAATGATTCATACAAACCAACTCCACACTTAGTGAAGAATTTTCAAGGAAAAGTAGTCAATTCAATCCTATGGGAGGAAATAAAGTTATCGGTTTGCAGGTAAGTACCGGTTTATGTGAGGTTGTATTCTGGGGTTAGAACCAGGTTCCCCCAGGGTTGAGGATGCACTCTCAGAACACCCTAATCTGCACTAGGGCGGTTGGGTGCAGAGTGCTGAGGCCAATGTTATCTAATGGGGATAGGGGGCCTCCGGTTGGTGTCTACTCACAAGCAGGCCACGAGGTTGGAGGAGCACAGCTCCTGGTGTTGGGCTCAAGGCAAAGGGGGTCTGAGTTAGCATACAAGGTGCACTCTTAGCGGCACCGGATGCGGCCGGGTGCAGGTTGCTGTTTTAGCGTCGGGTGCCCTGTTGTTTTCAATGGGGATTGCCGGTTTTTTGTTTTTTGGCTGCAGGCTTTGTCCAGGAAGATGTCCGGGAGGAACCAACAGCTGGGTAGATACGTTGGAGTGCTCAGGTATGTAGGTGCACCTTGGGTTTTCTTCTAAAGGGCAGCTGGATGCAGGGGTGTCTTTTGAGGTGAGATTTCACCTTACTGGGCCACTCGCGGTTGGGGGGGGTCTCCGTGCAGAGACTGCAGGAGACGTCGGAGAGTCCTGGAGGGGTCAACCCACAAAGGACTCAGACTCTGGAGCGCTGGGAGATCTCACTGGGACCAGTGGGCCACCCAGATTCGGGCCGTAGGCGTCGGGTGCAGTGGTGGATCCAGGCGTCAGGTTTCTTTGTCCTCAGCAGACTCAGAGTCTTTCTTTTGAACAGAGTTGCTGATCACAGGAGATCCAGACTTTGTTGAAGGCAGTGAGTCCTCTCAAGGGTTCTGGAGGTCGCTGGCTGCAGGACAAGGTGACTTTTAGCACAGGACCTCTGTAAACTGCAGACGGGCCGGTAGGGCTGGGGCCAAGTCAGTTCTTCTCTGCAGTCACCTCTGCTGGTCGTCTTCTTTCATCCTTCTTCTTAGGATGTGGGAATCTGTCTTCTTGGTTCAGGGCTGCCCACTAAGTGCTGATTTTAGGGGACGTTTTAGGGGTCTCGAGGTCAGTAGCCAATGGGCTACTGACCTTAGGGTGACTACACCCTTGGTGTGTTCACCCCATGTGGGAGAGTGGGCACAATCCCTAATCCTGTTTGGAGAGTGCCTGTCATCTGAAAGATGGCGAGGAATGAAGAGTGGGCTTTACCTCGCCTTCCCCACCTGAGGGGTGCGATTGGAAGAGGTGGGCAACCTTCTGGGCTATGCTAATTTTTCCTGCCTGTCTTAACGCCGAAAAGGAGGGGAGACAGGAAGGGGGCCTGCACCTGATAGCAGGAGAGGCTGGGGGTCACGTTGTAAAGGCAGCAAGGCCATTAAAACTCCCCTGCCACAGATGGCTCTTCCTGGCCTAGGGAGGTGTGACCACCACCGCCCAGGAAAGGCTTTGTTTCTGGACTCAGGGAGCAAAGGCTCCCACCCCAGGGGTCCAGAAACATGTCTCATAGTGGCAGTCAGGGAACCCACCAGAGGCTGGTCGTTTTTCAGGGGGCATCTGTAAGATGCCCTCTGAGGGCATTGTATAAAAAAATCCCACACTGGCATCAGTGTGGGGTTATTATGCTGAGAAGTTTGCTACCAAACTTCCCAGAATTCAGTAATGCCAATATGGTGCTGTGGAGTTCGTAAAGACAAACTCCCGGACCATATACTCTTTATGGCTTTACTGTACTTATAATGTCTAAAAATGAACTTAGACACTGTAGGGAAACAGTGCTCATGCAACTGTACCCTGACCAGTGGTGTTGTGCACCCAGCTAGAGGGGTGTCTTACCTATGCCATAGGCAGTGGGTTGCAGGCGTGTGTGCCATGCCGACTCTTCACTTTTCTCTGCACTAAAACACGCAGCCTGCAATGGCAGTGTGTGTGTGTGTTAAGGTATAAGAACTTTAAGGGTGACACAATATGTTCTGCAGCCCTTGGAGGCCTTCCCTGGTCCCAGTGCCCTTGGTACCCATGATAACTTTTAAAAGAGAATTACAAGTAGCCAGAGAAGTGCCAAGTGGGGGGATAAAGGTACAGTTTTGAGAAAGAACACAGACCCTGGGAACCTGATTGGCAGGGACCCAGGGCACATCAAGTCAAAGTGCATTAGAAACCTAGCAAAAAGTGGGGGGGGGTTCCTGCAACAGAAACCAGCTTCCTACACTCCCTAGTTTTTCATCCCACTTAAAGCTCTGCATAATTGCAATAGTTTACCTTATATCTGAAACTCCATGCCGCCGTCAATAGCATGATAAGTTACTTCAGGTGTCTCGCCCTTCACTTAACTCTCACCCTGCACTCACAATGCACTCACACTGATCACCATGCACTCACACCATTCACCCGCTCACCCTGCACTCACAGCAATCCCTCTGCACTCACAATGCACTTACACTGTTCACCCTGTACCTCACCCTCTAGTCACAAAAACACACTACTCACCCACACTCATGTGACACTGCACCCACCTGTCCCCCTGACTGCTCAATCTGCAATCTCACTCAGACGAGCCCATCACTAACCATGCATTCATTCATCCCACTCTGCACTTACATGCACACCATATGGCCACCTCACTCACCCTGCAGTCACTCCTCTTACCCTACTCTCACACTGTTGCATCTGCTCACCGTGCACTCACATAGGCACTCCTGTCACCCACATAGTGCAGAGGATTAATGTGACTGCTACAAATAACGTGTACCATGCAGATCATAGAAATGAGTGTGAGTGTACTATGAGTAGCGGTATAAAAAAATGAAATGTTTGTCAGAAAGGTGCTATAGAGAGATGAGGTGCATTGTTGGTGAGTGGTACTGAGGGAATTCATGGAAATGGGGGAGGGGCGCCCCAAAAATATGTTGCACCGTGTACGACCAGTGCTATGGCCAGCCCCGGCTGGGAGTGTTGGTCCCCCTGAAGCTCGGGTCTAGTTGCGCCCCTGAGTGGAGCCCTAGGACATGTCACATGAGACTCCTAGTAGTGGAAACCTGCGGCTGGTCCACCTTTCCAAGATTCGTTCTGGGAATATTTGTGAATAGGAAAAAAACGAAAACGAAATCTACTCTCAAGTCTCACCTCGTACGTTTTTACCTGAATAGCCTATAACATTTTACCACTTTGTCAAAGCCCATAGTCAGCAGGTGATTGATTGGGAAGAATGCTCTGTCAAAGTCTGTAGGCAGTGAGGAGTTTATTATGAAAACCTCTTGTTTAAGCAAAGAAGCATTGTCTTATTGATTATGAAAATATTATGTCAAAGTCTGTAGGCAGGAATTGTTTATTGTGAAAGCCTGTTTTCCCTGGCTCGTGGCATCCCCATGATTATTTTATTTTTAGGTGTGGTATGTAGCTGTCTAGATATCACAGTCATTTTGCTTTTGATGTAAAATCACTGACTGGAATGGTTGTGTTAATGAGTACTGTTATTGTCTCTGTTGAGTTCTGAGTTTCTAGCCCACACCATCTCCCTGATTAAGACCTGAACCGACTGGCCACGTTACCATGAGGTAGACGTCCTTATGGGGGGTACTAGTGGTCCAAGGATACTAGAGGTAAAAGGCTTCAATTGAAGCAACTGAAGCCCAGAACCCCCGATTGCCTTGGAATCCCCGAACCTGCTCCCCGCATCTGTCACCCCAGGTTGAGGTGCCAATCGTGGAAGCGCCAATATGGAAGGTGCCATTAGTGGAGCTGCTCCTAGTGGAGGCCAACTGGTGGAGGACTCACTCTTGGAGGCGCCTAGGGTGAAGGTCCCACGAGTGGGTACCCCAGTGGTGGAGGTGTCAGTGGTGTTGGACCCACAGGTAGAAGTGCCAGTGGGGAGGTGTCAGTGATGTAGAGGCCAGCAGAGAAAGTGCCACTGGTCGGGGTGAGGGCAATCGCCAGTAGTCGGACTCGATTGATGGTATTTTTTTGTGTTGAACTCCTCTGCATCTTACTTTTGCTTTTTGAGCTATTGTAGCGCTGTTTCACTCCTTTCTCAACGATTTGCACACTCTTTCTACCTCTCACTTGCCCCTTTTCTACTCTTTGGAGACTCTTTCTCCCAGCACCCTTCTCCTCAAATGTGTAATCTAGGCTCCCATGATCCCCAATGTCTCCCTCCAACCTAGACAGCCCTGGTGCATTCACCCTGATCGCGGCGGCTTCCCTAGTGCGGTCCGTTCCTGATCACGGCGGCTTCCCTAGTGCGGTCCGTTCCTGTCCTCGCGGAATTAGGAGCAGCATGAGGCTGGCTTGGGGTCTCCTACCAGGATGGCTGAAGCCACACTTTGGAATGGCCTGGCTGGGACGCAGGGCTTAATTAGTAAACAACATAAGTCCCAGGGCCCTCATCAGGAGGGCACTGCAGCTTGCCCCACCCATTGCCCCTGCCAGTGCTGCCAATGACAGACCCAACACAACTACTAACCATCACACCCCACCAAGAGTTATAGTTCAGACTGTTCCAGGCCCCTAAAGCTATACGAATGGCTTGGGCGGCAGACATTGGTTGATTAAATGTATAAATGCATTATGCATTAAAGCGCTACACTTGATCTCATTCTTACAGACTCATGTCCTTCCTCTATGTCTGCTCTCTCTAGCATTAACTCCTCCACTCTCAGCTGCCACCGATCTGGCTTCTGCTCGGTAGTAAATTCTCTCTTCACTCTGTTTCTCTTACATGCTTAGCTCCTGCTGTTCAGTCCACTCTACCTCCATTTTCTGATTTTGAGGATTGCACTCATGGCCATGCTTTGAAGTTTCTTTCTCGGTCCATTTCCTCTTCTCTGCCCCCTCTTCTCTAACAGAGTTTGCTCCTTCTTAGAGGGCCAGCCATGGCATTCTCTCTCCAATATCTCGCACAACTGAGTTTAATGTTGCCGGCTCTTTCACAGCTACCCTGTACCTCTGTTTCATTCCTTGTTTCTGGAACAATCATTACCTTCCTCTCATCCAGTCACACCCTTCTAATTCATGACTCTTATTTGTTTCCCACCAATCACCTTCTTTCCCTGCTTCCTCCTATGTATCTCTTGCTTCCCCTCCCTCATCACCATATTCTGAGACCAGGGGTGGTTCCTCTATAGCAGGGTGGGGGGCGTTGACCCCCTGCTGGGAGCCCCCCACAGGCCGAGAGACTCATTTTTAAACTAAATCTTTAACTTACTAGTTCCTTCATTGTTTTTCCACTAGGGGATGGGGCTACAGCGAGAGGGACGACCAGGACCAGCTGAGCTTATGGAAACTGGACTGCGCATGTCAGGTTGACCCGTGTTTACACCATGGCCAGCCTATCATGCGCAGTTCAGGCTTCCAGAACCAAAGTTAGGAGGAGCTGGAATAGCCGAGACAAAGCCTCATTGGTCGCTGATGGAGAGTTGTGCTTGCCCGACCCAGCAAATCCTGGCACTGCTCTTATGCTGTTAAGTATTACAGAAAGCATGAAAGCAGTGCTTAGACTGGCTGTGAAGCTTTAGGCTTATTTTCACAGCCAGGCAGAGCGACGGATCAGGAATAGTGCAAGAAAGTTTGGGAGAGGATGTGGCCTTACGGCTAGAGCGGTCAACCTCAAAGCTGTGAAACCGTGTGCGAGTCTCAGCAGGGACACTCAACATCCTGTGATTCTGGGCAAATCACTTAAGCTCCCTACGCCTAACAAAAAAAAATATACATTTAAAACAATGGATGTGTCGACCTGTAATGAAACTGGTGCTCATGTAAAGCGCACTGATACCTGTTATCTTCGAGTCGAGTTTGCGCTATATAAAACTCTAAAAAACAAAAAGAGGTTAAGATTAAAGTTTATTTATTCATTGCAGTACTCCATGCTTTTAACCAATGGTAAAGGCTCTTTAAATAGACTGTGCCTGATCACTTCTACATTATGAATTCCATTTTGCGGCTATGCGGTGCTTCAAAATGTAATTCTTATCGCAGAGGTGTTCAGGCACATTCTATTTATAAAGCATTTACTGTTCATTTTATATATTTATTTTCCTTTCACGCACCTTACCACTTTCAAAAACCATCAGCTGCCACTGTCTGAGACCTGTTCACTCACAGGATTGCAGTGATCCAGGCTTTGTTTTCGCTTTCACAAGCACAGTCTATAGGGCGGGCAGCACCGTCTGCTGCCCGTCATCTCTTGCTCTACTTTCTGGCGGGTAAGTAGATATAATCTTGAGCAATAATCCGATAGCTTATCCTCCAGTCCCACTCATCAGACCCACTTGGCCTTCCCTTGCTTGCCTCTCTAATCTGTCAGGCATTTCCTTTAGACTTTTAAATCTGCTATTGTGAGGCCTTTAATATAAAAGACATGCCTAGACTCTTCCATCTCAGTTAGTCTTTCTTCTATCCTAGTTCTTTTGACAACTTGATTGAATTGATACTATTGGCCGCTTCCTCTTTCTCCTAGCCTTCCTTCTTTTGGCTTACATGATGCCAAGGGAAGGTTCAGGGGCTGGGAAGTGGGTGCACTTCACAGCCAAGATGGCAGTTCTAGACTGCACACAGACACTGCAATGGCATGTCTGAGACACACTTTACAAGCTGCTTCTGTGGGTGGCGCAACTCAGCCCTGCAGGCCCCCCAGCAGCATTTGATTTACCAGCCCTGGGCACACACAGGCCACATTACTAGGGACTAACAGGTAAACCAAATAAGCCAATCATGGATATACCAATTCACATGTCATATTTACACAGGGAGAGCATATGCACTTTAGCACTGATCAGCAGTGGTAAAGTTCCCAGAGTCATAAAATCAACACCAACAGGTCAGAAAAAATACAGGAGTAAGACAAATCTGTTGTGCAAAAAGAGGATTACTGCCATTGGAAGGGACCATGCACTCTTCCTGAATAGTGTCTGGCCTGGGCTGACTGCCTGCTGCTGTGTACCACCCCGAAGTGTACTCTCCAAGTGCTTATTGGTTTGCCCCCTGTCTTTTGCAGAGGTCTCAGGGACATCAAAGCCCCCCCGCAAGGCACCCACACCATCTACGTGTTTCACCTGGAGAGTGGCGCCCTCTTAAGTGCCTACATCGCCTGCTGGATGCCAACTTGCAGCGTTGTGTATGCGTGAAACCAAGCATTGAGCCTGAAGACCAGATTGCCTTGTGCAGAGCGTCAAATCTTGCCCGTATCAAAGGAGTGTGGCCTTTGCATTGTGGGGCCTCAACACGCAAAAAGCGTCTTGTTGCTAGTGAGCAGATTCACTGGTTGTGGAACCTGCTTCATCGTCCATGATGCCTCTCTCTCATGCGAAATGCTGACTGCATGCTCATTGCGTGTGTTGTCCGATTAACAGGTTGGTGCCCTCGGAGTGAGGGCACACCCATAATGGTGCCTCATTCTACCTTGTGTGGCATTACTGAACTTGCAACTGTGTGTGTGACTGGATTGCTTGGTGTGACTTGTATCAACCCGTACCAGACGTTGTGCCTCATTTCCGGGAAGGTACAGAGAACCCAACTCTTGTTTAACTGTGCGAATGGATTGTCTGGTGCGACTCATATCAGCATGCACCAGACGTTGTGCCTCATTGCAAGAGAGGTGCTGAGGAACAGACTTGTGTTCAACTGTGCCTGGATTGCCTGGTGCTTAACGCACACCAGGTGTAGTTCATCACTTCCAGCAGGGCGCAGAGACACCTACTATCTCTTAGTGGTGCTGAATAGCCAGGACGACTCTTCGATCAACGTGTCCCCATGCAGCGGTGTTTTTTAACACATTTTATTTATTGCCAAAAGAATCTGTCAGGCATTTCCTTTAGACTTTTAAATCTGCTATTGTGAGGCCTTTAATATAAAAGTCATGCCTAGACTCTTCCATGTCAGTTAGTCTTTCTTCTATCCTAGTTCTTTTGACAACTTGGTTGCCTTGATACTATTGGCCACTTGCTCTTTCTCCTAGCCTTCCTTCTCTTGTGGCAGTGAGGGTGAAATCACTCTGTGCTAATTGTGTCTATTGTCCCTCTTATGCTGTTTCCTGGAAAATGATACTGCATATTACAGTGCTCCTTTCTTTCAAGTTCTGTTATTTTCCAATTTTACTTTAAAGATTTATATATCACGCACAGGTACACAGAAACATATGCACACATAGGTATGTACACTTTTAGAAGATCATTCTTCTTTGTAAAAGTGCAAAAGATAAATGATAATTCAATGCAATATGTAGTTTTTTAACAGCTTTAAAAACAATAAACGGTTCTTTGATCCTCTTCATCGGCAGATATATGTAATTTTAGGTATGCGTGCCATGACAAAGAACTAGGATTGCAAGTAACTCTTTCTTCGATTGAAGTGTACCAATCATATCCTGGCATCGAGGGAGTCTCTCCACTGGCTCGACATCGTGGATCAAACAGATGCCATGGTGCTGTGTTTAGTCCACAGTGGTACCTACAGCCTGGCACCTCACCATCTCTCCAGTAAACTCCTTTCTTCCAGACGACTAAACATCAGCTGCCAGCATTGCTTACTGTTGGACATGGCCCTCCTTAAGGGATTTCCCTCAACATTTAGCTTTTTTTTCCTCCTGGTTTTTGCTGATTCTCTTTCCGTGGCCTGAGGACTCTGGGCGCCTCCCACTGTACTGCAGTGTGAAAGCGCGCGTCCCCTTCCAACTTATGCTAGGAAATGGTGCTTACCCGATTGGTTTAGGTGTTGTACCTGTGAGTGCCCTATAAAGAGGTATACCATACACCCAGCGTGGGTACTGCACTCGCTACTATTGGGCCTCAGCACTGATTGTGCCACCCATCAGAATAGCCTTTCAACCACGTCTCGGGCCGGCCATGGCAGGCCTGTGCGTGCGCACCTGCACTCGTGCTCAGGTTGGTATTTTAAACCACGGGCAAACCATGAGTGCACATTTTATCACACCTCAGACACCCTTAAGACAAGCCAGGAAAGAACGGGGTGAGCTGTAGGTAAAAAGCAGGGCAGGTACACATATGTGTTCCCCGCCTGGGCAGTGAGGAATCCCCATGTGGTTTGTCACTCCCTAGACAGTCTGCTCTCACCATGAGTCAACATAGGGAAATTGCTGAATGACTTTTAAACTACAGTGTTAGCTTACAGCAAGGATTAGTCTCGTGGTGTTGACTATCATTGGATTCATAATGACAACCCCTCTCCTGTGGTAAACAGGAATTTGGCATCAATAGCTTAGAGATGCCACTTCTAGAAAGTGGGCATTCCCTGCTCTAAACTCTTTGTGTGCCTTTTAGTTTGACTCCAGTCCACACTGGAGGCTGGGGGAGCACATCTGTGAATTCCCCAGAGACAGCTATAAACATTGGGCATTCAGCAGTAACGTCAGACCTCTGCCATTTGAGGAGCCCAGTTGGGTATATTTGAGGGAGAGGTTTTTGACACTTGGCCTCTGGGAGGCAAAATCATGTCCCCACTAAAGATCCCCAATCCAAGGACTTATGGCAGACAAGACTGAAATTTAGGGCAGACTTGTGTGGGTTAAAGGGGGCCCTCTGAACCACCCCCACTTCAAAGACACAGTGCAGTATAAATACTGAAGCCATGCTTCAGCAGGGGGAAAGATTCAATTGTGGGGACGTAGGACCAGACATCTTGGGACTGCGTGATGCACACTGCCAGAGGAATCTGTTGTGCACAAAGAGGATTACTGCCATTGGAAGGGACCATGCACTCTTCCTGAATAGTGTCTGGCCTGGGCTGACTGCCTGCTGCTGTGTGCCACCCCGAAGTGGACTCTCCAAGTGCTTATTGGTTTGCCCCCTGTCTTTTGCAGAGGTCTCAGGGACATCAAAGACCCCCCGCAAGGGACCCACACCATCTACGAGTTTCACCTGGAGAGTGGTGCCCTCTTAAGTGCCTACATCGCCTGCTGGATACCAAATTGCAGCGTTGTGTATGTGTGAAACCAAGTATTGAACCCGAAGACCAGATTGCCTGGTGCAGAGTGTCAAATCTTGCCCGTATCAAAGGAGTGTGGCCTTTGCATTGTGGGGCCTCAACACGCAAAACGCGTCTTGTTGCTGGTGAGCAGATTCACTGGTTGTGGGACTCAGTGGAACCTGCTTCATCGTCCATGCTAACTCTCTCTCATGCGACATGCTGACTGCATGCTCATTGCGTGTGTTGTCCGATTCACACGTTGGGACTCTCGGAGTGAGGGCACACCCGTAGTGGGGCCTCATTCTACCTTATGTGGCATTACTGAACTTGCAACTGTGTGTGTGACTGGATTGCTTGGTGTGACTTGTATCAACCCGTTCCAGACGTTGTGCCTCATTTCCAGGGAGGTACAGTGAACCCAACTCTTGTTTAACTGTGCGACTGGATTTTCTGGTGCGACTCATATCAGCACGCACCAGCCGTTGTGCCTCATTGTCAGAGAGGTGCTGAGGAACGGTCTTGTGTTCCACTGTGTCTGGATTGCCTGGTGCGGCACCCTGCTTAACGCACACCAGGTGTAGTTCATCACTTCCAGTAGGGCGCAGAGACACCTACTATCTCTTAGTGGTGCTGGATAGTCAGGACGACTCTTCGATCAACGTGTCCCCATGCAGTGTTTTTTTTCACACATTTTATTTATTGCCAAAAGAATTATCATGTTGACATCGTTTTTTCCCATGTGGCATTGGACCACGGTCCTGCTTAAAAGTATAATAATTTCCCATGTGTACACATTTCTGATATTGTTGTGACCCGTGGTGCACCCTATATATGTGTGGATTCTAATTGCATTATTTGCCAGGGTGGGCCCAGATCTGACAATGTTTCGCACCTCCCATGCAATACATGATGTTCATGTTGTGTTAACTAATGTGTGTGTTGAATACAAACTTAATTTACATACACAATGTGTGAAGTCTCGTTTGTGATACTCTGTACATTTATTGTGTGAGAGTGCTGTGCCAATGCTTTACACATTGCCACTGTGATAAGCCTGACTGCTCAGTGCCAAGCTACCCAAGGGTGAGCGCAGGTTATACAAGGAGTTTAATCACCTACCCTTGACGGGAGTGGTAGGTTCTGCCTGGCTTGGGCTACGCTTTGGCCACCCAGAAAATGGCAGTTCCAACACTTACCTTGTGTCCATCCATAAAGGGATGTTCCAATAGTACCAGCACCAGCCAACTCTCTGGAATTCCTTCCACCTCTCCTCCTCCTGAAGAAGACCGCCTGACGTCCAGAAAAGCCTTAAAAACCTACTTTTTGCCTCTCTGCCTCTGGGCTTCATGGAGGATAGACAAATAGTTCTGGCCTGGCCATGAAGGCAAAGGAACTGTGTCTCACAGGTGATCTGATTGTATCAAAGACCATTGCACAAGCCGTGATGGTCCTATGCAACTCCTTGGAGTAAACTAAAATGAGTAAATCACCTATATACTGTTCTTTCTGTTGATAAACATATGTCTGAATGCTTGGGTGCCATCCCACCTTCTCAGATTTCATCAATCACTTCTATTTTACCGTCTCCCCAATTAGTATCCTTTGTGGGTATTGGCCTCAGTTCAGCCAATCAGAATTCTTGTAATGCAGGCATTACTTACTCTAGTTTGCCCTGATTGAATTCAGGGCAGGTGCAGAGCAGATTCATGAAATAGATGAGGGCCGTGGGAAAGGAGCGAGTATCCGCTAACATGGGATTATTGCACACATTTTACTAGGCGTTAATGGTCGTTAATCACCCCTCCCTCTAATTTGATACCCGTCTTCTGCTTGGGAATTCCAGATAATTAAATTATTGACAGTAATACACACAGCAGAAGGCAATAACGCTAAATAATGGTCTTCTGCGCCTATCAATAGTTTATTCTCCCGTGATTTTCTTTCAAACGAATCACTGCATTTTTGAAGAATAAATTAGGAATGTCCCTTGCTCCTGTCGTCATCGGTCACCCTTTGTTTTTACTCTCTTGAGCTCCTCCTCAAACTGCGTTCTAATCTGGTTTCCTTTGCCACTTTCCTTTTATCTTGGTCTCCAGAGTCTTCGGTCTTTTCAATCCCTTCTCCTCTCAACTGTCTGCATCCTGCCTGCCCCTCTCTATTCTTCTCAGGTCACCTCTTCTCTTGTTGAGAAAGGAATCCTGTTCTTCCACCCCCCGCTCCTGTTTCAAATGTGTTTCAGGTTTTCCTCGGTTGCATTGCCACAATGCCTTCACATCCCTGAAGGGGGTGCTTGCTGATAGCTTTTATAGTCTTCACACAATGCAGCTCCCTTGAACATAAGAGATCTTTTTCATAAAGGACGCAGTTGCATGTGTCATCCTCCGGTCTCAGCTCCCTTACAGATGTACAACAGGCCCCTTGTGGACTTGAGCCAGCTTGAAGAACCAACAATCACAGATTGCAGATAGGTATAAGGTTTATAAACAGTGTTCAGAGTCTCCTTCCTGACATCTCTGGGGTGGGAGGGCTCAGGTGCCTGTAGCTCCCGGGGCCCTCCTGTCTGTCCTGGGTGAAGGATGCCCACAGGTGGGGTGCACTTCCACATCTCAGGGACGGGGGCCCAAATGGCCTGTGCAAACGGGAGGGACCCTTGTGCCTTGAAGGGAAGCAATCTAGGGGTGTGCAAAGACTCAAATCTTTTTTTATAATGCTAACAGACTGGGGGGCATATTTACAAGATAATGACGCAGTGCTGCAAGCCATCTTGCTGTACCGAGCTATATCATTAGGAAAGTGCAGAGAGGCGCTGTATTTACAACAATATGATGCATCCCTGTGCTTTCCTCTATGCTGGCTCACAATAGGCTGCCTAGTGATTGATTGAATGCAGGCACATGGTGCAAGGGTGCCTGCATTTCGGGGATGCTTGTTTTGTGTAGGAGGAAGGACCTTCCTGCACATAAACAATCATTGATGCGTGTTCCTCCTTCTATGTGTGTTGCAGAATGCAGCACACGTAGAAAGAGAAAAAAAACAGAGAAGAAATGAAGGTCTTTCTCCTTGTTGTGCCACTTTTACGCCTTCCTTGGGGAGGTGTTAGAATAACGCATTCCCAGGACTACGACACTGTAAATCTGGGAATGCATCAGATTCCAGGGGTGTTAGGTGGGAACATCCACAGCAACATCCATGGAACGCCTCTTTCACGCAGAGCAATCCGTGACAGGAGACTATATTTACACGGGCATGAAAAGCCATGCAGGGTGGCTTTGTGTGGCCTTGTACATATGGGCCAGCACGCTGCACCACCAGAGTGTCAAAAAAAGTGACACTCCGGTGGCGCAGGGGGCTTGCAAATATGCCTCTAAATTTGCAAAATCATGAAGACGGTAATGTTTTTCACTTTGCCACCTACGTGTGAAAATCCTGTCTGTTGCAACAATTTGTAACTCGCGTGTCCCAGTCTATCGCCACCAAAACTGCTCTGGTTAAAAAACATGCCCTACAGAAAATGCGCTTTCATTCCAAGCTTGCAGGAATGCATGTTGTGATAATACCACACCTTATATTACAAGTATTGTGGGTGTAATTCCGCAGGGGGTAGTTTCCATTTGCGATATTACCTCCTCATTCCGAGTTTGTGTGCTTGTAACTGGCAATAGACCTGAAATTTGGTGTTTGAGACTAATTATAGCTTATTTTTGTTTCAAGCGGTAATCCCCTTACGCATTTCAGCAGGAAATATGAGGGGGTATGGGTAGTAATGCATAGGGATTTCCACCCACATCGGAATTACCTCAAGACTCCTAATGCAGGCCTTATAGTTTTTTGTATATGTGTTGCTACTGTGCATAGAAAAACTCCATAAAAAGGTAAACTTTCAAAGAAAAATGTAGGAAATATATTCCATTTTGCAAATAACGTTTTGCAAAGGTCTAATTTGACAAGAAATATCCTGCACATCTTTTTCAGCTTGACAGGTTGATTAAAATGAACATTATCTCACAACGAGGAAAAAATCAGCTTTGAACATAGTCTGGTGACTGTAATCTAGAAACTTTGCAGCATTTGAAAAGGGTGAGAAAAAACAGCAATACACCCCTAGAATCCACTCAAGCTTTTCTTATAGTGCCTCGGCCTGGAGTTTCACTGTCCAGAAATATATCTTCAGTGCAGAGCTGGACTGGAAAGCAAAAACAATGTTGAAACCAGCCCCAGCGTCCAGGAGGCCCAGGTGGAGCGATAATTTTTGGGGCAGCTATCGCAGGCAAACTGATGTTATTGACTGTTAGCACCAGCTTGTGAATGGTGCAATACATTTATCACCTCTTTGGCTGTGATAAAGGGCCGCTAACTCGGCGATAATTCCTTGAGAATATCCCCCTCTCTTAGTGTATTACTGGGTTATGACACCCTTCTCATGCACAGGTTAAAGTAAGTGAGGTGAAGCCTTATGGCTTTAGACTGACTGACTTCCTACATTTGTGGTCTCTTTGTGGGAATCAGTTTATAATTGAGGGTCTGGGCGAGCCTGGTTCCCCGATTCAGAAACCCAAAGGCATGCAGCACCATGGGGGCCTGAGTGGGCTTGTTGCAAACCATCCTGCCCTGAAAGCAGCCCCTTAGCCCGCTGCTCCCCAGGAAAATGCCAGGAGGGGCATAATGACCACTCCAGCCCTGCTTCCATGCCAATAATCACAGATTCCAACTCATGAGTGACAGGAACCTTTATTGAGTGCAGGTAAAGCATTCCTTTGGGGTTCTGAATCGGGGAACCAGGCTCACCCAGACCCTCAATTATAAACTGATACATTTTAACATTGTGTTGACATGTATGTTGACGCATTGGTCATGTTTGCATCGGGATTGCATGACAATGTACATTGTGACTG
Source organism: Triturus cristatus (assembly GCF_964204655.1). Lineage (NCBI taxonomy): Eukaryota > Metazoa > Chordata > Amphibia > Caudata > Salamandridae > Triturus > Triturus cristatus. The sequence continues at coordinate 1,193,429,473 of NC_140593.1, forward strand.
TTTGGGAGAGGTTGACTGTTTGATGAGGGACAGTGGACATTTGTACTACATGACGGATGTGAGGTTGTACACGTACATTTTCATCTCAAAGTTTCCTGCTATGCCAGATGTCATTGGCCCGTTTCAACGCACAGACAGAACCAGTTGTGTCCTCTGTTCTGTAGTGAAAGTGTTGCACTTTGTACCACATTGTCGCCAATGTTGATGTGCTGTTATTGCTAGGTGTATGTGCTGCATTGTGGGTGAGTCGGCCCTGCTGCTCTGATTTGGCTGCTCCTTATCCCTTTCAGGCGGTGTGCCTTTGACTTCTGTGCTTCGACAGTGCTGAAATGTTTCGGACTTGGGTATATTGGGCTCTAGGTTGAGTTGTGACTCTTGGGCATGGTTTGTCCGCAGATGTGTTGTTGACGTCAGGGGCGGTTTGTGCACGTGGAGGTGTCAGAGTGTGGCCTGCTCCTTTCCGGAAGTGGTCCACACTCAGCCACCTCAGTGTCGTGGCGTGCACAATGTCATGATGATTGGATTGCAGCTATGCTAATCATCGTTCGGTGTCACTTGCATTGTCGGTGTGGCTCACACATATGAATCTTTGCTTGGATTCGCACATGTACATGTGTTGGTTGTGATATAAGTGATGTGTGGAGTGGGACCCCTTTGGGCACATGGTGGACGGGGGCCCACTTGCTGTTTGTATGTGTGCTGCAGTGTGCCACGGGGGTCAGGGACAAGATCCAGAGTCATTGTGGGTGTGCAGTGCTCTCTACTTAATTGTGCATGTGTGCCATTGTGCCTATCTCCCTCTGTGCCCCCAGGCCCGGGTCGGTACTCACCCTATTGATTTTGTGTTAGGTCATGTTGAGCAGTGTCCGGTGCCACAACTCCTGGCACCGTATCCCGAATGATGACTGTGGCCACCATTTTCTACATGTCATCCAGCTCCTGGTGTGCCGCTGGATCCCCACCTCCAATCTGCGTTGCTGCTTTCATGTTGGCATCGACTTTCTTCTTGGTTTTGGCCTTCACATCCTTCCAGCGCTTCTTGAGCTCCTCCATTGTCCTCCTCAACACCTCATCTGCATTCACAGGGTCCAAGATAGTCTGCAATATTTGCGTCTTTGTTGCCATTGACACATTGGAGGTGATGAACAGTTGTTGGTAGTGTTCTGTCACCTCCGTAACGGTGATCCTGTTTTCCTGCAGACTGAACCGTGCCTTCCTCTTCCTCTTGGCCTTCCCCGACCCCGATGTTCTTTGCTGGTCGTCTGTGGGGCTTGTGGGATTTGCGTTGTCCTCTGCACTCGGCCCGGGTACATCCATGATACCACGCAGTTTATGGTTTTTTTTCTTTTTTTTTCCGGCTTTTATGGTGCATTTTCCCACATGATACGTGGGAATTGCAGGCCTGTCGCTGCTTATCACTTATTTTTGTATCGCAGTTGGCCACAGCGCTACTTTTTTCGCGCAGGTGATTCGCATTTTTCGGCGTTGCGTTGATTTTAACACGGTCATTTGGCACGTTATTTTGGGACTATCGCATGGTGCCACCATGTTGAGAATATGTTAACACAGTGTTATTTTCCCGTGATAGACTGCGATGTGCAAAGTTGCGTTAAGCTAATTTTGCGATAATTAACACACGTTCTTGAGAATATCCCCCATAGTATCTTAATCTATGTAAGAAAAGGGTGTAACACAGTGATGCACTCGTAGAGATGATATGTTAATGTGGGCAGCAGAGGGGTGCAATAATGCAGTGAAACACTAATACAGATACCTTAACCTGTGCAGGTGAACAGTTTGATATCACAGTGATACACTAACAGAGATGATATCTTAACTTGTGCAGGAGAGTGGTGTTATAACACTGTCATACACTAATAGAGGTGATTTCTTAATCCAGGCAGCAGACAGGTGTAATAACACAGTCATACACTAATAGAAATAGAGATGCATTAACCTGCGCAGGAGAAGGATGTAATATCACAGTGATACACTAACAGAGATATCTTAACCTGCGCAGGAGACGGGAGTAATATCACAGTGATACACTAACAGAGATATCTTAACCTGCGCAGGAGAAGGATGTAATATCACAGTGATACACTAACAGAGATATCTTAACCTGCGCAGGAGACGGGAGTAATATCACAGTGATACACTAACAGAGATATCTTAACCTGCGCAGGAGACGGGAGTAATATCGCAGTGATACACTAACAGAGATATCTTAACCTGCGCAGGAGACGGGAGTAATATCGCAGTGATACACTAACAGAGATATCTTAACCTGCGCAGGAGACGGGAGTAATATCGCAGTGATACACTAACAGAGATATCTTAACCTGCGCAGGAGACGGGAGTAATATCGCAGTGATACACTAACAGAGATATCTTAACCTGCGCAGGAGACGGGTGTAATATCACAGTGATACACTAACAGAGATATCTTAACCTGCGCAGGAGACGGGAGTAATATCTCAGTGATACACTAACAGAGATATCTTAACCTGCGCAGGAGACGGGAGTAATATCACAGTGATACACTAACAGAGATATCTTAACCTGCGCAGGAGACGGGAGTAATATCGCAGTGATACACTAACAGAGATATCTTAACCTGCGCAGGAGACGGGAGTAATATCGCAGTGATACACTAACAGAGATATCTTAACCTGCGCAGGAGACGGGAGTAATATCTCAGTGATACACTAACAGAGATATCTTAGCCTGCGCAGGAGACGGGAGTAATATCGCAGTGATACACTAACAGAGATATCTTAACCTGCGCAGGAGACGGGTGTAATATCACAGTGATACACTAACAGAAATATCTTAACCTGCGCAGGAGACGGGTGTAATATCACAGTGATACACTAACAGAGATATCTTAACCTGCGCAGGAGATGGGAGTAATATCGCAGTGATACACTAACAGAGATATCTTCACCTGCTCAGGAGACGGGAGTAATATCGCAGTGATACACTAACAGAGATATCTTAACCTGCGCAGGAGACGGGTGTAATATCATAGTGATACACTAATCGAGATATCTTAACTTGTGCAGGAAACGGGAGTAATATCACAGTGATACACTAACAGAGATATCTTACCCTGCGCAGGAGACGGGTGTAATATCACAGTGATACACTAACAGAGATATCTTAACCTGCGCAGGAGACGGGAGTAATATCGCAGTGATACACTAACAGAGATATCTTAACCTGCGCAGGAGACGGGAGTAATATCGCAGTGATACACTAACAGAGATATCTTAACCTGCGCAGGAGACGGGAGTAATATCGCAGTGATACACTAACAGAGATATCTTAACCTGCGCAGGAGACGGGTGTAATATCACAGTGATACACTAACAGAGATATCTTAACCTGCGCAGGAGACGGGAGTAATATCTCAGTGATACACTAACAGAGATATCTTAACCTGCGCAGGAGATGGGAGTAATATCACAGTGATACACTAACAGAGATATCTTAACCTGCGCAGGAGACGGGAGTAATATCGCAGTGATACACTAACAGAGATATCTTAACCTGCGCAGGAGACGGGAGTAATATCGCAGTGATACACTAACAGAGATATCTTAACCTGCGCAGGAGACGGGAGTAATATCTCAGTGATACACTAACAGAGATATCTTAGCCTGCGCAGGAGACGGGAGTAATATCGCAGTGATACACTAACAGAGATATCTTAACCTGCGCAGGAGACGGGTGTAATATCACAGTGATACACTAACAGAAATATCTTAACCTGCGCAGGAGACGGGTGTAATATCACAGTGATACACTAACAGAGATATCTTAACCTGCGCAGGAGATGGGAGTAATATCGCAGTGATACACTAACCGAGATATCTTCACCTGCTCAGGAGACGGGAGTAATATCGCAGTGATACACTAACAGAGATATCTTAACCTGCGCAGGAGACGGGTGTAATATCATAGTGATACACTAATCGAGATATCTTAACTTGTGCAGGAAACGGGAGTAATATCACAGTGATACACTAACAGAGATATCTTACCCTGCGCAGGAGACGGGTGTAATATCACAGTGATACACTAACAGAGATATCTTAACCTGCGCAGGAGACGGGAGTAATATCGCAGTGATACACTAACAGAGATATCTTAACCTGCGCAGGAGACCGGTGTAATATCACGGTGATACACTAATCGAGATATCTTAACTTGTGCAGGAAACGGGAGTAATATCACAGTGATACACTAACAGAGATATCTTACCCTGCGCAGGAGACGGGTGTAATATCACAGTGATACACTAACAGAGATATCTTAACCTGCGCAGGAGACGGGAGTAACATCGCAGTGATACACTAACAGAGATATCTTAACCTGCGCAGGAGACGGGAGTAATATCGCAGTGATACACTAACAGAGATATCTTAACCTGCGCAGGAGACGGGTGTAATATCGCAGTGATACACTAACAGAGATATCTTAACCTGCGCAGGAGACGGGAGTAATATCGCAGTGATACACTAACAGAGATATCCTAACCTGCGCAGGAGACCGGTGTAACATCACGGTGATACACTAATCGAGATATCTTAACTTGTGCAGGAAACGGGAGTAATATCACAGTGATACACTAATCGAGATATCTTAACTTGTGCAGGAAACGGGTGTAATATCACAGTGATACACTAACAGAGATATCTTAACCTGCGCAGGAGACGGGAGTAATATCGCAGTGATACACTAACAGAGATATCTTAACCTGCGCAGGAGACGGGTGTAATATCGCAGTGATACACTAATCAAGATATCTTAACTTGTGCAGGAAACGGGTGTAATATCGCAGTGATACACTAACAGAGATATCTTAACCTGCGCAGGAGACGGGAGTAATATCGCAGTGATACACTAATCGAGATATCTTAACTTGTGCAGGAAACGGGAGTAATATCACAGTGATACACTAATCAAGATATCTTAACTTGTGCAGGAAACAGGAGTAATATCACAGTGATACACTAATCGAGATGTCTTAACTTGTCCAGGAAACGGGAGTGATATCACAGTGATACACTAATCGAGATATCCTAACTTGTGCAGGAAACAGGAGTAATATCACAGTGATACACTAATCGAGATGTCTTAACTTGTGCAGGAAACAGGAGTAATATCACAGTGATACACTAATCGAGATATCTTAACCTGCGCAGGAGACGGGAGTAATATCGCAGTGATACACTAACAGAGATATCTTAACCTGCGCAGGAGGCGGGAGTAATATCGCAGTGATACACTAACAGAGATATCTTAACCTGCGCAGGAGACGGGAGTAATATCGCAGTGATACACTAACAGAGATATCTTAACCTGCGCAGGAGACGGGTGTAATATCGCAGTGATACACTAACAGAGATATCTTAACCTGCGCAGGAGACGGGAGTAATATCGCAGTGATACACTAACAGAGATATCTTAACCTGTAGCGATCCGAACCCGTGTATTCGGTATCGTAGTACTGACACGATTTTGGTACCAATGAACCGTAAATGATCCATTATATGCATGACAGTGTTTTCGCTGCGCAACTAGCATGAATTCACTGAGAAATAGGGCATTCTGTTGCTAAGTCATGGCATCCATTTTAGTTACGGCATCCATTTTGTTTCTTGCCCTCACATAGTCAATGAACGGGCGATGACCCCGGCAGAATCACCTTGTTAAGGATACGTAAGCTCGAGCCCCGAGAAAGGCTGACACTGCATGACTAGGCAGAATCAAGCTGCCTCCCTTGCCTGAGGCCAGTCCTGCTATACTGGTTCTCGTGTCCTGACTGAAAGGCCGAAGACGGTAGCCATGCCCGTTTATGATCCATAAACACCTCTTATCCTACTTTTCAATCCTTTGCACCTGGCTCTGCTCCTCTCCTTCTGGGCTTTTACAATGGGGAGGTTACGATTTTTATGATGGGGAGGATCGGGCAAAGAATGGAAAACTGACAAGGGGACCTGATCGAATACCGAAAACCTACGACTAATTATTGTTTGATGACTATTTACTGTTTGTTTGGGATACCGGGTTGGGCATGAGAAATATTCGTGTAATGTTGCTTAAAGACATTTTTCGTGTATTTAAGGAACAACCCACTTAATGCAATTTGAACAGTCTCGTAGATTCTGCCTCTGTGTGGTTCCTATGACTTCTGTGTCCCTGCAGTAATAAATCTTGGTCTCTGACGCCACCATCGAGAAACCCGCGTCTCTGTTTATTTGTGCACCGAGACAGGAAGGAACTCAGGGGTCTTTGGGTGTTGTTTCCCTGACACCTCTGGACTCTTAAAAGTCCAGAACCTCAAATTGGTGCCCAACGTGGGGCGACGTCATCCGGTACCGGTCCAAAGCCTGAAAAGTTCGAGGAGTTTCGTGTGAAGATTCCGGAGGGAGGTACCCCGCTTCATCGACCCCTGCATGTCGTAAAAGTGGCCCGACGATCTCTTCCACGAGGGTTCCGTTCCCAGACGGCTACAGAGGACCGCTGCCCTGACTGTCGCCCTGTCTTGGACCCGAGGTGCAGACCTTAGTACGGCGAGACGTAGACGGGTTCTCTTTGGTGACGTCTTCCACATTTCAGTTAAGTATTAAGTGGGTTACGCTCAGTTTGGTTGTTCTTTGTTGCTTTGGTTTAATTCGGAGATTATCATTGGTCGCTCTTGTTTAGATAATCTTTGTTTTGGTATTGGTTCATTCTGGTAGGCCTAAGTTCTCTGCGCATTTTGGTTGGAATTTGTCTTTGTTTGTCATGACTAACAGTAGTAATTGTTTCCTGTCCTGGTTACGTTGCAACGGGGATTCCCGGTTGGAGGATTCGTGTCCGGTTCCTCCGATTGGAACTCCTACATATGAGCTCTATTGTAAACATGGTGTAGGTCCTATTGCGTATAATGAAGTATGGGTCCGTTATACCAGAAAAGATGGTGTCCTTAGTTGGCCACCGCATGGTAGCTTCGAAAGCGAAATTCTAGACAATCTAGAAATGAAGTTGTTTAAAAGAAAAGCCCGGCCGGCAATGTTTGATTCTTTTCGCGTATGGCGTAAAGAAGCCAAACAGAGAGAAATTAGGAAGACGAAGAAAGAACAGAAAGAGAAAGGGTTGACTTTAATGGAGTCTGCTAGGCAGCTGCATGTTAACGAGACTGAGAAAGCAATGGAGATGGCGAATAGAAAATATAATTTGGCAATTGATAAATGTTACCCTGTATTGCCATCATGTCCTACTAAGCCGATAGAGGACCATGAAAAGGATCCTCTGTTGTCTTACCTGTTGAATTCACCTCCACCGTATGCACAGGGTATTACAGCACCACAGTTACTACCTGTTGTACAGCCAGCTGCTGGTCAGCCTGGAATAGTTGCTCCATTTCCTTTGATTCCAGCTCCTGTCCTTCCCGTGGTTAATGTTCCTTCGGCACCCCCTCTTCCTGGGTCGCCTGTTCCGCCTTTGCCTGTCGTTTCGCAAACTGCTTTACCTGCTACTCCCACCCTTACTATTTCATCTGCTCCAGCTGCCCTGTTCCCGAACCCTGTGAACATTCTGACTCCGCTTTCCGTTCGTCGGAAAATAACCGACTCTGTAACTAATATCTTAACTCCTCTCTACAGGTCTTTAATTGGGACCCCCGTTTCTGACTCTATACAGAGACGTAGCCAGCTTCCTGGTCCCCAGGAACGAGAAATGTTAGATTCGACAGCTCTTAGGTGGATGTCGAAAGCTGTGAAGTATGATGCACGAAGAGTGTTAGATACCTTTATGCAATGGAATGAACCAACTCAACGTTATGTTTTTGACGTGATGTGTTCTCTTGTGCGTGAGGAATGGGAAGATGATGACTTGGATTCCGTCCCCTCTGATCTGATAAATGTTCAGCAGAAATTTGCCGCAGGAATGGTGATAGGTTCAGAAGTAAGGGAAGCGATAGAACTGATTTTAGCTTATAGGGATGATTCCCCTCTTCGAGCGACAAGGGACCCTGATGGTTCACCGATTACTAGGAAAAGACGAGGTCAATATCCGATGAGGGAAGTTCCACCGATATGGCGTGATGCAGTTCAAGCTGATGGGGCTAATGGTATTGCAGCTGCTCCGGCACAATTCCAGAGAGTGTGGATACACATCCCTTGGAAGCGGGCCGAAGTATTAGCAGTAAAACAAGCACTGCCGGACCCGAGTAAAAATCCTGCTGGTTATTATAAAGAGTTAACACAGACAGTTCAAGCGTGTGTCATGAATTTGGCAGACATTGAAATGTTATTTGGCTATGTAGTGCCACAGCCTATATGGGCCAAGATTCGGCAAGAGAACCACCCAGTCACCCTAGGAGGTGATTGGCCGGCTATTGTAGCAGCAGATGCGCAACAAGTTGGCGGTGCTAAACCTGAACCTCTGATTGCTGCCTTACCTGGCAGAATAATTAATCTGATGAAAACGCTGATGCCAACGTTACGAGTTAATTGGGATAAACTATCGGCATGCAAGCAAAAGAAGGACGAAAGCGTCTCTGACTTCTTCACTAGATTTGAAGAGACCTTCGTAGACCACAGTGGGCAAGATATGAGTACTGAGGGAGGCCAGAGGTTATTTGTCGACAAGTTCGTGTTTAATTTACTACCTGAGCTTAGTAACAAGTTAAAGGATTCTGAAAGTGCATGGGCAGTGTCGACGACAGCACAGATACTTGCAACTGCTCAGTATTACGAGAATAGAGAGAAAGAAGAGAAGGAAAAGTCAGAAAAGAAGACAAAAGATTTGAAGACTAAAGTACTATTGCAACAGGCGTATCCGCCTCGCTCGAATCAGTCAGATTCACAGCAGCGACCCCAGTTTCAGCAACAGCCACAATTCCAGCAAGGGACGCCCCAAAGATTTAATTATGGTTTTTCCCGACAACAGTTAGCATGGAATCAGCGTGCCTATTGTAAAAAGGAGGGTCATTATAAGAATGAGTGTCCGGTACTGCACGCACAGACTAGTGGTGTCCCAGCTCAGAGAGGTAATGTTGGGTTTATGCAAGCTCCTAGAGGTAGAGGACGTGGTACAATGACACCACAGGCCGATCGCCCATCAAATTATTTCGATCAGCAAAATGTACAACCTGCGCAACCGGGTAGATCTCCACAGTATCATGTTGAAGATTATTATGATCATAATGAAGAGATTCAGAGAAGCGAGTACTAGGACAGCCACAGGCAAAGAGAGGGAGTAGTATCAATTCCAGTTGATCAGAGTGGACCTTATGTAGCAGTAGTTACATCAGGCGTGGTCGAACCGTTTCTCTTGGATACTGGTGTGGCAAAAAGTTCAATTATGCATGCAAAACTCCCTGGCGCACCTTTGTCTGGCTTAACGAACACTTCAGTAGGTTTCTCAGGCGTCCCTGTTCACAATCCTGTTTCTAGTCCTTTATCAATTTCTGTTGGGCCATGCGAACTAGAAGCACCCCTTATCCTAACAACCGGTTGTAATGAGAATCTGCTTGGTTTAGATCTGTTGAAACGCCTGCATGCGACACTGTACTGTTCTCCTTCGGGAGTACAGCTCACATTAGGCAAAAGAGTCATCTCTCCAATGTATATGTCGATGGATAAGCTCCCACCGGAGCTGCGTTCTCTCCCTGATACTCTTTGGGCGACTGGTCCTAACGATGTAGGCCTCTTGGAAATTCCCCCTTATGTGGTAAGTCTGAAAGCGAATGTTAGATTCCCACGAATCCCACAGTATCGGATTTCGAATGAAGGTGAACGTGCACTTTTGCTGATTGTGAAAGACTTAATACAGAAAGATGTGATAGAGGAAACTAGAGGAAATGTCTGCAATAGTCCTGTTCTGCCGATTTTGAAACGCACTGACCCGTCCAAACCTCCAATCTACAGATTTGTGATTGACCTCAGAGAAGTTAACAAAATAGTGATTCCGCAGTTTCCTGTGGTACCAGATATCACTGCATTATTAACGTTGATTCCTGCCTCAGCCTCATGGTTCACAGTGATCGATTTGAAGAATGCATTTTTCAGCATTCCGATAGCCGAGGAAAGTAGAGACATTTTTGGTTTCTCCTTAGGAGGTCGCAGTTTCAGATTCAAACGCGCTCCACAAGGTTATTGTGAGAGCCCTTCAATTTACAGCCAAGCATTGAAGAGACAATTAGATGCTCTTGTACTTCCTCCTGGTGTTGCTCTGATCCAATATGTAGATGATCTTTTACTGGCTGCTGATGACAAGGAAACTTGCAAAACAGCTACAATTTCTTTATTACGTCATTTGTCTGACTTGCATCATAAGGTTTCACCTTCTAAACTGCAATATTGTTGCCAAGAAGTGACCTACTTAGGTCATCTTTTGTCAAAGGAGGGAAGAAGGTTGACCCCAGAGAGAATCAAAGCAATTTCGCAGATGACTGTACCAAGCACACAGAGAGAAGTACGTACGTTTTTGGGTATTACGTCATACTGCAGGCAATGGATCCCAAATTTTTCTCTCATGGCAAAACCATTGGTAGCCCTGACTGGAAAAGGTGTTCCGAGCCCTTTGCCATGGTCTGATGAATGTCAACAGAGCTTCTCCGACTTACGTGATGCGCTGTGTTCAGCTCCTGTGTTAGGTACTCCTGACTACAGTAAGCCGTTTACTTTATATGTTCATGAAAGAGAAGGCTGTGCGTTGAGTGTTTTAACGCAACAATTTGGTGACAAACAGCGGCCTTGTGCATATTTTTCATCCACATTAGATCCGGTAGCCAGAGCATTGCCAAGTTGTTTGAGAGCTACAGCAGCAGCTGCAGTGTCTATTCGACAGTCTGCTGGACTAGTCATGAACAACATGTTAGTAGTCATGGTTCCACATGCTGTGGATACACTCATGAATCGAACGAAAACTCAGCACCTCACCAGTGCTAGACTATCAGGCTATGAGCTGACACTTTTGGCAAGTCACATTCAGATCAAGCGATGCAACATATTGAATCCAGCAACGCTGTTGCCGACTACTCAAGAGTCGAGTGATTAAGAGCCCCATGATTGTTGTTTTAGAACTGAGGAAGAGACAAAAGGTAGGATTGATTTAAAAGACACTCCATTACTAGATCCAGACGGCACTTTATATGTCGATGGGTCATGTTTTAAACTACAGAATGGTGATGTGACGGCCGCGTATGCAGTTACGACTTTGAGTACGATTGTTGAGACTGCAAGAGTAAGTCAGAATTCTGCCCAAGCTGCAGAATTAATTGCATTAACAAGAGCGTGTGTTTTAGCTGAGGGAAAGAGAGTGAATGTGTTTACTGATAGCCAATACGCCTTCGGCGTAGCACATAGCTTTGGATGTCTGTGGAAAGAAAGAGGCTTTCTCACGTCCCATGGGACTAAGATCCAACATGGACAGTTAGTCAGCGATCTATTGGAATCTCTGACCCTACCGAATGAAGTTGCGATTGTGAAGTGCAGTGCACATCGAAAGATTACGGATGATGTTGGCCGTGGGAATGCGTTCGCTGATGAGGTCGCCAAAGAAACGGCCAAGAACATGACGAGCCGAATGTACGTTGCAACGTCTGCAAGATGGATTGCTGAATCAGGGATGTGTGAGAATACTATTGAAAGTGTGAAGGCAATCCAGAATGAAGCAACTGAAAATGAGAAGAATGAATGGAAGGAGAAAACGGGTAAAATGGATTCAAGTGGATGTTGGGTTGATTTGTCTGAACAGCAGCGTTGGATGTTACCTGATGCGTATGTACTCGCAGTAGTCACGATGGCGCATGGAACGGCGCACATCAGTTCGAAAGGGATCTGTAAAATGTTAGCTCCAGTATGGAAGAATGATGGAATTACTAAGTGTGCGGAAAGAGTGGTGAAAAACTGCATGATATGCCTGATGCATAATCCTGGCAAGGGAACCCCAACCCCAACTGGTCATTTTGCTCCCCCTTCTTGTCCCTTTGAAGTGATTCAGTTGGATTTTATCCACATGGACAGGTGTAACAATCTTAAATATGTCCTAGTGGTAGTCTGTGCCTTTTCAAGATGGATTGAGGCATATCCATTAAAGGATAACACTGCTATGTCCACTGCCAAAATCCTCCTCAAAGAATACTTCCCCAGGTATGGTATGCCACGGATTGTTTGGTCGGACAATGGAAGTGAGTTTGTAGGGAAAGTCATGAAGAGTGTGTGTACGGGTCTGGGTATCGCCCAGAAATTCCACAGTGCGAATCACCCACAGTCAGCAGGTTTGGTTGAAGGGTACAATGGTACCCTGAAACTGAAACTTGCTAAAATTCAAGCTTCCACTGGTCTATCTTGGCCAGATGCACTGCCTTTAGCTCTACTGTCCACCAGAGCGACTGTACACTCTCGAGTAGGGCTTAGCCCATATGAGATTGTGTTCGGTCGTCCTGCTAATGTTTGGGGAGTCCCTAGGCCAAAGGAATTCAAACAGATCGAATATCCAATGTTGATTGATTATCTTTATGACCTGACTGCTAAACTAAGCCTTATTCATCAACAGGTATTCGAATCCTTGCCTAAACTGCCAGAGAGTCCAGGCCACACGTTGAAACCAGGCGACCAAGTGGTGGTGCGGAATTTTGAGCGAACCCGGAACCTCCAGCCAAGATTCGTGGGCCCGTTCCAGGTGCTCCTAACAACGAGAACTGCTGTACGCCTAGCTGGAAGGAAGAATTGGGTGCACGCTAGCCATACGAAGCGTGTCCCTCTCCCACTCCCCTATGACAACTGGGTTAGACAGGGATTTGGTGTATCCGAGACAGAACCTGTTCCTAGGCTCATCCCTTTCAGTGATGCAGAGTACATAACGGACCCACGAACTGAAATGCAGAACTCTGATACCTCAGCAGGAACCGCTCTTTTGAACCCTGGACAGAGTGTTGTACAAAGTGAACATTTGTCACCTGTGGAGTCGAACATTTCTGCACCTGTAGACCAGCTATTTCAAGATCAGACAAGACCCGGGAAGTACAGATATAATCTACGTTCTCATGCTATGAACTAATGACATTGCATAATTACCTTTCTGTTTGAAAACTGTTTTTATCTTATCACATTCCATTCAGTCAGGAAGTTTATTCTAAATTTTTTATCTTTTTGTTTTCGTTGTTCTCTCACCTTGCCGTCTGGGTTACCGTAGGGTCGTAACGTGTGCCTTGTTTTAATTTGCAGGGAACCAGACACAAGGTCGGTTTCTTCTGTTTACTTTGGGAACTCCCAGAGTAGACAGAGGCAATTTTTAACAGGTACAAACCATCCGTTGCGAACGGTTGTAGAAGATGGAGCTTCCTGAACTGCGACGGGTTAACGTCATAAATGTGCACAAGACAAAACTATATGACATATTGTATAGCAAATGTTTTCTAATGCAATGTGCTCTGACACTTCTGATTGTTTTTATAACTTTGGTAGGCGGAATTATTTTTGGTATTCAGTTGATCTTTACACCTGTTACATCTACAGTATCTCCCCACGTTCCCGTCTCTCCGACTGTTGTTTCTCTTCATTCTTTCCATCCTTTTCCTGCCCACGAGCAAGCTCGACGCTCTGAGTTTATAAATAACACTTTCATTCAGCTCTTGCACCAACATCAACTAGTGGTAAACACAACAAACTGCTAGGTGTGTGGCTTGATACCACATACCATGGACAAGGGCATCCCTTATCTGGTTCTGACCTTTAGTTATAATGGATCATTCTGGGCATTTCAGACCATGTTCGCTTATGCCCTAGAGACCTATCCTCCACGACCTCCGCGTTCCACTAGGTATAACTCCGCAAATAGAGCCTTGGTAAAAGGAATCACTGACATGGTTAGAGATGTCAATAACACTCCGTTCATTCCCAAGGATGAATTGCGAGTTTACATGGGTTGGAATGTTACAGGATATGGCATTACTTTGGGTGAGAACAAACGTAAAAGCTCGACTCCGATCTGGGTCGTACCCCACCAAGGTCAGGTCTGTTTGCAAGGAAATGGGAGGAATCCGAAAGCTCGACTAGGGAAGAGTGACTGTATCGAAACATACGTTTTCCCGTCACAGTCTTCCCCTGCATTTTTAGCTGCTAAGGGTACCTATTTTGTTTGCAAAGACAGAGCATACACATGGCTGCCTGCTGACTTCTCAGGCTCATGTTATATTGCTCAACTGTTACCTCCGACATACACTGCTGCACCGGACTATCACAAAACTAGAGTTGTGAGAGGTGTTTTCAGTAAAGAAGATACTGCCGGCCAAGAAGCAGGAGACTTCTTCAAAGGTTTCCTTCCATTCTGGGGGCCTATGGCCAACAGTAGAAACTTACGTCAACTAACACGGGTAGTTGAATCCACTATCACCGAAACTGCGGGTGCCCTTAGTAACCTGACAGCTGAGCTTCAAGCGGATCGCCTCATGACGTTACAGAACCGTATGGTCCTTGATGTGTTACTTGCAGATCGAGGTAGAGTATGTAAGATGATCCAATCGAGTTGCTGTGTTTTTATCCCAGATAATGCGCCAACGGTATACAAGGCCATCTCTAAGTTACACAAAATCTCTGACTCTATTCATGTAGAGGAAGGTGACTGGTCATTAATGTGATGGCTCTGGAGTCTGTTATCTGCGTGGGGATGGAAGGTTCTGATAGTCACTGGTGTTGCGTTGGTATTTTTATTTTCGTGCTGTCTCATTGTTCAGTGTGGTCCTGCCTTATGTAGCCTTTGTGTTTCGACATGCGTAAGACGACCACCTGTTTTTAGAGATACGCCACGGGATAGAGTAATGCTTCAGAAACATATCAGTGACCTGATGAACATAGAAATGGACTCTGACATAGAGTAAGTTATTGCCTATGTAAGGGCAAAAGGACGGTCTGAGGTTCTGTAGCGATCCGAACCCGTGTATTCGGTATCGTAGTACTGACACGATTTTGGTACCAATGAACCGTAAATGATCCATTATATGCATGACAGTGTTTTCGCTGCGCAACTAGCATGAATTCACTGAGAAATAGGGCATTCTGTTGCTAAGTCATGGCATCCATTTTAGTTACGGCATCCATTTTGTTTCTTGCCCTCACATAGTCAATGAACGGGCGATGACCCCGGCAGAATCACCTTGTTAAGGATACGTAAGCTCGAGCCCCGAGAAAGGCTGACACTGCATGACTAGGCAGAATCAAGCTGCCTCCCTTGCCTGAGGCCAGTCCTGCTATACTGGTTCTCGTGTCCTGACTGAAAGGCCGAAGACGGTAGCCATGCCCGTTTATGATCCATAAACACCTCTTATCCTACTTTTCAATCCTTTGCACCTGGCTCTGCTCCTCTCCTTCTGGGCTTTTTTTTTTTTTTTTTTTTTATAAAGACCTTTATTGTTATGTTTACGATACACAGCTTTGGCCTACAACCCTTCGGGCCGGCCGCATATTGCATTCATGCACTTTGTCTTAACTAACACAGCCCTGTGCCGTCAACCCGGGGGTACGGCGGCGCTAGAAAGTGCATTCGTATCACAGTGAAAGAAGGATAATGCAGGCCTCATTTTTCCTATGTAAACCATAAACAAACGGAGAGCTCCCAACGGCGCCGGCGCCGAACGAGCAACTACTCCCCCCCCCTCCCCCCCAAACTTCCCTAGAACCAGTCACCACTCGTACCGTAGATATACTCTGTACCCAAGGGCGGCTGCGGCACCCCACCTCAGCCCCGGGAGCCACTGAAACGTGGGAGTCCTATATAGCCCCTGCCTCATCCTGCTCGACTGCAGGCGGCTCACAAATGCCACCCCTAAAGTCATTCCATTTGGACCATACTTCCCCCCATTTCCTGGGGCACCCTCTCGCAATATATACAGTCTTTTCTCGCAGCATGCACCAGTCCATGTCGCCGTGCCAGTCCGAGAGTCTTGGTGGAGTAGGGCTTCCCCAGAGTCTGGCAATGTTCCGTTTAGCCACCATTTGACCAAGCGTCACCCAGAGCCTACCCCTCGGTGGCAGGTCCGTCGGCTCCCAGATGTTCAGGAGACACCTCTTGGCCTCCAGGCGAATTTCCACCTCCCATACCTCCTCCATACACTTCACCACCCTCCTCCAATAGCGTTGAATCTGGGGGCAGTCCCACAACACGTGGAAGAAGGTGCCCGTCCCCCCACATCCCCTCCTACAAAGAACTGTGTCAACCCTGCCCATGGTGTGCAACCTAGTACAGGAGAAATAGATTCTGTGTAGCAGCTTGAGTTGGATCAGGCGCAGCCGGGCAGATATCGCGACCTCCCTAGGGGAGGCTAACGCATCGAGCCATTCCTCATCATCTATCTCAAGCCCGTCAGCGACCCACTTTTCTCTAAGGGGCAGCAGCAGATCAGGGGGGTTGTTAATTAGTTTTTTGTATGTGAGGGAGATGGCGTGTTCGGGGAGGTACCCATCCAGTAACCTATCTTCCAGCGGGGAGGCTTGCGGCGGCTTAGTGTCGGGTGGAATATTGGCCTGTAAGGAGTGCCGCACCTGCAGGTATCTGAAGTATTCAGTGTGCGCAAGCTCATATGTGTCCTGCAGTTGGGCGAACGTACGGACCCCCGCGGGGCCCCAGATGTCTCTGATTTGGGAGATGCCTATAAGGTCCCAGTTGCGGAAGCCCTTAGTGCGTCCAAGATTACCCAATTGTTCAGACGCCCAGAGCGGCGTGGCTAGTGTTAGGACTCCCTCCCATCCGAGCTTCCTCTGGGCCATGCGCCAGACTTGAACCGAGTGAAGGGTAGGACCCGTGAGGTTGTGCGTACCTCGTTTGGAGTAGAGTGCTCTCTCATAGTTCCCACCGGGAAGCAGCCACCGATCCATACCGAAGGCTGGGTCGTTCCCGTCACCATATGTCCCGTGATTTATCGCTGTGAGATGGGCCGCCCAGTAATACTTACGAATATCGGGAAGGGCTATACCGCCGTCGTACCACCCCAACGTGAGTTTATTCAGCGAGATTCGGGGCGACCCTGCCCATAGGAGGTCCCGCAGCGCCGCCTCTATCGCCGCAAAGTAGGTGTTAGGGACTAAGTCGGGATAGTTTTGTAACGCATAGAGGAACCGTGGCAACCCCAGCATCTTGAATAAGGCTGCCCGACCCAACAACGACATTGGCAGGCGCTGCCAGGCCTTGGCCTCCCTCTGCAGCCGAGCCAACGGTGGCTTGAGGTTGCGCTCGTATAACAGGGTCTTGTCAGTCGTGATGAATATTCCCAAATACCGGAAGCCGTCGTCCGCCACCCTGATAGGGCACGCGTCAGGGAGCCTCGGGGGGTCGCCCCGCAAGACGTAAAGATGTGATTTGGCCCAATTGATCCGGAAGCCAGAATTACGCCCAAAACTCGCAAATATGTCGAGTGCCACTATGAGGGACCTGCGCGGCCTGCAAAGGTATAAGAGAATGTCGTCGGCGTAGAGGGATATTCTGTCCTCCCACCCCTCCGTCCACGCTATACCTCTGAGATCTACGTCCTGCCTTATCCAGGCCGCGAGCGGCTCAAGGGAGAGGGCAAAGAGAAGAGGAGAGAGGGGGCAGCCCTGCCTAGTCCCTCTGGCAAGCGGGAACACCTCGGACAATTTGTTATTAACCAGTACCTGCGCTAGGGGTTCGGTGTATAAGAGACGCACCCAGGCTATAAATTGAGGTCCAAATCCGAATTTATGCAGAACTGCAAACATGTATGGCCACTCTAAGGTGTCGAAGGCCATCGTGGCATCTAGGGCGACCACCACTGCGTCTTCCTGCAGTCTGTGGCGCTGCCCCAGAACACCGTGCAACCGCCTGATGTTGAGGGCCGTGTTACGGTGAGGCATGAATCCCGATTGGTCCGGATGGACCAACGAGGGAAGCACTGCCTTAAGCCTGTTGGCAAGCGTCTTTGCCAGTATTTTGGGCTCCGCATTGAGGAGCGAAATTGGCCTGTAGGAGGCACAGGAGTCCTTTGGTCTCCCGTCCTTAGGGAGTGCCACTATAGTCGCGATGCGCTGGTCGCGGGGTAGGACCCCACTTTCCTTGCTTCGATCGAACATGAGCTTCAAGTATTTGCTCGTGACATCCGGACGGAGTTTGTAAAGCTCTATCGGAAGGCCGTTGGGTCCGAGAGCCTTTCCCGGGCGAAGTTCCCCTATTGCACGCTGCAGTTCGGATTCGGTGATCGGGCCATCCAGTGTTTCACGATCTTCTTCCGAAAGGGAGGGCAAGCGAATGTCCGTTAAGAGGACCCTGGAGTCCTCCTCCGGCCTATCAGACTCACTCCGATAGACCCGCTGGAAGTGTCTCGCGAATTGGCTAACTATTTCCCTGGGTTCTGTCACTACAGTCCCAGACTCGGTGCGTATTTCAGGCACCACCTTGCTGGCTTGTTGTTTTTTCTCCAGCCAGGCTATCAATTTCCCCGCTTTATCTCCCTGATCATAGATCGTGCCAAGCTTATGTTGAGCCACTGTCTGAGCCTCCTGGGTGACCAGAGCCCTATATTCCGCCGCCTTCAGCTGCAGTTTGTGCCTAGCTTCACAACCCCCCCCCCCGCAGTCGCCTCCCCTTCCAGAGCCTCCAATTCCGCCTCAATCGTGGTAACCTGCAGGCGCCGCTCCCGACGTCGTGCCGCTATGACCGAGAGCGCCTCCCCTCTAATCACGGGTTTAAATGCCTCCCATAGGGTGACCGGGGAGTCTACGGAGCCAAAATTATCATCAAAGTACTGGGAGATTGAGTCGGACACGTGTTTCCTGGTGTCCTCATTTTTCAATTGCCAAGCGCTCACGGGCACTATCCCTCCCTCCCGGTGAGTGCCAAAAACGATGTGTGTACGGACAGGTGAATGGTCAGAGATACCCCTAGGCAGGAGCTCCGTCTCCCGGACTGTCATATCGGGCTGCAGGAGGGTAAGGATATAATCTAGTCGTGAGAAGGAGTGGTGCGACCCCGAGAAGAAGGTAAAGTGGGTGTCTGTAGGGTGGAGCAGCCGCCAAACATCTGTGAGTCCGAAGCTGTCAATAAATTCCGCCAACCACCCCTGCCCTCGAGGGAGGTCCCGGGGCGGCTGCCTATCACGGGTTCCCGACACCACGGCGTTAAAGTCCCCGCCTAGCATCAACTGACCCCCGGGAAGGGAAAGGAGTAGCGCCCCCAGATCCGCGAAGGCCCGGGCCTGGAGGCCAGGCGGGATGTATATGGAAAGCAGGGTAAGTGTGCGTCCCTCCCACCGTCCAGAGACAGCCGTGAAACGGCCCTGCGGATCAGTTTTGACCAGGTCTATATGGAAAGGCAGTGAGCGCCGCAGGAGGATCCCCACTCCCCGGGAACCAAATGTAAAGCCAGAGTGCGCCGCCAGCATGAAGCCATACCTATTCAGTGCCTGACAGACATTACCCATCAAATGAGTCTCTTGCAGCAGCACCACGTCCGGCTGGTGCCGTTTGAGGAATTGCAGGACTATAGTGCGCTTAAGCCTGTCCCCCAACCCATTGACATTCCAGCTTAGGACTTTTAGACTCTTCTCCCATCGGCTATCCATCACCCTTGCTCTGCAGGGTGCCTCGTCCCACCACCCCAATGTTCCGGCTGCCGCAGTGATGACCTAGTTCGTGTGACCATAAACTCCCCCCTCCCCCCCCCCCAACTCAACAACCCCCAACCTCCCCGCCACCCCTTGCCCAACAGACCCCCCCCTCCCTGCCCCCTGCTCCACACCTGACAATCGCAGCAACATGAGTGCATCAGCTGTAACATTTCCCCAAACAAGCCCCCCCACCCCCCGCCCTGCCCCCTGCTCCGTAGGTCTGAAACTACCCACTTCCCCAACTAGCAGAGCGCCTGTCGCCCGTCCCAACCCGGAGAGAGTAGCCACCCTCCCCGGAAAAACTATGTGGGGGAGAATGGAGGCCAGCACCAACTCCAGCCGCCGCCACTGTGCCGCCCAAACCATTACACCAGCAAGCATGCGAGGCAATCAGGGGACCCCCTCAATGTCAATGTGCGGGAGAGTAACCATGCCCTCACCAGAGTCCCGCCATAGTCTTGTGAACCCCAGCACATAGCAGATACATTACTGTTCGTTGCGGCCGGAGGCCGTGGGCGTAAGGCTCAGCGCTTCGCCGTGTCTGGGGGAGAGTCCCAGCGGGGGCTGTTCGATCTGGACCGCCATGACCCTTGACTCTGCTCTGCTCTCCCCAGTCCGTCCGCCGCCGATCCTGGGGAAGCCTCCACCACCCGGAGCGGGCGGTCACGTTCGCGCCCACTGCGGTCCTCCGCCTGCGCCATGTCGAGCCACTCCTGGACCGCAGTCGGTGAAGTGAAGAAGTACGACTTGCCCTCCGCGATGATTTTCAGCTTGGCGGGGAAAAACATCATGTATTTAATACCGCGATCCCTGAGCGCCGCCTTGACGCCCAGGAACGAGCGGCGCTCCTGCTGCACTCGGAGCGTGAAATCTGGGAAGAATCTGATAGTGGCCCCTTCGCGCTGTAGATCCCCCCGCCGCCTGGCCTCCTGAAGGATAGCGTCCCGGTCCCGGTAGTTGAGGATCTTGGCGATAATGGTCCGGGGCGGGGCTCCCGGTCTGGGCCTGGGGATCGGGGCTCGGTGAGCGCGTTCAACCGTGAAGAGCTTCGAAAGCCTCCCGGGCTTCAGGTGGTGGAGAATGAGGTCTTCGAGAAAGAGCTCAACGCTGTCCCCCTCCATTCCCTCCGGCACGCCTACGACGCGGATGTTGCTGCGCCGCGCCCTCCCTTCTTGATCCTCGAGCCTCAGCGCCATTTGGCGGTGTTGGAGGACGAGCTCGTTGATGCGGCCCTCCAGTCGCTTCTCCGAGGCCTGCAGGGCCGTGATGTTCGTCTCGTTTGTTTTGGACCTCTCCGTGGTTTTGCCGAGGTCCGCACGCAGAAGGTTGACCTCAATCGCGATCTTGTCTACTTTGGTCTCGAGGTTAGTGCCCAGGGTCTGTATGGCGGCCATAATGGAGGTTAGGGAGGGCTCCGTCTTTTCTGCGTTGGCGTCCATCGGTACCCCAGAGAGCGGCGGGCCAGTGGGCACCGCATACTTGTCCAGCTTGTTAGTCTGCGTGTGCTTCCCCACCTTTGGGCGCATGGCGACTGCCGTCTGCCGCTTCGCCAAGGACGTCCCACAGCGCAATCGCCGGTAAGGACTCCCGGCCCACGTTGTCGTCTCCTCGCCTCTCGGGACAGCACCTCGTCACCGACCCGCGCTCCGGAGGATCAGCCGCGTCAGCACCACTCCCGGCGCCGATCCCTCACACTCTCCGCTCACACCATCCGCCGTGCGGGGGCCACACTCGGGGTCCTGCGAGCCACTGGGCGATTGAGAGCTGGTCCGGGCTCGTTACACCCCCGGGTAGGCCGCGCCCGCCAAACTGCGCCGTCGTCGGCGATCACCGCCTGTCCCGCAGCCGGGCCTCTCGGCTATACACTGATAGGGTCACCGCACTCCCTCCACCACTCCAGCAACGATGTCTCCGCCGGCATGCAGCCCCTTCTTCTGCCACGGATTCCCACTGCCTGCCAGGATGTAGGCCCGGGGGCTCAGCCACCCATACACAGTCCGCCCCTCCCGGCCGTCGGCGGCACTGGTCACCTCTTCAATAAAGCGCCGGGGAGCATCCGCTATTTACAGCAGCTCGGCCGCTGCCCTCCGCGATCCGCACCTCTCCAGCTCCGTCTACGGGGCAGGCCGCACACGCCGGGGCCTCGAGTGGCGGCGCGCCCGCGCCCTCAGCTCCGGCCGCACGCCAACGCCGTCGGGACAGCAGCAGCCACCTCCGCCGCGCGCCCCTTCGCTTTTCGGGCGCCGCTTCCGGGCACCAGCGGTCGAGCCACCCTTCGGGATTGTGGCGCGGGGTTCCCGATGTTTGCAGCCCGGATTATGGTCGGATGGTAGACGGCGGCACAGTTAGCTCGGCGGAGCTCCGGACCTACGCAGCCATCTTCCTTGGCGCCTGGCCACGCCCCCCCCTTCTGGGCTTTTACAATGGGGAGGTTACGATTTTTATGATGGGGAGGATCGGGCAAAGAATGGAAAACTGACAAGGGGACCTGATCGAATACCGAAAACCTACGACTAATTATTGTTTGATGACTATTTACTGTTTGTTTGGGATACCGGGTTGGGCATGAGAAATATTCGTGTAATGTTGCCTAAAGACATTTTTTGTGTATTTAAGGAACAACCCACTTAATGCAATTTGAACAGTCTCGTAGATTCTGCCTCTGTGTGGTTCCTATGACTTCTGTGTCCCTGCAGTAATAAATCTTGGTCTCTGACGCCACCATCGAGAAACCCGCGTCTCTGTTTATTTGTGCACCGAGACAGGAAGGAACTCAGGGGTCTTTGGGTGTTGTTTCCCTGACACCTCTGGACTCTTAAAAGTCCAGAACCTCAATATCTTAACCTGCGCAGGAGACGGGAGTAATATCGCAGTGATACACTAACAGAGATATCTTAACCTGCGCAGGAGACAGGAGTAATATCGCAGTGATACACTAACAGAGATATCTTAACCTGCGCAGGAGACGGGTGTAATATCACAGTGATACACTAACAGAGATATCTTAACCTGCGCAGGAGACGGGAGTAATATCGCAGTGATACACTAACAGAGATATCTTAACCTGCGCAGGAGACGGGAGTAATATCGCAGTGATACACTAACAGAGATATCTTAACCTGCGCAGGAGACGGGTGTAATATCACAGTGATACACTAATTGAGATATCTTAACTTGTGCAGGAAACGGGAGTAATATCACAGTGATACACTAATCGAGATATCTTAACTTGTGCAGGAAACAGGAGTAATATCACAGTGATACACTAATCGAGATATCTTAACTTGTGCAGGAAACGGATGTAATATCACAGTGATACACTAACAGAGATATCTTAACCTGCGCAGGAGACGGGAGTAATATCGCAGTGATACACTAACAGAGATATCTTAACCTGTGCAGGAGACGGGTGTAATATCACAGTGATACACTAATCGAGATATCTTAACTTGTGCAGGAAACGGGAGTAATATCACAGTGATACACTAATCGAGATATCTTAACTAGTGCAGGAAACGGGTGTAATGTCACAGTGATACACTAACAGAGATATCTTAACCTGCGCAGGAGACGGGAGTAATATCGCAGTGATACACTAACAGAGATATCTTAACCTGAGCAGGAGATGGGAGTATTATCGCAGTGATACACTAACAGAGATATCTTAACCTGCGCAGGAGACGGGTGTAATATCACAGTGATACACTAACCGAGATATCTTAAGTTGTGCAGGAAACGGGTGTAATATCACAGTGATACACTAACAGAGATATCTTAACCTGCGCAGGAGACGGGAGTAATATCACAGTGATACACTAACAGAGATATCTTAACC
This sequence comes from Triturus cristatus, assembly GCF_964204655.1. Classification (NCBI taxonomy): domain Eukaryota; kingdom Metazoa; phylum Chordata; class Amphibia; order Caudata; family Salamandridae; genus Triturus; species Triturus cristatus. The sequence goes on from NC_140593.1 coordinate 1,193,452,920, forward strand.
TGCGCAGGAGACGGGAGTAATATCACAGTGATACACTAATATAATTTACCACAGTACCATCTGCCGTCAGCCGCTTATTGAATAATGCGCAGACGCAAGTGATTACCAAACTTGGAAAATTTCTGCACAATACTGACAAGCAACAAAGAAATAATCCAGAATTACAAAAAGAAGAAGCGGCTTAACCTCGAACGCCCAAAGTACCAAAGACCATACAGATATATTGCACTTAAAGTACTGATTTTTATCAATGCAGAGCAGACAGAAATAGCAAGCTTTCACATGACCTCATTTTGAAGATTCTTATTATTTGTATTTTTAGATCACACGGCCGTAAATTTTAACTAAGGACCTCTTTATTAAGTCACAAGCTAATTATTGAAACGCATTTTAAATTATTAACAGCACCACCATTGATTGAACCTGCATGAAGCTGTTTGGTTTTCCAGACTAATCGTCTACATTTCTGTTAAAAATGAGGGACTGAGGATTATTTTAACTCTACCTGGCACTTTCACACTTTGATAGACTTGACTGTGTAAATAAAGTATTTTTGAATAGAGATTATATTTTATTAATCCAGCCATCAGATGGGGGTAATAACACAGTGATACGCTAATAGAGATTCCTTAACCTGTGCAGAAGAAGGGCAAAATATCCCAGAGATACACTAACAGTGATATCTTAACCTGCGCAGGAGACGGGAGTAATATCACAGTGATACACTAACAGAGATATCTTAACCTGCGCAGGAGACGGGAGTAATATCGCCGTGATACACTAACAGAGATATCTTAACCTGCGCAGGAGACGGGAGTAATATCGCAGTGATGCACTAACAGAGATATCTTAACCTGCGCAGGAGACGGGTGTAATATCACAGTGATACACTAACAGAGATATCTTAACCTGCGCAGGAGACGGGAGTAATATCACAGTGATACACTAACAGAGATATCTTAACCTGCGCAGGAGACGGGAGTAATATCGCAGTGATACACTAACAGAGATATCTTAACCTGCGCAGGAGACGGGTGTAATATCACAGTGATACACTAACAGAGATATCTTAACCTGCGCAGGAGACGGGAGTAATATCCCAGAGATACACTAACAGTGATATCTTAACCTGCGCAGGAGACGGGTGTAATATCACAGTGATACACTAACAGAGATATCTTAACCTGCGCAGGAGACGGGAGTAATATCGCAGTGATACACTAACAGTGATATCTTAACCTGCGCAGGAGACGGGTGTAATATCACAGTGATGCTCTAACAGAGATGATATCTTAATCCAGGCAGCAGAAGGGTGTAATAACACAGTGATATTCTAATAGAGATGACAGCTTAATCTGGGCCGCAGAAGGGTTCAATAACCCAGTTATACACTAAAAGAGATAATATCTTAACCTATGCAGAACTAGGGTGTAACAACACAGTAAAACACTCATAGAAAAAATATGTTAATCCGGGCAGCAGACAGGTGTAATAACATAGTGATACACTAATAGAAATACCTTAATTTATGCAGGATAAGGGTGAAATATCACAGTGATACACTAACAGAGATGATAGCTTAATCCAGGCAGCAGAAGGGTGTAATTAAAAGCACTGTGATACTCTAACAGAGATTATAGCTTAATCCAGTCACCCGAAGGGTGTAATTAAATGCACAGTGATACTCTAACAGAGATGATAGCTTAATCCAGGCAGGAGAAAGGTTTAATAACACAGTGATACCGTAATTAGGGCACCAGGGGGAAATCTTTACATAGTAATCCCCTTAATCCAGACAGCAGAGGTAGCTCATCCCACAGTCAGATCCTATACCAGCAACAGAGAGTCCTTATTGAAAACTGATATCCCAGTCTAGTCATCCGCAGAAGCTGCTAAGACATGATGGCTAATGCAGCTGTCAGTCATTAGAGTGAGGTCATCATGCAGAACCTAGACTGAGCTTCTCATACACTTATTTTCAAATGCAGCCACTATAGTCAGGTCACTACAAACGGATATCTTATCTCAGTCAGGAAAGAAAGCTCCTCATGGACTGATACACGTTTCTAGACACTAGATCAGGGCTAATTGCTCAAATATCAATTTTGAGTCACTAGAGAAAGTGCCTAACTCAATGATATCCAATTCCAGCTGCTACATAGAGAGCTTTGTGCACTGATATCAAATTCTTTACCACAAGTGCGGGCCTCCGCCACGAGTGTGGTGCCCCTGCCATGAGTGCAGGCCTCTGCGGGCCTCTGCCATGAGTGTGGGACACCCGCCAAAAGTACAGGCATCCACCATGAGTGTGGGGCTCCCGCCACGAGTGCAGGCCTCCGCCACGAGTGTGGTGCCCCCGCCACAAGTGCAGGTCTCCACCATGAGTGTGGTGCCCCCGCCACGAGTGTGGGACTCCTGCCATGAGTGCGGGCCCCTGCCACGAGTGTGGGTCTCCACCACTGTGGGCCTTTGCCATGAGTGTGGGACTCCCGCCACAAGTGTGGGGCCTCCACGACAAGTGCAGACCTCTACCACTGCGGGCCTCTGCCATGAGTGTGGGACTCCCGCCAAGAGTGCGGGCCTCTGCCACGAGTGTGGTGCCACCGCCACGAGTGCAGGCCTCTGACACTGCAGGCCTCTGCCATGAGTGTGGGACTCCCGCCACGAGTGTGGGCCTCCATGAGTGTGGAACCCCCACCACGAGTGTGGGCCTCTGCCACTGCAGGCCTCTGCCATGAGTGTGGGACTCCCGCCACGAGTACGGGCCTCTGCCACGAGTATGGTGCCCCCGCCACAAGTGCAGGTCTCCACCACGAGTGTGGTACCCCCACCACAAGTGTGGGACTCCTGCCATGAGTGCGGGGCCCCGCGATGAGTGTGGGTCTCTGCCACGAGTGCAGGCCTCTGCCACGAGTGTGGTGCCCCCGCCACGAGTGCGGACCTCCACCACGAGTGTGGAACCCCCACCACGAGTGCGGGCCTCTGCCATTGCAGGCCTCTGCCATGAGTGTGGGACTCCCGCCACGAGTGTGGGGCCCCCGCCACGAGTGTGGGCCTCTGCTACAAGTGTGGAGCCCCCGCCACAAGTGTGCAGGCCCTTTGTGAATTGGGCCCTGTCTCCAGCTTCCTCTGCCTCATCCTCTCCCACATGCTTTGCAGCCACTTGATGCCTCCTGCTCCTCCCTCTGGGGCCGTATTTTGCATTGCGGCGTATTTTCCTGGTTAGCGCAGGGCACACCTTTCAAAAGGTGCGCCTAGCGCTAAACAGGAAAATGCGCCTCATTATAGTGAATGCGCTGCCCCCAGGGCGGCTGTCAACTCGCGCTGCCCTGGGGGCAGCGCATTCAGGTGAAAAACAGAGCGGCTGCTTTGAAGCCGCTCTGTGTTTCACAGTGCGTGTGTCATCCTTCCTGCACTTTGAGCGGGGATTAGAGATCCCCGTGGAGGCGGTTGCAGTGAGTGACTGCACCCACCTGCAAAGAGATGTCTGGGGGATCCATAGGACCCCCTTTACCCACCCCAGAGGGTTGCCATCAGGGGGCGCACTGTCAGCGCGCCTTCTGACAGCTTCTTTGCCTCTGCACCCGCGTCTGTAATATAGCGCTGGTGCAAAGGCAAAGGGATTCCCTCATTTGCATGGAGCCACGCCTCCATGCAAATGACGGAATGCACCTCTGATGACAACACTGGCACTTGATGTGCGCCAGTGCTCTCAGTATTACAGAAGGGGACGCACAAGCATCTGCGGCCCCTTCTATAATAGCCAAGTACCCCTAGGGCACGCAAACCCGGCACAAATGCCCGCTGCACTTCCGGAAGCTCTGGTAATGCAGCCGCTGGTGAGCACCTCAGACAAAGCTTGAAGCAAGTGATGCCAACCCACCAGCAAAGGTGATCCACCCACATGGTCTCAGTCCATGGGATGCAACAAAGATTGTGCTTCCACCAAGCAATGCCCCGGGAGATCAGGCATCAAAGGAGCAGCCACGCAGAGGTACAACAATCAGGGAAGCGGTCTACTCTTTCCCGTTGAAAGAAAATGCAAGTCTGGGTCGTCCAGTGGGAAGTGTTTTAGGGTGCCGTGAGCAGCATGTTGACCATGAGCTACTCGTTTGGGACCATCGCACTGGAGAGATGCCCTCAAGCACAGATGTTTAATGCAACCTCGGTTGAGCTAATCCGGAACTGAATATCAAGGGCCAGATTTATCAAACTTTCACGCAACGCAACGCAGCAAGACAACATGCCGTGCTGCACTGCGTGAAAGGTTAGAGAAGCATGGAGGTTTCTAAAGGCCTAATTCAATTTAAATAGAAGTCTGCTAACCACCAACTGTACAGCTTGAGAAAGCATCACGCGATCTAGGCACTAGTTGGCTGTCTCATTAAATCGGTTTCACCTGCCTTCCTGCCTCATCTCTCAGACTCCTCTGGGCAGCACTATAAGCTTCAGTGTGACTTGTGTCTTGAACCAGACGCTGGAGTCCCTCGCGATCTCTCAATACAGAGGCTAACTTACAACAGAGACTCCAAGACCATCTTTAAAAAAATATACGGACTCCAAAATATAGATAAGGCTCCCAGTTTTTATGGATTTTTACAGATAAATACAGACCGAAAACAATGTGTTTCCTGCCTGTATTTATTTTTAAAACGAGGAAAATACAGAAAATGGTGCTTCTTGTGAGTGTCTCCCCCTGCTGTCCTAGACAAATTCCATGTATCGGCTGAGCTGATGGACACCAACAGGAGTTAAAAAACAGTATGAGGTTTCCACAATTACAGGCATATGTTAACATATATTTGTATACAGTGTTTTAGTATTTACCTGTATTGCTTTGTTATAGTTGGCTGCTATTTTGCTAAAACATGACAGGCATCAAAGTATGAGTGTACGTCTATCAGTTAAATAAATATGGAAAAATACCTTTTTACAAATCCTTTCTTTCTCAAAACACAAAACAAATATGGATAAATACCAATAGGATGGAGAAAAAAATATGGATAACTACATACGGAAATATAAAAAAAACATAAAACCGGGAGCCCTAAATATAGATTACCTAAAGCTCGACCTTAGATAAATATCACCCTAAAAAAATGTGTCCCCACACAACCTAGGACTGGAATTGGAATATTTAATGAACCCTGTCCTGAAGTATGTGAGAAGTGAGTAGCTGGGTTTGGGAGCTAACTAGAAGTTGAATTTTTGTAGGCAGATATGTATGTAAGCTCGAGATGTACATAGTCCATATTTGGGAGTCTTTGTACATAATGCTTGCAGGCTTCGAACTCACAAGGTATGGAGACCAGAGTCTGTGAAGCCCTGACAACATCAGGCTGCAAGCACTGCAGCTCCGAAGGAAACTGGGATGAATGCAATATGTTTCGCATTCTGAAGCTCTGCGTTTCCTTTGACCTCTGGAGCCATGACGTGTTCCTTACAGTTCACACACAATAGTCTTTTCAGGACTATCTTTCCAAGCTGTCAAGGAATGACCTTGCTCTGAGCATAAAGGCTCTCCTGCTCTCTAGCAACGCAGGTTTATCTTCCAATCACGTGGAAGCGTTGAAGGATGTTCTGAGACGCAGGTGTCTTATGCGCACACTCAGAACTCAGATGTGGGAGGGGCCAGGGTCTGCTAAGACCCCTCCATCATGCTCTAGGACGGTCATCAGATTTCTAAGAGTCTAATAGTCCAGTCCTGTTAGATTAGGAGTAATGGATAAAAACGCTATTTTTTAACCGGAAAATAATACTTCCATTAAAATCAACAGGGCACTTGAAACAGACGAGGAGTGAGACTGCCTTCTAGAGTGTGACACTCACTCACAATGAGTGACTCCATAGGGTCGCCTCAAGATCCACTGAGCATCCAGGAGCGTGGCTATCAATAGTGCAAGAGATGCGGTAGCACCGGGGCACAGCAATATAAGGGACATGAGGGGTCCACTGTACCCCTGTCGAGGCAGGGAACAATTTTTGGAGCAAACATTCGAGCCAAGGCACCCTTGTTATGACATTGTGAGCATCCATTCTGGGACACAGCTGCACATCAGAAGGATTAGGGTCCATGCAGCTGTTTATCAGACCTCCCAAATGTGAGAATCATTCTAAATGAGTAACACCTGAGGTATCTGCTGAAAAGATGCTGAGCATTGAGTCAGCAAAGGCCCATGAACCTAGTCCAGTATCCTCGCGAGCACCAGTGTTGGAGCTCAGATTTGGGCGTCACTTTATACGCGCCTCCACCCTGTGCAACCTGAGTCCACAACTCTTCCAGCTGTGCTATTTACTTACAGTGACGGACAGCTGATGCTCCTGTTGGTACTTACAGGGAAGCCTGGTGTCAGGATACACATGACATCCCTCCCAGTTCCACAGCTCTATGCTAAAGATATCAACAACTAATGGCCTATAGGTGTAAGAGTCACTCCTAATGAGTGACACACGTGTTATCCGCAGATGCCGCGTTTCAAGCTTCATGTCTCCCAAGGCATAAGAGCCTCATCTTGTCTCTCCACTGGCGCCAGTGAAGAAGTTTGGGTTTGGACTCAAGATTCCCTAACCACCCATCGGAAACGACAGCTCCATATCATAGATATCAAGGTCCTATAGCCAACTGGAGTGAGACTCGCTCCCAGCCTCTAGGTGTCTGCAGATGCAGAGATGCATGCATTGAATCAGCCCAGAGCCTTGACCAATGACCTTTGTTGGGACCAGTGGTAGAGAACTGATTCGGGCCCTGGTCCATCGCAGGCCCCTCATTAGCAATGATTAGGTGTAATGGCACAAAAGTGTGAAATAGATGCCTAATAAGTAAGAGTTCGGATAATTCCCCTGAGAAATGTTTACGGTGCCGTGAGCAGAATGTTGTCCATGACCTACTTGTTTGGGACCATCGCACTGGAGGGATGGCTTTAAAAACAGATGTTTAATGCAACCTCCATTGAGCTAATCCAGAACTGAATATCAAGTCTGAGATTCATCAAACTTTCACGCAACGCAACACAACACAATGCAGCAAGACGACAGCCATGCTGCACTGCGTGGAAGGGAGAGGACAGAGATGTGCCGTATTTAACATTATATGGCGCATTCCTGTCCTTTGCTTGCGTTGGCGCACAATGTGCTGCCTTGCACTAACGCAGGCACCCTTGCACCTCACACCAGCCTCCTCATTGGTGGCGGTCTCAAAGCCTGAGTCCATGATCAGTCCCACTGTGTGCCACAACCCTTATTGTGTGATATCAAAATCTGATGGGCTACAGCTGTAGGAGAGCGATCAAAAGAATGACACAAGAGATGTCTTTCAAGGCAGAACTTCGATCCTTGAGCTGACCAAGATGCAAGGGTCCTCGCCCTCTGGATCGCAGACTGCCCACCTCCTGTGGCCGTCCCTAGGCAGAGTTACCAAGGTTAACTGACACTTGAGGTGCCTCTGTGGGGTAATCAAGAGGGTCCTGCATAATCAATATTCACCCTTAGCACAAGCAGTGCAGCTTTGCATTGTGCTCTGGATCTGCTGAGTTTCCACCCAATGTCACTGCCATTAGTCGGAATTATCAAGCTGTAATGGCCTACAGCTGTGACGTTCACTCCCAGTCAGCAAGAGATGAGGAGTCTGCAGTTACAGAGGAGCTGAGCGATTCAGCTAAGACCCAAGTGCCTCTCCCAATATCTCTGTTGTCTTCGTGTTAGGCTCTGTTTCCACTGAAAGTTCGCCTGATGCCAAATCTCCTTGTCAAATATATCCAAGGACATGTGTGATATATCCAAGGACATGTGTGACTCTAACTCAAAATGAGTGAGCATTGTGGGGTCTCCTGATGCAGAGCTTAAACCAATGAGTTTATAAAGATCCAAGAGCCTCACTGAGCAACTACCTTGGTGGCAGCAGTGGATCTTGGATTTGGCCTTTGGTTCGATCGATCATCTAGTCGATGCACCATCCACTTACCAAGAGCTATGACTCACAGGTATGGCCCACACAATGAGAACCGAGGTCCCTTCTGAGGCAGCTCTAGAGTCGAACAGGACCTGTGAGCCTCATCCAGTATTCAGCTCGGCACCTATGATGACCTCGGCACCAGTGGTGTTCCTTGGGTTCAGGCTCTGAATCTGCTCAGCTTCCACCCATTGCCACACCCACTTATCAAAATTACCCGGGGCCTATGCCTATTACTCATACGTGACACTCGCTCCGAATGACGGAGAACTGCAGTGGGTGCTGATGCAGAGATTCATGCACTGAGTCAATTAAGATCCAAGAATCTCAACCAGTTCCCTCTTTGGTGCCAGTGGTGGACATTTCGTTTCACTAAGCATCCACCAGGAGCCACAATTGCTTACCAAGATTTACAGGTGTGACCCTCACTCTCAATGGGTGACAACGGGGGTGTTGCACGATGTCTAACTGCCAGTAAGATGCCAACCAAGACTCAAGAGCTTTTTCCAGGTACCCTCTCGGCACCAGTTGGTTACCTTGGGTGTGGCCCCTGAATCCACTGAATGGCTGCCCATGAATCCACTGAATGCCTGTCCGGTGCCACAGATCCTTAGCAAAAATAGCCAGGGCCATGTTCCACACATGTGAGACTCACTCTGAATGAGTGAGAGTTTTAGTGCCTGCTGATACATAGCTTCAACCATGAGTAGAGCAAGAGCCATGAACCTCGCCCAATATCTACCCTGGCGCCAGTGGTGGAGCGCCTAGCAGCATTCCCAGGCCCTTGTGGCACTGCGGCCTCCATCTTACAACTCGGCACTGCAATGCGGATGCGGCTTCGGAGCGGAGGGTGGCGGCTCCCTCGTGCGCATTGTCTCAGCTCCCTCTCGCCTCCACGGCTGTGAGCCATTCTTTCTCTCTTCCCGGCCCCGCCGAGCGTCCTTGAGGCGCGGGGATTGTTGGCGGGAGCGCCGAGGGCTCCAGGGTTCGCGGGCGATGAATGCGGCCTACCCAGCGCCGGGCTCAGGTGCGCGCATTCAAGGCCGGCCTTTGTTGGCAATGCCTCCCGGAGAGGAGGGAGGGGGCCTGGGGGGGCTCGGAAACTACTGCTGCCGCGAGTGATTGGCCTGGAGGACGCCACAGCCCCAGGGCGCTTTAGGGGTGCGGAACTTTCCCCCACGTAGTGTGCGTGGCAGGACCTGGGTGGGATAGGGTGGTGCCTTTCCACCCCAGTTGGGCGGCGGGTGTCGTCCACGTCGCGTCTTCTGGGCTTTCGATAGACGTCCTGTTGCATTCTGGGAGTTGCAGTCTTGATTTGCATCACTCGAAGCAGCGGTTCTAAAATGCAAAGACACACCAGTTTGTAAAATGGAGAGTCCAGGCCAGAGACCTCGGTGTCACGGTCACCGGGGGCCGTGATATCGCTCTAACGATGACGGCTGTGGATTCTGCGGCCTTCCGTGCAGGCTCGGGAAGGGGGGAGAGGGTAGTGCACCTCATCCTCAGCGCCTTGTACTCACTCTCAAAGCTTCTTGGTGGACGGGCGATCTCCAACACAACCCCTTCCAGGCGCGCAACGCCCATTGGGCTCAAAGGGAAGGAAGGGGTGTATCCGAGCATAGCACAGGTCCTACAGGCTCATTTCAGACTTCAGGTATATCTGATCACAACCTAAACTAAATCTTCACATCTATAGCCACAGGGCCATCTCCACCAATCAGAAGCGTCACACTCCTGGCATCAGAGCTATTTGTCCAGACCATGGAGGCTCGGACCGTGGGAGGCAGAGGTCGCTTTCTCGAGCCTACAGGCTCACGTCTGAAGCAAGAAAACAACTGGAGCTGTTGGGGGGGGGGGGGGGGGTGATTCTTCCAGCAATATGCAGAGTTGAGATGTAGGGGCTCTAAGAAGGAGTGAAAACACAACAAGGCCTCATTAGCAAGTAAATGGTCTTTTAAAGACCTGTGAGATACTCGGTCGGGTGTGGCTCTGTGTGTGGCCGGGAATCTGTCTCAGCCCCGCTGACACACAGGGCCGGGGTGAGGAGTAGGAGGGTGGGGCTGAAGCCCTTTGAGCCCAATGGGTGTTGCGCTCCTGGCTCACACCCAGAGCAGCAGTGTCCCGAGCCTACAGGCCCACATCTCCTACAGCATCACACTTTAGGCTTCAGAATATACATACAGGCCTTACAGGATGAAAACAGTGGGCAGATACCACAGGCTCAACCCATGGGTAACAGAGCAAGGTGCCCGCGAGCAATAGTCTGACTCCAGGCTACTGACTCCAGGCTACTGAACCAGGCGCTCCGATTCTACAGGTTCACACAGTGAGGCAGTAGGGTTGTCTGTCCAGGGCCTACAGGTGCGAAGCTCTCCTGGGCAGGAGAACCTTCTGTGAAGGTGGCGAAGACTAAGAAACTGAATATCAGAGCCGTCTCTCCGCATCATACAGGCCGACAACATGCGCTGTTTGTGCAGAGCCTATAGAGACCTACACATTGAACAGGATAAGCACAAGGTCAGAAATGTGAAGTTCAGCAGCCTGCAGACGCCGACATAATGAAACGCGGTCGCGATACAAGGCCGGTTTGAATACTTTTAGGTACAAAGATCTACTAATAGTGCGGAATACTACACATCTGTATAACGTGAAGAATTCGAGTTAAGTCCACTTCCTGGAAACTACCGCTCATGAAATGCAACATTAGGTTTTGGACCTAATAGTTAAAGCCCTTGATCATACCTTATATAGCCCTGATGAAGTCCATGACGTGATATAGTCAGGACGAAACACGTGTTGGCTGACAGGGGGCTCACATCGAAGAAGCTCTGTCAAAGAATAAAAGACAAGACTTGAACAACTGAAAATAATTTGGAAAATATTCTTTTTGTTGTGTACTATCACCATTACTTGGACTTTACTTTAGAACCCTATTGCTCGGTTGCAAAAATTGTTGATACAGGCTGGCAGGCGCCTGTAGGATCTCATGCTGAACCGCAGAGCTCACTGTCTAGAGCTCACAATACATCCCACAGGCAGCAGAGCAATGCCTTCAGATCTACAGACTTACACCCTACAGGCTTACACCGCAGACAGTAGACACATCTAAAGATACAACAAGGTCATGCCGTAGACAGGAGAGCTATGTCGTCAGATCTAGAGGCTTAAACCACCATGGACAGCAGACACATCCCCATAAACCACCAGGCCATGCCTCAGGCAGCAGAGCAATGCCTTCAGATCTATAGGCTTACACCCTACAGGCTTACACCATGGACAGCAGACACATCTACAGATACCACCAGGCCATGCTCAAGGCATCAGAGCAATGCTTTCAGATCTATAGGCTTACACCCTACAGGCTTACACAATGGACATCAGACACATCTCCATATACCACCAGGTCATGCCTCTGGCAGCGGAGCAATGCGTTCAGATCTATAGGCTTACACCCTACAGGCTTACACCATGGATAGAAGATACATCTACAGGTAAGACCAGGCCATGCCTCAGGCAGCAGAGCAACACCTTCAGATCTACAGGCTTACACCCTACAGGCTTACACCATGGACATCAAACACATCTTCATATACCACCAGGTCATGCCTCAGGAAGGAGATCAATATCTTCAGATCTACGGGCTTACTTACACCCTACGGGCTTATACCATAGACAGCAGATGTATCTCTAGGTATGACATGATCATGCCTCTGGCAGCAGAGCTATCTTACTGGTTACCCAGTTTCCTGTGTCAAGAAGCGGATCTCTCATCAAAAACAGCAGAGCTATCCCACCAATCAGTACAGGCTCATGTCTGACAGCAGCGCTATCTATTCAGCAATTCAGACTCATGCATCAGACATCAGACCAAATCTGAACAAATAGTACAGACTCCTGCCTCGGACAGCAGAACTATTTCAATAAATAGTACAGCCCCATACCACAGACAGCAGAGCTATTATACCAAATACCACAGGCAGATGCCTGAGGCAGCAGAGCTATCTCACCAGATACTATAAGTTCTTGCCTGAGGCAGCAGAGGTATGTCACCAGACAGTAAAGGCTCGTGCCTGAGACAGCAAAGTTATCTCTTCACTAGTATAGACTCATGGTTCAGACAACGCAACTAGCTATCTCATTAACTAACGCAGGTATTGATTCATATTTGTAGTATCTGATGATGTAGCTCTACTTCCTCAGGCATGGGTTTGTAGAATCTGATGATGTAGCTCTACTGCCTCAAGCACAGGTTCGTAGTCTTTGATGATGTAGCTCTACTTCCTCAGGCATGAACTCGTAGTATCTGATGATGTAGCTCTACTTCCTCGGGCATGGGTTCATAGTTTCTGATGATGTAGCTCTATTGCCCGAGGCATGGGTTTTGTAGTATCTGATGATGTAGCTCTACTGCCCGAGGCATGGGTTCATAGTTTCTGATGATGTAGCTCTATTGCCCGAGGCATGGGTTTTGTAGTATCTGATGATGTAGCTCTACTTCTTGAGGCATGAATTCGTAGTATCTGATGATGTAGCTCAACTGCCAGAGGCATGGGTTCATAGTATCTGATGATGTAGCTCTACTGCCCAAGGCATGCGTTCATAGTATGTGATGATGCAGCTCTACTTCCTCAGGCATGGGTTTGTAGTATCTGATGATGTAGCTCTACTGCCCGAGGCATGGGTTCAAAGTTTCTGATGATGTAGCTCTATTGCCCGAAGCATGGGTTTGTAGTATCTGATGGTGTAGCTCTACTTCTTGAGGCATGAATTCGTAGTATCTGATGATGTAGCTCTACTGCCCGAGGCATGGGTTCATAGTATCTGATGATGTAGCTCTACTGCCCGAGGCATGGGTTCATAGTTTCTGATGATGTAGCTCTACTGCCCGAGGCATGGGTTCATAGTTTCTGATGATGTAGCTTTACTGCCCGAGGCATGGGTTCGTAGTATCTGATGATGTAGCTCTACTGCCTCAGGCATGGGTTCATAGTATCTGATGATGTAGCTCTACTGCCTCAGGCATGGGTTCATAGTATCTGATGATGTAGCTCTGCTGCCCAAGGCATGGGTTCATACTATCTGATGATGTCGCTCTACTCCCTAAGGCATGGGTTTGAAGTCCCTGATGATGTAGCTCTACTTCCTCAGGCATTGGCTTGTAGCATCTGATGATGCAGCACCAGTCCCTCAGGCACAGGTTCGTAGTCTCAGGCATGGATTTGTATTCATAGTATTTTGTGATGTAGTTCTACTGCCTCAGGCATGAGCTTGAAGTATCTGATGATGTAGTTCTACTGCCTAAGGCATGGATTGGTAATATCTGATGATGTAGCTCTACTCCCTCAGGCAGAGTTCGTAGTATCTGATGATGTGGCTCTACTTCCTCTGGAATGGGTTCAGTAGTATCTGATGATGTAGTTCTATTACTACAGACATGGGTTTGTAGTATCTGATGAAGTAGCTCTACTGCCTGGGGAATGAGTTTGTAGTATTTAATGATGTAGCTCTGCTACCTCAGGCATAGGGTCGTAGTATCTGATGATGTCTCTGCTGTCCATGGTGTAAGTACCCCTGTAGATCTGAAGACATTGCTCTTCTGCCTGAAGCATGACCTTGGGTATTTGTAAATGTGTCTCCTGTCAATGGTTTGAGCTTGTAGCTCTGAAGATACTGCTCTCCTGTCTAAGGCATGACCTTGTTGTATATTTACATTAGATGTGTCTGATGTACATTGTATATGCCTGTATGGCGTAAGCCTGTAGCTCTGAAGACATTGTTCTCTTTCCTGACACATGACCTGGCGGTTTATGGGGATGTGTCTGCTGTCCACGGTGGTTTAAGCCTGTAGCTCTGAAAACACTGCTCTCCTGTCTAAGACCTTCTTGTATCTTTAGATGTATCTTCTGTACATGGTGTAAGCCTACAGATCTGAAGACTTTGCTCTACTGCCTAAGGCATGAGTTAGTTGTTTCTGGAGAATGTATCTGCAAGGTCACCAGATACTACAAACCCATGTTTTGGGCAGTAGAGCTACATCATCAGATACTTTGAACCCATGTCTTAGGCAGTGGAGCTACATCATCAAACACTATGAACCCGTGTCTTGGGCAGTAGAGCTACATCGTCAGACACTACAAACCCGTGTCTTGCGCAGTAGAGCTACATCATCAGACACTATGAACCCGTGTCTTGGGCAGTACGGCTACATCATCAGACACTACAAACCCGTGTCTTGGGCAGTAGAGCTACATCATCAGACACTACGAACCCGTGTCTTGGACAGTAGAGCTACATCATCAGACACTACGAACCCGTGTCTTGGGCAGTAGAGCTACATCATCAGAAACTATGAACCCATGTCTTTGGCAGTAGAGCTGCATCATCAGATACTATGAACCCATGCCTGAGGCAGTAGAGCTACATCATCAGAAACTATCAACCCATGCCTGAGGAAGTAGAGTTACATCATCAGTTACGACTAACCTGTGTCTTGGGCAGTAAAGCTACATCATCAGATACTACGAACCCGTGTTTTGGGAAGTAGAGCTACATCATTAGATACTACGATCCCATGTCTTGGGCAGTAAGGCTACATCATCAGATACTACGAACCCATGTCTTGGGCAGTAGAGCTACATCATCAGATCCTAAGAACCCACGTCGTAGGCAGTAGAGCTACATCATCAGATACTACGAACTCATACCTCAGGCAGTAGAGCTGCATCATCATGTAGTACAAACTCAAGCCTCGGGCAGTAGAACTGCATCATCAGATACTACGAACCCATGTCTTGGGCAGTAGAGCTACATCATCAGATAGTATGAACCCATGTCTTAGGCAGTAGAGCTACATCATCAGATACTACAAACCCATGTCTTGGGCAGTAGAGCTACATCATCAGATAGTACAAACCCATGTCTTGGGCAGTAGAGCTGCATCATCAGAACCTACGAACCCATGCCTCGGGAAGTAGAGCTACATCATCAGATCCTAAGAACCCATGTCTTAGGCAGTAGAGCTACATCATCAGATATTATGAACTTCTACCTTGGGCAGTAGAGCTGCATCATAAGATAGTACGAACTCATGCCTCGGGCAGTAGAGCTACATCATCAGATATTATGAACTTCTACCTTGGGCAGTAGAGCTGCATCATAAGATACTACGAACCCATGTCTTAGGCAGTAGAGCTGCCTCCTCAGAACCTACAAACCCATGCCTCGGGAAGTAGAGCTACATCATCAGATCCTAAGAACCCATGTCGTAGGCAGTAGAGCTACATCATCAGATATTTTGAACTTCTACCTCGGGCAGTAGAGCTGCATCATCTGATAGTACAAACTCATGCCTCGGGAAGTAGAGCTGCATCATCAGATACTACAAACTCATGCTTCAGGCAGTAGAGCTGCAGCATCAGATAGTACAAACTCATGCCTCAGGCAGTAGAGCTGTATCATCAGGTACTACTATCTCATGCCTCAGTTAGTAAGCTACATCATCAGATACTACTACCCTATGCATTAGGTAGTACAGTGGTATAATCAGATATTATGTAACTCATACCTCAAGAAGCAGAGCTATCTCTTTGGATGCTATAATCGTATACCTCTTGCTTCAGGACCATCTTACCTAATAGTAAAGGGTTATGTTTCAAGCAACAGAGCGGTCTCTCCAGATACACTAGGCTCGTACATCAGCAGCAGAACTATCTGTTGGCATAGTAGAGGCTTGTGCTTCATCCGCAGAGCTGTCTATTTTGTAGAGCCTCATGCCTCAGCCGCAGAGGGGTAACAGCCATTAAATCACAGCGGTTACCCTGCATGCTATTATAACGTAAGCGTTACCACGCATGCAGTGTAACAACACTAAGGTGCCGATTCCGATCCTGGAAAAACCGGGTACGAACCGTCGGTCGGAGGGTTTTCTCTGTCCGACTCGTACCCGGTAAAATAACCCTACAAACTTGCAAGTACGATTCGTACAGAAACACCATTTCCGTACGAGTCAGAAAAAACACCGACCGACTGTAAGAACACATACCAATGTGATCCGGGACAGCGCCGACGTGACGTCGGGGACGCATGCAGGCTGCATTTCACGAACCAGGAAGTACGAATCGTACCAACACCAGTCCAGACGGCAATATTTTTACGGCACCCAAAAAGTGCCGGTAAAGCGAAGAACGGCGCGATGCGAGCGGAATTGGGGGCCCGGTACGCACCGAACCCCCCCCAGACCCCGCGGATGTACGTGCCGTACCCCCACCCGTGTATGTACGAGACGTACCCCCACCTGTGTATGTAAGAGACGTACCCCCACCCGTGTATGTACGAGACATACCTCACCCGTGTATGTACGAGTCGTACCCCCACCCGTGTACCCCCACCCGTGTATGTACGAGACGTACCCCCACCCGTGTATGTATGAGACGCACCCCCACCCGTGTATGTACGAGACGTACCCCCACCCGTGTATGTACGAGTCATACCCCCACCGTGTACCCCCACCTGTGTATGTACGAGACGTACCCCCACCCGTGTACCCCCACCCGTGTATGTACGAGATGTACCCCCACCCGTGTATGTACGAGTGGGGGTACGTCTCGTATATACACGGGTGGGGGTACACGGGTGGGGGTACGTCTCGTACATACACGGGTGGGGGTACGCGCTGGGGGTCCGCACCGTACATACACAGGTGGGGGTACGTCTCGTACATAAACGGGTGGGGGTACACGGGTGGGGGTACGACTCGTACATACACGGGTGGGGGGACGTCTCGTACATACATGGGTGGGGGTACGACTCGTACATACACGGGTGGGGGTACGTCTCGTAAATACACGGGTGGGGGTACGACTCGTACATACACGGGTGGGGGTACGTCTCGTACATACACGGGTGGGGGTACACAGTTGGGGGTACGACTCGTACATACACTACACGGGTGGGGGTACGTCTCGTACGTATGCAGGCACATGTCTCCATGGTTGGTATTGAAGTTCGCTCTGGACGGTCTTTATTCCATACGGGTGTACATTCGGACGGACGGGACAGATCGTACTTGCGCGCTCGGACTTCATTTTTCCGATTCGTACGGATAATCGTCCGGGGACGTGTCGGACACTTTTTCCGACCCGAGGACGTGTGGGGGAATTTTCCCAATGCCATTCGTATGGACTTTTTCCCATACGAAGCGTACTTGCCACTTTGTACGGTACTTGTACGATTCATACGGAAAAAAATCCGGATACGATTCGTACGGGGAAAATTTTTCCAGGATCGGAATCGGCACCTAAGTCTTTACTACACATTTTTTTACAACGCATGTGCTTTTACCATGCATGTCTTCACAACAAATTTCGTTGTAAAGGTATGTATAGTAAAAGTGCATACACTGTAAAAACATATTGGGGATCCACGTCGTTGTGAGGAAACAGAGACTCTTCTGTTTCCTCACAATGACGTGCACCGTCCCTCAGGCCGCAGGAACAAGAGCCACAAGGAGAGACGGTAAGATGGATTGAGTCTGGGGTGGGGATTACTGTTTAAGGGCAAAAGGGGGTGGGAGGGTCATACAGGGTAGTGTTTAAGGGTTTAGAGTAGTTAGAGGATTGGGGCATGGGGGGTGCAGGCGTAGTGATTTAGGGTTTAGGGTGGGGTCGGGGTGGTCATGCAGGGTAGTGTTTTTTGGTTAGGGATAAGATTGGGGGTTGGGGGAGGGTCGTGCAGGGGTAGTGATTTTGGGTTTAGGGAAGAAAAGGATTGGGGTTCGGGGGGATCCTGCAGTGATACTGATTTAGGGTTTAGGGTAGGGCAGAGAAGTGTAACTTACCTTAGACACTTTAACCAAGTGTATGCCTTTACCACTCATGCTTTCACGTTGTAATAGCATGTGTGGTCAAGGTATATGCGTGGTAAAAAATGCATTGTAATGGTAGGTTGTTGTAGGGATACTAGCATAGTAATTCCCGCGTTGTAATGGCACGCGTGGTATCAGTATGCGCAGTACCATCATACATTTCTGCAAAGCTGTGTACATAGCAGAGGTTAATTCCTCAGCTGCAGAGCTGTCTACATAGCAGAGGCTCATGCCTCAGCCTCAGAGCTGTCTACATAGCAGAGGCTCATGCCTGAGCTGCAGAGCTGTCTACATAGTAGAGTCTCATGCCTCAGCGTCAGAGCTGTCTACATAGCGGAGGCTCATGCCTCAGCCTCAGAGCTGTCTACATAGCAGAGGCTCATGTCTCAGCCGCAGAGCTGCCTACATAGTAGAGGCTCACGTCACAGCCTCAGAGCTGTCTACATATCAGAGGCTCATGCCTTAGAGCTGTCTATATAGTAGAGGCTCATGCCTCAGCCGCAGAGCTGTCTACATATCAGAGGCTCATGCCTCAGTGCTGTCTACATAGTAGAGCCTCATGCCTCAGCCTCAGAGCTGTCTACATAGTAGAGCCTCATGCCTCAGCCGCAGACCTGTCTACATAGTAGAGGCTCAGGCCTCAGCCGCAGAGCTGTCTAAATAGTAGAGGCCCATGCCTCAGCCGCAGAGCTATCTACATAGCAGAGGTTCATGCCTCAGAGCTGTCTACATAGCAGAGGTCCATTCCTCAGCTGCAGAGCTGTCTAGATAGTAAAGGTTCATGCCTCAGCCGCAGTGCTGTCTACATAGTAGAGCCTCATGCCTCAGCGTCAGTACTGTCTACATAGCAGAGCCTCATGCCTCTGCCGCAGAGCTGTCTACATAGTAGAGGCTCATGCCTCAGCCGCAGAGCTGTCTACATAGTAGAGGCTCATGCCTCAGAGCTGTCTACATAGCAGAGGCTCATGCCTCAGAGATGTCTACATAGTAGAGGCTCATGCCTCAGCGTCACAGCTGTCTACATAGTAGAGGCTCATGCCTCAGCCGTAGTTCTGTCTACATAGCAGAGGCTCATGCCTCAGAGCTGTCTACATTGCAGAGGCTCATGCCTCAGCCGCAGAGCTGTCCACATAGTAGATCTTCATGCCTCAGAGATGTCTACATAGTAGAGGCTCACGTCTTAGCATCAGAGCTGTCTACGTAGTAGAGGCTCATGCCTCAGAGCTGTCTACATAGTAGAGGCTCATGCCTCAGCCGCACTGCTGTCTACATAGTAGAGCCTCATGCCTCAGCTTCAGAGCTGTCTACATAGTAGAGCCTCATGCATCGGCCTCCGAGCTGTCTACATAGTAGAGGCTCATGCCTCAGCCGCAGAGCTGTCTACATAGTAGAACCTCATTCCTCAGCCGCAGAGCTGTCTGCATAGTAGAGCCTCATGCCTCAGAACTGTCTACATAACAGAGGCTCATGCCTCAGCCGCAGAGCTGTCTACATAGTAGAGCCTCATGCCTCAGAGCTGTCTACATACTAGAGGATCATGCCTCAGCGTCAGAGCTGTCTACATAGTAGAGCCTCATGCCTCAGAGCTGCCTACATAGTAGAGGCTCATGCCTCAGCTGCAGAGTTGTCTACATAGTAGAGGCTCATGCCTCAGCCACAGAGCTGTCTACATAGTAGATCCTCATGCCTCAGCCGCAGAGCTGTCTACATAGTAGAGTCTCATGCCTCAGATCTGTCTACATAGCAGAGGCTCATGCCTCAGCCACAGAGCTGTCTACATAGTCGAGCCTCATGCCTCAGAGCTGTCTACATAGCAGAGGCTCATGTCTCAGCGTCAGAGCTGTCTACATAGCGGAGGCTCATGCCTCAGCCTCAGAGCTGTCTACATAGCAGAGGCTCATGTCTCAGCTGCGGAACTGTCTACACAGTAGAGTCTCATGCCTCAGCGTCAGAGCTGTCTACATAGCAGAGGCTCATGTCTCAGCCGCAGAGCTGTCTACATAGTAGAGGCTCACGTCGCAGCCTCAGAGCTGTCTACATATCAGAGGCTAATGCCTCAGAGCTGTCTACATAGTAGAGGCTCATGCCTCAGCCGCAGAGCTGTCTACATATCAGAGGCTCATGCCTCAGTACTGTCTAAATAGTAGAGCCTCATGCCTCATTCTCAGAGCTGTCTACATAGTAGAGGCTCATGCCTCAGCCGCAGAGCTGTCTAAATAGTAGAGGCCCATGCCTCAGCCGCAGAGCTGTCTACATAGTAGAGGCTCATGCCTCAGCTGCAGAGCTGTCTAAATAGTAGAGGCCCATGCCTCAGCCGCAGAGCTGTCTACATAGCAGAGGCTCATGCCTCAGAGCTTTCTACATAGCAGAGGCTCATGCCTCAGAGCTGTCTACATAGCAGAGGTTCATTCCTCAGCTGCAGAGCTGTCTAGATAATAGAGGCTCATGCCTCAGCCACAGTGCTGTCTACATAGTAGAGGCTCATGCCTCAGATCTGTCTACATAGCAGAGGGTCATAACTCAGCTGCAGAGCTGTCTAGATAGTAGTGGCTCATGCCTCAGCCGCAGTGCTGTCTACATAGTAGAGCCTCATGCCTCAGCATCAGTACTGTCTACATAGCAGAGCCTCATGCCTCTGCCGCAGAGCTGTCTACATAGTAGAGGCTCATGGCTCAGCCGCAGAGCTGTCTACATAGTAGAGGCTCATGCCTCAGAGCTGTCTACATAGTAGAGGCTCATGCCTCAGCTTCAGAGCTGTCTACATAGTAGAGGCTCATGCCTCAGCCGCACTGCTGTCTACATAGTAGAGCCTCATGCCTCAGCTTCAGAGCTGTCTACATAGTAGAGCCTCATGCATCGGCCTCTGAGCTGTCTACATAGCAGAGGCTCATGCCTCAGCCGCAGAGCTGTCTACATAGTAGAGCCTCATGCCTCAGCCGCAGAGCTGTCTGCATAGTAGAGCCTCATGCCTCAGAACTGTCTACTTAACAGAGGCTCATGCCTCAGCCGCAGAGCTGTCTACATAGTAGAGCCTCATGCCTCAGAGCTGTCTATATACTAGCGGCTCATGCCTCAGCGTCAGAGCTGTCTACATAGTAGAGCCTCATGCCTCAGAGCTGCCTACATAGTAGAGGCTCATGCCTCAGCTGCAGAGCTGTCTACATAGTAGAGGCTCATGCCTCAGCCACAGAGCTGTCTACATAGTAGATCCTCATGCCTCAGCCGCAGAGCTGTCTACATAGTAGAGTCTCATGTCTCAGATCTGTCTACATAACAGAGGCTCATGCCTCAGCCACAGAGCTGTCTACATAGTAGAGCCTTATGCCTCAGAGCTGTCTACATAGCAGAGGCTCATGTCTCAGCGTCAGAGCTGTCTACATAGTAGAGGCTCACGTCGCAGCCTCAGAGCTGTCTACATATCAGAGGCTCATGCCTCAGAGCTGTCTACATAGTAGAGGCTCATGCCTCAGCCGCAGAGCTGTCTACATATCAGAGGCTCATGCCTCAGTACTGTCTAAATAGTAGAGTCTCATGCCTCATCCTCAGAGCTGTCTACATAGTAGAGGCTCATGCCTCAGCCGCAGAGCTGTCTACATAGTAGAGGCTCATGCCTCAGCCGCAGAGCTGTCTAAATTGTAGAGGCCCATGCCTCAGCCGCAGAGCTGTCTACATAGCAGAGGCTCATGCCTCAGCCTCAGAGCTTTCTACATAGCAGAGGCTCATGCCTCAGAGCTGTCTACATAGCAGAGGTTCATTCCTCAGCTGCAGAGCTGTCTAGATAATAGAGGCTCATGCCTCAGCCACAGTGCTGTCTACATAGTAGAGGCTCATGCCTCAGAGCTGTCTACATAGCAGAGGTTCATACCTCAGCTGCAGAGCTGTCTAGATAGTAGTGGCTCATGCCTCAGCCGCAGTGCTGTCTACATAGTAGAGCCTCATGCCTCAGCATCAGTACTGTCTACATAGCAGAGCCTCATGCCTCTGCTGCAGAGCTGTCTACATAGTAGAGGCTCATGCCTCAGAGCTGTCTACATAGCAGAGGTTATCAAAAGAATGGGGGGAAGGTTAGGTTCACCCTCCAACAGTACATATATCATAAACAACCTGAATTTATCAGGTAAACAAACCTAACCTAAGAGAGAGAGAGGTGTCAGAAATCTATTGGATTCTGAAGTCCACCAAAAAGAGAGAAAGAAAATGATTTTTTCTTTCTTGAGTCCCCTCACTCACCAGGGTTTCCCCACGGTGACATGCTTCATCATTGGGGTCCTCTCAGTCCTCTACGGGCTGAGTCGTGCTGCGACTTGCAGATTACGTAGGAGAACTAAAAGGTACAGATTATGTGTAGTGCAAGTGAAAGTGGAGTGGAGTGGGATAAAGTGAATTAAAATAATCAGCTAGTGGGCCAAATACATTTTATTCTTGCTCCTAGCTAATAGGATTAAAAACGGGGTGATATGCTAAAGGCCCTAACTATAATGGATAGGTGTACCTAGCATATAGTCAACTAGTTTCGAGCTTCCCCCAGCTCTTCTTCTGGACTACACCGGGACCAGCCCAGTGTGAAAACCACTCCTAGTCGACCTGATTAAGGAGCAAAAGTGAAACGCTGCAACTAATAGGCATGCGTTATAAGTAATACATACGTAAATAAACGTCAGGCAATATCTGTAGGGTACATAAAACACATATTAAAGGAACAAAAGATCATTGGCATTGTTGTCAATTCAATTGTGATCACACTACACACAAGTGTTGGTATAGTCTTCACTCTTATGCGCCGCTATGTGGTTCAAAAGAAGGCGTTAAATAAAGAACAATCTCCATGCAGGCGCTGTGCTGAGAAGTGAATTAAAATGCAAAAAATGCAAAAAACCTCATGCGTCTGACACAACATAAAACACATACAAGACTGACTGTTGCAAGACATTACATACATTTTAAGCAACAATGTGCTTCATGGTCAACGGGGGGGGGGGTGTGGAGATCTCGTACACCTAGAAGAATGGTAAATTGAGTCGTTAATGGCGTCGGGCTCCGTGTCTGTGGCAGGCCCTTTTAGGAAAGAACGGGAAAAAAAGGAAACGATCTCCGGGATTTCAATGGGCCGTGCTGATCTTCCCAAGCTTCCCCACTTACTTGTACGTGGACACCCACACTCTTGTACACCTATTGGAGCCAAACCTCGTGGACCGCATACTGAGGTGTCCTGGGCGAAGGGCCGGTTATCAATGGGTGTTTCCGCATAGAAAACGTGGAAGGACTCGCAGTAGGAAGTCCTTTCCGTTGTGGCCATTTTGGATTGGGGATTCTACGTGTTAGTGTACTGACGTTTGAGTGGCCCATCCTTTCAAAACAGGGATATTACACTAGAAATTAAAAAAGGAAATGTATATAGACGAGTAATTATTACTCAGAAAGGCACTATAATATGCCTCATACGATGTATCCTGTAGAGGCTCACAGGGCATAGTCTCAATGGTGCGGCCATGATGGATCAGGCCATGTCCGGAATTGAGATTTTCGATGAAACGGGTGGATGCTCACCTCAATGTTGTATCAAAACACACAAAAACACCTAATAGTATATCGATCTTATACCAGTAGGGGGGGAAAAAAAAATGTTTGTGTTTTTTTTTGTTCTGAAAAGATTGTCATGGTGTGTTGAACTATTCAGGTAGGCGCCAAAAGGTATGAATTTTCACATTACTTTGAGTAAAGTTTATTGAAAAAACAGATAATTAAAAGACAGGAGGCACGATGAGATTCAGGAAAAACTCAGAATAACCCTAGATTGTACAAGATTAATTGGCTATTGCCGGTGCATCTACCTTTGTTTTATGCAAATTGTCCCCATGGTATATCATCATTTAGGCCTTTGGTGTCAGACCGTAACTTAAACACCCAACGTTGTTCTTTTTCATGCAGTTTTCTTTCGATGTTAGGGTGGTTTTTAACATGTTCAAGAATGACCCAGCTAAGGTCATTAGGTGTGTGTTGTTGTTCTAGAAAAAGAGTGGTCATTTTTGTGTTGTTACGTTTACACCTAAAATTGCTCCGGTGTTCGATTATTCTTGTGTTCACCTTTCTTGTGTTCATCCCCACATAATGGAGGTTGCAAACGCAGGTGATAAGATATACCACACCTGGCGTATTGCAATTGGTAAAAGATCGAAGATCCCATGTCATACCATTGTTGTAGGTTACTTGTTTGGTAGCTCTGGTTAAGTGACACACACTGCAGTTGCTGCATGGGTAATGGCCCTCAAGTAATGGATGGAGCAAACGTAAAGGGCCGTCGGTCTTGGTAGGGTTGGCACGGGTATGTACTAGATAGTTCCTCAAATTTTTGGCTTTCCTATGACTGAACATAGGTTTTTGTAAATTCAAACCTCCACTATTCAGGATTCGCCAATGTTTTTTTATTATTTTTGTGACTTGGTCTGATGCAATATTGAAGGTGGTGATGCAGATTTGTCTTTTGTGGTCTTTATCAGTGTCCTCAAGTTTGTGTTCAAGTAGTGCTTCTCTGTTATTATTGGAAGCTCTTTTTTGTGCTTTGGACACTAGATGTTGTGGGTATTGTCGTCGTATAAGTTTCTGTGATAGATCCTTAGCTTGGATGTTATAATCTTGTCTTGTGGTACAATTGCGTCTCAGGCGCAAAAATTGCCCAAAGGGAAGATTGTCCTTTAAACTTCTGGGATGGAAACTGTCGTACACTAGTAGGCAGTTCCTTGCTGTGGGCTTGAAATGTGTGGTGGTGATCAAGCGACCTTCGTGCGCTGTTATGTTGAGGTCAAGAAAAACCAGATTGGACCTACTCATAGTACTGGTGAATTTCAGAAAAGGATCTTGTTGATTGAGCCAAACAAGGAAAACCTCTGCCTCTGCTTCGCTACCTTCCCAAATCAAAAACACATCATCTATGTATCTTTTCCATAGTTTGATATGGTCGGTGTGCGGATTGTTTTGGTAGAGAATCTTTTGTTTCTCCAGGTGATGTACATAGAGCCCTGCTACGCTCGGCGCAAAGGTACTTCCCATGCTGGTACCGTGCGTTTGTTTCTACAGAGAGTCGTTAAATTGGAAGAAATTCTCTGTCAGAGCTAGACGACAGTATTCAAGAACCACGTGTCTGGGTGTGTGGTATCCCCAATTGTTCTGAAAAAGTACTTCCTCCAGGATGTCCAAAGTGTCCTTGTTTGGTAAACTGGTGTAGAGGGTCTCCACATCCAAACTGATCAGTATATTGGTTATGGGGTTGAATTCAAGATTCTGAATCAAACAAAGAACTGCTTTAGTGTCCTGTAAATACGTTTCGGTGGCTTGGACCAAGGGTCGTAAGAATGCGTCCGCAAACTTGGACAAAGGTTCCAGAATTGAACCTATCCCTGATACTATTGGTCTACCAGGGGGCGCCACCATTGATTTATGTATTTTAGGAATAGTATAAAAATAAGGGATTATGGGTTTTTTGTTCTCCAAAAAATCTGCTTCTTTTTTCCTTATCCAATCATTTGTCAAAGATTCTTCAACCAAGCTTGCGATCTCTATCCGCAGGCGTTCTGTGGGGTCATTCCGTATTGCTAAATAATTTCTTTCATCTGCCAGCAGGCGTAGGCATTCTTTTTGATAATCAAGTGTATTTTGTAAAACTATTGCCCCACCTTTATCTGCTGGTTTTATTGTGAGATTATTTTCATTTGATAGTTGGTGGATAGCCTCTTGTTCAATTTTGCTGGTGTTGTGAAATACCTGTATTGATTTAGGGTCTATTTCTGTGACTTCTTTCAATACTGCTTTTTCAAAAGCTAGTAGTTCAATTGGAAGGTTGTTGGATGGAGGAGTAAAGTTAGATTTTTTATGGAGTCCAGTATCCGTAATGATGTTAGTATTTGGTTCCTTATCTTTGAAGAAAATTTCCAATTTTATCCTGCGAATAAACTCTTTTAATTCGCAGACCTGCCTGAATTTATCCAAAGTGGCTGTTGGAACAAAACCTAATCCTTTTTCCAACACAGTTTTTTGGATAGGTGTGAGAGTGAGTTTGGACAGGTTGACTACTAGGCTTGGTTGCTGCTCGTTGAAGGCATGTTCGGTGGACCCATGCTCCGTGTGTGGCTCCTTGCTGTTTCCAAGGGTTGAGCCCATTGTACCTGTTGGCCTCGTCTGTTTTTTCCTCTTAAAGGAGTCTTTCCTCTCCCTAAAAAAGACTGACTCTGTTCTTGGTTCTGTGATTCTTCCCAGTATGGGTAGGGTTGTGGTGGGTATGATTGATGAAACGGAGGTGGTCCATAGAAAAACTGTGGTAGAGGGGTGTATGGTGGGATGTTTTTGGTATGGAGACCAACCAAATCTTGGTCCGCCCCTGTTTCTTGGACGTCCTCCTCTTGTTCGTCTGTTCTTGTTCGTAAAGTTGTAATTTCTACCTGAATCAGAAAAATCTGAGCCTGTGTCAGAACCATCGCTATCCGTATTGTAGCCTAATTCACTTCTCAGCACAGCGCCTGCATGGAGAGTGTTCTTTATTTAACGTCTTCTTTTGAACCACATAGCGGCGCATAAGAGTGAAGACTATACCAACACTTGTGTGTAGTGTGATCACAATTGAATTGACAACAATGCAAATGATCTTTTGTTCCTTTAATATGTGTTTTATGTACCCTACAGATATTGCCTGACGTTTATTTACGTATGTATTACTTATAACGCATGCCTATTAGTTGCAGCGTTTCACTTTTGCTCCTTAATCAGGTCGACTAGGAGTGGTTTTCACACTGGGCTGGTCCCGGTGTAGTCCTGAAGAAGAGCTGGGGGAAGCTCGAAACTAGTTGACTATATGCTAGGTACACCTATCCATTATAGTTAGGGCCTTTAGCATATCACCCTGTTTTTAATCCTATTAGCTAGGAGCAAGAATAAAATGTATTTGGCCCACTAGCTGATTATTTTAATTCACTTTATCCCACTCCACTACACTTTCACTTGCACTACACATAATCTGTACCTTTTAGTGCTCCTACGTAATCCGCAAGTCGCAGCACGACTCAGCCCGTAGAGGACTGAGAGGACCCCAATGATGAAGCATGTCACCGTGGGGAAACCCTGGTGAGTGAGGGGACTCAAGAAAGAAAAAATCTTTTTCTTTCTCTCTTTTTGGTGGACTTCAGAATCCAATAGATTTCTGACACCTCTCTCTCTCTTAGGTTAGGTTCTTTTACCTGATAAATTCAGGTTGTTTATGATATACATAGCAGAGGCTCATGCCTCAGAGATGTCTACATAGTAGAGGCTCATGCCTCAGCGTCAGAGCTGTCTACGTAGTAGACGCTCATGCCTCAGCCGCAGTGCTGTCTACATAGGAGAGGCTCATGCCTCAGCCGCAGAGCTGTCTACTTAGTAGAGGCTCATGCCTCAGAGCTGTCTGCATAGCAGAGGCTCATGCCTCAGCCGCAGAGCTGTCTACATAGTAGAGCCTCATGCCTCAGAGATGTCTACATAGTAGAGGCTCACGCCTCAGCGTCAGAGCTGTCTACGTAGTAGAGGCTCATGCCTCAGCCTCAGAGCTGTCTACATAGTAGAGGCTCATGCCTCAGCTTCAGAGCTGTCTACATAGTAGAGGCTCATGCCTCAGCCGCACTGCTGTCTACATAGTAGAGCCTCATGCCTCAGCGTCAGAGCTGTCTACATAGTAGAGGCTCATGCCTCAGCCGCAGAGCTGTCTACATAATAGAGCCTCATGCCTCAGCCGCAGAGCTGTCTACATAGTAGAGCCTCATGCCTCAGAACTGTCTACATAGCAGAGGCTCATGCCTCAGCCGCAGAACTGTCTACATAGTAGAGCTTCATGCCTCAGAGCTGTCTACATACTAGAGGCTCATGCCTCAGCAGCAGAGCTGTCTACATAGTAGAGCCTCATGCCTCAGCCTCAGAGCTGCCTACATAGTAGAGGCTCATGCCTCAGTCGCAGAGCTGTCTACATAGTAGAGGCTCATGCCTCAGCCACAGAGCTGTCTACATAGTAGATCCTCATGCCTCAGCCACAGAGGTGTCTACATAGTAGAGGCTCATGCCTCAGATCTGTCTACATAGCAGAGGCTCATGCCTCAGCCGCAGAGCTGTCTACATAGTAGAGCCTCATGCCTCAGAGCTGTTTACATAGCAGAGGCTCATGTCTCAGGCGCAGTGCTGTCTACATAGCAGAGGTTCATACCTCAGCCGCAGAGCTGTCTACATAGGAGAGGCTCATGCCTCAGCCGCAGAGCTGTCTACCTAGTAGAGCCTCACGCCTCAGAGATGTCTACATAGTAGAGGCTCACGCCTCAGCTGCAGAGCTGTCTACGTAGTAGAGGCTCAAGCCTCAGCCTCAGAGCTGTCTACATAGTAGAGGCTCATGCCTCAGCTTCAGAGCTGTCTACATAGTAGAGGCTCATGCCTCAGCTGCACTGCTGTCTACATAGTAGAGCCTCATGCCTTAGCATCAGAGCTGTCTACATAGTAGAGCCTCATGCATCGGCCTCCGAGCTGTCTACATAGTAGAGGCTCATGCCTCAGCTGCAGAGCTGTCTACATAGTAGAGGCTCATGCCTCAGCCGCAGAGCTGTCTACATAGTAGAGCCTCATGCCTCAGCCGCAGAGCTGTCTACATAGTAGAGCCTCATGCCTTAGGCAGTAGAGCTACATCATCAGATACTATGAACCCATGTCTTGGGCAGTAGAGCTACATCATCCGATATTATGAACTTCTACCTCGGGCAGTAGAGCTGCATCATCAGATAGTACAAACTCATGCCTCGGGCAGTAGAGCTGCATCATCAGAACCTACGAACCCATGTTTTGGGCAGTAGAGCTACATCATCAGAGATAGTATGAACCCATGTCTTAGGCAGTAGAGCTACATCATCAGATACTATGAACCCATGTCTTGGGCAGTAGAGCTACATCATCCGATATTATGAACTTCTACCTCGGGCAGTAGAGCTGCATCATCAGATAGTACAAACTCATGCCTCGGGCAGTAGAGCTGCATCATCAGATACTACAAACTCATGCTTCAGGCAGTAGAGCTGCAGCATCAGATAGTACAAACTCATGCCTCAGGCAGTAGAGCTGCATCATCAGATACTACTACCCTATGCATTAGGTAGTACAGCGGTATAATCAGATATTATGTAACTCATACCTCAAGAAGCAGAGCTATCTCTTTGGATGCTATAATCGTATACCTCTTGCTTCAGGACCATCTTACCTAATAGTAAAGGGTTATGTTTCAAGCAACAGAGCGGTCTCTCCAGATACACTAGGCTCGTACATCAGCAGCAGAACTATCTGTTGGCATAGTAGAGGCTTGTGCCTCATCCGCAGAGCTGTCTATTTTGTAGAGCCTCATGCCTCAGCCGCAGAGGGGTAACAGCCATTACATCACAGCGGTTACCCCGCATGCTATTATAACGCAAGCGTTACCACGCATGCAGTGTAACAACACTTAGTCTTTACTACACATTTTCTCACAACGCATGTGCTTTTACCACGCATGTCTTCACAACAAATTTCGTTGTAAAGGTATGTATAGTAAAAGTGCATACGCTGTAAAAACATATTGGGGATCCACGTCGTTGAGAGGAAACTGAGGCTCTTCTGTTTCCTCACAATGACGTGCACCGTCCCTCAGGCCGCAGGAACAAGAGCCACAAGGAGAGACGGTAAGATGGATTGAGTCTGGGGTGGGGGTTACTATTGAAGGGCAAAAGGGGTGGGGGGGTCATACAGGGTAGTGTTTAAGGGTTTAGAGTAGGGAGAGGATTGGGGCTTGGGGGGGTGCAGGCGTAGTGATTTAGTGTTTAGGGTGGGGTCGGGGTGGTCATGCAGGGTAGTGTTTTTTTGGTAGGGATAAGATTGGGGGTTGGGGGAGGGTCGTGCAGGGGTAGTGATTTTGGGTTTAGGGTAGGAAAAGGATTGGGGCTCGGGGGATCCTGCAGGGATACTGATTTAGGGTTTAGGGTAGGGCAGAGTAGTGTAACTTACCTTAGACACTTTAACCAAGTGTATGCCTTTACCACTCATGCTTTCACGTTGTAATAGCATGTGTGGTCAAGGTATATGCGTGGTAACAAATGCATTGTAATGGTAGGTTGTTGTAGGGGTACTAGCATAGTAATTCCCACGTTGTAATGGCACGCGTGGTATCAGTATGCGCAGTACCATCATACATTTCTACAAAGCTGTCTACATAGCAGAGGTTCATTCCTCAGCTGCAGAGCTGTCTACATAGCAGAGGCTCATGTCTTAGCCTCAGAGCTGTCTACATAGCAGAGGCTCATGCCTGAGTTGCAGAGCTGTCTACATAGTAGAGTCTCATGCCTCAGCGTCAGAGCTGTCTACATAGCGGAGGCTCATGCCTCAGCCTCAGAGCTGTCTACATAGCAGAGGCTCATGTCTCAGCCACAGAGCTGTCTACATAGTAGAGACTCACGTCGCAGCCTCAGAGCTGTCTACATATCAGAGGCTCATGCCTCAGAGCTGTCTACATAGTAGAGGCTCATGCCTCAGAGCTGTCTACATATCAGAGGCTCATGCCTCAGTGCTGTCTACATAGTAGAGCCTCATGCCTCCGCCTCAGAGCTGTCTACATAGTAGAGGCTCATGCCTCAGCCGCAGACCGGTCTACATAGTAGAGGCTCAGGCCTCAGCCGCAGAGCTGTCTACATAGTAGAACCTCATGCCTCAGAGCTGTCTACATAGCAGAGGCTCATGCCTCAGCCATAGAGCTGTCTACATAGTAGAGTCTCATGCCTCAGAGCTGTCTACATAGCAGAGGCTCATGTCTCAGCCACAGTGCTGTCTACATAGCAGAGGTTCATACCTCAGCTGCAGAGCTGTCCACATAGCAGAGGCTCATGCCTCAGCCGCAGAGCTGTCTACAGAGTAGAGGTTCACGGCTTAGCCGCAGAGTTGCCTCATTACATAGCAGAGGTTCACGCCTCAGCCGCAGAGTTGCCTCATTACATAGTAGAGGCTCGTGCCTCAGTCACAGAGCTGTCTGCTTAGTAGAGGTTCATTCCTCAGCCGCAGAGCTGTCTACAAAGTAGAGCTTCATTCCTCAGCCGCAGAGCTGTGTCTTTTCATAGCAGAGGCACATGCCTCAGTAGCAGAGCTGTCACAATAGTAGAGGTTCTCGCCTTAGCTGCAGAGCTGCCTCTTTACATAGTCGATACAGAAAAAGATGGTCTCAACAGAAGTTAAGCAGATATGGCAGTATTACTGACCAATCTAAAGCTCCAAATAAGGTAGTAGACCCACCCCAATCTGAAATCCTGGGATAGCGCATTAATTAACAAATGAGTGCACTCACACAACCCAAAACACAAAAACCAAGTCCAGTCGAAAGTAAATTAAAACATTGTAAAGACTCTTAAGCATATATATAAAATATAATTTTCATCTACATTAGTTGCCCCAGAGAAAGTGCTTAACAAGTGCTCAAAGAAGTGCTTGTGTGAAGGTGTGGGCAGATTAAGTATTACAGTACAAATATTGACAACCAGATGGTATTCATGCCTGTCTGTTTTTAATTTTCAAATCAATTGACATACATAATACATAGGTACAGTGCACAAATCAAAGCTGTCCCTCTATGGATAACGATATCAGTACAGGCCACATAGATAAGAAATGTTGACGTTTCGACCCCAAATTGATGGAGGGCCAATGAAACCTTATTGCAGGGTCTTCATCAGGACAATAGAGACCAACATGAGTTTCACTGTGTCCCAATTACTTAGGTTTTGTATCCACGATGAAGGCCAACCTGATCCACATCTATTGCCAATTAATAGCGCCCATTCATATTGGTCTAGTGCAATCCAGTATATAATTGTGCTGAGCATTGAGGGGCTTCATAAATAAGAAACTTTCCAACCGTTCATTTGAGTGGAAGGAGAAGGATGAATTAGGGTGTACTACACCACCGGGAAGGAGTGAAGAGAGGGTTGTGAGCATGTGTTCCTCCTTTCCAGAAACATATATACACACCCGTCAGTAGGTTAATTACTTTTTTAAAGGTAGTACAATACAAGTACGTTGGAGTGAAAGTAGTTCTTTTTATTTTTATTTTTCACTTAATTGAGTCCATTTCATTCATTTATCATTTTTCCATTGTGAAAATTATAAAGGAGAGCGAGAATCAGTGTGCAGGTAGCGCAAGCCCCAATGGAAAAATGATAAATGAGTGAAATGGACTCAATTAAGTGAAAAATAAAAATAAAAAGAACTACTTTCACTCCTACGTACTTGTATTGTGCTACCTTCAAAAAAGTAATTAACCTACTGACGGGTGTGTATATATGTATCTGGAAAGGAACACATGCTCACAACTCTCTCTTCACTTGTTCCTTTTGAGGCTGAAAAGGTCCAGAGACTTGAGCAAAATTCCTCCAAAACTCTAGGGATTCATATCCAGACCCAGGATTTCTGGACCGTTCTCTCTTTTCATAAACCACCCGGGAAGGAGACTGATTCCTTATGAAGATATTGAACCAGAATATACACTCTACCCATTTAAATATTTAACTATTTTGGAACGCACTATCCTGGTGAAGTCCTATGACATGAAACGTGTTGGCTGGGCTGGTTGGAAAAAGTTCTGTTTTGAAAAACATAAATGAATAAAAGTTGGACTCTGAACGCATTCACAGCACTCCTGAAAATTAATTCTCATCAAACTATATTTGATATGTTTCTCGACATTTTATTGCTTGAATCATGGCTGGAAATAGAGTAAAAAATATATTTTGCAATACAGCTGATGCTGCTTTTCACTTTCTTTGTTTGTTGTTTAATAGTTGTGGCTTATAAGCAGTGGGGTCACGAGAAATAGAGCATAAGAGCATTCATGATATTTGGTACAATAAACTGGTGGAACGTTAGGGCCCACACTGCTGGTGCTCAATGTGTATTGCTGGCCCTTACCTTTAAGCAATGCCCATGTTTCCAGCTTGCGACAGCAGTGACACAGTTTTAAAAATGTTGCCTGTTACTGGCTGACTCTGAGGACAAGGAAATGATTAACTATCTTTGGCATAGGGCACCATTGAAATTCTAAAAGACTTTACTACATCAGCCAAAGGTCTGACGTACTTATTAAAAAGAGTCGGGCTAAGCGCAGAGCCCTGGAAAGCACCTTATGCTAGCACTCTATGGGAGGATGTAAAAGACAGTGAAATTATTTGGAAAGACTAAGGGCCCGATGTAGGTGGCTAAATACCGGTCGGTAACCCCGAAATTCGGTAAATTTCAGGGTTACCGACCCGTATTTAGCCATTCCTAATGTAGGTATTTACCGAATCTGTATTTACCAAATCTGTATTTACCGAATCGGTATTTACCGAATCGGTAAATGCAATGTAGAAAGCACATAAAAGAGTGCTTATGTGCTTTAATAATTCATTAATTACCACCAACTTCAAGTTGGTGGTAATTAATGAATTCCTTTAAAAATTCACTTTTGAATTGTTTTTTAAGTGCCATATGGCACACATCCATGCCCTTAGGGCATGTATGTGCGCACACAGGCACATTTCAGTGGTACAACAGGGTGTCCTTTGGACACCCTGGCACCCTTGAAATACCTCCCGGTATTACCGATTCGGTAAGACCGAATCGCTAATACAGAATGGCTTTACATTAATTTCTATGGGCCTCCAAGCCCATAGGAATGAATGGGTAGATATTCCTTATTACCGAATCGGTATTACCGATTCGGTAATAAGGAATATTAAGGAATCAGTATTTTTTACCGATTCATTAGCTACATAAGAAATACTGATTTCTTAATACCGAATCGGTATAATTCGGTATTAAGAATTCGGTATTTATGGATTATCTACATCTGGCCCTAAGCCTTTAAAAAGGAGGTAAGGCAGGTCAAGGCTTTACCCCTCACCCCCAAATCACTGTGGCAGCATAACAGGATTGCTTGGCAGTCAGTGTCAAAGGTAGCACTGGGGTCCTGGAGGATCAGTGCCTGGGGATTGTCCATATCCGCAGTGGTGCACAGTGCCTCGGTTGCTGTCAGGGGAGCAGTTTCCGTGCTGTGTGTTGGCCGAAACCCATTCTGTGAGGGATCTAATATTTGGCTTTGTTCTAGGAGGCTGGCCATAAGGTTGTTCACATGTTTCTACACAACCTTTGATACGAAAGGTAGCAGGGAGATGCGGGCATTAGTTTTCTGGCTGGGCGGCATCTATCAAGGGCTCTTTTAAGTTGCCTGTATGCCACGTGCAGGAACTTCAGCAGTGTGAGGTCACTGCGGTTCTGTTTATCTTCCATTTTCTTTCCTGTCTGCAGATAGCTTGGATGTTGCTTTCACTGAGAATGGTGATGATATGGGCTTGTCAGAGGGATGGGGTGGTCTTAAGTTATCAGTGAAGCCCTTGCACTGTATAAGAGACCAGTAAATGAGGTGGAAAGAGGTGGACTGATTTGTAGTGAATGGAGAGTGGCTTGTAAGGAACTCCATGAAGCTGGGTGTTGCTTGCTTGTCTAGGGTGCTGGTCCAGGAGGATTTATGGATGACAGCCAGGTAGCCACCTTTTTAAGTGCCAAGTGCTCACAGTAGATGTTGTAGTCCATGAGACCAAGGACATAATGTATAAGAATGTGGGAGTGAGCCATGTTTCTGTAATTAGGAGTGCATCATGCTAGTCATATGTGTTGCGGGCTGCAATATCTGGACTGTGGAGTACTGCAGAATGTGCATTAATGAGCTTGGGGTAAAGGCATGTGTTCTGTTGTTTAAGGGTGTGTTGTAGTTAGTGATATATACATGAGGTTGGGTCTATGTGTGGTCAAGATGAGTTGTGTGTATTTCTGTAGTCTGCGTCTATGTGTGGTTGGGAGGTTGGGAGGTGCTGGACTAGTCACATGATCAGCTGACATTGGGGACGTGGCAAGACGTTTCATGTTGGAACCACTGAGATATCTTCCTGTAGAAATGGAGGATGTGGAATACAGCTATGTCACTTCCTATATGGAAGGATGCAGGGGAACTATCCTTCTACCGCTCAAAGTCCCATCCTCGGTCAGCACAGGTATCTTTTTTTCAGCATATACACTCATGCCCTAGCCATTTAGCTGTCTCTCCAGGTCAGACAAACATGCCTCAGTTGCAGAGCTGTCTCTCTGGAACTCACAAACACACACCTTGGGCATCAGATCTTTACCTACACTGGCTGGGTCTAAACTGGGGTGGCATGGTGAGCAAAAGAACGATGGGTTGTGATGCTACCCCGAGCGATTGCCAGTGGTTAGACTTATTGCAAGAATCCTCCCTTCATCGTCTGTGTGTGTTCTAGTGGAGTCATGCCTTGAGCGCCAGTTCTTTTTCGCTGTTGCTGATAGACTCCTTGCTTGGACAGCAGAACTGTCTCTCAGAGTTTGATAGATTCAAGCCTTGGGCAGCAGTGCTTATCTCCAAACTTTTCGGAGACTCGTGTCTGAGAAGGCAGAGATATCTCTCTGGATGTTTTAGTTTCATGCTTCCGACAGCAGGACTTCCTCTCCAGATGTGATTGACTCATGCCTTGGGCAGCAGAGCCATCTCCCTCGGGTTCAGACAGACATGTCACTGTTGCAGAGTGATCTCTCTTCATCTGATCTGGGGCAGCAGATCTGTCTCTACAGATCTTATAGATTCATTGCTTAGGCAGCAGAGCTATCTACCTGGATCTGATAGACGCATGCCTTGGTCTGCTGAGCACTCACTAAGAATGTTATAAACTAATGCTGTGAGTAGCAGGGCTATCTCTCCACATCTTATCTGTTTGGACAGCAGCTCTATCGTTCTCTTTCCATCGGACATCAGATGTAGCCCTCTGCCCTCCCTTGGACAGCAGGTCTGTCTCCACTCTCCCTCAAAACATCAATTCTACCTCTCCGCCGTCCTCTGCACAGCAGATCCATCTTTCCGGTCACCCTAGGAGCAGCAGGCCTATCTCTCCTCTCCCCCTTGAATAGCAGATCTATCTCTCTATTTCCCCAAGACATTCAATCAATCTCTACACTCTATTTTGGATAGCAGGCCTATCTCTATGCTCTCCCTTGGAACAGCAGATCCATCTCTCTGCTTACCCTTGGAACAGCAGGTCTATCTCTCCGCTCTCCCTTGGAACAGAAGGTCTATCTCTCCACTCTCCCTTGAACAGCAGGTCTATCTCTCTGCTCTCCCTTGAACAGCAGATCTATCTCTCCACTCTCCCTTGGAACAGCAGGTCTATCTCTCTGCTCTCCCGTGAACAGAAGGTCTATCTCTCCACTCTCCCTTGAACAGCAGATCTATCTCTCCACTCTCCCTTGGAACAGCAGGTATATGTCTCCGCTCTCCTTGAACAGCAGGTCTATCTCTCTGCTCTCCCTTGGAATAGCAGGTCTATCTCTCCGCTCTCCCTTGGAACAGGGGGTCTATCCCTCTGCTCTCTCTTTGAACAGCATGTCTATCTCCATGCTCGTCTTTGGAACAGCAGGCCTATCTCTATGCTCGCCCTTGGAACAGCAGGTCTATCTCTCCGCTCTGTCTTGAACAGCAGGTCTATCTCTCTGCTCTCACTTGAACAGCAGGTCTATCTCTCTGCTCTCCTTTGGAACAGCAGGTCTATCTCTCTGCTCTCCCTTTGAACAGCAGGTCTATCTCTCCGCTCTCCCTTGGAACAACAGGTCTATCTCTCCGCTCTCCCTTGAAACAGCAGATCTATCTCTCTGCTCTCCTTTGGAACAGCAGATCTATCTCTCTGCTCTCCCTTTGAACAGCAGGTCTATCTCTCTGCTTTCCCTTGGAACAGCAGGTATATCTGTCTGTTTTCCCTTGGAACAGCATGTCTATCTCACTGCTCTCACTTGGACAGCAGGTCTATCTCTCTGCTTTCCCTTGGAACATCAGGTCAATCTCTCCGCTCTCCCTTGAAACAGCAGATCTATCTCTTTGCTCTCCTTTGGAACAGCAGATCAATCTTACTGCTTTCCCTTGGAACAGCAGGTCTATCTCTCTGCTTTCCCTTGGAACAGCAGGTCTATCTCACTGCTCTCACTTGGACAGCAGGTCTATCTCACTGCTCTCCCTTTGAACAGCAGGTCTATCTCTCTGCTCTCCCTTGGAACAGCAGGTCTATCTCTCCACACTCCCTTGAACAGCAGGCCTATCTCTATGCTCTCCCTTGGAACAGCAGATCCATCTCACTGCTTGCCCTTGGAACAGCAGGTCTATCTCTCCGCTCTCCTTGAACAGCAGGTCTATATCTCCTCTCTCACTTGGACAGCAGGTCTATCTCTCCGCTCTCCCTTGGACGCAGGTCTATCTCTCTGCTTTCCCTTCGAACAGCAGGTCTATCTCTCCACTCTCCCTTTGAACAGCAGGTCTATCTCTCCTCTCTCACTTGGACAGCAGGTCTATCTCTTCGCTCTCCCTTGGACAGCAGGTCTATCTCTCTGCTCTCCCTTTGAACAGCAGGTCTATCTCTCTGCTCTCACTTGGACAGCAGGTCTATCTCTCTGCTCTCACTTGGACAGCAGGTCTATCTCTCTGCTCTCCTTGAACAGCAGGTCTATCTCTCTGCTCTCCTTTGGAACAGCAGATCTATCTCTCCGCTCTCCCTTGGACAGCAGGTCTACCTCCGGGCTCGCCCTGGGAGCAGCAGGTCTATCTCTCCCCAGGCCCCAGGTCCTGGGGGCAGACGGATCCCGCCCCTGGTTTTGCAGGAGCCCAGCACTGTGTATTTCTGGAGTGTGAGTCACGCCTGGGGCCTGCTCCCTCCACAGCAATGCGGTGCCAGTGTCTTTAATGTGCCATCTTCCATCACACAGCGCCTAATAGCCCCAGAGGTGGGCACGGCGAGATCCATCTCTATAAACCCAGTACCTTGCAGGCGTTGAGAGGACGGCAAACGTTTATAGGCGCTCGCACAGCGCACTGATGTGCAGTCCCAGGGGCTTGGCGCTACCTGCACACTCCTTCCTGCTCAAGCAGCTGAGTGGAGCGTGGGTGGGAAATGTAGGTTGGAGGAGTTTTCAAAAAAAGAATGAGAGGGTAAATGAAGGAATGGAGGACTTTGTGCGGACTGGCCTAGGCGGAAGTCACGCAAAAGTAATATTTACGTGTGGACATTTTCCTTGAAAGGTTTATGGGGCTGTTCAAGTCTTGTCTGCAACTTTGCCATGGGCAGAATTTTCAGAGCGTGACAAACATTGGGAAGATACAAGCAAATGGCCCTTGCTCGTGATGTGATAATCTTTCATGCTGCGCGCACTGTTTCCAGCAGCTGAAAGCTGGTGCTCAGGGCAAGCGCTAGATCACAGGGTGCGCTCTGCTCGTAGTTGGCGCTAGAGCTAAAACGGGCCCAGATACCATGGGCATGATTCACAGAGGTAAGTTTGCATGTAGTGATGTACTCCTGTGGATCGCCCCCCACAGCTAGGTGTAAATCTCCACTTTTCTGCTGTTCACAATTTCTGAGTGGAGATTTACTCCTAGGTGCAGACTTCATAGTCCGCCCCCACCCCCCACTCAGTAGCGGTCCGTGGAGGGAGTTCGTGGGGCAGAAAGCGGGGCGGGGGAGGGGCAGGGTGGGGAAATGTAAACACCGGAATATGGATGAACGGTGGTAAGTACACATTTAAATAAGTAAAACAAATTCCTTTGCCCGCGCTGCATCACAAAACGCGACGAAATTCGTTTTATTTATTTAAATGTGTACTTACCTCCGTTCATCCATATTCCGGTGTTTACATTTCCCCGCCCCGCCTCTCTGCCCTACCGAACTCCCTCCACGGACCGCTACTGCCCCCACTTCTCGCCCCGAGAGAGTGGAACAGACTCCTACAATGGAATTTACAAGTGGGAAGTTACTACTGGTAACTTTCCACTTGTTAATCGATATCTCTGCTACTAGGATGAAGGTCTCCCTGTAGGGAAATAAATATAGGGGCTTATTTTGTTTAGATAGATACGTTTAATTGAAAGTCCTAGGACTTAATGACAATATATACATGCTGCCTCCTAAAATTAACAAAATGTAAATTAATTGAAATATATTCATTCATTATTCAAATATAAGTTTCAACTATGCTTTAGAAATTAAAATCCCCACACTCACTGACATTTCATTTTTATTTAATTGTAACACTCTTGTAACTAATGTTCTTAATTAATTATAATTATTTTTAAACT
The DNA here is from genome assembly GCF_964204655.1 of Triturus cristatus. Classification (NCBI taxonomy): domain Eukaryota; kingdom Metazoa; phylum Chordata; class Amphibia; order Caudata; family Salamandridae; genus Triturus; species Triturus cristatus. Next base: position 1,193,491,947 of record NC_140593.1, read on the forward strand.
ATGCCACTGGGTAGCCATAGTTAGCACTACGTTTCCATAGGAAATTGATTTTTTAGTTTGCTTATAATTTTGGTGCCCTTTGATCTTCACAAAACATCTCTCCTCCACCTCAGCTAATTCCTGGAGTGCTTTGGGGTGATTCATCAAGTGGGGACTAAGAAACAGGGGATTCTGAAGATGTGTTTTCCTCATGCTATTTAAAATAGGAACTATAGACCTAGCAGAACCAAAACGGCTGAACAGAATTACACCAAATTTGGCAGAAAGCTAAACCTTTACCCAGAAAGGATGATGTTCATGGTTTGGTGTAAATCCGTTAAGTAGTTTTTGAGAAATTAAGGTTTAAAATGTATGTGTACATCGAGATGTGTAGGATCTGCAGATCCAACAGAACAAAAGATAAAATCTGATTGGCTGCTACAGCATTAACAAAGATGTTTCAGCAGCCATTTTCCTTCCCCTGTCCTACAAAAAGATTTTTTTAAAACATATGGGGGAAGGGTGTGGATACTCTGATACCCTTGGCGTGGTGAGGGTTCAATAGGCAACTCCCCTCCTGGGGCCAAAAAATGTATTTAGAAAAAAACTTTACGGGGGGCGTGGCTTGGACGCCGCAGCAACATGGCGGCTTCTACGTGAGCTCCGTGTGGACGCGGAGCTTCTTTGTTCTTATTTTACCTTCGGACGATACTTCTTCAAGCTTGGAAGGCATCTCCGATTTCGTAATGTATCGGTGAGTCGGCATGCCGCAAATGGCGCTTCCAGCATTGTTCTTCGACCTAGGAGCCGCCGCGGTGATTATTTCCTCATAAAAACGCGAGCGCCCGCCATTTTGAATTGCGGTGCTCGCGCTCCGATTTGTTTTTCTTTTTTTCTTCAAAATTCAATGTCCGGCTGTCCATCTGCTTCAATATGCCCTTCCTGTGTCTCTGTGATGAGGACAGCGCAGTGAGTCATTTCTACCGCCTTTCTTCTCCCGTTTCACCAGCTTAAATGATTTTTCACCGTAGCGGCTGTTGTTTCCCTCAGAGATGCGAGCGGCCGCCATTTTGTATTGCTTTTTTGCGGTGCTTGTTTCTTTTTTCAACTTTCTAACTGTGTTTTTACCTGAATAGCTATGGAGTTGAGACTTTTTATGTCTCCAACGATCTTACATGTGGTCTGAAGCTCCTCAAGGGCATTAATAGGCTATATTTTCTGCTGCCTTTTTATACCTACTGCTGCTGCATTGGTTTTTCATGGACTTTACCTCTCAGTCAATATGTGAGTTTTTCCTTCTTATGTTTTTTATGGCGTGAATTTCCTTCACCATTCACGGTCTCCTCAATTATTTACTGATTTTGTGAGATATTTTCTATCCGACATCGTTGTGTCAAGTCCAGTCACGGTGGGGTCTTGTTGAACTGTGTCCTAGTGTCCAAATGGATTAGTTGCTCCGGGATAGACTATATCATATCAGATTTCCAAGCTGTGTTCCTGCTTCTGTGAATTTACTACTATCCCGCGTTAAAGTGACGCTAAGTTTTTTGTTGCTTCTGGATTACTGTATCCCTGTCTCTCTACTGCTCAAGGATGTCTAACGATCCTCATGCGCCCAGAGCCTCGAGCTCAGGTACAAAACCGAAAAGGCACAAAAACGACCCACCTTCACCGATTTTATCCTCACAAAATCTTGTCCTGGATTCCATCCTAGATGAGGTACGTGGCCTCCAGCCATTCATGTCCACTACCAATGACAAGCTTAAACAAATTGAGGAAAGATGGATTGTTATGGAAAGTAAGGTACTAGACCTCGAACAACGGGTCAGCGATTTACAGGATATCTCTACAAAGATCCCTTTACTTGAACAAGAAGTTCTTAGACTAAAGCTCCACACAGAGGATCTTGAAAATCGCAATCGCAGAAATAACCTTCGTCTTTTTGGCCTGCCGGAAAATGTTGAAGGGGCTGACCTAGTATCATTCCTAAAGAAATTCCTTCCAGAGCTTCTAGACCTTCAATCTTCATCAAATCCTCTTAACATACAAAGGGCACACCGATTGGGTCGGCTTATACCATCTGCTAACAGACCGCGTGGAATTATAATGCTTTTCTTGGAGTTCACCGATCTTATGCAAGTCTTGAAAGCTGTTAGAATCAAACGCCATCTTACCTGGTCTGGCCATAATATTTTTATATCTCAAGATATTTCTAATGCTACCAATGCCAGACGTAAAGAATTTCTTGCTCTTCGACCTCAGATGCGACAGCTTAACCTTCAATATGGAATTCTTCATCCCTGCCTGTGCAAAATCACACATGAGGGTCGCATACGCTCCTTCGAGGATCCGGAAAAACTCAAACTTTTTCTTCATAATTTTTCTGCACATGGCATGGACACTAGCTCTTGATTTCCTCCCTATTGATGGATTGTTTCTCTTAATTGATATATTGATCTGCCTGTTTTCCTTCCTTGTTTTTCTGTTTTCTTTATACTTGTGAGGTTCTCGTACATTTCATTGTTTTCTTCACCTGTTCTTATGGTGGTCCGTGTCCTTCGGTGTCACTATGCTCCCCGTTCTTAGATCTTCTCTCTTTTTTCAGATCTGGATGTTCTTCCTTGATCTGTCTACTTTTTTCTATCTATTTCTCTTGATGCACTCTTTTTCCTCTTTAATTTATTTCTATTCCCCCTTTCCTCTCTCTTCCTTATTTTTTATCCTGTTTCCCTGTTTTGGTGTTTTTCCTAGGATTTTGTCCTTTGCTTTAGCTATTGAAAATTGTCTTTCTTTCTCTTTTTTTGTCACTCCTGCAGTTCTGTGGTCCTATGTCCGTACGTTCCCCTCCATCCAGAAGTATGGTTAATGTCGTTTCATGGAATGTTCGTGGTCTGGGTCACCCGGTCAAACGTCAGAAGGTATTGTCTCATCTTGCTAAACTTAACACACAGATTGCTTTTTTACAGGAAACCCATTGCAATGACACAGAATCTCTTAAACTTAAACGTCAATGGGTTAACCAGATTGTTTTCTCTCCTGCTACGGATCGACATGGTGGTGTTGCTATTTTGTTTCATAAATCTATTAGTGCTCAAATTTTGTCGACTGAATGTGATCAAAATGGTCGTTGGGTATTGACTGAGGTTATCATAGATAAGAAGCAAATAGCTTTTTTCAATATCTACGGTCCTGTTAAACCAGACTCGGAATTTTGGCATTCTGTAAAATTGAAACTTCTGTCCATTTCCAATTCCAATATTGTGGTTGGTGGTGACTTCAATAATTGGTTAGACCCGTTCACTGATAGACAATCCAAATGCAAGTTCAAACCTGACAAATCCCACAAATCATTTCAAACTTCCATCTCCTCCCGCCCTCTATTTGATTCGTGGAAAACGTGTAACCCTGATACCTCAGAGTCTACGTTCTTTTCACCTGTACACCATACTAGATCTCAAATCGATTATATACTTGTCTCTAAATCATTGTTACCTTGTCTCCTGTCTTCTGACATTGGGTCTATTTTTATATCTGACCATGCTCCTGTCTCCACCCGTATTGATTTATCCCTCACCACTTGTAAACAGGGCAGATGGCGCTTCAATAATTTCCTGTTATCAGATCGTACTTTTATTCTAGAAGCGACTTCCTTTATCAAGGAATTACTTTCCTTTAATAATTCCTTAGACACTTCCTTGCATAACAATTGGGATGCTTTTAAAGCATCTTTTAGAGCCTTCACTATTGCTTATTCCTCAAAGAAGAAAAAGTTACTGCACACCAAATATAAAGACGCCTTAACCCATATAAAATTACTTGAACATAGTTATTTTTCTTCCAAATCTTCTTCATCATTGCAAGAATTAATAAAAGCTAAATCCACTTTAAATAAGATTATTACCAAGGATGCCTGTAATATTCTCCTTAAGATTAAGTCGAAATATCATGGTGGCCAAAACAAAGCCGGGAAATTGCTTGTTAATTATCTAAAAATTAAATCAAAACGTAAAGTTATTGGTCCCATTCATTCAGAGTCGGATGATACACTCCTCTCATCTGATTCTGATATTATTGCCTCATTTCAATCGTTTTACAAGCTCTTATATACCGAAACTACCAATCCCTCTAAGAAAGATTTTGTTTCTTTTTTCCGTGATATCCCTAAGCCCAAAACCTCCCAAGATGATTTCCAATCCCTGGAAGAAGATATCTCCCTACAAGAATGATGCTCTTAAATCTTTGAAGAAAGCAAAGGCTCCTGGCCCTGATGGCTTTTCAATTGAATTAATTTCTGCTTTTTCCTCAATTTTTGCTCCCAAATTACTTGAACTTTTTAATTCTTTTATCTCCAATTCCCTGGCATGTGGCTCTTTTTTGGAAGCTCTTATCGTTGTACTCCCCAAACCTGGTAAAGATCCATCCTATTGCAAAAATGTTCGTCCTATTTCACTAATTAATTATGATTGTAAAATGTTTGCAAAAATATTGGCGTCTCGTTTAGAGAAAATTATCCCTATACTCATTAACCCAGACCAAGTTGGCTTTGTTAAAGGTCGTTTGGCCTCTGATAATGCCAGGATGTTTTCCAATATTCTTGCCCTTAGTAAAAAATATCATTCCCCGCTAGCTGCTCTGTCCTTAGACGCAGAAAAAGCCTTCGACCGTGTTAATTGGGAATTCTTGATTCATACATTACAATGGTTTGGTTTCGGCCCGAAGTTTATTTCTTATGTTAAATTGTTATATACTAATCCTAAAGCTTGTATTTTTGTTAATGGTCTCTTTTCCCCCTATTTTTCCCTTCAAAGAGGTACACGTCAGGGCTGCCCTCTGTCTCCATTACTGTTCCTGTTATGTTTAGAGCCATTTTTGGAACGTATTAGGACTAACCCTCTCATTACCGGTTTCAGTTTTAAGTCTACACAAATTAAGTTGTCTGCATATGCTGATGATGTTCTTGTTTATATGTCCAATCCTGAATCCTCCTTACCCCCCTTTTTACAGGAAATATCATCCTTCGCTAAAGTTTCAGGTTACAAATTAAACTTCTCTAAGACTGAAGTTTTACCCTTAAATCCTTCATGTTACAGATATATGTTTGATATATCTAATTTTACATGGTGTTTTCAAAAAATTAAATATCTCGGCATCTGGTTCTCCCCCAACATTCGTGATACACTTTTTCATAATTTTTCCTCCTTAAAACTTAAAATTACTAATTTGTTAAAGCTTTGGTCCCCTCTGTTTCTCTCTTGGTGGGGCAGACTTGATACAATTAAAATGATGATTGTCCCCCAGATTCTATTTATATTGTCAATGCTACCATTTAAAATTCCTAGATATTATTTCTCTCAGATTAATTCGCTATGCTCCAAGTTTCTATGGAATAACAAACATGCACGTATTGCCTTATCTAAACTGATTCGACCTAAAAGTGAGGGAGGGGTAAGATTCCCTGATTTTACTTTATACCATAATGCATTTTTGATTCGTCAATTTTTTGCTTTGTCTAAGGATTATCAGGATTTACCTAAGCCTCCATGGGTTAATGTTGAAAGCTCACTGTTAAATGATTTTTCAATACGAGATGTTGTTCACATGTCTAACTGTACTTTTGTTTCCAAGTATCCTATTTTGAAACATTCTCAAGTTTTGCTGCACACACTTTTTTTTAAGACACTTAACAACTATCAATCCTTTCTAGCGTCATCACTCTGGTTTAACAAATACATCACATTTCGCCACAAATCATTTTACTACAAACAATGGAAAGAAAAGGGTCTTTTTTATGTACATCAAATGTTTGCCAATAATGTAATTCTTTCCTTCCATCAGTTGCAAGAATCTTTTCAATTGCCTGATTCCTGTATTCAGCAATATGATACTCTAGCTCCAATTCTACAGGGGTGTATTCAGACATTCCTCTCTCTACCAACTCCTTCTTACTTTCTTCCTGACTCTTCTTTATATCAAATTTCTAATGACACTATTCCTACTGCCTCTTTCATCTATAAATCTTTATCTTCCCCTACTGTCAATCGGAATAAGTCTAAGGTTGAATTGGAATGGGAACAGGACCTCTCTTTGACTCTATCTATATCACAATGGGACAAGTTCTGGCTGAAACTATTTAAGACATCTAAGGCTGCTAATCTCACACAATCCCTATTTTTTATTTATAATAGAGTTGTTATTACTCCTCTCTTGTTACATAAATTCAATCATTCTGTCACAGCATCTTGTTGGTCTTGCCTTAATGCTGAAGGTTCTTTATTGCATCTATTATTTTATTGTCCTAAGGTTTATGCTTTCTGGGATGCTATTTGGTCAAAATGTGCTGTGATTTTTTCTCATAAATTACAACTTAATCTTCAAAATGTATTTTTAGGCACTTTGTCGCCAGCTTTTGATACAGTGACTCCTATTTCACCATTACTGGATTTATTTCTTGCTGTGGCCTTTAAAGTTATATTAACTTGTTGGAAAGACAACTCTAAACTATCCTTTTTACATTGGTGGAACTTTATATGTGATGAACATAGAATCGCCTCTATTCCTCAACCTTCCATTCATCTTCAAATCAAATCTGATTTACTATGGCTTCCCTTTACATCTTTCCTGTCACCAACAACATAATCTTTTTCCTCTCTTCTTCTTTTCCTCTCTTGCTCTCCTTTTCTCTTCTCTCTGTTCTTTTGTTTTCCTTTTGTTTTCCCCTTTTTTGATATAAAAAAATTAACCTCCTATTTACAGATTTTTCTCATTCTCATTATATCCTCAGGATCTTTGTGTCCTATTATAATATAATAATTCTTGTTATTGCCTCTTGGTTTTAGCAACATTACTATCTCTGTTCATAAAGTATATAACCTTTTTCTATGTATCATTCGCTTAATGTACTATCACTATTTTATATTTGCCTGTATGCTTATACTTATGTTCTTTATTGGCTTAATCCATACTTGTAATCCTGTGCTTTCTTATCTTCAATAAAAATGATTTAACTAAAAAAAAAAAGAAAAAAACTTTACCTCAGATTCGCGAAACAATTAAAAATAAAAAATAAAACTCGGGCTGGGCCAGAGCCCAGGGTGGTCGGCGTAATATTAAGGGGAGAAGGATTTGCGGCCCCCGCCACCAAGCCTTTTGAAGGCCCCTGCACTTCATCCCCGGGGGCTGAAATCCTTTTTAGAGGGGGTGGGGGCGTGTTGACCTCTGCCCTGAACCTTTTGAGGACCTCATCCCCTGGGTAATAACTTTTTTTATGGGAAGGGGGCGCACCCCTCCTGACCCTTTTGAAGCCTTATGTATCCCATCCCCCGGGGCTGAGGTCTATTTTATGCTGAGGGGTGCATGTGGCCTAGCTATATAGTATCCCCGGGCACCCCATCTACCGGGGCCCGATGGATACAGTGTTTCGGGGACCCCATTCTGTGGGACACTGTAGATTGCTCTTGCCCGGCAGGAGCAGAAACAAAAAATGCTCCCAGCTGGGTGGGAGTAAACTAGTCAAGCCGGTTCCCAACGGCACCCTGGATGGGTGCTGGAAGGGGATCCCGCTGGGCCATGGGCCGCGAGGCCCTAGGTCTGTAAAGGTTGCGGGTACCCTGGGGTCAGAACGCGGCAGCCACTTAAAAAAAGCAAAAAAAGCCGGCTCCCGCTGCAACATGGATGGATGCTGGCATGGGAACCAGCAGGGATGCGGGGGCCATGCCCCCCGTGGGCCAAAACATTAGCGGAAGTTGTTCGGCGCCCTGGGTGGAACCAGGGCACCCAATCGGAATAGAGGGCAGATAAAGTTCAGAGCACGGGCGAATATGAAAGGAGAGGATTAGCCGCTCATTTCATATTTGTTACTCCCACCAAGGAGTACCCCAGCATGCCTTACAAGAGCTACTTGTGTAAAATGTTGGATCCTGGTGATGACCCTGGAAGGGTTGGGGCCCTATCAAGCATTTCCTTAAATGTTGGGGTGGGCTGCAGGAGAACAGCTGCCCTCCTATGAACATAAACAAAAATGGTAGTAAGTCTCCTGTGTCATTAAATACATGACCCCGGGAGAGTTTACCATAATTTTCTGCAACACTCCGTGCTGGGTCTATATGCTCTTCAGCTAAAGTCTGGAGACCCCTTGGGGTTGAATCTATGGCTGAATTTTGTGGCTGATGAGTGTGAAAAAAAGATTTAACATATGCTTATGGATGTTTAGAATAAAAATGCTTTATTCAAAATATTTTTGTGACAGCATTTAATATTAATCACACTGGATTACAGTAATTGAAAATTCATTGTGACAATTCATTGACAAAGCGGATAGGTCTGCTTTATATATGTGGAGGTGCTATGCCCCTGATAGACCTAATAGGCCTTCCTTTTCTGTTTTGGACTTCTCACTCTGCCAAAGTTAGTAGGTCTGCCTTTCCAAAAATTATAGCCTTCACATTGTTACTTTATGTTAAAAAAACGTTATAGTTAGGTATAGTAATAACATCTTACTTTAAACTATAAAAAATAAACCTAGAAATTCCTTGGAAAAAGCAAAGGTTAAATGGAAGCCATAGTTAGGTGAACATTTTCACCTAACTATAACGTCCATTTAACTTTTGGTTTCTTCCGTGAATTTCTATGGTTTTTTTAACTGTAAATTAAGATATTATTGCCATACATAACTATAACAGCACTTTACCTATAGATATTTTACTGTGACATATATGATGTTTAGACAAAGTAATGCGATTGTTCACCGGCATATAAATGTTTACGTAAGCCGTACTGGGATGGTAATTGATTGCACTCAAATATATTACAAAATGGTCATTCTCGTACCTTCGGTTGTGGCATCTGCGGTCTATATGCTAGCGGAAGAATGTTGAAGTCATTAGGTCACTATCATTTTTAATGATACTGAAAAGCTTCGTTGATCATTTTTGTACTTTGGATTATTATATGATTGAGATGAAAGATTCTTTCATCCGGAGACTTTATAATAAGTTACGCTTGTAACGAGTGACAATATCTGACACTCAAAGATGGCGGTTCGTTATGTTGACTTTTACTGACTTGTGCGCATGCGCGGACGAGGCGGTAAAATGTAAAAGTCGGGCGTGAAAATGGCTCGGTTTGATACAGCGCACCTTTGTGACTAGGATCACGTACTAGTGTATCCGTGCAGGTAAGGAGACATTGGGAGGTATGGTCTTTGACCTTGGTGCACGCGAACCGCTTTAGAGTCTATTTACAGAACATGACCCTGCTACGTTTTAAATAGCGATAAATGGCAAAGAGGGTATTTGTTGTTATCATTGTATAATGGAATGCAATGACTTGCTTTGCGAATGTTCTTTATAGTACTCGTTATTGCATGCTTTTGTTGTTATAATTATACTGAGTGCACGCATATAAATTAGACAGTATTTTTCTGACTACATACATTTTTTATAACTTGGAACACTTGTTAATCGACTAAATAACAAGCCTGATTTTATGCGCGCAATTCTATTTTTTAAATATGTTCAAAGATACATGCTGGTAGAGGAATTGTCTAGATGGGAGTTTGTTTAACTCGGTGCCGGTTAAGTGTTAGAACTTTTCATGGAGCACCTTGATACACGGACTATGTCTATAAGACTGCTCGGATGGGGTAATTTAGTGATGACAAATATTGTGGGAGTGTCAGATTTCAACACTCAACATCTACCAATAAAAATCGAGGGGCAAGCACAATCGGAGGCACTTGTTGATTAATTACGTAGCAAGTTTGCCTGGATGTGGGGTGTGCGCGCTTCTTAGTGTGTTTACAACACATTGAGGTAATGGACGATGTTTACAAAACTGCTTTGATGCGGGTCATGCATTTGGATGCTTGATGATCCTTTTATTGTTTTGATGAGGGCGTTATGCATAAAATAATTTCTGGTTATGTCTTTTAATTTTAAGGAATGGGTCTATATTGACCATATACTGTCTGAGGAGTCGTCCGTTTAGCGCTTGCCTGCCTTGAAACATTTAGGCTGAGGACGACTCGAGATTGACGAATTTAAGGTATGTTTCCTTATTACAGCAATATTCGGAAGCTAAGCACGCCTAATTGTAGTGTGCTGATTGCTAATAGTGCAATGGATGTATTACATCACGCACATCTTTCTATTTTTTCTCTATCAGACTTTATTTGTTCCTTAGAGTAGGACATGATGTCTTGTTATATTTATCAACAGGTCGCTTTTTCTGCACTTTATAAGGACCGTGACATACCTACTTTGAACGGCATCCTAATAGGGAGCCCAAGAAAATTACGTCTACAAACATAGGATTATATTTACATAGCGATACAGGTATGACTGATGTCAAATGTAACTGTGGAGAACTTAGGGATAATGACATTTATGGAGTTGGCTCTAAGGTGATATGATTTTATTATCTCCTAGAAGAGGGATCTGATTGTATTTCCTGTCGTCAAGAAGAAAGGTCACTCAGTGGGACAGATACATGGATTGAGGAGGTAATTAATTAATACCCTCTCTCTCTGAATTTGATTGAATATCTAATAAAGATAATCCAACTCTGGATGATGATATAGTGCCTAGGATAGATGCTGGTTTTATAGTTGTTCCTTGAGTTACCCTTTTAATTGTCTGTTACCCATGAGGGGGCGAAGTGCACAAGCAAATATGTATTGATTATTCAATGCTCAACAGAGTATATGCAATGATGAGAAAAGTTTGTGATGATGTAATAACATGAACAAAAGCTGTTGAGAATCTTCTCTCTTTGAAAAAGAATAGTAATGAAGCACTGTACATGATATGGTGATTAGTAGAAGACGGTACTTTTATTATAGAGTTTCCCATACTGTCTGGCTTATGTGAACTAGCTTTGTCAAAGGTCTAAATAATGCTGTCTTACAATGTTTGTGTTTATGTGATGCTGTATTGACACTAAGATCATGGTCTCTCTATCAATGAATTGATCTTGTGTTGCAATAATGTAAATATGTAAATATGAGAATGTATTTTTATAAATATATGGTTTTAAAAGAATGTTTTGTACATTATTTGTTTTTGTAGCCCTGAAGAAGTCCTTCAACAGGACGAAATGCGTTGGCTACTGAGAAGAGTAATATGAAAATAAAGATTGAAGGAATATACATCTGTGTGAATTATCATTGAATGAACGGACTGCTTGTCGTGTGTGCGGACCAAAATATTTTTGTAATATTTTACTGTGACAGTCGACCACTGTGTAGTTATGGTTAGGTCAAAATTTCCACAGGAAGAAAAGTTTTTGTATTGCTAATAACATTGGTGCCATTTTAAAAATCTTCACGAAAGCTTCAAAAATAAAAAGGTTCTTCTACCTCAGCTGCTTTCTGGGAGGTTTTGGGATGATCGACAAAGTGTGTGCTTAAAAAAGTAGGTCCCAAAACATGTTTCCCCATGCAATTTCCCATAGGAAGTTTAGATATCAGTACAGAAAAAACACCTGAACAGAACTACACCAAATATGGCAGAAAGCTAGATTTTTACTTAGAAAGTGTGATTTTTTTGTGATTCGATGTAAATCTATTCTACCATTTTTGAGAAATTAAGTTAAAAAATATAGAGATGTCTGGAAGGTTGGTCCTGCGTGACTCCCTCAGCACTTCCGAAGGACCACAAATTTAAAATAATTAGAGTGTTTTGATCAGTCCAGGGGGCTTTTTTCCTGCTGGCTGTCACAATACTGAGAGATTAGAGTAGTCCCGTGGTACCGAGCGATCAAATTTACTGGCGACAACATTGAGAGAAATGCTGCAGCACCATTACAGGACATAGTTACCACAGATGGAGTCAATATTACAGAAACATTGTTCCTGCCATTCCCACGGCACTCACGGGATTCACCAGCAGGGTGACTTGCGGAAGTCCTGGGGGACCCACCAAGTCACCCCATGTACTCGGGTGGGAGTATGCCAGAAGTACAGCGGCACCTGGAAAAAAATGTTCAAAAACACATGGCCCTACACCCAACACCATGCCATGCGCAGCCGTGTGCAACAAGGGGTTGGCCATCCGCAGGGACAGGGCGCAGGGGGTTTGGGCCAGACTTTGCATCCAAGTGCTGAATCCAATTCGCTAATACACATGGTCAAAAGGCATGCTCAGTGAGGGATTAGTGTAAACATGATAAAAAAATCCCCAGAAAATCACAGTCAAAAATCAAAGTTTACAGTCATGTTAAAGTTAGGTACGGTAATAATATCCTTTTTCATGTTAACTGCTCCCCCTTCCCCCCAGAAATTCACTAAATAAAACAAAGATTAAAATTACGTTGTAGGTAGGTCTGGTAATAATGCTTAATTTAAGATTAAAAAAACCTCAGAAATTTGCTGGAAAAAACAAACATTAAATTAACGTTTTAGTTAGACAAGGTACTAAGAATTCAGGTTACATTAAAAAATCCTTGAAATTCACTGGAAAAACAAGTTTAACGGGACATTATAGTCAGGCCTTTTACTGAAATAAAAACTAGCATTTTAAAACAAAAAACACTGAAATTCACCAGTTATAGGTTAACATGTGCTCCCATCATGCATTGCTTATGACCTCACATATTATATCACATATGACATGTTCAATGACACCGTTGATGACAGCACTGATGACATCTCAAGTGACATCACAGAAGCTATCATGCAATCTAATGCTTTTTAAAGTACTCTATAAGCCAGGGCAGCTTTTCAGATATGAAATTAAGTACTAAATGGTGCGGAATCACATGCAGGCCCCCTTAGGTGAACCAAGGTTCCTCAACTCACTGCCTTGGCCGTGTACTGAACATTTTGATGGGGATACAAGTTATAGTTATGTAAGTACACTACAACAGATGAATGTAGTACTTCAACTTAAAAGTATATATGTGTGTGTTTATATTTAAATTCAGAATGAATGCAACTTATTTTACATTATTTCTTAATGGGTGTTTTGGTATAAGCTGCCTCCATTATTTCTATGGGAGTGAGTTGCAGTACCAGTGTTTGGCCATGTGTGGTGCTTGACATGGTGCAAGGCAGAGTTGGAGTACATTGAAGCCTGTTTTGTTTCTGATAGGGCTGTTGTATAATTAGAAATGTATTTTGTGAAACACAATTGGCTTACTCTTATGTGGGTATGTGTTTTGTTTTAGCATATACCTCCGTAAACCCCTCCTTGATTTACCCTTCACCCCACCCGTTCTGTAATAATATTTCCACATGTTCCTCGTGCGGAAAGGATGGGCGAAGTGGAGGTCTCCGGCCGCAGGTTTGTGAGTTGCATTTTTGTAGTATGTGAAGTAGAATACTTTTCACCCTGTCCCCATGAACCTAAGTCATCCATGGGAACAGTGGCGAGGACCCCGGTGGACCATGGGAAAGAGGGGCTGCTACTATGCCCCTGGCACTATATGCACAAAACCAGCTTGTTCTCCCATTCCACAATTATACAGTTTGCTAAAACAAGGAAACTTAGCCTTTGTTTACCACAGAGCTTTGGTCTTGAATTCAAATAGGACTGTAGTGTAATGTCTTCCCATTGGGTACAGTGGGCACCCATATAGGACAAATATGTTAAGTAACAGACAGAGGTCACCTCAATATCCATCAAAGATACAAATAACGTAGCTGAAAAGATTCCTTCTCAGGGAGGCAATGTATAATTTATAACTCAAAGTATGGGGTACAGAGTTTTCTGAGGTTGGCCATCTGGCTACCCATAAAATTCCGTACGTTAAGAGGACCCCCACAAAACAAGTGGGGGGAAGCATTTGAGAGAAGGGGTGCTGGTGCACCTTCGGGGAGTGCGAGACTCCATCAGCATGGAGCAGTGCTTGTGCCCTGCCCTGACAAATGGTTCTGTGTGGACTGTCAGAATAGGAGGGGAAACTGGTTATAGTACCCAAATGCACCTATTCATGTACAGACAGCACCAAGGCCTACATATCTCCTCGCTATGTATGAGAGATGCACTGTGTATACTGATGCACTAGAGATATACTATCCATGTATCCGTACATCCGTGAATGATTGCGAAAGATGCACTGTGTATACTTATGCATTAGAGTGATACTATCCATGTATCCATACATCCATTTATGATTGCGAGAGATGCATTGTGTATACTGATGGATTAGAGATATGCTATCCATGTATCCATACATCCGTGAATGATTGCGAGAGATGCACTGTGTATACTGATGCATTAGAGAGATACTATCCATGTATCCATACATCCGTTTATGATTGCGAGCGATGCACTGTGTATACTGATGCACTAGAGATATACTATCCATGTATCCATACATCCGTTTATGATTGCGAAAGATGCACTGTGTTTACTGATGCATTAGAGTGATACTATCCATGTATCCGTACATCCGCGGATGATTGCGAGAGATGCAATGTGTATACTGATGCATTAGAGTGATACTATCCATGTATCCATACATCCGTGAATGATTGCGAGAGATGCGCTGTGTATACTGATGCATTAGAGTGATACTATCCATGTATCCGTACATCCGCGGATGATTGCGAGAGATGCAATGTGTATACTGATGCATTAGAGTGATACTATCCATGTATACGTACATCCGTGAATGATTGTGAGAGATGAACTGTGTATACTTATGCATTAGAGATATACTATCCATGTATCCGTACATCCGCGAATGATTGCGAAAGATGCACTGTGTATACTGATGCATTAGAGTGATACTATCCATGTATCCGTACATCCGTGAATGATTGCGAAAGATGCAATGTGTATACTGATGCATTAGAGTGATAGTATCCATGTATCCATACATCCGTGAATGATTGCGAAAGATGCCCTGTGTATACTGATGCATTAGAGTGATACTATCCATGTATCCGTACATCCTGTGAATGATTGCGAGGGATGCACTGTGTATACTGATGCATTAGAGATATACTATCCATGTATCCGTACATCTGTGGAAGATTGAGAGAGATGCACTGTGTATACTGATGCATTAGAGATATACTATCCATGTATCCATACATCCGTGAATGATTGTGAGAGATGCACTGTGTATACTGGTGCATTAGAGTGATACTCTGACCTGTACATCCTCATTGTATGAGTGCGAGAGAGACACTATCCATGCACTGACCCATACATCCTCTATGTATGAGTGCGAGAGACACACTATCCATGCACTGACCCGTACATCCTCATTTTATGAGTGTGGGAGTCCTTTTCTGCCAATTACTTGGTGTGCTGTCTGCTGTTTTTGCCCACGGAGGACTGCGCGCCAAGCGCCGAGGGCCGCCATTCCTGCACTAACGCCGGGGGAGCCAGGCGACCACAATACCCGGCATCCTTTGCGGCGGCTGACGCCGCACTTCGCGCCAGGAGGCGTTTATAGGTTGCCCAGGGCTCCCGCAGTGCGGGAGTCCTTTTCTGCCAATTACCTGGTGTGCTGTCTGCTGCTATTGCCCACAGAGGACGGAGGACTGCGCGCTAAGCGCTGAGGGCTGCCATTCCTGCACTAACGCCAGGGGAGCCAGGAGACCACAATACCCAGCATCCTTTGCGGCTGCTGACGCCGCACTTCGCGCCAGGAGGCGTTTAAAGGTTGCCCAGGGCTCCCGCAGTGCGGGAGTCCTTTTCTGCCAATTACCTGGTGTGCTGTCTGCTGTTTTTGCCCACAGAGGACTGCGCGCTAAGCGCCGAGGGCCGCCATTCCTGCACTAACGCCGGGGGAGCCAGGAAACCACAATACCCAGCATCCTTTGCGGCCGCTGACGCCGCGCTTGTGCCAGGAGGCGCTTCTAGGTCGCCCAGGGCTCCCGCAGCGCGGGCCGCACGCGGGCGTGCCCGGGCAAAGCCCGGGTCAAGGCGGGCCCATCCGCACCCGTTAACGGCCGGAGGGGGCCGGGCTGGGCCACCCCCATGTATTCACATTTGGGGCAATTTGAAAGGGATGAATGGAAGACTCTGAGAGGTAAAAGCGGACTGATTTGTGTATATTGTGGTCAAGCCCCGTCTTGATAGGAGGACAGTCCGGGGCTTGGAGTTAGAACACACCAGTTGATTAACCAAACCGGAGTCAGTGCCTTTGTAGATTTTAGCCTAGTCGTTAGTGCTCTGTGCAGTGTCTGATTGGGCTAGGCTAGGTTCTAAAGTATATTTAGGTTGTTGTTTAATTTAAACAATTACCAGTATGAGTAAGCGGAAGGCGACACCTGCAGGGGTAGGGAGGGGGGTAAAGGGGACTCTTGATGCCTTTCTGCTGAGAGCGTAATCACTGCTAGTTCATGAAATCCAACTCACAGAAAAAAGATTGTCGCTAGACACACTTCTAGATCATAAGCGATCATCTATGGGTGCTATAGCCAGGTCTAAATCCCCAAATAAAGGTATTCATCAATGCCAAGCGAAAGAAGACTGTAGTAACTGTGCTAGTGCCATAGTTCACGTGCCCTTCATGGCACAGGAGGTTGGCTCACCTACTTTTCCTGTTGATATGTCCATCTCTGATTTAGATCAGTCCCAGATTATCGTCGAAGAGGCGGAGGGGTATTCTAACCCAACCGCACAATTGACTGATGGGAGAGAACTGGGGGGAGCAGAGTTGGCAGTACCCAGGGCCAAATTAGGTACAGGGACCACGGCCAGGGAGGGTGGAGAGGTGGTCACAAGATCAAAGGGAGCTATAAAAGCTGTAGGCAACCCACAGTTGGTATCGCCGTCAGCTGACAAAGGAATCGGGGTATACGATCGGGGGGAGGGGGCAGCACCCACCAAGACCTAAGCCAAAACAGAGGGGTGTGGTAAAGAAGAGTGGGGCCAAAACCTCAGTGGGACCCACAGATAGTGCACATTGTTCAAACTGTGGGAAGAGTGAGGTTCACCAGGGAGCGGAACACCAATTATGGCCTAAGCTAGAGTTGCTCTTTGTCACTCACTTGGGGCCGGTGTTGGAGAAAATTAAGGCGATTGAGGAAAAACTTTACTTGTTTTGTGATCAGGACAGAAATGTGCCTAGTAGAATCATGGGGCTAGAAGAAGGGGTAGTAGAGGCCGCACCACATCCAAAGCTAGTCATAAGTAATGACAGCCAGGGAGGGGGGATAAGTGAACGTGGGCAGTCTGTTAAAGTTAGTGAGGTCAACAACAAGGGCCCTTTGCCGGGAACATCGAGTGGGATTAATCAAGGCATAAGTAGAACTGGGCCAACCTATATGTCTCACCTTGACATAGCCCAGAGGGCCACTGAGGGAAGAAGGGCAACAGAAAGTGATCTAGGGTCAACATTGGCCGACCCTGTGCAGAGTACCCGGGGCCTACCAACACTGGATCTCCCGCCAGCCTCATGCCCCTATACGGTGGTCTTAGTAGGGGTCCCGATTTGCGGGGATGATAGGGAAGAAACCCCGTGTACCCTAATTAATAAGACAGCCCATTGGTTAGCTACAGGCACTTTTTCGTAGTAGCAAGCATTCATTATTAAGCATGATAAATGATGTTGAGCATTTCAATTATGAATACATTTATTGATTAATATTTGATGAAACAAGAAGTGTAATATGGTAATATCTGCTCTTTTATTTTGTCATTATAGTGACCCCTGACGAAGGGCACCCAGTTGCCCGAAATGCATTGGGTTTTTTAAAATAAACAACACTGCCTCTGACGATTTTGCATCATTCGTGGTTTTTGCTAAGAGGTTCGGATGGCCCGGCATGATCATTAGAAATCTTGAAAATTGGCAAGCACTACTCCCCGTGTGGCGAGACTAACATTGTTGATTATACGTTCAGTCAGTACGTTGTAAATATGGTGAATATTTATTATACATGGAGAATTGTGGTTCGAAAGAAACGACTGCCTAATAGGCGCATTCAGCTGTGCATTTGGTTGGGGCAGAGTTCTGTTCTCATTTGGATCATGTTTAGTACTTGGTGCTGTTTGGTCATGGCACCATACCAAATAGCACACACTCAGTTGAATAATGGACAAATTGTGAGAAAAAAAGAAGGAAATAATGCAGGTGTGCATCCCTATCCTATTGAACTCATGTTGAAACGCATGCCCTACCTCGGGATAGCACCCATCAGAAGAATGAAAGAAAAAACAAGATAGAAAACGGTCAGTGACTTACGCCACACGGCAGGCGAAACATCGTGGATCGTCATTAAAGACAGTGCAGAAAAATATATGAACTGGAGAAACCTTCACGAACACTTGATGACAATGAATGCGGTTTTCTTTGAATCTTTGAGATTTTTTAAAAAGTGCTTATCATGTGCAATTTGAGGTTTTAACAACAGCAATGGTCCTTGGGAAATGGAGTTCTGATAACTGATTAACGTTTTGTTGATGTCATTCCGTTGGCGGGAGAAAAGTTAATTGTTGACCAATAGGGTGAATCACACAGGTTTAAATGACGGGTGGGAAGGTGGGAGGTTTGTTACCAGAAAGGAGAGGAGAACTAAGGATGTTTGCGTGGTAACGGTTTTGGCAGGTAAGGAACGGTGCGATGGCAGTGCAGAGATTTTAGTGATGGGAATGCATGGTTGGGTGAGTAAGATTGGATGAGTCATGATAGATGGTAGAAAGGGATGGGTTCGTTACTTGCAGTGTGAAAGGGGTTTTGAAATATGTGGATAGTTAGTTTGTTACAACACTGAGTGTGCTAAGTTTTTAGCGGGACTGGATAGGTGTATGTAAGGGGGTGTACGCAAGGGGGTGTATGTAAGTAGATAGAGGTGGGATTGTAGGAAGTTGGTAATGATAAATGAGGCTTGGGTGAATGAGACATTGCGAGCATTACAGTTCAGTAGGGCAGGTGGGTGTAACATCAACAAGCAGAGTATATACACGCAAAGTCGAATGGTGACACGCTAATATAATGTAAGCAGATGGTCAAGTTTAGGAGCTGCGCAATTGAGAGTAAACCACATTATGGGTTGAGAGTTTCAGAATTCCGTTTTTTCTTAGTTTTCAGGCACTTTTTCGTAGTAGCAAGCATTCATTATTAAGCATGATAAATGATGTTGAGCATTTCAATTATCAATACATTTATTGATTAATATTTGATGAAACAAGAAGTGTAATATGGTAATATCTGCTCTTTTATTTTGTCATTATAGTTACCCCTGACGAAGGGCACCCAGTTGCCCGAAATGCATTGGGTTTTTTAAAATAAACAACACTGCCTCTGACGATTTTGCATCATTCGTGGTTTTTGCTGAGAGGTTCGGATGGCCCGGCATGATCATTAGAAATCTTGAAAATTGGCAAGCACTACTCCCCGTGTGGCGAGACTAACATTGTTGATTATACGTTCAGTCAGTACGTTGTAAATATGGTGAATATTTATTATACATGGAGAATTGTGGTTCGAAAGAAACGACTGCCTAATAGGCGCATTCAGCTGTGCATTTGGTTGGGGCAGAGTTCTGTTCTCATTTGGATCATGTTTAGTACTTGGTGCTGTTTGGGCATGGCACCATACCAAATAGCACACACTCAGTTGAATAATGGACAAATTGTGAGAAAAAAAGAAGGAAATAATGCAGGTGTGCATCCCTATCCTATTGAACTCATAAGTAGAACTGGGACAACCTATATGTCTCACCTTGACATAGCCCAGAGGGCCACTGAGGGAAGAAGGGCAACAGAAAGTGATGTAGGGCCAACATTGGCCGACCCTGTGCAGAGTACCCGGGGCCTACCAACACTGGATCTCCCGCCAGCCCCATGCCCCTATACGGTGGTCTTAGTAGGGGTCCCGATTTGCGGGGATGATAGGGAAGAAACCCCACGTACCCTAATTAATAAGACAGCCCATTGGTTAGCTACAAATATAGGTTTTAATATCGTACAACACAGGCATATCCTGATGGCAAGGAGGGTGGCCTGGATTGGAACCAGTAGGAAGAGCTTTGCGGGTGACTGTGTGATTTTAAATCTTAGACACCCAGAGCTAGTTAGAGGCCTCCTCTATAACCAATCGAGGGGTCAATACCGAGGGGTGGAAGGGTCTAGTATCAGAATCCTCCCCCAGGCCTTTTTTAATAGGAATACGGTGCATAGCAATACGCAAGGTGACCATAGGCGGAACTGGGTTGCACCACAAGGGGAGGATTGGATAGCCCCACTAACTAACCGATATGCTCCTCTTCACTGTGCCTCAGCCCTGAACGAAATAGAATGACTGACAGGGAGGCTGTTAAATGGGAAAGAAGTCATTCGGGAGGGGCCGTTTCATCTAGGAGGAAATGATGAGGAGGGTGACATACAGCTGGATGATTCCAACTCTAATGTGAGAGGTAAAGAGTCCGGCGGAAGGGGCCCAGGGGAAAATGACGGCATACTGGGTGAACTTCCTGCAATGCATACTGGGCCCACAATTGATATTGCAGGTAGCCAAACAGTGGGAGAGATTAAGATAATATCCTGGAACATTGCGGGTCTATTGTCAAAAGTCAAAAACCATAATTGGCTAACTTATATAAAAAAACACCACATAATCCTCCTACAAGAAACGTGGGAGGTACAAAGTAATGCCCAGGCAATAGAAGGATATAGAATGTTCTTTGTCCCAGCACGTAAGTCAACTTCGGGGCGGGCAAAAGGTGGGCTGACTATTTATGTCGACCTAAGATTGCCAGGAAGATGGGATGAATTAAGCTGGGCTTCGGATTGTATACTGGGGGTTACGTACCGCAATAAGGGTCTTAATCTAACCCTCATTAACTTCTATAATGCTATTATCCCTGGACAACCCCTCTTATGTTTAACTGAATTGGGGGCCTGGCTGGCAGGAATGGAGGAGCAAGGGGCATCAAGTCCCCAGCTAGTATTAGCGGGGGAATTTAATTGTCACCAGTGCCCCTTTTTAAGAATGAAGGGGGGGAACTGGTCGGCCTGCCCGATGGTAGAGGGGTGGCACTTGAATCATACAAGGGATGGAGGAGCGCTGAACAAGGTCTTAGGCAGGCATGCACACACACCAAGGATTTGATTGGTGGGGAGGGAAACAGTATGGTTACCCCAACCTTGGTTACCCCAACCTTTAAAGGTAGGGGAAAGGATTCTATAATTGATTTTATTTTTGTCACAATCACGTTAAAGTGTCAAGTCATAAGGTTCAAAATAGAGGTCAGTATTTTTAGTGACCACAACCCGCTGCTCTTATGTATTAAAGACCCAAAATCGGTAAACCAATTATGCCGAAGGGAGGCCGGAGGCATAATGAAAGCCATTGACCAGGGTAGGAGATTAAGGTGGGTCAACATTGACAGCGAAGTATTTTACAGAACCTTACTAACACAGGATTAATCCGATGTCTGGAAGTGTCTGGACCTAGAAGTCGAGGGGGTAGACCTGATCAGGGCATTTGAGGGCGTTGCCCCACAAATTGAGGGTTTACTTAGGGGTAGGAAGATTAAAAGGGATCATAGTAACCCCGGGTGGTTTGACCATGACTGCACCCTCGCCCTGAGGGAATTGAAGTTAGCTCTGAAATGTGTACCCAAAGATGGGCTGAAGGTGTCGAGGTGCAGGGCACGGTATAACAAGACACTGCAATGCCGTAAGACCGCACTGCAGAATCAGGCATGGGAAAACCAGAGAGAAGCAGCCGAGACAAAGGACTCGACTGCCTTTTGGAAAGTCATCAATGAACCATGTTTTCAGGATTTAAATAAACCCAAGTTGGCCTGTCATATTCTCCCAGAAACCTGGCTTGAGCACTATCGGGGCCTTTATAACTATGGTACTACTGCTGATTTGATCACAACAGAATCGGAAAGTGTGAGTCCATCGCAGATTATCTTTTCCCTAGGAGAGATAAAGGCGGGGATCGATGGGCTGACACGTAATAAGGCGCCGGGCCCTGACGGGATTCCCCCAGACCTCTTCCTGAGCCAGAAAGAACTTTGGGCGCCCATATTGACCAGGGTAATAAACACCGCAGTGGAGACAACGATGCCAGCGTCCTGGTCTACGGCCACAATAGTCCCCATATTTAAGAAAGGGAATAGAAATAGCCCACATTGTTATCGGCCCATTTCACTTATCGATGTTACCATGAAAGTTTTAGGTAGGGACATTCTTAACTGATTGCTGGACTGGGCGGAGAAACATGAGATTATCACGGATACCCAGTATGGGTTTAGGCATGGCCGCTCCACTACAGATCAATGTCTCAATTTATATCTCCTGGCAGCCAAGTACACTGTGGCCAGTGAGGGGACAGTGTACTTGGCTTTCATGGATCTCACGGCGGCATTTGATCGGATAAATCGGAAGAAATTGTGGGAATTATTGGGGGCTTTGGGAGTCGACCCAGGACTGGTAAATATACTAAGAGCACTGCACCAGAATACATCTGCACAGGTCAGATATGATGAGGAGGGAAATGTTACTGACCGATTCCCGTGTTCAAAAGGAGTGAGTGTATTCTGGCCCCCTTCCTATTTACTCTGTATGTAGATGGCTTATAACAGGCGCTGGTAGCCTTAGGGGTGGACTGCCCACAGATAGGAAGGAGAGGGATTCCCGTGTTATTGTATGCGGACGACGCTGTGCTTTTGGCTCGCACTGCGCGCGGATTGCAGCGTCTTATAGACGGCTTTGTCCAGTTTATGGATAATCTAGATTTGTCACCGAACCTTAATAAATCATATGTTATGGAGATAGGGAAAGGACCAACTAGGAAAACTAAGTACACAATAGGCACACATGGACTGGAGAAGGTCAAGTCATTTTCATATTTGGGGATCTTATTTGATAGTCGACTTAGCTTTAAAGCCCTTGTGAAGGAGAAATGTCATACGCTAACTAACTCCACAGGGGCAACTATGAACTTTGCAAAGAGGTTAGGTCGATGGTCCCCTGAGCAAATCCTGAACCTTTACAGTTCTGTAAGTTGTGCCAAAGTCCTATATGGTAGTGAGGTTTGGGGCTTTATAGACCTACATAAGTTACAAACAGAGGAAAATAAATACCTGAGGCGGGTATTGAAGGTCCCCCAGAGTACGTCTTCTTATGTTGTTCATGAGGAACTGGGCATAGCCCATCTGTGCGACGGGTTGCAGTGGAAACCCCTTGCATGCTGGATCAAAATATGGAGAAACCCAGAGGCGATGTTAAGCCAGCAGATAATATTGGACTGCATGTCCCGGGCCCAGGGCCATAATATTCCATGGCTCAAATATGTTAAGGAAAACCTGGTGGCCATGGGTCATGTTGAACATTTTATGCACCCAACAAAATTGTTATCTAAGGACAAGGGCCCCATTAAGTTAGAATTTTTAAATAGAGTAAAATCTAATAGGGAAGATAGGGAGTTGATTAAGTTATCAGTGAGAACACACCAGCTAACGAAGTCATGTTTGGGCTTGGAACCTTATCTGTACCTTATTTATAATCCCCAGGACAGATTTCTAATGAACCGCTTCAGGCTAAACT
Source organism: Triturus cristatus (assembly GCF_964204655.1). Classification (NCBI taxonomy): domain Eukaryota; kingdom Metazoa; phylum Chordata; class Amphibia; order Caudata; family Salamandridae; genus Triturus; species Triturus cristatus. Next base: position 1,193,515,385 of record NC_140593.1, read on the forward strand.
TGTTACATTATAAGTTGGCAGTTCCAGCAGGGTATATAACGTTCCTGGAGTTGAAGGGTCCTTGCGGCTGCGACCAAGGGTCTCCGCAGGACACGCTTCATTTTGTCTTATTTTGTCCTTTTTATGCTCACCCTAGGCGAATATTTTTAAAAGATATTTTAAGAAACGCTAAGTTCAAACAAGCTAAGGTGGCCCTATTGTTCTTGAAATTGTCTGCAGAGCCTCTAACGCTTTTCTATACAATCAATTTTCTAAGATTGGCAATGAGATTTAGAACCAGCAGAGGGGAGGAATAAAGGTCTGTGTATTTACTATATGCCATTTTGAGAAAGGAAGGGTATCCCTCAGGTATTGAAAATGGTTTATCGGTGTCTTGATTCTGTAATTGCTCATTGTATTATATTGTGGAGGAATTATTTTTATTTTAGGACATTTTATGGTTGATCAATGAGATGAACCTTGTGTGGAATCAATTATACTTTATGTATTATTGGTAAAAAGATTTTAAGCATGGTTTAAAAAAAAAAAATGTTTGAGATACCTTTTTAATTCTGTACTTTTATGGTATTGTTTTATGCCGAATAAAGTAATTTTGAATTTGAATTTGACTCATTATCCATGTACTGACGCGCATCTCCTCAGTGTATGAGTGTGAGAGAATCACTATCCATGTACTGTTCCATACATCCTCAGTGTATTGGTGTGAGAGATGTACTTTTATGCACTGACCCATACATCCTTAGTGTATGGGTGTGAGAGACACACTATTCATGTACGGATTCATACATCCGCAGTGTATAAGTGTGAGAGACACACTATCCATGTATTGATCCGCACATCCTCAGTGTATGAGTTCGAGAGACTCACTATCCATATACTGATCCGTATATCCTCAGTGTATGAGTGCTAGAGACACACTATCCATGTATTGATCCGTACATCCTCAGTGTATGAGTGCGAGAGACACACTATTCATGTACTGATTCATACATCCTCAGTGTATCAGTGTGAGAGACACATTATCCATGTGCTGATCCGCACATCCTCAGTGTATGGGTGTGAGAGACTCATTATCCATGTACTGACCCATACATCCTCAATGTATGAGTGTGAGAGACTCACCATCCATGTACTGAGCCGTACATCCTCAGTGTATGAGTGCGAGAGACTCACTATCCATGTACTGACCCACACATCCTCAGTGTATGAGTGCGAGACACACTATCCGTGTACTGATCGTACATCCTCATTGTATGAGTGCGAGAGACTCACTATCTGTGTACTGACCCGTACATCCTCAGTGTATGAGTGCGAGAGACTCACTATCCATGTACTGAGCCGTACATCCTCAGTGTATGAGTGCGAGAGACTCACTATCCATTTACTGAGCCGTACATCCTCAGTGTATGAGTGCGAGAGACTCACTATCCATGTACTGAGCCGTACATCCTCAGTGTATGAGTGCGAGAGACTCACTATCCATGTACAGTTCTGTACATCCTGAGTGTACAAGTGCGAGAGACACACTATCCGTGTACTGATCCGTACATCCTCAGTGTATGGGTGTGAGAGACACACTATCATGCACTGACCCGTATATCCTCAGTGTATGGGTGTGGGAGACACACTATCATGCACTGACCCGTATATCCTCAGTGTATGGGTGTGGGAGACACACTATCATGCACTGACCCATACATCCTCAGTCTATGAGTGCGAGTGACAACCTATCCATGCACTGACCTGTACATCCTCAATGTATGAGTGTGAGAGACTCATTATCCATGTACTGACCCGCACATCCTCAGTGTATGAGTGTGGGAGAATCACTATCCATGTACTGATCCGTACATCCTCAGTGTATTGGTGTGAGAGATGTACTTTTATGCACTGACCCATACATCCTTAGTGTATGGGTGTGAGAGACACACTATTCATGTACTGATTCAAACATCCGCAGTGTATAAGTGTGAGAGACACTAGCCATGTATTTATCCGCACACCCTCAGTGTATGAGTTCGAGACTCACTATCCGTATACTGATCTGTACATCCTCAGTGTATGAGTGCGAGAGACACACTATTCATGTACTGATTCATACATCCTCAGTGTATCAGTGTGAGAGACACAATATCCGTGTACTGATCAGTACATCCTCAGTGTATGGGTGAGAGAAACTCCCTACCCATTTACTGATCAGTACATCCTCAGTGTATGAGTGTGAGAGACACAATATCCGTGTACTGATCTGTACATTCCAAGTCAATGGGTGTGAGAGAGACACTATCATTCACTGACCCGCACATCCTCAATGTAGGAGCGGAAGTGATATGGTCTGGGACTACCGAATTTCCCCCTCCCCCCTGCGCATAACCCCACATTTCTAATGATGGACATGAGAAGGGAATTACTTTTGGAGGCGGGGGTCGTACAACCCCCGGCCGTATTTATTAAAATATGAAAACTAAATTAACATTTTCGAAATAAACAATATTTACACAATTATACGCAGAAACATAACACGACATTTGATTACAATTCATATGCACAGATATCAGATGGCTAACCTTAACATATCTCTAATACATAGTTTTCCTATCCGAATCTAACATAAGGATCATAATCATACATTAATTACTTTCTGCGTATCCTATTTGGGCCTACGGCAAGGTCGCTAACTGGTGTCAGATCCTTATCAATTTGCCACGCCCTCCCGTAGGAGTTGCGCATGCGCAGAGGGCCCGCTTACCGAGAGGGTACTTCCCCCCCCCGGTTACCCCCATACGTTCCCTGAACTCCATTCAAATTTGGGGGGTCTTGCACTCTGCGCCATTTAATGACGTCCAGGCCAGTGCGGGGTGGCCAACCAGCCTAAAGAAAGCGTGACTCCCCCCTTTCCCCGCATCCATCCAGCCAACCGGATGTACCGCCCCTGGAGTTATAGGAGAGACCCCTTGTCCCTCCCCCTGGGCGACCCCATCCGAGAATGGCGCCGCCCCCTAAGGACCTTAAATTTACTGATCACCAGTCATGACCTTACCGCCTGACCAAGGAATAGCAATAAATACGACGATTGATGACCTGTAAACGGGAAAAACGCCTAAGGAAGAAAACCACACCGTCAACTTCATTCTCCAATAACCATATTGCTACAGGGGATGGAGGGTGGGTAACAAACAGTTAGCAGCCTCCCAGAGGCTGCGTGCGGATGCCTGAGAGCGCGGGACAAAGAGTCCAAGTCCCGCGCTCCCCGGCCTTTTATTCTTTGTACTGGGGGCAGGCCAGTTCTAACTGGCCTGCCCCCTGCCCCCCCTTGACCCGTAAGCACCTTAATCGCTTCCGGGCCAAGGGTTCGCCGTCACCAGCCAATTCCCGCCGCGGCGCGCCCAACGCGTCATGCTGACGCGGTGGAACGCACCGGGCGAGCAGGCGAGGGGGGGGAGGGGGTCGGTGCCCCGCCATATCTGCGGCGGGGCCGATTCCGTCCCCCGCCTTTCTCTTCCTTGTACCGGGTTCGTAATATTTCAGTATTGACCCAGAGCCCGGTTGCTGCCGCTCCCTCAGCCCACTCTGAGGCGCGGAGACACTCGGGGTCCCTTCCCCGTGGGTGGAGGGCTTCCATCTGACTAAGAGGAGGCACGGAGTCACCCGGGGGCCCTTCCCCGTGGGTGGAGGGCTTCCATCAGACTAAGAGGCGGCACGGGGACACTCGGGGGCCCTTCCCCGTGGGTGGAGGGCTTCCCTGCCACTAGGAGGAGAGCGCTCTCAGCGCACTCCTATGCAGCGCAGCCGCCGCCGCACTGCCCTCACTGGCCGGATACGGATGAGGGCGCGGATTTAACAACCTTCCCCGATGGGACCGGTCCAAGGGGGGGATTCGTTTTTACGAGCAGAGGAAACGCCGAAACGAGAGGCTGGTGGCCCGAGCCGCCTCTCCGTGTGAAACATGCTCTGCGTCTAACCATGAGCCCTCACCGAGGCTCTGTGATAAAACTTCGGGTGACGGTGTATCCGGTGACTGTGTGAGTGTACAGTTGGCACCACGTGGCGAGGTCAGTGGCTCCCTCGCACCTCCAAGCCATCTGCATCCATTTGGAAACCAACGTTTGCGAAGCCAATAAATCTTGCTTTTCAGTCTCAGTGGCTTTGTCAATGTTTTTAGCCATTCAGAGTGGAGCGAAACAAATGTTTTTGCGGATTCTGAAGGAACCAAAACGATTTTTTTGCCCCATCAAAACCTAGGATCCTCTAAACACAAAATAAAAATCTAAAGCTACCTCAGACAGTATCCACTCAATCTTTAGTACGGACCTCTCCTGGCAGGATCAAACGCTATCTAGCTGGGGTGTACTTGGATTTTTAGTTTTCATATTCCTATTCACTGTGTTCTTTATCAACATGTTTTGACCCCCAAATTGCCCCATGGGGTCCTCGGCCTTCGTCAGGATAGGGATCACAATGTTCTGCGCACTAGTTGCAATCCCCCTATTTCAAAACCTATGTATGTAATTGGGGGTATGAAATTACATTGTCACCATACTTGCCAATATTGTGACAGTCCTAAGAAACAATTTTCATCAGTTTCCCTCCAAAACTAGGGTAGAGGTGGGAGCGTCACTCTATTGCCATACTTTCATCAAGGGGTACCTCTCTCCCTCTTGTTTTCATTGTAAGTACAGTCTGCAGTATGCTGAACATGTCATTTGCTAGTGGTATGGTGCCCACAGAATGGAAACATGACATGGTTGTACCTCATTTGAAAACACCCACCCTAGGCCCTAAAAAAATCTGAGAACTTTAGAGCCATATCTCTTCTTCCTTTTTTTCTCTAAACTTGATGAAAAGCACATTAAGTTCCAGCTAATGAACCTTAATAGAAACTCAGAATCTATTGCTTGAGACACAATCAGGCTTCCACCCAAAGTAGAGCACAGAATCGGCGCTGTTGCTGGCTTCAGAATCTCTCTGATTGATTACAAGCGGTAACAATACTGCGGCACTAAATATGTTAGACCTAAGTGCGGCCTTTGATACGTGTCTCATGGCCTTCTGCTGGAATGGTTGCGGAACAGTGGGATAACTGGGCCAGCCCTACGGTGGCCGTCCTCCTTCCTCCAGATCCGCACCTTCCAGGTGGTCTCACAACCTTTCACCTGGGAGTTCTTTCCACTGCAGCAGGGGGTGCTACAGGGCTCTGCCTTGAGCCCGACCCTGTGAAACCTTTACGTATGCCCACTAGCATATGTCATCGAGCGCCATGGTTTTAAGATTGCATATTATGGCGATGACACGCAGCCCATCATTACCCTCTCACAGGATGAGGAAGTCACTGCAGCTCGACTTAGATCTTGTCTGATGGAGCTGCCTAAACTTTAATGCTGGAAAAACAGAGGTACTAGTCCTAGGAAAACAACCTACTATCTGGTCCTGATGTTCTTGGACCAGTACCGTTCCCCAAGCCAAAAGTTTGGTTTGATGGCAATCTCTCCTTCGACAGCCAGGTGTCTGCCTGGCTGGAAAATGCTTCAGCATTTTGAAAACCTTAAGTAAAATTCTGAGTCTCCTTCCCATAGCAGCAAGGAAATCCATAGCCCAGGCACTGGGAATAGCCAGCCTGGACTATTGCTATGTGCTCTACTTTGGTCTTTCTCAAGGTAGAGTCAGTAAACTCCAGAGAGTGCAGAATGCAGCAGCACGTCTGCTGCTCAACCTTCCCGACGCTCTCCCACGGGCTCTGCCCTTAACAAACTCCACCGGCTCCCTGCTTGAGTAAGAGCTGCCTTCAAAGCCATGTGCTTATGTCATAAACTCTTCTACAGGAAAGGCCCCTGTTATCCGACTCGTTTTGTCTAACCCTACCATCCTGGAAGAAGTCTGGGATCCACAGGAGCCCTTTCTTGCTGTGATCCCCCAGTCAAGAAGGCTCACATGGGAGTTTGCTCCTTTAGTTCTCTTCAGGGCCAGACTGGCCGTAGCGGACACCGGGCATTTTCCTGGGGGGCCGCTAGGGTTGGCCCGGTTTTGGGCCCCTGGGGGCCGTTTTTGTTGCCGGGGACTGGCAATATCAGCCCCCCGGTAACAAAATCAGCTGAAACCGGCCCTTGCAAATTGCTAGGCCGCACCCCCTCAATCCCCCAGGGGGGGGCGGGCCGAGCAGTTTGCCAGGGCTGGTTTCGGTTTCCAGTCCGGCCCTAGTTCCCTTGCCCATAAAATGTTGAACTCCTTGCCCCCACTTCTAAGATTAGAGTGCTCAGAAACTCTCTTCTGGAAAATCTTAAAACCTGGCTCTTTAGACAGATATAATGGCCTTAGTGGTGGCTACAGCCTAGACTCCGATGCCAGAGCAGTAACCTGCAGCGCGGGGACTTTCCGAATGGAGTAACAATGCGCTCTACAAATCCTATAAAAGAAAAGAAGCAGCATGGGGGTGGAGGAGACAGAAGCAACACAGAGGGTGGGAGTGGGGAGAAGAAACAGAAGGAGAGGCAGCAATGTGGATTAGTGAGGGGAGAAGCAAATGGGGGAGACAGTTGGAAAACACATGCATTTTTGTGGGTGTGGGTTGTTTTCTAAAAATGGTAGTGCTTGAAAAGCAAGCAGTGGAAGCATTGAGGTCAGACAATCGAAACAGATGGTAAAGAAGCTATGCTCCAGAGGAGGGACAAACACAAGATTGACAAGCTGTGACACGAATAAGGAGCAGGCAAATGAGAGTGGCAGGAAAGCCAAGTAATGGTAAGCGATGGGCAGGCTTCAGGCCCACTTATTTTCTTGGGAATTCCACAATATGTCTTTCCTAGGTTTGAATTAAAAATTTTCCCAAGGGCCTGTGTAAAGGCGGGTGGTCAAGGAAACTATTCCACTTCACAGCGGAAGTGGTAAATCTGGAGCACAATCCACTATTACGCCGACACTGAAAGAAATTCACCTTGAAGATTCCCTCTGGATGTACCTCTTCCTAATCATATCAGGGAATTGTTGTTCCCAGCCAACTCTAAGCCTGACCCAAAGCCCCTCTCCTATGGTGAGAGAGAAGAGGGACTCACAGAATGAAGATGCAGGCTCTGACATTTCACATGTCCGCGTCAGAAAGTCAGGCATAGTAGTGTGGGGCCAATCATACACGCGCTGCAAAGGAACAGAGGGGTGTAAACATGTGGGTTGATAGGGAGAGGGTGGAGAGCTAAACAGGTGGGCATACAAGAGACAGTAACAACAGGAGAGGTTATCTGGAGATGAAGGGTCAAGAAAAGAGAATTCTTTTGGAGAAGTCTACTAACTAGATCTTATGCAAGAACAAGAGGTTGCTTGAGGCAGAGAGTTCAGCTCCTTCTGGAAGTGGAGGAAGGATGGACCCTGTCAGGTCTGAGTCAGGGCTGAAGTTTCAGATCCTCGGTCTGGCAGGGGATGCTCTGTTGCCTGCTCTATTCCTTCATTCAGTGTCAAACCCCCAGGCCACCCTGCACTGTTATCTGACTAAAAGAACATGATGGAAATCCTACCGGATAGATACAACCACCAGCTGAAGCCAGTAGACCCAGCAGGAATCAATGGCCGGTCCCAAGATGTAAGTGAATTCAACAGGAATATTCCCAGTAGCTGCAAACTTATCAAGTGTGCACCATGTGTAGAAGTAGGCACTTCGGTAAACTGCAGGGTAGAGGGGATGTGTATGATTCTGAGGTTTACTCACAATCACATCAGAGCAGGCAGAACAGGAGAGGGCTAGTGGGGTGGGAGAGGGTTGGGAAGTTAGCGGTGCTAAGGAAAGAGCAGTGCTTTAAATGGGCCGGTACTGTCCGGTACGCAGTACCGGCACTTTTTTATTTTGAGGGGGAGAGTACCGGCACTTCTTAAGAGAAATGGCGTACTTTTAATTGGAGAGTACCGGCACTTCTCAGAAGCAAGCAGGTACTCTGCTAGAGAGTACCTGCACATCTATTTTCCCATTTCAAGCACTGGGGAAGAGAGGTTGACATTCTGAAGATGTTCTGTAAATGATCATTTGTAGGCCCGTGCTGAATTTCAATTGCGCTGGAGCATTCAGAGTAATTTTGGTAATTTCGCGTTACTCTTTGACGTGGCAGTATCGATAATAGCGTGATTACTCCTGCTCGCATAAATAAGAATCACTTGGGGGAGACAATCTTACTACAAGAGCATCTTTCGAGAGCGCGAGTGGCCGCTTCAGGCAAAATGCATCCTCGTGTCTGTTGTGGACATGAGCGGGCAGAAAATGTGCTCAGAAAATAATGCTAAATGCCAGTAGTAAATGGAGAGAAAATCCTACCTAAGAGCACATTTAGCGAGCTCGCTCACGATTCAAGTTTTAGCGCTCATGTTTAGTGCAAAATACAGTCTTACTCCCATTTTGGACACAAGAGAGCATTTTTGCATTAAGAAATAGTGATAAATGCAGAATTACTCTTCTCTCGTAATTGCAGTCTTGCAGAATTCCTAGGTAATTCCACGTGACGATTCTTGGCAATTTTAATGCATAAAATCCTATTCCACAAAATAAATATAGGTTTATCAGATTGTAGCATTATTGGCTGCAGATGAAGTCAGGATCATTAGTTCACCCAATGTGGGCGCTGAGGCTATAGACAAGCGCTCTAATGGAGGATAATGGAACGAAAGAAGAGTTATTGACTGGCACCGCGGTCAATAACGCTATAAGTGCTTGAAAGTGCCAGCATTGGGACCACACTTTTTCTGCTCTCCTTCAAAATAGATACACTTTGTGAGAGTTTCAGGCAAGCGCCTACAGTGGTCATTCCCGACCGCATTCTGGGGAATCTGATTGGCTTCATTACACTGTCTTGTTTTCATTACTCACCAATTGTTTACATTCACATATTTACTATATGTTTGTGATCACATGAGCCCAAATCTGTAGGTTGCTACGTCAAAATGAGTGCATGTACAAAGCTAATAATTAAAGCTGTTTCTGATATTGGTAGGGTGTGAAGCAGGAGGCTATGAGTAATTGCATGCTTCCAGTTCCACTGCTTGGCTCACCAATGATAGCAACAAGCATAGGCAAAGTCGATAGTTAACAGAACTTGGAAAGCTGGAGCCCTGGTTCATTTTTGTCTTATTTTTAATAGCAAACAATAGAACAAAGAAAAACTGCAATAACAAAATTAACTAAAATAACATTTGCTAATGTGTAAAATTAGAAATGTTCTTAATAACAAGCCTTTCTGCTGTACCGTGAATTTTTCATGCTATTAATAGTGAAGAAAATAAGAATAAATCACCAGATACCCAAACATCCAAATCACAGGCAGATAGAATGTTACAATGTCAGTTGAATACTTTATAACATCTTTAAAAAGAAGATGGAGGGGAGGAGGAGCCTAGCGCGCATCCAAGATGGTCGCGTGAGCACAGGGCTCCCCGGACCCTCGCTGCTCCTCGGAATTTATCCTGACTTTATCCTGACTTGGCTGATGGAACCTGGAAGGCGAATTCTGGCTGAACGTTGACCTTCTTTCAGAAACCGAATCGGACCTGGGAATCCTGATCTAAGGTGGTTTGAACTTTCGAGGCCCAATCGATGGCTGTGCCCGATGCGAGGGTGACCTGTGGAGCCGGAGCGTAATTGAACAACAGCGGCAGCGGATCTGTGCCAGTGGCCGCTCCATTACTTTCGGTTTCACTTTTGGATCCCTGAGGGGCTGGAGATCGTAACTGCTTGGAGCGGCTGGGTGTTTATCTCTGCCGGATGCCCTTGTCTCCGCCTGCCACCAGTGTGCCCGTTGACTTTGGTTTCCTCGCCCGGCCGCATCACGGTATCTGGTGCGGCTCCTGACTGAGTGGCCGGTGCCCCCTTGACGCTTGGCCGGTGGTCCCCGTTGGTGAGCGTGGTTCTCATGGGTGGCAGGGGGGGCCCCGAGGGGCGTAAGACTAAGACATCCCTCCGCGGGGGACCAGTCCAGATGAACAACATGGACCGCTATACTCAAGGAAGAGGGTCCCCTGGAGCGGCCGGTGCCCCCTCGGACGAAGCTGGTGGTGGCCCGTCCATTTCTTCGGATCCGTCCCTGCAGGACATTATGGGCGCCATTAACGGCATCAAGGAGACTATTGCTATGCAATACGAGGCCTTGGCCCGTAAAATCGACATGGTGGCTATTGATGTCGCACTGATTCGGGCGGATCTCTCTAAGACCAACGAGAGGGTTCAATCGCTTGACGTGCGGACGTCCACCCTGGTTGCGGAGGTGTCGGACCAGCGGGCCACTCTCGGCGACCTCAAGTCGGCCAACGATCTGATGGCCCGGCGGCTGGAGGACTATGAGGGACGGGCCCGCCGCAATAACATCCGCGTCATAGGCGTCCCGGAGACCTCCGACAACCACCCGGTGGATCTCCTGGTGGAGGAGCTCATCCTCAAGCAGCTTGCCCCCGCCGGCCTGAGTAAGTTCTTTGCCGTGGAGCGGGCCCATCGAGTTCCGGGCGGTCGGCTGCGGGCGGGGGCCCCCCCCGAGGCCTATTGTTGCCAAACTTTTCTACTACAGAGACCGAGATGTGATTTTGCAGGCCTCGCGGGCCCATGGCCCGGTCCGCCATGAGAATGCGTCTATTAACTTTTTCCCGGACTTCACCCAACTTGTCCAGAAACAGAGGATGGGCTTCCAGGGGGTAAAGCGTCGCCTCCGCGACCTGGGTCTCAAGTACTCCATGCTTTTTCCTGCTAGGCTCCGAGTGGAACACGACGATCGGACAACCTTTTTTGACTCTCCCGCGACTGTGAGTGACTGGCTTGACTCGCTGCCGGGCCGCGGGGACCGGCCTGGGCCTTTTGCTGGTACCGAGGGTGGCGGGTCTCCCTCGGAGTGACGTTGGTCCTTGACTTTGCCATTTTGTACTGTTCGGCTGGGTTCAACTTCTTTTTTTTGCATTTTGTTTCATTATGATCTATGTGGGGGGCGGTCGGGGACGGGTCCCTCTCCTCCTCCGGGGTCTTTCCGTAGAATGGGGTGTATGGGGCGACAGGCACACTGCAAGTTGGGGTGGTTTTTCGGGTCGCAGGGGTGCAGGGTGGGGGGAGTTGGAAGTGGGGGGGGGTTGGGGGGTTTTGATTTGTGTGTTTTGTTTTTAATGCGAGGTCTTTGTTCTGTTCCAGTTTCGGGCGTTGCGCTATCTGCTGGGGGACCCTTGATCGATTGGAAGGGATGGGGGGGGGACGGGTTGAGGTTGATGTCATGGAACGTCAATGGATTGGGGGACCGTATCAAACGGGGTGTTGTGCTGCAGTATTTGCGACGTATGTCTCCTGATGTGGTGTTTTTACAGGAGACACATTTGGTGGGTAACGTTTGTCATGCCATGAACAGGGGGGGGTACCGACTCGTTGCCCATTCTGGTTTCACCACTGGCTCTAGAGGGGTTGGCATTCTCCTGCGTTCTTCCCTTCCGCTGGAGATCACCAGGGTAGTCCCGGACGATAGAGGGCGCTATGTGGCTTTGACTGGGCGGTGGGAGGGGCAGTCCCTTTCCTTGGTCTCTGTCTATGTTCCCCCGGGCCTCCAGAACTCCACCTTTTCAGACTTGGGTCGAGTGCTGCTTGAGCTTCCTGACAGTCGTCTGCTTATGGGTGGGGATTTCAATTCGGTAGTCTCGGGCGACCGGGATCGCCACCCGCCTAGGGCCCTCCCTGCTGCGCAGGCGTGGCTTGGCGGATTCTTGGAGACCTTCGGTCTGGTCGATTGCTGGAGGTTAATGCATCCTACACAGTGTCAGTACACCTTTCACTCTGGGGCGCATGGGAGTCTCTCCAGATTGGATTACTTTCTTATGCCCGCGGCCCAGACTGCCCGGATTCGAGAGGTTAAGCATCTGGCCCGGGGTATTTCTGATCATTCCCCACTGTGGTTGCTTTTTGACACTGGGACGCGGTCCGCTGGGCGGATCGCTCCTATTAACCCCTGGTACCTGCGGAACCCCACGATCCGCGAAAGTCTGGTCAAGTCGATTGACCAATACTTCCTTGAGAATGACGGGTCGGTGATGTCCGCAGTGTCCCTGTGGGAAGCTTTTAAGGCAGTACTCCGTGGGCAGGCCCTATCCCAGATAGTGGCGGCTAAGAAGGTTAAGATGGAGGCGGTGGTGAAGCTGGAGACCGACATCTTGGGGTTGGAGGCGGCCTTGGAGACGGGTGTCACTCCGGATGGGCTACATGCCCTCAGCCTGAAGCAGTTCGAGTATAAGTCCCTTGTCACTGACGCTGCCAAGACCATGTATAGGGAGCAGCAGGGTAGGTTGTATGATGCTGGGGACAAGGCTGGTAAATTGATTGCTTGGCTGGATAGGAAGGAGAGAGTGAATCGTGTGGTCCCAGAGCTCCGGGTTGCGGATGGAGTGTGTGTGACTGAGCCTGGCGAGATTGTGGAGTGTTTTGCTGACCACCTCCGGGCGGTGTATTCCCCGGTGTCGGATAGAGATGAAGACGACTCTCGCCTTCTACTACGGGATATTGCCCTGCTCGGCTTATCCGTCGAGGACCGTGAGCGGTTGGATGCCCCCTTGTCCGTCGATGAGATTGCTACTGCGATTAGCTCCCTTCGCTCGGGCAAAGCCATGGGCCCCAATGGCTTGCCGATCGAACTATATAAACTACGCCCGGATAAAATCGCGCCCTTCCTTCGTCGTATGTTTCAGGAGTCGAACGAGAGGGGTTCCCTTCCCGCCGACCAGCGTCTGGCGACTATAGTCGTGATTCCCAAGGAGGGTAAACCACGTGACCGCTGTGCTTCGTATAGGCCTATCTCCCTCTTAAACGCAGAACCCAAAATCCTGGCTAAAGTCCTCGCCAACCGCTTGCTGAGCGTTATCTGTGATCTGATTCATCCGGATCAATGCGGCTTCATCCCCCACCGTAATACCGCTCTTAATCTGCGGCGTCTGCACGGCGTCCTAGCTAGGGCGGAGTACTTTTCTGAACCAGCCGTATTGGTTTCCTTGGACGCCACCATGGCCTTTGATACCTTTGAGTGGCCATTCCTCTGGGCGGTCTTGGAGAGTTTGGCTTTGGGGAGGGATTTTGTAGCTGGGTGAAGCTTCTTTATGCCGGACCAATGGCTCAGGTGGTTGTCAATGGGCGGGCTTCCCGGCCTTTTGCTCTCGGGAGGGGCACTAGGCAGGGGTGCCCGTTGTCCCCTCTGCTTTTTGCTCTTGCCTTGGAACCGCTCGCCGCCTGGCTCCGCTGGGAGCCCTCTATCAGAGGGATCCGGTGGGCCCCGGGCTTCGAGGATCGGGTCTCGCTGTACGCGGATGATATTCTTCTGTACCTCACCTCGCCGCGACAGTCGCTTAATGTTCTCTTTGATGTCCTCACTTCCTTTGGGAGAAACTCGGGTTTGATAATTAACTGGTCTAAATCCTGCGTGTACCCTATCTCTGGTGGCCCTCCCCTTTTGCCTCCTCTACTTCCTATCCAAACGTCTTCATCCGGCTTTAAGTACCTGGGGGTATATGTTTCGTTGGACCCGGCGGTCCGCTATGAGCAGAACCTCCTGTCTCCACTCCGACGTTTGAGGGTGGATACGGCTCGTTGGTGTAGGTTGCCCCTGTCTCCGCTTGGTCGCGCGGCTCTGTTTAAAATGATGTCCCTTCCCAGATTTCTTTACGCACTTCAGAACTCCTTTGATGTCATTCCGGTGGCCTACTTTCGGGGGGTGGAGAGTCTGCAGAGGAGACTGGTTTGGGACGGGCGGGCGCGTATCGCTCTGGCAAAGCTTACTCTCCCCTGGTATGACGGGGGCATCGCGCTTCCTGACATTAGACGGTACTATTGGGCCTCCCAACTGTCGGCAATTAACCATGCCACGTATGCTCCTGGTCTGAACCCGGCGTATGAGATGGATAAATTCCTGCTTCCCGGCGGTAATTATAACAGAGCGCTTTACTCTCGATCTGCCGGTAGGACCCTCACGGGCCCTACTAGGATTGCGGTACGGGTGTGGAAGGCGGCGAATGTAGCGATGGGCTGGAGTGAGCGTTTAACGTGTGCTACTCCCTTGTTTGCCTCAGACCGCCTGGGGAGCCTCTGGACGACGAAAGGCTTTGAGCACTGGGACACGATCGGCATTAGCAGAGTGGGGGATCTGTGGGTTAAAGGCGCGGTCAAGACTTTCGCGGCGCTCCGGAGCGAGTATGAGCTTAGTGAGAGGGAGTTTTTCCGCTACGCTCAGGTTCGGCATGCCCTGCTCTCGGTTTTTGGGGAAGGGACCACGGTCCCTGTTTCTTCGCCCCTCGAGGACCGCATACTCGACGGTCACGTTCCCGATAGTACTATCTCTTTGATCTATAAAAAATTGATAAATAATCGGGCTGACCTCTTGGTGCGTCTACGGGAGGCATGGACGGGGGATGGGGTTGAGTTGGACGACGAGGACTGGCAGTCCGCGCTGTCATCTCCTAAGGAGGTTGCCATCCCGGCCCGTCTCCGTCTGGTCCAGCTTAAGATCCTCCATCGCGTTTATGTGACGGGTCCCCGATTGGTCTCGATGGGGTTTTCTGAGGACGGGCTCTGTAAGCGTGGCTGTGGGCTCAGTGCCACCTTTCTCCACATCCTGTGGGAGTGCCGCGAGGTGGTGGAATACTGGCGTCAGGTGCATGAGGTTATGAGGCGAGTCACCGGGGTCACGCTGTTGCCGGAGGTGCGTCGCTGTGTTCTGAATGTGTGGGAGCCCAATGACTATAACGCGGCCCAGACTCGGTGGGCGGCCCTGGGGAACATGATAGCAAAGAGGGACATAGCGCAGCTTTGGGGTTCGCATCGGCCCCCCACCGTGTCTGTCTGGAAGGAGAACATGGACTGGTGCATGTTCAGGGAAAAGACTGTGTATGTGGCTCGTGGTAAACCCGGGGCTTGGAGTAGAATTTGGGGGCAGTGGAATGTGTATCGTGGAAGTATTTGTGCTCCCCCCCTGGTGGAAACGTCTGAGGTAGCCTTGTCCCCCTGATCCTTGATGGTTCCTTACTCATCTGGCACATCTGAGAATAGATTTGGTATTCCCGTTTCTCCCCCCCCCCCCACCTCTTAGTTCCCCTTCTTCTTGACTGCCATCGGGTGGTCGGGTATGGAAGTGCCCCCTGCTGTGGTCTGACGCCCATCTCATGTTTTCTTGCCTCGCTTTTTGTTTTAAGTTGTTATTTATGTTAAAAGGGTGTATCCTGATTTCCTTATGTGCAGTCTGATCTCCTGTAGGGTGCGGAGCCCCGGTGGGCCAGTCATTGTGTTTGCACTGTTTGAACCTTTTACCTACTAGCGGCCGGCCCAGGTGGTTGTAGGCCCGTGCTTGTACCCTTCTTTCTGCACAATAAAAATTTTAATAAAATAAAAAAAAAAAAAAAGAAGATGGAAAATAAAGCACAGTGTCACCAGAATTGCAAGCAAAACACATTCTTGATATAAGTTAATACAAAATTAATATATAAAAAAACAGATTTTCCACTGAGGAGAAATGAACTACTTTTAGATGGATGTGAACAATGTGCACAGGCTTTGTGCAGTCATTCAAAGTGAAAGGAGCTCCATGCTGTTTGCCTGGCTGAGCGGAAGCAAACTGTGAATGACAATTAAACAGACCAATGGGTGAAGCTGTTGGCCAAAAGCCCCTCTGTTTATGTATGTATGTATGTATGTTATGCATTCATTTTTTGGTGAAACAAGTCTGGCGAAATATCTAAAGCTGTCTCAAGGGACAGACCTAAAAAGGTGTCGCTGCGTTCAGCAGAGTGGATGTTCAAGTAGAAAAGAGAAGTAAAATGTGTTCCTCTGTGCCAAATATAAGCTGGAGAGCGGGGAATGCCTTGAAAGAGGCACAACTGAAAGTCATGAACAGGTCAATGAGAGCTTCTAGCAAATCCCATTCTTCCTCCTCTAAAAACACAAAACTTCAGGAGGGATGCTGTCAAAGAACAAAAAGACTTTGGGGCAAGTTCACCAGAAGTGTCCCTAAAGCATCTGTCTGCCTTCCAGGAGGGTCGCAGGCTTGCAGCGGATGTTCACAGAGGGTGGGGCTGATGATCCTGCATCACCGTGACCCATCCAGGGCAATTCTAGACCACAAGGCTGGATATATCACCAACTTTCAAGTTAGTGCAATGGCTCAGTGAGTTGAACACTTATTTCTGAAACCTGCCCTTCCAAGTAGCGTAGACCAAGTATCATATAAATTGGCTCGGAGTGCCACCTGTTATTTACAGTGCTTAGAAATGACAGAAATACACAGAGAGCTATATAGAAAATACACTATTACTGAGGTTTTTCCCTTTCACCCTAGGTCTTAGAACAGTGTCCTTTTACCCAAGTCCTGTTGCTCTGAATTAAGAACTGTAGAATTGTGGCTTTAAAAGTGTGAAGAAAGTAGCTTGTTGAGCCAATTGAAGCGCAGCGGTACCTGATGCATGGGAAACAAATCGACCACCACAGTAGCAACCATGGCTACCACCTGGCAAACATTGACTACACTTGGACCCAATGAAAGGGAGTTTGCCCATTGAAGATGTTCGTGTGTTGACTGTCAATTAGCTGTCGTACCCAACACTTAACCACGTTATAGCTGCTGATCACAACAGCAACCGGAGAATTTCCCCAGACTGTGATGTTACCTCGATATTATTACTTTGCTGACCAGTAGATCAAACACGACACTTACAGCAGAGCGTCCACATTTTTTAGGTCAAGCCTGGGTGTAGGAAAGTAGTATCTGCTTCTTACGGGTACCCCCACTTTTTGCTGATGTCACACTGTTTTTGGACTAGTCTGGCTGGGATCTTGCTATTCAGGACCCCAGTCTATCTGCTTTCTCCCTTAAATGCTATGTATGTACTTCAGGTACACTCCATATTGGATACTGGGTACCCTTATCAGTACCTAGTCTATGGTACACCATGTACCCAGGGAATAGGTACCCCAGAGGCCAGCCATGGGCTGCAGCATGTATTATGCCACCCATGAGAGGCCATTCAAATTGACACAACAAGCCTGCTACCGCAGACTGTGTAAGCTGGTGCTTGCACCACTTACTTAAGATATAGGTTCACTAATCTATCTAAATCAACACACTTAAAAACCTATCAGTCACCCCTATGGCAGGCCTTAACAATCCTGAAGGCAGGGTGCTGGGTTTTACGTGAGAAGGTGCCCCTGCATGAGCAGAGCCCCTCTGCAGCCTTCGGAAACCATTCTCCGGGGTTGTCGGTGATGCAGCCAGACATATATGTTTAAGTGCATTATAACCTTGCGGTAAATGCTAACTTTAAAACGGTTGCTTAGAAACATGTTGTGTTTGGTGTCAAACACCTTGGAATAATACCTCCACACCAGTAACTGGTGTGGAAGGTATGATTCCACCCTTCCAAAGGGACATATGTGGGTCACCGGTCTACCGGGTACCAGCTTTCTTGACCCGGGCAGCACAAAATGGATGCTGGCAGCCACAGACACGATACTGCTGTCCTGCTGCTGAGCCAAACTCGAGCAGAGGAAGGCATGACAATAGGAATCCTGTCACAGGCAGGTATGACCACCTCCCAGACAGGGTTTAGTGTATTGGGGCTGGTGGGTCCACTCTGAGAGTGCCAGAAAGTCTGCACTGGGGGCAAATTTGGTGTCCATGTGCATAGTCCAGCTCAAACCAGTGCTGGCAGCCATTGGCTCCTGCTCTGGCGTGAAACTGGACAAAGGACATGGGTGTAGCCACCCCTCTGTTCTGCCCCTCCCCTAGGAGGGTCCACAGAATCTTTCAAAACCCTTCCCATGGGTATAAAATGGGTTGCCTGACTAAAGGACTTTAGATTTTACCTGGACAAGATTCTGCTAAGACGAAACCAAGTACTTCAACCTGCCTGCACGACGCTGGACGACTGAAGAATCTCCCTTGGAGTAAGGGAGTTACTCCCCTGCAGAAGTAGTCACCCAAACGCATCTGACCTGTTTGCTTCTCCCGAGCTCCTGAGGACTCCGAAGATTTCAGCAACAAAGGAGGTGGGTTCAGGAATGTCCCTGAGGTAGATCTGACCTCTCAGTGATTCTGAGACCAGAATCCCTTGTGGGGGCCGTGCAACACGAACCCCTGTGCACCGTGTACATTTACAATTGCATATGCTTGTTGATAATTTCCAAGCTTGTGCATTGGACTTCCTGTAGTCCTGACCCCGAGCAATAATTGCACTGAAGATATCCAGCCTCCACTCACCGAGTGCCCTGTGGGCTGGAACTTCGCAAACTTGCCTGAGATCTCCTCACGATCCCTGGTCCGTTGGCCTGTGGGTCCTGGCGAGGATCACCTTGTTTGTTCTTGGGCTTACCTAGTAGCTCCAACCGCGACTTTCCCATAGAGTTGCACAGAACACGCGGTCGTGTTTCCTCACTTCACTCATCCTCCGTGGGCTCCATGCGTCACTCCTCTGGGTGGTTCCTTGGGGTCCCAGCGATTCTACGTGTTCTAGGCCCTGTGTCTAGTCAAGTCGTTATTGTTATACCATTTTTTAGGTCTCGCCTGACCCAGCGCATGCGCTGGTCTGGCGAGACTTATTGAGAGGGCTCCAAAAAGTGCTACCAGGCCAGCCTAGAGCTACAGTGCATGTGCGTGGGCGCGCGCGCCTCACTTTACCGAGATTACTTTCACTTTCGCGGCCGCGCGGCCGCTTTGATGTTTGATCGCGATTGCGATCACTTTCACTTTCGCGGCCGCTTGGCATTGCCAATAGGTCTTGCTTTTGGGACCTTATAAGTATTTAGTTATGCAACTGTTGCATGGCTAAACACTTATAAGGTCCCAAAGGCGAGACCTATTGGCTATGCCAATGCTTGTTTAGTATATGTTTCAGTCTCCCCCTTGGAGCCCGCTGTGTAATTTGCTACTTACGAATCTTCTATTGATTCAGTATTGTGTGCTTTGTGCCCTAGTCTCGTATAGAGACTAGTAGAGAGTGTTATATTAATAAATACATATTTTTATAAACTACTGTGTGGTTCTCCTTTCATTTAGTCATTTAGGAGGTGATATTCTGGTAAAACAAGCTGCTTCACATTCCTTCAAGAATAAGCCTGAAGGCTACTCTCCACAGCTACCACTAGGATAGTTTTCTAAAGGTTATCTTTGACCTCATACATCATAAGGGTCGTGTGGACTGGTACAGGGTGCCCACTTTAATTAGTGGACAGCATATACCAGGCCACCTTCTCACATTGGTGTGCAGCGGTTGGGATTTAAGCTATTGTTTTACCAGATAAATCTAATTGAATGATGAACTGAAAACCACAAAGTATTAGGCACATATAATACATCAAGATTAGAATAAGTAAGTTCTACTGAACTTGGAGTTGGGTAAGCCAAGGGTGTAGCACACCCTTTCTCCAACTTAGAGAGTTTAGGCTCCACTAGATTTTAGGTAGGTGCCTACGTCACACAACACTAGTATGTCTTCTATAGGAGAAGCCAGTGTCTCTCCACCAACTAGATACAATGGCCTCTCATTCCCAGAATTGTGAGCCATGTGTGCATCTAGGAAGTTGAGGACAGGGAGAACAGCAAACACCCAACGTCTCATTGAGATTTTGCTCTTAGATGACCTTAGGAAGACCCCAGGGTCTGATGAGGTAGATAGAGTGGGTGGGGCAGGGAATGAGGAAAGGCCAGGAAGGGAAACCTTCTTTGATCTGGACTCAAACTCTGACCAGAAGAATCAAGATGATTCTAACCTGGGCAACATAGATCTTCCTTTAGGTGGGGGAGAAGTCCCGAGTGGCCCTCTCTTTACCCCACAAGGAAGAGTACAGAGTTTACCTAGGAGATCCATTTCTCCCTCAGTAGAATCTCATCACTCAGGAACTTCAGTAGGGACTTCTATATCAAATAAGAGGGAATCCTCTTATGATAGACAGTGCCAATTTCTGGAGGTTGAGAGAGTCAAGCTTAGGCTCAAGACGGAGCAGTTGGCCCTAGACAGGGAATTCCTAGAGCTCCAGAGAGCAACAAAGAGATTGGGGCTAGAGTCCCATGGTGGCAGCAACAGTGTCCCTAGGGTTACGAAGTATACTCATGATCATAGAAGACCTGAACAAGATAGTCCCTCCCTATCAGAGTGGGGATGACATCCACAAATGGATAACTGCACTAGAGAGGGCCTGTAAGGTACAGAGGGCCCCTCAGGAGCAGTTGGCAGCTATCTGGTGGCTCTCCTTTGCTGACAAAGGTAGAGATAAGCTCCTCACTGTAAGAGAAGAGGATGCTGATAATTACACAGTCTTGAAGAGTGCTCTCATTGATGGGTTTGGCTTAACCACTGAACAGTACAGGATTAATTTCAGAGACACCCAGAAGACACACACTCAGGACTGGGTTGACTTTGTAGATTGTGCTACTAAGGTTCTGGAAGGCTGGTTACTTGGCAGTAAAGTGAATGAGTTTAAAGGATTGTACAATTTAATTATGAGGGAGCAGATCCTTAATAATTGCCAAAATCAGTTATTGCATTAGTACTTGGTTGATTCTGATCTGACCTCTCCCCAAGAATTGGGAAAGAAGGCAGACAAATGGGTCGTGAACCAGGGTTAAGCAGAAAGCTCAGAATCAAGGTGGTGACCAAAAGAAGCAAGATGCTATAAGGGTGGGGAAAAGGATAAAGACCAGAAGTCTTCACAAGGGCCCCAAAAACCTGCATCTGGAGGTGAGTCACAATCTAACAAGGGAAAAGGCAAAAAGAAACCTTCATATCTGTAGAGAGAAGACACATTGGACAAAGGATGCCAATTGTCCAAGGGCCAAGGACTCTAGTCCAGCACCACTGCCCCAAGGCAACTGTTCCCCCTAGCTCAGTTTCAAGTGATGGTGCACAGAACAAGGGTATAGCAGGGTTAACCTTGGGATCTGAGAAGGATTCTGGCCTAGTCAGAATTCCAACTCAGGCTGTTTTAGTCTGTGATGGAGGCATGACTATTGCTTCCTTATTTGTCAGTCCCAGTAACCTGGGCAAGTACAGACAACAGCCTTTGATTAATGGTAGGGAAGCCATGGCATACAGGGACACAGGTGCAAGTGTCACAATGGTGACAAAATATCTTGTGGGCCCTGAACAGATCATACTTGGTGAGATGTACCAAGTGACCAATGCAAGCAATGTCAGGACAGACCATTCCTTGACAGTTGGGAATTTCACCTGGGGAGGGGTAACTGGCCCTAAGAAAGTTGTGGTTATCTCAGACCTCCCTGTAGAGTGCTTGTTGGGCAATGATTTGGAGGCTTCAGCATGGGCTGAAGTGGAACTCAGGACACACACAGAAATGTTGGGCATCCCTGCAGATGTGCTTGCCATGACTAGGTCACAGCCAAAAATGTATTCCACTGAACAGCCCCTGGATCCTGAAAAGATGGACCAGGTGCCTTCCAAGAGAAGGAGCAGAAGTGGTAAGGCAGTGTCTTCCCCCCTGCCTCAGAGTGAGGATCAGTCTCTTGAGGGAGAGGATCTCAGTCCCTGTGAAGGGACTGTCTGAGAGGAACTTGAACCTGACCAGGTTGAGTTGAGTTCTTGGGGACAGGGGGCCCTTCCAGGGCAGATCTGAGCCAGGAGCAGCTGGGCTTCCTATTAACACTGGCACATGACATCCCATTAGCAGGACACTTAGGCCAAAGTAAGACCTGGGACAGGCTTGTCCCTCACTTTCACTGGCCTCACATGTCAGGAAACACAAAGGAGTTTTGTCGCTCCTGTATCACTTGCCAAGCCAGTGGTAAGGCAGGTGGTATTACAAAGGCCCCCCAATACCACTACCTGTGGTGAGGGTTCCCTTTGAGAGGGTTGGGAGTGACATTGTTGGTCCCATGGATCCTCCAACTGCATCTGGACGCAGATTCATACTAGTGGTGGTGGACCATGCCACTAGGTATCCAGAGGCAATACCCCTTAGGACTACCACAGCTCCTGCTGTGGCTAGAGCCCTTCTGCAAATTTTTCCCAGAGTGGGTTTCCCTAAGGAGGTAGTATCAGACAGAGATGCAAACTATATGTCTGGTTATCTGACTGCTATGTGGAAGGAGTGTGGAGTGAATTACAAATTCACCACACCCTATCACCCACAATGCAATGGGTTAGTTGAAAGATTCAACAAAACCCTCAAGGGCATGATAAAAGGTCTCCCTGATAAGCTTAGGCGTAGATGGGATATCCTTTTGCCCTGCCTTCTCTTTGCCTACAGAGAGGTTCCTCAGAAGGGGGTTGGCTACAGCCCTTTTGAACTTCTGTTTGGACATCCAGTTAGGCGTCCCTTATGTTTGGTTAAGGTAAGGAGGCATGGGAGTTACCTCTGAAACCACCTAAACAGGACATAGTGGACTATGTACTTGGCCTCCGCTCCAGGATGGCTCAGTACATGAAGAAGGCATCCAAAAACCTTGAGGCTAGCCAGGAATTGCGAAAGGCCTGGCATGACCAAAAGGCTGTTTTGACTGTATATCAGCCAGGACAGAAGGTATGGGTGTTGGAGCCTGTGGCCCCAGCAGCTCTCCAAGACAAGTGGAGTGGGCCCCATACCATTTTTGAGCAAAGGGGAGAGGTTACCTACCTGGTGGACCTTGGAACTCCCAGGAGCCCCCATAGGGTACTCCATGTGAACAGGCTCAAGCCATATGTGGACAGGGCAGACATGGGCTTGCTCATGGCTACTGATGAGGGACAGGAGGAAGAGAGGGATCCACTCCCTGACCTGCTCTCACAGAACCCTGATGATGGTTCAGTTGATGGTGTAGCCTTGTCAGGCAGCCTCACTGAACAGCAACAGACTGATTGCAGGAAGTTCCTCAATCAGTTCAGACACATGTTTTCACTGACTCCAAGTCAGACTACCTGGTGCACACATGAGGTGGACACCGGTGACAGCCTGCCTGTTAAAAATAAGATTTACAGGCAACCTGACCATGTCAGGGACTGTATCAGGACAGAAGTCCAGAAGATGTTGGAACTGGGAGTGATTGAGCCTTCAGTTAGCCCATGGGCTAGTCCAATAGTCTTGGTACCAAAACCTCACACCCAGGGTGGTAAGAGAGAGATGAGGTATTGTGTTGACTACAGGAGACTAAATGCAATCACTAGGACTGATGCTCATCCATTTCCAAGGGCAGGTGAACTAATTGATACTTTGGCCTCAGCCAAGTTCTTACGTACATTTGACCTGACAGCTCGTTACTGGCAAATCAGATTAGCTGAGCATGCTAAACCAAAAACAGCATTTTCAACCCCTAGTGGGCACTACCAATTTGTGGTGATGCCTTTTAGCTTGAAGAATGCACCTGCCACATTTCAAAGGCTGGTGAATATATTTCTCACAGGTCTGGAAGACTATAGTGCAGCCTATCTAGATGATAGTGCTGTCTTTAGCTCCACCTGGGAGGATAACCTGGCCCACCTGAGAAAAGTTCTGGAGGCCCTGCAAAAGGCAGGCCTCAATATCAAGGTCACCAAGTGCCAGATAGGGCATAGTAAAGTTATATACCTAGGCCACCTTGTGGGTGGAGGGCAGGTTCAACCATTGCAGAGCAAAATCCAAACCATCACAGATTGGGTTGCTCCAACTACCCAGACTCAGGTCAGAGCTTTCTTGGGCCTGACTGGGTACTACAGGAGGTTTGTCAAAGGGTATGGATCCATAGTGACCCCTTTGAATGACTTAACTTCCAAGAAAATGCCTAAGAAAGTTCAGTGGACGGTTAGCAGTCAAAAGGCATTTGATGACTTGAAGCAGGCCATGTGCACTGCTCCCATTCTGCAAAGTCCTGATTATTCCAAACAATTCATTGTTCAAACAGATGCATCTGAGTTGGGGGTAGGGACTGTGTTATTACAATTGAATGAAGAGGGTCAGGATCAGACAGTAGCTTTCATAAGCAGAAGGCTGGCCCCCAGAGAGAAATGTTGGTCAGCTATTGAGAGGGAAGCCTTTGCTGTGGTTTGGGCTCTGAAGAAGTTGAGGCCATATCTGTTTGGCAATCACTTCATTGTTCAGACAGACCATAAGCCCCTCTTATGGCTAAAACAGATGAGGGCTGAAAACCCCAAACACTTGAGGTGGTCCATTTCCCTACAGGGCATGGACTATACAGTGGAACATAGACCTGGGAGTAAACATGCCAATGCAGATGGACTCTTCAGATATTTCCACTTAGAACATGAAGACTCAACTGGTCAAGGTTAGTTTAATGTCCTTGTGTTTGGGGTGGGGTTGTGTAGGAAAGGAGTATCTGCTTCACTATGGTTACCCCCACCTTTTGCTGATGTCACACTGTTTTTGGACTAGTCTGACTGGGAGCCTGCTATTCAGGACCCCAGTCTATCTGCTTTCTTTCTTAAATTGCTATGTATGTACTGTAGGTACACTCCAGATTGGATACTAGGGTACCCTTATCAGTTCCTAGTATATGGTACACCATGTACCCAGGGCATAGGTACCCCAGAGGCCTCCCATGGGCTGAAGCATATATTATTATACCCATGACATGAGAAGCCATTCAAATTGACACGTCAAGCCTGCTACAGCAGACTGTGTAAGCTGGTGCTTGCACCACTTACTTAAGATATAGGTTCACTATATCTATCTAAATCACTACACTTAAAAACCTATCAGTCACCCCTACGGCAAGCCTTATCAATCCTGAAGGCAGGGTGCTGGGTTTTACATGAGAAGGTGCCCCAGCATGAGCAGTCTTCAGAGACCATTCTCTGGGGTTGTCGGTGATGCAGCCAGACATATATGTTTAAGTGCATTCCAACCTCGCGGTAAATGCTAACTTTAAAACGGCTGCTTAGAAACATGTCATGTTTGGTGTCAAACACCTTGGAATCATACCTCCACACCAGTAACTGGTGTGGGAGGTATGATTCCACCCTTCCAAAGGGACATATGTGGGTCACCGGTCTACCGGGTACCAGCTTTCTCGACCCAGGCAGCACAAAATGGATGCTGCCAGCCACAGACACGATTCTGCTCTCCTGCTGCTGAGCCAAACTCGAGCAGAGGAAGGCATGACAATAGCCATCCTGTCACAGGGAGGTGTGACCACATCCCAGACAGGGTTTAGTGTATTGGGGTTGGGTGGGTGCACTCTGAGAGTGCCAGAAAGTCTGCACTGGGGGCACATTTGGTGTCCCTGTGCATAGTCCAGCTCAAACCAGTTCTGGGAGCCATTGGCTCCTGCTCTGGAGTGAAACTGGACAAAGTACATGGGTGTAGCCACCCCTCTGTCCTGCTCCTCCCCTAGGAGGGTCCACAGAATATTTCCAACCCCTTCCCAAGGGTATAAAGTGGGTTACCTGACTACAGGACTTTAGATTTTACCTGCACAAGATTCTGCTAAGAAGAAACCAAGTACTTTGACTGCCTGCACGATGCTGGATGACTGAAGAATCTCCCTTGGAGTAAAGGAGTTACTCCCCTGCAGAAGCAGGCACCTAAACACATCTGACCGGTTTGCTTCTCCCGAGCTCCTGAAGACTCTGAAGATTTCAGCAACACAGGAGGTGGGTTCCCAAAGGTCCCTGAGGTAGATCAGACCTCTCAGCGATTCTAAGACCAGTATCCCTCAGGGGGGACGTGCAACCCGAAACCCTGTGCACTGCGTACATTTGCAATTGCATATGCGTTTTTGATGATTCCCAAGCTTGTGCACTGGACTCCAGGTAGTCCTCCTTACCCCGAGAAGTAATTGCACTTAAGATATCCAGCCTCCATTCACCGAGTGTCCTGTGGGCTGGTACTTTGCAAACTTGCTTGAGGTCTCCTCGCGATCCCTGGTCCATTGGCCTGTGGGTCCTGGTTAGGGTCACCTTGTTTGTCCCTGGGCTTACTTGATTTGCTCCAGACGTGCCCTGATTATCCATTGCTTGGAGAGTCCCCTGGACCTTGCTGGTCCACACCGTAACCTGTTTACTCTAACCAAGTGGGTTGCATTTGCCAAGGCTTGTTGGTGTTCCAGCCAGACATTGAGCCCTCAGCATTCGACATCCTTCGTGGGACAGCTCACCTCCAGATCATGGTTGTCCTCGAAGTCTCCTGGTCCCTGTGGCTGCAGAGTCAAGCAACCCTTCATCGCACTTGAAGCATCCAACATCAGTGGGCATTCGACAACCAAGCCCCTGGTCACCAGAAGTGACCCAGACTCTGTCCCCTCTGCTTTCAGGTTCTTCTCACATAGAATCCAGGCTTGGATTCCACCGTACACTCTTCGCCTTCCTGGCAGCAGTACTTCTTTGCAACTCTCCATTGAAAACAACCCCACAAACACTCATACTAGGTAGGGGCTCTGAAGGATGCTTGTGGCGTCATATGAATGATAATTACTTCAAGAAAATAAAATTCAAGTGAAAACAACGAAGGTTTCCGACACCACTTGACCCCTATGCACCCGGCTCCTCTGGGATAGGTAACACGGGTACCTCGGTACTCACTGGTGGGTTGGCATTAGAACCTCCTATGTTCCAAAGGGTTTGCTTCAAGTCCTCGTAGAAGTGTCCTTAACTTGTAACTTTACAACCGCAACTTTCCCATAGAGTTGCATCGAACACGTGGTCGTGTTTCCTCACTGCACTCATCCTCCGTGGGCTCCATTCGTCACTCCTCTGGGTGGTTCCATGGGGTCCCAGCGATTCTACGTGCTCTAGGCCCTGTGTCTAGTCAAGTTGTTATTGTTATACCATTTTTTTAGTATATGTTTCGGTCTCCCCCTTGGAGCCCGCTGTGTAATTTGCTACTTACGAATCTTCTATTGATTCAGTATTGTGTGCTTTGTGCCCTAGTCTCGTACAGAGACTAGTAGAGAGTGTTATATTAATAAATATATATATTTTTATACAACTACTGTGTGGTTCTCCTTTCATTTAGTCATTTAGGAGGTGATATTCTCGTAAAACAAGCTGCTTTACATTCCTTAAAGATTAAGCCTGAAGGCTGCTCTCCACAGCTACCACTAGGATAGCTTTCTAAAGGTTATCTTTTACCTCATACATCATAAGGGTCATGTGGACTGGTACAGGGTGCCCATTTTAATTAGTGGACAACATATACCAGGGCACCTTCTCACACTGGGCAACACATAGGCTGCTCTGCGAGGCATGCTGTATTCGAGTATGAATTTGAAGCTCCGTCCATATTTTTATTTGGCTTGTGTCATTGTCCTTTGAAAATGCTGTCTTCTGATTGGCTAATAGGCTTGTTAGTCCCTCCTTAGTACCGCCTTGTCTTCATTTGTAACCTCCCATGAGGACTGGCCCTTTTACTTTTGTAACACGGTATGTCTTATTTAGTCTGTAAGCGCTATTTTCTTTATTGTGTTTCTCCTTCTGCAGGCACTACATGCTTTCCTGCAACATTCAGCGCACCATGCATGCTTTCACTATCCAAGCAGCCCGTGGCAATGGTGGCCGCTTCTTTGAAGTGAAATAGGTTTCGCACTTACAAGAGTTTGAGCTATTGGCATTGTAAATGACAATGCCTTTTATTTATGTGTTAATTATTAAAACATATAAATAAAAAGTATTGTCATTTACAATGCCAATAGCTTAAACTCTCGCAATTGCGAGACCTATTGCATTTCAAATGCTTGTTTAGGACTGGAGTTAGAATAGTAAATCTGTGAAAATGAAGTGATGGTGTCTGGAGGGGTATACTCGTGGTTGATGTAGTGGTCGGAAGGTGTAGTGGTGGTCAAGTTTCTGCCACATCTTAAGACTCCTACGGCTCGGCCCAGTGGTTGCAGAGCAGCGCTGGTGTCACAAGTCTGCCCTTGTGACTCCCCCCCGGCAGGCAATAAGACAGCGCTGCTTCAGAGCCGAAGGAACCCTTCTTGCCACGCCGTGTCCAGAGGGTTCCACTCCAGTTACAATCTCCTGCAGTTTGGGGCACGGTTGAGCATTATTTCAGGGCCGATTTTTGTTTTTAGTTTGGCGCCATTGCTGAGGAACCAATGAGTCACTTGTGACTGTTGGCAGAAGCAGTCTGCGGTAATGGGAGAATTTGAGTGTCCGTGGGGTCCCCGAAGAGCAGTTTGGCAGGAATGGATGCAATCCACAGGAGAGCGCTGGAGGAAGAGGAGGGCCCTGCTCACGACTCCAGCCTGCGCGCCTTCAAACAGAATGCGCACTGGAGAGATGGAGGCGCCTCGGGCCCTCTCTGGAGACCTGCCGGCAGTCGCGGACGGTATGACTTGTGGGTGGGGAGGTTTAATTAAAAATATATATATATATATGTTAATTTACCTTTGCCGGCCCACGTTGATGGTCTGCATCGTCCTTTCTACAACAGGAAGCAGCCACAGGCAGCCTCCCTCCCCTCCCCTGCATGCAGCCTACATAGAGAAAATTCAGATTGCGTATGGCCCACCCTGCCACAATCGCAGGCAGCTCACACTTATCTTTTGAACACATGAGGCTGCAGCAGCCCCTCCCCCACCTTGCTCAGTCTGTGGACAGGCCCATGGTCAGTCTGACTGTGGATGATTATCAATACAGAATGACAATGGGCCAAAGGCGTGGCGAAGCACCCGCTGTACCTGCTTCAGTGCGGGTGTCACAGGGGTGGAGGGGAGTTAGATACGTTTTTCTTGGCCCTTCCTGACTTTGATCTGTGGCTCTCAGGTCAGCATAAGGCATAACGACAAATAAACACAACAGAATAACTACCATGATTGTAGGAGAGTAGGATCTGCTTCACATGGGTACCCCCACTTTTTGCTGGTGTTTCACTGTTTTTCGACCTTAGTCTGGCTCTGGCCCTGCTAATCAGGACCACAGCCTAGCTGCTTCCTCTCTAAAATGGTTTCCATGTACATTAGGTACATTCCTAATTGGATTCTGGAGTGCCTTATAAGCCCCTAGTATATGGTATACTATGTACCTAGGGCATTGGTATCTCAGAGGCCTACCAGGGGCTGAAGCATGTATCATGCCACCCCTGATAGCACTCCAAAATGACACCACAGGTCTGCTACTGCAGCCTGGGACAGGTGGTGCTTGCACCCCCTACTGTGGTATAGGCTATCTATATCACTACTATTGCACACACATATAAAACCTATAAGTCACTCCTATGGCAGGCCTTAACAATCCTGAAGGAAGAGTGCGTGGTTTTTATGTGAGAGGGTTCCCCTGCATGAGCAGAGCCCCTCTGCAGCGTTCAGAGTACCTCCTCTGATGCTGTTCAAACCGGTTGCAGGGGCTACCTGCCCCTGCTCTGGCGCGAAACTGGGCAAAGGAAATGGGTGTAACCACCCCTCTTTCCAAACCCTCCCATAGGTGGGTCCCTAGAGTATGTCCAACCCCCAAACTTTGTATAAGTATGGGAACCCAGTCCTTGCGACTTTAGATTACCCTGGACGAAACTCTGCAACATATATCCTGGACCTTCAACGTTCTATGTCAACTAGAAGACTGAAGAAATCTCCCTTGGGGTCAAGGAGTGACTCCCCTGCTTGGCAGGCACCAAAGAAGCAACTGTCTGGTCTGCAACTCTGAAGCTCCCGCCGGACGCCGAAGTCTTTGCATCACCAGAGGTGGATTTCCAGACTTCCCCGAGGCTACACTGAGTCCACAGCAAAGCTGAGGCCCGTGGCTATCGTGGGTGACGTGGAACCGTGACCCATGGACACCGTAATCTTTTGCCGATCCATCATCTTCCTGGTCTTCCTTGAAGTTGTGCTTTGGGCTCCGAGTAGCTTTAGCATTGAGCACCTCCTGCACCGAAGATCTCTGGCCTCCACTTCACGACTGACCCATGGGCCAGTTTCAAGTGTGACTGCTTGAGGCTCCTTCGCGATCGCTAGCCCGTTGGCTAGTGGGTCCCCATGAAGACAACTCCTCTTCTGATTGGGCTTTCCAGGCTGCTCCAGACGTGCCACGACATACCCTTGCTGGGTGAGTCCCCCAGACCTTGCTGGTCTGCACCGACGTCGTTATTTAATTTCCATGTGACTTGCGGTTGCCAAGACTTGTTGGGTCCAATCTGGTCGCTGACACCGCAGTACTCGAGGGACAGCTCGAATCCAGCTCCTGGTTGTCGTCGACACCTCCTGGACCTCGTGGCTGAAGAATCAAGACACCCATCAACTCACCTGAAGCACCCAACATCTGTGGGCATTGGACTATCGTGCCCTTGGTCACTGGTAAGTGACCCAGACTGTGTCCCCTCTGCTTTCAGCTTTCTTCCATCCTCGATCCAGGCTGGGATCTCTCCGGACACTTCTCCTCTTCACGGCAGTAGCACTTCTTGAGCAGCTTCCTTTGAAAACAGCGACGCGACCCGACACCATTTGACACCTATGCACCCGTCTTCCCTGGGTGAGGTAACTCGAGTACTCCGGTGCTCCCGTGGGTGTTGGCCCTAGACACCTCTAAGTCCAAAAGGGTTCGCTCGTAGTCATCCTCTAAGTGTCCTTAAACTCTTAATTTCCAACCGCGACTTTCCCCATAGAAGTTAACGGCGATTCGCGGCTGTGTTCTCACACTGCACGCGTCCCCCCTGGGTCCCCTGTGTCACTACCTTGGGTGGTTCCTTGTGGTCCAAGCACTTCTACAAGCTCTAGGCCTTGTGTCTAGTTCAGTCGTGGTTCTTATACCACTTTATTGGAATATGGTTTGGTATGCTCCTAGGGCCCAAACGTGTATTTGTGCTTTTACTGTTGAATACTGACTTGTAACTTAAGTACTTCGAACTCCAGCCTCATAAAGAGACTAGAGGGTGTGTGTTTTATCTTAAATACATATATTTTAAATGTATACCTGGTGTGGTTGTCCTTTCATTTGGTCATTCAAGTGATTATAGACTGGTAAAACAAGCTGCTTTACATTCCTTCAAGACTTAGCCTGAAGGCTGCTCTCCATAGCTACCACTAGGATAGCTTTCAATAAAGGTTGTCTTTAACCTATCACCATAAGGGGTTGTTTGGACTGATACAGGGTGCCCACTATAACTAGTGCACAGCATATATCAAGCCAACTTCTCACAGCGCAGCACAGCAGAGCCTTAGTACAGGGTACTGGCCTGCTGAAGGGTGCAGCACAGCAGAGCCTTAGTAGAGAGTACTGGCCTGCTGCAGGTTGCAGCACTGCAGAGCCTTAGTACAAGGTACTGGCTTCCTACAGGGTGCAGCACAGCAGGGTTTTGGTACAGTGAACTGGTCTGCTGCAGGGTGCAGCACAGCAGAGCCTTAGTGCAGGGTACTGGCCTGCTGCAGGGTGCAGCACAGCAGAGCCTAAGTGCAGGGTACTGACTTGCATCAGGGTGCAGTACAGCAGAGCCTTGGTGCAGGGTACTGGCCTCCTGCATGATGCTGCACAGCAGGGTCTTAGTAGAGGATACTGGCCTGCTGCAGGATGCAGCACAGCAGAGCCTTAGTGCAGGGTACTGACCTGCTGCAGCGTGCAGCACAGCAGAGCCTTAGTACAGGGTACTGACATGCTGCAGGGTACAGCACAGCTGGGCCTTAGTGCAAGGTACTGGTCTGCTGCAGGGTGCAGCACAGCAGAGCCTTAGAACAGGGCACTGGCCTGCTGCAGATGCAGCACAGCAGGGCCTTAGTACAGTGTACTGGCCTCCTGCAGGACGCAACACAGCAGGACCCTAGTAAAGGGTACTGGCCTGCTGCAGGGTGGCAGCACTGCAGGGCCGTAGTACAGGTACTAGCCTCCTGCAAGGTGCAACACAGCAGAGCCTCAATACAGGGTACTGGTCTGCTGCAGCGTGCAGCACAGCAGGGCCTTCGTACAGGGTACTGTCCTGCTTCAGGGTGCAGCACAGCTGAGCCATAGTACAGAGTACTGGCCTGTTGCAGGGTGCAGCACAGCAGAGCGTTAGTGCAGGGTACTGGCCTGCTGCAGGTCACAGCTCTGCAGGGCCTTAGTATAAGGTACTGGCCTGCTGCTGGGTGCAGTACAACAGAGCCTTAGTACAGGGTAATGGCCTGCTGCTGGGTGCTGCACAGCAGAGCCTCAGTACAGAGTACTGGCCTCCTGCAGGGTGTAGCACAGCAGGGCCTTAGTGCAAGGTGCTGGCCTGCTGCAGGATGCAGCACAGCAGAAACTTAGTGCAGGGTACTGGCCTGCTACAGGGTGCCTCACAGCAGAGCCTTAGTGCAGGGTACTGACCTGCTGTAGGGTGTGGCACAGCAGTGCCTTAGTACAGAGTACTGGTCAGCTGCAGGGTGCAGCACAGCAGAGCCTTAGTGCAGGGTACTGGCCTGCTGCAGGGTGCAGCATTGCAGGGCCTTAGTGCACGGTACCGGCCTGCTGCAGGGTGCAGCACAGCAGAGCCTTAGTACAGGGTACTGGCCTGCTGCAGGGTGCAGCACTACAGAGCCTTAGTACAGGGTAGTGGCCTGCTGCAGGGTGCAGCACTGCAGAGGTTTAGTACAGGGTAGTGGCCTGCTGTAGGGTGCAGCACTGCAGATCCTTAGTACAGGGTACTGTCCTGCTGCAAGGTGCAGCACAGCAGATCCTTAGTACAGGGTACTGGTCTCCTGCAGGGTGCAGCACAGCTGCGCTTTAGTCCAGGGTACTGGCCTGCTGCAGGGCGCAGCACAGCAGGGCCTCAGTGCAGGGTACTGGCCTGCTGCAGGGAGCAGCACAGCAGGGCCTTAGTGCATGTTACTGGCCTGCTGCAGGGTGCAGCATTTCAGGGCCTTAGTACAGGGCACTGGCCTCCTTCAGGGTGTCAGCACAACAGGGCCTTAGTGCAGGGAACTGGCCTCCTGCAGGGTGCAGCACAGCAGAGCCTTACTACTTGGTACTGGCCTCCTGCAGGGTGCAGCACAGCAGGGCCTTAGTGCAGGGTAATGGCCTGTGGCACGGTGCAGCACAGCAGTGGCTTAGTACAGGGTACTGGCCTCCTGCAGGGTGCAGCACAGCTGTGGTTTAGTACAGGGTACTGGCCTGCTGCAGGGTGCAGCACAGGAGGGCCTCAGTGCAGGGTACTGGCCTGCTGCAGGGTGCAGCACAGCAGGGCCTTAGTACAGGGTACTGGCCTGCTGCAGAGTGCAGCACAGCAGAGCCTCAGTACAGGGTACTGGCCTGCTGCAGAGTGCAGCACAGCAGAGCCTCAGTACACGGTACTGGCCTGTTGCAGGGTGCAGCACAGCAGCGCCTTAGTGCAGGGTACTGACGTGCTGCTGGGTGCAGCACAGCAGAACCTTAGTGCAGGGTGCTGGTCTGTTGCAGGGTGCAGCACAGCAGAGCCTTAGTACAGGGTACTGACCTGCTGCAGGGTGCAGCACAGCAGAGCCTTAGTACAGGGTACTGGCCTGCTGAAGGGTGCAGTACAGCAGAGCCTTAGTAGAGAGTACTGGCCTGCTGCAGGGTGCAGCACAGCAGAGCCTTAGTGCAGGGTACTGACCTGCTGCTGAGTGCAGCACAGCAGAGCCTTAGTGCACGGTGCTGGTCTGCTGCAGGGTGCAGCACAGCAGAGCCTTAGTACAGGGTACTGGCCTGCTGCAGGGTGCAGAACTGCAGAGCTTCAGTACAGGGTACTGGCCTGCTGCAGGGTGAATCACAGCAGAGCCTTAGTACAGGGTACTGGCCTGCTGCAGAGTGCAGCACAGCAGAGCCTCAGTACACAGTACTGGCCTGTTGCAGGGTGCAGCACAGCAGCGCCTTAGTGCAGGGTACTGACATGCTGCTGGGTGCAGCACAGCAGAACCTTAGTGCAGGGTGCTGGTCTGCTGCAGGGTGCAGCACAGCAGAGCCTTAGTACAGGGTACTGACCTGCTGCAGGGTGCAGCACAGCAGAGCCTTAGTACAGGGTACTGGCCTGCTGAAGGGTGCAGTACAGCAGAGCCTTAGTAGAGAGTACTGGCCTTCTGCAGGGTGCAGCACAGCAGAGCCTTAGTGCAGGGCACTGACCTGCTGCTGGGTGCAGCACAGCAGATCCTTAGTGCACGGTGCTGGTCTGCTGCAGGTTGCAGCACAGCAGAGCCTTAGTACAGGGTACTGACTTGCTGCTGGGTGCAGCACAGCAGAGCCTTAGTGCAGGGTACTGAGCTGCTGCTGGGTGCAGCACAGCAGAGTCTTAGTGCAGGGTGCTGGTCTGCTGCAGGGTGCAGCACAGCAGAGACTTAGTGCAGGGTACTGACCTGCTGCTGGGTGCAGCACAGCAGAGCCTTAGTGCAGGGTGCTGGTCTGCTGCAGGGTGCAGCACCGCAGGGCCTTAGTACAGGGTACTGGCCTGCTGCAGGGTGCAGCACAGCAGAGCCTTAGTACAGGGTACTGGCCTGCTGAAGGGTGCAGCACAGCAGAGCCTTAGTACAGGGCACTGGCCTGCTGCAGATGCAGCACAACAGGGTCGTAGTACAGGTACTAGCCTCCTGCAAGTTGCAGCACAGCAGAGCCTCAATACAGGGTACTGGTCTGCTGCAGCGTGCAGCACAGCAGGGCCTTTGTACAGGGTACTGGCCTGCTGCAGGGTGCTGCACAGCAGAACCTTAGTGCAGGGTACTGGCCTGCTGCTGGGTGCGGCACAGCAGGGCCTCAGTGCAGGGTACTGGCCTCCTGCAGGTTGCAGCACAGCAGGGCCTTAGTGCAAGATGCTGGCCTGCTGCAGGGTGCAGCACAGCAGGGCCTTAGTACAGGGTACTGGCCTGCTGCAGGGTGCAGCACAGCAAAGCCTTAGTACAGGGTACTGGCCTGCTGAAGGGTGCAGCACATTAGAGCCTTAGTAGAGAGTACTGGCCTGCTGCAGGTTGCCGCACTGCAGAGCCTTAGTGCAGGGTCTGGCCTCCTGCAGGGTGCAGCACAGCAGGGTCTTAGTGCAAGGTACTGGCCTGCTGCAGGGTGCAGAACTGCAGAGCCTCAGTACAGGGTACTGGCCTGCTGCAGGCTGAATCACAGCAGAGCCTTAGTACAGGGTACTGGCCTGCTGCAGAGTGCAGCACAGCAGAGCCTCAGTACACGGTACTGGCCTGCTGCAGGGTGCAGCACAGCAGGGTCTTAGTGCAAGGTACTGGCCTGCTGCAGGGTGCAGTACAGCAGAGCCTTGGTGCAGGGTACTGGCCTCCTGCAGGGTGCAGCACAGCAGGGCTCTAGTACAGTGTACTGGTCTACTGAAGGGTGCAGCACAGCAGAGCCTTAGTGCAGGGTAGTGGCCTGCTGTGGGGTGCAGCACAGCAGAGCCTAAGTGCAGGGTACTGACCTGCTTCGGGGTGCAGCACAGCAGAGCCTTGGTGCACGGTACTTGCCTCCTGCAGGGTGCAGCACAGCAGGGCCTTAGTACAGGGTACTGGCCTGCTTCAGGATGCAGCACAGCAGAGCCTTAGTGCAGGGTACTGAGCTGCTGCAGCGTGCAGCATAGCAGGGCCTTAGTACAGGGTACTGACCTGCTGCAGGGTACAGCACAACTGGGCCTTAGCACAGGGTACTGGCCTCCTGCAGGATGCAGCACAGCAGGGCCTTAGTACAGGGTACTGGCCTGCTGCAGGATGCAGCACAGCAGAGCCTTAGTGCAGGGTACTGGTCTGCTGCAGGGTGCAGCACAGCAGAGCCTTAGTACAGGGCACTGGCCTGCTGCAGATGCAGCACAACAGGGCCGTAGTGCAGGTACTAGCCTCCTGCAAGGTGCAGCACAGCAGAGCCTCAATACAGGGTACTGGTCTGCTGTAGCGTGCAGCACAGCAGGGCCTTTGTACAGGGTACTGGCCTGCTGCAGGGTGCTGCACAGCAGAACCTTAGTGCAGGGTACTGGCCTGCTGCTGGGTGCAGCACAGCAGGGCCTTAGTGCAAGATGCTGGCCTGCTGCAGGGTGCAGCACAGCAGGGCCTTAGTGCAAGGAGCTGGCCTGTTGAAGGGTGCAGCACAGCCGATACTTAGTGTAGGGTGCAGGCCTGCTGAAGGGTACCTCACAGCAGAGCCTGAGTGCAGGGTGCTGGCCTGCTGTAGGGTGTGGCACAGCAGAGCCTTAGTTCAGGGTACTGGCTTGCTGTAGGGTGCAGCATTGCAGGGCCTTAGTGCATGGTACTGGCCTGCTGCATGGTGCGGCACAGCAGGGCCTTAGTACAGGGTACTGGCCTGCTGCAGGGTGTCAGCACAACAGGGACTTAGTGCAGGGAACTGGCCTGCTGCAGGGTGCAGCAAAGCAGAGCCTTAGTACCGGGTACTGGCCTACTGCAGGGTGCAGCACTGCAGAGCCTTAGTACAGGGTACTGGCCTGCTGCAAGGTGCAGCACAGCAGATCCTTAGTACAGGGTACTGGCCTGATGCAGGGTGCAGGACAGCAGGGCCTCCGTGCAGGGTACTGGCCTGCTGCAAGGTGCAGCACAGCAGGGCCTCAGTGCAGGGTACTGGCCTGCTGCAGGGTGCAGCACAGCAGAGCCTTAGTACTGGGTACGAGCCTCCTGCAGGGTGCAGCACAGCAGGGCCTCAGTGCAAGGTACTGGCCTGCTGCAGGGTGCAGAACTGCAGAGCCTTAGTACAGGTTACTGGCCTCCTGCTGGGTGCAGCACCGCAGAGCCTTAGTACAGGGCACTGGCCTGCTGCAGGGTGGCAGCACTGCAGAGCCTTAGTGCAGGGTACTGGCCTCCTGCAGAGTGCAGCACAGCAGAGCCTCAGTACAGGGTACTGACCTGCAACAGGGTGCAGCACAGCAGAGCCTTAGTACAGTGTACTGGCCTGCAACAGGGTGCAGCACAGCAGACCCTTAGTACAGGGTACTGAGCTTCTGCAGGATGCAGCACAGCAGACCCTCAGTACAGGGTACTGACCTTCTGTAGGATGCAGCAGAGCCTTAGTACAGGGTACTGGCCTGCTGAAGGGTGCAACACAGCAGATCCTTAGTAGAGAGTACTGGCCTGCTGCAGGTTGCAGCACTGCAGAGCCTTAGTACAGGGTACTGGCCTGCTGAAGGGTGCAACACAGCAGATCCTTAGTAGAGAGTACTGGCCTGCTGCAGGTTGCAGCACTGCAGAGCCTTAGTGCCGGATACTGGCCTCCTGCAGGATGCAGCACAGCAGGGCCTTAGTACAGGGTACTGGCCTGCTGCAGGATGCAGCATAGCAGAGCCTTAGTGCAGGGTACTGACATGCTGCAGCGTGCAGCACAGCAGGGCCTTAGTACAGGGTACTGACCTGCTGCAGGGTACAGCACAGCTGGGCCTTAGTACAGGGTACTGTCCTCCTGCAGGGTGCAGCACAGCAGAGCCTTACAACAGGGCACTGGCCTGCTGCAGATGCAGCACAGCAGGGCCTTAGTACAGTGTACTGGCCTCCTGCAGGATGCAACACAGCAGGACCCTAGTAAAGGGTACTGGCCTGCTGCAGGGTGGCAGCACTGCACGGCCGTAGTACAGGTACTAGCCTCCTGCAAGGTGCAGCGCAGCAGAACCTCAATATAGGGTACTGGTCTGCTGCAGCGTGCAGCACAGCAGGGCCTTAGTGCAGGGTACTGGCCTGCTGCAGGGTGCAGCACAGCAGAGCCTTAGTGCAGGGTACTGGCCTGCTGCTGGGTGCAGCACAGCAGGGCCTTAGTGCAAGGTACTGGCCTGCAACAGGGTGCAGCACAGCAGAGTCTTAGTGCAGGGTACTGGCCTCCTGCAGGGTGCAGCACAGCAGAGCCTTAGTGCAGGGTACTGGCCTCCTGCAGGGTGTAGCACAACAGGGCCTTAGTACAGGGTACTGGCCTGCTGCAGGGTGCAGCACAGCAGAGCCTTAGTGCAGGGTACTGGCCTCCTGCAGGGTGTAGCACAACAGGGCCTTAGTACAGGGTACTGGCCTGCTGCAGGGTGCAGCACAGCAGGGCCTTAGTACAGGGTACTGGCCTCCTGCAGGGTGCAGCAGGAGGGCCGTTGCACAGGGTAATGGCCTGTGGCAGGGTGCAGTACAGCAGTGACTTAGTACAGGGTACTGGTCTGCGGCAGGGTGCAGCACTGCAGATCCTTAGTACAGGGTACTGGGCTTCTGCAAGGTGCTGCACGGCAGAGCCTTAGTACAGGCCTGCTAGAAGATGGCAGCACCGCACTGGCCTGCTAGAAGATGGCAGCACCACACTGGCCTGCTAGAAGATGGCAGCACCACACTGGCCTGCTAGAAGATGGCAGCACCGCACTGGCCTGCTAGAAGATGGCAGCACCACACTGGCCTGCTAGAAGATGGCAGCACCACACTGGCCTGCTAGAAGATGGCAGCACAGTACTGGCCTACTAGAAGATGGCAGCACCGCACTGGCCTGCTAGAAGATGGCAGCACCGCACTGGCCTGCTAGAAGATGGCAGCACCGCACTGGCCTGCTAGAAGATGGCAGCACCACACTGGCCTGCTAGAAGATGGCAGCACCACACTGGCCTGCTAGAAGATGGCAGCACCACACTGGCCTGCTAGAAGATGGCAGCACAGTACTGGCCTGCTAGAAGATGGCAGCACCACACTGGCCTGCTAGAAGATGGCAGCACCACACTGGCCTGCTAGAAGATGGCAGCACCACACTGGCCTGCTAGAAGATGGCAGCACCACACTGGCCTGCTAGAAGATGGCAGCACAGTACTGGCCTACTAGAAGATGGCAGCACAGTACTGGCCTGCTAGAAGATGGCAGCACCACACTGGCCTGCTAGAAGATGGCAGCACCGCACTGGCCTGCTAGAAGATGGCAGCACCACACTGGCCTGCTAGAAGATGGCAGCACCACACTGGCCTGCTAGAAGATGGCAGCACAGTACTGGCCTGCTGCAGGGTGGCAGCACAATAAGAGCCTGCTGTAAGATGGCAGCACCGCACTGGCCTGCTAGAAGATGGCAGCACAGCACTGGCCTGCTGGAAGGTAGCAGGCAGCACAACGCCGGCCTTCTAAAAGGGGCAGGCAGAGTGCTTGCCTTCTAGAAAACACGCCACAGCCACGGCCTGCTGGGGATGTGCTGCAGGAAGGGGAGGGGTGAGGAGGGGGTGTGAACTAAGACAACGTGTGACACAGACAGCGGGCGCGAGATTACAGTTATGGAGAGCAGAGGGAATGAACACAGACAGGGTGAAGTACGACCGTACTTTATGGTGGTAATACAAACCCTGTAATAAGAGGGCCCCGCCGGGCTTTCCAGGGAAACTCTCTGCATTATTGAAGGGTAATACGCAGAACACTGCACACTCGGATGTTTATAGTACACAATTACACGCACTGACAAAGCAAACTGCCTCGAATCCCAGGATTCTTTCATTCAAGGGCAAAAAGTGAAACTAGAAGCAGCTCTCGGCTCACAGGTAAGTGACTTCGGTGCTGGACTCGCACTTGCTGCCTGTACCCCCCAAGAGGTGGCCTGTGTACATCCGCACACCCTATACAGGTGAACTCTGGTCACAAACCCAGCAGTGCCTGCGAATCCAGCCCGTGAGTGCAAATACCTGGGTGTCGGGGTGCAAGGGGCCCCTCACACCAGTGGCTGTTCCCAGTGTGATGTCACTCTGGAGCAGTAATACAGGGGGGGGTCCTAGGAGGGGGAGACCTCGAAAGTTTGTGCATCTCAACCCTTCCCTTTGTGGCGGTTCGTCCGTTTCCCTCTGGCCTTTCAGCAGCTGGTTGGTCTGTTCCTGCCGAGGCCTGGAGTCGATCCCTGTGGCTGGAAGGAAAGGGAACAGAGCACCCCAGACTTAAGGGGGTTCGAGGGGGAGTTTTCCCACCGCTGAAGGTCTTTTTGATGAAGGGGAAAAAATATAACAAATGTGCAATTGAACAGAAGCGGCGGCGCCAACCAAATCTCAACTGTACAATGCCCACAATTCCACACTGGGGAAATATCACTGCATATGTGCAATTACGCACTGGGGAAATGCAGCAGACGCACATGTGCG
This sequence comes from Triturus cristatus, assembly GCF_964204655.1. NCBI lineage: Eukaryota > Metazoa > Chordata > Amphibia > Caudata > Salamandridae > Triturus > Triturus cristatus. Next base: position 1,193,555,199 of record NC_140593.1, read on the forward strand.
TACAATTACGCACTTGGGAAATGCAGCAGATGCACATGTACGTACAATTACGCATTGGGGAAATGCAGCAGACGCACATGTGCGTACAATTACGCACTTGGGAAATGCAGCAGACGCACATGTACGTACAAATACGCATTGGGGAAATGCAGCAGACGCACATGTACGTACAATTACGCACTGGGGAAATACAGCAGACGCACATGTACGTACAATTACGCACTGGGGAAATACAGCAGACGCACATGTACGTACAAATACGCATTGGGGAAATGCAGCAGACGCACATGTACGTACAGATACGCACTTGGGAAATGCAGCAGACGCACATGTACGTACAAATACGCACTTGGGAAATGCAGCAGACGCACATGTACGTACAATTACGCATTGGGGAAATGCAGCAGACGCACATGTGCGTACAATTACGCACTTGGGAAATGCAGCAGACGCACATGTACGTACAATTACGCACTGGGGAAATACAGCAGACGCACATGTATGTACAATTACGCACTTGGGAAATGCAGCAGACGCACATGTACGTACAAATACGCATTGGGGAAATGCAGCAGACGCACATGTACGTACAAATACGCATTGGGGAAATACAGCAGACGCACATGTATGTACAATTACGCACTTGGGAAATGCAGCAGACGCACATGTACGTACAAATACGCATTGGGGAAATGCAGCAGACGCACATGTACGTACAGATACGCACTTGGGAAATGCAGCAGACGCACATGTATGTACAAATACGCACTTGGGAAATGCAGCAGACGCACATGTAGCTACAAATACGCATGGGGAAATGCAGCAGACGCATATGTACGTACAAATACGCACTTGGGAAATGCAGCAGACGCACATGTACGTACAAATACGCATTGGGGCAATGCAGCAGACGCACATGTACGTACAAATACGCATTGGGAAATGAAGCAGACGCAAATGTAGCTACAAATACGTACTGGGGAAATGCAGCAGTCGCACATGTACGTACAAATACACACTGGGGAAATAGAGCATATGTACGATTCCGCACTGCAGAAATAGCAGAGCGCATGCAAATGTACGCACAATTATGCATTGTAGTGTATTGTATTTGCATTTATATAGCGCTTACTACCCCTGACAAGGCGTTGAAGAGCTTTTTCAGCGAGTAGCATGGTACTCGGGAACCCAAGAAGGATTAGTGTTGAATTAGTGTAGTGAAATATTAAAGTAATTTGAGTGGTGAATAGGTTCGTCAGTTATTTGGATTCAGAAGGATAGCGGAGGGATAGAAGAGGGAAAAAGGGTTGCATTTATATAGCGCTTGTTACTCCCGGTGGGATGTGGAAGCGCTTTTTTGGCAAGTAGCACACTACTCTGGAACCCATAAAGGATTAGTGTTGAAGTAGCATAGTGAGATATGAAAGTAATTTGAGTGGTGGATATTAGTCAGTTATTTAGTTAGAGAAGGGTAGGCGGCGGGATAGAAGAGGGAACGAGGTTTGTATTTATATAGCGCTTGCTACCCCTGTTGGGGTGTTGAAGCGCTTATTTATTAGGGGATATCTGCATTTAACAATTTTACTTTGGGGAAACAGTGTGCACGACAATTCGGCATTGGGGAAATATCAGTGGGTACCTACAATTCCGCAGTGAGGCAATATCAGTGTGTATGCACAATTACTCGATGAGCCAAGATCACTGGGTACCAGCAATTCCGCATTGAGCTGATATCAGTGCGTACCTACAATTCAGCATTATGGCAATATCACTGCGTACCTATAATTCAGCATTGGGACAATATCACTGCATACCTACAAGTCAGCAGTGAGGCAATATCACTGCGTAGTGCGTAACCCTGGGCGTAGTTTGCGAAGTAGTGCTACGCGTAGCTACGCGAAGTGCACTTCGCACTACGCGAGCTGCGCTTAGCTTCGCAAACTGCGTAGTGCACTGTGCAAGATGCTGCTCACACTGATTGCACAGTGCACATTGCTTATCCGCACTGTGCAATCAGTGCAAACTGCATCTTGCACAGTGCAAGCGGTCGTTTTCTGCCGCTCGAGTAGATTTCTACTCGAGCGGCAGCTTTCTCAACGCGGACTGGTAGTTTCTCATCGCGAGCATACGCGACTACTCGCAATGAGAAACCTGACCTCTCCGCGTTGAGAAGCTCGCCGGGAGGTTTATTTTCCACGCTCGCGATCGGCAACTTGATGTTGCTGATCGCGAACGAGGAAAAAGTCTCGCCGGGATGTCATTTTACTTGCTCGTGGTCGCCATCTTGATGTTGAGGACCTCGAGCAAGCAAAAAATGACCGCTGCACTATGCTATGTGTTAGAAAGGATAGACGGACCGGGAGGGTCGGCCGGGGTCAGGAGGAGAGGTCTCCGGGGAGAGCCGTCTCCAGCGATCGTACAGACAAGTAACTTCCCCCCCACAGACAGATACCACAGGTGTTCTTTATAAGCACTTCTTAAGGTACGGTTGAATGGTACAAGGAGGTCTGGACTCAGGGGTCCCCTCGATTCAAGTCTCTCAAAGCAGGGTAAGGGGTAGCGGGACAGTCTGTCTACCAGTCAGGTAGTTTGGATGAGACACCCAGCAGGGGGTGGAGCCAGCGCCTGGGGGAGCTGGAGGCGATCGGCACCTGGCGGGGGAAGAGCTCTTGACACTTCGTCCTCCCATTGACCTGCCAAGTGGTCCGCTCACCTCCCGGGTGGATGGTGGTGCCGGGATGTCGGGGCCGGCCAGGCCCGGGGTTAGGGTCGGGGCGAGGCCACGCGGCCTCGTGGTGCAGGGCCCAAGATGGCGGCTTGAACCGGCCGGGGGAGCCGGTGGGGCTGGGCCCCGTGATGAGTAGAGGTCCGAGGGCAGAAGATCCGTCGGGAGACGGGGTACAGGTGCTTTTCGTGGATTATGCCTGGTGGGCCGGAGCTCGGGCCCTGTCGTGCGGGGAGGGAGCAAGCCCTTCGTGTGGCCTGTCCAACATGCGTCCCCCCCAGCTGAAGGCGGGGAGAGTCACCCATCTCCTTGGGGACTCTCTTCGTCGAGGCGGAAAAAGCGGGACAGGCCATCCGCGTTGGCGTGGTCTTGGCCTGGTCGGTGCTCCACAGTGAAGTCCATTCCCTGCAGGTAAATGGACCAGCGCAAGAGTTTTGGGTTCTCCCCCCGCATCTGCATCAGCCACTGCAGGGGTCGATGGTCGGTTTGTACCCGGAAGTGGGTACCGAAGAGATAGGGCCGGAGCTTTTTGAGGGCCCACACCACTGCGAAGGCCTCCCTCTCGATGGTGCTCCAGCGCTGTTCTCGGGCCAGGAGACGTCGACTGATGAAGGCCACCGGCTGGTCATGACCTTCGGGGTTTAACTGAGAAAGGACGGCTCCGATGCCGTGGTCGGAGGCGTCGGTCTGTACCACGAATTCCCGACCGTAATCGGGGGCCTGGAGTACAGGGGCGGTGCACAGGGCGGCCTTCAGCTTCTCGAAGGCCGCTTGACAATCGGGGGTCCAGTTATTCCGCTTCGGTTGGTTCTTGGACGTGAGACCCGTGAGGGGCCCCACGATGCTGCCGTAGTCCTTCACGAACCGCCGGTAGTAGCCGGTGAGCCCCAAGAAGGCTCGGACCTCGGTCTGGGTGACGGGGGGCTGCCAGGACTGGATGGCAGCAATCTTAAGTTGTAGCGGGGCCACCAGCCCGCTTCCCACTTGGTGCCCAAGGTAGGTCACAGACCCTTGGCCAATTTGGCACTTGCCGGCCTTAATTGTGAGGCCGGCCCGCTGGAGGGCCTGTAGGACCTCTTGGAGGTGACGGAGGTGGTCGGGCCAGTGGCGGCTGTATACAGCGATATCGTCCAGGTAGGCAGCGCTGAACTCTTCGAGCCCCGCCAAGACCTGGTTCACGAGGCGTTGAAACGTGGCGGGGGCATTCTTCATGCCGAAGGGCATGACCTTGAATTGGTAGTGGCCATCAGGGGTAGAGAAGGCTGACCGTTCCTGAGCCCTGGGTGTGAGGCCGATCTGCCAGTAGCCCGCTGTTAGGTCGAAGATACTGAGGTAGCGGGCGGCCCCCAGCCGGTCGATCAGCTCGTCTGCTCGGGGGATCGGATGAGCGTCGGTCCGGGTGACAGCGTTCAAGCCCCGGTAGTCGACGCAGAATCTCAGTTCAGGTGCGGTGCCGGGGGCAGCGGCTTTGGGGACCAATACAACCGGACTGGCCCAGGGACTGTCCGAGGGCTCGATGACCCCGATTGTGAGCATCTTGGCCACCTCCTCCTGTATGCAGGCCCGTACCCGATCTGGTACGCGGTAGGCCCGGTGTCGGACAGGGGGACTGTCCCCGGTGTCCACGTCGTGCAAACACCAAGGGGTGACCCCGGGGGTGAGGGAGAACAGGGTAGCGAACTGCAGCAGGAGGTTCCGGCAGCCCTGGCGTTGCTCCGAAGTGAGGGCGTCAGAGAGCCGGACCCCGTCCACGGAGCCGTCATTCTCCTGAGTCTTCAGAAGATCCGGGAGGGGTTCGGAGTCTTCCTCTGCCCCACTGTCCGTAGCCATCAGGAGGCTGAGTTCTGAGCGCACAAAGTGTGGTTTGAGTCGGTTGGTGTGGAGGACCCGAAGGGGGTTCCGGGAGGTCCCCAGGTCGATGAGGTAAGTGACGGGGCTTTTGCGCTCGACCACTTTGAAGGGCCCCGTCCACTTATCTTGCAAGGCACATGGTTCGGTGGGGGACATCACCCATACTTGTTGTCCAGGCTCGAACTCAACGGAGGAGGCATTGTGATCATACCACTTCTTCATGTCCTCCTGGCTGGCCTCGAGGTTCGCCTTGGCCATCTCTCTGAAGCGCCGGGTCTGATTGCGTAGGGCCAGGAGGTATTTGAAGACGTCTGGAGGGGCCTTTAGGGGGGCCATCTCCCAACCTTCTTTTACTAGGCTGAGGGGCCCTCGCACAGGGTGCCCGTACAGGAGTTCGAAGGGGCTAAAACCGAGGGACTTCTGGGGAACTTCGCGGTAGGCGAAGAGGAGGCACAGGAGTAGTACATCCCACTGGCGACGGAGGGGCTCTTCCAATCCCCCAATCATCCCCTTGAGGGTGCGGTTAAAACGCTCCACTAGTCCGTTCCCTTGGGGGTGATAGGGGGTCGTGAATCTGTAGGTGACCCCGCATTGTTGCCAGAGGGACTTCATGTATTTGGATATAAAGTTCGTGCCTCGGTCGCTGACGACTTCTCGGGGGAAGCCTACCCGGGAGAAGATCCCCATTAGGGCCCGGCCAACCACCGGAGCTGTCACGGTCCGTAGGGGCACCGCCTCGGGGTAGCGGGTGGCATGGTCCACCAGTACTAAGATGAACCTGTGTCCTTGTGCCGTGCGGGGGTCCAGAGGCCCCACGATGTCTATCCCCACCCTCTCGAACGGGGTGGTGACCACAGGGAAGGGTTGCAGAGGGGCTTTCAGCTTCCGACCACTCTTCCCGCTGGCTTGGCATGTGGGGCAAGATCGGCAGTGGTTCAGGACGTCGTTCCTCATCTTCGGCCAGAAAAAGTGGGTCACTAGGCGGCTGTACGTTTTATCTTGGCCCAGGGACATCGTGGGCCAGGTTGAGCAGAAAGTCTCTGAAGCGGAGAGGTACCACCAGTACTCGACCGGCCCCCAGCTCGGCGATTCTTTGCTCGCTGTATAGCAGGTCGTTATCCCAGTAGACCCAGTGAGTTCCGGTGGAGTCCCCTGCGTTCTGGGCGCTGGCTTGTTGGCGGAGTCCCTCGAGGGAGGGACAGGTCTTTTGTTCCTGGCAGAACTGTGCTTGGGTGGGCCCCCCCTCTTGACGCCACTGAGCCAGGTCAGGAAGGTCCTGGGGTTGCGCGTCCCCTTCGGCCGTCGGGTCTGGGAGGCTGGCCTCGTCGTTGTCTTCTACTGGGGCGACTGGGGGCGGAGGTGCTGGCCATTCTGGTTCTTCTGATCGAGGGACGGCACGGGCGGCCATGGACCGGGTGGTTATGCAGGCCCAGTCCGGGAGGCCCAGCATCCCCAGGTGCTCTCTTCTCTCAACGGTGGCCCACGGGGAACTCTCGAGGTCATTCCCCAGGAGGCAGTCCACGGGGGCATCGTCCCGGACTGTCACCTTCAACAGGCAGGAGACCCCTCCCCATTCGAATGGAACGCAGGCCATTTGACACATACTTTCAGAGTTGTCTGCCGAGCGGACGGGGCAGAGAATGTTCGGCAGGATCTGCTCGGGCTTCACCAGGTGACAGCGGACGGCCGTCACACTGGCGCCTGTGTCACGCAAGGCCTCGGCTCGCTGTCCATTAATGGTCACCCACTGACCGTATTTCCTGGTGTTAGCGGGTAGGGGAGCCCGCGGGACCATGTCTCTTCCCCCTAAGCACGCCAGGACCATGGCGGCCGGTTCCCACTCTTGCTGGGCCGGCTCATACTCCTCTGGTTCCTCCAATGATCGCTCTTCCCCCAGGGCGGCGGCAGCTACCTGGCGGGGCTTGGGTGTTTGGTTCTGCGGGCAGCTCGGGTCATTGGCGTAGTGGCCGACTCGCTGGCATCGGTGGCACGTGACGTTGGCTCGGACCCCAGGACGCCACGGGGGGTTGCCCCGACCGGCCGGAGCCGGGGTGCTGGCCACGGGTGTTGCGGGCAAGGCGTCTCTCCCTCGCCCCTGGCCCCCTCCTCCTCCCCGAGGACGGTGCTGGCCTTGGTTGTTTCTGTTCTGTTCGTGTGGCCCCCTCCGGCCCACTCGGGTGCTTTCCCATCGGTCAGCTTCGGCGGCGAGCTGCCGGGGGTCAGTCAGCTTACTGTCGAGGAGGTGCTGCCTGAGCTCGACGAAGCAGTTGTTCGACAGGTGCTCCCATACCATCAGGTTAAAGAGTTGTTCGTAGGTGGTGACCTGGCTCCCCTTTATCCAACCCTCGAAGGCACGGCTGAAATAGTTCACGTATTCTACCCAAGTTGTACCTGGGATCCGGGTGCAATCTCTGAACCTCTGGCGGTACATCTCGGGTGTGAGGCCGTAGCGGGTGAGGAGGGCAGCCTTCATGTGGTCGTAGGACGACATTTGGTGATCTGGGAGCTGCAGTAGGGCATCGCGCCCCTCGTTGATAAACCTCCCCCAGAGTCCGGCTCCCCAATCACTCCGGTCGATCCGGTGGGAGGTCATGGCGATCTCGTAGGCTTTAAACCACTGTTGTATGTCGTCTTCTCGGACATACTCGCGGACAACATCCTTGGGGATGTAGACTTTTTTCTCGATTGGCCCCGGGGTGTGTGGTCGCTCAGGCACCCCCAGTTCTTTATTCTGTTTCCGAAGTTCTATTTCCGCCAGTTTGCGCTCGTGCTCGTGCTCGAGCGTTATTTTTTTCTCCTCCAGCTCTCTCTGTCTCTGCTTCTCTTCTCGTTCATCTCGGAGCCGCATGTGCTCGAGGTTGAGTTTCTGTTCAGCTAACTTGAGTTCCCCATCCATCTTGAGTCGTGCCATTTCCAACTCGTGCAATCTGGTTCTTTCTCTTTCTCGGATCTCCTCCTGCGAGAGGCCCGATCCCCGCTCCTCGGGAGCCGTGGCGTTCCCCTCTGGTGTGATGCTGCTTTGGTCGGAGGGTCCGGCGACCCCAGTTTCTGTCCACGACTCTAGGGCGTGCTTTAGATCATCTTTGGTACTCAGGCCGGTGGTAGCAATGCCAAGTTCTATGCAGAATTGTCTCAGTTCGCGGTGGTTGTATTCTTCTAATTTATCCATTTGGAATTTCTCGGTGGAGCTGCTATCTTTGGCTGACATCGTGTTGTTGTCGTGGGGTGAGCTACTCTCTGTACGATTACGCGTTGATTCGGATCGCGCCGCTGGCCACCAATGTTAGAAAGGATAGACGGACCGGGAGGGTCGGCCGGGGTCAGGAGGAGAGGTCTCCGGGGAGAGCCGTCTCCAGCGATCGTACAGACAAGTAACTTCCCCCCCACAGACAGATACCACACACGGATAAGGTTCAGTGTTCTTTATAAGCACTTCTTAAGGTACGGTTGAATGGTACAAGGAGGTCTGGACTCAGGGGTCCCCTCGATTCAAGTCTCTCAAAGCAGGGTAAGGGGTAGCGGGACAGTCTGTCTACCAGTCAGGTAGTTTGGATGAGATGATGATTAGCTCACAATCCTCGAGCTTAGTTGGTACGGGCCGCGGCAGCGCCAGCAGGTCCCGGAAAGATGGTCGATGTACGGTCCGCGGCAGCGCCAGCAGGTCCCGGTGAGGATGGTCGTTACAACGGGCCGCGGCAGCGCCAGCAGGTCCCGGAAAGATGGTCGATGTACGGTCCGCGGCAGCGCCAGCAGGTCCCGGTGAGGATGGTCGTTACAACGGGCCGCGGCAGCGCCAGCAGGTCCCGACGAGGATGGATGTTGTAGAAGGCCGCGGCAGCGCCAGCAGGCAGGACGATGGTTCACAAGAGCGGGCTACGGCAGCGCCAGTAGTCCGTCAAGGCTGAGTTCTCTCGGTGTCTCTCGATTCCAGGATACAACTGCCTTCCTGCTCCGGAGTTGCCCCAGTTATAGGGCAGGCGCCCTTTGATGTCCGGACCCTCGCACTTGGAGGTCGGAGGGCCCGGGATGAAGGTGTCCAGACACCCAGCAGGGGGTGGAGCCAGCGCCTGGGGGAGCTGGAGGCGATCGGCACCTGGCGGGGGAAGAGCTCTTGACACTTCGTCCTCCCATTGACCTGCCAAGTGGTCCGCTCACCTCCCGGGTGGATGGTGGTGCCGGGATGTCGGGGCCGGCCAGGCCCGGGGTTAGGGTCGGGGCGAGGCCACGCGGCCTCGTGGTGCAGGGCCCAAGATGGCGGCTTGAACCGGCCGGGGGAGCCGGTGGGGCTGGGCCCCGTGATGAGTAGAGGTCCGAGGGCAGAAGATCCGTCGGGAGACGGGGTACAGGTGCTTTTCGTGGATTATGCCTGGTGGGCCGGAGCTCGGGCCCTGTCGTGCGGGGAGGGAGCAAGCCCTTCGTGTGGCCTGTCCAACACTATGATACGCGTGTTTGCATTGTGCTACGTGCAATTCACGTAGTGCGAAGTAGCGCAAACTTCGCAAACTACGCGAGCGTAGCGTAGTGCTTTGCCCAGGCTTACCTACAATTCCGCATTACGGAAATATCACTGCATAGTGCGTGCCTACAATTTCGCAGTGAGGCAATATCACCGCGTACCTACAATTCCCCATTATGGCAATATCACTGCGTACCTACAATTCCGCATTGAGCCAATATTAGTGCGTACCTACAATTCAGCATTGGGGCAATTTCACTGCTTTCAGACAATTACGCGCCGGGGAAACATCAGTACTTACCTACAATTCCGCATTACGGAAATATCAGTGCTTTCGTACAATTCCGCACTGGGGAAATATCTGCAGATCCTCACTGGGGAAACATCAGTGTGGATGAAAGTCGCACATCTTTCCCAGGAGTCATTTTGGGAAGCTGTGACAGGCACATCTTTTGAAACGGGCCCTTAGAAACATCTGTGACTGCTGAGAAGATTCGCAGAACGACACCCCCGACGGATGACAACCCCACCTTCACCTTCACCCTCCCAACCCCGCTGCCATCCAATCTCTTATCGATGCCATCGGCGAGGTTCATGCTGTACACAAACCTCCTACACACACGTACACGTGGGAATGTAAAGCCTCGCACTCTTTCAACGGATTCTCTTTTTGTGAGTGGAATTCTCGGTTGCTATGGTTACCTTTCGATTGAAAAATACACATAAGCAAGTTGTAGGGGCTCCAAAGCCCTCGGCCTTGTTTGTGCTAGATACAAATGTAAAAAGAAAAAAAAAACTCAGTCTTTGCTTGCTTTTTTTTTTGTGCTCGGTTTATAAATTACGAAATTTCTTGAGCTGCTGGCACAAAACTGGAGGTGTTCCTTCTAAACTGGGCTTGTCCGTGTTGGTCGGTGCCATGTGGTACCCACGCGATACTGTTCGATTAGACGCAGGCTGACGTCATCCTAGGTTTCCAGGCGAAGATCAGTGGAGAAACACTTAGCCTCGAGGAATTGATAAACTACTAAACCAGCCTTCAGACCAGGTATCTATGTGTAATATGAGAGCATGCAGGCGGAGTAGATGGCGTTACAAAGAGTAATGGGTAATCTGTGTGTAGTATCTTGCTTTCTTCTCCATGCTGTACTTTCTTTGTGTCCTGTGCTTTGCTGCTCAGCCAGTCTCTGTGATGTCATGGAATGTTGCCTCTGGGTATGTTCAAGTGAATCTGTCAGTTCATCTCTGTAGGCTGCATTTTATTTTTATGGAATTCCACAGTGGCGACGAGGATGGGATACGAACCCACGCGTAATCCAAGTAACTATGTACAGGATAGAAAGCCCCACCGGGAGCAGCCACTCTGCTGCTCAGCCTACAGAGGTGAACTGACAGATACACTTGAACATACACTGAGGCAACCTTCCATGACATCACAGAGACTGGCTGAGCAGCAAAGTACAGGACACAAAGAAAGGACAGCATGGAGAAGAAAGCAAGATACTACACATCTCCCTCCTTAACGGAGACACTAAATAGAAAGAACAGCATGGAGACAGCATGGAGAAGAAAGCAAGATACTACTCGTCGCCCTCCTTAACGGAGACACTAAATAGAAAGAACAGCATGGAGAAAAAAGCAAGATATTACACATCTCCCTCCTTAACGGAGACACTAAATAGAAAGAACATCACGGAGAAGAAAGCAAGATACTACACAGCTCCCTCCTTAACAGAGACACTAAATAGAAAGAACAGCATGGAGACAGCAAGGAGAAGAAAGCAAGATACTACACATCTCCCTCCTTAACGGAGACATTAAATAGAAAGAACAGCATGGAGAAGAAAGCAAGATACTACACATCTCCCTCCTTAACGGAGACACTAAATAGAAATCACAGCATGGAGACAGCATGGAGAAGAAAGCAAGATACTACTCGTCGCCCTCCTTAACGGAGACACTAAATAGAAAGAACAGCATGGAGAAAAAAGCAAGATATTACACATCTCCCTCCTTAACAGAGACACTAAATAGAAATCACAGCATGGAGACAGCATGGAGAAGAAAGCAAGATACTACACATCTTCCTCCTTAACGGAGACACTAAATAGAAAGAACAGCATGGAGACAGCATGGAGAAGAAAGCAAGATACTACTCATCCCCCTCCTTAACGGAGACACTAAATAGAAAGAACAGCATGGAGAAGAAAGCAAGATACTACACATCTTCCTCCTTAACGGAGACACTAAATAGAAAGAACAGCATGGAGACAGCATGGAGAAGAAAGCAAGATACTACTCATCCCCCTCCTTAACGGAGACACTAAATAGAAAGAACAGCATGGAGAAGAAAGCAAGATACTACACATCGCCCTCCTTAACGGAGACACTAAATAGAAAGAACAGCATGGAGAAGAAAGCAAGATACTACACATCTTCCTCCTTAACAGAGACACTAAATAGAAAGAACAGCATGGAGAAGAAAGCAAGATACTACACATCTCCCTCCTTAACAGAGACACTAAATAGAAAGAACAGCATGGAGACAGCATGGAGAAGAAAGCAAGATACTAGACTGTGGTATCATTTAAGAGCAGTACCGCTTGATCTTTTGACTTATGAGGACCCCTACCAAATCTCTACTGGAAGGCAGGGACCCCCAAGCCTTCATCTCCACACATCATTCTAAAATCCTCAATTTCCACATCATCGCTTTCTTCTTCTGCACCTTTTTTCACAATCTCCTTCTGCGTGTCCTTGCATATCTCCCACTTCACCCCCCCCCATATACACAGCAGGACAGAAATCACCCAGTCCATTTTAAACACTTTGGTCACAACAATATGCCAGCCAGCTTTGTATATCCTCACACACTCACTTATAATCAAAATTACATTTGGCACATGCCACCAGTGGTCTGTACTCTCTGCTGAGAGGCCAAGGATTGGATGTGCAAATAGTCTGAACACCTTAATGACCCACTGATAGGCTCTGTGAGAAACTTGCACTCCCTTCTGCCTCCACACCGATCTTCTCGCGTGCGGGGGGGGGGGGGGGGGGGAGGGGGTTGGAATAAAAAAAAAAACTAACCTTGAGACCGAGTCCTGCGTTTTCTGGTGGGCATGCTCTCCATGCAGGCAGTACCGCAGCCTGCATGGAGAAAGGGGAAAGTGCACATGACTGGTTTGGGCGGCCCAAGAGGGCCGACCAAACAGTCACTGCGCTCTTAGGAGTGGGCAAACCACTCCTCTCCACCCCCCAGAGCACAGCAGCCCCGCCCACCCGCCTGCCGCAAAGCAGCAGGTCACAAAGAGTAAAATGATAATAACTTAAAGTTATTATCAGTTTATGTTTCTCTTCTTTACACTGTTTAAAAGCAGTGGGACGATGCTCCTCCGCCATGGTGGAAGAGCCGCCCCTGCTATCCCAGTGGGACTGGAATGGTCTACAGATGTTTGTTAGTCGGCTTGGAGGCTTATCATCAGCACAGCACCTCATGGCTCCAGCACATACGCTCAGGTCACTGATACATTCCTGTGTGGCTTTCAATGGAACTATTAAGAACCATCTAAACGCCATTGGGAGTAATGCATAGAGACAGCTGTTGAATTTAAGAAGATCCACGTGGTATGCTTTGAATTTGGTACCACATCATTTGAGAACTTACCACACAGGATTCCATTGTTTTATTTCATCCATCTTAAATTAGCCCTGACCAATCCTGTTGTGGCTTATTTATGGAAAACTTGGGACAGTGACCAAAGACATACTAACCGTACCTATAGAGGTGAGTGATAATCTGAGAGGAGATTTTGGCACCATAATAGTAAAAAGCGATAGTAAGTTTTGCTATTAGAGAATGCAGTTTGGCAGATAACATGCATATGCTTAGCTGCATCAATAGCTGTAGGACTTTTTATACTAGATATGACCCGATGTAAGTACAACCATATATAATTGCCCCAAAGACATCTAATATCCAATTTGACTTCTTGTGTTACTAGTTAAGACAATTAGACCTAGTAAATATAAAAAGGTTATTAGTGCAGGGACTCATTTGACTCTAGTAACGTGTGCAGTGTATGTAAAACTTGTATTTTGCTAATGTCCTGCTGTTACCAATACCAGATCTTTGTATTTAATGCGGTTCTTAAGATAGAAAAGGATGTGCATAATTGATTATGAATCAGCCTAGACCAATCAAGGGGCTCTGATGCTAACCTCCACTCCACTCTTGAAAAGGCATCCATCCTCAAAGGTCAACCAGTGAAAACCAAACATTGGGCCAGAGACACCCGTAACCTCAATCCTGGCATGCTATCTGCCATTAGCCACAATTTCTTGCCCCTCCCACTGACGTGGCTGACACACAAAACTTCACTGACCACTTTTTTAGCTCTGTGTCCAATATCCTGGACTCCTTTGCCCCCACACAATTTAAGAGAGTCCCGATAAGAAGATCTAACCCCTGGTTCAACTGTGGCCTCAATGAGGAACGCAGCATCCTTAGACATAAAGAAAAAGCGTGGAGACTGACACCTTCTCTGATGAACCTTAAACTTCTGCGGCAAAAACCGAGCGCCTACAATAGACACATCAGAAGCTCCAATCATGCTATTTCTGTCAGCAGCTTGACACGGCCATCAACCGACCCAAATATCTCTTTGAAATGGTAAAAAATCTCATTAATGTGAAACACTGTTCCTCCGTGTCAGAAAATACATCTCCGCCAAATTGCAAAACATTTGCCTCCTACTTTTTTGACCTAGCTAAGTTAATTGGCCTTGATCTCCGTAATGCTGTGAATCTCTTACTGATTGAAGCCCCTCCACAGAGCACATCTTCATCTCATGAAGATTGCCCTGGCAGCCATCTCCTCAAACCTAAAAACAACGCCTCTTGGTCCTTCTTCCAGACATTTGATGAAAATGACATCTTAAAGCTATTGACTTTCATGAAATACTCCAACCACTTCAATTACCCTCTCCCCTCCAAACTCCTCAAGGAAACTATAGACCTCCCGCTCCCTTTATGGACCAGGATTATCAACACCTCTCTTATACAAGGCTCCATCCCTGACTGTCTAAAAAGTGGCCAAGTCACCCCATTGTAAAAATGCCTGATGCCGACTGCTCCAAGCCAAACAAATACCACCCCATGTCTAGCATCCCAACTTTAGCGAAGTTTTTGGAAAAATGTGTTCATCAACAATTCTGTAATCACATTGTTCAATACCAACTCCTCGGACACTGCCAATATGGTTTCACACCGGGCCCCAGTACTGAAACTGCCATGATCCACATTGTTGACTACGCTTTACGCTTACTCGGGCAAAACGAATCCTGTTTATTAATCCTACTTGACCCTTCGGCAGCGTTTGACACAGTCAAACACAAGATTCTCTTCATGTTCCTGGAACATGGGATGGATCTCTCAGGTACTGTATTAAAATAGTTCTCCTCATTCCTACAAAACAGATCTCAAAAAGTACTAATCAATCACACCCTATCTGATCAGATGCCAGTCACGATCGGCGTACCCCAAGGTTCTACACTTTTCCCCACCCTGCTTAACCTGTATATGGAACTCCTGACCGAAATCCTCAAACTCTCTAATATCTCCCACCATATGTATAGTGATGATAAGCAACTTAACATGAAAATTGCCTCTCTGAAGACATCAGCACCCTCAATAACATCCTGACCAAAACTCAACATTGGCTGACTCGCAACCACCTTAAACTTAACACCCTCCAAACTGAATTCCTATTAATCTCTCCACCCAACTCCACCTCCAGCATCAAAGACTGGCTCCCACTTCTCATAGCCTTGAACTGTACCCCACATATTGTGGATTCAGCAAAATCCCTAGAAATATCACTGGACATCAACCTTGCTATGCAGAACCACATCAGCGGCTCTATTGGAGGGGCTAATTATCAACTCAACTCTCTAAGGAAACTAAAGCCCTTCATGCCCATTGAAGATCTCAAAATAGCGGTTCAAGCACTTGTGATCTACAAACTTGACTATGGGAATGCTACACTTGTGGGCCTACCGAAAATAAAACTAGCCCCTCTGAGAGCTACCCTGAATGTGGCTGCTTGGCTCATCACAGACACAAAAATTGTTCATGTCACCCATGTCCTCCATTCACTGAACTGGCTACCTTATGAGGCTAGGATCCCTCTAAAAATCTCCTGCATGACACACAAAGCCATCCACCACAATAGTCCTTGCTACCTGGTCCTGAAACTTGTTCTATTGGGTGGGAACAGACCTTTTCTTGGCAGGCTCCCTACTGCTGAAACCCAAAAAGGTAAACAAAAAGAAAATGTATGAGCAAACGTTCTCCAACATTGCCCCAAAAATGTGGAACTTTCCTTCACTGGAGACAATGACCAACCCTCCAAATACCCTATTAAAAAAAGAAGTAAAAATGATACTACTGAATAGTCTCCTTACACTCTGATGCAATTAACCATACCACCTTGAATCCATTTTTTTCTGGCCCTTTCCTTTATTTAGTGTGACTCTCACTCGTTATTTTTATGACGCCACCAATGTTTGCTCTTGCCTATCTTCACTTGCACACAACTTATGGGTTTTCGACATTACTTAGCCCTGCTAGTCTTGCTTCATGATATCACCCTGTGTCTCTTTGTAATATTTGTGCATACTATATGTTATTTTCCATTGTAAATCGCTCTGATATCACTCTGTGACTCTATATATTACTCCTTGTACATTGTATGCTATTTTACTCTGTTTAGCGCTCTGATACCAGAACTGGTCTTGTTCTAAAACTCCACAAATAAATAATTAAAATAAAAAAATCCCTTTTTCAGTCAAATTAGATCTGTAACGAACTTCAGAATCTGAAGTGACTGCACAGGGGAAAAAGCAGAAGAGAGTTTGAGAGAAAAGAAACAATCAGTAAGCGTCTCCTCCCCAGGTGCTACTCGGCTGTCTGCCACAGTCTCCAAGCTGGATCATAGCAAACGTGTATCATGGAGTATGAGAAATGTGAGCGAGTCCCTCAACACTGGATACGATCCCAGAGAGCACAAACTCCAGGATAGCTACCAATTCATTTTTCAAAAGGACCCTATACACCCAAGCCATTTTCTAGTCAATTTAGATGTACTACAGAATTCCTGAATAAACCAGTAATCATGAAACAACACACAAATTGGGGAAGGAATATACAGATTCTGTGAGGATAGCCAAACAAGTTCATTTCATTTGTGCTAGGGGCCAGGCTGTCTTCACCAGCCTCCAAATCTCTTACAGTGTGCTTTGGCTCTCAAATTTGCTTTTATGGGCTTTTGTTCAGTGTTTCTTATGTTATTCAGAATACTCTGTACAGTAGATACTGAGGATGGAGGAAAAAGCTTTTGCACCAAAACAAGGATAATACACATATGAGCAAAAGAAAAAAATGAAAGCACTATGGAGAGAACATTTATAATAAATCTCTGTTCGTGACACCATTTACCAGTGTTCTTGGTGCTGCATTAAGAAGCAATGGAGGTATTATTCTAGGTCTTGATTAACTCTCTCTGTCTGACCATTTGCCTGAGGGTGGTAATCAGTTGAATGGAAGTTCTTTATGTCCAACTGAGACGTTAATTCTTTCCAAAATGTAAAAACAAACTCGAATACCATATCGGAAAATGAGGACCTTAGGCATCAAATGAAGACAAACACTCTCCTTTAGGAAAACCTGGGCTAATTCAAAGGAATTCAGGTACCTTCATAAGCGGTATCTGCCATAAACTCCAAGGCGGACCCCAAGCAATCATGGCTCATGGAGTCTGAGAAATTTGACCATGTGCCTGTGAAACTGGACATGGTTCTTGGAGAGCCCGCACTCCAGGATACCTGACACAGATCTGTTACATTTTTGTAAATTAATTTTATAATTTGAAATTGTAAGCTTGTCATTCACTTTGTTTTCTTCTTTAGTCTGTTTCTATAATGTATTTTTTTTTTTTACATTAGCCTAAAAAAGCCATTGAATAAATCTCTTAGATGGGGGCTCTATCTATCCTCCCCCCAAGAAAGAGCCACCAGAACCCCTTTTTGTTAACCTTAGCCAGCATGGAACATTCTAATCTGGTCCGCGTTGGAAACATGCCAGACTTTGGCTAGAGCACGGCCACCCTTTAGCGCCAGGGTCCCTTCACTAGCCTCACAGGGCGATCTTTCTATAGATAGAAACGGACTGGGCTATAAAGACATTGGGACAGCATTTCACCAGCAGGTTTCTCAAGGCCAGTAAGGCTGGGACATAGCCAATCACATTTCAGGCTTTAGCCCTATATGATTTTCAAGGGAATGGTTTGCTTTTAGCCCAGGACTATAGAGCTGTCATCACCCATCATCTACTGTTTATTGTATTTCCCTTCTGCCATATAATCATCTAGTACATAATTTGGGTCTCTATTGACACATTGCACCGTCTACCGCATAATTTGGTTCTCTATTGCCACATAATGCGCCATCTACTCCATAACATAGTTCTCCATTGGCACACAATTCTGGCGACCCTGCCTGTAGACCAGTTTGCCGCTCCCCTGTGAACAACAGACACCCCAAAAGCAGTAAAAGCAGCAGTTCATATACCCTGTGTCTCTCTTAAAAGCACGTCACCAAACATGGGTTTAAAGCAATGCCCGGCTCATGGGAGATAAAAAGTTATTACCATCTTTAACTGCGGGTCTTGGGAAGCCGGCCATTGCACAGGTGAAGGAGCGAGGCCGCTTCTGCCGCCCTGCCTCAGCAGAATGAACAAATGGGGTTTATTTGTGCTTTTATGGGCTGTTTATAGAAATACGAATGCAATTGAATCCGAGCTGGCGAGGAGTTGGCCGCCATGTCAGAAGGTGCGACATCTCACTCTGAGAGCTCGTCTGGGGGGAGAGATGGAGGGAGGGCGATGTGGAGAGTGTGTGAGAGAGAGCTAGAATATGTGGCGAGAGGGGTGTTATATACAACACAATAAGAAGAGCGTGTGCTTTAGGAAAACACTTCTGGTCAAATGCAAACCTTAAAAGAAAAGGCCCTACTTTCCAAGTGTGCTGGAATGATGAAGTGATGACGCACCGAAATCACAGGCATTTTTACCATTTCTAGTGCTATAAAAGGGGTGAAAATGGTGGGCGGTCTCAAAAAGGGGCGTGGCCAAAGAAGCATAACTAGGAAACCTTTCCAAGAGGCGTGGCCCGAGTAATTAAAGGTGCCATTTAAAAAAGGTGCCTCAGATTGGTGCCACCTGACCAGTATTTCGGTGCCTCTGTGAGTTTTTTGTTAGTTGCCAGACATGTAACACGGCCACACGTCTAAAGCAAGCCAGGCCTATTGGCTTTGCTAATGATTATTAGCAGCATCAAATAAGTGAGCACTAACAATATTTTGGTGGGAATACTTAGATTGCAAAAGTTTAAATCACAAAAACATGAGCCTCTGAATCGAAAGTTGCTAAGTTCTGTGGGAGAGATTGTCTCATTCACTCCAGTTCTCCCCTGCACTCTGTTTTCTTTGGCAGTCTGGCACTCTGTTAGACACTTACGATACATCTTTCTGAAATCCTCCATCTGCATATCTCCCACTCCATCTCTTTCCGCTTCAGTACTGTTTTTTTCACTCTCTCCTGCACGGACTTCCTTTCATCTCCACTTCACCAATTCCACACTCATCCCATCCACTCACCTGTAGGCCCTGCATGTACTTTTCCTCTGGCACTGTCAATATTTCAATAGCATATCTGACCATTCCTCTGTGCACTCTGCAAAGAGGCCAAGGTTTGGATGTGCGTGTAGTCTGAACATCTGTAAGACTCACTGGCAGACATAGTAAGAAACTCACACTTCCTTCAGTCTCAGCACAGCACTCTCAGCTGTGGCTTGTCATAAACTCTCTCCCGCAGGATCCTAGCTGAACCCCAGTGGCGAGCCCTAACGAGGCTAGGACCGGTCTTGGTTGCTTGTGTTCCCTTGTGGAGTGGGCCCTGCTCAGCAGTTCAGGGTGAACTGTTCTTATTAGGAGCAGGGTCAGCACTGATTTGCATAAGGCGGGCCTTTGTCTAGACTGGCACAGTGGGCGTAAAATGACGGGTTGCAATGCCATGTGATTGCCAGTGATAAAAATATTTGCAAGCATTCCTCCCAGTGCCGGCTTTTGGGCGGTGCGAGCAGTGCCACCGCACCGGGTGCCAAGGTCAGGGGGGGCGCCTCTCGTGCTCTGAAATCGGCACCAGTTGCATTGCCCAAAAGCCTGCACTGTCGAACACTGTTGTCTCTCTTTCTTTTCCACGATGTTAAACTTCGTTGAAATAGAAGAGAGAAAACGGTGTTAAACAGATCAGGAGGCAGCATTTCATTTTGTATAAAATTTAAAATTGAAAATTTTGTATACCTCCTCTATTCTTACATGAAAATACTAATTATATAATCTATTAACTATAATATTATTAAATGAGTGTTGCATGTATATTAATCAACATTACTAATTCTTAAACTATACATGGGATTTGCTATTTGCATGGCTTAATAACTCTTATAACTAAAATCTCTACGCATATTAATGAATAGTATATGTGGTAATAGTATTTTGCATGATTTATGTTGCTTTTGTGATGTTTGCGTTCCTGATTGGATCGAAAAGGTGAATATAATGGCTTTAAATGTCGCTATATGCTAGATAAATACAAGCACATAGAGGGATTAGTAAGGGGTTAATATTAGAATCACCATTTTTATGTATTCATTATTCTTCTGTGTTTGTTTCGCTTAAGTTGACATCTGGGCCTAATCCAATATGGCCGCTGACATCGCATGCAGAAGTGGCCACTGTCTTTTGAGGCGCGAAGTGAACTGCGCAAGCGCGAACAGTATCCTGAACCTCTTAGCGACCTTTGCTCATCATGTTCCCGGTCAAGGATATGAATCTGGTGGTCAGCCAAGATAGGGGAACAATCAACCTTACAGTAAACCAGAACAAGCCGATACTTTAGCTGACAAGTGACCTCACCCCTCGAACTGTACTGAGAATCTGGGAATAAGAATCGGACGATCCCAACCAGCCAATCAGGACTGTCCTAAGCCTAAAATTGTATCTTCTTGACCTGATATTATTATAAAAAGGGTATTAAATTAGAGAGGGTGGCTGGCACGTTCGTTCGTTGAGGGTTGTTCGTAGGTTCGTCGTTCGTTCGTGACGCTTTTCCTGATGGTCCAGATGCTGCTCGACCGCTGGATGACTGCAAACTCTTTTGAAATCCACGGGCTATGATAGATGCTTGCACGATTTCTGGTCGTTTGATAAATTGGGGACTGTAACGTGCCGAGCAGAGGACTTTGAACTTTGAGCTTAGGCCTGCTTTATTCGGACAATTCACGACAAATTTGGTTATGCAGAGCCAATGAATTAGAGGACTCCAAATAGCCAGATTAGGTAAATATGATGTTCTGCGTTTTACTTGAATTGATCTAGAAATTCTAAATTTTAACGAGACAAATGCAAATATAAAACATTATGAAGATTTGGATAAACAAAATTGATTAATGAGAAATATGAGTTTGTGGTTTTTCATAAAGAGAGATAAGGATTCTGAGTCTTAAATGTGTTTTAGCTGGTTCTAAATCACCATCAACCAATCCAACTAATTTGGTCCATTCGACCAAGTGGGAGGAGTGCCTTGATGTTTAGGATTAGGGTTCTATTGGCGACGAATGCCAATGTATATTTTGTAAAATAACTTTTCTCTCCCTATAGGTTATAAGGTGTTCCCCCCACATGTCCAGCGCTTGAATTACTCATCCCTCCTGTGTGTGTAGACTCGTGAATGGTGACGTGTGTGAGTTGGTGTTATGAACCCCACCAATAAATGCATGTATGAATGAGTGTGTGTGACGACGGGTCTACGACGCAGGGAGGATATCGGTATATGTTGTCCCCCATTTCCCAATCTTGCGCTGGATCAGTTTTTCTGGTAGCAGTATGATGGTTATTATTGTATTGGTTTGGTGATTATTGCTTGGAAATTGCTTATTGATTATTGATTGTGGATAAGTATTGGTTTATGTATTAACACTCTGTGTTGAGTCGCGTTGAGTTCTATGTTGTTTGACGACTTCTGGGATGTAGGAAGTCGGAAGTTTGTAACGATTCCGTAGTAGGGCAGACTGTTCGCTGCTCTCGGGACAGACGGAATTATTGTTGCCCTGTAGGTACACGGGGAAAACGTGTGACGATTGGAGTTGCACGACGCATTGTCTGGGTTCGATTTGGTAACATCGTTGTGTGTTACCGCTAGGGACATTTTCTGTATGAGAGAAATGTATGGTAGCGAAGGTCACCCCTTGAAATTTTGGTCTTAGGTACCAGGAGTCCAAAAGGCACTCTGATTACGCTTATGACTGGAAAGGTAATAGGTGTTCCCTAAGCTTGTTAGAAGGATAAAGTAGAGAGAAGTGCTACTTTGTTAACAAGTGTCATAATTCTGTAGTAGGGTAGAGGAAAGCACTGCTCTCGGGAAAGACAGAATTCTGTGTGAATGAACTACATTTTCCATATGAAAGTCCATGAAAGAAATAGCATTCATGTTAATTGTAAAACTCTGGTTTTATTTCTCAGGAGCAGAGCGTCCCCAACTAGGTGTCTTAATTCTAGAGAAACAGTTAGCTAATAATTGCTAGAAGGGTAAAGTAGAGGGATGTGCTATTTTATCAACGGAAGTAACGATTCCATAGTAGGGCAGAGGTAAGCGCTGCTCTCGGGAAAGACTGAATTCTTGTAAGAAAGGTCATTAACTATTCATTTGTTAGCGAAACAGATAATGGTGGCGTTTTTATGTCGTTACTAACAGATTTGTGAGTCAGAAAGAACGTAAGAAAGTTTGCCGATAAATTTTGTATAGGAGGGGTCAGCAGAAGCAGGAGTAGCGAGAAAGGCTGACGTCAGAAAGACCGCGCTGGGATTGGCCAGTCAGTAAGAAATGAAGACGCTCCTGATTGGTGCGTTAGTGTATGCCGCACTGAGAGTGGAGAATTACAGGGTGACGTAGACGCTCCTGATTGGTGCGTTAGTGTGAGTCACGCTGGGATTGGAGAATTACACAAGTGACATAGACGCTCCTGATTGGTGCGTTAGTGTAAGTCGCGCTACGATTGGTTAAAACAACAGAATAGTCGTAGGGAAATCTACCGATACAGAAAAGACAAAATTATGTATTACGATCCACCAGAAAAAGAGAAAAAGTCCTGGTTTGGAAATATCAAGAGTTTATTTAAAAAGGACAAACCGATTGTGACTAGAGAGGGACATTTGCTTCCCCCACCAAAATCGCCCACATCCTTTATGGTTGCGAAATACGGATATCATACTTGCATTTGGTTGGACAATTTTGGGCAAAGTATACAAAAGATGATGGAGTTTTAGCATTTCCGGAACATGGTTCATTCATTTTAGCGGTTTTGAGAAATTTGAGAGAGAGAATGATGAATCTAGAACCGAGACCTAGACCAACACAGTTTGAAGCATTGACAGAATGGGAAGATGAGATGCATGACAGAGAATGGCAGAGGAGTGGCGGAAGGTACAAATATATGTTTGGTAGATCATGTGGACAGGAGAATCATGATGAAAGAATGAGGAGATGGCGAAGCGCAAATATGACTGATGGGTTGTTTCCTGTGAGAAATGTGGAAGAAATTACCAATAGAAAATGTATGGAAAAGAGAAATGATACAGAGTCAGGAGGGTATGGTGTGCATGAATCGGAGGATGATGTTCTTGACGACATGTTTTATAAAAATCCACCCCCATATCCATCAGATTCCACATTATTGACACCAAGTGCCCCAATGAGAGAGACTCCACGAAATATAAAATTTGAAACAGTACCACAAGAAGTAGGAAGAAACAATCCTTGTAGCAAAATAGAGAAAACACAACATGGTAAAACGGGTAATGAAAATTCAGCTGAACTAGCGAAAACACTTTAGACTTAACTGAAAAAATTAGGGAATTGACCAAAAATGTGGAAGCCGTAACCGTTCCTGTAACTATAGGACCTGTGATGCCTATTTTTGATAAACAGAAGGATAGTGAGCATTGTCTGACGATTCCTTATAACAGTAATAAAAAGACCAAGAAGCCAGAAAAAATTGCAGATGAGAACCCATGGAGACAAACAGCAGGTATTTCAGAACAAAGTACGCCTAAAAATTTGACAGTAAATCAAAGTTTAGTGGATAGAATAATAATAACAACAAAATCAGTCCCATGATCACCAAAGAGTTTAGCACAATCCAATAATGAGAAAAATCCTGTAGAACCTACTTCAGAAGAATTAAGTGAATGGCTGAGGAGTTTACAGCGGAAAGATACAGAATCACAATCTATAGATGTGGCCAAGCTAGAGATTGTTTTGGAAGAATTAATAGTAGGGACTATCCCCACGGAGAAGTTAAAAGATTATCAGGATGAAGAATTATTATTTTTATGTAAAAGTATAACCTGGAGAACAAGGAATCTACACGAAAGACTAGAAGAAGTGGCAAATGAAATGGGCCTAGACTTTGAAAGAGTAAAGGATTTACAAAAACCATACTGAGTAGATTTTTTTGAAAAGGATATTGAAAATCTGAACACCGCAGGAAGAACAACTCAGATTAAAGACATAATCATTTTGTTAAGAAAATGGGGAGATGTAGATAAGTGGAAAAGTAGGTGGTTTCGAAAACGAGATGATGTCTCAGACAAAACATTTGCAGCTTTCCCCGTAAGAGAAAAAGAAAAGGTAGTAACAGAATGTCCCATGAGAGAAATTCCAGGAGGAGGATATGTACATGTCCCTTGGACTAGACAAGATAATTTGTCATTAACCAATGATTTTCCTCTACTACGCGAAAAGCCAGTCGAGTGGTATAGACAGGTAGATAGGTTTGTAAAGTTATCAAAAGTTTTATGGATTGATTTAAATAGTCTTTTTGACATAATAGTACCAGCAGATTTATGGACAGAATGCAAAATTATGATTAGCTGGCCTACTCAAGAGTACCCTAGAGACCCAAAAACAGGTGCCCCTGATCCCGAAGTGATGAAAAAATATGAACAGGTGATTGCCTTTCTGAAAAACAAAGTACCTCCCAAGGAGACTGATTGGGTAAAAATTGACTGAACTCATCAGGAAGCTAACGAATCGGTACATGCTTATTACGAAAGGTTAATTCTCGTCTTTAAGCAGTTTAGTGGTGATGAAAATTTGAGTGAAAAAGATTTAAGTCACTTTGTATACCGATTTGTGTAAGGGCTGCGTTCAGAAATAAGTGAAATGATTAAACAACATACAGTGGACTGGCAAAATAAGAAAATAGATGAAGTACTGAGACATGCAAAATATTTTAGTGATGAAATTGAAGCCAAACAGCATAAGTTAAAAGAAAAGGCTATGTGGGCACAGGTAAAAGTGGCAGAAAGACAGGAAGCTCAATTGATTGAACAGGCAAATGGTGCAGGTATAAAACCCAAATTTAATGTTGGAAAAGGAAAGGGACAATTTAATATAGAAGATGCCAAAAAGAAGTGGCCATGTCATAATTGCGGAAGAATAGGGCACTGGAAATCTGAGTGTAAATTTCCCCCAAGTACTAACAATGAAAATGCATCATTGAATCCACAGGTGCAGAATGAGGTGAGTGGTCAACCGCAGCGACAGCAGCAGGTTGTAACCCAACAGAATCAGGTGCCAAAACCGCCTTTCCACAGAGCAAAAACTCCCAGAAATATAGTAACGAAACAGGATTCTACAACGAAGAACAGGAAACTAAACTGCCGCGCGCTAGTGCTGTTTCGCAGTATTGGCTACAACGCGATGAGAGTGAGTCAGAAAAAGCTATTGACAGTGCAGAGGGGAGGAAGAAGAGTGCGTACTTGGCGCAACACTAGAAGTAGACCAGACAGGTCCTTTTGTGGATGGAAAGGTAAATGATGAAAATATTACATTCCTAGTAGATACTGGTGCTACTCGTTCAACTGTCAGGTCAACTGATGTTAAAAACCTTCCTCTCTAGGATGAAACAATCCAAGTAGTTGGAGTATCCAACAGACAGATTAAAACGTATCTCACTGAACCAGTAAGAGTTAACATAGGGAAATTTTCTGAAATGCACCGTTTTGTCGTGTGCGATTCAAGCCCTGTAAATTTGTTAGGAAGAGATTTGTTGTGCAAAATGAATTGCACCATATTTTGCACTCCCGATGGTATAGCATTTGAGACCCCTGATGAAGATGTACTGTATAAAATGACTATGGCTAATATGGAAACTAAAATTACTGAGGCATTTGCTGTATTTAACCCTGAAGAACTACCAAAAGAACTAAAAAAGACAGTAAAAGCGGAAGTCTGGGATTTCACAGGGGAAGATGTGGGATTAATGAAAAATGTAGATCCTGTAAAAGTGACTGTAAAGGAAGGAATAGGTTACCCAAATATTCCTCAGTACAAATTGACACCCGAAATAATTGAAGGAGTTACTCCTGTAATAGAGAAAATGATTAAACAAGGTATTTTTAGAGAAATAATGAGTAGTCCATGTAATTCACCAATTATGGGCCTGAAAAAGCCTAATGGAACGTTTAGAATAGTGCAAGACTTGAGGAAAATAAACAAAATTGTTGTGTCATGTTGTCGTATTGTACCAAATCCATCTGTGATTTTGTATCAGATTCCTCGTGATGCGGAATGGTACACAGTAATTGACCTGTGTCATGCTTTCTTTTCCATCCCATTGCATCATGACAGTCAGCAGATTTTTGCGTTCCGGTTTGGCGACCGTCTTCTGGCATGGTGCCGAATCCCACAGGGTTATACAGAGAGCCCTTCAATATTTAACCAGATATTGAAAAAGTCCTTAGAAGATCTAGAGATGTCCGAGAGCTCAGTACTGGTGCAGTACATTGACGACCTGCTTGTGGCGTCAAAAACTCGAGAAGCTTGTGTAGTGGATACCATAGCATTGCTAAATCATCTGGCAGATGGAGGACTTAAAGTGTCCCCATCGAAATTGCAATTCTGTCAGAAAGAAGTACAATATTTAGGCCACAAAATTGAAAAAGGACTGAGAAAAATAACTGAAGAGAGAATCAAGATAATAAAAGGAATGAGAGCCCCAATGACACAAAGAGTAGTGAGAATGTTTCTTGGAATGGTTGGATATTGTCGTCAGTGGATAAGTAACTTTTCCCTGATTGCAAATCCTTTGGTACGTCTGACGAGAAGTGATGTAAAAGATCCCATTGAATTAAATAGAGAAGAATTATCAGCTTTTAAACAATTGAAAGATAGTTTGTGTGAGGCACCAGCACTTGGTATGCCTGATTATGAGAAGGCGTTTGAACTATACTGCAGCGAAAGGAA
The DNA here is from genome assembly GCF_964204655.1 of Triturus cristatus. Lineage (NCBI taxonomy): Eukaryota > Metazoa > Chordata > Amphibia > Caudata > Salamandridae > Triturus > Triturus cristatus. The sequence continues at coordinate 1,193,581,652 of NC_140593.1, forward strand.
TGGATGTGCACTCTCTGTATTAATACAGAAACATGGAAAACTGAGAAGACCAATTGCATATTTCTCAGCTATACTCAACCCTGTATCTGTAGCATTGCCAGGTTGTTTGAAAGCTGTAGCAGCCACCTGTAAGAGTCTAGAACAGAGTGAAGGAATTGTGATGGGATATCCTGTGCGAGTGTTTGTACCTCATGATGTGGCAATGCTTTTAACAAGGAGCCGCACTCAGTTCATGACGCATAGTCGGCTGACTTAATATGAGAAAGTCATATTAGGTGCAACAAATGTAAGCCTTGTGAGATGTCTGAATGTGAATCCTTCAATGTTATTACCTGATGCTGAGAATGTGGAAGTCAGAGATGATGTGGATCATGACTGGATGTACTTGATTTCTGTACCAAACCACGTCCTGATATAAAAGATGTACCTTTGTCAGAAAGTGACTATGTGATGTTTGTGGGCGGGTCATGCTTGAGAACAGACGAAGGAATTCTGAGTGCAGCATATGCAGTATGCACAATTGCAGCAGTAATGGAGGCGTCTTACCTAAAGGGAGTAAAATCAGCCCAGGTTGCTGAATTGTTTGCGTTGACCAGAGCATGCAAGTTGGGAAAGAATGTAAGAGTGACTGTGTTAACCGATAGTCAATATGGCTTCGGTGTGGTGCATGATTTTGGCCAAATATGGTCCCAAAGAGGGTTTCTGACTTCAAGTGGAACCCCTATAAGGAATGCTGAAGTGATTGGGAAATTGCTTGAGGCGATACAGCTGCCTAAGCAATTGGCTGTTGTGAAGTGTGCAGCACATGCAAAAACTGGAGACTATATTGCAGCTGGGAACCAGTATGCAAACGATATGGCTCAATATTGCGCATGAAACCAGAATTCTGTCAATCGGGCAAAAGAAAAAGAAATGTATTCATGTCCCTTGTTGTTTACTAACATTGTGAATACATGGGAAGAAGTGAGGCAGTGACAGGAAGAAGCAGGAGATGAGGAAATGAGACAGTGGGTAAAAGCAGGATGTGCACCAAGGGAAACAGATCCTGTGTGGGTTTATCGGGATGGAAGACCAGTTATGCCTGATAGCATGGTGTCCGCCATGGCACGGATGTATCATGGACAAGCACATGTAGGGAGAGATGCAATGCTTAGATTGTTTAAGCAGACATGGTATAATACAAAATTCAGACTTGTAGCTGAGAGCCTTTGTCAAAGATGCCTTATATGTCAACAGTTCAATCCTGGAAGAAAAACAGTGGTAAGTCTAGGAACGATAGGTCGAGAAGAAGGGCCTTTCCCCAGAATGCAAATCGACTTCATTGAGATGCCTCCCTGTAACAGGTGGAGGTATATTTTAGTGATGGTCTGCCTGTTTTCTAGATGGGTAGAAGCATATCCCACAAGAAGAAGTGATGGAATTACAGTAGCAAAATTACTTTTGAGGGACTTCATCCCTAGATTTGGGTTTCCAGTCACGATTGAGTCAGATAGAGGAAAACATTTCCATAATGAAATCATGAAGCTAATTTATGAGGCATTGAATGTACAACAAAAACTGCATTGTGCCTATCGCCCAGAGGCTTCTGGTGTGGTGGAACAAGTAAATGGCACTATTAAAAACAGATTAGGAAAAATGTGTTTAGCCACAGGATTGAAATGGCCTGATGTCTTGCCTCTGGTACTCATGACTATTAGATCAATTCCAGATAGGAACACCGGTTTGAGTCCCCACGAGATTGTGATGGGGAGAGCAATGAGGCATGTATTCATACCAGTCAACAAGTTATAGCCTATCTCTGATGACTTGGTGTTGGATCACTGTAAGGGGTTGGCTGAGTCCGTTCATTCTGTATTTCATCAGGTTGGATCGGATGCCACCACCCTTGAAAAGAAGCCAGCCCATGATCTAAGCCCAGGTGACTGGGTGAGAATTAAAGTGCACAGAAGAAGGAACTGTTTGTGCCCACATTGGGGAAAACCATGACAAGTGATTTTAACTAGGACCACAGCTGTGAAGTGTGCAGGAGTAAAGAACTGGATTCATGCTAGTCATACCTTGCGAATTCCAAACCCAGTGGATAACAAGGAAGGAGAGTACTTTGAAGAGTCAGAAACTAGTTCTGAATCTGATACTGAGGACACCAGAACAAGACAAAATCCTGAAAGGGGGGAGTCAGAACCAAATTTGATCTTTGCCCCAGAGAACATTCCCTTGAGGAGGAAGTTGCAGATTTCTGACACCAGCTCAGACTCAGAGACTGAACAAACACAGGTACATACTGAAAAAGAGAAAAGCAGTGAAGAGACAATTAAAGACATTTTCGATAAGGAAGTTCCTGATGGAAAGTTGAGAGAAATTCCACACGAAGTGACAAAAACAGATGGTCAGGTGCCAGATACAGAAAGTGATGGAAAGATTTTTGCGGAAGACCCCCGAGGAGTTGTAGGGAATTCAAACATCCAGTTAGAAGAAGGGACAGTTAGTCAGCAGGAAGATTGTGTGGAAGAACCACGAGGAGGGACAGAAGTAGGGAAAATAAACAAAGTGGTGGAAAGAAAACCAGTCGAAAGTAAAAGTCAACTAGAAACAGAATCAGAGGACAGTGATGAAGAAGTACCAGAAGGTCAAGTCCTGAGAAAGAGAGCATGGAGAACTGAGAAAAATGAAAAGGGAAATAAATTGAAAAGATCAGCAAAAGATGAAATTTGGCCAAACAAAATAAAGAGATTGAGATACAGATTGACACAAGTGAATTCACCTAGAGCTGAACAAGTGAATGAAGTATCTAGTCAAGAAAAATTGAAAGACGAAGGGAAAACGACAGCAGAGGAAAGTAAGAGAACGAGAAAACCTAACCAGAAGTATAAGTCGCCAGAATGGTCTTATGTGGCGCTGCCTGAAATAAAAGAAGAGGTGGATAGCCAAGAAAATTCAGAGGTGACGGTACCAGAAGTGGTTGAGGAAAACGAAGAATCGGAAATCCTGAGAGTTATCTTGTCCGACATTGGAGAAGAAACAGATGTTCAAGAAGTTCTGTATCAAGATTATGAAAGAAAAGTGAAAGACGATCAAAAGCCAAACTGAAAAGACCAACTTTGATTCCAATGGAAAGACAATAATTTACTGGAAAAAGACATAACTGATAGAACCAAGTAGGTGCTTAGAGCCTTGGGTTAGACAATACTAGTTGTGAAGTAGAAGAGGCTAAGTCAAAAGATACTGATAATTTTTCGAAATGGCAAACACAGAAAGTAGAAAAACTAAATGTGTATTTCTTAGAAGATGGTTTAAAATGTGTTGTTGTTGTACAGGATTACTAATGCTTCTATGGAGCGTGTTGGCTCTAATGATTTCATTTAAAGTTATTCTACAAACAACAGAAGGACATAGTGAGAATAAAACTAATGAAGAAAAGATTCAGAAAGTATATCTGACTAATATGAATAGAAATTATTTACATAAAGACAGGTCTATAAATGATTTCTCTAACAATGTATTTTCAAAATTACTGTATGAATATGTAAAGACGATGGACGTGAGGGACTGCTACGTCTGCATGCAGTTACCTGCATTCGTGTCTGAGGGAGTGACGTATCATCACCTTCCAGTAACATATGGAATAACATGTAGTGTAATAGCAAGTTTGTTTTACAAAATAGAATATTATTTTTCAGATGTAGATAACATATTTTCACAAGTACCAGTAGTTAACAAATTGAATAAAGTGAAGCCTGCAAAGGTGTTAGGCAAATTTTTCTTAGAAACGAAAGAACTAACATTGGAGTCCATATTTAGAAATTATCTAACTTGTAGCTTAAAGAAGGAGGAAAGGATTTTCTTAGGTATGGTTGAAGAAAGGAGATTAAAGATGCAAAGGAAAATACCTGAAGGAAAAGAAGAAAAGACACTTTGGGATGTTGAAAGAGAAAAACATTTGAAAGGAGAAGCTAGTCCAACAATGGCTTTAGATTGGCCCCAGAAAGAAAAGTTGTGCATTAGAAGGAATCAAACTGTATATGATAATTATTTTGTAGGCACAAGTGATTGCCATGATACATATCGAATCATGGGTGGATGGGGATTTAAAGGAGGAAATGATCCAGTTTTTCCTGGATTATATTTTATCTGCGGGAACAAAGCATATTATCGGTTACCAGACCATTGGTTTGGCACATGTTATGTAGGCCTGGTTTTCCCAAAGATATTTCATGTGGGAAGAGGAAGAGATGGTGTACATGAGTTAGGTAGTCAACTAACACGTAGAAAAAGAGAATCTTGGTTAGAAATTGTGGGAGACATTTTTGGAGCATTGATACCAGCAGTGGGAATATCTCTGAATGCACACAAAATTAGAAAATTATCAACAATAGTGGATCGTTTGTCAATAAGCACCGCTGGAGGATTTTTATTGGTAAATAGAGAAATGGTTGCCATGCATGCCATGGTAATGCTAAATCGACTTGCCCTTGATATAATTTTGGCAAAAGGGGGTGGAGTCTGTGGAATGCTGACAGTTCAACATTGTTGTACTTATATTCCTGACGAAAGTCAAGATCTAAAGCTATACATTAGAAATATAACTGATTTGCATGAGGAAATTGCACCACTGGAGGTTGAAGGTGTTTGGGAAAAGATTGGAAAGAAATGATCTTCTATTAAAGATTTCCTATTAAAAATAGGTAGTACATTTATAGGTAGGATCCTATTTCCATTAACCCCTTCGCCGCGGCGGGAATTCCGCCGCGGCGCTGGAGGGTGCGGGGGCAGCGCGGTGGCGCTGTGCTCATGACGGAGCCGCTCCGTCATGAGCCACGGTTGAGCTGTGCTCATGACGGAACGGTTCCGTCATGACTCCGCCCAGTTGCGTTGTCCCCCCGCACAGGCGGGGAAACAGCGCCGCGTGGGCGGAGCGGCTGCCAACGGTCGTGGCATGACGGAACCGTTCCGTCATGAGCAAACGGCAACCGTGGCTCATGACGGAACGGTTCCGTCATGAGCGGGGAAGGGGTTAACCTGTGTGTTTTTTCTAGTATTAATTTTAAGACTAGGATGTTTATGTTGCAAAAGAAAGAAAATACAGAAAATTTTTAAAAGACAAACTTTGAAAAAGAGAGAGAATAAAAGACGAGAAAGAGAATTTGAAGAAGTAGAATTAGAAGAAATGAAAGATAGTATATATAGAAAAGCAAGAGAAGAAGAAATTGGGGAAACAGAAATGTAAACTAATAAAATGAATTCATTTATTTTTATAAATTTTACAAAATTTTAGGTATAGTGGTGATATAATCACCAAAGGGTGGATTGATGGACCAGGTAGTGCAAAATTTTATATACCTCCTCTATTCTTGCATGAACATACTAATTATATAATCTATTAACTATAATAATATTAAATGAGTGTTGCATGTATATTAATCAACATTACTAATTCTTAAACTATACATGGGATTTGCTATTTGCATGGCTTAATAACTCTTATAACTAAAATCTCTACGCATTTTAATGAATAGTATATGTGGTAATAGTATTTTGCATGATTTATTTTGCTTTTGTGATGTTTGCGTTCCTGATTGGATCGAAAAGGTGAATATAATGGCTTTAAATGTCACTATATGCTAGATAAATACAAGTACATAGAGGGATTAGTAGGGGGTTAACATTAGAATCACCATTTTTATGTATTAATTATTCTTTTGTGTTTGTTTCGCTTAAATTGAAATCTGGGCCTAATCCAATATGGCCGCTGACATCTCATGCAGAAGTGGCCACTGTCTTGTGAGGCGCGAAGTGAAATGCGCATGTGTGAACAGTATCCTGACCCTCTTAGCGACCTTTGCTCATCATGTTCCCGGTCAAGGATATGAATCTGGTGGCCAGCCAAGATAGGGGAACAATCAACCTTACAGTAAACCGGAACAAGCGGACACTTTAGCTGACAAGTGACCTCACCCCTCGAACTGTACTGAGAATCTGGGAATAAGAATCGGACGATCCCAACCAGCCAATCTCGACTGTCCTAAGCCTGAAATTGTATCTTCTTGACCTGATATTATTATAAAAAGGGTAGTAAAATAGAGAGGGTGGCTGGCACGTTCGTTCGGTGAGGGTTGTTCGTAGGTTCGTCGTTCGTTCGTGACGCTTTTCCTGATGGTCCAGATGCTGCCCGACCGCTGGATGACTTCAAACTCTTTTCAAATTCACGGGCTATGATAGATGCTTGCACGATTTATGGTCCTTTGATAAATTGGGGACTGTAACATGCCGAGCAGAGGACTTTGGCCTGCTTTATTCGGACAATTCACGACAAATTCGGTTATGCAGAGCCAATGAATTAGAGGACTGCAAATAGCCAGATTAGGTTAATATGATGTTCTGCGATTTACTTGAATTGATCTAGAAATTCTAAATTTTGACGAGACAAACGCAAATATAAAACATTATGAAGATTTGGATAAACAAAATTGATTAATGAGAAATATGAGTTTGTGGTTTTTCATAAAGAGAGATAAGGATTCTGAGTCTTAAATGTGTTTTAGCTGGTTCTAAATCACCATCAACCAATCCAACTAATTTGGTCCATTCGACCAAGTGGGAGGAGTGCCTTGATGTTTAGGATTAGGGATCTATAGGCGACGAATGCTAATGTATATTTTGTAAAATAACTTTTCTCTCCCTATAGGTTATAAGGTGTTCCCCCCACATGTCCAGCGCTTGAATTACTCATCCCTCCTGTGTGTGTAGACTCGTGAATGGTGACGTGTGTGAGTTGGTGTTATGGGCCCCACCAATGAATGCATGTATGAATGAGTGTGCGTGACGACGGGTCTGAGATGCAGGGAGGATATCGGTATATGTTGTCCCCCATTTCCCAATCTTGCGCTGGATCAGACGGTGCAAGCAGTGCCACCGCACCGGGTGCCAAGGTCAGGGGGGGCGCCACTTGTGCTCTGAAATCGGCACCAGTTGCATTGCCCAAAAGCCTGCACTGTCGAACACTGTTGTCTTTCTTTTCCACGATGTTAAACTTCATTGAAATAGAAGAGAGAAAACAGTGTTAAACAGATCAGGAGGCACGCTTTTATGCCCACCCATACGCTGCAGTTAAAGATTTGATTTGCTTATGAATCAGAAAATGAAAAAAAAGGTTTTGCATGAACGTTCGGGGTCTTTTATTTAATTGATCTAAGCACATAGAGCCGAGCTCCGCTCTCCACTTTCACTATCAGTATGTCTAAATTAAACATGTAACTTTTAGGCGGGGCCGGCTCTGTGGCGGTGCAACATATATTATGGTTTTAAAAGCACCTGCTGCTGCATTCTTTTCTTCCAGCAATTTTCATGCAACAATAAACATGTCACGGTAACTCCAGTGATTAATATTCTTTCTGGAGCGAGAGACATTGGAGTTTTGTTAAGTGGAAGTTTTGATTCATCGTAAGGTAGCACAGAGTGTTAAGATGCCTGCTGCAAAGAACATGTGCCATGCACATCACAAAGAGCCTATAATTTAAATAAGTCAGTAGGTTACTTCTCTTGTCAAAGAGATCCTATTGTTACTTGCAGTTTGTAAGTTCAAATCCTAATGTAGAAGAGGGAGCTATTAACTGTCATCAAACAGCTGCATGCAAACTACAAGGTATAGATTGCAGCGTTATGATTTTTGCCTGGACTTTCATTATCCTAATGTTGCAAAATGGGTTCATTTGGGCAGAAATTGATTCTTATTATTCAAGAGAACACCCAACCACGGTGTTAAGTTTTATATTCAAAGTTTCTGCTTCCCCAGACCAAGCACTCTTAAACTATACTGCCTATGAGTATGTATGTCTCCTTTGAAGTCCTCTATCTTATGCAATGTTTCCCATACACTGATTTACACACGTATAATTGATTCAGTGGTGTAGCAAGGGGGGGGGGTCCACCCCAGGCGGCACGAGTTTTGGTGGTAGCGGCCTCCCCCCACTCTTACCTGTCGTCTCGGTGCGGAAATCTCCCCCACTCTTCAATCGTCCGCCACGGTGTAGCAAATGCAGTGACCGCCACGGGGAGCCAAAGGGCTAGCTACGCCACTGGATTGATTGTCTCAGTGTAATATTTGTGATGTAAAAGGGTCTGACATACTAAACTGGTATGAGTGGCGCTATAAAACGAATTTAATGCATGTGTGAGAGAGTAGTTATGGAGAGTTGAGGGGCACTGTTGAAGAGTGGTAGTGAGGGAATCCCTGACAAAGGTGGTCATTTGGGGGCCCCAAAAAACATTGTCGCACAGGGTGCCACCAGCGCTAAAGCCAGCCCTGATTCCTCCCATCACATTTTTTACGAATTATGTAAGTTTCCCTAAATAGTAGTTCTTCTTAAGTCTGTTCCGTGCTTTCACTCGAGACTCACAAGTTACATATGGCATTTGATGTAGTGATTGGTATTGCCATAGCACAAACCTAGCTGTGAAGCAAGCGCTGTACATTACTAAGGGGTTGAGGGAGATTGCAAATCTTGTGCATTAAGTGGGGATTTTACAAATACATTTCAAGTGCATTTAAGCACAAGGCGAGGAAGTAAGTTGCCCAGAATCACACAATGGTGGGTCTAGCACCGAGGCCAGGATTCGAAGCTGGGCCCCCAGGTTCTGAGGGCAGCGGCTAGAGGCATGAGGCCACATTTCCTTGATGCACATACTGTCCCGCTCTTTGTTCTGTGGTGCCAGATGTAATCAAAGTACTACCTGAGGGTTATTGAACCATCACTAATGCCCCCAGCCCCGTGCACCTCACGCACACACGGTGCATGCTGACCAAAGGCTGTACTGTGTAGACTCAATTGTTTTTGTTGATATTCTTTGCAAACAGTTTATTGTTATTATTTTGGGAAAACTCAATCTTCTTAGGTCCATTAGACGGAAAAAGCGTAGCTGATGTCGCTCTACAGATAGCCCTGCAGTTCTCCGGGTGGAGACCACCACATTTTGGAGTGACTACCGCTTCCGGTGTCCACGTGCCTCGCTATTACGCAGTTTGTAGTATGATATGTATCTGGTGCCCTTCAAATGTGGAAGAAGGGACACATGTTACACATTTGCATCCTTTACTTTGACATGATCATAAACATGACTTGGCGTTATATCGACATGGTCATCGCATTGACATGGCCACTGACTCACTATAAAAATTACACTGACATGATGATTACATGGACATGGTCATTGCATTAACATGGTAAGTACATCAACATGACGATTACTTGGACATGATCAGTTCACTGACATGACGATTACTTGGACATGATCATTACATCAACATGATGATTACTTGGACAGGATCATTACATCCGCATGACGATTACTTGGACATGATCATTACATCCGCATGACGATTACTTGGACATGATCAGTACACTGACATGACGATTACTTGGACATGATCATTACATCCGCATGACGATTACTTGGACATGATCAGTTCACTGACATGACGATTACTTGGACATGATCATTACATCAACATGATGATTACTTGGACATGATCATTACATCGACATGACGATTACTTGGACATGATCATTACTTCAACATGACGATTACTTGGACATGATCATTACATCAACATGACGATTACTTGGACATGGCCAATACATCGACATGACGATTACTTGGACATGATCATTACTTCAACATGACGATTACTTGGACATGATCATTACATCGACATGATGATTACTTGGACATGGCCAATACATCGACATGACGATTACTTGGACATGATCATTACATCTGCATGACGTTTACTTGGACATGATCATTAAATCGACATGACAATTGAAATTTACATGGATGTTACATTGTATTAAACATCACATCAACAAGCTCACTATTTATACATTACATTTACAGCAACACATGTCTTAGATTGACATGATATTTGCATCAGCAACAATTACATTAACAAGACGTTTATATTGATTCGGTCAATACAATGACATGACTACGACAGTAGTAAAGCCATTAGATGAACATGATCATTACATTGACAGTCATGTCATGTCAATATTACCTTTATATTGATAGGACCATTACATCGGTATGGCCATTAGATCGACATGATGATTACATCGGTGTAGCCATCGCATCAACATGAATATTATTTCTACATAACCATCCCATTGTCATGGCTAGTATATGGACCTGGCATTGCATCAACTGTGATATTATGTCGAGATAACCATTACACCACCACGTCCATTACTTCTCCAAAATAAACACTTCAGCATGGCCATTAAATCGATGTGCACTTTACATAGACAGGCCCATGACTTCACCACAAAGATACATCAACGTGGCCATTGAATGACCTGCCCATTACATAGACGTGACCATGACTTCACCACAACTTATACATCAACTTGACATTGGGTTGACCTGCCCATTACATAGACGTGACCAATACTTCACCACAACTTATACATCAACATGACAATCGGTTGACCTGCCCGTTACATAGACGTGACCATTACTTCACCACAACTTATACATCAACACGGCATTGGGTTGACCTGCCCATTACATAGACATGCCCATGACTTCACCACAACAGATTCATCAACATGGCATTGGGTTGACCTGCACCTTACATTGACGTGACCATTACTTCAACACAACTTATACATCAACACGGCATTGGGTTGGCCTGCCCATTACAAGGACAGGCTCATGACTTCACCACTACAGATGCATCAACATGGCATTGGGTGACCTGCCCATTACATGTAGAGGCCCATGACTTCACCACAACAGCTGCATCAAACAATAAATCAATCAATCAATCATTTGTAAAGCGCGCTACTCACCCGTGAGTGTCTCAAGGCGCTGAGGGAAGGGGGCAGCAGCTACAGGTCGAACTGCCAGGTCTTGAGATGTCTCCTGAAGGTCAGCAGGTCCTGGGTCTGATGCAGGGGGATGGGGAGGGTGTTCCAGGTTTTGGTGGAGAGGTGGGAGAATGATCTTCCGCCGGTGGTCGTTCGGCGGATGCGTGGGACGGTGGCGAGTGCGAGGTCGGTGGAGCAGAGCTGGCGGTTCGGGGTGTAGAAGGACAGTCGTTCGTTGAGGTATGCTGGTCCAGTGTTTTGGAGCACTTTGTGAGTGTGGTTGAGGAGCTTGAAGGTGATTCTCTTGTTGATCGGGAGTCAGTGCAGGTCTCTCAGGTGTGGGGTAATGTGGCTGTGGCGAGGGAGTCCAAGGATGAGGCATGCGGAGGCATTTTGTATGCGTTGGAGTCTCTTCTGGAGTGTGGTCGTGGTTCCTGCGTAGAGGATGTTGCCGTAGTCCAGCCTGCTACTGATGAGTGCTTGTGTAACCGTTCTTCTTGTTTCGGTGGGGATCCATCTGTAGATCTTGCGGAGCATACGGAGGTTGGTGAAGCAGGAGGAAGAGACCGTGTTGACTTGCTGGGTCATAGAGAGCGTTGAGTCTAGGATGACTCCCAGGTTGCGTGTGTGGTTGGTAGGTGTCGGGGTGGCACCCAGCGTGGCCGGCCACCAGGAGTCGTCCCATGCGGTGGGGGTGGAGCCGAGGATGAGGACCTCAGTCTTGTCCGAGTTCAGTTTCAGCCGGCTCTTCTTTATCCACTCTGAGAAGGTCTTCATTCCCTCGTGGAGGTTGGATTTGGCGGTGGCCGGGTCCTTGGTGAGGGAGAGAATCAGCTGGGTGTTGTCGGCGTATGAGACGATGTTGAGGTGGTGTGCTCGGACGATGTTAGTGAGTGGTGCTATGTGGATGTTGAAAAGGGTCGGGCTGAGGGAGGAACCTTGGGGTACACCGCAGGTGATTGTGGTGGCTTCGGACCTGAAGGAGGGGAGGCGGACTCTCTGTGTTCTGCTGGTGAAGAAGGAGGTGATCCAGTCCAAGGCGTTGTCTCGGATCCCTGCGTCCTGGAGGCGTGTGCGCAAGGTGTTATGGCAGACGGTGTTGAAGGTGGCCGAGAGGTCCAGGAGGAAGAGGGCCGCCGTTTCGCGGTTGTCCAGTATGGTTCTGATGTTGTCAGTGCCGGCGATGAGGGCGGTTTCGGTGCTGTGATTGCTGCGGAAGCTGGATTGGGAGGAGTCCAGGATGTTGTTCTCCTCCAGGAAGTGTCAGTTGTCTGTTGGCGGTCTTCTCAATGACCTTCGCCGGGAACGGGAGCAGGAGCAGGGAAATGGGTCGGAAGTTCTTGAGGTCCTTTGGGTCCACCTTGGGTTTTCTGAGAAGAGCGTTAATCTCGGCGTGTTTCCAGCTTTCTGGGAAGGTGGTGGTCTCCAAGGAGCTGTTAATGATCTTCATGAGTTGTGGTGCGATGATGGAGCTTGTTTTGTTGAAAATGTGGTGGGGGCAGGGGTCGGAGGGTGAGCCGGAGTGGATGGTGTTCATGATTTTGATGGTGTCTTCGTCGTTGACGTTGTGCCAGGAGAGTAGAGGGTCGATGTGCTTGGTGGGTACAGAGTGGGTGATGGCATCTGTCATTGGTGTCTGGGTGTCGAAGCTGTTGTGGATGTCTGCGATCTTGCGGTGGAAGAAGGTAGCCAGGGAGTCACAGAGCTCTTGTGATGGCGGTATGTCGTTGGAGCAGGAGCGGGGGGTGGCAAGTTCTTTCACGGTGTTGAAGAGATCTTTGCAATTGTGTACGTTGCTGTCGATGCGTTCTTTGAAGGAGGTTCTTTTGGTGGATCGGATGAGTTGGTGGTGTTTGCGTCTGGCGTTTATGAGGGCTGCGTGGTTGTCTGGTGTCTGGTCATTGCACCAATGTTTCTCGAGTCTTCTGCAGGTGTGCTTGGAGTTTTGGAGGTTGGCGTTGAACCAGGTGGCTCTCGTGTCAGAGCGCCTGTTGGAGGGTTTCCTTATCGGGTGTTGACGCAGTCGTCGATCCATTTCCTGAAGTTGTTGGCCGCTGCATCGGTATCGGAGGGCTCGGGTGGAGGGTCTCAGTCGAGTGTGGTGGTGAGCTGGTCTTCGGTGACCATTTCCAGCTGAGGTGTGGGATACGTTGCGGTTGGTTGTGTGTGCTGTGTTTCTCGAAGGGGAAGTGGATGCAGTGGTGGTTTGTCCAGTGGAGTTCGGTGGTGTGGCTGAAGGTAACGTGGTTGCTGGCGGAGAAGATGGGGTCGAGCGTGTGACAGGCGGAGTGGGTGAGAGTCGTGGCGAGTTGTTTGAGTCCGAGGTTGGCGAGGTTGTCAATCAGCGTTGTGGAGTTGCTTTCGTTGACGTTCTCGAGGTGGAAGTTCAGGTCTCCGAGGAGGATGTAGTCTGTGGAGGCGAGGGCGTGCATGCTGATTAGGTCGGCGATGGATTCGCTGAACAGTGGTCTGGGTCCCGGAGGTCTGTAGACGAGTGTGCCTCTGAGGGTGGTGTTGTGATCGACGTGGATCTGGAAGTGTAGGTGTTTGGCCGTGCTGAGGGAGTCTTCGCTGTTGGTCGAAATGCTGATGGTGTTCCTGTGGACGATGGCGATTCCTCCTCCTGGTTTGTTGTTATTTCGATCCCTGCGGGTGATCTTGTAGCCGTCCGGGATGGCTATGGCTATGTCGGGTGCCGAGGAGGTGTTCATCCAGGTCTCTGTTAGGAAGGCGACGTCCGGGGCGGAGGAGTCGAGCAGGTCCCAGAGTTCGACGGCGTGCTTGTAGACTGAGCGGGTGTTGGGTAGAATACAGCTGAGGTGGTTGTGGCCAGCAATGTTGGGGTGGGCAGGACGTGCAGGTGTGCGCTGGCTGGTGTAGCCGCAGTTTCGGCAGGTGAATGGTCCGTGGGTGAGTTTCGGGGTGGCCTGGAAGCAGGTGGCAGATTGGCCGGCATTCAGCGCGTGGAGGGTCGTGGCGTCGTAGCGGCGTCGTGTGTTGTGGTGCTTGCGGGGTCCAGGAGGTCTGATGCTGGGCGCGGTCCAGGCGCGGACGGTCGCAGACGGGCTTGCCTTAGGCGTGCCTTTGTCCCGACGGCAGCGCGCCGCTGCACGCGTTCGCTGCGTGACCGCTCAGTGGTCGCCATAAGAAGGGGAGGGGGTGGGAGCAGAGGTAGAGGGCGGGAGCGGGCTTGATCAGTGGGCAGGGCCGCGGGGCGGCAGCGGCGGAAAAAACAACAGGCAACACGCAGGCACTCACGGCAGGGCGGGTACAGAAATGAACAGGGGGCAGCTAAAATACAGTCACACCAATAACAGCTAAATTACTGTCACACCAATAACAGGGGGCAACAACAGTCACTCAGTCAGATGTGCAGTGTGGGGATACGGGAGGCGCGGTGGGGGCGGCGGCGGGAAAAGAAACAGAGGGACTGCAGGCGGATTGCAGGCACGGACCCTGCTCAGAGGAGGCTCAGAGGATGGAGCGACGAGGTGTAGAGGTGGTGCTGCTGGGGAGAGTGCTGGCCTGGACCGGAGTCTAGACTCCGCATCAACATGACATTGGGCTGACCTGCCCATTACAAGGACAGGCCAATGACTTCACCACAGCAGATGCATCACCATGGCATTGGGCTGTCTTGCCCGTTACATAGATATGGCTGTCACTTCACCACAACTTATGCATCAACGTGGCATTGGGTTGACCTGCCCATTACAAGGACATGCCCATGACTTCACCACAACAGATGCATCAGCATGGCATCGGGTTGACCTGCCCATCACATCGGCGTGCCCATGACTTCACCTCAACAGATACATCAGCATGGCATCGGGTTGACCTGCCCATTACATCGGCGTGCCAATGACTTCACCACAACAGATACCTCAACATGGCATTGGGCTGGTCTGCCCATTACATCGGCGTGCCCATGACTTCACCACAACAGATACCTCAACAAGGCATTGGGCTGGTCTACCCATTACATTGGCGTGCCCATGACTTCACCACAACAGATACCTCAACATGGCATTGGGTTGGTCTGCCCATTACATCGGCGTGCCCATGACTTCACCACAACAGATACCTCAACAAGGCATTGGGCTGGTCTACCCATTACATCGGCGTGCCCATGACTTCACCACAACAGATACCTCAACATGGCATTGGGCTGGTCTACCCATTACATCGGCGTGCCCATGACTTCACCACAACAGATACCTCAGCATGGCATTGGGCTGGTCTGCCCAGTACATCGGCGTGCCCGTGACTTCACCACAACAGATACCTCAACATGGCATTGGGCTGGTCTGCCCATTACATCGGCGTGCCCGTGACTTCACCACAACAGATACCTCAGCATGGCATTGGGCTGGTCTGCCCAGTACATCGGCGTGCCCATGACTTCACCACAACAGATACCTCAACATGGCATTGGGCTGGTCTGCCCATTACATCGGCGTGCCCATGACTTCACCACAACAAATACCTCAACATGGCATTGGGCTGGTCTGCCCAGTACATCGGAGTGCCCATGACTTCACCACAACAGATACCTCAACATGGCATCGGGTTGTCCTGCCCATCACATCGGCGTGCCCATGACTTCACCACAACAGATACCTCAACATGGCATTGGGCTGGTCTGCCCATTACATCGGCGTGCCCATGACTTCACCACAACAAATACCTCAACATGGCATTGGGCTGGTCTGCCCATTACATCGGCGTGCCCGTGACTTCACCACAACAGATACCTCAACATGGCATCGGGTTGTCCTTCCCATCACATCGGCGTGCCCATGACTTCACCACAACAGATACCTCAACATGGCATTGGGCTGGTCTGCCCAGTACATCGGAGTGCCCATGACTTCACCACAACAGATACCTCAACATGGCATCGGGTTGTCCTGCCCATCACATCGGCGTGCCCATGACTTCACCACAACAGATACCTCAACATGGCATTGGGCTGGTCTGCCCATTACATCGGCGTGCCCATGACTTCACCACAACAAATACCTCAACATGGCATTGGGCTGGTCTGCCCATTACATCGGCGTGCCCGTGACTTCACCACAACAGATACCTCAACATGGCATCGGGTTGTCCTGCCCATCACATCGGCGTGCCCATGACTTCACCACAACAGATACCTCAACATGGCATTGGGCTGGTCTGCCCATCACATTGGCGTGCCCATGACTTCACCACAACAGATACCTCAACATGGCATTGGGTTGTCCTGCCCATCACATCGGCGTGCCCATGACTTCACCACAACAGATACCTCAACATGGCATTGGGCTGGTCTGCCCATCACATCGGCGTGCCCATGACTTCACCACAACAGATACCTCAACATGGCATGGGGCTGGTCTGCCCATTACATAGGCGTGCCCATGACTTCACCACAACAGATACCTCAACATGGCATTGGGCTGGTCTGCCCATCACATCGGCGTGCCCATGACTTCACCACAACAGATACCTCAACATGGCATGGGGCTGGTCTGCCCATTACATAGGCGTGCCCATGACTTCACCACAACAGATACCTCAACATGGCATGGGGCTGGTCTGCCCATTACATAGGCGTGCCCATGACTTCACCACAACAGATACCTCAACATGGCATCGGGCTGGTCTGCCCATTACATCGGCGTGCCCATGACTTCACCACAACAGATACCTCAACATGGCATTGGGCTGGTCTGCCCATCACATCGGCGTGCCCATGACTTCAACATCCCATGAACTTGATCCGACCCCTAGTATCCTCCCTACAATCGCAGTGATTCGACCCTTAGAGCCACGTTGAGGTCAGGGTGCGCCATCTTAGTGCTGATGACGATATAAAGGGTTTGTCATGTGACGATCTGTCACTGAGATGATTGCTGATGTCACGGGGCTTGCACCAATCAGGCTGTGTTTGAGGCACCTCATTGTCCCAGGCCCTCGGTGCTTTCAATTCGCCTGCACTCCTCCGCGCGGTCACCGGTCAGTCCATCGGATCTTTGGGGGACATTTGGCGGGATTCCTTTGAAGGGGCCTCGCAGGCAGTGGGCCAGAGCTCTGCATTCTGCCTCGTTAGATCAGGTTTCTGCCGGGTTTTAAGTTCCACCCACATCTCCGAGAAGCAATTATTGTCAATTGCAGCATCTCGATGTGACAGTTCGCTTGTCACACAAGCTTTTTTTCCCCTTTCTGCTGGTTTATTTGTATTCCTTTGGCGTTTCTGGTATTTTGCACGTAAATCAGAACATACGGAGTTCGTGCTTAACGGGCTTTAAAGATCTTCCGTGTCAGATGTGAGGTGTCACTGTCCAGACAGTCTCTGCTCCGTAGAACATGTCACTTTTCATTCTAGGAACTGGAACTCTGGGTTCCCGAGAAAGATACAACTAGAGGGGCCAACATTCAAAGAGATGGGCCCTGAAATGCAAGACAAACTCATTATCGCGGAACAGATCACAGATTGCCCAATGACAACACTGTGTGATTCTCGGCAAATCACCATCACCATGTGCACCTCTTCCTAGAGCTGCCGAAAAGAAGAAGCGCTTAGAAACGGTACAGCGATACAGCGCTGCATAAAAAATGTTTCATGTCGCTATATTTAGGATTGATAGATCGCTGGATCCCATGTTTATTGCTGGCAACATAGCTCAGTGAGCTATACACAGGGTGACTGGAATTATGCGGCAGGAGAGGGCCAAATTATGCGGCAGAGTTGACTAAATTATGCATCTAGAAAAAGCAATGTATTCAGCAAAATGCAGGACATTTTGGGTTAGTATCACCTCATTAACTTGGCTTTTTTAATACACATATTAACTCTTTCAGGGCAAAGTGTTCTACTTAGTGACACTTTGACACCGAATATAGGAATAAGCAACAGAAAGGTGACCAGTCAAACTTTGTGCAGGGCCTTCCACTGTGCTTCAACACATGTTGCTTTATTTTGAGTAACTTTTGATATATTTAGACTTGTTATGATATTTCTCCAAGCCACAGAGCCATTTTGGCTTTTTTTTGTGCTGGTGCTGGTCAGTGTTGGCCACTAGCATGGGCAAGCCAAAAGATCAACTAACGCCTTCCAAAGGTGTGCTATATTGGTGCTGGCAGTTCCTGTTACCATTGTCAGAGCTGTTGATTTTCCGTCCAGAGTCACACATGGCATGGGGGCACTCAAGAGCTGTTTCTGGGTGTGCCCCTGGGCATAGGATGCGCTGGTCATTACATCTGCAGCCTTGGCTGCCAGCAAGGTGATCAAACCCCAAACACCTTCAAGCAGTGGCGACCCAGACAATCCCACAAACCTACGGCGTAGTGTGGGTTGCCAGCACCCGGGGCAAGGCAAGTATCCTTCCACTTTTCTTTTAACATTTTGCACCCCTAAGAACACCCGAGCGCCTCTAAGAATCCCCCTATGAATTTTGCACCCGGGTCAAGCGCCCCTGTGGGCCCGCCCATGCTACCCCACTGCCCGCAAACACCTATTTTGATACAGTCTCCTAGACTTTGGTGTCTCTGGTCTGTACTTTTAGTGCTTGGGTGTTTCTGGCGACTCTTGTGCTGAGCACCCTTAGTTTAAATTAGAAAAGATCGCCGCCACCGATGACATCAGGTCCCTGCTAGACAACGGCAAAACCGCTGCCCTCATCCTCCTAGACCTATCAGCCGCCGTTGACACGGTCTGCCACCGCACCCTACGCACACGCCTCCACAACGCAGGGATCCGAGACAAGGCTCTGGAATGGACCACCTCCTTCCTCTCCGGCAGAACCCAGAGCGTCCGCCTCCCCCTTTCCGTTCCGAAACCTCCAAGATCATCTGCTGCGTACCCCAAGGATCATCCCTCAGCCCGACATTGTTCAACATCTACATGGCCCTGCTCGCCCACGTCGCCAGACTGCACGACCTCAACATCATCTCCTACGCCGACGACACACAGCTGATCCTCTCCCTCACCAAGGACCCCCTCACAGCCAAGACCAACCTCCAAGAAGGAATGAAAGCCGTCACCAAATGGATGCAGAACAGCCGTCTGAAGCTGAACTCGGAAAAGACGGAGGTCCTCATCCTTGGCTCCACCCTTTCAGCCTGGGACGACTCCTGGTGGCCGACCGCCCTGGGTGGAGCACCAATGCCCACCGACCATGCACGCAACCTGGGGTTCGTCTTCGACTCAACACTCTCCATGACCAAGCAAGTCAACGCCGTCTCATCCTCCTGCTTCAACACCCTCCGCATGCTCCACAAGATCTACAGGTGGATCCCCAACGACACAAGAAAAATGGTCACCCAGGCCCTCGTCAGCAGCAGGCTGGACTACGGAAACGCCCGCTACGCTGGAGCCCCGGCCAAACTGCTGAAACGACTGCAACGCATACAGAACGCCTCGGCCCGCCTGATCCTCGACAACCCTCGACACAGCCACATCACACCCCACCTGAGAGACCTGCACTGACTGCCCATCAACAAGAGGATCACCTTCAAGCTCCTCACCCATGCACACAAGGCACTCCACGACACCGGACCAGCATACCTCAACAGATGACTCACCTTCTACACCCCAAACCGCCAGCTCCGCTCTGCCGACCGCGCCCTCGCCACCATCCCCCGCATCTGAAGAGCGACCTCCGGCGGCAGATCGTTCTCCTACCTCGCCGCCAAGACCTGGAACACCCTCCCCATCCTCCTACGGCAGACCCAAGACCTACTAACCTTCCGGAGGCTACTCAAGACCTGCCTTTTCGAGCAGTAGCAGCACCCACCCCCCTAGCGCCTTGAGACCCTCACGGGTGAGTAGTGCGCTCTACAAATTCCTTGATTGATTGATTGATTAGATCACACCAATACACCTCCCCGCCCCTCTCCAGTCGCCTGTACATGCCCCTGCTAGGGGTGCCATGCATGTACGTGATGCTCCTCCCTCCTCCCACATCCCCAGACCCAGTCTGGGTCATCCTCTCACACCCTACCCTGCTAACCTCTTGCTCTGACAAAGAGACATCCCTATTGGATAGGAACCCAGCAGCCAAGCTCCGCCCACCACGATGAGCTGCCTGTCCTGTCCTACCATGTTCTCTGACATCCAGTCACCAGAAGGCTGTGTCTGCTCTGCTGGCAAAGGGTAGGGTGATGTCTCCGTTTCCATGTTTATGGAGCTCCAAGGATTAAACACGAGGCACCGATGAGCTAGGGGGATATTCGGGGAAGAAGTACACAGAAGAGGCGAGGTGATCCCCTCGCACCCAGGGGCAAGATGTGAGTGAGGACTTGAGGCTCGAGCCATGAAGCGTTATGTGTGTTGTGAATCTGTTTGCTTTTGATCCAGAGGTCCCGGGGTTCTGGTCCTGCCTCATCCATGTGTCGCTTACTACATCCTAAATACAACCCTCGTCCTTTGTCGGACCTGGAGGGGAGGGAGTTGACCCCAGCAACCTTGGCGTCTGCATATGGGAGGTCATGAACTCCGGAAGAACAACACAGGCTGCCTTGGGCCTGACGAGTGACGGACACAGGCTTTCAGCCCCCTGTGATGCCTCTTTCTTACCCCTTTGTGTCTTCCCTGCCTCTCCTGCTCCCTCCCTACATCACCACCTCTCTTGCTCGCACCCCCTTGCTTCTTTCCTGCCTCTCTTGCTCCTCCTCACCCTCTCTTGCTTCTCCCCTGCCTCTCTTGCCCGCTCCATCTCCTGCTCCCTCCCTGTGTCTCATGCGTCCCTACATCTCTTGCTTCTTTCCTGCCTCTCTTGCTCCCTCCCTACCTCTCCCAACCCTTCCCTACCTCTCTTGCTTCTTCTCTCTCCTGCTTCTTCCCTGCATCTCTGGCTCCCAACCTACCTCTCCTGCCTCTTCCCTTTGTTGCTTCTTCCCTGCCTCTCATGCTTCTATGCTGCCTCTCTTGCCCCATCCCTCTCCAGCTGCCTCCCTACTTCTTGTGTTTCTTCCCTACTTCTCTGGCATCTTCCCTTCCTCTCCTGCTTCCTCCCATCCTAACTTGCTGCCTCCTTCCCTCTCTTGCTTCTTCCCTGTCTCTCTTGGTCCCTTCCTCCCTCTCTTGCTTCTTCCCTCTCTTGTTTCTTCCCTGTCTCTCTTGCTGCCTCCTTCCCTCTCTTGCTTCTTCCCTGTCTCTCTTGGTCCCTTCCTCCCTCTCTTGCTTCTTCCCTCTCTTGTTTCTTCCCTGTCTCTCTTGCTGCCTCTTTCCCTCTCTTGCTTCGTCACTGTCTTGCTTCTTCCCTGTCTCTCGTTCTGCCTCCTTCCCTCACTTGCTCCTTCCCTTCCTCTATTGGCCCCTACCTCCCTCTCTTGCTCTTTTCCTGCCTCTCCTGCACCTTCTCAGCTTCAACTGCTCCCTCCCTCTCCTGGTCCCTCCCTACCTCTCTTGACTCTTCCCTTGTTGCTTCTTCCCTGCCTCTCATGCTTCCTTCTTGTCTGTCTTCGCCCATCCCTCTTCAGCGCCCCTTACGTTTCATGGTTCTTCCCTACTTCCCTTGCTTCTCTCCTTCCTCTCTTGCTTTTTCCCTGCCTTACTTGCTGCCTCCTTCCCTCTCTTGATTCTTCCCAACCTCACTTGCTGCCTCCTTCCTTCTCTTGCTTCTTCCCTGCCTCTCCTGGTCCCTTCCTCCCTCTATTGCTTCTTCTCACTCTTGCTTCTTTCTTCTCTTGCTTCTTCCCTGCCTCTCCGTGTCCCTTCCTCCCTCTATTGCTTCTTCTCTCTATTGCTTCTTCCCTCTCTTTCTTCTTCCATGCCTCACTTGCTGCCTCCTTCCCTCTCTTGCTTGTTCCCTGCCTCTCTTGGTCCCTACCTCTCTCTCTTGTTTCTTCCTTGTCTCACTTGCTGCCTCCTTCCCTCTCTTTTTTCTTCCCTGTCTCTCTTGCCTCTTGCTTGCGTCTCTTGCTCCTTCCCTCCCTCTCCTGCGCTCTCCTTCCATCGCCTGCTGCCTCTAGGTATGACCAGTTGACACAGCGCCTCAGTATTGGCTGCATCCCGATACTTAGTGATAACATTAACATCAAAACCTACAACAAGCAACCCTAGAGGCAAGACCATCTGCTGAAGATACACCCACCACCAGAGTGTTTGCCAACAAAGAGAGAATCCTGCAACACGCTGCGTGGAAAGAAGAAAACAGATTACTAGCAAGCCTCCAGCAACCCCCACTGCCCCTCCCTGAAGACATATCAAGACAACAGAGCAAGCACGCGCACCAGGAGGGGTACCCGGAAGCCCTGGAGCTTGGCACTCACTCTGGAAAATAAACCAGCATCTCTGGAAGGCAGCAGTGCTGAAGCAGTCACACTAGCTTAGCACTGATATCCCATAGCCAGACACACACTGATATCCCATAGCCAGACATGCACTGACATCCCGTAGTCAGATGCGCTGATATTCAACAGCCAGACATGCACTGATTTCCCACAGCCAGACACACACTGATATTCCATAGCCAGACACACGCTGATATCCCATAGCCAGACACACACTGATATCCCATAGCCAGACACACGCTGATGTCCCACAGCCAGACACGCACTGATGTCCCACAGCCAGACATGCACTGACATCCCGTAGCCAGACACACACTGATATTCCATAGCCAGACACACGCTGATATCCCATAGCCAGACACACGCTGATGTCCCACAGCCAGACACGCACTGATGTCCCACAGCCAGACATGCACTGACATCCCATAGCCAGACACACGCTGATATTCCATAGCCAGACACGCGCTGATATTCCATAGCCAGACACGCGCTGATATTCTATAGCCAGACACACACTGATATTCTATAGCAAACATGTGCAGAAGTAAGAGAAGAATACAGTATGAATGTGCCTAACCAAGAGGAGAGAGCAGTACATGTATGAGCAGAAACAAGATGAGAGTTGGGTATGCATGTGCAACACTACGAGGAGGGAGCAGTACATATATGTGCAAAAGTAAGAGGAGAGTGGAGTATGCATGTGTAGCACCCAGAGGAGAGAACAGTCCATGTATGTGCAGAAGCAGGAGGAGAGTAGAGTATGCATGTGTAGCACAGAGAGAAGAGAGCAGTGTATGCATGTGTAGAAGAAAGAGGAGACTGGGGTATGCATGTGTAGCACAGAGTGGAGAGAGCAGTGCATGTATGTGCAGAAGTAAGAGGAGACTGGGGTATGCATGTGCAGCACCAAGAAGAGAGAGCAGTGCATATATGTGCAGAAGAGGAGAGAGTGGAGTATACATGCGCAGTGCAGAGAGGCAAGAGCAGTGCATGTATGTGGAGAAGTAAAAGGAGAGAGTGGAGCATGCATGTGCAGCATCGAGCGAAGAGAGACGTACATGTATGTGCAGCAGTTGGAGGAGAGAGTGGGGTCTGCATGTGAAACACAGACTGGTGAGAGCACTGCAGACTTGTGCAGTAGTTGGAGGAGAGAGGGGGTATGCATTTGCAGCACAGGCAGGAGAGTAGGGATAGGCAAATTATTCAGTTCAGCCAGCGGAATAGGAGGAATGTTGGCGACTACGGGTTACTCTTGTAATGCGGAGTTCCGGTAAAATTCCACCAATTGCTGCATGGCAGAATTTTTCTTGTACGCATAACAAAATGGTAAGTTGGCGAGCGTGACCGAGACTTGGCACCCCCTCCTGCGTTTTTCGATCACCAAGAGGACATCCGGCAAATATTCTTTAGTGCTGGAGGTTGCAACCGTTCGTGGCCAGAAGGCTGGAGGACAAGTGTAAAATCTACTTGAGCAGCAGCAAAATCAACTTGAGGCGTTGTGGTCCCTGACACGCTGCATAGTTCCGTTCACGCTGATTTTTAAACATGGACCACACTTCTGGCTCTAAATCACAGCACGAGCAATGCAACATGCCTATTTCTGGAAGTTTGTGGAACTCTGAGGAATCTCGCTGAGTTTTTTTGTTAACTCGACGGAATTCCGTTGAGTAAAATTTTGTGAGTTCCACCCACCCCTAGCAGTGGAGAGCTGTGCTTGTATGTGCAGATGTAAGAGTATAGGGGGTATGCATGTGCAACACTGAAAGGCGAGAGCAGTGCATGTATGTGCAGCGGTAAGAGGAGAGACTGGAGTACACATGTGCAGCACCGAGAGGAGAGAGTAGTTCGTGTATATAGAGTAGTAACAGGATAGAGTGGGATACGAATGTGTAGCACAGAGAGGAGAGAGCAGTGCATGTATGTGCATCAGTAAGAGAAGAGTACAGTATGCATGTGCAGCACGAAGAGGCGAGAGCAGTGCATGTATGCGCAGAAGAAGAAGGATAGAGTGGGGTATGCATGTGTAGCACAGAGAGGAGAGAGCAGTGCATGTATGTGCAGAAGTAAGAGGATAGAGTGGGGTATGCATGTGCAGCACAGAGGAGAGTGCAGTGCATGTCTGTGCAGAAGTAAGAGGAGAGACTGGAGTACGCATGTGCAGCACCGAGAGGAGAGAGTAGTGTGTGTATATAGAGTAGTAAGAGGATAGAGTGGGATACGAATGTGTAGCACAGAGAGGAGAGAGCAGTGCATGTATGCGCAGAAGTAAGAGGGGAGAATGGAGTACGCATGTGTAGCATCAAGAGGAGAGAACAGTGCATGTATGTGCAGAAGTAAGAGGAGAGTGGGTATGCATGTGCAGCACCATGAGGCGAGAGCAGTGCATGTATGTGCAGAAGTAAGGGGATAGAGTGGGGTATGCATGTGTAGCACAGAGAGGAGAGAGCAGTGCATGTATGCGCAGAAGTAAGAGGGGAGAATGGAGTACGCATGTGTAGCATCAAGAGGAGAGAACAGTGCATGTATGTGCAGAAGTAAGAGGAGAGTGGGTATGCATGTGCAGCACCATGAGGCGAGAGCAGTGCATGTATGTGCAGAAGTAAGGGGATAGAGTGGGGTATGCATGTGTAGCACAGAGAGGAGAGAGCAGTGCATGTATGTGCAGAAGTAAGAGGGGAGAATGGAGTACGCATGTGTAGCATCAAGAGGAGAGAACAGCACATGTATGTGCAGAAGTAAGAGGGGAGAGTTGAGTATGCATGCGCAGCACCAAGGGGCGAGAGCAGTGCATGTATGTGCAGGACCAAGAGGAGAGAGTGGAGTATGTATGTGCAGAAGTAAGAGGAGAGTGGAGTACGGACTTGCTAAACTATAAGGCGAAGGTGTGGAGTATCCCTGTGCAGAAGTAAGGGGCGGCGGGGGCAGTGCATGCACAGAAGCAAGAAGAGGGAGGGCAGCCTATGCCCACTCGTGAGAGGGCACGCCGTGGTGCATGTGCTGGAGTGCGGTGGGTGGCTGTTCCAGGCACTACATTATTCATGGCTCTGACCTTTAGAGTTCCGCTCCGAGGTGCCCGTCTGCGTTTCCTGTTCCTCTAATTGCCCGAGGCCTTAGCGCCTCTGAAAGGGTTGAGACTGTACAGTAAAACACACTGTAAGTGCACTGGAGCAGAGAGACTTTCACATTCAGGTGTGATCAGCTCATGCTCACATCACACAGCAGTAAGGAACCTCACACATTCTTCTCTGCCTCATCTCTCCTCTCTCAAATCACTCAGCAGTAAGGGACCTCACATATTCTTCACTGACTCCCGTTCCATCCCTCTCCCACATCACTCAGCAGTAACCAACCGCATACATCCCTCACTACCTCCCTTTCCTTCCTCCTCTCACATTACACAGCAGTAAGGGTCCTCAAACATCCCTCACTGCCTCCTCTCCCTCCCCCCTCACATCACACAGAAGTAAAGATCCTCACACATTCTTCTCTGCCTCATCTTCCCTCCCTCTCTCACATCACTCAGCAGTAAGGATCCTCACACATTCTTCAATGTTTTCCCTCCCTCACATCACACGGGAGGCAGATTCCTCACACATCCCTCACTGCCCCCCTTCCCTCTCTCCCTTCACATCAAACAGGAGCAAGGATCCTCACACATCCTTATCTTCCTTCCTTTCTCTCCCTCCCTCACATCTCACAGCAGCAAGGATCCTCACACACCCTTCACTGCCTCCCCTTCTCTCCCTCCCTCACATCACACCGCAGCAATGATCCTCACACATCCTTCACTGCCTCCCCTTCCCTCCCTCCCTCACATCAAACAGGAGCAAGGATCTTCACACATCCCTCACTGCCTCCCTTCCCCCCTCCTCTCACATCACACAGCAGCAAGGACCCTCACACATCCTTCACTGCCTCCCCTTCTCTCCTTCCCTCACATCACACAGAAGTAAAGATCCTCACACATTCTTCTCTGCCTCATCTTCCCTCCCTCTCTCACATCACTCAGCAGTAAGGATCCTCACACATTCTTCAATGTTTTCCCTCCCTCACATCACACGGGAGGCAGATTCCTCACACATCCCTCACTGCCTCCCTTCCCTCTCTCCCTTCACATCAAACAGGATCAAGGATCCTCACACATTCTTATCTTCCTCCCCTTCTCTCCCTCCCTCACATCACACTGCAGCAATGATCCTCACACATCCTTCACTGCCTCCCCTCCCCTTTCCTCCCTCCCTCGCATCAAACAGGAGCAAGAATCTTCACACATCCCTCACTGCCTCCCTTCCCCCCTCCTCTCACATCACACAGCAGCAAGGACCCTCACACATCCTTCACTGCCTCCCCTTCTCTCCTTCCCTCACATCACACAGAAGTAAGGATCCTCAAAGATCCTTCTCTTCCTCCTCTTCTCTCCCCCCTCACATCACACAGCAGCAAGGATCCCCACACATCCTTCACTTCCTCCCCTTCTGTGCCTCCCTCTCATCACACAGCAGCAAGATCCTCACACATTCTTCACTGCCTCCCCTGCTCTCCCTCCCTCACATCTCACAGCAGCAAGGATCCTCACACATCCTTCACTGCCTCTCCTCCCTCCCACAAATCACACAGCAGCAAGGATCCTCACGCATTCCTCACTGCCTCTCCTCCCTCCCTCACATCACACAGCAGAAAGGATCCTCACACATCCTTCACTGCCTCCCCTTCTCCCCCTCCCTCACATCACACAGCAGCAAGGATCCTCACGCATTCTTCACTGCCTCTCCTCCCTCCCTCCCTCACATCACACAGCAGCTAGGATCCTCACACATCCCTCACTGTCTCCCTTCCCCCCTCCCCTCACATCAGATAGCAGTAAGGATCCTCATGCATCTTTCACTGCCTCCCTTCCCCCTCCTCTCACATCACACAGCAGCAAGGACCCTCACACATCCTTCACTGCCTCCCTTCCCCCCTCCTCTCACATCACACAGCAGCAAGGATCCTCATGCATTCCTCACTGCCTCTCCTCCCTCTCTCATATCACACAGCAGCAAGGATCCTCACACATCCCTCACTGCCTCCCTTTCTCCCTCCTCTCACATAACACAGCAGCAAGGATCCTCACGCATTCTTCACTGCCTCTCCTCCCTCACATCACACAGCAGCAAGGATCCCCCACACATCCTTCACTGCCTCTCCTCCCTCCCTCACATCACACAGCAGCAAGGATCCTCACACATCCCTCACTGCCTCCCTTCCTCCCTCCTCTCACATCACACAGCAGCAAGGATCCTCACGCATTCTTCACTGCCTCTCCTCCCTCACATCACACAGCAGCAAGGATCCCTACACATCCTTCACCGCCTCTCCTCCCTCACATCACACAGCAGCAAGGATCCCCACACATCCTTCACTGCCTCTCCTCCCTCCCTCACATCACACAGCAGCAAGGATCCTCACGCATCCCTCACTGCCTCCCTTCCTCCCTCCTCTCACATCACACAGCAGCAAGGATCCTCACGCATTCTTCACTGCCTCTCCTCCCTCACATCACACAGCAGCAAGGATCCCCACACATCCTTCACTGCCTCTCCTCCCTCCCTCACATCACACAACAGCAAGGATCCTCATGCATCCTTCACTGCCTCTCCTCCCTCCCTCACATCACACAGCAGCAAGGATCCTCACACATCCCTCACTGCCTCCCTTCCTCCCTCCTCTCACATCACACAGCAGCAAGGATCCTCACGCATTCTTCACTGCCTCTCCTCCCTCCCTCACATCACACAGCAGCAAGGATCCTCACGCATTCCTCACTGCCTCTCCTCCCTCCCTCACATCACACAGCAGCAAGGATCCTGCCTCTCCTCCCTCCCTCACATCACACAGCAGCAAGGATCCTCATGCATCCTTCACTGCCTCTCCTCCCTCCCTCACATCACACAGCAGCAAGGATCCTCACACATCCCTCACTGCCTCCCTTCCTCTCACATCACACAGCAGCAAGGATCCTCACACATCCCTCACTGCCTCCCTTCCTCCCTCCTCTCACATCACACAGCAGCAAGGATCCTCACACATCCCTCACTGCCTCTCCTCCCTCCCTCACATCACACAGCAGCAAGGATCCTCACACATCCCTCACTGCCTCTCCTCCCTCCCTCACATCACACAGCAGCAAGGATCCTCACGCATTCTTCACTGCCTCCCCGTCGTCACTCCCTCCTTCACATCGCACATCTCCATGGATTTTATGCTGCCTCTCTTTGTTTACATTGAGGTGAGGATGTGTGTTACAGACAGAGCCGCTGACTTTGGAACTGGGGAACCAGGTTCGAGTCTTGGCGTTGGCTTAGCATCTTGTGGTTCTGGGCAAATCACGTCATCTCCCCGTGCCTACCAAAAATGTATGTGTCCGTCTGTAGGTGCTCACGTAAAGCGCTCCAATACCTTCAGGTCGAGTTCGTGCTATATAAAACTGCAAAAAAAGTCTAAAGCTCTGTGGGGCTGGGAGCAGGCCTCTCCCCTGGGTGCTGCTGGGATCTGAGGCCCCTGTGACTGTGCTGTCTCCGTGTTCAGTTCCTTTTCCTCTTCTCCAATAAACTGCACGGGCTATTTCTGGGGCAGTGAACTCGAACGAGACCAGGATGCGCCCACAAATTTAAGGGCATACCAAGTATGTTTCAAGGTTCAAATAATATTTCAACCGATATCACAGTCACAAAAGGTGGTTTCCAGCATTTTGCACCGATTACACTCTAGTCCGGTTCTATAAGCAAGCGTCTATGCCATGTACGGAGAAAAAAGGAACAGTGTACATTCATTGGTTAATTTGTAAAGAAAATAAGTGGTGGGGCTCTCATGGGGAGGAAGCTCGCACCAGTCCTTTTCTCCTGTTAGCACCTCCTAAAACAGAACCAATGACTAACCAAGAAAGTGGAGAGAGTATGTGGTGTAATGGCCAGAGCTGCCGACTGTGGAACCAGGTGTGAGTCGCGGCGTTGGCTCAACATACTGTGATTCTGGGCAGATCCCTTAATCTCCCCGTGCCCACAAGAATGAATGTGTCCTTGTGGCACGTATCTGGTGCTCCTGTAAAGCGCTCCAATACCTTCGGGTCGAGTCCGAGCTCTATAAATCTGCAAATATATATATTCCACAGTAGAAAGCTCCTCACTGCCACCTCCCCGCCCCTCTCAGAATTCACATTATTATCAACCCCAGAAGTGACCGGTGGACATTCCAGCGAAATCCTACTCCTGACAGTTGTCAGTAGCTTCCCTGTGACGTCATCCTTCACTGTCCCTACGAACCTGTGAATAACCCGCTAATTACGGCACTGCGGTGTTTTGTGCTCACTTTACACTTTTGAGAGACA
The DNA here is from genome assembly GCF_964204655.1 of Triturus cristatus. NCBI lineage: Eukaryota > Metazoa > Chordata > Amphibia > Caudata > Salamandridae > Triturus > Triturus cristatus. The sequence continues at coordinate 1,193,611,160 of NC_140593.1, forward strand.
CCCATAACTAGCACATGCTGGCATTTGACTGCATGCTCTGTGTAGAACACCCTGCGCCCCTCGCCCCACCCCCCTCCCCGCCCCTCAGTACCCAGGTGGGTACCCTGTGAGTGCCCCAATAAAATATAAAAAAGGTAATACGGGATAATTCCAGGAACTTCACCTTCTCTAAACTATGGCCCATTAACAAGCTGCACTGTTTTCTGGGTAGCCTCTTCCTCTTCTTGGCCCTCTATTAAGAAGTTCACGCCCCCTGCGGTGACGCACATTCGGTGGACTCTGCACTGCAGCTGATGATGCCATGTAAGGTGTGTGGGGGCGGGGGGGCTTGCACCCCACTTGGCTGCACCAGCGTTTTGAAAATGTTAAAGTCTTTGAGGGGACCGCAGGTTGGCAGCATGTCCTTGATGGAGAGCTCAGGTAGAGGGTGACCTCGTTGTTCCGTGGAAAGAAGTGACGCGCAAGAGTCAGCTTTGCATGTGGTGCCATGAAGGGCGCTGCCCCCACAGACACCCCTATAGTTTATGGGGCTCCACTCACAGCGCCCGTCGACACATATCATGTCTTAAGACAGTGGGTTTTCAGGGTCGAGTGCCCTTTCCAAGGTCAGTTTTGGCAGTGTCCTCCTCAGTGGGCATGGCAATTTCCTCCTCAGAGGGCACAGGTGTGGCAATGCCCTCCTCAGTGGGTACAGGTATGACAATGCCCTCCTCAGTGGGCATTGGTATGTCAGTGTTCTCCCTGAGGACACAGGTGTGGCAGTGCCCTCCTCAGTGGGCACGGGTATGGCAGTGTCCTCCTCAATGGGCACGGGTGTGGCAGTGTCCTCCTCAGAGGGCATGTGTGTGGCAGTGTCCTCCTCAGAGGGCATGGGTGTGTCAGTGTCCTCCTCAGTGGGCATGGGTGTGGTAGTGTCCTCCTCAGTGGGCACGGGTGTGGCAGTGTCCTCCTCAATGGGCACGGGTATGGCAGTGTCCTCCTCAGTGGGCACGGGTGTGGCAGTGTCCTCCTCAGAGGGCACGTGTGTGGCAGTGTCCTCCTCAGAGGGCATGGGTGTGGCAGTGCCCTCCTTAGTGGACAGAGTGTAGCTGTGTATTTGCGAGCAGGGACGTTTGATGGAGAGCAACGTGTTTCCTGGAAATATCGACAGACATATTGGAGGTGCTGTTGATGATGGACGAATGCGGTAGGAAGACCTTTTAGCCTCCGTTGGTACTACCCGCAACTTGAGCTAATCAATTTTAACTCACAGTAGAGCACAGGAATCCTCATTACATATAGATATTAAGGTGTTTTAACTAGATGCATTAATTTACCATGACACATGGAAGTTGACGTGATGCCCACTGACTTTTTCACACTGAAGAGCCTGTAATGAACTGTAGAGAACACCCCACGAGTGCTTTTGTCCACTGCAATGTTCTGAAAATACACTATAAGAAACAGATCTTTATTAATAATAGCCAAATACTTTTTATATCATTGGGAGGGAAATATTCTTGCTGTCCTGAAGAAGGTGGCTCTATGCTGTTTTATCCACCGAAACGCGTCAACGCTCTGTTTGGTTACATTTGAGGAACAAAGTTTCACATGTTGAGAAAAATTTCAGACAATGCGTCACTTCAATTGATTTCTGCAAATTAACATCTTTTTATGACAAAAGTGTATGTCTTATGTATTGTCTTTCCTGTTATTGGGGATTTCTGATACATTTGCACATGATTTTTATTATTATTGGGTTTTAGATTGATTTTATTTGAGGAATTTATTAAATATATATATCCCTTTAACATTAATTTTGACAATTAAGGATTGTTTCATTTGGTTTTTTTTTAAGACTGGTGTGTATGAATCTATGATATTGAAAGAGGTTACGAACGACAGTGGTGATTGAATTTAGATCTTCAAGAGAATTTATTTGTGACGATTGAGTCCCCTGTACATTAGGCATTGACACGACCTGGCACGTACTCAAGCGCGCTCCGCTCTTTGAGATGTCATACTCAGCCCCAGCAGGACCCTGGGGCTGTGTATCCGATGCACCCCTGGCGGTTGAAAGCACACATAAGAACGGGCTTGGGGGCGTGGCTTGAGCCGCCACAAGATGGCAGTGACTCCGTGAGGCTCCGTGCATCGGCCGGGACCTTTTTCGTTACGGAACGGCAGAATCTCGTCTCTGAATCCATGGACTGGTGTATCTAATAGCACTGATACGGGAGAGTAGGTAGCTGTGTTTATTTTTCTTCTGTGCACTTTTTCGCTCCTGTTTCTCCCGCGACGTGTTTCCCTCAGGAGGAATAGTTGTGGCCGTCATTTTGTCTGCCGCGACCGCGGCGGTGACTAGCTGCCGTTTTTAGTGTCCTGCTACTGTTTTTTGTAATGGACGATAGAATGGCGGCTTTTATCCACTTGGAAGTGGTGCACTGGCTAATATGTCCCCCAAATTGCTGTTATTGAGGTTTCCTTTCTGCTTGGAGGGTTACCAGTGCCTTTTCTCCGCAGACTTTCTTCGTTATTCTCTGTTGTAAACTGGCTGTCAATAAAGGAGGGGGAAAAGAAAATAAGCAAGGAACTGTGTATATTTCTTTCCAAGCTGGGCTCTTTGCTGTACATTACAAGCTTGGTAATTTACCAACATTGACGGTATTTCATCCTTCACATACATATGGAACCTCCTCCCTCCATCAGTCAACCGGGGAACCTCTGCCGTTATGTCTTCCATACGCAAAGACTCCACCGCGGCTGCGTCAAAACGCCAAAAGAATGAGCTGGGCTCTCCTTCAAAGTTTCCAATACCTATTACACTGGATGATCTCATGGAGGAGATAAGCATTTAAAACCATTTGTAATTGATACCAACGCCACCCTTCAGAGACTAGAAGAGATACGGTCTAATTTGGAGTCAAGGGTTACGGTGGTGGAGCAGAAGATTAGTGACACTCAAGACGTGATTCCTAAATTGGAGGCTATATCCAGAGAAATAGCCCTTCTCAAACAACAAATAGAGGACTTGGAAAAGAGCAAAAGGCGCAACAATCTTAGACTTTATGGTATTCCTGAGGAAGAGGTGGGATCTAACATGATCGCCTTTCTTAAAATCCATATTCCTAAGCTAGTTGGCCTTAAGGAAGGTACTGCTCTCAACTTGCAACGTGCACATCGTATTCGATCTAAGCCTAGTGGCTCCCCCTCCACATCGTCTGTCAGTCATCCCTGAGGGATAATTGTCCTTTTCCTGGAATATTCCGAAGTTAATGGTTTTGTCTGCAGCAAAACAAAGTAAGCAGATGTTATGGTCTGGTCACAGAGTCTTTCTCTCACAGGATGTGGCTCGGGCCACCGCCGCTCGTCATATGGAATTCCTTTCCTTTCTTCCTGCTCTCCGTTCCATGAATGCCAGATATGGCCTTGTTCATCCTTGTTTTTTTAAAGACACCTATAAGGAACAGACTTACTCTTTTGACCGCCCTGAGGATTTAAGACAATTTATTTCTCGTCACAAAGGAGAAGAAATGGACCTGTGAGAAAACATGAATACTGACTTTTCTAACATGTTTTGTTTCTGATTTGCTTAATTATTCTCAATTTACATGTTTAGATTGTTCTTTACCTTTATTTGTTCGTTTAATCCGTGAAGTTATATGTTCACCCTCTCAAAGTACTATCTTCTAACGATCTTGTGGTTTTTCCCTCACAGATATATCTTGTCTAGTATGGACATCCCTCCCTGATGTTCTCTCCTCATTGTGCCTCCCCTCCCACTCCTATTGGTTACAATTCTTCGCGTATTGGTAAGTGTTTCTCGTTCCTTAAAGTATGCACGCTTCCTATATTTGTTATCATTACATTTGTCTCTTTGAGTTATTCTGGTCTACCACCTTTCTTTGACTGCTGCTCCCTAATATATTCTTTTTTTAAAACTTATTTATTGGTCTTTGTCATTTCTCTTTGACTTCGTGGACTCTCGTCTGTCTTTCCTTTGTGGTTCCCCGCCTCCCTATGTTGCTCTCTTCATTCTGGAAATTTGTTCTGGTTATTTTGACTGAAGTCTCTCGGCTTCTTGTCAACTCTTCTCTCTCTACCATTTATATCTTCTTCTGTTTTCTTGCTTTCTTTCTTTCTTTCTTTCTCTCTCCTTTCTTTTTCTTTTTTATGTCTTTTACTATATTCTTTGAATTTCTCCATTATATCATCTCTGATTATTTCATCTCTTTCTCTTTTCTTGCTTTTTACATTTTTATCATCCCTTTTCTTTATTTGTTTTTATTGCTCACTTTCCTGCCTGCTCGTTCACAAATTTCCGCACGTTCAACTCTAAGGTTTACCAATTTTAGAATGCTCATGGTATTGCTTAATGTTTCTCTCCTCTCATTATGACTGATAATGTTCGCATAGTACCCTGGAATGTGAAGGGTTTGCGTAATCCCGTCAAAAAACAAAGGGTACTTACCCATTTATCCAGATTACATTGTAAAATTGCGATGCTTCAAGAGACTCATCTCAATGATAATGATATTAGTTCTCTTAAAAAGCAATTGGTGGGTCATGTGTAGTGTTCCCCGGCTAAAGACAGAAAAAATGGAGTGGTGACATTATTTCATAAGTCCCTTTCTTTTATTATAGAGAAGGAGGAGAAAGATGTAGATGGTAGATGGCTCCTTTTACATCTCATTATAAATGGTTCCCCTATTTCTCTTCTTAACATTTACGGTCCCACTGGTGTTGATTCACAGTTTTGGCAGTCCATGTCACATACTCTTCACTCCTGTCCTGATTCTAACCTTTTGGTGGGTGTACACTGCAATCAGGTCATGGACCTCTTCACTGATAGGAAATCCACTGCTCGAAATGTTCCTCATAAAATGCAAAAAACCTTTACGAATTCGATTCGTTCGAGAGGTTTTGTGGACGCTTGCAGGATATATAATCCAGACAGCTTGGAATTCACTTTTAATTCCCAAACTCATAATTCTACATCTAGAATTGACTACATCGTTTTGAGTCCCCACCTCCTCCCTAATCTAATTCACGCTGAAATTGGGTCCATACTTATTTCCGATCATGCTCCTGTTTTTATTAACTTATATCTCCCCTTTTGAGCCATCCAAGCCAACTAGATGGCGCTTTAATAACTACTTACTCAAAGATCACACTTTTATAGGGCGCTTTAATGATTTTTTGTCAGAATTCTTTCATATTAATGCTAGTCCTGACATTCCCTTTCACACTATCTGGGATGCCTTAAAGGCGACTTCCAGAGGATATATCATTGATTATGTGGCTGTCAAAAAAAAACAACTTCTCAAGGAATCAGCTTCCTTATTATCTTCCATTAAGCAACTTGAACAGTCCTACTTCTCTTCTAATACTGATGATACTCTTAAGAAATTAGTCCAAGCAAAATTGAATTTTAATAGGAAATCGACGGAGGAAGCCTCTGGGGTGCTACTTAAAATCAATTCTAAATTTTATGGTGGTCATAATAGAGCCGGTAAGTTGCTTGCGAACTACTTGAAGGTCAAATCCCAAAGAGCCAAAATAGTTAATATCATTGATAACAACTGTATTAATCACTTCAAGGATGAGGAGATATTAAATTGTTTTCGGGATTTCTATAAGACATTATACACTCCCGAGTCTTCTCCTTCTGATATTGCTTTGGATTAATTTTTTGAATCATTGCCTCCTCGCTCCTCCTCCTCTCCTGATTGCTCTTTATTAGAGAAGGATCTATCCCTTTCTGAACTTAAGTCAGCCCTAGCTCAGTTACCTAAAGATAAGTTCCCTGGCCCAGACGGTTTTACCACCAAGTTTTATTCCTGCTTCTCACAGACCCTTCTCCCTTATCTTCTATCTCTCTTTCAACATTTTATTTCACATAAAGAAGCTCGCAGTTCCTTCCTGGAAGCCATGATCTTTTTAATTCCAAATAAGGATGAAGATCCCTCATCCTGTGCCAATTACCGCCCTATCTCTATAATCAACTTAGATTGCAAAATCTTTGCTAAGGTGCTGGCTCTTCGTAATAATCAGGTTATTCCTGATTTGATTGGCTATGAACAGACAGGGTTTGTCAAAGGCAGAATGCTGGCGGATAATTCCAGAACTTTTTGGAATATCATCCATCTTGCGTGTAAGAGTTCCTCCCCTGTTGCAGTTATGACCTTGGACGCGGAGAAAGCTTTTGACTGCATTCACAGGCTTTTTATGATGCGCGCACTCAAGTGGCATGGTTTTGGCCCTGTTATTTTATCACTTATAGTTTGTTATATTCCTCCCCTACTACCTACTTCGGTTTTTGTTAATGGGTTTCAATCTCCTTACTTTACCCTTCAGCGAAGCACTCGTCAAGGTTGTCCTCTTTCACCTCTGGTCTTTATTTCATCTCTTGAACCTTTTCTTCATTCTCTATGACATTCTTCCGCTTTTCGGGGTTTTACTCATAAGTCAATTGAAATCAAGTTCACTGTTTATGCAGATGATATTCTGTTATATCTCTCCGATCCTTCTATTGTTTTCCCACTTTCACGGATCTTGTATCTTCTTATGGCGCTCTGTCCGGTTATTAATTAAATTTTTCTAAATCCAAAGTTCTTCCATTAATTAAGTACTGTTTAAGAAGTATGTTCGAGGGACGGATTTCGAATGGAATACTAATTACATTGCGTGTTTGGGAATAAAATACTCCTCTTCAATTGTTAGAACGGGTCAGCTGAATTTGGAGGATGTTCTATTAAAGGTATCTGGCATGGCAGAGAAATGGTCTCCTTTATTTCTGTCATGGTGGGGCAGGTTGGACACAGCCAAAATGTTGATGCTTCCTGTTATTAACTTTTACTTGTCCATGCTACCAGTGAAGCTTCCTTTAAAAAAATTTAAAACCCTTAATGGTGTTTTGAGTAAATTTCTCTGGAACAACCGGAAAGCTCGTATATCTTTATCTTCCTTGTCTACTCCTAAGGATAGGGGAGGTGTTAATTTTCCCATTTTTCTTCAATACCACTCTTCCTTTTTAATCTGTCAGGTTTTACCTTATCTGTCTTCTCGGAAGAACCCCCCGTATTGGTTTGGTATAGGTTGGAGGAATACGTGATTCATCCGTTTCCCTTCTCCTCGTTAGCTAATTTTACTCACTCCCCTTGCTCATTTAAGTCCCCAGCCATTTCACAATTTATATTGACATTTAACCCGGTTTCTAAAAAATCCCTTACATCTCTACAAATATTCCTGGATTCCCCTATATGGCACAACAAGTCCATTAAACTTTCCAATCGTACCATTTTTTGGAAAGATTGGGCTGCTAAAGGGATTATCCAGGTTCAGTTCTAGGGTTTTGGTTTTGTCACTTAGGGGGCAGTTGCACTTCAGTCACAGTCTTCGCCAACGTTTATCTATAGTGTTTTTGGACAATATGTAACAGTGTCTGATACAATGCCATTGTACATCCTTGTAGCCCTGAAGAAGTCGTGGGTTCATACCCTGACGAAACACGTGTTGGCTGGGCATTTGATCTACATTAAATCAAGAAAAAACACCTCATTGGACTACTGTTTTGTATGTCTATACTAGAGACTTGCTGCATTTATGCTGTAGACACAGATTACGTGTGCACAGGCTACCTGTTTTCATTTATTCATAGACTTCTGTCTTTTTTGGGGGTTCAGAGTTCTCCCCCCACCTGTGGCACTGTTTACAACTTACTATTGCTTCACACGTACGTACACACGAGCAGGCGCCATCGCATACCGCATTACTATAAACCCTTCTTTGTGTCTTATCCTCTGGGACTAGTGGTAGGGGCTGCCCCAACGTTGTTACAAATCATAGAATCACTGTTGACATCCACACTTTGGATACCATTGTGAATAGAGATAAGGTAGCGGAAGAGCTCTTTCAAAATTTGGCAAAAGGCGACACTGTGGCAGCGAGTGTAAAGAATGCTAATCAGATAAGAAATGAAGGATTGAGGGAAAAATTCGTGAAATTAGAAAAACTGAAAAAGAATGAGAACAGTAAATGGTGGGATGGCATTACTCTGAGGCAATATCTCAGACTAGATAGAATACCGAGAGGGCTGCGCGCACAAATCTTCCCCACCTACGACGAACTTGATGAGGACTTGTTGAGACTCTGGGAAGAATCACTCACCTCAAACTCTAAAACCTTAATGGGTATACTTATAGAAAATGCTGATCGCAAAGTAGCAGCACTCCAGATTGAGATTAGCAAGCTAGAGGGGGAAATCAAAGACCTTGGATTATCAGAAGCCACTGAAAAGAATGATGTTATCCTTGCTGATATACTAGCCAAGCATCAGGAAGATATAAAACAACGCAAAGCAAGAAAACTGAAGCGGGATGAAATTGATTATAGGGAGGGAAGAGTTTTCACCTTCGCCAAGAAGTACGATCAAATCTTAATAAGTGACCAGGATAAGAACAAACTGGGTAGACAGCAAACTATTTCTTTTTCCTCGAGCTCTACCTCCCAGAGTGTACCAGTGTCCAGTGATGGTGATTAGAAAACGCACCGGGTACTTCTAACTCAGACAGACCAGGGAACTCTTTTTTAAAAGAAGTCCAACGCATAACAAAGGGCAACAGGGTACAGCCCAACAGTGGGGAACAACCAAGAAAACAAGGAGAGGCAAGAGAGCAGGTCACAAACGACTACAGGAGAAACCTGAGCTCAGGGGACAAGAGGAACTGATAGACACGCAAGATATGGGGGTAGACATCATCAATTTATCCTCCCTCACCTTCACTGATGACATGATATCCCTCCTCAAAAAGGGCTTGGACTTTTGCCCCATTGACAGGGGTGATATCTGCAAAGCAAAAATTTACTTGTTTAAATTCATCAGAAATTTAAAACTGAAGAAAATGTTTGTAAATAATCCTATTGCCAATAAACGTACTGAGATCATTCCTATGTGCGGTGTGTCTGATGTACTTAGTATACAAGACTTGTATGATACTCTGCTATTATTGTCCATCACAAATCAGGAAGCGACATCAGATGACATGAGCCAACTCCTAATGGACCTCAATGTAGATACTGACTACACTATAGCCAGTGGATTGAAATCCAAGTCCAGATGGACACCCGTTTTAACTGCGGGAAACACCATAGACACCTTCCACAGACTAGTCTTACGAGACATGAGGCCAAGAGAACATCAGGTAGGAAATACAAACAGGATAACCTTACACCAGGCGAACGACAGGCACTCACACTCCTATCCACAAACACATCCATCATCATCAGGGAAGCTGATAAGAGAGGTAACATCGTTGTCATGAACAAACAGGACTACAACGGGGAGGTCCAGGATCATCTTAATGATAACACATGCTATGAAGCCCTCACCAGTAATCCCATCGGCATGCTCACCCTCCTGATCAACAAACATCTCAGGACCTGGCTCGGGGAGGGTCTACTTAGTCAAGAGGAATACCTTTATCTGAAAGTGGAGAGACCTAGATTCCCGGCATTATACACACTATCCAAGGTTCATAAAAACCTTCGGAGAGAATAGCGGAATATGTAGACGTGTTCCTGCAACCTATGGTTCAAAATCTTCCTGCCTACATCAGAGACACTAAACATATCCTTAGTTTACTCACTGATCTCAACTGGAATAATGACATCATCCTAGCCTCACTGGATGTAGTTTCCCTTTACACCAACATCGATCCATGCTCGGGCCTACATGCCATGGAATGGCATCTCGGCAAACAACCAGCCAGGCAATGGCAGCACACAAGAATGCTCCTGTCCATGACAGAACTCATACTTAGCAACAACTGCTTCATGTTTGAGGGCCAGTGGTATAAGCAAACAAGGGGAGTAGCTATGGGCTCCAAATTGTCGCCATCTTTTGCTAACCTCTTTATGGGGTACTTTGAAGCAAAATGGATATGGAGTGACAACGGCAGCACATTCAACCAATACATTGTTTATTGGGGGCGATATATTGACGATTGTCTGCTACTATGGTCAGGAACAGAGTCGAAACTACAAGAGTTCTATAGATACTTCGACACCAACACACTTGGAGTACAATTCACACATCAGCACAGCAGGACACACCTTGTCTTCCTGGATGTGGAGCTCTATGTCCAAGGGGGCTCAATACAGAGTAAGCTACACCGCAAGCCCACTGCATGCAATGCTGTTCTGCATGCGACCAGTGCGCATCCGACACATCAAATCAGGGCCATCCCCTTTGGAGAGTTCACTAGAGCAAGAAGAAACTGCAGTGAAGATAAAGAATTCCACTCCTGCATACACACCATGAAAAAGAGGTTCAAGGCTAGAGGCTATCAGCAAACCACCCTGGATAGGGCGGAAAGACGCATATTGGGTCTTCCACGCACAGAGACACTTGGGAAAAGGGGACCAGGAATACATCGATACAACCCGTAAAGACTCATCACCAACCACAATCAAAGAGCAGACGTTCTGACTAAGAGCATGCACAAACATTGGAGCATTTTAAGAGCTGATAAATCCATAGAGACATTCACGTCACATAGGCCACTCGTTACTTACAGGAGGAGCCCTACATTGAGAACCATTTTGAGTCCCACTGTCCCCAAAGTTGCAAGGAGAAATGACTGGCTCACCAAACGCACACTAGGGAGCTGTGGGGTGTGTAGATGAGCTGCACATGACACCAAAGGATTCCGCGGACCGGATGGGAGGAATTACCAGATTAAGCAAAACATTAATTGCATGACGCGGTTTGTTGTCTATATATCATTATGTGCAAATGCCGTAAACAGTACGTAGGTAACACCATTTGGATGCTTAAAGATTGCATTCGCGAATATGCTCGGGCACTCAAGCAAAGTGACATCAGATACCCCATGGCTTCTCATGCGATAAACTGTAGCGGACAAGGACCATATAGACAGTTCACATTCTTTGGAATAGAACAAATCCCACCTCATCACAGGGGCGGGGATAGGGAATTGACATTACGACGTGCAGAAGCAACCTGGATAATGCGTCTAAAAGCGGTTGAGCTAGGACTCAACACGGACCATGAGCTACAATTCTTTCTAGGCGACCAGACATTGGATTTCACTCCTAGTGTAATGCAGCGCATGTACGAGTAGACAATGTTGCAGAGTTTCTGTCTAGCCATTGTTAATATCCACCGTGCACCCCACTACATACGCTGTATAAATATGCACTTTGACATATACAGGAATCCTACGTTTACCTTTTGGGGTAGTGTGTTGTTTACCCACTGCGCCCAGCTGTCTAACATGACTGTATACTCTGCTGTTCCCTTATGTTATGCATATATTGCCTATATACTTTTTCAGATCTGTTGCGAATTCAATGGTTATGTAATTTGATCATGAGTGTAATATATTAGTCAGGTATCATGATGCTAACAGAATCTCAACCGTATGACATCATTGTTATGTGTACTTTTATGCTTTGACTCTTCCAACTACTCTATTGTATCTCTGTATATACACTTCCTCCGAGGATCGGAATCCACATGGTTGCAAAGTTACAGCCAGCTGGTTGCTTCCTCACCACAGAGACCTCGCTCAATTTTATATAGCGGGTTCTACATTCACCCGTCAGACGCGCCTTCATTCATTCTCTGAATCTGTGTTGTTGTGAACACACTTCTCCTTCAAGTATCTAATTTTAAGAGATACTTATTCTCGACCAGTCCGGTCCCATTGTACTACAGACACCTCATGTTCTAGCTAACGTGTTCCACTCTTTACACGTCATGTACACACATTCCATACACTCACTTCCGGGTTGCCATCCGGAAAGTTGGTTGGCGGAGCAGCTTTTGGGATATCTAGTACAAATAGGCGGTTTAGTTGCGAACATTACTTACGGTTTTTGATCGCAGGTCAAGGGACTCCACAGCATACTCGCTCTACTCGGCTGGCACGCCTACCAAGGTATTTATCCCCACCTTTTTACTTTTTGCCTACATCGCACGTCACTGGAGTGCATATTGTTACTTTACTGACTCTTAGACGCGTAGCGTAATGCTATATTAATTTCTAGCTTTTTCAATCACTTTCCCACGTGCTGCTTTGTTTCAGAGGTTTAATTTGACCTGTAGTGGCTTGGGGTATTTTCCCCCATCAGGCGCCCGTACTTCCCTACCGCTGTGCATTTGCGGCATCATGCATGCGCTTCTCCACTACTTACACCCACTCATATCTACCTATAAGTTGCATCCACAATTTTAACCGACAACGGTGGCAACAGTCCTTTTTGGAGTAACGGTACCAATAGGGCTGAAGTAATGCTTGACGCTACTAGCATATTGGGCGTGGGCAGTTTCTGGCACTTACGTCCTCTTTCCGTCCTGACACGTACTGTTCCGACCTTTCTCCACAGTGCACCCCTGTGTGGTACTCACCACTTCTTGAATTGACGTCCATCTTCTATAGATACTCACCCAGTGCAGCCGGGACGGAAATACAACCGGCGGAGAGGTAAGCCTCGAGACCCCATTTTACTTATCGTTTGCACAATTCTAATGTTGTAGCTAGGTCCATGACTTATCAGGCTATCACACGCTTTTGTATTTACAGATTACTCCTCTCAGTCCGTCAGTCCAATAGGTAAGAACATTTTTTCCAGTGATTACTGCATTTTTCTCGTCGAACACATTTAGACAACTTAAATACCCCTTGTTCTTTTCCCTCTATTCTCTTTACTTCTCTTTCGTTGCTCTCTACGATATGTAACCTAATTGGTTGACTGATCCAGTTAAGTCGCTTTGATTCATATGACAATCATATATGCAACCTTAGTATTTAACCATGTACTGATCATTCATTAACGTTTGATTTACATACGGAGGTATATATATTCTGTATACACGTGTAGTTGCTTTCAAATAGACTTTCTATACAGTTGCATAATACAAGAATTATTTTGTATTTAACACACCCACACCCTACGGGCACCTTGGTGATCATTAGTTCTTGAAAGGTCATATGTCTTATCAGTTCTAGGGTTTTGGTTTTGTCACTTAGGGTGCAGTTGCACTTCAGTCACAGTCTTCGCCCACGTTTATCTATAGTGTTTTTGTACAATATGTAACAGTGTTTGATACAATGCCATTGTACATCCTTGTAGCCCTGAAGAAGTCGTGGGTTCATACCCTGACAAAACAAGTGTTGGCTGGGCATTTGTTATACATTAAATCAAGAAAAAACGCCTCATTGGACTACTGTTGTTGTTGCGATTTTGTATGCCTATACTATAGACTTGCTGCACGTATGCTGTAGACACAGATTACGTGTGCACAGGCTACCTGTGTTCATATATAGAACTCTATTTGGGCACGATTACACCACACTTCCTGCAATGCTAGCACCACTCAAACTCTTTATTACTTTTACCAGAGGTTGTTTTTAACCCCATTATCTATCTCTAAATTCAGTTCCGACCTATCTCCCAAATGCTGGTCTTGTAAAAACACACCTGGGACATACTTACACTCCTTCTTCCTCTGCCCTATCATTTCCCTTTTTTGGACAAAGGTATGTAAATAATTACCTCCATTTGCTCCACCAATTTTCCTTTTGATATCTACTCCATATTTATGGGCAGTAATTCCATACATTGGCTGGGTGCTCGTAAAATGGGTTAATTTGTGGATTTGTTACTTGCTATTGCCTTTCAGATTATCACTTCCAACTGGAAGGATGCCTCTAAAGTCACTTTTTCTACTTGGTGGAATCTTCTATGCTACCTTCATCGGTAACCCTGGGCGTAGGACTATGCTACGCTCGCGTAGTTTGTGCGTAGCTGGCATTTTTTGCTTGCTCGCGGTCCTCAACGTCAAGTTGGCGACCACGAGCGAGCAAAATAACATCCTGGCAAGAGTTTTTCCTCGTTTGCGATCAGCAACTTCAAGTTGCCAATCGCGAGCGTGGAAAATAAACCTCCCGGCGAGATTCCCAATGCGGGGAGGTCAGGTTTCTCATTGCGAGTGGTCGCATATGCTCGCGACCGCACGCGATGAGAAACTACCTGTCCGCGTTGAGAAAGCTGCCGCTCGAGTATAAATCTACTTGAGTGGCAGAAAACGACCGCTTGCACTGTGCAAGATGTGTTTTGCAATGATTGCACAGTGCGGACATGCATCCGGCACTATGCAATCAGTGCGAACAGCATTTTGCACAGTGCAGTACGCAGTTCGCGTAGCTGCGCGTAGCTCGCGTAGTGCGAAGTGCACTTCGCGTAGCTACATGTAGCGCTACTATGCAAACTACGCCCAGGGTTAATCATAGGCTATATAAAGCCCCTGTTACTACCTCTCAGCAACTCCTTCGAAAAGAAGCATTCTGGTCTCCACTCACTATCTATCGTCTTCTGCATTACGTAACTGAGACAGTAACTTTGTATTTCAGCCGCCATGAGTATTGTGTTAAATCTTTCTCACACTGTTTATCTATGATTGTTACCATTTTGTTCTCTGAGATTGTATAGTGTCCATTATTTGAAATTCTTAATTAATATATTTGGTAAGGATGAGGATTTTCTGTTGCTTTCTTTTTCCTTTATTTTTTTTCCCTCTTTTTTCTCTTTTTCTTTTCTTCTAGCTCCTATAAAACTTAAAAAATGCTAATTTGTTATGGTACATAACTATTTGATACTGTTCTTAACTTTGGTTTTATTTTTTGATAAAGTTCGTTATATCAAGTTTTCACCTTTCTTTAAATGTCCAGAAAAAACAACGGCGGACGCCCGGTTCCGCTCCTCACGCCAGTTCCAATTCGTAGTTTTCCTGCGCAGCCAACCCCAACACCAGCCGTTGCTTAGCGCCGCTGTGCTCCAGATCCAGGATTGGAGTGAATGAAATGGGGGTGCTCCAGGTCATGAAGTCCAGTAGTCAAATTGTAGTATAAAAATAGTTATTTATTTCAAATTTATAAGTCAGCAATACGAAAAGCTCAGCCAACGCGTTTCATTCCCTCACGGGGAGCTTCATCAGGGCAAGAGAATAAAAGCTGGATTGTACTAGCTCAGATGGCCGATGTGTGGGTTAAAATATGACATGTATTGCGGGTACTCCCCAATATAGTTCCAGATTCTCAAGAGTGTGTTTGGGGATCTGTTAGGTAAACAGTGACAGGAATCAAGCGTCCAGAAAGTTAAATATGTATTTTAGTCCAGTGTATTACGCTGGAACAGACCGAAATGCTTGCACGTATGATAAATCCTGCATGAGAAGACCGTTGTAAATGTTCGTCTGTTCGGGACCTTTCTTTTTACATATACATTTTATGATATCTTCTGTACTTCTTTTATGACTATTGATATAATACTGTACCTTGGCCTTTATTTGCTTCAATAAAGCTCTATAAACTAAAAAAAAAAAAAAAAAAAAAAAAGAGAACGGGCTTGATTTAATAACATTTCCACCCTAAAAACATCCATTCGTTCTTACAAACAGTCCTGATTTGTGACATGTGCACACAAAGGTTTTCCTTGGTCCGTGTGACATTAACAGATTTCACAACTGTTACGCGGCCCCCTGCGGCAGGGGCGCGAGCACTCACTGCTGCAGGTGTGGAAAGGGACAGTCTTCTGAAGCAAGTGTTTCACATCACACATGTACCATGTCACACACTTCCGGACAACTCTGGCCAGGACATGCTCGGGGCTAGCCATGCATGCCATGTGTGCCTTTTAAAGCTATATACAGGCAGCCAAGAGGATCTCAAACACGAATCTGTAATTACATCTTAAAATGTACTATTCCACAGCAGCGTCATTGTTAAAACACAGGCACACACATTTATTTTAAGTGAAAATACCCTGATTTGCAACTTCTAGATGTGAGAGAGCAGGCAGAATGCGCAGCTGGAACACCGGTGCTTGTGGGAACGCGCGCAGGAGGTTGCTTCGTAGCCCTTTAACCGAGCGCAGAGCCGAAGCTTCTAGAAGGCTGGGAGATGGTGTTTTGATCGAGTCTGGCATATGTTGGAGTCGTAGAGCGGAAACAAACAACCTGGCAAGTCTGCCATCCGCAGCTTGTTCTGTTGCTCTGTTTGTGCAGCTACAAGAAACAGCACTTTATGTGCCCTGGAAGTACTTTAAAAGTATCTCTTCGCTTTCAGTTGCGCCCCAGCATTCCCTCGGCCCCTCCTAGCCGTATGACAGCTTGTCATGTCCACTGTATATCACGCCTATGGATGTAGGCCATGCGGCAGCGTTAAAACCTCTCAAAGCATGTAACGGGTTCCACAGAGTAGCGGTGAGCCTTACCTGTCTGACATGTGACACGCGGGGCCCTGCAGGTACCGGCATGCACTTCTCCGGAAGCCATGTTATGCTTTGCTACAAATTCAGCAGTCGAAGTGCATTTGAAAAAGTAGGGAAACTGATACTGTACGCAATGGGGGCGGGGTCAACCCCGTGACCTAAAAATAAAATATTCGGTAACTTTTTTCGGTCTTTCGCCTTCAGGTAACTACATTTAAAATAAGGCACAGTTTAAATTAAAAATAAATGCACTATCATACATTATGAGAGCGCTATTAGTTAATGCACTGCAGAGGTCTTTGTCTGTAACCAGAGAGCCACAGAGTTGAACCCTGGTTGGTGCGGTGGAGAGTAGTCACTGTGAATGTTTAGTGCTACGAGGTACCAGTCTGTGACATAAAGCACTGTGAACATGTAAGTCATTACTTGAAACTTGCATTACACGCAAATATGGATCTTAGTAATACCCTAGCTGTGCGCAGTGCATTCTTTAAACAACTGTCCTTTAAAAGCACCCACTTCACAGCAGGGCCGGACTGGGAACCAAAACCAGCCCTGGCAAAGTGCTCAGCCGCCCCCCTCCCCCCCTTGCGTGGGGGGGGGGGGGGGGGGTTTGGGGTGCCGCCGAGCTCTTTGCCGGGGCCGGTTTTCGGCCGATTTTGTTACAGGGCCGATTTTGCTGCAAAAACGGCCCTGTAACAAAAACGACCCCCAGGGGCCCAAAACCGGCCCCCACCCGTGCGGCGCACCAGGGGATTGCCCGGTGCATGCTACGGCCAGTCCGGCCCTGCTTCACAGGTCAGCCTTGCAAAACCACTCAAACATAATAAACCTGTTTCATCAGGAAGCTTCACGGGATTCCACCAATTAAAGCCAATACTGGCTTCCAAACACCCTGTACGTATGCAGATTGACCAGTTGTCCCATTTAGATTTCTTTCTGGCAGCAGGCCCCCTGGCAGGAAGGCTTGTTTAGCTCTCTGCCCCTCCCTCAGTTTCACAGCACAGGAGACTCCCTTACACTGCAGCTGAAGCATTTCAACTATCGGAATGAACCGTCCCAGGACGGCTGTCTTTATACAAAAAGTAGCCGAACAGCTTTGCTTGAATTAATAAAGGATGGACAGGTCGTGCCCCTCCCATCCTGAGCACTTCGACCACTGACTACAAGGCAGAGAAGATATTGTATCGTTATACTCCATGCATGAGCCTCTGTGCTTACTGTTCAGCTCTTTATAGGAACTAGCCACCCCACACCCTGCTCACATGGGCTCAAACTCAGGGGCAGATTGACAAGCCCCTTGCGCCGCCGGTGCGTAATTTTTAAATGGGAAAAGGTGACGCACTGTCGGCGCAAGGAGCTTGTAAATAAGCCCCCCCAGTGTGTAAAGTAGAACATGATGTGTTGTTCTCTGCCCAGTCTACGCGTCCTCCTCGCCCTTTGGCTCCACAGCTCAGGACATTTGGGCCGGTCTTTTTTATTTCCAACGATGAGACGAAAAAAATACTGCCCCTAAAACTGTCAGCTTCTTCTCCAACACGTTCCCCCAGAGCTGTTTCCCGCCAAGATTTGTGCGTGGAGAGAAAAATATAGATCAACCATAACGTTTACCCTTAGAGTGGTGCCCAACGGACCAATCAACGCTAGGCACACAAACCCAGCCAGCCAATCACCTTTCATAAGCAGCAGTTTAAAAGCCTCCGCCTCGGAGCCGAAGCACACTTCCCCGACTCTTGAGAGCTGTCGCCTCCCCCAGCGTCTCCCACTTCCGGTAGAACCGGAAACTCCACTACTCCAACAGTTAACATCTACTGTTTACCTGGCAACACCTGGAAGCCAAATACAGTTTTAAAATACAGAGACAAGAGTTAACAGTAAACACACACTTTCCTATGGCTAAACGACAGCAACATAACATAAACTTATTGTAGGAGAGTAGGATCTGCTTCACATGGGTGCCCCCACTTTTTGCTGGTTTTTCACTGTTTTTCGACCTTAGTCTGGCTGTGGCCCTACTAATCAGGACCCCAGCCTAGCTGCTTCCTCTCTAAAATGGTTTCCATGTACATTAGGTACATCTCTAATTGGTTTCTGGAGTGCCTTATGAGCCCCTAGTGTATGGTATACTATGTACCCAGGGCATAGGTACCTCAGTGGCCTACCAGGGGCTGAAGCATGTATTATGCCACCCCTGGGAAGCACTCCACAATGACACCACAGGTCTGCTACTGCGGCCTGGGTAAGGTGGTGCCTGCACCCCCTACTGTGGTATAGACTACCTATTTCACTACCATTGCACACACATATAAAACCTATAAGTCACTCCTATGGCAGGCCTTAACAATCCTGAAGGCAGAGTGCGTGGTTTTTATGTGAGAGGTGCCCCTGCATGAGCAGAGCCCCTCTGCAGCGTTCAGAGTACCTCCTCTGATGCTGTTTGTGGTGCAGCCTGACCATATACTGTTAAGTGCATTATAACCTTGCGGTAAATGCTAACTTTGGACTGGCTGCACAGAAGCATGTCGTGTTTGGTGTCAAACACTTTGGAATACTACCCCCCACCAATTCTGGCGGCGGGGGTAGCATTCCACCCTTCTAGAGGGAGAGACATGTTCACACTGGTCTACACGGTAAAGACTTTCTAAAGCCCTGGCATCACAAAATGGATGCCACTGCCACAGATATGGGTCTGGCTACCTGCTGCTGACTGAAACTCCGGTAGGGGATGCCTGGACAATAGGTTTCCTGTCCCAGTGAGGTGTAACCACCTCCACAGACAGGCAGATGTGTATTGGGGCTGGGCGGGTGCACTCTCTGGTGCTTTGAAGTCCTGCACTGGGGGCACACTTGGTGTTCCTGTGCATAGTCCAGTTCAAACCGGTTGCAGGGGCTGCCTGCCCCTGCTCTGGCATGAAACTGGACAAAGGACACCCCTCTTTCCAAACCCTCCCATAGGTGGGTCCCTAGAGTATGTCCAACCCCCAAATTAAGTATAAGTATGGGAACCCAGTCCTTGCGACTTTAGATTACCCTGGACGAAACTCTGCAACATATATCCTGGAGCTTCGACGTTCTACTTTAACTAGAAGACTGAAGAAATCTCCCTTGGGGTCAAGGAGTGACTACCCTGCTTGGCAGGCACCAAAGAAACAACTGTCCAGTCTGCAATTCCGAAGCTCCCGCTGGACGCCGAAGTCTCTGCATCACCAGAGGTGGATATCCAGAATTCCCCGAGGCTACCTTGAGTCCACAGCAAAGCTGAGGCCCGTGGCTATTGTGGGTGATGTGGAACCGTGACCCCTGGACACCATGATCTTTTGCTGATCCATCATCTTTCTGGTCTTCCTTGAAGTTGTGCTTTGGGCTCTGAGTAGCCCCAGCCTTGAGCACCTCCTGCACCGAAGATCTCTGGCCTCCACTCCATGAGTGACCCGTTGGCCAGTTTCAAGTGCGACTGCTTGAGGCTCCTTTGCGATCGCTAGCCCATTGGTTAGTCGGTCCCCACAAAGGCAACTCCTCTTCTGATTGGGCTTTCCTAGTTGCTCCAGACGTGCCCCAACTTACCCTTGCTGGGTGGGTCCCCCAGACCTTGCTGGTCTGCACCAACGTCCTTTTTCTATTTTCAAGTGACTTGCCGTTGCCAAGGCTTGTTGTGTCCAATCTGGTTGCTGACACAGCAGCCCTCGACAGACTTTGTGGGACAGTTGGAATCCAGCTCCTGGTTGTTGTCGACACCTCCTGGACCTCGTGGCTGAAGAATCAAGACACCCATCAACTCACCTCAAGCACCCGACATCTGTGGGCATTGGACTATCGTGCCCCTGGTCACTGGTAAGTGACCCAGACTCTGTCCCCTCTGCTTTCAGGTTCCTTCCATCCTCGATCCAGGCTTGGATCTCTCCGGCCACTTCTCTTCTTTACGGCAGCAGCACTTCTTTGCCAGCTTCCATTGAAAGCAGCGATGCGACCTGACACCAAAAGACACCTATGCACCTGGCTTCCTTGGGTGAGGTAACTCGAGTACTCCGGTGCTCCGGTGGGTGTTGGCCCTAGACACCTCTAAGTCCAAAAGGGTTCACTCGTAGCCATCATCTAAGTGTCCTTAAACTCTTAATTTCTAACCGCGACTTTCCCCATAGAAGTTAACGGCGATTCGGGGCTGTGTTCTCACACTGCACGCGTCCCCTGTGGTCCCCTGTGTCACTACCTTGGGTGATTCCTTGTGGTCCAAGCACTTCTACAGGCTCTAGGTCTTGTGTCTAGTTCAGTCGTGGTTCTTATACCACTTTATTGGTATATGGTCTGGTATGACTCTAGGGCCCAAACGTGTATTTGTGCTTTTACTTTTGAATACTGACTTGTAACTTAAGTACTTCGAACTCCAGTCTCATAAAGAGACTAGAGGGATGTGTTTTATCTTAAATACATATATTTTAAATATATACCTGGTGTTTTTGTCCTTTCATTTGGTCATTCAGGAGATTATAGACTGGTAAAACAAGCTGCTTTACATTCCTTCAAGCCTTAGCCTGAAGGCTGCTCTCCATAGCTACTACTAGGATAAAGGTTGTCTTTAACCTATCACCATAAGGGGTTGTTTGGACTGATACAAGGTGCCCACTAGAACTAGTGGACAGCATATATCAGGCCAACTTCTCACACTTATACAAACACCTAATACACTCGCAGCGTCTTAAAATTTGCGGACGCAACCCATCTTCCACTGTTTAGAAACCACCTTTCACACAGGAACTCACATAATGACCTGCAAAACCTGCAGGCGCCTGTGCGTTTGTTAATGTTATTCATGGAACATGTTTAAGATTTGGAATTGTAATCCAGTCATATTTTTCTTATGGGTGATGGCTCAGTGTGACGTATCTTGGCATCTGTGAGGGCCTTGCCCTGAGGTTCCAGGCCAGCTTTTTATTGGTGATTACGCCTGTCATTTAATTTCTTCCGTGTGTATTGGTGACTGGACAGTAGCCGCATGTCCCACGGTGTAAACACCCGGCTCTGGGGGCGGCTGCACCCTGCTGCGGAAGGTTACCCATTTCTATCATAACCTGTACCAGGTACTTGGCAGTCGAGATTGTTAGGGTCTGTTACCCTAACACATTAATGAGGGAGTGGCTATCCTCCCGAAACCACAAGGCAAGGGTATGGTTTCATCTGAGGTGGTGAAGGAAACCTCTCTCGTGAAGCACTGAACCCCGATGGAGGTATATCAGTCATACAGGGTTCCTCACAACTGTGTCCCTTTGGGAGAGGAAAGGCGACCAGCGAATTCACCCCAGAATTAAGAACTTTATTCTGAAATAGGGACATTGTCTATGTGTCTCAACTTGAAATCAGACCCTAGGGCTGACAGCAAGGCTGGGACGACAGCTCACACCCAGGCCCCCACGAAGGTCTGGGGCTCTCAGGGGCCTGTAAGGGACCCCAAGAACAGCCAGCAGAACTGGCCTGCCATGCCACCTGTCAGAAAAGAGGGTTCTCAGGTAACAGGAGGGGTGGAGTGCCCTCCACAACAAAACAACCACTCAGAGGCATGGCAGACCCTGTGGAAATGGACCTGGAAATGAACCTAATGGTACATCAAAGTAGGCTTGGTAACATTGCCTCAAATGCCCCCAAAATATTCTTCAGAAACAATGGGGGAATAAGGTGGCAAGTAACTAAAATAAGCATGAATTTGATAATGTTCTGCCCTGCTTCCAGCTGAGGTCTCACCGAATGAAAAATTCATCACAATGGGCGCGACCTTCGTGTTGTAGTACGTGCAGTAACACTGCAGTAGTGTTAGGTACCACAAAAGGCTATTCACGAACCTGCCGGCGGGGACCTCTGACACCGCCACTTCTATTTTTTCTGTGCCAAGTTCTCCACCAAGTGTGCGGAGATACCTTACACCTATATATGCATTTTAGTAGTGAGTGTACGGGAGTGGTTGGAAGATGAGAACTACACCTAAATGGATGGTAAGGAGGTATTTAGGGAGGAACATACAAATACAAGCACTCATCCACAAAAGAGCAAGTCCATTCATTAACTACACTGTCAAAAGTATTGCAGCTAAAAGGTCCCAAAAGAGTAGCAAATGTACTCCAGCCCAGCTTTGGAGTAAGTCCAGCATCACACATGGCCACTCACAGGTAATGCAGCACATTTCCATAGGAAATAAGAAAGGGAGGGACTAAACACTCCATAGGAAATAATGTGAAATAAATATAATTCAGCCTTGCTAACACATATATTTTTTGTTTGCTTTTAAAGATGCTTTAATTGACATTTTCATATTTGCAACCACATTAAACAACATTTTGTGCAATGTGAACAAACGTGAGATTAATAATTAATATTTATTTTAAAATACAGCAATTAACCTAGTTTAACATTAAACTGTTTTCTTAGTTTGAAACCTTTGTTAAAACTTTAAAAATAATTAGAAAGAATTTTATACATAACTCATAATACATTTTCATGCATATTAAATAGAAATACAAATTTTATGGTGGGTGTTTTGTTTTAAAAATGTACTTCTGAAAAAATATTTATAAATGTAATAAATACAAGGCAGCGCTAGTAGAGGGTTCCGCCCTGTGCGACAGCACCAAGGAGGAAACCTGATGAGGTTGGGCTAGATGTGAAAAGAACCAGCACCAGCTTCAAGTCACAAGTCACAGGAAGAACAAGGCGGGTAGGGCAAGCTCTCCTCAAGCAAACGGGGAGCCTTCATCTCCTGTCTTAGAGCCTAGTCAACAACCCACCCCCTCCGTGGATAATTCACAGGCTCCCGTATGCAGCCCGCTACCTCCACCAATATGTTAACACCCTGACCCACTGACTGTTCTTGATCCCTCAAGGAAGCCTGATTGGTCACAAAAAGAACCATTGGGCATTGTAGTCTCAGCATCACAACCCTATTGGATTTCTTCAAAAAGCCCCCGTGGTACCCAGCTTAGGTACCTCATCAAGAAGGGACGACCATGCTGTTGCCGGTAGTTCGGCACAGATGACAGAAGGGCTGATGCAACTAAAATTCCAGCCCAATTCTGATCACCCAGGACTGTAATGCAGCCTCAAGCTTGGAGGCCGAGGAGGCTGCAGTCGACATGCTCCCACCTAAAAATCTCGATGCCAAATCCATCTTAATGGCCAACAACCAAGGGACCTTCCACCAATCGACCCCTTAGTTGGCAGCACCACCCCACAGCCCTTCGCTAGCTGCCGGACTAAAAGCCCCACCTTTGGAGCCTCCTTGAGCAGTCCATCCTCATGAGTCGTCGCAAGACATATTTACACCCATTTCACAATCGTGTGGAGAACAACCTTGAATCCAGAGTTTGTTCACAATCAATAATTAATTCTCGACTGGGCTCAATCCCGGAAACATGTTTGAACTGCCCTTTTAGTCCTGCAGCAGCCCAATGGATCCGGGTTCATCTGGGAATATAATCCCACTTTCTCCAGAAAAACCAACCATTCTGGAGTATTCAGGAAACACTGACCTGAGATCCGGAGGCACGAAACTAAAAGATCCATCTCTCCCGGAACTGTAATTTCACCACACAGATCCAATCTGAAGTTCACCTCTGTGAGGCAAATTTGCTCCAGAAACGAACACGGCCACCCGCACGGTAATTTGATCCCAACTATTGCAAACACTCCAATCTACCATCTCTGCACTAAATTACCACTCAGATCAACTAGACCTCCAAGTCGACCTTTTGAACTCGCTCATTATCTTTGCAGCAGGGATCGACAACAAGCAAGACAACCTAAACAAATCGATTTTAAGAACTCAATCCACATGCAGTCGACCTGTTGTTCTCCCTTGTCATTGACAGTCTGGCATCGCTTCAGACCTTCCTTAACACCATTCTGTCCGAAATTAAGGAGTTCATGGATGTGCTAGACAATGCTTTCAAACAAATCAAGCAAGTCCTCCGCAAATTCATGCCGTTCGTAACACCCATTCTGCAGAGACGCACATTGTATCTATCAGTTCCAGTCCAGAACCAGAAGTCCTCTGGTCGGCGTCAAGTCCTTCTGGGATCACTAATATCTCTAACATTCAGGCATGCATAGGTTCACCCACAAGCAGACGCCCGCAATCAATAAGTTCAAGCCTAGAAGCCCAGATCGCCCCTGGAAACATTGGGTCAGGTGGTCCCCTGCAGCCAAATCCCTTCCAGTAAGAGGGAATGGAAATGATTTTGCAAAAAAAGAAACAAGACAAGTAGCATTCCCACCGCCACTCGCAACCTGCTTCCACTCTTTGTATAGTCAAGGAATGAACCCGCCCTGTCCAACGAAGAGGAAAGTGGCCCTTACACAGCACTGCATGATTCATCTCAGTCCGTTAATGAGGGTCAAGTGCCAGCTGACCCCCACATAGTTCCAGCAGGTCTCCTTGGCAACGGGTCGTGCCAGTTTTCCAATCTACTCGGTGCCAGCTCAGGTGCAGCAATGACAACGTCTCCCCATAGGGGCCTGAGTGACCCTGGGCTGTAGAGAAACCACGGGTCTCCTGCTGACCACTCCAGGTCCCCTGCACCCGGAGACCCTTACGGGTGAGTAGTCACGCTTTACAAATCACTTGATTGATTGGTCAACTGCGATCCAGCCCAGATAAAGAAGGATACCCTCGGTGTGGTGATAACATGGCCTTTGCAATCTCTGAGTCCTTACTCAGACCCGGCCTGTACCAGAGAGTCCCTCCCTACCGGTGCACTGCGCAGCTCACTCATGTTCACCCAGGCAGCCAATGACCCCCCTAGGATACCTTGATTCCAGGAACAAGCAACCTCAGACCCCTGTAATACCAAACTGTTGTTTATTCCATATTATCTTACACAAAGCTCTTGTGACATCCTAAATAGAGGAAACATTTTAAGGTTATTGCAGGCTGTCCCAGAGCTACACAGCGCAAACTCACATGACATCACTGCAATTGAGTGTTTCTTCCTCCAAGGTGTTTCCAAACACCAGAAACCACACTAGTGACTTTTGTCTCACCAGACTCTGTGCAGTGAATTCTCCCCGGATCTCACAGATTCCCTCAAAGGGGCATCAAGATCAGCTCCTTCAAGGTGATTGGCTATTTAACAGTACTAGCAACACTCCAGCTCTATGTGACCCTCAGGAAAGAGCCGTACTCTATCCTAAAACATGCGCTAGGGTGCACAATTACAACCAGCACTGAACCCAGAGCAGTAGTAGTTGACACCTCAGGAAACCACTGGAACTGGCTGCCCTCTGTCCTCTCACACAGAAGTTTCAACTGAACCGATTGGCCGACATCAACGCGCTCCAAGCCACATACTCTATCTCTCTGTTCATGGAACATTAATGGTCTACTGCAAGAATTGCAATCTTCGGACCTCCTAGATTTCTTAAAAGGTCATGATATAATTGTTCTGCAGGAAACATGGACTGAGCAGAATAACCTGATCATGGGATATATTGAGCACTGGAAGCCGGCCAGAGAGACTGCAATTTCAGTAGACTAAAGGGAGGTTTGTCCATATATGTCTCAGTTAAAATGCAAAGGAACATCATGCTGATAACAATTCAAGCGAGCTAGCTGCAAGGTGTACAAATATGCAACTGGAGGTCACAGCATCCTCTCCGAATGGTCAACGTTTATGTCAACCCCAGCGCAATGGAGAAAAGGTCAAAATTAAACTGGTTGATTTTGACCTTGTGTTAGGGAACACCGCCAAGCAGACTGTATGACAACTGGGGATTTCAACACAAATCTCTTTCAAGATCATCAGGAGGACTCAGACGAGAACCCCTCGAGTACTACCATGAACATCACAGACCAAATTAGACCAAGGGGATTGCCAACACTGCCCACTAGGAGAACTCCTACTCTTGCACCTTAATAACATGGGTTTCAAAGTGCTGAACGGCAGGCTGCCTCAAGGTACTCCACCAAACTGGTCAAGAACTGTTGGAATAACATATTCTTACCTGGATCACACAATATGCAAAATAGAGATGTTTTCATTAGTCCAGGATTGTTCCGCGCACACAAAGCGGCCATCACCCTCAAATCATTACAATAAATTCAGACATGTCACTTCATGCTTCGGCCACTTTAACCTGCAGAGGAACACTCACAGACAATTTAAAGTGCCTTAAATGGAGTGACTCCATCAGTGGCGATATCAAGGTTAAATGTCACAAACTAGCTGAGGAAAGGGATCCAAGTACAGAATCATTGATTACTGAATGGATAAGGATCACTGCTCGGCTTCTGGAAACATTTCCATGTTAAGCACACCGGCACAACCACCCCAGACTGGTCATTGTATCATTAACAATCAGGCGTCTACAGAAAGCCCACAACACAGCAATGAGGAGAGTCTGAAAGACCCCCAGGTAGAAATAGCTAATCAGTGCTTTTAAGCTAGCTCAGAAACATTACCGGCAGGCAATCCATGCAGAGAAACTAAGACACCTGAATCAGTTCTGGAGAATCCTATTATATGAGAGTAAGAAATCTAATCCTAGGAACTTTTGGGCCCTGGTTGATAAGCAGCTGAACGGACCAGCGGGTTTGGCTTTGTGAACATCACCAAACCAGAGTGGGATTCCTTTCTCTCTGGGCACTTCTTGGCAAGTGGGGATGTAGACTTAGGTTCACGCAATGGACTTCAAAACCTAGAATCATCCACCACTTCCAGCAATTCTCAAGATCGAGACTGGTTTCCTCACCTAGCCATGGATACGGCCCTTCTGACAAAGTGGCTGGATCGTGTGGTGTTGAAGGCCAGAACGGGTGGGGTTCCTGGGCCGAACGATGTCCCTCAAGCTCTTTTCAAACAAAATATTCCATTCTGAGCAAAAAGGCTCTCTCTGCGCCTTGACTACTGCTTGCAGAGTTCCACAATCCCTAACTAGTGATATGGGGCCATAATTCATACCATTGATAAAGGGAGTTCTAGATTTGATCCGGGCAATTATAGATTAATAGCGCTTCTCGACAGTGAAGCTACATTCCAAGCTAGCCTGCTCCTGGAAGATCTACGGCTATGGGTGGAGTCGAAGAATCTTATTCCAAAAAATCAAACTGGGTTTACTGCAAAATCCGGCATGCTCTCCAACATGTTGACAATCTCACTTTTTCTGAACAAAGCAATCTCCTCAAACTCTCAGTTGGACTACATCTATGTCGATTTCAAAGCAGCATTTGATCATGTATCAAGGGGGTCAATCTTGTCCAAATTAAAGTCTGAGGAATCCCTCCAAAGCTCCTAGAGCAAATCATCCAGCTGCTCTCCAATACTTGGATCCGTATTAGATTAGGCAACAAAGCATGCGTATCAAGAAATATTCCTACAACGCAAGGAGTAAAGCAGGGGTGTTTGTTGGCCCACCTGCTCGTCAACCTGTTTATTGCTAATCTATCGTAATCCCTCGACTCAGTCAAAACCCACCCCACAAAGTTAGGTTGTGAAAGGATCAGCAACTTATTATTATTATTTTAATAAATATTTTATTGAGAACAGGAAAAATAGTCAAGTAACAAATCAAAACGAACATATAAAATCAAATAATTAGCCGAGGATACCCTTACTTTAGACACAATGTCAAAGAGAGATTTGATGGAGTCAACACAAATAATAGTTATTCTGAGAATCTTTTACACAATCAGTTGATAATAAAATACAGTCTGTCTGGTATAAAACAACATTCTCCCAGTTGCAGACTATCTAGGAATACTCCCTTGATTTTATATTTTAACTAACATGATCATGATCGAGAACATTCTAATATAAAGTACATATGAGTCTAGCAGCAACAAATATCTCGAATCACTTCGAGTAATGTTTTCCGAACTTTTCCAAAATAGAACCACGAAAAACCCAGCATTTCTTAAAGTGCCTTGTGCAATATAAGATTAGGAAAGATTAGGAAAGAAATTTTTCCAAATACCCCTAAATTTCCCAATTGCTCCTACACGTTTGGCATACGCCTCCTCGAATCTGCAGGTCTGAACCATTTTATTGAACCAATGCTCGGTACTAGATTGTTAATTGGTTCTCCAGTTTTGGAGAACAAATGACCTGGCTACAGCAATGGAAATCAATATAAAATACTGCTGTTTTTTTGTAAAACCTTTTACCTCGCCTGAGGAACCAAATAGCACCAGGGTGACAGATGGCTCAATTATTACAGATAGAATCTAAAAAATCTCAGAAAAAACCCCTTGCCAAAATTGTCGGAAGTTATTTGCACCTCTGAGTGCTTTGTTTGCTAACTCGCTGAGCTGTTGCCATTCTTTAACATTAAACCTGCAGCTTGTCTCAGAATACATTTTTTGAAGCTCTTTCGTAATAATCTCCTCAGAGTGGGCCTTTTGATGAAGTAGGCGATACCAACAGCCGCCCCCCAACATTCTGTTTGCCATTTGTTTAGCAATTTGGCGTGCAGTTTCGCCCAGCATTGAATAGTTAGTTTTAAGAAAATTGACTAGCTGTAAAAAACTCCAAGAGAGGGCAGTGGTCATTGTAGTGATTCGCATTTGAACCATTTCCCAGGAGATTAATGTTTCGTAATTATAAAAATCCCAGAGCTGTCTAAAACCTGATTCTTGCCAGACCCGATAGAGCCCTCTAGAGAATATCAGACCACCTACTTCAGAATCCTGTATAGAGGTATATGCATGGAATGCCGGAATATCTTGTGATTTAAAAATAACTGTGTTCTTTCAGATAGAATCAGTATTTCCTTGTATCTGGATTTCTTAGGGAGTTTCGCCCAGCCGTAGAAATGCAGGGAGTCTTATAGCACTCTCCTTCAACATTTTATTTATCAGGAAATTGTATACACAGACTTTTCCTGACCCATTTGAGAAAGTAAGTTAGCTAACGAAGCCTGATAATATGTTGAAAAATGTGGAAGTGCCAATCCACCTGATGTAACATCTAATTGTAGTGTGGCCATTTTATCCCGAGGATGTTTACTATTCCAGACAAACTTCCTAATTATTTGATCTAGCTTCTTAAAATAATAATTCGGAATTTTCAAAGGGAGATTAATAAAAAAAAACAAGAACAATGGGAGCATCGACATTTTAACCATCGATATCCTCCCTATTAACGATAATTGCAGCAGGGACCATTTGTCTAATAATTTTTTAACTTTCGTGAACGTACTAATATAGTTCAAGGAAAATAATTGCCCTAAGTCGCTTGTAACGTAAATCCCCAAGTATCTAACTGAATGCGATGGTTTTAACTGAATGGAAGATGGAATATCCGAGGGAAATCACATTAAAAGTTAGAATTTCAGTTTTCGCTTGATTAACCTTATATCCACCCACCTGTGTGAACCTCTGAATTTCATCTAGAGCATTCTGTATATTGGTTGCGCCTGATTTTAGATATAAAATAATGTCATCCGCATAAAGCTTGATTTTTGCCATGCCCTCAGTTGGAGGCAAAATCATCAAGCTTTCCCGAACTCTGATAGCAAGAGGCTCAATAAACAATAAAAACAGAAGAGGGGATAATAGGCATCCCTGACGTGTGCCGCGTTTAATATAAACCAAACTTTTCCAAAATAAAAAATAAGGCCCTCCAATCTACCAAATCAAATGCCTTTCGGCATCCATCATCATAATTACCGCATTAGAATCAATAACTTATTATTAGGCCTGGGCGGCAAATTCCATTCCCCTTGCGGAATTTGGGTAATTTCGCGTTCCGCGGAGAATGCGGAATTGCCCAAAATCCTGCGTTCCGCGGCTTTGCGGAATTCTTTGCTTGTTCACGTTCGCAAAATGCGTGTTCGCGAGATATTTCTCCCGAGCATGCAAACAGCGTTCGCAAACAGGAAAAAAGCATCACGAACAAGCAATTCCGCGTGTTCGTGGAATTTCTGCATACTCGCTGAGATTTTTTACCGTTTTGCGGAGCTTTGCGTAGCGCGACCATGCAAATTCTGCCCACCCCTACTTATTTATGCTGATGACCTGGTTCTGTTTAGCTTCACACATATTGGGTTACAACGTCTGCTGAATCAATTACAAACTTACATAACTACCAACATTATGAAGGTAAACTTGAAGAAAACAAAGGTAGCAACACTGGGAAGGAAAAAATACAGCAGAGGAGGCTGGTTTTATGATGATAACAGTGAATCACACATGTGAGTTCCTGGGAGGACCAATAGATGCAAGAGGCTAATTCGTACCACACCATTTGAGCCCAACCGTATCCCCATTATTGGAAATGATGAGAGCCAAAATGTTACCTGCACTGTCCTATTGCAGTGGAATATTATTGGGAAAATACAGCAGTGAACTCAACAAATACACTACAAGAACATACAAAAGCCTTCTTCACTGGCCAAGGTCTTCGCCCACTGCACAGATTAGGCTGGCATTGGGCCTACTTGATCGCGGGCCATGAGTGCCAAAGCCTATCATAAACTGTGCCATAAGCTGGGCGCAGCCAGAAGCGGCCATCTAGAAGTATTGCTAATGGCTGAAATAAGTAATGGATGCCACAGCATCGCCCGCTCACTATCTTGCCTGTACATACTCCAATCAACTGAAGGTAAGATTCATGGCTCTGAAGCTGGGAAGATGACCGTTCTTGAAGCATCTTGATAGTTGGCGTCGACCCAAGGAAGGTACAATCTGAAGGGGTTGCGGGCAGTGCGAGGAATCCCTCGAACATGTTGTGTGCCTATGTCCTGCACTGCTGGCCGTACTAAGGGGCATATTAACAAGCCAGGCGATAAAATTATCGCCGCTTTGGCGGCAGAAAACTGCCGCTATAACGGCAATAATGGGCTTGATAATATGCTCTAAGGAATTCCAATTGAAGCCCATGTTAGATGTCCTTCACATCTAACATGGGTTTCAATTGGAATTCCATAGAGCATATTATCAAGCCCATTATCGCCGTTTTAGCGGCAGTTTTCTAAAGCGGCGATAATTTTATCGCCTGGCTTGTTAATATGCCCCTATATCCCTTAGGGGCTCCATCGGCAAGCCCGATTACAATGAACATATGATCATTGACACCCCCCCCAGACAGACACAGATTACACAGCCACTCTGTCACCATCAGCAACCGCACCAGAACTTTTTCCATGTGCACTTTCGTTACAATAAAAAGTTTAGCCCGTTGTAAAATCTCCAGCGATGAATGCGTTTTGCAGTTGCTCGGATATCTGAAGAACAGTGAGACCTGAGGCTTGAAGTGCACCCGCATCACACAATCTGTGCAGGAGTCTCCAGCATCCGGTATCTGGGGTGGACAGCTGCCTCTAGCGAACCACCAGCAGTGTTCAACAGTTGCACAAGCACTTTAGAACTAGTGATCACTCTTTAACATGTGACAGTGACCTCAGTGTCTGGCAAATTTGGGTGGACAGCTCCTATAAAGGCACGTGTGCTTTCTGTACATCAGATAGGAGCGGTCTCCGTAGTTCCACAACTGAAAGAGCAGTCAAGCCCACTTTCAGCCATAACTGCTTGCACACACACTTTGGTGCCGATTACGATCCTGTAAAAACCGGGTACGAACCGTCGGACGGAGCATATTCTCCGTCCGACACGTACCCGGTCGTAACAATATACAAACATGGAATTACGATTCGCACGGAAACTCAATTTCCGTACGAATCGTACAAAACCCCGACCGACGAAAATAAACATACAAATGCGATCCGGGAAAGCGCCGACGTGACGTCGGGACGCACGCAGCCTGCCATTCACGAACCAGGAATTACGATTCGCACCGACGTCATCCCGCACGGACAATATTTTCCGGCTGCCAAAAACTGCCGGGAAATCATGACGACGCGAACAAGGAGTACCTGTACGCGACGGACAGACATGGACCCGAACCTACGTGTCATCCCGGCCCTCATTGCAGTCGACCTCCTCTACAGGTTCGGACGCAGACGCTGCAGAAGGTCAGAACAACAAAGGGAGGGGGGAAATGGGGGGGGAGGCAGGACCAGGGGCAGGCCACAAAACCCCTACCAAAGTCACACAGCACACATGCCCTGGATATACCTGACCCCTAGGCCCTGGTCACTACGAGGGGGTGGGGGCGTGTCCAGCAAAGCCAGCGTCCGCCACAACGGAAGTGCTTGACGACGCGAACCGGCAACACAACAATACAGGTACGTCCCGTACCCACGCCTTAAGAGCGTGGGTACGAGTCATACCACGCCCACACCTACGTCATCCCAACAATGGTGGGACGGCTGTACCCACGTGGCAAAGGCCTGGGTACGGCCCGCACAAGCATTCCATAGCGTGGGTACGGATATGTACGGACCGTACCCCCACCCCCGTATGCATGGAGCGTACCCCCCACCCCAACAGTGTAAGTCCGACTCGTACCCTCCCCCGCGTACGTATGGAGCGTACCCCCCACCCCAACAGTGTAAGTGCGACCCGTACCCCCACCCCAACAGTGTATGTACGACCAGTCCCCCCACCCCAACCGTGTATGTACGATCCGTACCCTCACCCGCGTACGTATGGAGCGTACCCCCACCCCAACCGTGTATGTACGACCCACACCCGCGTACGTATGGAGCGTACCCCCCACCCCAACCGTGTAAGTACGACCCGTACCCTCACCCGCGGACGTATGGAGCGTACCCCCCACCCCAACAGTGTAAGTACGACCCGTACCCCCACCCGCGGACGTATGGAGCGTACCCCCACCCCAACCGTGTATGTACGACCCGTACCCACACCCGCGTACGTATGGAGCGTACCCCCCACCCCAACAGTGTAAGTACGACCCGTACCCTCACCCGCGGATGTATGGAGCATACCCCCCACCCCAACAGTGTAAGTACGACCCGTACCCCCACCCGCGTATGCATGGAGCGTACCCCCACCCCAACTGTGTATGTACGTACCGTACCCCCACCCCAACCGTGTATGTACGACCCGTACCCCACCCGCGTACGTATGGAGCGTACCCCCACCCCAACCGTGTATGTACGACCCGTACCCTCACCCGCGTACGTATGGAGCGTACTCCCACCCCAACAGTGTAAGTACGACCCGTACCCCCACCCACGGACGTATGGAGCGTACCCCCACCCCAACAGTGTAAGTACGACCCGTCCCCTCACCCGCGTATGCATGGAGCGTACCCCCCACCCCAACAGTGTAAGTACGACCCGTACCCCACCCGCGTACGTATGGAGCGTACTCCCACCCCAACAGTGTAAGTACGACCCGTACCCCCATGGAGCGAACCCACACACGTGTATGTTCTAAGCGTACATATTGTTAAATAGGAGGGGTGTGTGCAGAGTCCTCCCAGCAGTGCCCAGACACAGGAGGGGTGTGTGCCTAACACTCACAGCAGTGCCCAGACACAGGAGGGGTGTGTGCAGAGTCCTCCCAGCAGTGCCCAGACACAGGAGGGGTGTGTGCCTAACACTCACAGCAGTGCCCAGACGCAGGCGGGGTGTGTGCAGAGTCCTCCCAGCAGTGCCCAGTCATAAGATGGGTGTGTGCAGAGTCCTCCCAGCAGTGCCCAGACGCAGGAGGGGTATGTGCAGAGTCCTCCCAGCAGTGCCCAGACACAGGAGGAGTGTGTGCCTAACACTCACAGCAGTGCCCAGACACAGGAGGGGTGTGTGCAGAGTCCTCCCAGCAGTGCCCAGACACAGGAGGGGTGTGTGCCTAACACTCACAGCAGTGCCCAGACGCAGGAGGGGTGTGTGCAGAGTCCTCCCAGCAGTGCCCAGTCATAAGAGGGGTGTGTGCAGAGTCCTCCCAGCAGTGCCCAGACGCAGGAGGGGTGTGTGCAGAGTCCTCCCAGCAGTGCCCAGACACAGGAGGGGTGTGTGCCTAACACTCACAGCAGTGACCAGACACAGGAGGGGTTGTGTGCAGAGTCCTCCCAGCAGTGCCCAGACACAGGAGGGGTGTGTGCCTAACACTCACAGCAGTGCCCAGACGCAGGAGGGGTGTGTGCAGAGTCCTCCCAGCAGTGCCCAGTCATAAGAGGGGTGTGTGCAGAGTCCTCCCAGCAGTGCCCAGACGCAGGAGGGGTGTGTGCAGAGTCCTCCCAGCAGTGCCCAGACACAGGAGGGGTGTGTGCCTAACACTCTCAGCAGTGCCCAGACACAGGAGGGGTGTGTGCAGAGTCCTCCCAGCAGTGCCCGGACACAGGAGGGGTGTGTGCCTAACACTCACAGCAGTGCCCAGACACAGGAGGGGTGTGTGCAGAGTCCACCCAGCAGTGCCCAGTCATAAGAGGGGTGTGTGCAGAGTCCTCCGAGCAGTGCCCAGACGCAGGATGGGTGTGTGCAGAGTCCTCCCAGCAGTGCCCAGACACAGGAGGGGTGTGTGCCTAACACTCACAGCAGTGACCAGACACAGGAGGGGTGTGTGCAGAGTCCTCCCAGCAGTGCCCAGACACAGGAGGGGTGTGTGCCTAACACTCACAGAAGTGCCCAGACGCAGGAGGGGTGTGTGCAGAGTCCTCCCAGCAGTGCCCAGTCATAAGAGGGGTGTGTGCAGAGTCCTCCCAGCAGTGCCCAGACGCAGGAGGGGTGTGTGCAGAGTCCTCCCAGCAGTGCCCAGACACAGGAGGGGTGTGTGCCTAACACTCACAGCAGTGCCCAGACACAGGAGGGGTGTGTGCAGAGTCCTCCCAGCAGTGCCCAGACACAGGAGGGGTGTGTGCCTAACACTCACAGCAGTGCCCAGACACAGGAGGGGTGTGTGCAGAGTCCTCCCAGCAGTGCCCAGTCGTAAGAGGGGTGTGTGCAGAGTCCTCCCAGCAGTGCCCAGACGCAGGAGGGGTGTGTGCAGAGTCCTCCCAGCAGTGCCCAGACACAGGAGGGGTGTGTGCCTATCACTCCCAGCAGTGCCCAGACGCAGGAGGGGTGGGTGCAGAGTCCACCCAGCAGTGCCCAGACACAGGAGGGATGTGTGCCTATCACTCCCAGCAGTGCCCAGACGCAGGAGGGGTGTGTGCAGAGTCCTCCCAGCAGTGCCCAGTCACAGGAGGGGTGTGTGCAGAGTCCTCCCAGCAGTGCCCAGACATAGGAGGGGTGGGTGTCTATCACTCCCAGCAGTGCCCATGGAACACAAAGGGTGGAGTAGCCACAGATACCATGCCCACAAATTTCAGTCAGGTGCACAAAGACCCTGCAGTACATGTACCACATGTGTGCGAGGCTGGGAGTATACGCATGCATAGCGCAGAAAAGAAAACATGTCCACATGAAGTCATGTCAATAGTCCACATACACAAGTACAATGACTACCAAGGATGCCACGAATGATGCAGGTGGAGACATCGCTCAGCATGCATGTGCTAAGTTGAAGGAGTCCGTCACACACCCAGCTAATGTACACACAGCTCAGCGCTAAATATTGGGAACACCCTGCAGGGAAGATGTCAGGGTACACAGAGGAAGGAATACACCTTTGGACAATTTCACCATGCAGCAACTGCTTACATGAACAGAGAAACCTAGCTAACACCGTGTCATGGCACACAGATCCCAGGGTCCCCCCTATGACCAGCACACTACTACATTTCCCACACACCCAACACATGAACACCACCCAAAACCATGTAGCAGCCCCACCAACAGCAATACCAGCAAAGCAGTAGTGTTCCAAGGGGAAAAAAATAAATTGCTTTATTCAGCATGAACCAAAAAATCTCGTTTGTAGGAAGTTCAATATTTACAAAGCCCATAGGGCAGTCCAGAAGTCACAGCTGGATGGGGGACACAGTGGGATGCGTGTCCCCTAGCTTGCCTGCACAGTTAGATTCCGTCGTCTTCCACAGGGGTGAGGGCATCATGTGGGGGGGAAGAACCAGGCACCGCAGGGACAGGAGGGCGAAGGGTAGGCGTCGTGGGTGCAGGGATGGAGGACTCCACCACAGGGGGTGGGGCAGGGCCAAAGGCGGAGGCCAGGATTTTGCTGCACACCTTAGCAAGGTCCTCCAGGGAATCCCCTGCACCCGAAGGAACCACAGGCCCCAAGAAGGGGGGGGGGGGGTCAGAGGGATGGGTCGCAGCACCACTGGGGGAGGGTGTAGACAGGGGGGGGGACTCAACCACCCTGACCGGGGACTCCCTTGATCGCTTGCGGGGTGGTGTCACTGTGGGGCTCAGGGACAGAGCGGCCATGAAGGAGTCTTTGTGTGATATGTGGCCAGGAGAGCTGAGGGGAGGGGATTTGGAGGGAGTGGATTTGGTGGAATGCGGACTCCCACTCTGGCTGCGTGTCTTACGTTTGCCCCCCGACCCAGTGGGTGTGCCTACTTCACCCTGTGTGTGCGTGCCAGGAGGTGTGCGGGTGACCTTCCCTGCTGGTGTGGTGGCTGTGTCCGTCGTGGTGGGTGCATGCTGACGTCTGGGTGTACGTGGGACAGGCATGGGAGTGGGAAGTGTGGATGGGGCAGGGGTAGGGGGTTGGACGTAGCGCTGCAGGAGACCCACTGCTGCAGTAGTCAGTGTCGAGTCTATCGACCTCAGCAAGCTGCGTTGGTCAGCCTGCGATGAGTGAATGCCCTCCAAGTATGCCTCCATGTTGTTGAGGACCTGGCTGTGGCCATGGAGGACATTAAGGATCGCAGCCTGACCAATCTGAAACTGCCGCTGGATGTTCACAGACTCGGCATTGGCGGCAGCAGTGGAGACAGGGGCAGGGGGTGCGGTGCCTGGCAGGAAGGAGACATGTGGTGACCGGGCACGTTGGGAAGGGACACGAGCAAGTGGGAGGCGGCTGATGGCAATGGAGGGGGCGGGGTGCGATGTTGTGCCGCTTTCAGCTGGTGGTGCAGCCTCCGCCCACTCGGAGAGATCATCCTCGGACCCGTCCGCTTCATATTCGGTGGTGCCAGTGGACAGGTCCTCGGCCTCACTCTCCTCCGCCTCTGTACCACTCAATGTGCCAGCCACGATGTCAACGCTGGCACTGGTGCTCGGTCCCTCCGCTCCGTCTGTGCTCATGTCTCCCTCCGTGTCCCCCGACGATGCTGTGGGCAAGGTGAAGAGACAGCAATTAATCACACACCTGTATACATATGTCACATGAGTCCAATCTACATAGGTTACAGTGCATAGCCTGCAAAGAAAGATCAGTAACATCTACAAAACAAGGTACAGATGTAGGGCATGCAACACACAGTTGGTTGACCCACCATGCCAATGAAAATCCATGGAGAGCATGACACAATAGCAAATGACATGAAATGGAGTTTGACATAGGAGCCAGGCCCTGGGGACAATCCAGCACTGCATCTGCACCACACAGCGTTGCCGACAATAGGGATGAGGAGGGACCAAAGCCATGAGCTTGAGGCACATGCTGCATAGGTAGTACTGAAAACATGCCCAACGTGACTGGCTCACTGCACCTTGAGTGTATGTCCAGCCAAACATCACACACTGGCCAGAACTAGCAAGGAGATTTCAGGTTTTGACATGTAGGATTGCCCCGCCCCAACCACCCCCTACATGAGACAATTTGTTGAGACACAGGTGGCACTTACATCTCTTAGTCTGGGTGAAATACACAGGGGATGCATAAATGCAAGATTGGACGCCAAATACCCGAGGTGCGCCTGTCCAAATAAACATATACAAATGGCCATCATCAGATGATTGTAACAAGACACACAGGCACTGGCCACTGTGACTATGAACAAGGAAAATCAGGTCAGGCTGTACAGTGGACACTTGTACTACATTTCACGTCAATATACATGGTGCCAGGGGACAATGGCACAGAGCACAACCTATGCTGTAGACACTGAGAGTGTCCAGGTTTTGTGATGACACACATGACACCTAGGAAAATATGACCCAGGGGACAGTAGTGGCCACACAACTCCATGGTCCTGAATGGGAATGACTGCAACACACGCCACCATCCCTGCACTATGCGTATCGCACACTCATGCACATCATGTCACAGGCCACAACATAGGACATGCGCACTGTAAGGCATGACACTTGTGAGACTAACTCCCATGTCTGGACTCTGCATCAGTGCCAACTGACATGGAACCCACATGTACTGAACTGGACAGGGCACAGGCAAGGTCCCAAAACCTGTTACACACCACCCCCACACATGATGCTACAGGCATAGTTCACGTGGAGAAAGTGCCAGCCTAGATAACCTTGTGAAGGAGTGACTACACACAGACCAGAGAACACATTGCAAGGAGGGGAAGGGAGGCAGGAGAGCACAGCTATACAGTGGGTAACTGGATCTGCACAGCACCTTTAAACCCTGGCAGTGTATCCATGCAACTGTGCACTTACAAATGCTGGTGAAACACAACAAGCACACATGTACTTACCCCCTTCCTGCTGCTGCATCTCCTGTAAGCGCCTCTCCAAGTCTGGAAAGACCACCAGCAGCACACGCTGTGGATGTGGCTCAGTCGGCGGCGCCCGCGGTTCTTATGGCTCTCAGGTGAGTCCCCCAGCAGGACCCGTGCGATCCTCCGCATCCAGCACCGGATATCCTGCCAGCGTTTCCTCACCTGGGACAGGCGCCGCTTCCGACCATCCGCACTCCTCACGGCGCTGACGGCGGTCAGCCATATCTGCTCCTTGGCAGAGGCGCCTACCTGTGAGGATGAACAAGTGACACTACATCAATACACCTGGCACATGTCACAGAGGCACATATTAGAACACATTTGCTGTTTACAACAAGGCATAGTATGCATCCAACGCATTGCACCTTTGTCATAGGGACATGATCCTCTGGGGAAGAGCAAAAGCAGTACGTGCCATTGCAAGGACACAGGTGGAATGAGGGCAACTACACAATCAATGATCCAGGCTCACACTGTGCATCACAAGCTACACCAGGATAATGTGCAGCACCTCTAAGCAGTCACATGCCACAGGCCACTGACGCTACCGCAGCAGAGTACACAGACACACACAGGCACAGGACTTTCACCTGCCATTGCCAAATGCAGCGACAAACCTCACTCTGCACATGTGCCACTAGACTGGGGGGGGCTCACAGCTGTGGGGCTGGCTCTGCACGTCAGACACACAGCACTGCTCCCTGCTCACATCACATGGCCAGGGTATATCCATCCCTCATGCAGCTGGGGTGCTACACTCCACATATGCACCCACCCACATGACAGGGGACTTACACACACACCGATGTCCAGGGTACGAACACATCATGTGGACACTCTCAGCACAGGTACACAGAACTAACACACATCTGTGGGTACAGTCACCTGTCACACTGGGCTGACCACATAATCACATGAGGACTGTAGAGGCAACATTCCCAGGAGGATAAGACAGGCAGAATGTGGCATGCACCATGCAGTGATTGTCACAGTAAACACAATGCAAGTGAGGATGGCAGACATGCACCACTGCATGCTCTGGCTGGGAGACATCAGGCATTCCCCCCCCTGGGACCATCCCTACAGTACATAGCATGTGTGAGACACCTGGACACAATGGCAGAAGTCACAGTCACAAAAAAGGGACACAGTCTGTGCTAGTGAACTCTGCACTCACCTGATACCCTGAACGCCCATACAGCATGGGGCACTGTGGGAGGATCACATCCAGCAAAGCCATGTTCTCCTCCAGGGTGAAGGGCTGTGACCTCTCCACAGACCTTGACATGGTTCCAGGGAATCAGTAGCAGCAGCTGGGTCGTGGAATCCAGAGATGTGCAGGCAAGTGCTCCCTCATGGGACCTGGCTGCCTTATATCTGCCTTGCTGGCCTGTTTCATTCACAGGAGTACAGAGTGATTGGTCACTCACATTTGCATCCTATGTTTCCTCCAATCCCTTCAAACCTAGCACAGTCAGTGGGTTCTTATTGTGTTTTTTTCCTCAGCATGATGTCAACCCCACAAACACATTGCAACAAAGTAGATTCATTCCAACTGACTTCTGCTGTGCACCTTCCAGAACAAATTCAAACTTTAAACTTGGTCTCCATGACAACCAGCATGCATGTAGGCCTTAATACTTGTCCCTCATGTGTCCCCTATGTAATTTTGAGCTTCACACACAGGTACGGTGCGTTCCGGGGCCCTAGGGCACCCCAAATGCATAGCAACGGCCCGTACAGGCGTGTGTACGGTCCGTATCACTATGGGTGTCCTCGCGTATGCGTACTCATAGTGGTACGGCCCGTACACACGCGTGTACGCTCACTATCACTATGGGTGTTCTCGCGAATGCGTACTCGTAGTGATAGTGAGCGTACAGGCGTGTGTACGGGCCGTACCACTATGAGTATGCATACGCAAGAACACCCATAGTGGTACGGACCGTACACGCGTGCGTACGTTCACTATCACTATGGGTGTCCGCGCGTATGCGTACTCATAGTGGTACGGCCCGTACACACGCCTGTACGCTCACTATCACTATGGGTGTTCTCGCGTATGCGTACTCGTAGTGATAGTGAGCGTACAGGCGTGTGTACGGGCCGTACCACTATGAGTACGCATACGCGCGGACACCCATAGTGATAGTGAACGTACAGGCGTGTGTACGGGCCGTACCACTACGAGTACGCATACGCGAGGACACCCATAGTGATAGTGAACGTACAGGCGTGTGTACGGGCCATACCACTATGAGTACGCATACGCGAGGACACCCATAGTGATAGTGGGCGTATGCACGCGTGTACGGTCCGTACCACTATGGGTCTTCTTGCGTATGCGTACTCATGGTGGTACGGACCGTACACACGCCTGTACGCTCACCATCACTATGGGTACACATACGGCAACACTCCCATAGTGATACGGGAACGTACACAGGCCCTCTTTGCGAAAGTACGGTGGTTTTCACACATCACAGTGGTGACAGGCAGCACACAGGAAGGAATAGGGCTGACATACTTGTCCATGGATGGACATCAAGGCATTGTCTGGGCAGTACTACATGTGTGGGGCACAGGTGTGAAAGGCTGTGATGTGGCACATTACTCCAGAGTCGAGAAGGCACCAGATGTATGATGAGATGTGTACACATGTAATGTGTGACGGTGCAATGTGTGCCAGGCATGCCCTTGACTCCTTTGACATGTGTGCATGTCGTACTGCACACTTGGGATGAGCGTCACTGGCATGGCACGGACAACAACACACGGAAGTGTCCCCTGAGGCCCGGTACAGGGGTTACCACACCTGACATGTGACTACCCACGGTGCACGATGTGACTATGTCATGTATGTGTGGGGGATTTCCATTAGCTTGATGTTGGAGCTCCCTCAAAAGCTGCAGCTGTTGCAGCAACCAACATGTGTCTGTGTGTAGATGGACATGGCACACTGTTCCGCACACCATGCCACATGTGGTATCGGATGTGAGGTGCGTATGTATGCATGGGACACGGAGTAGCGTAACAAGGACATGTCTGCATCCTCTCTATGAATGTGTGGTGAGTCATCACATGTACACCTTCATGGCAAGGTGTGTGGGCTGTCCTAGTGTAATGTCATGTGACCTGTGGCTCTAGTGTACCGCTACCAGTCTCTGAAATCGACATCCTACTTCTGCTGATGTGTGGATGTATGTCACTCCTGTGTTGCGTCTGACTGTTCACTTACACTGGGACACAGCTAATCCCATGCCATGGCATGTGGAGGTTCACAATCTCCGTGTGTAGCTGGGTCTTGGTAGGAGTGTCACCTGGCAGCCATACGTCTCCAGGGCATGTGGCACATACCTGACTCCGTATGTTGCATATGTGTATTGACAGATTAACATGTGCTCAGTACAAATAAATTGTTGTTGTGGTGCACTCACTCTTCCTTGTCACTTCCAAATTACTGCAGAGCGCCGCCTCTTCCACGACCAATTCCGGACTTGGCTGCCATGCGGGAGAATGACTGTATCCGGTGCTACCGCTTCCCCCAACGGTTGATTTTGGAGTTGACGACGAGACTGGCACCACACCTGCAACCGCTGCACAGGTATCCTACGGCACTGACACCCAAGCTGAAGGTAATGGC
Organism: Triturus cristatus; assembly: GCF_964204655.1. Taxonomy (NCBI): domain Eukaryota; kingdom Metazoa; phylum Chordata; class Amphibia; order Caudata; family Salamandridae; genus Triturus; species Triturus cristatus. The sequence goes on from NC_140593.1 coordinate 1,193,653,448, forward strand.
AGCCCTACATTTTCTTGCCACGGGTACCTTTCAAAATACCATAGCTCATGTTGGTGGCATGTCCCAGAGCATGTTCTGCCGTGTGCTGCATGATTTCTTAGAGGCCATGTTGATTCACCTGGATGACTTCATCCATTTCCCAACCCCTGAAATGTTGACTGGGGTCAAGCGTGGATTCTATTCCCTGGGAGGGATGCCCCATGTCATTGGGTCCATAGATGGGACACGTGGCTTTGGTACCACCACAGGCACAGGAGGTAGCGTACAGGAATCGCAAGCACTACCACTCCATCAATGCCCTTGTGGTGTGTCTGTCCAACATGGTGATTTCACATGTCTGTGCTCGTTTTCCAGGATCAGCACACGATGCCTACATCATGAGGCGTAGCAGGATGCCTGAAATGATGACGCAGCTGCGCAACGAACGAGCATGTGTTGTTGGTGGGTACAGTCTGTCTGTCCTGTATTTTGCGTAGACTTCCAGCACGACCGCTTCTCCTGTCCTACTGATGTCCATGTGCTTTCCATGTAGGGGACGCTGGCTATCCCAACATGCCATGGCTGATCACACCTCTCCGCAAACCCATCACGCCGGCCCAGCTCCGCTACAACACCGCCCATGGCCGGACAAGGCGAGTGATAGAGAGGACGTTTGGCCTCCTGAAGAGCCGATTCCGATGCCTCCACAAGACCGGCGGCGCGCTCCCATATGCCCCGGCGAAGGTCTGCAAAATCTTCATGGTCTGCTGCATGCTGCACAACATGGCAGTTGAGAAAGCTGTGCCACTCATCCTGGATCAAGATGATCAGGACCATCCACCCGTGGAGGACGAAGGTCTTGGCAATTGGGCTAGTGATGTGGAGGACGTGGTTCCGCAAGAGGACATCCGGACTCGGCTCATACGCAACTTCTTTGCTTAGTGGTGAGCACCAGTGTCTGTGTGTGCACGCATTGGTCCCCGTGTGGCATGTGTTGCGATGTGTGTGTCCATCTGCATGTATGCCACGTGAGTCAGAGGTGTGTGTGGATGTGTCACTGGAGTGATGGTGCCAGTGATGAGTGTATTTCCCCAGTCATAATTGTGACCTGGCATGTTGTCATCCTTACATGTGTTGAGTACATGCACATGCAAGTGGCTGTGCTTTTTGTGGCTGACTTCTTGTGTGTCTCTCATCCCCAGGTACTTGCGCATGCCGTCTGCTGGTTGCATTGTTGTGGCACTGCTATTCCTCATGGACACGTCATTGTGTGCTGACTCAGCGTTACACGCACGGACAAGTTTGGAAGTCTCCTTAGGGTAAGGGATGCATCAGGGGTATATTGGGTGTGGCAGTTGTTCACGATGTATGCACACTGCCCCTGTCGATGTTTGGTTCCTCTGCAGACATGTCGCATCACCATGGTACACATTACATGCAGCTGGGTACACCTGAATAGATGGTCAGACTTGTTGACAGTCATCAGTGATGGGATTGTGGAATGTGATGATGGCATCATTGTGTGTTACACTGCCCTCGGACACATACGGTTTGCCTTGGCTTGACATGCTGTGGGACTTCCACATCAGCGGATCAATGGTGTATGGCAGTCTCTCCGTGAGCAGCAGGGGGTGTTTAGCTGTTACCCGACACTTGTGTGCCAGTTCCATGGCTATCACGCATTTGTGCTGCAGAAGGGGGGGTTCCAGTGTTGGACCCACATGTTACTCCACATGACCCGTTCATGTGTACGCCTAGTTGCCTCTGCAATCCCGAATACATGACTAATAAAGGTGTCCCTATGCCTCCAAGGTGCCTTTTCTCAGTCAATGCTGGTGTGTTGCCACGGTGCTTCCGGCATGTCTGGCATGGTTTTCCGTGATAGTGGCTATGTGTCTATGTGTCGAGTAGCAAGATGCAAGCTGTTTGTGTGGGATTAGACTGTGTATTGTGCATGTAGTCAATGACTGTGTGGGTATTGTGACATGTGCCATCCCCATGCATCCAACGTTGGCCAGGCCACCATTCTCTGCATCCACCTGACTCAAGCTTGCAGGACATGGTTCTGCCACCTGTCCACACATACCTGGGTGCCCCCCAAGACACTCCACATGATCCCTGACCTCTGCGCATGGCTGTCGCTGTACTCAATATGTCTGTCGGCACGGTTGTGCGGCCACCCCCTCAGCTGGTTGGGCCCATCACGGGTGTGTATGGTGCTCCATGTCTGTCTTGCCTAATACAATGTGACCCATGTGTGTCCTGTGCCAGACTCAGGCCCCAGGGTGTGGATGGTTGCAGTCAAATGAGAACTCAGGCATAGTTAGACTTTACAAGACACATGTAAGGTAATAATGCAATCAGTAGGCATCTTCTCTTTATGGTGTGACTATTTTATTTTGGTTGGGGTAGGAGGGGGGGGTTGACATGAGGGGCTTTCCGGGTGTGTGGAATCCAAAGTTCACTAGGGGAGTTGGTGTCCTTGCCATTTGAAATCCTCATAGTCCATGCCACAGTCTTTGTCAACATTGGTCAGACAGTGACCAGCAAGTCCATGTGGCAGAGAATGTCTTTTGATGCTGTGCTGCTGTTGGCCCAGTGGGCCAGGTGCCAGGCCAGGTGTCCTGGGAGATGGTGCTGTTGCGCCGACCCTCACGGTCTTTTCCGTGGACGACCCGCCCTCCTGCGGGGACCCTCAGAAGCAGGCCGTGACGATGTTTGGGATGCTCCGTCGGATGTCTCCTCCTCCTCCTCATCCCTCCCTGTGGGTGGTGATGTTCTACGCCTTCTGGCACAGGGAGGGTTGCCCATGTTGTCGGCCATCCGACGGAGTGTACTGTGAATTCCCGTGAACACCGTCACGAGCTCAGCCTGTCTGTCCTCCATCCTCCGTTGGTGTCGCAGTAGACAGGCATGTTGCTCTGCATGTTGCTGGGCCTGCTGGGTCTTGATCTCATCGAGGGTCCCCTTCATATCGTTGAGGGTGGACACAACCTGGGCCATGCCCGTGGTGTCCTGCCGGTATGTGTCCAGGATGTTTCGGACATGGGAATATACCGGTTCCCCAGCCAACCGGTCAGGCTCACGCCTCCGCCGTCCACCACTCCCACCACCCCTGCCCACTTGCACCTGGCCTGCCCTTGTGGGCACATCGGGTCTCCGGGACCCCTGAGGGGTGGCATTGGTGTTGTCGCCTGCCTCCTCCTGGGTGCCCGGGACACCGTGTCCCTCCTGGCCAGGCTGGCTGCATTGTGGTAGTGGGGCAGGGATCCTGGGTGTCTCCTGGGATGTGGCAGGAGTGGGGGTGGTGGTTGGCCCAGTTGTACCTGACGCAGGTGCTGCAGGTCGTTGGACACCAGAGGGGCCAGGTTGGTCGGGGTCGGGTTCGTCCACAGAGTGGTGAGAGTCGTCGCTGCCGGTGGCTCCATCATCCCGCCGAGCCGGGTCCTGTGAGTCTTCCCCCCCCCAGTGTTGGGGGGTGATCCACGACGTTGACCTGTGTGTGAGAGAGACAATGTTAATTTTGTTCCATGCAACATCCATGTTTCATTGGTTTCAAAGTTGGCACATTTCCTCTGGGAATTTGGATATGTCTTGCATTCCACTCACAGTGCACTTGTGCATGGGTATGTCCCTTGGGCACAGCTTTTGCGACTTTACCTATGTGTGGCACAGTCTTACTTGCTGCGTCAATTGTGACTGCAGTCAGCAGTGGAGTGGGCAGGTGTGGCAAGCCATGCATTGGCGCCTTCCGTGTAGCACTGTACGTGTGCACATGGAGTGGTTCCACACACTTATATGATGCAGGTAGCTGTCATTGTGCTGGTGCACAGGTTGTGACATGGCCCTGTGTTTTGCCATGGAGAAGAGGGGGGGTTCTGGCACTGGCCACCCTTGTCTACATGCACGCAGTCCACCTGCTGACGAGCAGACATTCCCACACACCCCAAGGCTGATTTGCTCTCCCTGTGTGTCCCTTTCTCACTCCCTCTCTGTCCCCCTCTCCCTCCCTCTGTGTGTCAGCCTCCTCCCTCTGTCCGTCTCCCTGTGTCTCCCTCCCTCTCTGTCCCCCTCTACCTCCCTCTGTGTCACCCTCTGTCACCTCAGCCCAGCTTCCTGGGCACACACTGTTAGCAGATCTTTGAATGGCCCTTGGATTGTTGATGTGAGTTTGTTTCTGATCTCCAGGCACCCATTGGGTGTAGTGTCTGTGTCTGCACTGCTGCTGTGGTGGCGTGTGCTGCCACTCTTTCACAGTGTTGGCTGTTCATTAGCTGCTGTCATGTGCAAGAACGTGCCGTCACCCCCATGTGTTGATGCAAGGCGTCCGCCATTTGCTGGCGAGTCTTTCCTGTGTGGGGACACACAGTTTGTCTGGCTGTGACCTAGGCCATATGGGCAGGGGGCATTGTTGTCTGCTTCTGATTTGCACTATGTGATTTTTGGGGCCCACACTCCCGCCATCTGGCTTACCGTGTCATGTGTTGGTGTTTTCTGTGGCCTGTGACTTGACATTGTCCAGCTGGGTGCATGGGGCATGGTGGCGCCAGTGGCATGTGCGTGTTCATGGAGTGTGGTTGAGTCATGCGATAGCTTGGGGTGGTTGCGTGCCTGTTTGTGAGTCTGGTTGTGGATGACGTTGCCCCCATGTGAGGTGAGTTGTTTGTGTACTCACCCGGGTCTCGGAGTCCATCTAATCCGTCCACTGCCACCACCAGCAGTATGGCCATCACCCTCTCCTCCCAGGGATGGTATTCTACGCGTCTGCGGGCCGGGCCTCCTCCAGTGACGTTGGCGTGGTTGTGTTCCTCCGTCATTATGGCTCGGACCCTCCTCCGCAGATCGTACCACCTGGCTTGGCATTCATGCCTGGTCCTTCTGGTGTCCGCAACAGCATTCACAGCATCGACGATGGTCTGCCACATGGAAGTTTTTTCTGAAATGCTGGTCTGTCTGACCAATGTTCCAAAGAGGTGTAGCTCAACTCTGAGGATTTCATCGACAAGGACCTCCAACTCTCGGCTAGTGAACTTTGGATTCTTGTTAGTGGGCATGGTGAGGGGTGTGGGTGTGGATGGTGGGGGGGGTGGATGGTTGTGGGTGTGTGGGTGTGGTTGTGCAGGTGTGTGTGTGAATGTGATGTGGGGGTGTTTGTGAAGGTGTGTGTGAAGGTGTGCAAGTGTAAGGTGTGGTAAAGCTTCTAGTATGGTGCTGTAGGTTGTCTGTGGGGTCTGGCAGCAGTGAGTCTGTTGCAAAGGCTCATTTTTTGTGTGTGTGGGCCCTTTTTATTGGTCCATTGGTGGGTGTGGCTGTGTTTGAACTTTGGGTGGGTGTGTTATAAGGAGTGGTTGTGTTTTGGGCCTCTGTTTTGGTTTTTGGCAGTTGCAGGTCAGTGAATGTGTTGTTTTAGTGGTTGTTGGACATGTTTTGTGGCTTTGTGCCATTCGAATGGTGTATTCTTGTGTCGTTTTGGTTTGTCCTGGTTGTGTACGTGCGTTTTTAGCGTGTGTACGGTGTGTACATGGGCCATTTTGTTGTACAGTGCTGTCCTTGTGTGTGGCTTGGTACGACTCGTACATGCGCGATGTTGTGTGAAGGTGGTGATGTTGGGGCCTGGGGTGCGCTCCGTACTTAAAATGTTGGGGTGGGGGTACGCTCCATGCATACGCAGGTGGGGGTACGACTCTAACGTACACGGGTGTACATACAGGGGGGTACGACACGAACTTACAGGGGGGGTACGACACGTACACGGGTGTACATACACGGGTGGGTACGACTCGAACGTACACGGGTGTACATACACGGGGGGTACGACTCGAACGTACACGGGTGTACAAACACGGGGGGGGGGTACGACTCGAACGTACACGGGTGTACATACACGGGGGTACGACACGTACATGGGTGTACAGACAGGGTGGGTATGACTCTAACGTACACGGATGTACATACCCGGGGGGTACGACACGTACACGGGTGTACAGACAGGGGGGGTGTACGACACGTACACGGGTGTACATACACGGGGGGTACGACTCGAACGTACACGGGTGTACATACACGGGGGTACGACACGTACACGGGTGTACATACCCGGGGGGTACGACACGTACACGGGTGTACAGACAGGGGGGTACGACTCGAACGTACACGGGTGTACATACACGGGGGGGTACGACTCGAACGTACACGGGTGTACATACACGGGTGGGTACGACTCGAACGTACACGGGTGTACATACACGGGGGTACGACACGTACACGGGTGTACATACACGGGGGGTACGACACGTACACGGTGTACAGACAGGGGGGGTATGACTCTAACGTACACGGGTGTACATACCCGGGGGGTTCGACACGTACAGGGGAGTACATACACGGGGGGGGTACGACTCGAACGTACATGGGCTGGGGGGAGTGTCGGGCGCGTATGCGAGCACATGTCTCCATGGTTGCCATGGGAGTTCGGTGCGGACGGTGTTTTTTCCATACGGTTGTGACATCGGACGCACGGGATGGATCAGGATTCCGCGGTCGGACTTCACTTTTCACATTTGTACGGTGATTCGTCCGAGGACGTGTCGGACACATTTTCCGACCCGAGGACGTGTGGGGAATAATTCCCAATGCGATTCGTATGGACTTTTTCCCATGCGAATCGTGATTGGCAGTTTGTACGGCACTTGTGCGATTCGTACGGTAAAAAGACCGGATACGAGTCGTACGGGGAATTTTTTGCCGGATCGTAATCGGCACCTTTATCGTTGTTAACTCAAGAGTGCAGTTGAATTTGCTTGCAACATTATGACTGTCCTTTTATTTTTGCACATTGCATTTTGGAGAAAGCGTTATGTCTTGGTTTGAGAATTTATATAGTTAGTACCTTTGCAAATGTACTTTATTGTTCTCAACTTAAACGGCGTATCTGAATTTTGTTAAAACAAAATGACTGTTTTCCTTACTTTTGCATCATGCATCTTGGAGAAAGCATCACGTCTTGATTTGAGATTTTATAATTGTTAGTATGTTCTTTTTGCTTTAAATTACTGTAATGGTTTTAACTAACCGTATACAATAGAGATTAATACACCTAGGTGTTGTAGTAAATATTCACACGAGTTAAATGTAGACATGTTTATATTTTTGGTTATGTGATATTTCTTTTATCTTGTTTTGAACTATGCAATACCCAGCATACTTGCTTTTTCTTCACTTGTTCCAATTTTTACTCTAAATTCCTTCTTATTTTTGCGCGCAATCTGGTAATGGATGCTTAGTTTTCATTTCTAATAGGGATGTGTTATCTGCTATTCTGAAATGTATTGATACATTTATTTGATGTATGGAGACAGCTTGATAGTAGACAGAGGCTTTGGCGAGCCTATATTTGAGATTAATCACACTCTAGAAGTGGCTTCTGCCTGTGACAGACTTCAAGGGGAGACTTTCCAGATAGTTGGTGAACTTTGGATAAGAGTAGCCAGGGTGGCTACCAGTTTGAAATGTTCTGCATCACCACCATTGGGACAGAAAGCTCCTGCCTCATTGGCGAGATTCATCTTTCAGATGGTCCACTTAATTTATTTCACTTTTCTCTTTCTATCTGATTAATACAGGGCGAGTGTGGCCCACGCAGAGCACTGCACAGAAGGAAGGACAGGTTCAATCAGATCCCCAGAGGCAAATGAACTGTAAAATGTATATCATTTAAAGGAACAGTAACAAATCTCCCAGAGTGTACCCCTGTGGGTCACATGGCGTTGCACAGCATCGAGACAAGCTTGGTATGAATGCATATCTAAGCGAATAATCTTATATATAAATTGGTAGAAATAATATTTGAAGACATGATTAGTCCTTAACCGAGTGCTGCTCAGCAGTGGAATAGGGCAGTTTCCTAACACACAGAATAAAAAGGTTTTATAACAGGAGTTTCCATAGGAGGTTCAGTTCTCCAAATTCATGAATTCACAGCCAAGGGTTTATTGAATTAGTAAATTGTCTGCAACTTGAAAGATGTGACGTCTAACTGCCCATTTAAATTAAAATATGAGACATTCACTGGGTTCACTTTGCAAATCCTTTACTTAAACGTTTTAAGTTTTTCTTTTCAAATTGAAATTAAACAACCCCTTCGAAGGAGACTGTCAAAACCTGCGGATCCAACTCCCAAATACTTGCTCTGGACCAAATAAAGAGATTTTGGCCCTGATTATGACTTAGGCGGTCTTCCCGCCAGCCCGCCGTGGTAGTGGTCCAGAAACTGCCACCAAGCCGGCAGCATCCCGACTGCCGTATTACGAGTCTCCTGCAGGGATGGCGGTGTGTGGGTGGCAGAGTCATGGCGGCAGCACGCTTTTTGGAAATGAGCCGGAGGCCAATGCCGGCCATGCTGAGGCGCCTCCAGCCATTCATGTGCAGTGTTTCCCTGCGTTCTGCTGTGCAAGTGAAACATTGCGCGCACCCAACCTGAAGGTATTTGAGGGCACTATATGAGCACCAGTTGCATTACACATCGGCACATTCGCCCTCGAGTCATTACTCCTGCTCATTAAGGGGCATATTCTCACGCCCCTATTGCCATGGGAACGTCACTCTTTCTGATGTTACTGTGGCAATAGGGTCAGCGCCTTATTCTCAAGGCAGTGTTAACCCACTTAACGTGGCTTTAAGCCACGTTAAGAGGCTTAACGCTGCCTCGAGAATAAGGCCCCTTTCACGCTAACTTTAGCGTGAAAGGGGCGTGCAGTGGGTGTTGCGGTGGGCGTTCCACCCCAACACCCATTGTGATTCACGCTGCCACCTATTATCAAGGACGGTGATAATAGGTGGCAGCGCCGAACTTAAGACCAGAAAAATCCTGTTCTTAAGTTGGCAAAGTGGGGAGGAAAGCTCTATTTTTCCTCGTTTTTGCTTTTTCCATGTGTGCTGCCTTGTGCAGGTGTCCCTTCCTGTACATGAACAAACCTTTTCAAAAATGCCATTTTGAAACTTTGATGTGTGCTGCACGAAGCAGCACACATGAAAGTTACAAAATGGTATTTTAGCATTCTTTATGTGCAGGAAGGGGCACCTTCCTGTACATAAACAACCCTCCCCTGCACACAGACACCCCTGCAAGGATGTCTGCGTTGGCGCTAAGGTGTGAAACTTAGCGCCATCGCAGCGGGAAATGCCAGGCTGCACCACATTCTTGAGTATAGGGTGCAGCCTTGCGTTTCCGAAGTGGCGGTGAGAGGCGTTAAGCCAAGGAGGCTAACGCCTCTCACCTCCACTTCCTTTAGAATATCGCACTGCCTGCCATTCCGCCGACTCTCTCATGGCGGTGTCTCCACCAGGAACAGGTCGGCAGAAAGGCAGGTCATGATTGGGCTGGCATTAAGCCGTACTAGACCACCTCCATGGACCACCTCTGCCCCCATGGTAGCAGAAATGTCGGCTGTGGCAGCAGCCCTGAGACGGTGTTTCAGCAGACATGTCGGCTGTGGCAACAGTCCTGAGACGGTGTTCCAGCTCACTTCCTGATCAGGTGGTCGGACCTTCAAGGAAGAGGTCGGGAGGACCTCCGAAAAACGACAGCGGTCCCTATCCATACCAAGTTGACATCTTGAAGACACTCTACAGAAATCTGTGTTATTCCTGATAAATAGAATGCCTTCTCTATTAGTAGTAAACACTCAGATTCCCCCACTTTCTTATAAAGTGGCTCTGCATGCGACAAAGACCTTGGCTAGAGATTGTCGCTATAGAAAAATCAATAATAATTACCTTGTTAGTTACTAAATTCTTGGTTCCAATATCTTTTAATATTTTGAAGAAATACGACAGGCTATTCTGGAAATCTGTACACATGTCCCTAAAACATGATACAAGTATTTCAGTGTATGCAGGGCCGGTTAAAGCTTCCGTTTCTGTGGGGCGAGTGTGCAAAGAAGAGTCCAAATTAAATCTTGTGTTTCTTTCAATCTTTTCTGAAATGTTTTTTGTTCAGTTTTTAAATGCATACAGTTTTAATTGTTATTAAAGATAAGCATACATATCTTCCTAAAAGTTCCTTTTCCTTTTTTTTGACTATCTCTGGGGATTGTTTTCTGTTATGATGTGGGCATTTCCTTTGAGTTACACTGTTCTTAATTTCATATGAGTAGCTGTCTGTATTCTGACATAAAGATATTCAAATCCCAATTGTTTTTTGATGTTAGCATGGTTCAATAGGGTACTTCCAACCCGTACAAATGACTACTTCAATATTTCTGAAGTAGATGTTTTGACATGGACTTTGCTGCTACCATTCCTCGTAGCATTTCCACCATCACTACACCAAGAACCTATTAGAACATTGGAATGTTGAGGGCTCCATTGAAAACAATGAAATGGCCCAGGGCCAATAATGGCTGTTATAGAACTTCTGCTCTAATGTTTCAATACTTGTCTTTTTGGTTCTCTGCGTTTACTTTAGAACATTCTACCCTAAGCGAGTGGAATGTTCTATCAGCATTACAGCCCTCCTGCCTCGGGCTCTCACATGCAGCTTGGGTCTATTAACTTGAGTTTGGGCATTTAACAATGGTAATAGCCCTTGTCAGCATGCTATAATTCTATCAAAGTCTTGGCTTTGTCAGGGACCTAGTTAAAACTTTAAAACTCATCCTAAATTTGAAAATTATATCTAGGTTACAATTTATCTGAATTTACTTGATTTTTATGCACCAACTAGTGAGTTCAAATCTATGTTGAAAAACAACATAAAAAATAGAGTAATAAAAACTGGCAAAGACACATTGAGAGAACCTACCATAAAAGGAACACAGTAAAAACAATGAAAGAAAAAAATTAATGTAAATAATATTTTATTTTTAACTAAAGACCTTTGCTGTTCTCTTAATCCAGAAAATGTGTTATTCCTTCCTAGGTTAGGCTTGACCACTCTGTCTCCGCTATGGCCGCTGAGTACTTTACGTGTCTCACTTCCTCAGGCTCTTGCATGGTATAGCTCGCCCTGGTGTCACCTCTGGGGTTTATAGGGAACCTTGTAATGCTACAGGGGCATTCTCAAGTCCAAATAAAGCCACGGAAAGTAAGGTGTGATGAAACCTACTACATATCCGTCTTACACATGCAGACACCACTCAACAGGCCTCCCACACCTGACATAGGATCTTAGTGCATCAAAAGGAGCTTCTCTCTTGTTCTGGGATCTTAGAAAGTGTTCCTTAATATATCATAATTTCATATGGAATGTTCTCTGGAAGTTCAGTCCCCAAAAAGACTTACTGGCCAAACTGAGGCATCTTGCCAATTAAGATGGCACACAATGCTTCATTAATGCTGAGGGCAGCCAAGAAGTAACCTCAGAAGCTTCTGCCCAAACATGACTGTCCGCAGCCATCACACGGTTGGTGAACTGGTTGCTTGAACCTTTGGACCTCTGGTTTAGTGGTGCCCACTTACCCCTCTATTGCTAAGTGCATAATGGGAGGCAGATAGCTGCTTCTGGCTCCCAGATTCATCTTTTTTTTACAAACAACTTTTTATTAAATTTTAGAAGGGTCGCACTTGGCGCAGTACACAGCTGTATTGCCTACAACCATATAGGCCGGCAGCCATTAGACATAAACACCATAGGGCGAGGGCCCAGGACATCAGAGGGGCATGCCATATCCCAAGTGCAGAGGTACATGCAATCTCAACCATGGACACTCTCCCCGGCAGTTCTATGTCTACTTTACAGCAGAAGGACAAGCATTAGCACTTGCCGGTGCGTCAGGAAGCAATGGCAGATGAAAAGGCTCCAGCCGCGCCCCGTGCAGGCCCCCTTGCTAGTACAATACATAGTTCTGGGAGGGCAGCGGGAGGACCCGACTGTGGCATACTGCCACCAAAACTACGCCTAGTGCCATGTCGTCTCAGTCTCAGCTGCGCACAACCGGGCCAGGCAGCATGTCCCCCCAGGTGGCCCCGACTCCTGAGGACCGCCCCCGGAGAGACACCCCACCCCGCACTCATGCCTCCCCAATCACCCAGCAAGGACATCCAAAGTAAAGACTAACTCCATCCTCGCTAGGCTGATCATGGCAAAGGAAGGACGCGCAGCCAGGCGTCCCAGCCATACCTCTATATCGCCGCGTGCGAACCCTTCAGAACAGTCCCTAAATTGGAGACCAACTGAAAAGATAATAACAATAATGATAAAAAAGGGGGATTAAATAACGTAAAAGAGAAAAGGAAAAGAAAAAGGAGGAGGAGGATGGGAAAGGGAACGGGAAGAGAGGGACGGGGGTAGGGCGAGGGGGGTCGACGGGGGGGAAGGAGTGTCATCACCACTATCCTCAGCCCATGGAGGCTGGGAGGGCCCAGTATTTCAAAGGTAGGGGTCTCCCCCCGCTCGGGGGGTGGCAGGGGCTAACCCAAATCACCTATCATTCAGCGACCCCCAGAAACCCCCTGGGTCTGCAGGACACAGCGCATCGTCGAAGAGCCGCAGGGCTCGAAGTCGTGGTGGTTGCAATCGAGCATGTTCCAGGCGCCCTAGGTGGTCCACTAAAGGCCTCCAGAGTTTCTCGAAGTGAGTGTCGTGGAACTGAAGACGTGCCGTGAGCAGCTCCATCGCCACCACATGCCACAGGCGAGTGAACCATACGTTTATGGAGGGCGTCTCTGCCTTTTTCCAATAGAGGGCCACCGTCTGTTTGGCAGCACTTAGCATGTGGAGGCTCAGGCTCCGATCACGACCCGTCATGGCTCGTGTGTTCGCTGGTCTGAGGCCCAGTACCACCACCAACGGGTCCGCAGGTAGGGGGTATCCCAGAACCCGTTTGATATGGCTTAAGACTTCCTTCCAAAAGATAGCCAGGAGGGGGCATGTCCACCAAATATGGATAAAGTCACCCAGTGCCTGCGTGCAGCGCCAACATAGGGGGGATGTCGTGGGGAACATTTTCTGAAGCCGGGCAGGGGTGTAGTACCATTGAGTCATCACCTTGTAGGCCGACTCCTGCTGGGGAATGCTGCGTAAAATTTTCGGGATGTCTCTCCAGAGCCTGGCCCACTGAGAGGGAGTAACACCTGAGCCGGGAACAGTCTGCCAATGCAGTTGGTAAGGGTGGGGGTCCGAACGCTGCGACCGCTGTAACACCCCATAGATGCGGGAAATCAGTCCCTTATACGCCCCAAACGTACGAGCGAGCTGTTCAAACGGGGTGAAGGGTCGCGTGGCTGCCCGAGTCAAGGAGAAGCCCTGGATCCAGTGGCGAAGCTGGATATACTGGAACTTGTCGCTGTCCTTCAGCCCGAATTCCAGCTGGCATTGGGCAAAGGATTTTAGACCACCGCCCGCGAAGAGATTCCCAATTGTTCGACAGCCAGTTTCCGTCCAATTCGCAAAGTAGGGCGGACGACACGCCGGGGGGAACTGCGGGTTCCGCGCAATCGGGGTGTGGGGGGACGGGAAGGTGGTAAGCCCCCGGCGAACTGACACCCTATCCCAGATCTCCAGGACCGTCTTAGTGGGTATGGCCATATAAGCGCTACGATGACGCGCCTCCCGGGGGAGCCAGGCATGATCCCACAATGGACGGCAAGTGACAGCCCGGTCCATGTGGAACCACACCTTTTCGCTCTCCCATGCCCCCCATTCCAGGACCTATCGGAGATGTGACGCCCAGTAATACTCGAGGAGGTTCGGGCAGGCAAGGCCACCCCTATCGCGGGGAAGCATCAAGAGCTTATTAGAGAGGCGCGGCTTCTTCCCGCCCCAGACAAAGGCCACCAATTCGCGTTGCAGTCCCTGTATCTGATGTTCCGGAATCGGTGTTGGCAGCGTCTGGAAGAGGTAGAGGATCTTTGGCAAAATCGACATCTTTATCGTATTAAGTCGCCCAAGCCAGGAAAGCGGTAGGGCCTTCCACCCGCGCAGGTCCTGCTGGACCGAAAGCTTATATTCCTGCCAATTAGCCTGCGTCCAAGTGGCCAAATCTGGGGTCAAATTGAGGCCCAGATAGCGCACGGACTCAGCCGCCCATTGATACGGGACAGTCGCTTGGAGCAAATGAAGCTCCTCGGCCGGGATCGAGATATTGAGGGCCCAAGATTTCGTATGGTTGATTTTAAGCCCGGAAGTGCGCTCAAAGTCTTGGAGTAGCCGATGTAATGCTGGCAATGAACACGACGGGTCAGATAAAGTGAGGAGAAGGTCATCTGCGAATAGAGCAATCTTATGTTCCACCCCTCGAAGCGATATACCCCGGACGTCGGGAGCCCGTCGCACCAGGATTGCAAGAGGTTCTACGATCAGCGCAAACAGCAGGGGCGACAGGGGGCAGCCCTGCCGTGTGCCCCTGCAAATTGGGAAGGCCTGCGTGAGCTGGCCATTCACGCGCACTCGAGCCACCGGTGAAATATAGGGGGCCATGATGCGCGCCACCATCTTCGGACCCAGGCCCACCTTCTGCAAAACCACCCGCAGGAACGACCAGTCCACACGGTCGAACGCTTTTTCGGCGTCAAGCGAGAGTAAGCAGGCAGGTATCCCCCAATGCTTAGCTTTCCCCACTATGTGCGCCACTCGACGCACATTGTCAGCCCCTTGCCGGTGCTGGATAAACCCCACCTGGTCCGGTTCAATGAGGTTGGGCATGTGAGCGCTAATCCTCTTGGCCAGAAGCTTAGTGTACAGTTTAAGATCCGTATTGAGCAGGGCAATGGGCCGATAGGAGGAGCAAAGGGTATGGTCCTTCCCGGGCTTCGGTATAAGGGCTATTTCGGCCATTGCCATGTCCAGTGAGGGCCCCGTCCGCTCGTCAAATGAGTTAAAGAGCCTGAGAAGATACGGCTGTAATTGCGGCCAAAAGGCGCGATAGAAGGTCACCGGTAGCCCATCCGGGCCCGGTGCCTTTCCCAACGGAAGATCACCCAAAGCGCCAGCCATTTCCGCCGAGGTGATGGGAGCTTCCAGAAGCTCTGACTGGCTCGCACTCAACGGATCCCAAACACAGGCGCCCATGGTAGACAAGATCAAATCCGCCCTCGGTGGGTCGGCGGTATACAAGGTCGCGTAGAAGTCCTGAAACTCCTGCAACTTGTCCAATTCTGTGACAGCCCACGACCCGTCCGCCCTCCGTAGCTTCACCACATGGGCCTTCGCTGCCCGTGTACGCATGCGTCGTGCCAAGACCGTGCCCACCTTATCTCCCCCGGCATAGTATCGCTGCTTAAGCGACAGCAGGGCCCGCTCCGCCTTGTTCGTCCGATGCGCCCGGAGTTGGCCGCGAAGGATCGCCAGGCGTCTTTTATGTGCCGCCAGCGGCCGTTCTTGGTCCATTTTTTCCAGCGTCTGGATCTCCCGCGTAAGCTTGGTCTCATAGAGCAGCGCCTCCCGCGCCCTTGCAGCAGCGATGGCAGTGAGAGTACCCCGTATGGTAGCCTTGAACGCATCCCACAGGAGGGGAAGGGGGGTCCCCGGGAGATCGTTCGCCTCGAAATACGCCAGGATAGCCGCCTGTATTTCCTCCTTGTCCACCGGGTCCCGGAGGACGTGATCAGGAAACCGCCACCTAAAGGAGCGCGGAGGACCCGTGCGGTGTTCGCGTAGACACAGTTCCACGTGGGCATGATCAGATATGGAGATGGTAGAGTGCGCCGCCGCAGCCACATCCCCTAGCAGGGCGTGTGAGACCAGCAACATGTCTATACGAGAGTAGGAGCGATGTGCATGTGAATAGTACGTGTAATCGCGCCGACCTGGCGAGAGGTATCGCCAGACATCAACCAGGGTTAAAGCCCCAAGGGCGCCTTTGACCGCCGCAGACATGGCCCCCACCCCGTGAAAAGCCCCTCCACAGCGATCGAGCTCCGCATCCCACACCAGGTTAAAATCACCGCCCACTACGAGGTCCGTGTTCACCGGCTCAAGGTGTTCCCTGATCAGCCTGCGCAGAAAGGCATCTTGACCCTGATTAGGAGCATAGAAATTGCATAGGGTAAGCGCGCGATGGCCCCTCTTGACCTCAACCTGCAAGAAACGGCCTTCGCCATCCCTAACCACTTTGGCAGCGCCCGGGGAAATCCCCGCCCTGCAGAGGATAGCTACCCCCGCCGTCTTGGTGGTGGCCGAGGCCCAGAACTGCCGAGGAAAGCGGGGGTGAGCCATGCGGGTGACATCTGCCCTAAGGAGGTGGGTCTCCTGGAGAAGAATTATGTCAGGGTTCTGGAGCAGTAGATACCGCCATATTTGGCGGCGCTTGTTGGGTGAGTTAAGCCCCTTTACGTTAAGGGAGAGAATTTTCCAGCAAGGATCCGACGTCATAGCTCCAAAGCCATAAGGAAAGCAGCACAGTCTCCTATCAACCAGGCGCTAGCCTGGTCCCCCCGCCAAAGGGGCACCCAGAGGAAGGGAGGAAAGGGGAAGGGATAGGGCCAAAGGAAACAGAACAAACCATAAAAACACAAAGACGGCCAACATGGCCAACATGTCCTATTCCAGTCCAGGGAGTAGCCAGGCACTACGGCACAAGCTGTCCCGGAGATGTCACTCTCCCATGGATAGGCGTGGGGGTTCGTCATCGCCAGACCGGGAAATCAAATCAGAAAGGCCCGCTCCGGGCCGCCGCCTCCTCAGGAAAGATGAAGTTCCAGCAACAGGCAAAAGCTCGCAGCCAGCCACGTCGCCAGGAGCAGGCGAGCAGGATCGTCCTGGTGGGCTATAGTCTGATCCGGCAGAAGGTCCGCTCAACACCAGAGACCGGTTCAGGCGCGCAACACCCATTGGACTCACAGGGCTTCAGCCCCCCCCGTCGTGTGTGGCAGCCCGGGATGAGACACCTTCCCGGGCAAAAAAGCAGCCGCGCCCGAGCACTTCACAGGTCTTTAAAAGACCATTTGCATGTTAATGAGGCCTTGCTGTTGTTTCACCCCTTCTAAGAGCCCCTGAGCTCCACTCTGCCTATTGCTTAAAGTTCAGCCCCCCCCGAAATTTTTGCTCAGCCCCCCCCGAAATTTTTGCTCAGCCCCCCCCGAAATTTGGCTCTAGTTGCGCCTCTGGACCGGTTCCAACTTGGGGCGGTCCCACTATGGGGCCTCACTTGAGGGGAGATGCTTGTGAGCTTGACAGCGACGGCCCCCTTCCAGGGACTTGATGTGCTGGATAATATCCTGCTTATCCCGGGACGCCCTGCTGCCATCCGGAGAAGAAGGGCGTCGAGATCGTCGCACGGTGGACCACTGTGGCTTCAGCGGAGATCTGTGGACAACAGGTCGCCGCATGGGGCTAGCCGGCGGAGAGTCCGGAATTTGGAGCAGTTGGGCTGCCTCCCGATAGGAGCACAACACCCGGCGCTTGGATTCCCATTGGAACATGATGGCGAAGGGATGTCCCCACTGGTAGCGAATATTAAGCTCCCTCAACTTGTCCGTGATGGGCCTGAAGTCCCTGCGGCGCCTGAGAGTCGTAGGAGCCAGGTCCTGAAACAGCTGAATGGACATGCCTTTGTAGTGAATCGTGGGCTTATCTCTGGCAGCTTTGAGAATCGCCTCCTTCTCAACAAAGAAGTGGACCCGCGTCAGGATGTCCGGAAGAAGTCCAGGCCGTCCCGCCGCTGGTCCCGAGACCCTGTGCGCTCGATCCAGCGCCGGCGGCGAGGCATCGTCGTCTCCGCGGATGTCGTGGAGCAACTCCGCCACAAATGTCATGATGTCTGTGCCCTCCGCCCCAGATGGGACACCCCTAATGCGGCTGTTGTTCCGGCGCCCCCTATTTTCCAAGTCCTCCTGTTTGATCTGGAGCTCGACGTGTTGTTCCTCTAGGGTCGCCAACCGCTGCCACAGGCGTTCCTGATCCTCTGTGCGAGCATCCAGGGTCTTCTCCATGTCATCCACTCTGCCACCCACTTCCCCCACATCTTTTCGAAGGTCTTTAACGCATGCCTGCACCTCAGTACGAAGCGACCCAATCTCCGCCTTGAGCTCCTGCATAAACAGCGCCATGAAGGACTGGGTGACCGGCTCAGTGGATGTGCCCGCTCCCGACGGCATGGCGCCCGACTTGCCCCACAGGTCCATTACTGAGGTGTCTTTAGAGTCCGCCGGGGGCCCCTTCGCTGCTTTCGTGCGGGTCATGGCAGGGACAATGCTGGGTCGTTCCCCCCGTGTGGAATCCGGCCCCCCGGAGGGCAGGCACACCGCCAGGCGGCTACAGTAGGTCGTGCTCAGCACCCCAAGGTCCACGCAGTCGCCACCGGCCTCAGGCCCGGCTGGGGAGCCCACCACACCTCAAGACGGCCCCCGGGTCAGGTCCGGCCTCGGCGGCATTCAGGGAGGCTGCAAGTACCCCCTGAGGAACACTCTCCGCAGCGGGCAACGTCGTCGATCGGTGCTTCCCCGGCTCTCCGAGGACTCACGCCCAGCGCTGATCGGTCTCCAGGGGTCGGACCGGTGGGGCAAAAGCACGCGAATGCGCTACGGGGCCCAGAACCCTCAACAGTCTCCACAAGCGAGGGCCGTAGTAGGGTACGGAGGGGCAGGCCCACTCTCCGCAGTTAAGGGCACCCGCAGGGATCCTCCGGGCCGGGCCCCACGCCAATCCAGGGCCCAAGAGTCACCACCAACCAGCCTCGGAGGCCCCTCTCTACATCCGCCGGTGCTCGCCGTGGGTCTCCCACAGCGCCGTCCACTCCATGGGGCACTCCCAGCCCTCAAGATGGCGGCCAGCTTCTCTGCCCGTTGAGGGCCGCAATGCAACTCCAGAGGCGACTCGGAGCTTGAGGAATGGCCGTCACGCCCGCGATGCGTGCCACCAGCACGCTCCTAGGCCAAGGCGTGGGAACGGACCTCACTCCCCCCAGCCAGTCTACCACCTCCTGGTCTGGGGATGCAAGCAGGGGGACACAGGCAACAGTTTGCTGGGGCCAGGCGCGCCCCGAGTGCGTCTCTCTCTCAATCGCCTCCCTCGTCCAGTCACCGCGTGGGTCAAGCCTCCCCCACTCAGTCTCTCGAGGTGGCAGCCGGCATCTCGCAGCCCCCAGCGCCATCCGCGCCCACCAGGCCACTGCTTATGATCCTCCTCACCGGGCCGTCCCACACACCCCGCGTCGTTCGCGTCGTTCGCCGTCGCCTTCGGGCCCCCGCCGCTGATCCGGACCCCAACAGTCTCACAGCTCTTCCGGGAGGTCCCGGCCTACCAGATCTGGGCGCTGTAGGGGTCGTCCGCTACATCACACGTGGCTTCCCGGTGGCTCTCCGCTTCCTCACTCCGCGATCGGCTGGCGCCCCCAGGCACAGTCTCCGCGCTAGCCAGAGGCACGATACACCGGCCCGGGCCCGGCAGGTCCAAACCAGGGTCCCCGGGCACACAGGGCACAGGCAGCAGGGCAAGCAGCGCCGCCACACAACAGCAGCTCCACGTGTGCAGCGAGGCGCGATGCGTGCCGCCGGGTGCTCCCAGACCAGCCTCAGCGATCCGCTCCAAGTCCAATGCCTCAGTGTGGCCTACCTCCGCTGCGGCACCGCCAGTCATGCAGCCGGAGCTACGGGCCAGGGCCAGACGCGGACCACAAGATGGCGGCCGCGGCCGACGCCACCCACAAAGCCCGGTCTCTCCTGCTGTCGAGCCCGCGTGGTCAAGGGGCCGGCACGCCTCGGTGCTGTCGCCGCTCCGCCACCCGTCTGCGTTGCTTCTCCGGTGTCTCTCTTCCCGGGGCAGCTAGGCGCCGTCACACCGCAGCGTGGCGAGTCAGGCCATCCAAGATGGCGGTCGCGCTCTCTCCCGCCGGTGCCTCGTCTCAAACGCCGCGTCGTCTCGCCTCTGCTCGAGCCAGGGACCTCCAAGTCTCCAGGCAGCTGCCCGAACACAGTGGCCAGCCAGTCCCCCCCAGCTAGGTCGTCTCCACAGCCGCTGCCCCGCTGTAAAGGCTGTTTTCATCAGCGGCGGCCCGGAGCCTCGACAATGCGCGACTCACATCGTCAGCGGCGAGACCACGCCCCCAGATTCATCTTTTTAATCATTTTCTTATGAGCAATCTTTTCCCCCTCAAAGGAGGTGGCTGCCTGGCTGCATTTTTGGCTACCGACTTTCTATCGTTACACCTTATTTTCCTATATCTCCTGTGGTCTCCCATGATCCTTTGCCTGGATAATATGAGCTCCGAGCATTTGTGGTAACCCACTGAATCCACCAGGCATAGGTGAGTGCAACTGATGCAGTGGTCTACCTGTGTGGTTTCACCAGGTTCACACAACTCTGTGTGGTACTGCAAATGCTGCTTCCTTATCATGAAACCCAATTCTTATGGGCATATAACTTGCTATAGGAAAAGTGTTAAAGCTCTTCCCCCATTGTGCTTAAACTCCTGCTTTTATAGTCCTCTAAAGGACAACCCTGTAACACTCCCCCCTCCTCCTTTTAGTTTCTTCTTAATGCATTCTATATATTTCCAAGCTATATGGAGCAAAAGCCTCATCCATATTAGGAAATGCCTTAAATATGCAAAGCCTGCAATTGTCTTTTTGTCACTGTTTGTTAAAGGGTCGTCCAGATATAGGCGGCTGTTTTTGGCACACAAGGTACTCCATTGCACATTTGTCCGTCCTCAAACCCTCAGTCCATCCACCCCATTTAGGGCCTGATTACGTCCGACCGCCATCGCCAAGGGCAGATGACTGTCCAACAATGAGTCTGTGTTCCCGCCCGCCCTATTACGATACGAGCACCGTGCAGGCAGTTGTAAAATGCCCTTTTCTACTGCGGCTTCTGCTGAGGCCCAGAAAACGGCTACAGCACACGCCACAGTAGAAAAAGGCACTTTTCAGACATCCATGCACCATGTGCTAGGCACGATGTGGTGCCTAGCACATGGTGCATGGATGTGTGAGACGTACCACATGCCCTGGCCACTTAGCAGTGGCCCACGGGGACAGGGGTCCTGCTTGGGGTCCCCAAAGTCCATTTTCATCTGCCTTCGGAAAGTAGTTTGAAAGGGACATTCTAACCCCTACAGCAGTGCCTGTGCAGGCACCACCTCCATTGTAGGGATTAGAGTCCGGCCGCCACCCCAGCCGGCTCCATGAGCCTGTCGGAGATGGCGATCTTTTCCGCAACATCAACGCTCTGAGTGCCGGTATTGTAATCCAGCAGTCGGACTGATGGCCTGGATGTTGGGCGGACTGCCACTGATGGCTTGTCAGTGGCGGTCCGCCCGACATCATAATGAGGGCCTTAGTGTCAGAAAGTGTGCCAGCTTTCCATTGATAGATCCCCCATTGACTTCGTTGACAGAAAGCTTCCTCGAATAGTCTAATGGAGTATGGGCCATCGGAGGAAGGGCATTACAGCACCCACTCGATTGAGGGTGAACAGTGTAATGTCCTTCTTTTATGTGCTTAGCCCCAGCTAAAACCTGGCATTGAGGGACACAAACAACATTACTTTTTGTTTTTCTTTTCCAGAGTTTGTTTCTGAGAAACCAAATATGTTAGAAGTTTGGGGGACAGCTTAAAAACTGATGGCAGCTGTCCACCACACATTTTGCACCTTGAGGGGGTGCTGCCATGACGGTGGTTTCTTTCAAGGTACAGAGATGACCACTTGGCTGGCAGCCACATCTAAATTTTATGAACAGAGCAAGGTCTGGATATGGGACTTAATGTCCTCCACCATCACGACCAGCGGTACACCATCGGTCAAACAATATATCTGGCCTTTAATGTCTGTCGGAGAAGAGTTTTCTTGTCGATTTTACTGCTGCAGGTTACAGCAGAGGGAGTTCTTTCACAAGTTCAGGTTCTATCCAGGTGCAGCTAAAAACTGACCTGGTGAACTTTGTAGCATCTGGTGAAACAAAAGTATATTTGTCTGGGCTGGTGCTTGTACCATAAGAGACAGAGGTAATTGTGTGTTGTTGCCGTTGCAGCAGTTAATACTCAGAATAGAAGGCAGAACAGCAGAAACAGCAATACCAAGGGAAGGGCAGGCCTATGACTCGTTTCTAGGGCACATTCAAATGCAGCCTTGCACATGCTTTCATCCATCTTAAACCCATTTGTTTTCTTTGTTGTGTCTCTTACCATTCTAATATGTCATCCTGTCCCCAACATGTCATTTTTCATTTTCATTCAGTCCTTCTGGACTTGCTCTCCTGACTGCCTCTTCTCATCATTACTAAGGTGAAAGCCACATGGCTACCATACAGACTGAAGGATCCTAAGTTTGCAACTTCCCATGTAATCAGGAGATATGGAGAGTTCATGGGCTCAGAAATCCCATCTGACCACTTTTTGAAAGTTTTGGTGACCGTTTTATCTTGGTGGTCCTTGGCCTGGCCCAAAATGTGCCTTGCTTGAAAGATCAAACTTTTGGTTACCTGCCTACCTGAGTCATCTGCATCACCGATTTTTGGATTGCCTCAAACAAATTCTCTGTTAATACATTCGTTGGTTTTCAATCTCAAGTCAGAGTTTATGGGTGCGCCACACCCCTCAGAAAATAAGTTCACCTATAGTGTTTTTCTCCAATAGTTTTTACAGTCTACCCCTGTCCATAAAGTGATGGTCTCTTGACCTTCGTTTGTCTCTGAGCTGACCTTTTCCACTAAGTGTCTTTGTGTATATAGGCCCTCATTTTGATGGCGGTCAGAAAGCCTCTAACCTGTGGTCGGAGGCTTTTTGACCTACATCTTTGGTTTCACTTTCAACTGTCGTATTACGACGACAGTCGATAGTGCAACCGGCCGGTCATTCCACTGGCTTCCAATGGGCTCGAGGAGCCCGTCTGCCTTAAGGATGGCATTTCCGCCATCGGGATTATGATGTCGGTTTCACACAGGTTTTTCATGTTGGGCTTTCCGACATGAAAAACCTGTCAGAAAGCAATTTCGGTGGCCCCTAGCAGGACCCTCTTGCAACAGTGGCCTCCGGTTGTTGCCCTGGGGGGGCAAATATGGTGCCCCTGTCAATCCCTGCATTGAGTGGCAGGCACCGTGTGGTTCCTGACACGCGGTGCATGGATTAACAAAAACTCCCATTTCTCTATGAGAGCTTGTGCTACGGCTGGTTTCCAAGCACAGCATACGCTCTCTTAGAGAAATGGGTGTGTGCGACGCACCACGTGTGGTAGCATCTTAATACTGCGGTCGGGACCGCCGACCAGAGCTCAGTCAGTCCCAATTTTGACATCATAAGGAGGTCCATAGTGTGTTGTTCACCCTATCTATTCTCTATGCTCTTTGGACTTTGGGTGCTCATCCAGTCACTTTCTCCTGTTGTACGTGAGCAGAGCATAGTTCCTCTTTCGGGATAGAACATTCAGATGATTTTATTCCATCCGGAGTCCTGTCCAAAGGCGTACACTGTGGGTTTATGCCACCAGAGTGTTAAGTTGTTGGGCATCTATCTGCTGAGTTGTCTGACCAGCGCTTAATTTGAGCCAGTGTTTTCTGGTGCTTGCCACCGGCACTTAAATGTTAACACCGGCACTTATGACAGTCTGCCACATGGTGGCGGTGTGTATTTAATTTAGAGATGAGCACAACAATAGTTGTTTATTAATTGAATATACATTAAAAATGCCTAATGCTTGCCACCGAAGCCATTCTTGCAGCTTTGAAGGCCTTGAATATGCTGGGTTGTTGGTACTGTCATTAGCAGCGCTGGAAGGGGCAATGGGTGGTGCAAGCTACAGTGGCCTCCTGACGAGAGCCCTGGTACTTATTCTGTTTACAACTTAAGCACTGCATGTGGCCTTAATCACTTGTTCTGTTTCACCCTCCCATAAGGGAACTGTTAGAGCAGCTGTGATCAGTGGGTGACCTAATGAATATAGACAGGTGAATCAATGATAGTTAGTTGTAATTGGTCAGCATTTATCGGTGTGCCAGGGGATGTACATTTTGCAACAAAGCAGAGACATTTGCTGAGGCCTCACTCCTGCCCAAATGATTCCTCCTCACATTTGTTCTCACCGCTTGTCATGTAATGGAGCATCAAGAGGCAGTCCATGTCTCTCTTTATTTTGCTCTCCCCCTCCCCTCACCCTGGGGCAGTGCACACGCTGACCATGCTTTGTTGTATCTCGATCACAGTGTCTAACATTTCCTGTAATCATTCACAGCAAACTGTTATTGGTCCAGTAGTAGGAGGCTTCCAGACACATGATGATTGGCTGCCTCACCTGCTCCTTGTGCCAAAAATGTTTATTCTTTCTCTTCCAAGACCTCGGGAGTTGCCAATTACACCTCCTGTCTTAAATACACACAATTCTCTTTTCTTTCTCTCCATCTCAGTTTTGCTTTAAGTATTTGATGGAAAATGTACACAGCTTCTCCTCCCATAATCCTTGTAAATGTCCACATTTACCAAACATATTCTACATAAAAAGCCTTAATGCTACTGTTACATATAGACAACCTCCAATAAAATATACTAGCCACTGCTCCCCTGAGTATCATGCGATTCTCGGGCCATTCCGGCCATTGTTTTAATAACATTTTATAATTGAATTAGAAATATATATTATTTAGATATTTTTCTTAACTCAAAATTATAATTCCTTATATTTTCACTATTTTATATGTAATTTATTTTAGAATTATTTCCTATGGGGGTTTTAATTTAAGTCGCTACTTCAATTATTTTCTATGGGATCTTATTGCAGTACCAGTGGTTCACCAGTTGTGGCGCTAGACTTAATCTTGCTGTAGGCTGGAGTAATTACTTCTGTTTTGTGTCCTTTTTGGCTGTAGTAACTTCAGAATTGCAGTTTGTGAATTGCAGTGGGCTTACTCATTTGTGGCTGGGTGTCTCTTCCTCCCTAAACATCTCCCATTAAGTGGTAAGTGTGACCCTTTTTCAGCCACTCCCCCTCGACTATCCAATATTTAATGCTGAATAGTAAATTTACATGTGTGCAAATCTCCTCAGGGAAGGGGAAGTGGAGATTTACACTTGTAGGTTTGTGAATAGCATGTTGTATTACTTTCGTAGTATTATTATACTAATACTAAAGTGCAGTTTGGGAATAGGGCCCATAATGGCTCTGCTTTGTAATATGGAAGATCAGGATTAGGGCTGACTTATGTTGGTGCAACCTGCAAACATCCGTTCAATTTAGTAGCCCAGTCTATATTCTCTTCTACTCGCATCCATGTATTTCCACTTAGGAGTTTACACAGTGATTTCGCTTAGTGTGCAAACAAAGGCATGAAAGTTTTGGAAAACCCCAATACAGGAACTGAAGATTGCTAATGCATGTGGGAAGGAATGGTTTCATCATAGCCTGGAACCTGTCTTGTGCAATGGTGGAATGGACCTGCCTTTCTGGTTCATCATGTTCCTGTGTATCATGAGGCTTAAAAGCCTTTACTGAGGTGCTTGCCAGTGTCAATTTGTCTAAATCTATTAGTGGTCCACTCTGCTGTAATGCATGGCACACCTCGGCAATGTCAGACGTGTGCTGTCCTTTGTTTTTATTAGCAATCAGTATGTCATCCGCATACTGCATACTTTGTCACAGGTACACTTTTTAAAGATTTGCACTGCTATCCTGTGGAAAACATTGGTGGCATCACAGACCCTTAGAAAGCATGTTCCAGACATGAAAATTACTACAGAAGCAGAAGGCAGAATACTCTCTTGCAGTGTCCATGATGGGTCAACTCTAAAACCCATTTCTCAAACCAAATGAAGACTCTATTGCAACCATGAGCTGATCTTTGCAGTGAACTCAGGATAAGTGGCCACAGGGGCTAGAACCTTATTTAATTAATGGCAATCCATGCACATGTGGTATTATATCCCTCCACTGATGTTTGTCTTTGTTGCTATGAAGCCATCAGTTGCCTCAGATCCTCTCCTGTGGATGTGTAGGTGCTACAGAACCTCTCCTGTGGAGGTGCAGGTGCTACAGAACCTCTCCTGTGGAGAGGCAGGTGCTACAGAACCTCTCCTGTGGAGGTGCAGGTGCTACAGAACCTCTCCTGTGGAGAGGCAGGTGCTACAGAACCTCTCCTGTGGAGAGGCAGGTGCTACAGAACCTCTCCTGTGGAGGTGCAGGTGCTACAGAACCTCTCCGGTGGAGGTGGAGGTGCTACAGAACCTCTCCTGTGGAGGTGCAGGTGCTACAGAACCTCTCCGGTGGATGTGGAGGTACTACAGAACCTCTCCTGTGGAGGTGCAGGTGCTACATAACCTCTCCTGTGGAGGTGGAGGTGCTACAGAACCTCTCCTGTGGAGAGGCAGGTGCTACAGAACCTCTCCTGTGGAGAGGCAGGTGCTACAGAACCTCTCCTGTGGAGGTGCAGGCGCTACAGAACCTCTCCTGTGGAGAGGCAGGTGCTACAGAACCTCTCCTGTGTAGAGGCAGTTGCTACAGAACCTCTCCTGTGGAGGTGGAGGTGCTACAGAACCTCTCCTGTGGAGGTGCAGGTGCTACAGAACCTCTTCTGTGGAGGTGCAGGTGCTACAGAACCTCTCCTGTGGAGGTGCAGGCGCTACAGAACCTCTCCTGTGGAGAGGCAGGTGCTACAGAACCTCTCCTGTGTAGAGGCAGTTGCTACAGAACCTCTCCTGTGGAGGTGGAGGTGCTACAGAACCTCTCCTGTGGAGGTGCAGGTGCTACAGAACCTCTCCTGTGGAGGTGCAGGTGCTATGGTATTATTCTGAAAGTACTCATTAAATGCTCCACTGATTGTTTGCATGCTGTCTCCAGCAATGGAGTAAATGTTATTTTGCACTTGGTCCCTCACTTCCTTAATCTAAGTCAGTACTTTGATCCTTACCGAGTTCATTTTGTATATATTCATGATGGGTCTGTATGTCTCAATGGTTTCTAGGACTCTCTGGTCAATAGTAGTTGTGGGAGGGAGTTGAGTGGATGCTGTAGTTGTGGGAGGGAGCTGAATGGATGCTATCATGTGTATATCAGGTTCTGATGGTATTGTGAGTTGGTATGGCTGTATATCCTATGGCCACTTCCAATAGGACCATATTGGATGTATTTATAAAAAGATGGTGTTGTCTCATATCTTTTGCCCCTAACAGATTATTTTCCCCCCATTGCCACTTTAGTGTGAAATTGTAAGTTGGATCAGTGTTTCCATGTGATGATGAGACCACAAGCACCATGCAGAACAGGAGCTGCTGCTGATCCCAGCCCTTGGACCTGTTCTTGCAGTCTTTGAATGCTTCCTAGGGCTTCCTCTGCATCCTTTCATCCCAAGGACTAGTTATTCTACCAAGGTCTAATGATGCCCTCCACAGTTGTGACGATGACAGTTTTCTTTTCTTCAACCCAAAACCTCACTGTGGTTCTCCCATCATTTACTCAAATAATGTCACATTGGTGGAAGTTCTTGTCTGAACTTGGCCAAAGTTCAGCCATTTATTTAGCTGACAAGGACAATAACCTATGGTTTCAGTGGCAGATTCTGTTCAAGATCAAAACAGCACATAAGCACCCTTGTTGAGTTTCTTTGCAGCATAGTAGGCATGGCTGGAGCAAAAAACTCTTTTCACTTCAATCACACAGCAACACTGTAGAAATATACCCTACTCATATAGCAGGAGAGTTGCACAAATAGCAAATAGAACTAAAATGTCTTAAAATCATATTACAAAAGTCTGTCGCTATTTAACTAGGATGAAGTGTGACCCTAGTATAGGGACAAAGCATCTCACTCTGCTGCAGATGTCATATCCATCTGCCCATTTTGTTTTGTTTGCTTTCTCTGAGCCTTCTCTTCGCCATACACCTTGACGTCTGTGAGCTCAACGATGGTCCTAGGCAAACATTGGCCTATGGCCGAGCATGAAGCGTACTCTCACCCGCAATCAAAGATACACCTGCTGCATCCTATTGGCCTAGCATCAAGAGGCTGCTATTTATTGCAAGGTACATACCCTTTACTCTTATGTCTGGAGCAGCTCTACATATCCCTTCATTTAAGATATATTCACTCCCTCAACCCTGGAGGCTTTCAATTTGCCTAAGGTTGTGTGTTGATGTGATTGTGTGACGTGTCTTACAAACCAAAATGAATGTAGTGTATGCTTGAAGGGCACATTGTTTGTAGCTGAAGGTGAAGACCCATTTCAGGTTGTCTTTGTCCTCGTGGACCTGCCATCATCCAAGTCGCTGATCCCACGCGAAGTCCTGGAACAAGTAAATTTATTTTAATAAGATGTTATGCTCAGAGTAACTGTTATAACAGCGATAACAGAATGATTGGTTTTATGAAGTCATATTGCTAACATGTGGGACTGACACATGGACATCACTACACCCCATACTCTCTTACTATTGCACCCAGAAATGATGTGCCGGATGTCTAATCTGTCCATCCCAATAGATCAACTCAAATGATTTA
This sequence comes from Triturus cristatus, assembly GCF_964204655.1. Classification (NCBI taxonomy): domain Eukaryota; kingdom Metazoa; phylum Chordata; class Amphibia; order Caudata; family Salamandridae; genus Triturus; species Triturus cristatus. Next base: position 1,193,681,779 of record NC_140593.1, read on the forward strand.
TAAGTCTTTACTGTGTCCCCTTCAAAGGTTCACCCAATTGGTGATTTGTTTTCATAGGTTAGAAACTGGGAGAGAAAAAGATATGAGAGTAAGGAAATGTTCTAGTAATTGTAACTGCACCGACACTTCCCCTTATCTCAAACCCATTACTCGGTGAAACATGTTCCTTCTAAGGATCGGCGTACCTTGTGTAATTCCAGGTAGTGCAATCATGTGGAATTACCCAACAATTCAGCAAGATTATGCGGAGTTATGTGACAAGAGTCATTCTGGATTTAGCACTTACTTATCAGTGCAAAAATGCCCTCTTGCGTCAAAAATGGATGCACGGATGTATTTTGAGCTAAGAAATGGTGGTAAATGCAACAGAACATGAATAGCAACGTGAGCAGCCGCTCGACCCACTAAATGTGCATTTGCTGCCGGCATTTAATGCTAGTTTCTTAGCTCAAAGGCAACCTTGTGTCCAAGATAGATGCAAAGATGTATTTTATGCTACGAAAATAGTGCTAAAAGCATCAAAACTTAAACAGCAGAATAAGCAGAGGCTCATGCTCGCTAAATGTGCACCTACGGTAGGATTTGTTTACCATAGAGAAGTCTTAATTACAGGAGTGGGCATAATCTCGTTATTATCAGTACTTTCGCATCAAAGAGTAATGTGGGATTACTGAAATTACAATGATTACTCCCGAATAATTGAAATTTTGCCCCAGCATTAGTCCAATATCATTTGAAAAATATTAAAGGTAAGAATATCATTTTTAAAAATATTTTTTAATATCGCTTTTAAAAATATTGTGTTTAATATCATTGTAATGTATATCTTTGTTTTATGTGCATTTGGTATATGTTTTTACTGTGCCAAAATATAGTTTAAATTATAATTTTTTAATTTCTTAAAGTGTTTGTGGTTTTTATGAAAATAGTAAACTCAATTTATATTGAATATATTTTAAGGCATTTTTGTTTGTTACTTTGTTTTAAGTTATAATGTTTTATGCTATGTTTTCTATTATTGATATACATTCATATTGGCAAATTATTAATTTTGGTAAAATGTAAAATAGTTTGTTAATTATTAAGGTGCCGATTCCGATCCGTTAAAAAAAATTTGCGTACGACTCGTATCCGTATTTTTTCACGTACGAATTGTACAAGTACCGTACAAACGGCCAAGTACGATTCGGACGTGAAAAATACCTACGAATAGCGTCGGGAAATGTCTACGAGAGGGAGTCGGAATTTTTTCCGTCCGAATGGCCTCGTGAAAAGTTTCAATAGGGAGCCGGAAATTTTTACGTGCAAATCGTAAAACAAAAGTCCGAGCGCGCAAGTACGATTCGTACCGCCCGTCCGAATACACAACCGCATGTAAAAGGCCCCGTACGGAGCCAACGCAGTATCACACATGTACACGGGTAAACTTGTGCCCATGTACGAGCTGTACAGCCCCCCCACCCCCAATATGTCAGCACCGTACACCCCCCTGTCCGCACTGTACCCCAGGCCCGCACCTGTACGCGCCGTACCCCCCCAGTACGCGCCGTACCCCCGCATGTATGCGCCATACCCCCAATGTACGTGGGTACTCCAGGCCTGCACCTGTATGCGCCGTACCCCCGCATGTACACGCCGTACCCCCCATGTACGCGGGTACCCCAGGCCCGCACCTGTATGCGCCGTACCCCCCAGTACGCGCCGTACCCTCGCATGCACTCGCCGTACCCCCCCATGTATGCGGGTACTCCAGGCCCGCACCTGTACGCGCCATACCCCCGCATGTATGCACCGTACCCCCCACATGTACGCGGGACCCCCGGCAAATGCACCTGTACGTGCTGTACCCCCCCAGTACGCGCCATACCCCCGCATGTACGTGCCGTACCCCCCCATGTACGTGGGTACTCCAGGCCCGCACCTGTACACGCCGTACCCCCGCATGTACGCACCGTACCTCCCCATGTATGCAGGTACTCCAGGCCCACACCTGTACGCGCTGTACCCCCGCATGTACGCGCCGTACCACCCCCATGTACGCGGGTACCCCAGGCCCGCACCTGTATGCGCCGTACCCCCACCGCCCCAGGCCCGCACCTGTACGTGCCGTACCCCCACCACATGTACGCGCAGCACCCCAACCCCGTACCCCAGCACCCTCACCCAGCATCCTGTATGTACGGACCGTACCCACGCTCTGGGGGGCATGGGTACGGTCCGTACAAGCGTACTCCTACATCACCACTGCAATGTTGGTACGGGATGTACCCATGCACCTGAGAGCGTGGGTATGGTCCGTACCACCATTGCAGTGGTGATGTAGGGGTACGCGTGTACGGACCGTACCCATGCTCTGGGGGGCGTGGGTACGGTCCGTACCACCATTTTAGTGGTGATGTAGGGGTACGCGTGTACGGACCGTACACGCGCTCTGGGGGGCGTGGGTACGGTCCGTACACGCGTACCCCTACATCACCACTGCAATGGTGGTATGGACCGTACCCACGCTCTGGGGGGCGTGGGTATGTCCCGTACCACCATTGTGGTGGTGACGGGTACGCGTCCACGTCCACTTCCGTTGTGGCGGGACGTGGGATTGGTGGACATGCCCCCCGAAGTGACCAGGCCATGGAGGTAATTAATGTGCAGGATATATATGTTTTTTGTGGGGTGTGGGTTATGTTTCCTGCCCCTTGCCCCCACCCCCCCTCCCTTTGCCCCTGGGGGTTGTTCTGACCTTTTGCGGCGTCTGCGTCGGTTTCTGTACACAAGGTCGTAGGCTATGAGGGCCGGGATGACACGTAGGATGGGGTCCATGGCTGTCCGTCGCGTACAGGTGCTCCTTCCTCGCGTCCTCCTCAATTTCCCGGCAGTTTTTGGCTCCCGTAAAAAATGCTACGTGCGGAGTGACGTAGGCACGAATCATACTTGCTGGTTCGTAAAACGCTGCCTGACTCCGTCCGGACGTCACATACGCGGTGTCCCGGATTGGAATTGTGGGTATATTTTAGCCGGTCGGTGTTTTGTACGAATCGTACGGAGATGGTATTTCAGTACGAATCGTACTTGCGGGTTTGTAAGGTGGTTTTCCCGGGTACGAGTCGGACGGCACCTAAATGTTACGTACTATTTTTTTAAAACAATATTTGTTCCACCAATCATTTCATTCTTCATTATTTGTTTTATTAATTTGCCAATTGTTTATTAGTAATTTGTAAACCATTTTTCAAAAAATTATGGTCTTTTCTTTGAATATTTGATACTCATATTTTTTGGGGAAAATGTTATTTCTACTTTTATCACTTTATCAATTTAAAAAAAATATTGGGAAATGTATATAAATATTGAGTTGTATGTACATTGTGTTGTAAATTATGTTATATGTGTTATTTTATTTTAGTGTTCTATATGTATTTTGATTTTTGCTTGTTCATTTGTTGTGAGAATAGTTCTTTTGATGACACCCCCCAAATATACACACTTTCCCAATGTGTGTAAGTTTGGAGTGAGGAATAGTAAATCCGGCCCCCTCCCCCCCAAACTCCAACACTTTCCCTAGCTTGCGTAAGTTTGGAGGGGAATAATAAATCTAACAGACCTACTGTCATACACTTTCTCCAACGTGGTTAAGTTTGGAGTGTAAATAGTAAACCCGCTCACCCTAAAGATCAAAACTTTCCCAGGCATTGGTTAGGTTTTCAGTGAGAATACAAAAAGGACAAACAGCTGACTTAGGTCAAGCACTTAAAATTCCATATATCGTCCATATAAGCATACGAGTGCCACAACTTCCAGTATCCGCTGTTTAAAAATACTTAATTTACAAAAAGTCCACAAAAGAAGGAAGGTGCACTCTATCGCAAGTCATGCAAAAGCCAACACTTGTAGTAGAAAATAGTATCTTCTTTATTCGTAGTCTTGGTTAAAAGACAGGCACACAGCCAACGCGTTTCGTTCCCCTGTGCCTTGGGAACTTCGTCAGGGCTGCAATAATTGTAAAGACACCCACATAAATGCACATGTAAAATACATATATAAATCACAATATACAAAACATAAGCATCACTAACAATTATATGAAGAATGAAAAAACCATGACAGACTCAGCATTTATACAATAGACACAAACAACAAAAAAAGAATCCAAAATCATAATTAAGAGCAAAATTAGACATTTCGATATAAAGAGTGTCTGTGTGTAGTGGCACCACAGAAAAAAACAGAACAAGCCATACCCATCATATAAGCAGAAAATATATATAATGCTTATAATAAATAAAACAGTACACAGTAATTAAACACAAATCACATTGTGAAAAGACAGAAGAGTAAAGGACAAATTATTCAGAATAATGAACAAAGGGATGAAAAAATATAAATAAACAGGAGAATGAGCAGAAAAAGAAAAGGGAAACAGCAACAAGTAAACCAACAACAGAAAAGATAAAAGCGCACATCGCTTGTTATAACAAGCCTCTCCACTAAAACACGTGAATCCAATGAATCCTTAAAGCAAACCAGGAAAAGGGCCAGAATATTGGCCAGAAACCAGGAAGTGCAGTCAAGAACCAAACAACAGAACAACCGAAAACACCAAGGTGATTACAATAAACAATATGTTAAAAGCCCCCCTTAGGGACAGGAATAATGGCCATCGTGATCATAATTAAAATATCCCGATAGGAGAAGGAGTGTAGCCTGACCGTCACATAAGGGTCATCCTTACCTTACTACAGGTATCTGGAATATTCAAAAAGGACATCAATTGAGGATGACTGATCAGTGAATTTTCAAGAGTATAATCTTATTTGCACAAGAAACGCCAGTACGTATGGTTCTAGAGAAAAATGAAGATTTAAAAGCCCATTTCTTGAGGAACACATAAGAATATAATAAGAAAACGGACATCAAGACATAGGTTGAGTGAATATCACAACCAAGTGCCAATAGTTCTTTGTAAGCCCCAATTATGGAAACGGAGTATAACATAGACTAGTCAGCAAGTAAATTTGTGTAAAGTTATAATCAAAATAAAAATATTAATCAGAAAAAGAAAAAGAAAAAGAAAAAGAGAAAAGGGGATGTCCGTAATAATAATCGGTTATATATGAAAACCCAAGGTTACAGAGTTAAAAAACGGACATCCACATGTGCGAGTTCTGTGTTCTATTTGAAAATACCATAAAGCGTAGATTAAAATAAAATCCATACGCGCACCGCATCGGTAGCATGCTCCTACACCAGATCTCACCTTAATTAATATCTATTTGGTCTCCCGTACACCACTGCTTAAATATTGCAGGTTTCAAGTAAAGGGAGAAGTCCTCATGGAATATCTGTTAAGATAAAATAAAATAAAAGTCACGCTGAAGGCAAAATTCAAAAGTCAAATGCCCGTACCTACGGTACTTCATACTCATTCAATTGTATTATGCACCGGCAAAGTTTATCGCGCAAAACTTACCTATATCAGGCAATCTGACCGCAAAGCAGTTCGATAGCTGTTCGGTCTTCGTAAAGGAGAAAAACTCGTCCTCCATCGAAGTTAAAAGGACGCGCTACATTGTCACGTGACCGTAAACCACGTCACATACGTTTTAGTAAACATAAAAAAAGGAAAATCCTAACATGTTATCCCACCAGAGTGGCAGCCATATTAGAGTGGCATTAATTATGGTGAAATAACAAGAAGCCACAAGAATCGGGGATTCGTATGAAGTTTAATAAGAGAGAATATTACCTAAAAGGAACAGGATATACAGATTGTATCCATAAATGCAGACTGCACGGATTACACTAAAACGGACGATCGGTTGATAACACCTGATCATAGATACCAGCCAAATCCGTCTGTATTGTGGGAAGTAATATATATTAACATGTTGAAACAGACAGGAATTTACCACCGTCTCAAATTCGTTTTTAGAGAAATACCCATCTAATATGATCAGACATTGTATAAGGTAGGCAATATCCATCAATAGACTTATATGGTCCATACAGCTACAAAAAGAGCTAATCCAATCAAGTAAATCAATCGAAAGGGAAAAGCTCATAACTATATCTCAAGACCGCTAAAAACAGAAATCCAGAAAATATCTATCAACCGGAATATTATAAAGGTATTACCACCTAATCAAACTCATTTTAACCAACACTACAATCTTACCCTGATATCTAAAGAGATTATAGGTACATCGGCCAGAAACGATTCGAAGAAGATTATAGGCACATCTGCCAGAAAAGGTTCGAATATCATTGAGCATCTTAATGTAAAATCTTATACTACCGTGCGATTTTAGATTTAAATCTAAAAGAATATAGTTACAGGAAAGAAGAAAGAGGAAAAGAGGGGAAAGTATGTAAGAAGAAATATAAAAGAAAATTGTCAAGACAGTTGTAAACAGATACTTGACATAGTACTTTCTTGAGATGCATTGAAAAACCACAGTGTAACCGATTATCCCTGTAGTCCCATGTTGTTTCACTGTACATTATCCTAGGAAGTAATGAAACTCCCTATCTGTATTGTGGCCCATGAGAGTGGCTCGCAAACGGCAAATCCATCTTGCCTCCATCTGCCTGACTTGTAACTCTCGGTCACCACCCCTGATATTGGTTGGTACATGGTCAATACCATGAAACCAAAAGGACATGTCATCGGGATGAGCTTTCATATAGTGTTCACTAACGGGATAACGAGTATCTCCATTAAGTATAGCCCTGCGGTGCTCCTGAATGCGAACTTTGAGTGGACGCACCGTACTTCCTACATAAATAATATTACATTTGCACCCCAGGATATAGACCACATGTGTTGTATTGCAGTTGATAAAATGTGCACATATATGGCGTTTAGGTGTATTGTAAGTAAAACAGGTAATTTTGTTTTTTCCAAATGCGCAGATATTGCATGATCCACAGGTGAAAAAACCTTTCGGTTTGGATGGTAACCAAGTGGTCTGTGTATTGGTCACATGACTAGAGCATAAGATGTCCCGTAAGGATCTTCCCCTGCGATAAGAGATGGCAGGTCCTCTGGGCAAATGTTCCTCAAGACCCGGGATGTCCTTAATCAAGCTCCAATTCTTTTTTAAGATCTTATAAACTTGACCACTATTACTGTTATACCGAGTGGTAAACCTAATCGTTCCCTCTTTTTTTGTAGGGGTGTGTATAATGGATGTGTTACGGAGGGTATCTTCCCTCTTAAGTTGTTGTGCTCTTTTAATGGCCTTATCCAGAAGCCCCCTATCGTATCCACATTTTAGAAATCGTTGTTTGGATTACAAAACTTTTTTTGATATATGTCCTCCTCACTACAGTTTCTCCTTATCCTAGTCATCTCCCCGAAGGGGATGTTATTGATGACTGAACAGGCATGGGCACTTTCTGCATGCAATACCGCATTACATGCCGTTTCCTTTCTGTATAGAGAACTTTGTATCATTCCCTCTTTAACGTAAAACTCAATATCAAGAAAGTTGATCTTTTCTTTGCTGTATGTCATAGTAAACTTCACATTAAAAGGGTTGTCATTCAGATAAGTTTGATATTCATGAAGTGATTCCATGGGTCCAGTCCATAACATGATGATGTCGTCGATATACCTCCCCCAGAACACGATGTGTTGCGTCCAGGGGGAGGCTTGTCTATACCAGGCATATTCCCTCTCGAACCACCCCATGAAGAGGCAGGCGTAAGAGGGAGCAAATTTTGAACTCATGGCAGTCCCAAGTATTTGGTGTCACCAGGTCTTGTCATGTAAGAAAAAATTGTTACTTAAAATGATATCTATCATTTCAAGTATCATTTCATTAAAGTCATAATGGTCAGCAGATTCTCTATCTAGAAAGGATCGAACAGCCAATATCCCAAAGTTCTTATAGATACATGTATATAGGCTTACCACATCCATAGTGACAAAACACAATTCATCTGACCACTGGAAGTTGTTAAATTTACCCAGAATGTCCTTACTATCCCTGATATATGAGGGAAGGTCTAAGACATATTTCTGAAGTTTCCGATCCACAAATTCGGAAAGTTTTTCAGTGGGAGAATCAATCCCTGAGATGATCGGGCGGCCTGGGGGGAAGGTCCCACCCTTATGGATTTTTGGTAGAATGTAAATGCAGGGATACTTAGGTTTCTCAATCCTCAAATATCTGAATTCATCTTCAGATAGTAGACCAGTATCCCTCCATCCACATAGTTTTGTGTTAATCAACATAGTGATATTCTTGATTGGGTTAGTTGTAATTTGCTGATAGCAACATGTATCACTTAATTGTCGTGTGATTTCAGACATATGATCACAATGGTTCATGACCACAACATTACCGCCCTTATCTGCCTCTTTTATGACAATAGTATTGTCAGATTTAAGTCTATTCAGAGCCTTTCGTTCATTCGCGGTAATGTTGTTATTCATTCGTGACGCCGATCTTTTCGTTATTTCCAATTTGTCCAGATCCTTACTTACTCTATCATAGAAGACATCTATGTTTGAATGATAATTGTAGGCAGGTGTGAATCTAGATCTTGGTTTTAAGCCACTATCTTTATCACTGTTTTGTTCTATGTCAAATTGATTAAGTAAGGTCGACATGTCACAATTCCCATCATCATCCAAACTGAGTAGCAGTTGGATATTTCGAACATCAGCCACCGTCTGTGTAGTGCCTTCTGATCTGAAAAGGGGAGTAGCAGATTTGGGTGTTTGCTGCGAGAAGTAATCTCTAAGTTTCAGTATTCTTGTGAATTTGTACAGATCGATGTGTACATCAGTGAGATCCCCCCCTGGGTTTGACAAAAGCTAAAACCTTTACTCAGGAGAGCTGATTCATCATTATCAAGAATGTTATTAGTCAAATTGACAACCTTTAAATCACAACCATTGTCTACAGCATTATCACCCATGATGTTAATACCCATATTCATATTCATGGTTGCTGTTTCGCTGTCACATTCAGTTTCCTTGTTGTCGTACGACCTGTACCCATACCTGCCTTTAGACCTCCTGCCTCCCTTCCTTGTTTTGGCTGGTCTTTTTTCTGCTGTAATCGACTGCTTATTCGGAGTTTTGCAAGCTCCTTCTGAAAAGAAGAAGCCCCTTCCCCTAAAGGGATCTCCTGTGGTGTATTAGAAGCCACACTACTCACTGATGATGAAGAGACACTACTGATAGAACGTGCATCGTCGCTCTCTTCCCTGTCGTTTCCGGTTCTCTTTCTCTCTTCCCCTCCCTGGACATAATCAAATTTTTTTGCCAACGTGTACACATGTCCGTCACGATAGTCTCTATCGTCTCTTTTGATTTTATTTAATTTCTTATCTTTTAGATAGATTTGATGTTCATCCATAACTTTTTTCAAAATAGTAAAGTTTTTCTCGCTCAGATCTTTTTGTTCCATATCATTAATCTCCTTTTCCAGGGCCTCTATTTCACCCTGTAACTTTTCACCCTTTTCTTTAGCATGAGAAATCAATATTTGCATCATCACTTGTGATGCATTTCCCAGATTGCTTTCCCACTCATTCAAGAGATTTTCACTCAAATCCTCGAAGATTTTACATTAAGATGCTCAATGACATTCGAACCTTTTCTGGCAGATGTGCCTATAATGTTTTTCGAATCGTTTCTGTCCGATGTACATATAATCTCTTTAGATATCGGGGTAAGATTGTAGTGTTGGTTAAAATGAGTTTGATTAGGTGGTATTAACTCTTATAATATTCCGGTTGATAGATATTTTCTGGATTTCTGTTTTTAGCGGTCTTGAGATATAGTTATGAGCTTTTCCCTTTCGATTGATTTACTTGATTGGATTAGCCCTTTTTGTAGCTGTATGTACCATATAAGTCTATTGATGGATATTGCCTACCTTATACAATGTCTGATCATATTAGATGGGTATTTCTCTAAAAACGAAATTGAGACGGTGGTAAATTCCTGTCTGTTTCAACATGTTAATATATATTTTTTCCCGCAATACAGCCGGATTTGTCTGGTATCTATGATCAGGTTTTATCAACCGATCGTCCGTTTTAGTGTAATCCGTGCAGTCTGGATTTATGGATACAATCTGTATATCCTATTCCTTTTAGGTAATATTCTCTCTTGTTAAACTTCATACGAATCCCCGATTCTTGTGGCTTCTTGTTATTTCACCATGATTAATGCCACTCTAATATGGCTGCCACTCTGGTGGGATAACATGTTAGGATTTTCCTTTTTTTATGTTTACTAAAACGTACGTGACGTGTTTTACGGTCACGTGACAATTTAGCGCGTCCTTTTAACTTCGATGGAGGACGAGTTTTTCTCCTTTACGAAGACCGAACAGCTATCGTACTGCTTTGCGGTCAGATTGCCTGATATAGGTAAGGTTTGCGCGATGTACTTTGCCGGTGCATAATACAATTGAATGAGTACGAAGTACCGTAGGTACGGGCATTTGACTTTCGAATTTTGCCTTCAGCGTGACTTTTATTTTATCTTAACAGATATTCCATGAGGACTTCTCCCTTTACTTGAACCCTGCAATATTTAAGCAGTGGTGTACGGGAGACCAAATAGATATTAATTAAGGTGAGATCTGGTGTAGGAGCATACTACCGATGCGGTGCGCGCATGGATTTTATTTTAATCTACGCTTTATGGTATTTTCAAATAGAACACAGAACTCGCACATGTGGATGTCCGTTTTTTAACTCTGTAACCTTGGGTTTTCATATATAATCGATTATCATTACGGACAGCCCCTTTTCTTTATTTCTTTTTCTTATTAATATTTTTATTTTGATTATAACTTTACACAAACTTACTTGCTGACAAGTCTATGTTATACTCCGTTTCCATAATTGGGGCTTACAAAGAACTATTGGCACTTGGGTGTGATATTCACTCAACCTATGTCTTGATGTCCGTTTTCTTATTATATTCTTATGTGTTCCTCAAGAAATGGGCTTTTAATTCTTCATTTTTCTCTAGAACCATACGTACTGATGTTTCTTTTTTTTTTTTTAACTCTTTATTTAGAATTTTGTCATTCGAATACATCAATGCAACATACACGTCAATATACGGCAAAAACTGAGGATCAATACTCTACTTGATATCAGACACTTGAGGCAGTTACATGTTCATAGCAACTTTCCCCTTCGATGAGCCCTCCAGATCACATATCCTTTCAGTAGGGCATCCGCTCTCCCCCCGTCAAATCCATTCCACGATACCCATCAGGATGTAGCATACCTCCGGACACTTCTATACACACAACTCTGTGGAAGGTCAGTAGTGGTTATGTGCACCCCTCTGCGCCATCGCAGGGGGATGGTGCGAAAGGGAAGCGCCGCGGGCTACCAGCGGTTACACCCCGGAGTAGCCTTCGTCCCGGCAGCAACTCTATAGAAAGAGCGGCCAGCATGTGATTTAGGCCCCGAAAGGCATCAACAGGGGGCATTCCTCCCAGTGTAAGCGGACAACAGAGGAGTCATCCCTCAGTGGTAACAGAGGGCGATCGCCGGTCGTCATGTGCCGCGAGGTATCGTGTCAGGGGTCCCCAAATAATAGGGGGGCGGGACGCAGGCGGAAGCAACTCAGAATACAATAGGACATTTTCCTGGCAAGTGAGCATATCCCTCAGCCATTCCTTAAACTTGGGGCGTCTTCCCCGTCCCCATCGGCACGCTATACGTCGCTTGGCGAGCAATAACGCACTAGTAACAAAGCGGCGATCTGGCTTTGGTACGTCTCGGGTGACCCCAGTAAGGCCTGTAAAGGAGAGGGCCGCAGCGGGGACCCCAGCATTTCCCCCAGGGCTGCGTATACCTGACTCCAATATTCGTCTATGCTCGGGCAGGTCCAGGCTAAATGTAGGAAATCCGAGCCGGGAGAGTGGCATCTATCACAACGGTCGTTATCGCGGAGATTAAACCTGTACATCTGGGCTGGTGTGCAGTAGAGGCGATGCAGGAACTTATAGTGGATAACGCGAAACCTACTGCTAGAGGAGATCATTTCAGTTTGCAAACAGCAGTATTCCCACTGGTCGTCTGTAAATGCAATACCGAGCTCAGCCTCCCAACATGCCCGGGACCTCGGGACCTCAACACCTCCCCCCCGACACGGTTATAAACACGCCGATAAAGTGAGGAGACCATGTGCGATGGGGAAGAGGAGGCAAGCAAATGATGGAATGGTTCCAGAACGGTGGGTTCAGCCAGATATGCTGGCAATATTTTCTGTAGCCCGCTACGGAGCCGAATAAAAGCAAAAACCTCCAAGGGGGTAGGGGCCGTGTCCCCATAAAGGAGCGGGAGGTCACGAAACCTGCCCTCGTGAAATAGGTCACCCCAGCACGTAATCCCCATTTTCAGTTTTATTCTCTGGAACATCCCCTCTCCTAAGAGTGGGAGGGCCGGGTGGTACACCAGAGGCATCACTGGGGAATAAAGAAGCGACATGCCCAGGCGACCCGCGATGACACTCCAACCATGTGCCATAGCATGCACTGGGTTGCAGTCCGCGCGAGGCGACGGTACGTCAGCAAGGACCGCTCCCTCAAGCAGGATCAGATCCGCCAACTAGTGCTCCACCGCTGTCTGCGGCATGAAAGGAGAGGGTCGGTATCAATAGTACGCGTAGTGTGCTTGGGCGCAGTTGTTGTAAAGTTCGAAATCGGGTATATCGAGCCCGCCTTGTATGTACGGTCGCGTGAGTACAGTCCACTTAAGCCGCGGCCTCTTTCCCCCCCACACCAATCGGATTCGTTCTGACCGTAATGCCCTAAAAAAATAGCCGCCCGGATGAAACGGTATATTGAGGAAGAGGTAGAGCAGCTTGTGCAGTATAACCATCTTTATTAGGGAGGTCCGACCAGCCATGGTCAACGGTAGGGTCAGCCACCTGGTCATGTGCGTGCGCATGGCGTCAAGAGCCCTGCCATTATTCATGCGCATCACTTCTTGCCGATCCCTGGAGACCCACACCCCCAAGTACTGTATCGCGCCACTCTAGTGGAAAATCAAGCTGAATTCGGTCAGTGCCTTCCGTAAGGGGGAAAATAGCGGATTTACCCCAGTTGATGTGTATCCCCGAGTACAGCGCAAATCTAACAAATTCTCTAAGTATGGGGTTTAAATTATCCCGGGGATGCTTGATATATAGCGTGATATCGTCCGCATAGAGTGACAATAAAATTTGCCGCCGTTGGCATCTCAGGGATGCCGCTAGGTAGTTCTGCCGAAGGCGGGACGCCAGCGGTTCTATCGCTAAAGCGAAAAGAAGCGGTGACAGTGGGCATCCCTGCTTAGTACCTCTAGTGACGAGGAAGGGATCAGAGACACAACCATTAATGAGGACTCTTGCCATGGGGCGGTGGTACAGGATTTGAATCCATCTGGAGAAAGCCAACGGCATGCCCATGTGTCTTAGGATCAAATGAAGGTAGTCCCATTCGACCGAGTCGAACGCCTTGGTGGCGTCCAGGAAGACCGCGACCAAGGCGAGAGAGGGATCAGCGTTGTTCAGGACAGAGAAAAGCGTTCGTAAACTGTGGGAGGTAGATCTACCGGGGATAAACCCCGCCTGGTCTGGCAGAATCAATCCTCCAATCAAAAGATTAACGCGGTTCGCCAGTACTTTAGCCAGGATCTTCACATCGCTATTAATGAGAGATAGGGGCCTATAGGAATCTCAGCAGTCAGGGGGTTTTCCTGGTTTGAGAAGAGAGACTATCAGGGTCTCTGACATACTGGGTGGCAAGGATCCAGTCTCATTTGCATCCTCGAATACCTCCCGTAAGACTGCCGCCAATGGGTCAATGAAAGTTTTGTAATACTCGATGGGGAAGTCATCCAGACCCGGCGACTTACCCAATGTCGTTTGCATTATGGCTTCTTTAATTTCGGCTAACCCGATGGGGGCCGCCAGGAGTTCCCGCTGAGCGTCGGATATCCATCCGAGGGTAAGCTCCGACAATTATTCGGACATCTCCAATGGCGACTCTCGCTTGGATGTGTACAGGGTGGTATAATGTGATACAAAGGTGAAAAGAATAGAAGACGTATCGCGCTGCATCGTGCCGTCAGGGGCCTTGACCTCCAGTATGTGATTGGCGCATCGCGGAGGGCGGACAGCACCCGCCAGAAACTTGCTGGGCCGCTCCCCCTCCCCATACACCCGCGCAGCGAAATGTTTACCACGAAAATGGACTTCCCTCTCAGCTGTGACCTTGAACTCAGTGAGCTTAGTGCGGTATTCAAGTTGTGCCACAGGGATATTAAAAAAATGAGGGGCAGTTTCTACTACGTGTAAAGCGCGCACCAGGGTGGTCAGTGTGGTGCGAAGCGAACGCAGAACTCCCGAGCCCTTAGAGATACACACGCCCCGCATGGTGGCCTTGAAGGCCTCCAACACCATCGCCACGCTGTCCACCGAACCCCTATTCCGATCTATAAATTCTGTAATCTCCTGAGCCATCTCAGTCTTAAAGAGTTCGTCCAGTAGGATATTAGGCTGCATGCGCCATGGAAGCGGCTCACCGACCAATCCGGTTCTAGCCAGGGTGATCAGCACAGGCGCATGATCCGAATAAGTACGAGGCAAGTGTCGCGCTCCCACCAGTGAGGACCCCAGACTCCTGGAGAGTAGCATATAATCTAACCTAGCCCAGGTGGAGTGCAGTGCCGACCAATGTGTGCCCTCTTGCGTATCTGGGTGGATGCGGCGCCAGGCATCAAGCAGCGAATGATGAACCAGTAGGTCAGAAATGTAGGCCTGTGAGCAAGGATGATGAGCGGTGTCTGCATTAGATCGATCCCGAGTAGGGTCTAGAGTAACATTAAAATCCCCCCCCCAGATCAGGTGTGTGGATCCTATGCCCAATATGACGTCCCACAGAGAGATAAAGTGTGTGGGTACATCAATGTTGGGCCCGTAGGAGGATGCGATGGTGACGGCAGCGCCTCCCATCCGTCCCCACACGACACAGAACCGCCCCTCCACGTCAGTTTTTTCCCCCAAAGCTACAAATGGAGTGTGTTTCCTGACTAGTATGGCTGTGCCCCTGGAATATGTTGAGTATGAAGAAAAAAGGCCATAAGCAGCCCATCTAGATGCAAATGTGGGTGATCAACGGGGATCAGTGTGGGTTTCTTGCAGCAATGCGATGTGTATCTGATGGCGATCAAGATAACCCAGGACCTGCCGACGCTTACGCGGATCTCCCAGCCCCCGTATATTCCACGTCAAGACATTGACTCTGCTGTGCGGGTCGTGTTGTGCAAATCTATCCCCCTGCGCCATTACTCGGAGGGACGCCAAATGCCAGAGCCAAGCGTGTCTCGCAGCTGAGCCTCAGACCTCTGCTGCCTATCCCTCCCATACCAGTGTGAAGTCGCGTCGTCGCCTTCAGGCCCCAATACGGGGATCACAAGACATCGACCCTCCCATTCCGACCGACTTCCCCAACTCGTCGGAGGGGACCCTCCCTATAAACTGTACTGTTCCCCTGTCATCAACTCCATGCCCCGTTCCTCCCCCTCCCACCGCGACAGCCCAAACCTGTCGGGAGCTAGACCCCTCCCATCCCTTATAACAAACAGAACCAGAGTTGTGGGGTATTCCCTCTCCGGGAGACACCAGTGAGCTGGACCTGCCCTCCCCAACCCCAATATTGCACCCACTGCACCGTCACCACTGTGGGCGAGGAGCTGACGTGGGAAGGGGGGGGGGGGAGTGCCAAGGCAAACAGTAGCGTCAATTTCTGAGCCAGTGCATCATCAGGAGTGTGTAACGGCACCAGTGAGACCCCTGCTGTCAATGTCCTCCTGTCTCTTGCAAGGTTAACGGAAGACCAAAAGAATTGGAGCATGCCCCGCCATGGTCAAGACAATCGCCCCATGAGTTCAGCCAGTTTATATCTGTAGCTGGGAGAAGGCAGGAGCCGAGGAGAAAAAGAAAAAAGCCAGGAAGCACAAGTAATAAGGAGTATGAGAGAAGGGTAGAAGTAAGGAAAAAGAAGAAACCCAGTCATCAATACTCATCAATCCGGAGCAGAAGTCGGGGATCGGGATCCAGATCGTGTCCCAGGGCTGCGCCGCTGGGAGGCGGAGGAATGCTGTTCCTTTAGGAAGTCCTCCACCTGCTGCGGACTACCAAAGAAGAGAGCTTTGCCATGGTGAGTGATCTTGAGCCTGGCGGGATACAGCATAGAATATGGAATGTCTCTCTGCAGCAGTTTCTTCTTCACTCCCGCGAACTTGCGGCGGGCCTCCTGCACCATCTGGGTAAAATCCGGATAGAAGGAGATAGTGGTATTTTCATGCAGAATCGGTTCTTGCTCCCGGGCCAGTCGCAGCAGGGTGTCCCGGTCCCTGTAATTGAGGAACTTAATGATGACAGGGCGCGGCGGGGCACCAGGGATCGGCCGCGGCCCCAAGGATCTGTGGGCGCGCTCCACTACCAGTTGCGGCGAGAAGGAGTCCCGCCCGAATTTATCAATCAGCAGGCGCACAATGAACTCCTCCATGCGGCCCCCACCACTAGACTCTGCAAGGCCAATCAAGCGGACATTGTTCCGTCGAGAACGCGCCTCTAAGTCCTCATTCTTTTCTGCGATGACCTTAAGCAACCGGTCCATCTGAGAAAGTTTTGTCGCGCCAGTTCCAGCACCATCCTCCAGTTCTGATATCCGTTCCTCCGCTTCCTTCAGGCGCTCCCCGTGTTGATCCAGCCGGTGCACCACCGCATCCAGACGAGTGTTCATGTTGTCGATCTTGGCATCTATGGAGGTTAGGCTCTTCTGCATACCCATGAGGAGGGCCCCCCAGTCCATCTCTTCCTCCCCACTGGGGCCCGGCTCCCCTCTATCCACAGACTGCGCACGTGTTTTCTTCTTAGGGGGATTGAAATGTAGCGTCGATTGTTTCGTGTCCGATTTGCCCATGCTGTCCGCGAATGCTAGCACAGGTCACCGGAATCCAGGCCGTGCGGGGAGCTTGATCTTCCGTGGACGCAGCAGGCGCCGGCCCAGGAGTTCAACCACGGACCGCACACCCCCCCGCTCCACTCCGTACCTTCAAACCCCGTCCTCAGCAGAGCAATCCAGGCCGCCGGCCGCCGAAAGCCTCCAAAGGTATACTGTCCAGATGACCAGCCGGGGATCCGACTGCGCCCAGCGGCCAGCAGAAGCCGCAGCGCCCTCCGCACTCTCCTGGCCTCAACGGCAGTCCAATCCAATCACAGACTAACAGTGTGGAGGGCGTCAGAGACCCAGGCCGGGGAAGGGCCGATGAGGCGTCCGCCAAGCCGGTTCCAGCGTCGCAAACCAGTGAGGAATCAAGGAAAAAAAAAAAAGAGGGAGATGTCGCCGCCGGTCACCGCATCAAGTCCGCCCCCGATGCCTCCGCCTATGTCCCTCGAGTGACTTCAGGGCCCAAAAGGTGCGCTTCATCTCCAGGGTGATCGGATGAGGTAGGCAGTCTCAGCGCAGGGACAACAAGTCCCGAGCCCAGGCCCTGAGAGTGATCGCCACCCTCGGTAGTGGCAGGCAGGATCCCTGAGCAGGGGGAGGAGGGGGCGCCTCTCAGCAAGCGACCAGGGGCAATGGCGGTCTCGGCCACAGGCCCGCGTCGCGACCGCGGCCCACCAGGCCGCATCAATCCTCGGTGAGAATTTGCAAGGGCCGCCGCTCCACCGCTCCGTACCGCGCACTTCACAGCGGCCGATATCCCTGAGTGCCGATATCTTTGCCGCTGAGCCGTCGATACTCAGGAGAACCGCACCCAGTGTCCCCGACGTGGTACACTACTCCCCGGTGCCGTCAGGCCGTCCTTATCTGGCCGTAAGGATGGTATTTCAGGGTTAAGTTCGCCTAGCCGGCGGGAGCCTCACTGAAGTGCGGCCATTGCAGTCCAGCGCCACCTAGCGCCCCCCATGTAATGATGTTTCTTGTACAAATAAGATTATACTCTTGAAAAACTTCACTGATCGGTCATTCTCAATTGAGGTCCTTTTTGAATATTCCAGATACCTGTAGTAAGGTAAGGATGACCCTTATGTGACTGTCAGGCTACACTCCTTCTCCTATCGGGATATTTTAATTATGATCATGATGGCCATTATTCTTGTCCCCAAGGGGGGCTTTTAACATATTGTTTATTGTAATCACCTTGGTGTTTTCGGTTGTTCTGTTGTTTGGTTCTTGACTGCACTTCCTGGTTTCTGGCCAATATTCTGGCCCTTTTCCTGGTTTGCTTTAAGGATTCTTTGGATTCACGTGTTTTAGTGGAGAGGCTTGTTATAACAAGCGATGTGCGCTTTTATCTTTTCTGTTGTTGGTTTACTTGTTGCTGTTTCCCTTTTCTTTTTTCTGCTCATTCTCCTGTTTATTTATATTTTTTTCATCCCTTTGTTCATTATTCTGAATTAATTGTCCTTTACTCTTCTGTCTTTTCACAATGTGATTTGTGTATAATTACTGTGTACTGTTTTATTTATTATAAGCATTATATATATTTTCTGCTTATATGATGGGTATGGCTTGTTCTGTTTTTTCTGTGGTGCCACTACACACAGACACTCTTTATATCGAATTGTCTAATTTTGCTCTTAATTATGATTTTGGATTCTTTTTTTGTTGTTTGTGTCTATTGTATAAATTCTGAGTCTGTTATGGTTTTTTCATTCTTCGTATAATTGTTAGTGATGCTTATGTTTTGTATATTGTGATTTATATATGTATTTTACATGTGTATTTATGTGGGTGTCTTTACAATTATTGCAGCCCTGACGAAGTTCCCAAGGCACAGGGGAACGAAACGCGTTGGCTGTGTGCCTGTCTTTTAACCAAGACTACCAATAAAGAAGATACTATTTTCTACTACAAGTGTTGGCTTTTGCATGACTTGCGATAGAGTGCACCTTCCTTCTTTTGTGGACTTTTCAGTGAGAATAGTATCTCTGACCCTGCCCAAAGCCCAACATTTTCTCCAATTTGTGTACGTTTGGAGTCAGAATAGTAATTTTGAGCATCTCATGGACTCTGCAGTTGTGGTTTCCCATTCTTACACTTTGGTTCAGGTAAGAAGTGGTGAAAGTTATTTTCCAAGGGTTTAGTATTATGTATCAGCGATTTTGGGCTAGTGTGGTAGGCCTTATTGTAAGTTATTATATATATATATATATATATATATATATATATATATTACCTACTGGCGGTCGCCAGTAGGTAGTTATAGTTAGGACCACGTTTCCATAGGAAATCCGCAACATTCTATTTTGAATAAGTTTGGCGCCGGTTGACGAATCCTCGCGAATTTTTCAAAATAGGTGGGGCGCTACACTCCGCTCCTACCCTGAAAGTCTCAGGGGGATTCGTCAAGCGGGGGCTGAGATAAAAGGGGGGTCCCAAAACGCGTTTTTCCCATGTATTTTTCCATAGGACCTTTAGACAGGGCTACAGCCCGAACGGCTGAACAGAATTTAATGAAATTTGGCAGAGAGGTAGTCCCCAGGTCAAGGAAGTGCCTTTTGTAGGTTTTGTGTAAATCTGTTCAGTAGATTCTGAGAAAATAGCCTTTAAATCAATATATATATCTGTGGCAGCTTACGGTGCGCTTACGGTGCGCTTACGGTGCGCTTACCGTAAGCTTACCGTACGCGTACGGTGGCGTGCGCGAGCGCGATTCTGATTGGCTCTTAGATCTTAGTAAACATTCGAATCGGTCGAAACCAGGAAGCGGCGGCCGCCATTTTTCTCTCTCGCTTCCTGAGTTGGGCAGCAAAAACGAACCCCAAAAATGTGTAAAGAGGCAGTTTCATGAGATCCTAACCACCCAGCATTGATACAGGGGTCCCCAAACCACCCCCAAGCCCAAAAAAAAAAGAATTTTTTTTTTTCGGAAAATCGCCGATTACGCTTACCGTTCGCGTACGGTAAAAAATTGTAAAAAAAAAAAAATTATCCACATTCTCCCCACCCCGTGTGCAAATGGTGCACGAAGGGCACCATTTGTGCATGGCATATAACAGCTGAGAAGTTAACAAAGAATACATTTCACAAAGATGCGCAAAATATGTCCCCCATGTGCGCACGGTGCGCGAAGCGCATCGTGCGTACATGGCCCATCCCGCTTAACGTGGGCACACGGTGCGCGCAGCGCACCGCGTGACCACTGTGCGTGCACGGCACTAACTGCGTAAAGTGGGCGCGCGGTGCGCGAAGCGCACCGCGTGCTCACTGTGCGCACACAGTGCGCGAAGCGCACCGTGCTCGCACGTAACGAACTGCGTTAACTGGGCGCGCACGCCACGAATGGCGTAAAGTAACTTAGCATTTAAAAAACCTTGCAAATTCACTGAAAAAACCATAGGTTTCACACATGTTATAGTTAGCTGGACATTTTACTGATAAAAAACCAATGAAATTCCCCCGTTATAGTTACTGCAGGCAACTATAACTCACGCGACCGCAATCTTCTGCTGATGGAATATGTGTCTTTATGAAAAAAAAATATTTGTAATATATGTAAAGCTAAAATTTAATGGAAGAAGACATGGGCAAATAAGTGTCTAAATACAGTATTAGCATCAGCAGAGGATTTCGGTCACGTGAGTTATAGTTGCCTGCAGTAACTATAACGGGGGAATTTCATTGGTTTTTTATCAGTAAAATGTCCAGCTAACTATAACATGTGTGAAACCTATGGTTTTTTCAGTGAATATATATATATATATGGCAATAAACCTTTCTTTGAACGATCCTCTGCACTCCGGATCAAGAAGGGGACGGACTCCACTTTTGTTATACCCAAATTAATTTATTTTTTTGAATTTGTGCGCTCTGCCGCCATGACGCGTTTCGGGCTCAACAGCCCTTGATCACATGACGTGCCCCTTGCATTTGTCCCATTTTTAAAGTGCCAGTGCATAAATGCTTGCCTTAGACATAGACAAAATACTACCATGCCGTAAACATTTAACTCGAATATTCATACCATTGTTGCATGTTGTAACTGTGAAATACATTACAAAAATTGTGTCACATATCTCATGATTCATGAATTTTGAGCTGTTGGCTCACTTATCATAAAGTGCACTTGTGTACGTATGAATACATAAATAGACAGCACTTATAAAATCAGAGAAATACAAATGATAAAAACATGTTAAAAATGTCCAAACATGATTAGCATTCAAGTATTGATCAATTGCTAGCAGCATGGTTTTTCCGACTGTGCAAAATTGGCAAATAAAGTGCAAAATTGTGCTAAGATATCACCTGTGTGCAATCCAGTCTACAACCGAATTGGTTAGTCTACAAATCCATCTATAAACCTGGGTTTATAAGAGTGGAAAGAAAGTCAAGGGGAAAAGAAAGGGGAAAAAGAAAGAAGAGAGGAAAAAGAAATTAAAAAAATATATATAAATATATATTCTTTGTAAATTACATTTTCCATTTTTGAGGGCCTTTGGGGAAAAGGTCTATATTGTTGGTTTTTGTTAAGGGGTACTGGTTACCCAGTTTTTTGTAAACTCCCTAAAACCACGTATACAGATCTTCTGTGGTGTTTAGCCCGTGTGGGCTTTTGCTGTCCAATTCAAGGATATACTTAGTCTCCAATTTCCTGAAGAGAGCCTCATGATCTCCGCCCCTTCTAAGAGCAGGAATACAATCAATAACAAAATATTTAGGGAATTGTGTGTTGCTTTCAGGAAATTCCCTAAAATGCCGGGCCACCGGATATGATGTATCTAAGTTGGTGATTGCACGTAAGTGTTGGAGAATTCTCTTGTGGACCTGCAGTTTAGTGGATCCCACGTACTGCAGTCCACAAGAGCACTCCAGCACATAAATTGCAAATTCCGTTTTGCATGTCATGTTTTTCGTGATCGTGTATGGTTTCTCCTCAAAGGGTGTTGTGAATGATGTTTTATTTGTTGCGTGTCGACAAGCCTTACATGTGGAGCACTTGAAAAAGCCCTTACGTTTGGTCAGCCAATTGGTTCCTGTTCTTATTTCTGGGCTGCTGCTAACTAGAAAATCACTAGGGGATGGTGCTCTTCTGAAAGTGATAGTGGGATTAGGTGGAATAATCTCATTAAGTTGTGTATCAAGATGTAATAAATACCAGTTATCCTTTATGATTTTACTGAGGCTGTCTCTTTGTTTGTTGTATGTTAAAATCAGTCTTATCTCCTCAATCTTATTAGTGCGAGCATCACTTTTGCTAGATTTAATTTTACTGTTTGATGGTTTAAACAGTAAATCCTCTCGTCTCATGGACTTAGTTTTCTGTATAGCCTCATTGATGACTTTGTTGCTATAGCCCCTCTCTAGGAATCTATTTCTGCTTTCTTGTTGGGCAATTGCTAAGTCAGTATCTGTACTACATATTCTTCAAAGCCGTAGCATCTCCCCATATGGGATGCTATGGATCGTGTGTTTGGGGTGGAAACTTGAGGAATGCAAAGTGGTGTTTCCTGCTGTAGGTTTGCGATAGAGTTTAGTGTGGAGCTGATTGTTAACAACATATACCTGAACATCAAGGAAACAGACCTCTTTTTTTATCAATGGTACTTGTGAATTGCAAATTAAGATTGTTATCATTGATGCTATCTATGAAACTACGAGCCTCCAACTCACTGCCTTGCCAAATTATAAAAAGATCGTCTATGTAACGCATCCATTTCATCACATGTTTGTTCATTAATGTAGCATGCTTTATTTTCAAAATTGTCTCTTCCCAGAATCCCATGTGGAGGCAAGCATAGCTTGGTGAAAAGCTAGCCCCCATGGCTACTCCTCTTAGTTGCTGGTAGATTTGTTGGTTGAACATGAAAAAATTGTCGTTTAAACAAAATTGGATTAGACTGATCAGCATTTTGTTATGTTGGTTGAATTGGACCAGTCTACTAGACAAAAAATATTCTACCGCTCTGAGTCCATCTTTGTGGTTGATTGAAGTATAGAGGTTAGATACGTCCAATGTTATTAAGAGGTAATCCTCTTTCCACTGATAATTGTATATTTGTCTCAGGAAATCAGATGTATCTTGGACGTAAGATGGTAATCCTTTCACAAGATCTTGTAGGAAAGAGTCTATATAGATTGAAATGTTCTCAAGTAAGCTTTGTTTGGCCGATATTATTGGCCGTCCTGGTATATGTCTGATATCTTTATGGATTTTCGGTATAAAGTATATTACCGGCGTGATAGGATGATCTTTTTTCATCAATTTATATTCATCTTGGTTTAAGAGGCCAATACTTTTCCATGCCAATAATTTAGTAAACAGTTCATTTTGTGCCTGTGTTATTGCTTGTTTGTTGCTTGCTTTGTAGCATGACCGGTCATTGAGTTGAGACGATGCTTCTTCTGTGTATTGTTGCAAGGGCCATAACACAACATTTCCGCCCTTATCTGAATTGCGAATGACCACTTTGTCTTGTTCTTTCAATCTTTTGATCAGTTGATGGTATTTTTGTTGTTGATAGGAATACTTATTTTTCATTCCTGTTATCTTGTAATTCAGTTTTTTGATTTCTGCAACCACTGTTTCACTGAATACATCAATATTGTCTCTGGGCAAGATGGGCACAAACTTAGACTTGGGTTTGAATTTGGTAATTGGCCTCTGGCTTATGTTTAGATGCTGTTGAGCCAAGATGGATTGAGAGGGAGGAGACAGAGTGTTGGAAGGTACATTTCGTTCTAGATCTTGTAATACCCCTAGTAAATTGACATCAGAAATTGCCAACTGAATAGCCTCCCCCGGTGAGTTCTCACAAATATATATATATATATATATATATATATTCACACAAAGGTTTCCCTGCTTGAGAATGCCTGCACGATAGGAGGTATGTCCTTTTCTTTATTGCAGGAAATGCCAGATAGCGTACAATTTCTCCGAGTCAAAGTTGCGCCAAACATGTTTCGGGTGAAATATCCCTTGATCACTGGCAAACACACAAGGTCTCACAGCTGCTTGCATTTTATAACTCCACCTTCAACGATCAGTGCATTCTGGGTGAGCGAGTTTTATTCCCATAGTGAGATTCTTTGCCTTAGTGGTAGCAGTATGTGACTGTGTTAAAAACTGTATTCCCCAAGTGGGCTGGTACAGAGAAAGTACAGCAAAGTCTCGCAAATATAATTCTCACCCGCAATAGATGGACCTCCAACCCTGCGGAACCTCAATGATGGATCCGTGGCCAAGCAGAATATGCGGGGGCATTCCCGCGACGAGGAGCGCCGCTATTCAAATTCACACAAAGGTTTCCCTGCTTGAGAATGCCTGCACGATAGGAGGTATGTCCTTTTCTTTAATGCAGGAAATGCCAGATAGCGTACAATTTCTCCGAGTCAAAGTTGCGCCAAACATGTTTCGGGTGAAATATCCCTTGATCACTGGCAAACACACAAGGTCTCACAGCTGCTTGCATTTTATAACTCCACCTTCAATGATTAGTGCATTCTGGGTGAGCGAGTTTTATATATATATATTTTATTTATGATTGTTCCTACTGTTTTTCTACTGTGGTATGCTTTTTTATTAAGGTTCTAAATGTTGTTTGGATATATTCATATGTGTTTGCTTTACCGGATGTTTTGGACATCAAACTTTATTTTTAATCTGGATGACCAAAATAAATATTTAAGTTTTTTTTAAATTTTCATTTTTTCTGGAGCAGTTTTCATCTTTCAGGTTTCGGGTGGATTCCCTGGATTATTGAAGTCATATTGGATGTTGTATTTTTGTGTTGTTTATTTTTTAATATTGTGTGCACTCCTTTTCATTGATACTTTTTTTAGATTTATTTATTTGATTAGTCAATTCACTTACTGGAACTTCAGCTGCAAAATAGTGTTCTTTTATTAAATTTATGCTATTGGGTGGGCAATGTTAATTTGCTGATTGTTATTGTGTTATAAAATTTGTACCGGTCATAGAAAGGTGTTTGGTCATTTAAATTAATCCTAGTTTTGTTGATGTGTATTTGTGTTTATTTTAAAATATTTATTATTGCAATATTGCATTATCAGTGTGATATTTAAAAGTTTAGTATTATTTAGAAATAAATATTAATAAAGTACATGTTGTTTGTTTTTGGGAAGTTTTACATTTTAGGGGTCGATTCTGATTTCGGCTGGAAAACGTTTTTCCCGACACGGACCCGTCATATTTTCCGACCGAACTGTACACATGCCTTCCAAATGAGTACGATGAGATGCTTGAAAATTACAACCGACTTGGCCGGAATTTTTTTTTACAACCGAGTCGGCAGGAAAGGAGCCTGGCGTGACAGACTTGTACGCGCAAGATTCGAGATAGCCAAGCGTCAACCCGACGCAACAGACACATACACGAACGACTCCATGTAGCCAAGCATTAACACGACACGACAGACTCGGACACGAACGATGCCACATAGTCCAGCATTAACACAACCCAATAGACACGTACGCGAACGATTCGACACAGCCAAGCACATACACGACGCGACAGACACGTACGCGAACGACTCCATGTAGCCAAGCATTAACACAACCCAATAGACATGTACGCGATGAGATGCTGGCTTTTTTAACCCCAATAACACTTTTTGGGCACTGTAGTGATTGAGGGTTTAGACCCCATTACCACATCTGTCCTTAGATGCTTGATTTGTGAATCAAACTATCACCTTTTAGGCACACATGTGTTGGGAGTCACAATGTATGTTCACTGTCAGGAACTGTGTTGTGAGCATTATACACACACAGACATTAAATCTTGCAAAGATGGTAGTCGGAGGGTTTGCTTACTCCTCCTATGTGTGTGAATCCTGGTGGTGCTAGGCATCCAGCCCCCTATGAGTGGGGATGGTAATAGTGATGGGCATCCAGCCTCCTATGGGTGGGGGTACTGGTGGTGATGGGCATTGTGTCCCCTATGAGTAGGGGGTACTGGTGGTGATGGGCATACAGCCCCCTATGGTTAGGATATGCTAGTAGTGATAGGCATCCAGCCCCCTATGGGGTGGACTGTGCTGGGAGTGATAGGCATCCACCCCCCTATGGGTTGGACAATGCTGGGAGTGACAGGCATCCACCCGCCTATGGGGTGGATAATGCTGGGAGTGATAGGCATCTGCCCCCCTATGGTGGGGTTTCCTTTCGTGTCATTTTGGTGTGTGGTAAGTGTTGGGAAGACATCTGTGATGGATAAATAGCTGCTCCATCTCATCCCAGTTGATCATGTTCTGGCGTGAATCGGAGCTTCAATACGCCTCGTCTGAATGCTGTGACATGCTGGAAGCGGTGCCCCGTACGACTCGTAGTAAAGACTAAGCCTGGGCAAAGCACTACGTCACGCTCGAGTAGTTTGCGAAGTTTGCGCTACTTCGCACTACACGAATTGCACATAGCACAGTGCAAATACGCATAGTGTAGTGCATTGGTAATTTTTTGCTTGCTCGCGGTCCTCAACGTCAAGTTGGCGACTGCGAGCAAGCAAAATGACATCCCGGCGAGACTTTTTCCTCGTTCGCGATTAGCAACATCAAGTTGCCGATCGCGAGCGTGGAAAATAAACCTCCCGGCGAGCTTCTCAATGCGGGGAGGTCAGGTTTCTCATTGCGAGTGGTCGAGTATGCTCGCGACCGCTCGCGATGAGAAACTACCAGTCCGCGTTGAGAAAGCTGCCTCTCAAGTAGAAATCTACTCGAGCGGCAGCTTGCACTGTGCAAGATGCAGTTTGCACTGATTGCGCAGTGCGGACAAGAATCTGGTACTGTGCGATCAGTGCGAACAGCATCTTGCACAGTACACTATGCAGTTTGCGAAGCTACGCATAGCTCTTGTAGTGCGAAGTGCACTTCTCGTAGCTACGCATAGCGCTACTTCGCAAACTACGCCCAGTGTTTGTAAAGACGCATCGTACTTGCGTGTCCGGAAACTGGTTGGGAAAACCCTCTGTACGACTCGATTTCCGTGTTTCCTGTGCCTGTTCGGTCGTGAAATAGAGCACGAATCGGAGCAGACGATTTGGTCGGAAATGTGCCTGTAATACGCATCGTACTTGCTCGTTTGTAGAAAAAAGCTCCGGATACGAGTCGGTCGTAAGGTAAGCCTACGAATAGAATTGGGAAGGCATTTTTAGCGACATCAGAATCGGGCCCTTAGTGTTCCATTTTTAGTTCCTGGTAGCTTTGTTCTTTGTGTTTTTTGGAAGTATTTCTAAATATTGGGGGAGTGTAGGATGGCATCTTCAAAGTGTTAATTGGAAGGAATTATGCCACCTTTCCACTGCATTATTTGTCTTTTCTGCTTGCGATAAGGTGCTGTCACAGACATTTCACCAAGGAATGTGACACTTAGGTTGGCATCTGTGTTCTGATATGTACAGGCAACCAACCCAATTATCTTCAAAATAATTAATTAGTGGGGTTAGTTTTGTTTCATGCTCCAATTATAGAGTAATTCAGTCAGTATGTCATAGTATTTAGTGACTTCTTTTACAGAGATGTATGCTAAAGCTATTGTTTTTTTAATTCCGTGTGTAATTTCTAGGTGGGTTAGTTGCATATTTCATACTTATGGTGGATTTTTGTAAGTGCCTCAGTATGTTCTAGTTGAAATGATACTTGCACCCTTCAAACGCAGTGCAGGGTAGGATTTTAGTATAGTGGAAATCTTTTGTTAAAAATCTTTGATGATTTTTGGGGGCTGTATTTTTTAGTTTGTTGTTTTAGATGTATGAGCATTTCACTGTAAGTGGCACATTGATTCTTTTGTAAGAGTGCATTCACTAATGGGATATTGTATTCTTGCATTGATTAAGTATTGGCTAAATTTGACTGAATAGTGGAGGGCACAAAGTAAATGTACCATCCTGCATCCATGTGTTACATTGTGTTAGCACTGTGGTACAAATAACCATTTTTTTTATCATTGATGTGGAGTCACATAGCAAAAAGGTTCTTTTTATGTGTGGTTATTAAGTGTTGGAGTATGTCTATTTCTTCCTATCTTTTAGGTGTTACTGCTGTTTCCTTGGTTGTTCTACATATTCAGGGAGCTGACTTGTTAGCTATTCTAGAACATTTGTTCACGTCCAGACCCAGGTACGCGCCACAATCTTAGATACTAGAGGACAGGTCTTTTGCTCATTAGGGAAAACTGCCACTACCCATGCCACCCTTGCCATAGTGATGGGGTGCTTCACCTACAATACATGGATGGTTTCTTTTCCTGCCTATATTGCAGGTACCAAAGCACAAATTTTGCCTCAGCAGAATCTTGGCCAGATGACCACAAAATGTCAAGTAAAACCGACACAAACACAAATCAATTAAAGGTTATGAAAGTAGTAGATCTAGATGTGAACCCTAAGTGTAAACCCACCCCTCCCAGGCAAAGCTGTGAAATGTGAGATCACTCCCCAAACATGCAACTGAGATATGGGACCTACTAAACTCAAACACACCTGATGTTGGCTTTGTGCCTGAGACATGGCTAAAACCAACTAGCACCCCCGCAATTGCCATCGCTATACCAGAAAGGTATAAGATTCAAAGACTCGGCAGGCAGATCAAAACTGGAGGAGGGATCGCCATCATTCATAATGATAGAGTGAAAATTACAATTTTAGGACAGCGTAGCAATGAGCAGATCGAAATCCGGATTTTCAGGATGGATCTCTCGCCACAACACAGCTGGAAAGGGGCACTGGTATACCGCCCACCAGGCCCCATTGCCGACTTCTCTTTTCAACTCATGGAGTTGATAGCCCCTTGTGTGATCTCTTCCAGCAACTTTATGCTGCTGGGAGACTTCAATATACTCAGTAAATGACTTGACAAAGCAGAAACGTCGCCTTTCATGTCAGACCTAGCCACATTGAATCTTAAAATAATCAATGACGGTCCTACTCACACAGCAGGGCACACCCTAGACATTGTCTTTTCTCATTCTCCTTTTCTCATATGTGAAGTCCCAAAGCCAGTAAGCTGGTCTGACCATGCACTTATCGACTTTCAATTACAGGGACCCAGAGATCTGTAGTCGCTCGCCCCACACAACCAATCTTCATACAAACAATGACATAAAATTAACCCAGAAACTGTCTCAATGGCCTTCACACCCCTCAGGGACTTACCACTTAGTAATATTGAAGAGCGTTTAGCCTACTTCAATAAATCAGCCTCAGCTGCTATCGAACTGATTGCCCCACTGAAAACATGTTAAAAAAAATCCAGACAATCCCAGGCAGCGTGGTTTACTCCCGAACTCCATAAGGAAAAAAAACACTGTAAAAACTAAGAAAGAAGATGGCGCCGAACCCATCTTAAAGTTGAAAAAGAGAAGTATAGGTCAGCCCTCACCCTGTATCACAAAAATATAAAGCGTACTCGAAAACCCTACATAGCTCAACAACTTAGCCAAGCTGAAAACACTCTTAAAGCTTTGTACCAAATTTTGAAAGCTTTCGCTAGTCCCAAAGCCTGCGATTTGGAAGAAAACTTTTCTCAATCTCTCTGTTATAAAATAAATGCTTTCTTCATGCAGAAAATAGACACCATCTATAATAAGATCGCCATGACCAGTTGTCCTCTGCCGGCAGACACCATAAGAATATCTCCTCCTAGCACAAGGCAAAAACACTGTTGAATTTCCCACTTTTATCGCGGGCAGAGACTGAAACATTAATGTGCAAGGTAAAATCTGGCTCCCCTCTCGATGTCCTTCCTGCAAGAATTTCAGCCTCTATTGCCAAATTACTATCAGATCCCATCTGTTCTCTATTGAACCTATCTCTGAAGGAAGGCCACCTACCTTTAATATGGAAGGCGGCTCAGATCATCCCAATCCGAAAAATACCAAAGCGTCTATGGAAGACCTCTCGAACCTCCGCCCTATCTCCCTTTTGCCTTATCTGAGCGAATTTCTGGAAAAACATGTTAATATGCACCTATCTGGCCATAACGAATCGGCCGGCTACCTGGATCCATCTCAATCGGGCTTCCGGACCAAACATAGCACAGAAACTGCCCTGGTGGCCGTTACCGATAACATCAGACTTGCGCTGGATCAGGGCCAACCCACCCTTCTGGTGTTATTAGATCTCTCTGCCGCATTTGATACAGTCGACCACCAGACTCTGCTCAGAAGACTGAGGGAAGCCAGGATTGGGGGAGTGGCACTGCAATGGATGACTAGTTTCCTCTCTAATCATACTCAGACCATTAACCTGGGACCATACCAGTCCAATGCGAAAGAACTGACCAAGGGAGTACCTCAAAGCTCATGTTTAAGCCCAACCATGTTCAACATCTACATGGCTCCTTTGGCGGCACTATTGAAGAACTACGGGTTCGTCCCAATATCCAATGCAGATGACACCCAACTTACCTTCTCCTTCAATAATACATCCCAGACAGCCCAAGCCTCCTTCTCTTCTGACATGCTGGCCATCTCACAATGGATGAGAAACAACTTCTTACAGCTGAATACCGGAAAGACGGAAATCATGCTCTTCGGAGAGGCCCCACTATTATGGGCACCAGACTGGTGGCCTAAAGAGTTGGGAACCGCTCCAACATCAAAAACAACGGCAAAGAACTTAAGGGCGCATCTTGAACAGACTCTTACAATGAAAGAGCATGTAACCCACACTGTTGGCTCATGATTCCATGTGTTGGGCCTGCTGAGAAGAGTTTTTCCCTATCTCCCCGATCCCCTGCAAAAGACCCTTATTCAAACCCTGGTTCTGAGTAAATTAGATTATTGTAGCGCCTTACTGATCGCGGCTAACAAATTCTCTCTGAACCGCCTTCAGGTGGTACAAAATACTGGAGCACGTCTAGTTTTAAACGCCCCTCACAGATCAGCTTCACTTCCTCTTCTACAACAACTACACTGGTTACCTGTGCGGAAACATGTGAAGTTTAAGATCTGCTGCCTCACACACAAGGCAATTTGGGGAAATGGACCCTCCTATCTGGCGGAGAGGCTCCATCAATATATCGCCCAAAGTGACCTGCGATCAGGCTCGAAATCCTTGCTCAAAATCCCCAGGATCAAAAAAGCACGAACAGGAGGAAAGGCCTTTTCATATCAGGCACCAATCATATGGAACCAACTTCAATTGCCTTAAGACAATGCCCAGACCACTTGAAATTTAGAAAGGCCTTGAAAACTGCCCTCTTCTAGATCAGCCTACCGTAGCAACTTTCTTCTGCAAATCCATAAGCGCTGAGATACCCCTCAGGGCGTGATTCATGTGCTATATAAGCTCACAAACTTAAACTAAATTAAATTTGGAATAGTAATTTTTAGTATTGTTCCTGTTAGCCCGTTTGAGCTCATAGTGGCCTCTTTCAGGTCCTGTTAAGCATTTCTTGCTTCTATTTCTGTGCCTGTAACACTAGGGGAATGACCTTGTGCCCTAAGACGTTCTACTATGTCATTTTTAGTGGCAGTCCTGCCATAGCGTGAGTCCGAGTAATATTTTGGTGGATTCCCGTGTGTTTTTTCATTGTTTTCATTGTTTCATTCTGTACTCGGGGGGCCTATTACGATGTCGGGCGTAGTTGTGTCCTCCCAACATTGTCTCGGAACTGGGACCGACCGACCTGCTGTCGGCTGTCCCGACCTCCTGATTAGGATGCGACCGAACACTGTTCTGTCACATTCCGACATTTCTGTAAGGGAGCATATATTACGGTCATAAACCGGCTGTGGTACATGCTCCCATTGGGAAATGGGAGCTGATGTTACTCTCCGTACCCCGTGGCAGGCACCTCAAGGTGCCTGCCATGGGTGCAGGGATTAACATGGGGCCCCATAGGTGCCCTCTTAGCCCCCAACTGGAGGCCGTGCACACAAGGGGCCCTGCTAGGGGCTCAGAAACACACTTTCTGACAGGGTTTCCATGTCGGAAAGGCCGGCATAGAAACCCTGCCGGAAACCATGCACCGTATTCCAAAGGGCGGAAAGATCACCCTTTGGGATTACGGGCCGGCCTCTGACTGGCAGACGGGCTCCTTGAGCCCTTTGGAAGTCAGCCGGTATGACCGGCTGGTTTAGTTTCCTACCGCCAGCATTCTAATGCGGCGGTCGGAAAGTAAACGGAGATGCGCCCAAAAAAGGCTCTTACCGTCGGTCTGTGCCTTTCCATGCCGCATCGTAATCGACCCCTCTAAGTATAAACTCCATACCTTAGCAACAGCTTCCTTTTTTGGGATTTTTTGTATGCTGCTGTATCTGACATTTTATCTATGGGTTTTACAGTAAAAAAATATATTTGGTATTTTTAAATCTAATATGAGTTATATTTATTTTAACATTTAAAATTATTCCTGCACATTTTTAATTACAGTTTTGGATGTTGTCTTTACTACATGTTTATTATAGATTTTTGTTAATGCAGGCCGTTTGCGGCTGTTTTTGGTGAGAGTTTGGCTTTTGTAGTCTGTTGGGAGGAACAGATATGTTAGACATGTCAGATTAATGTTTCATTTAATTTTGGGGGGAGTTTATTAGTTTGAGTTTATTTTTAACTTATGTCTAAGCATTATTTTTACTTTAAATGCTTTGGTTGAAATACTTATTTACCTGTTTGTCTTTCTTGGAATTCAGATTTGTAGATGTCTCTGATTTGATTACCTTTTTCATTTTTGGCTTCTATCTTCTTGTACAGCCTGTATTTTGGATAAAAAAATAAATAGTAACGTTTTAGTGGCTTGTTATATTTGTTTAATTATTCTTTAGTTCTTCTTATGTGACATTTATTTTTAAAGATACTTTGTTTGTTGTTTTTAGTGCTCTTTTGCTGTGTAGACTTGTTATTATGTTGAGTTTCCCAATCCAACAGAGTGACAAAGTAGTGATGTAAGTGCATTTCAGGATGCACTTTGATGTATATTTGTGTCTCCTTTTTTATACTGTTTTTTATTTGGGAAATTGTCCCTCGTTGCTAACTGCTTTTAAGTTTTTACTTTTCTAACCATAATGCTTAACACTAATTAGGGTTTTCTTTGTAAATGTAAAGCATGTTTATGTTATGTGGATAATTTCTATATGTATTCATATCTTTATTGAAATGTTCTTGTTTTTATTTTAATAATATTTCCTTTCAGTTATGTTTTATTAGTTGTGAGAAGATGTGGTATTTGTTTATTTTTGTTTTCAACCCTGTTGTATTTTAGATCGTTTTCAATGATATTTGTGTTGATGTTCGTGCTTTTACTCTGTAAGTTTAGGGCCACAATCAATCAATCAATCAAAACTTGTTTATTTGGCTTTGACAGCCATAAACGATGTGTGCAAATACATGTTAAAAACAATCATCAAGGCAATAATACAAATAGGATGCAAACATTGGATTTCATTTTACCGCTAGCATCTAATCAGTTAAAGGGCCACAATATTTAGAAAGTTGATTTTTTTTATGATCTTTTGATATTTCAATTTTGTTTTTCTCGATATGGTGTCATACAGTGATTGAAAGACTAAAAATGTTGCAGTTACCCTAAGTATATCTTTTCTCAGTTTGGGTGTTTTCTTATTTGATAGTGGGTTGAGCTTCACAAAGCTTTTCAATCTTTTTAAAATTAAAATACTGTGTGCAAACCTCACAAACAATTGTGTTGAAGGGGATTTTTATCCATAAGTGAAGTTTGGCAAATGTTTAGCAAAAATGACAAACTAATCCTTTTTGCAAAGTTGCACTGTTTATTAGCTTTGTAAATCTTTATCTGTATAATTGTAATTGTGCAATTCCTAATTGAATGCAGTTCACTCTTTGTGCCTGTCAGAAAACAGAGTGGAAGCATAGTTTGTGTTTTTCTGTTTCTTGTGGATTTGTGTAGCACTGCAGACCTGGAAGTAACCACAGTGCTGTACACAGAATAAAATGGAGACAGGCTCCAAAGGGAAAGTGTCTAAGCATGTAACCAAAAGATACGACAGTACTGATGATGGATTACAAGAGGAAGGAGAGACCAAAAGGGTCAACAGCTAATAAACCTTTACCCTTCACTAAGGCCCTGATTACGAGTCTGGCTGTCCAAGGACAACCAGACTTGCAGAGGCACAGTGGTGGCAGTCTACACACCGCTGCACCGATGCTCCGACGGCCGGCCTCCCCATTATGATTAGGGCAGTTGGACTGTAATTGCAGCATGGATGCCACCAGGGAACTGCTGTTCCCTAGCGGTGGCGCTGCGGTGTAGAGGCAGTAATATGTTTGGCGGGACCGCTGCGGTCCCGCCAAGCATATTACGATTTCCCTCTCCTCCATGGTTTTTATGGCAGTTCCTCCTTCATGAAAACTGTGGTGGAGCGGAAACAAAGGGGTCCCTACAGGGCCCCCTTGTATCTCTGGTCCCAGGGGGGAGTGCAGGTGGGCACAACATATGTCCCTCTATGCGCATTTACTGCAGGAAGCATGGCATGGACTTTACAGTCCATGCCATGTAGAAACCGCTTTTGGCGTCTTTGGCTGTTCCCATTTTCAGAGACACCACAGTGGAAATGCCAAAAATACCCACCAGACACAAGGAAACTCATAATCTGGCAGGCGGCCTGGCCATGGGTTTGGCGGTGAAGGAGCAGGCTGTCGGTATGGCAGTCCGCTCCTGCACTGCCGAACTTGTAATCGGGCCCCGACTGACTTACAACGAAAAGACAATAAAGTACAGAAATGTGTGAATACATGTGTTTCTTCGTAGCAAAGCGACTTAATAATGAACTCAATGAATAACTGAACCAGTAAATAAGTGAGTACCGGAGGCAGGAGAGGACTTGCACCTACATTGAGAAAACATTGCACCCATTACTGATAAAGCCAAAGGCTGGCTAAGATTGACAGCCATACACCAGTGAATCCCACAGACACCAGCATGTGCTACCCATACTCTAATGCCCATAGAATGTGGAATAAGATGCAATATCCTCATCTGATAAGAATTCGACCTTATCAACTTGCATCACTAGCAAACATGCTTATGTGTGATATCAAGAGAAAGAGAAGAGCCCACAGAAAAGCAAAAAGCTGTGATGGTTGTTAAAGGCCTGCACCCTCTTATAGTCCTCGCTGCCAGGATACAATGCTAAATTAAAGATGAAAGGCGCAAAGATATTTACAACAGCCTGCCAAACCTGCACACAGGAAGCAACTAAACTACTTTTACAAAGTACACAATTTCAGATGTTGGTTCTAAGAATGTGGAGATTACTTTACTATTAACCATTTCACTGCGGACCCTCTTTCCCCTAGAATGCTAAGCCTTTTCTGACATTTGGTGCAGTCCTGGCTTAACTGTTCACATCTTTTTAGTCACTCAAGATATTCTGGGAAATTTGCATCCCTTTTTATCATGTTGAGATTCTAAAGATTTGTAGTGTTTGTGAATTCCCCTGGAGGGAACGGAAAAAAAGGAATGTTCCATTTATTTTTTAGTTAAATGGGAAAAAAGTGCTTTGCTTGAAAATGTGTGTGTGTTTTTTTTAATTATATCTTAAAATGGAACAAGCAAAAGGCTTGCTTGGCTAAGATTGCTCTCTTCCCCGCTTTCTGGAGCAGGCAGAGTTTTAAAAAAAATCATTATTTCACCATAGATTTTTCAATTCTTTTAAGCTGTAGTCAATGTTTCCTCATTTTGTGTTTTTTTCCTACCTTGTGTGGAAAAGGATGTGAAACCAATGGGTGAACTCAGACAGCTGCATTTATCTGAAAACTAGACAACATTCTCAATTCCGCAAGTGGTCATTGGTATAGAATGCTTATGGTTTTCCGATACATACCATTCACTAATATTAAAAAATAATGAACGAAAATAGGAAAAAATAGAAATAGGTATTCATGTTTTCATCTGCAATTTGTGGCACTGAGGATTGATTATGAAGGGGATATTTACACCGCACATGAATCCCTCAGGGACAGAGGCAGAGCCAGCCTGTGAGGAGATAAAAACTACAAAAGCATGTCAAGAAGGCAGAGAACAGGAAGAGAAAACTCACAGGTGTGGAGTTTAAGAGGGCGTGATACGTCGACTGACGAAGAGACGTGAGAGCAGAAAATGACAAAGATGTAGAAGAAAAGATGTTGGGAGACCTGGGTAGGAAAAATATCCCACAGGTGACGAGAAGCCACAAACAGGTGAGGAGGAGCTGGACACCATTGCTGGTGGCAGCAGAGATACAGGATAAGGCGCTGGAGCCATGAAAATGCGCTGTGACAGCAAAGGTCTGAAGAAGGGTCATGCAAGGTGGACAATAGGAAGGGGTGAGAGAGAGGGCATGAGGGAGGAAGAGCACGAACAGTAACTGGAGCAAGTTAAGCCAATGTTGAAAATAAAATATTAGTGACTAGAGAAAGAAGACAACCAGATAAACACTAAAAGAAGTGAGAGGAGTAGCAGACAGGTTATAAATGTCTTATAAAGAAAATATTGGAAGCCAAGAGCAAACATAATTATGCTTTTGTGTTATCATTTTGAAACTCAGATCTTTCCTCTTGGGCTGCAAGCAAGAAAAGCTGAAGCCAAAAATAAAGAACTAAATACGAGAGAAAAGGAGCGAGAGAGAGAAGATGCAAAGGGAAAAGAGTAACTAGGAGAAAGAGAACATAGCCTTTCCCATACACTTACCAGAGCCATCTCCTTCTATTATCCGAAGGAGGGGTGGGGGGGGGGGGGGTGATAAAAAGATTAATTGACTTTCGTGAGAGACAGGAACAGAAAAGAAACAGTTATAATTCGAATCTATCTATCTATCTATCTATCTATCTATCTATCTATCTATCTATCTATCTATCTATCTATCTATCTATCTATCTATCTATCTTTGCATTCTAAAGAATACACACACATGCACACTGGATTAAACATGCCCCTCCCCCCACACTCACTAACATGCAAAATGGTGGGCAACCACATGGGAAAGATGCCGGCTGTGAACATATGAAAAACACATTAAACACAACATTGTTGGTCGACAGCAGACCAGGTCCCAAACAGTAAACCACAAGCACATGATCGCAAATCTGGATAAAAACACGTACATAGCCAAGGCTTCCACCATCACACAATCTCCATTGCCTTTAAAATCCTGTCCTTTAATCTCACATGAGCCTGCCCTGCACCACATAGTCAAAACTAGGCCCGGGCATAGCAGCAAGTTGCTCTACGTGGAGCTCCGCGGAGTTGCCCAAAAACTCTGTGGAGATCCGCTCCGCGCCTCCTACGGCCCCCTCAATAAATATTTTTGAACTAAAATTCACAATTAAAGTAAATTAAAAGTGCACTTACCTTACCGCGGCATTCCGGGCTGCCCTCCTCCTCGCCGTTATCCTGTACGTCATGTTAGGACTGTGCATGCGCAGTCCTACCATGACGTATGCCTGACATAGGGTATTAGGGTAAGAAGGAGGAGAGCAGTCCAGGATGCTGCAGTAAGGTAAGTGCGCTTTTAATTTACTTTAATTGTAAATTTTGGTTAAAAAATATTTATTGCGGGGGTGGGAGGTGGGAGGGTCCAGGGCTGAACTCCACTCCACTGCGGAATCGGACGTTTTGCAGGAACTTTGCGTTCTCCGCGGAACGCGGAGTATGCAATATTACGCAAACTCCGCCAGTGGAGCGGAGTTCAGTGCCCAGGATTACTCCAAATGCCAGGACATCCAGCCACAAATCCACAAGATGAAAAAAATAAAAGGTGGAAAATGATAGTGGTGCCAGTCCTTTCTCAAACATAAAACAATTTGCAAAGTACTGTGCTGACCTTACTTGTTTCCCCCCAAAAAACAACAATGCAGCTGAGATTGCAGACAAAGGATGATTTATCCTTTCCAGAATCCAAATCCAAAATGATCAAGAGCTCAGTAAAGGACAGGGAGGAGGTTTCGGGACAGGAAAAGAAAGTTGATATTGCTGGTACAGTAGCCTGACCCTCCACAACACTTCTCCTTTGAAACAAATATTAATGATAAAAGGATGCATTTTGCACCAAAAAAGTTCTCCGATTGGATCATTTGAGTAAAAATTCAGCTTGAAAAGAATTTCAAGTCGATTTTCCATGCCCCGTATTAAAAACAACAGCTGCTTATGTTCACTTGGTCCTTCTAGTTCCCATGATAAGATTTTTGCCCAAACAAAACCTTGTTTTCGTGATGAAGCCTAATGGCGTAATCTCAGCATTTAGGATCCCATCCACAATGCGAGATTACGTCTGCAGAAAGAAAACTCTTCTCTAGTTTAATTTTAAAGGGTTGAAATAGGAGGATTCCACCAGATAGGAAGTGTAAGAGCGGTCAATTTGGCATCTGAAGGTCACCATTGTAGGAATCCCACCAAGGCTAAGAAGGCGAAGGTTCAATGGTGGCCAAGAATGGACGGTATTGTGGAAATGCATGTGAAGGAGTGTTTGCGGTGTGCAGCCAGTG
Organism: Triturus cristatus; assembly: GCF_964204655.1. NCBI lineage: Eukaryota > Metazoa > Chordata > Amphibia > Caudata > Salamandridae > Triturus > Triturus cristatus. Next base: position 1,193,720,221 of record NC_140593.1, read on the forward strand.
GTAAAGTCAGAGTGACAAGGGACAAGGGAAGCTCCCTTAGATCCTATCCCTGTACTAGAAACTCCATGGTGTCAGTTGGCACTGGGCAATGTGAGTCTATTTGAGCCCTTACCAGCGTGTGAGCTCTTTTGCTTTGGTGTTGGTGGATTATTACTCTAAATAGGTGACAGTGATTAAGTGAGTACTGTGTCAACAGTGACAGTGATTGATTTTCTCAATTAAGAATTTTCTATAGGGGGAATTCCTCAAACAATTGTGAATATTAATAAGATGCCATTTGTGCCTGGGGCAATGAGAGAGTTTATGAAGTGTGTAGGGGTGGAACATGAAAGACCTCTATTGTACTATCCGCATGCTAATGGGTTGGTGGAGAGGATGAACTGCGTGGTTAATGCCTGTGTGCAGATGGTACTCAATGTGAGGACTCCTGTGAAAACCACTCTCTAGGACATGCTATGACTCCAATGATAGAACGGAAGGTCTTTGATTACTGATGGAAAATGCAAAGAAATCAGCAATGGCCCGTCACATCCGCACACAGAAGGCAACTGAACTATATGTTCAAAGTACAGATGTCCTCTGACATCGGTTCTAAGAATGCAGTGTTGACACGCTTATTAAAGGTCAACCCATGACAAGAACACTTTCTGATCACAATCCCTGTAAAGGTTTACCAAGATTCCGACTCAACAAGGACATCATCCTCGACCGGCTATGTTTTGTTACAGCTCGCATCACCCCTTGGAAGAGTGTGCTGCATGCCATGTCGCATGAGACACAACTGCTCTCTGCGCTCTAATACTATGCCACTGGTTCTCTCCAGAAGGCCACCAGAAGTGCAAAAGGAAGTACAACACCAATTTTACAACATCTGTAGATGAGTCACTATGGCAAGCCATGGATGCAGTCAGACCTATGTGATTGGCATGTCAAATTACCCCAGGCTACACTGCAAGCACAACAAGCGCAGACAGACATCTGCAACATGAGTGTCTTCCCCCTCTCCCTTAGTGCCATTGGGTGCACACCCCTTACTAGCAAAACAGACTCCATCTTCTAGTGCTGCAAAGTTTACACCAACATCAGCAGAGAGTAGATCATTGACACTAAGCTATGTGTCACTACATATTCCAAATGCTTCCTGGGTTCATGTCATGATGCTGCTATCCTGATATGTCAGGATGGTACAGGACTGTCAGAGGCAGAGGGTAGGCATGGCCAAAGGTGCCTTCAGGAGTAATGCAAATGTCAAGGGAAATCCCTCTTCTGCGCTTGGAGTATATCTCCAAGGTGCAGATTCATGCTCATCCTCATCTCACTCCTCCCTCCGCTCTTCCTCTCTCCTCCCCATGCAGGGACAAGACGACATGTTGGTCTTGTCAATCCAAAGCTTTTAACCAGTAATTTCTCGTGTAAATTTAAAAACCACAACTTCCTCGTGTTCCATCATATTTCAGTTTTTTCTTGGGGAAGCTCCAGTGTGAACCGGCCAAGCCCATCTATTCATAGGGCCCCCTGGAGAGAAATTCACACGTGTCTGTATCTGGCAATAAGTTACGTCACTAAGGGACCATGTTGTGCTGGGATACAAAATCACATTCAGATATTGGTCTATGGGGTTTTTTGGAGGGCTCGCAGCTTTCGGACTAAATGTAGCGTAGTTTTACATGAGGACATATCTCCTGTGCTACAATGAGCATTTCCTGCTTGATGAAGCTGGTCATCCTGCCAGCTGCCACCTGTCTGGTGCCCACTGTAGTCTCCTGACAGCTACTACCATTGGAACCGAAACAGTGGCACTGTCCTCTGTTGAGGTGACCGCTCGTTGCCTGTTCACTGCTGGGAATCGAGGTCTGCAGCTCCTGTAAGCCTCTATTTTTCTGTGTGGACTTCTGTCACCTTACATGGTACTGGTACATTTAGATGCACTGGTTCCTGGTGTTGTAGGCTGCCTTCCTTTTATGGACAGAGTAGCAGACACCTGCATTATTTAGACCCAGGTGTTGAATACGGTGTCTAAGGCTGTGAAGAGTGAAATAGTTTGTAAACATTTTCCCAGGACAGCCGAGGAATGGTTGTATGTGCATTCCATCCTTGGGTGGCATGTCCTTCTGATTGGGTACTAACTTGTGGCTATGGATGTAAATGACACTAGCCTGAGAAGGGTGGCATCTAGCTGCAAAGTTAAGATTAAGTCACATGTGGCCTCTTTGAATTACAATATGTGTTAGCCTGGGCTTCTTCGGAGTAGGTGCTGTCTCCTACTTGGGGATTGAGAGGACCAGTGCTTCATTGTTGTTGAACTGCTGGTTGGAGTAGTTGGCACCGTCTCTTGCCAAAGTTCTTTGTCGTGACCAAGATTATTGAACCGGCTGTCAGTGTTAGTATAGGGTAGAAGTTGGCAAACTTTCACAGGACAGTATAGGTGTTAGCAAGGTTGCTTATAGGCAAGTACACATTGTTGCTTTGTATTGTGGTACTATCCTGAGGGCAGGCGTGAAGTATGTTGATTTGACAGACACATGGATCATGTAAGTGGTTGTGGCTGATTTTCCCATTCTTTGCTCTATGCTTGTGTGGATGGTACTTGGTGTGAAGCTGACTGCCAAGCAACAGAGCACTAACCAGAAGGCAGAGACCAAAAGGTTCATGTTAAAAATGCCGACAGTGAGGCACAGAGTACATGGGATCGTGAAGGGATTGGAGATAATTCTGGGCGAAGAGATGTGTCTTCAGTTCCTTCTTGATTACAGAAGGGTTCCTAGATTGAAAGCGCTTGTCTTCTGGGCATCTCTTTGCTGCGGATTCTCATTTCTAGCCTGGCAAGTGCTTGGCTCGGTGGACAGGGTTGTCCCCCCTGTTGGCTGGTCACTGGGCCAGGTGTGCTTTGTTTCCTTTGGTCTTGAACCTGATGCGGCTCATCTTGAAGATGATTTCATTCTGAATCAAGAGCCATGGAAGACCTTTAAGTGTCTGTGATGTAGTCACATTTCTTTCATCTCTTGTTTAGACAGGCTGCAGTGTGTATGATGCCTTTCGGTTCTGGAGGTTGATGCGGAGAGGGTTCCTTCTGTGTGTTGTTGCGAAAGGACCAGTGCTTACGCTGTTGATCTAAAGCTGGTCACATAAAGGGAGAGTTCCACTTTTTACAGGAGGGATAGCTGTTACCAAGCTGTTTTGGTTTTCTTAGCAATGTGTTCCTTGAAGGAGAGGTCTGTATAGAGGGTGAATCTAAGTGATTTCGTCTTACTTCTCAACTGTGGAGTTAAGGCGTTGAGGCTTCTGTCAGCTAGCCAGACTTGGGTCGAAGGGTGTTGGGCCCTGTTAGAGAGCAGGGTATGCTGCCTTCATCAGGCTGAGTTTTAAGTAGGAACCTTGCATCACGTTCTGAAGTATCTTGCGGCATGGTTACATTTCTGCATAGCATCCATCAAGGAGATTTTGAGGAAGAGATGAGGTTGATTGGTTTTCATCAGGAAGTAAAGTAACCCAGGGTCACATGTGGAGGTTGAAGACGATGGGAGAGAGAATGGGTCCTTATGGGACTCAGCGGGAGATTCGCAGATCCAGGGATCATGCGATCCCTATCTGGACAGGGTGGTGGTGATTGGTGGGATATGAGATTAACTGTTTCTGGACTGTGTCAGAAAAGCCCATGTCTGTTTCCAGGGTCTTGGTCAGTGGCTGGTGGTCAGCAGTTTTAAATGCAGGCAATAGGTCTGGTAGGATTAGAAGACAAGGATGTCTTCTGTTGTTGAAGAGGTAGACAATGGTGTGTTCTTGCACGGCAGCTTTCTCGGTCCTGCAGCTTAGTCTAAAGCCCGATTGGTAGATCTGTGTTAGGTCATTCCTGAAGGTCAGATCCTCTTGTTGGATGGACAATGCTTTCTTGAGGAATCTTGGTCCACAATAGGTGTTATTAGTAATGGTGGATCAGACCTGTCTTAAGGTTGTCCCAATAGGGTCCTTGTCTAAAGGAGGTGTTGACCATGCCGAGGAGAGTGTTAGGGCAACTCCATGGAGGAATTTCCTGGTGGATGATGGGGGAGCGTCATTTTCATAGAAGGTGGCTTTGAGTGTGTTGACCACATTGTTCAATTGGGCATCAGCGATGGGTTGAGAGCAGTCTGCTTGGGAGTTGAGCGATGGAGGACTGTAGGCGAAGCAGATTTGTGCTCAAGTTGATGATGACAGACCTGATTTTACTAATTTTCCCCAAGAAGAAGTGTTGGTGACGTTGCCCCTGTCGCATATTTTTAAATGCATTTAACACACACACACACACACACACACAAGCACACACACACACACACACTCTCTCTCTCTCTCTCTCTCTCTGTCTCTCTACCTGGCTGACAACATTTTTAAAAGAGCAGCGTCATGGGAATTGGTTACTATTTAACCTTCTCCCTACAACCCATCACACACCACCCGTTATCCATGTTTCCTGGCATCAGTGCGAAGTTTCTGCCCGTAGTAAGCTGTCACACCAAAATAATTATATTTTCAATATCCAAGTTTGAAAATGGGACCACCTGCACACGCTTTGAAGCTGGCTAAATTTAGACACCTCTGTAGTTTCTGCAGAAGGGCGTTACGCTTTGTTTACAAAGTCCTAGCGCGCGGCGCTTCTCAGCTCTGCGATGTCCCTAGGGGGCTCCCGTACAGCTCGCGCTCCTGCCTTCCCGGCTCCGGCTCGTGCTCCGGGGAGAGATGCAGCGCTGCTCACTGGCAGCCCAGCACTGTCAGCTGGCGGAAAGACTGCCGGGGGCTGTCAGAGGCGGCGGTACACACAGCTGGGGTGCTCGCTGTCTTCACTACACATGCCAGGCAACACACCAGCCCCCCGAAGACACAGAGCACGGCCAGGGCATCAGTGGCCCACACGTGTGATCTTCCACACACCACTGCCGTCTGGTGCAGCTGTTTTAAGTAAAAGGTGGAGAGATTGCTTTCTGAACAGGACGGAGCCAATTTCTATCTAGGAAGGATGAAGAAACCTATTCTGGTATTCTGGGCAGAAATGCCACAAGGCGCGAGGCTGGGCACCGTCTTATTCTGAGTCTGCTGAGTACAGTCCCCCTTGTTTGCCTCGGGAATGAGACAGGAGTGGCATGTCTGATTTAACAAGACGTTTAACGTTGTCTTACAGTTTTTTCATTTGTGTGTGTTCACTGCATCAGTGTTATCGTTGCCTCCACTTCTCTAACATGAGTTGGCCATGGCCTACCAATGCATGTGACTTGTTCTCCTTTGTTCTTGTGTTTGCATGCCTGCTGGGGCGAGGTGGGGCCTACACAGAGTGCGTTTTGTTCTATCCTGACATCTTGCACTGTGTGCACATGGCCACGTCACGTGCAATGCCCTTTATGATGGTCTCAACATCTGCCTCCTTGCTTTGGCAGTGCATGTGCTTGTTTTCTGGTGTCTGCGTGTTGTAATTTTGCTTTGGTAGTTCTTCTTCCTCAGTAGTTGTCCGTCTCTTTGCAGCAGCGGTCCCTGCGCGTGCCCATACATGGCATGAGGTGTGTGGGTGTGGTGGACGTCAGTGTATTCTTGGTAGTGGTGGCACCCGGAATATCAACCGCAGAATATTGACGGCAAATATCAAAAATAAAATATGAATACCAAACTGCAGATATATCTATCTCGGCGATATATATATATATCTTCAAGGTACGTAGATGTGGAGTTAGGAAAAGTAAATCTATACTTCTGTATGTGCACTTAACTTTCGATATTCTTGTACCTTGAGGTTCTGGGGGTCGATATTCAGTAGTACAATCCTTGGGGGGGTGCTTATGTGTTTATGAGCATGTCTCGGTCCATAATCGCTGCAACTTTGATTTGTATTTAGCACTCGAAGTTCCCATTGCATGCCGGTAGTCCTCTGCGTGCTGGGTTGTTTCACGCGGCACTGCTTATATCCTTGCGTTAGTATTCGTTAGTATTCCTCATCGCAAGTTCCTACGTGGTCTCACACTCCGTTTCGCAATGCATACTTTGTCCCGCATTTATCATGCTTATGGACATTTTGCCACCTACACCGCATTGCTTAATTAATCAGTGATGCAGTTCAGCCGTGGCCCGTGCAGGTAAGAGTGGTGGGGAGGTGGGGCCGGGTGGGGGGGATTTCGACAGACGACGACGAGGAAAAAATGAATAATTTCTCTCACTGCTCTTTCCTGCATGGGCCGCTGCTGCTGCAGTTGAGTTGGCGAAATACCTGTGGGCACAGTGGCCGCATAACGAGTGATCTCCATAAAAAGAAAAAAAAGCATGCACCGCAGGGCAAACGCCGGCATCACAAATGTGTCTGTGTTTGTCCCTCTGTGGAATGTCCTCGAATCCCCTGTTTCATGGCTTTGCTCTGCTGGGCCCACAGTGCCCCATGACAGAGCTCCGGTGTCTTTACATAATTGAGGTACAAAGTACTGTGCAAAGGCTTCAAAGGTTCGCAAGGCAAATAGTTGATAATTAGAGATGAAAACTTCAATATATATATATAAATATATATATATATATATATATATATATTTATATATATCCGCTCGTTGCTCCACACCAAAAGCGGAGCACTCACAGGCGGTTGCAGACTTTGCAGGTGTGGACTCCGCAACAATATCATGCTCGACTCCTTATCTTTGTCGTCAAAAAGGAAATGTCGCACTCGCGGGGCGTTTTGAACAAAGTTTATTTCACCAAATGACCAGCAACAGACGTGTTTCGGCGATATGCCTTCCTCGATGTTACCAGCACATCGGAAACGCCATGTTTTTCAACATAACCCATGTACACAAAATGGAGAAAGGACTAACATGATCGCTCTAAAATAAGCGCCATTTTGTAATAGGTGCACACTTACCAATGCTCGAAAATATCTATTTATGGAAATCCATGTGTACATATCGACTATATATGTCAATTTTCGAGCACATTATGCATTAATTGTATAACGCCGTGGATCGGCCCATATCCCTTCTGTATATGTGTATCACAGGAGTAATTTCATTTGATTCTACATTTCAAACTTACAAACTTTATACATTCTTTTACTGTTATTTACTTTTTCTTACATTTTCATTTTTTGATTTACAACGCAAGGCATCTTTCTAATCTCATTGTAATTACTTTCAACCTTTTCAAAGACACAGCATATAGTTCCAACAGCCGTTGGAGCTATTCAAAGGAGCTTCGGATGCAATTACCTGTTAGATAAACTTTCAAAGGATCTCACTCATGTACCTATGTGTACTGATAATTCCTCTCCACTATTTAACCCACGGGGAGATTTAGTTAGTATATCTATAATGAAGCGTGACTCAAGTCTTCGTAATTTCTTGACTCTGTCACCCTCACGGACACTTTGTGGGACATAGTCCAGACCATAAAATTGCAGCAAGCTACGATTGCTTTGATGTTTTTCTGCAAAATGACGTGCTACGGGATACATCTGATCATTCTTGTCAATAGCCCTTTGATGTTCTAAAATTCTAATCTTTATTAGGTGAATGGTGCTACCTATGTAGCGTAACCCGCAAGGGCAGACCAGACAGTAAACAGCATAAGGAGTACTGCACGTTATGAATTTAGTAATTTTCTTAGTCTTTTCTATGTCAGGGATAGTATATGTTAGGACTCTTTTACTGTTAGCGCAAGCCTTGCACCTATTGCAGGGATAGAAGCCCATCATTTCTCTCAAAGTGCTCCCTTTCTGTGGTATTCTTTCTAAATGGCTTCTCACCAGCATATCGCGAAGTGACCTTGCTTTCCTAAAAGTCACCAAGGGAAAAGGAGGAATATCATTACATATGGTACTATCGGTTTTTAAAATATGCCAATTCTTTTTAAGCATGTTTTTTAGATGGTTAGCTTCAGCGGAATAAGGGGTAATCATTCGAAATTTGCCCTTATCTTCCACAGGTTTATCTTTGTCTTGTAACAGATTCTCCCTTGGGATACCTCTCACCCTCTGTAGTGTAGATCTTAATGCTCCCAGATTATATCCCCTTTTGGTAAATCTGGCTATACTTTCTGAAGCTGCTATTTCAAAATCTGTTTCCTTGGAACTATTTCTTTTTAGCCTTAATAGCTCTCCGTACGGTATGCTATTGACAAGTTTGGGGGGATGACTGCTAGTGGCAAATAATATTGAATTTCCAGCAGTGGATTTTCGGTAGAGAGCTGTTTGAATACTGCCTTCTTCCACAAACACCTTTAGGTCCAGGTAGTCCACTGCCACCGGACTCACTGTTCCCGTAAAGTGTAGGTTTACATCATTTTGATTTAGAAGATCTATATACCCTCGAGCTGACTCTGCTGTTCCCTGCCACACGATAAAAAGGTCATCAATATACCGGTACCACTCAATTACCCTGCCCGAATCATTGTCACTTTCGTAGGTTCTGGGCACCCGCTCCTCCCACCAGCCAACGAACTAATTCGCATAGCTGGGGGCGAAGCAGGTGCCCATCGCTGTACCGGACATCTGTTTGTAGTGTTGTTCTTCAAATAGAAAAATGATATTTCTCAAACAAAACTCCACAAATTCTACTAACATTTGATTATGTTCAGAGTACCTTAATTGACGTTTTTCCAAATAATGCCTGACAGCTCTCACCCCATCCTCATGGTCTATAACAGTATACAGACTAGTGATGTCTAGTACCATTAATTGATATGTAGGATCCCATTTAACCTCTTCAGTGCCCATGACGAGCTGGACTCGTCATGGGCCGCGGTTGCGCTGTGCCCATGACGAGTCCAGCTCGTCATGAACCCCGCCCGCTAGTGCAACGGCCGGCACAGGGCGGGGAAAGGGCGTGGCACTGAAGGGGTTAACATGCATGATCTTAGTCAAAAAGTCTTTTGTGTCCTTTACATAAGATTCCAACTGAGCCACAAAGGGGAATAAAAAGTGATCGATGAAGATTGATAAATGTTCAGTCAGTCCTTTGAGGGATGATACGATTGGCCTACCAGGTGGATGCCGGCTATCCTTGTGTAGTTTTGGAATGTGGTAGACAGTAGGAATCACAGGGTTAGAGCTTCGTAGGAACAAATGTTCTTCCGGTCCCAACATCAGTCTCTTATACCACTTACTGATCAGTTCATCATATTTCTTGATACTCATCTGATACATTTCACCCGTTGTTTTTTGGTAACATTCCACATTCGATAGTTGACACAGGGCTTCATTGCAATACTGTTCTCTAGTCTGCAATACCACATTCCCCCCCTTATCCAAGGGTTTGATGATAACTGATCGATCCTGTGTCAAATTCTGTAGTGCCAATTTTTCCGATTTAGACAGATTACTAGAAAATGATTTGTTTGTATTTTTAAACCTAAATTTCAAAAGGTCATTGATCATAGTTTCAGAGAAGACATCTATGGCATCCAGTGGCATTTGAGGATTGAAAAGTGACTTTGGTTTGAACGGACTCTCTTCACGTTCCTGATCAATACCGATATTCTTTGCCCTTTGTGCCATATCCTCAAATTGTGTACAACTTTCTTCGTTTTCCAGTCTTAGACTTTCCAAAAGTTCTATTGCAGGTAGGTCTTTGCCAGTTAATGCATCCGTAACCGTCAATCTTGCTGTAGCCCCTTTCTGTTCTTTCATACATGATCTTAATTTGAAATATTTATGTAATTTCAATTTTCGTACGAAGTTAAAAATATCTATTCTGGTTTGTGTGTACTCTAAATGGTTACTAGGACAAAATGTTAGTCCTAGACTGAGTACTTTCTCTTCAGACTGTGAAAGAGGTTTATCAGTTAGATTGACTACTGTTAAATTTGGTGGATCTACTGTCTCTTGGTTTGTTTCTTGCGATATGTCCACCTGGATGCCCGGCCTCTTCCTCTTCCTGCCGCCACCGACTCTTCTTGTCTTTCTGCGTCTCCTTCTGGTGGCTTGTTTTTGCCACCTCGTAGCCACGATTGTCGGATTATCTGAAACTCGTCGTGAAAAGGATTTGGAGTTTTCATTCCTTCCATTGATCCCCTTGATCATCACTTGATTCATTTTCTGTGATATCGGATTCTGAGGTCTCTATACGTGATGACAACTGTTTAGATCTTATATTGAGTTCTTTCCTTGGGCCATCAAACTTCCAGGCAAATGTTAACACCCTGCCCTGTAGGTAATCATTTTCATCCCGTATACATTTTTCTTGTTTGCGATATTTAATTTTCTGTTCATATTTAAGTAATCTTATTTTCATTTGCCCCATTAATTCCGCGATCTTTTTCTTGTTTTCTTCATCTTTGGCCATTTCTTCTTTGAGTTCATTGATCTCACTGAGCGCCTTGTTCCGATCACTCCAAGCATATTTGACAAGTATGCCCAAGGTTCCCTGCCAATATTGAGCTGTGTGTTCCGCCCACTCCGTTAATAACTGTGGGTCAGGGTTCTCATAAGAGGGCACTGTGTATACTCGCAGTCCCCTCGGGACTCTTTTCTCGTCGATATAGCTTTGTAAACTGGTGGCCTCCCACCATTTGCGTATTTCACGCTCATACAATCGCTCTCGTTTGAGCATACTGTCAGTCAATTTATTTCTTGGTTGTTTCGGGTCAGGGACATTGGAACGGGCCCTGGCTCCTATTTGTGTCTTAAACATATCTTTCGCTGCCTCGCGACGTGATTCCTCACAAAACATGACTTTGATGTGCTTTTGGTCAAAGTTTGCTATCCGTGTTAATATGTTCCTTACGCCACCTTGCCTTGCCGCTTAGTTTATACTGCCCGTTTACATCAAACAATAGAGTGGGAACTCACCAATTGATAGTAGTCCTGGTGACCCGTGTAGACACAACACTGGTCCTCACTCCCACCTCTCAACGGGATTCCCAATACTCCTGGCAGTCGCGGCGGTGCTTCCACATAACGTATCCGCTCGTTGGCAGGGTATGCTCAGACGTGAGTCCCTTGCTCACTTTGCCACTGGATTCAAGCAAGCCTGGCTGAAGACGGCTGAAATGCCAGAAACCTGTCCTAGGAAGCTTGTTTCCGGTCCAGGGAAGGCATGGCTTGGCAGTTCGGGCTGGACTGTTCCCATGAGGCACAGGGTCAGACTGATTTGCATATGCCCATGTCTGAACTGGGGTGGCAGAGTGGGCTAAAGAACGGTTATGGATCAAACCCAGATCTGTTGACTGGGTGTGAGTGTTTGATTGGTTCTGATGCTCCGTCCATCACCACCCCCTTTTGTACCGCTTTGTTCGCCATAAGTTGGCAGGGTATGCTCAGACGTGAGTCCCTTGCTCACTTTGCCACTGGATTCAAGCAAGCCTGGCTGAAGACGGCTGAAATGCCAGAAACCTGTCCTAGGAAGCTTGTTTCTGGTCCAGTGAAGGCATGGCTTGGCAGTTCGGGCTGGACTGTTCCCATGAGGCACAGGGTCAGACTGATTTGCATATGGCCATGTCTGAACTGGGGTGGCAGAGTGGGCTAAAGAACGGTGATGGATCAAACCCAGATCTGTTGACTGGGTTTGAGTGTTTGATTGGTTCTGATGGTCCGTCCATCACCACCCCCTTTTGTACCGCTTTGTTCGCCATAAGTTGGCAGGGTATGCTCAGACGTGAGTCCCTTGCTCAATTTGCCACTGGATTCAAGCAAGCCTGGCTGAAGATGGCTGAAATGCCAGAAACCTGTCCTAGGAAGCTTGTTTCCGGTCCAGGGAAGGCATGGCTTGGCAGTTCGGGCAGGACTGTTCCCATGAGGCACAGGGTCAGACTGATTTGCATATGGCCATGTCTGAACTGGGGTGGCAGAGTGGGTTAAAGAACCGTGATGGATCAAACCCAGATCTGTTGACTGGGTGTGAGTGTTTGATTGGTTCTGATGCTCCGTCCATCACCACCCCCTTTTGTACCGCTTTGTTTCAGAATGGCAGGTTTTGTGTAGAGCTGTCAATGGGGGATATAAAGTAGAGGTAAAAACAAGGACTTTGTCCATTTTAACTCCCATTTACTCTCCTTTACAGAAGAAAGTCTGGACAGAATGAAAGTAGAACTTCCCTCAAGGGAGTGCCTTTGGTTGGTTTCATGCACATCGGTTTAGTAGTTGTTTTAGAAATTACCGTTTAATAAACATTTTGGTGTGGACTTAAAAAGGCAAAAAAGTTAGAGGTAGCTGGAGCTGTAGCCCATGGAAGGGGACCCGTGTTCATGGACGACTTGCATATTTAAATTAAAATATTAAACAAATCTGATTAGAAGAGGGCGCTTCTTTCCCTATTGCCCTTTTCGGGTGCACACACCAGAAGCCGGATTTGTGAACCTGGAGCTTGTGATTGGCTGGCTGCAACTCATAAAATGTTGCTGTGGCTGCCATTACAGGACATAGGACTTCATCCCCAGCATCCCCTATCCGTGGTTCAATTAAAAGGGGTGCCCAAAATGACGTTGTGGGCTTTAAACAAAACACATAGATTTTGCTGCAGAGGTTGTTGATGCCAGGGCAGGATTTTGTGGGCCTCTGCAAGGCCCTAAAGTTTGCAAACCCTTGTTATGGGTCTATGAACCCCAAGCAAGGTACCTTGGTCCCAGTGCTGGGCCCGCAGAGCCCATGAAGATGCAACAAGGGCACACAAGTCTCCAGGAGCTATAACCACCAAGGCAGGGTCTGCTTTGGTGCATGAAAAATTAAAATTATACTAATAAAAAAAGAAATTAAAGGAGCGAACGCCTGCTTACTTGGCAGGAACCAAAGAGGTTTGTTTTTAATTATATATTACATCTAATTTTCAGGCAGCCAACTGCCACTGTGAACGGCTGAAGCAGTGGGGGCTGGGCAGAGGGCCTGTTCTGCAGTCAGCTGGTGAAATAAAACTTATGCTAGCCTAATTCAAGTCTTTTGGGGAATTTTGGGGTAGATTTACAAGCCCCTATCACCACCACAATGTTACTTTTTTGGATGTTGTGGTGCTATCGGCAGCGTTAAGACACTTAATGTGGCTTAACACCACCTTGTAAATAATGCACCCTATCACGCTATACTTAGCGTGAAAGGAGAGGGCAATGGGTGTTGCTGTGTATAAACCACCGCCACACCCATTTGATTTTGACGCTGCCAGCAATGCACAAGGGTGGCCCATTAGGAGGCAGCGCCAAAATTAAGGCCAGGGAAAACCTGAGAAATTAGGAAAAATTATAAATTTCTCCTCGTTGTTGCGGTTTCTTTTTTCTTTTTTCCTTTCACTGCGTTTTATATAGCGCAAACTTGAACCGGTTTCGGGTATCAGAGCGCTTTACATAGCACCAGTTTTGTTACATGAGGACACATTTATTTTTGTTAGGCACGGGGAGATTAAGTGATTTGCCCAGAATCACAGGATGTTCAGCGTCATTGCCGAGACTCGAACCACCGCCCTAGTCGTTAGGCCAACTCCTGTCCCCATGTTCCTGTGTGTGCTGCATTGTGCAACACACATAGAAATAGCAAATCGCCAAGAATGATTGTTCATGTACAGGAAGTTTTTTTTTATTTTTTATTTTACAGAGTTTTATATAGGGCGAACTTGACCCGAATCGGGTATCGGGTATCAGAGCACCTTACATAGCACCAGTTGCATTACATGAGGACACATTCATTTATGTTAGACATGTGGAGATTGAATGATTTGCCCAGAATCACAGGATGTTCAGTGTCATTGCCGAGACTCAAACCCAGTTCCCCTGATTTGAGGTTGACCGCCCTAGCCGTTAGGCCAGCTCCTCCCCCAGGAAGGTGTCCCTTCCTGCACATAAACAATGATTAAAAGTCATAATATTGTTGCTGATGTTCATCTGTGTTATGTTGTTTGTATTTATAATGTTTTAGTCTTAATATTAGTTATTTGTATTTTATATTTCATTATTGTATATGTTATGTAACATCTGGGACTAAATAATGTTTTCTAAAAGAAATAGAGCTTCCCCCACAGAACTGATTGTTGTTACATACCATTAGAGTCAGAGTTGGCATAAGATGGGGCTAGAAGAGAAGGCACAGCAACCATTTAAAGTATTTTTTCACAGCTAAGCTGTCCGAAGAGCCTTCCATTCCCCGACCCTCCACAGAAATAAAGCATTCAGCCCTCTGCGTGCCTCCACTCTCCGGCAGGACTTTAGCAAGGTGAACTTGCCCTGTGTGGTCCGGCTTGCAAAAAAGAGTTTGCAAAGTTCGACTCTTCTGGGTGCCCCCCTGATCTACAGGTCACATCTCAAAAGATTCGTCCAAAACAAGGCATTACGTAAAATGGCACACAGATATTACCAGATTAATAAGTATGCATTTTTAATGGGAGTAATTTAAAGAAAGGATTTTCTTTTTACTACTTAGCATAATTAAAAAATAAGCATAAATAAAGCGATAATTTTAAAAAAAACGTAACTACCAGATGTAGGGACCGTAACAAGTGTTAGCTAACCTGCAGCTAATGTGACAATAAGACGAGTTGTAACTAATGTCCTGCATGTTATTCAAAGTGGCAATGTTATTATGCGGCTGTTTAACACGGCAGACCGTTGGATATCTGTCCCTGGTTCTCAAGTCAGGGGAGAAATGCAAAATGATGGGACCCCCTGCAGAATGTGATGAGAGGCCCCCCCCAAATCTCTCATAACTCACAGATAGTAAATGGCATTAGGCTGAATGGGGCCCCTAAGTAGGGCTGCAGGGGCCTGTGTTGCGTAGACCTACGGATAGTAACCCTCTGTCCACGGTGCTGAAGTTTCACTCAGTGGTATGTTACAGTCTAGGAATACAGAAAGATATATCACTGTCCATGGTGCTGACGGCCGTATTAGTGGTATTATATGGCGGGCTACGACATTGGAGGCTTAAAGCTCTGTCCATGGTGCTGAAGCCCAGGTCGATATGAATGTATGTTGAAGTAGGGCTAAGGATAGCTACAGCTCAATCCATGGTGCTGAAGTCTGGATTAATAGTTATATGGTTGACTAGCACTGCGGATAGGTAAAGCTTTGTCCACTGTTCTGAAGTTTGGTTTAGTGCTAATATATGTCAGACTAGGGCTACGGATAGCTAAAGCTCTGTCCACAGTGCTGAAGTCCAGATTCATAGTATTATATCACAGACTAGATAGAACTACCGATAGCTAAAGATCTGTCCATGGTGCTGAATTCCGGATTAGTGGCATCATAAAACACACTAGGATTGTGGTTAGGTAAAGCTCTGTCCTCGGTGCTGAATTCCAGGTTGGCATGATTGTATGTCGAAGTACAACTATGGATAGTTACAGTTCAGCCCATGGTGCTGAAGTCCGGTTTACTGGTATTAGATGACAGACTAGAACTACGGCTAGTGAAAGTTCTGCCCATGGTGATGAAGTCCGGATTATGGGTGTTATATGGCGGAAGAGGGATAGGTAGAGCTCTGTCCTTGGTCCTAAAGTCCGATTAGTGGTATTAGAAGGAAGACTAGGACTACAGATAAGTAAAGCTCTCTCCTTGGTGCTGAAGTCTGGATTACTGGTAAATATGGTAGACTGGTTTTACGGCTCGGTAAAGCTCTGCCCACGGTGCCGAAGTCTAGATTCATAGAATTATATGACAGACTAGGACTATGGATAGATAAAGCTCTTTCCATGGTGCTGACGTACGGATTAGTGGTATTATGTGGCAGACTAAGACTTGGGATAGGTAAATCTCTGCCCATGTTGCTGACATCTGGATTCGTGATATTACATGGCATATTATCACCGCGGATATGTAAAGCTCTGCCCTTGGAGCTGAAGTCCAGTTTAATGGTATTATATGGCATACCAGGACTACGGGTGGGTAAAGATCCGTCCATGGTGCTGAAGTCCATATTGGTGTTATTCTATTGCAGACTAGAACTAGGGATAGGTCAATACTATGTCATTGGTGCTGACGGCTAAAGTACGTGTATTATATGGCAGACTAGGACCATGTGTAGTAGAGCTCAGTCCATGGTGCTGAAGTCCAGGTCGATGTGATGGTGTGTGGAAGTATGGCGATGGATAGTTACAGCTCCCTCAGTGCATGGTGCTGAAGTCCGTATTCATAGTAATATGTGGCAGACAAGGACTGCGGATAGGTAAAGCTCTGTCCATGGTGCTGAAGTCCGTATTAATCATACTATGTGGCAGACTAGCACTGCGGATAGGTAAAGCTCTGCCCTTGGAGCTGAAGTCCGGTTTACTGGTAATATATGACAGACTAGGATTTCGGATAGTTAAAGCTATATCCATGGTGCTGACAGCTGGATTACTGTTTTTTTTATGGCAGACTAGGACTACGATAGGTAAAGTTCTGTCCATTGTCCTGAAGTCCAGGTTGATATGATTGTATGTTGAAGTTGGGCTATGGATAGTTACAGTTTAGTCCAGGGCGCTGAAGTCCGGATTAATAGAAGTATTTTGAAGAGTAGGGCTGTGAATGGTTAAAGGTCTATCCATGGTGTTGAAGTCCACATTAATAGTATTATTTGGCAGACTAAGAATACGGCTAGCTAAAGGTCTATCAGCGCTGCTAAAGTCCGGATTAATAGTATTATATGGCAGAAAAGGACTCCGGATAGATAAATGTCTATCCACGGTGTTGATGTCCGAATTAATGGTATTATATGATAGACTAGGACTACGGATAGGTAAAGGTCTGCCCACGGTGCTGATGGCTGGATTAGTGGTATTATGTGGCAGACTAAGACTATGAATAGGTAAATCTCTGCCCATGTTGCTGACATCTGGATTCGTGATATTACATGGCATATTAGCACCGCGGGTAGGTAAAGCTCTGCCCTTGGCGCTGAAGTCCTGTTTACTGGTATTATATGGCATACCAGGACTACGGGTGGGTATAGATCCGTCCATGGTGCTGAAGTCGGGAAACATCCTTTACCACGAAGGCTTTACAACGCGGTATGTTTACTACCGTACACTTACCACGTAAACGTCTTCACCACTCGTTCTCCTTCCACGATTGTCTTTACCACGCAAGTAATCGTCTTCTACGTTCCTACGTCCTGCTCGTACGTCATTTGAGTAGTCCTATTTTGATTTTCACTGTGGTATTAGGTGTGTTTTCACGCTTGTTTCAGTGGTTGGTGGAAGTAAAGGCTGCTGGTGAAAGGCATGCAGGTGAATATTGAATATAAATAAAATAAAAATAAAAAGTATGCGGAAAAGAAAAGGGGGCTTGGGGGGTCTCCCCCCCCCCCCAAAAAAGAAAGTGTAAAAACGAAGGGAAGTGGTGACACATTGAATGCGTGGTAGAATGCTCCGAAGTGAAAAGCTGCGTGTTAATGCCACTTGCGATATAAAATTTGCATGGTAATGCCATGCGTGCTACTTGATTGCGATGTAAAATCCTATATTCGCTGAAGTCCATATTGGTGTTATTCCATTGCAGACTAGAACTAGGGATAGGTAAATGCTATGTCATTGGGGCTGACGGCTAAATTGCGTGTATTGTATGGCAGACTAGGACCATGTGTAGGTAAAGCTCAGTCCATGGTGCTGAAGTCCAGGTCGATGTGATGGTGTGTGGAAGTATGGCGATGGATAGTTACAACTCCCTCAATGCATGGTTCTGAAGTCCGTATTAATAGTAATATGTAGCAGACTAGCACTGCGGATAGGTGAAGTTCTGTCCATGGTGCTGAAGTCCGGTTTACTGGTAATATATGACACACCAGGATTTCGGATAGTTAAAGCCATGGTGCTGACAGCTGGATTACTGTTTTATCATGGCAGACTAGGACTACAGATAGGTAAAGCTCTGTCCATGGTGCTGAAGTACGGGTTGCTGGTAATATATGGTAGACTGGGATTTCGGATAGTTAAAGCTATGTCATGGTGCTGACAGTTGGATTACTGTTTTTTTATGGCAGAACTGCTGATAGGTAAAGTTCTGTCCATGGTGCTAAAGTCCAGGTCGATATGATTGTATGCTGAAGTTGGGCTAAGGATAGTTACAGCTCAGTCCAGGGCGCTGAAGTCCGCATTAATAGTATTATTTGGCAGACTAAGAATACGGCTAGCTAAAGGTCTATCCGCGCTGCTAAAGTCCGGATTAATAGTATTATTTGGCAGACTAGGACTCCGGATAGATAAATGTCTATCCACGGTGTTGAAGTCCGAATTAATGGTATTATATGATAGACTAGGACTACGGATAGGTAAAGGTCTACCCACGGTGCTGATGGCTGGATTAGTAGTATTATGTGGCAGACTAGGACTATGAATAGGTAAATCTCTGCCCATGTTGCTGACATCTGGATTCGTGATATTACATGGCAGACTAGCACCGCGGGTAGGTAAAGCTCTGCCCTTGGCGCTGAAGTCCGGTTTAATGGTATTATATGGCATACCAGGACTACGGGTGGGTAAAGATCCGTCCATGGTGCTGAAGTCCATATTGGTGTTATTATATTGCAGACTAGAACTAGGGATAGGTAAATGCTATGTCATTGGTGCTGACGGCTAAATTACATGTATTATATGGCAGACGAAGACCATGTATAGGTAAAGCTCAATCCATAGTGCTGAAGTCCAGGTCGATGTGATGGTGTGTGGAAATATGGCGATGGATAGTTACAGCTCTCTCAGTGCATGGTGCTGAAGTCCGGATTAATAGTAATATGTGGCAGACTAGGACTGCGGATAGGTGAAGTTCTGTCCATGGTGCTGAAGTCCGGTTTACTGGTAATATATGACAGACCAGGATTTCGGATAGTTAAAGCTATGTCCATGGTGCTGACAGCTGGATTACGTTTTTTTTATGGCAGACTAGGACAACGATAGGTAAAGTACTGTCCATGGCGCTGAAGTCCAGGTCGATATGATTGTATGTTGAAGTTGGGCTATGGATAGTTACAGCTTACTCCAGGGCGCTGAAGTCCGGATTAATAGTATTATTTCGCAGAGTAGGGCTGTGAAGGGTTAAAGGTTTATCCACGGTGCTAAAGTTCGGATTAATAGTATTATTTGGCAGACTAGGACTCCGGATAGATAAATGTATATCCATGGTGTTGAAGTCCGAATTAATGGTATTATATGACAGACTAGGACTACAGATAAAGTTCTGCCCACGGTGCTGAGGCTGGATTCGTGGCATTATGTGGCAGAGTAAGACTATGGATAAATACAGCTCTGTCCATGGTCATGAGGTCTGGATTAGCGATATTACAAGGCAGACTAGCGCCACGGACAGGTAAAATTATGTTCTTGGTGCTGAAGTCCGGTTTACTGGCATAATGTATATGTCTGATTAGGACTACGGATGGACAAAGATCCGTCCATGGTGCTGAAGTTCAAATTGGTGTTAGTATATGTCAAATTAGAACTGCGGATAGGTAAAACTATGTCCAGGGTACTGACGGCTGGATTGCTGGTATTTTATCGCAGACTAGGGCCATGTATAGGTAAAGCTCTGTCCACGGTGCTGAAGTCCGGGTCGATGTGATTGTGTGTATAAGTAGGTTTATGAATAATTACAGCTCAGTCCATGGTGCTGTTGATAGGACTACTGATAGGAAAAGGTCTGTCCATGGTGCTAAAGTCCGATTTAGTGGTATTATATGGCGGGCTACGACAGCTGAGAGTTAAAGCTTTGTCCATTTTGCTGAAATTCTGATTAGTGGTATTATATGGAAAACTAGGACTACGGATAGGTAAAGCTCTGTCCATGGTGCTGAAGTCCGGTTTGGTGCTAGTAAATGGCAGCCTAGAACTTCAGACAGTTGAAGCTCTGTCCACGGAGCTGAAGCCCTCATTACAAGTATTATATGGCAGACTAGGGCTTTGTATCCCTACATCACTGTCCACAGAGCCGAAATCCGCATTAATAGTATAATATGGCGGGCTAAAACGGCGGAGAATTAAATCTTTGTCTGTGGTGCTGAAGTCCAGATGAGTGTAATATATGACTTATTAGGCCTACGGATAAATAAAGCCCTGTCCTTGGTGCTGGAGTCCGGATTAATAGTATTAGATGGCGAGCTACGACGGCGGAGAGTTACAACTTTGTCCATGGTGCTGAAGGCCAGGTCGGTGTGATTGTCTCATGTTGAAGTGGGGCTATGGATAGTTACAGCTCTGTCCATGGTGCTGAAGTGCGGATTAACGGTATTAGATGATGGGCTACAACAATGGAAAGTTAAATGTCTGTCCATGGTGCTGAAGTGCAGGTCGGTGTGATTATATGGCGAAGTAGGATTGCAGAAATGTACACCTCTGTCCATGGTGCTGAAGTTCAGGTCTGTGCTATTTAAAACAGAACCAACACCATGAATAGGTAAGTCTCTCCCTGGGGAACCGTTGCCACCGCTCTGTATTATTCTATAATAAATCAGCAGCATTGATAGGTAAAACAGTTAACCTCTGTCCTTCGTGCTGAAGTATTTACTCGGTGTTGGTCTATGTTCCACATTATGCAGCAGATAGCTAGCTCCATGTGAAATATCGTTACTCATAAATACTATAGGCCTGATAACCAGAGTTACTGGGTCCACTGGAATTAATCAAATCCTTACAAGGACGATCGTCCAAGCCATGAATTATTTTGCATGTTATAGGTCTAAAAAAAGAATATTGAGTTGTCTTTACAACACTGTGTGTAGCAGATGTTTTCATCCTGAAGAAAAAATCCACACGCCATTATCAGGAGAGAGGCATGGGCAGTGGGCATGTGAGAACAATAATGTAAAAGTAGATTGAAGAGCGGTCCCCTAATTAAACTGAGTTATGCAAAATAGATTAAGGAAGCCTGATAATAATTATATTGCGGTCAGGCATTTTGCAGTGTTTGGAAGATGATTGACAAACACTTATACAAATGTTGAGCCTTAAAAGAATTGCTCAAGGTCTGAGAAAACCATTTGTGGTCCATGTGAGACACTGACGGGCCACACAGTAACACACTGATCTGATTTCGGTTATCGCGTCCAGAATCCAAGAAATGACAGTCGAATCGTCCCTGTCCAGGCCGTGTTAAATGGCTCACTGAAAGGTGTATTTTGATTGGAGGGATAGGTGAGAATATTAATTTTCCTGGGTGCTCAGGCTTGTGGGAGGACTGCTGCATTAGGGTTAGACGCCACCTATAGGGCGCTTAAAGTTTCTCTCCAGTGTGGCAGTCACTGGGGTTTCAGAGCAGTTGGAATCTGTGCCATTTCGTGTCTTTGAGGAAAAGACAAGCACCTTAAAAGTCAGAAAGAGGGTGAATCAAGTAGGACAAACAATGCAACGAAGATGTAGCTACTCACAGCCTATGACGTTGTCTCACCAGTGTACACGTCCCTAACCGCCAGCTCCGCTCCTCCGACCTCTCCCTCGCCACTGTCCCGCGCATCCGAAGAACAACCACTGGTGGAAGGTCCTTCTCCCACCTAGCCGCCAAGACCTTGAACACCCTTCCACTCAGCATATGACAGACCCAAGACCTGCTGACCTTCAGGAGGCTACTCAAGACTGAGAGAGGGTAGGTTTTGTATCATAGGGGGCCCCTGGCCCGTTCTGGCCACACCTGAATTATGAGACCCTTGTCCTTGCCCTTCCAGCCTAATTTGTAGGCCGTATTAAGTTGACCAGTGGGTCCTGTGTTGCTATATAGTTACCCTAGGACATCCCTCTCACTTAGCCAGCATGTAGTGCTGTGTAGGCCCTTCTATTCGAAATATAGGCCTTTGTTATATTGACCATAGCTCTGCCTTTTTAGTGTATCGCAGGCTGATGGCAGGTATGACCCAACTCTGACCCAACTCAGATTCAGTTCCTCTTTCTGCGAGGCCTTCTGCCTCCAGACTGGTGGCCCCCACCCTCCACCCTACCGCTCTGTGCTCGGAATCAAAGTTCAGCATACCCTTGAAACTTCGACATACAGTAAGCTGCATCCTGGCATGGCACCTGTTTCCTGAGCAGGTTTCCCACTTTTTAAGGAAGTGGCAACCGCAGAGCGTCAAGTTAGGAGAACATTTTTAGTTCGTTGTCAGCATTGAGTGGGTGGATGACGACATGTCTGGTAAATACTGCAGACAAAGCTATTTGGGTAACTTACGTAGGTAGAAGTTGCGTGCAAAGAACCCCAAAAAACAGTATAAATAGGGAGCACTCACAAACATCAAGCGGACTATCTCGCTGTCTGTCTGTGGGTTACGGACTGCGTAGAGTTTTCCCCAAGAGCAAAAGAAGCTCTTGCGTCTGCTTAGCATTATGTTGTATTTTACCCATATGAAATGTCCTGTTATGTTTAATCATTGTTCTCTTTATTTGTTTCTCCTTTTTTGTATTCACATAATGTAGTCATTGTAATTGCAGGAATGCTTGCTCTAGAGTAAACGTGAGAGTTCCTAGGTAACAGAGTTCTTATACTCTGAAACGTTTCTCCTTGATGTAACCTGTTTCTTCAATTGCACTTATAAATGTGTTCTCTTTCTCTCTGACAGTACAATAGTGCAGATACGGAGGGTATCATGA
Organism: Triturus cristatus; assembly: GCF_964204655.1. Classification (NCBI taxonomy): domain Eukaryota; kingdom Metazoa; phylum Chordata; class Amphibia; order Caudata; family Salamandridae; genus Triturus; species Triturus cristatus. The sequence continues at coordinate 1,193,742,675 of NC_140593.1, forward strand.
TGAGCTCCATGTGATTATCTGAATTCTGTATTTTATGCCTTTGTCTTGCAGTTTCTTTGAAGTTGCATCTTCTCATTAAACTGCCATTGTATTCTGCCTCCAATTCCATGTCTCACATGTCTATTTTCTTCGATTTTAGAGCAAGCATTCCTAGGCACCCCGGTTCAAATTAAGGTGCCCCTTTTGTCCCTGACTAACTCTCCTGCTCAGTTCTGTGGTGGCTCCCGGGGCTCTGAGTACCGCCCCTAGCTTCCTTGTCCTGTAATAAATCCTCCCCCCAACATTTTTGGTGCCGTGACTCGGAGTAGCAGTGCCTGCAGACGGGGGCAGTAACGGCTGGGTTCGAGGGGACGCAGACTGAGCACTCGTGACTCCTTTCTGGCCGAAGCCTTTGAGTACAAGCACTCGGGTGAGTATTATAACTACCTGACGTGAGGTGACGCTTTGGTAACGGTTTATGAAAGGAGCGCTTGTGAGGCTTCTGTGTTTTTCTCGGCTCTCAGTTCTTTCCTGTCTCCTGTCTGGTTGGTCTCGCTATGGACATTCTTTAATTGGGGAGGCTTGTGTGTGCAGCATGGAATTCTGAGCTGGACAGTACGGTCAGGAAATTGTTGGTTTATTGTTTCCTTCTGTTATATATAGATGTGTGTGCTATTGTTTTTGCCTGGGGGTGCCCGGAGGAGAAGGCTGCGTCTTGCGCCTTTCACGGGCTTATTTAGCTCCTTTTTTATTATTACATTTTTACATTTTACATTTTTACATTGTTTTTGTAGGAAAACAGGCATAGAAGAAAGACAATAAAAAAGTAAAAAGAATAAGGGATAAGGAGAGGCTGTTTATGTCTGCAGTCTTTTCAATGCTATTCTTTTTGGTGTAGCTTGCTGTTGGGTCTCTCTGTATATAGTGAAACAGAGAGCGCCTCTTTATCAGGGGGCTACGGGTCGGCCTGGTAGAAGAGAAGGAGAGATTCGATTTACTATCGTATTCTTTCAGCAATAGAAAAGTGCTCCACTGAGTGGATACAGTGGAGGCTCTCCTACATCAATACAAGGTAGGAAAGAGGTTGGATATTGTCGGTCCACTTAGCTACTGGATAACGGATATCGCCTGATTTATGAGGATTTTAAGAGGTTCCCCGGGATGGTTTTTTTTTGGATATTATGTTTAAGTGTTTTTGGGTATTTGTGTGTCAGTTTCCCTTTTGTGTGTGCACCATTGTAGATTGGTTTGTTAGTGAGATTCAATAACTAGGGAGGGTTTTAGATGTGCTTTTTGCACTTCCACATGTATTGATCTGCCACTGATAACTCCAGAGATTCTGTGATTTAAAGTTTTGAGCGCCACAATTGTTACAGGTATATTGTTTAGTGCTGCCTTCTTTCCTGTGTGCATATTCGACATACAGGAATACCCCCCACCCCCATCAGCACAGCAGATCTTGCTAAGAATGAAAATAAATAAATAAAAGAAAAAGAAAAGCCAGCACCCATTTCCAGTGCTATTCACATTAATTAGGACCAATAATAACTAGGATTGTAACTGTTTTTATATATTAGAGCTGTTGCCTTTTTTGAATAAATAGTATTATGAATAAATAGTATTATGTAGTTACCCCTTGCCACCCCCTAGCCCCTTGTCTGACCCATGTGGCTCAGCACCACATTTAATTAGCACAAATCATTTTCAGATAACTGACCACGTAGTGCACAACAACATATCTCAAATTGTTTGACTATTTCCTCACATTTATACTTTGAGGGATGTACGTGGTGACAGGAGGTTGTGTCTGGCGTCTCACTGTGAGCCACAGATACATGTTTATGGGACTGCATCTGGCAGCTCACATTCGTTTTGAATTTTGATTACTTATTTGGAGTAAATTGTATTGTTTGAACGTTTAACAGTGTCTTCTTTTTGCAACTGCGTGCTTCCAAAAAGGGAGCTACTGTCATCATCACGTTGCATTGTGGTTTCTTATCTTAGGCCTGGCACTAGCCAACGCCTTTCGACTTCTCTCTCCATATTGTAATGGGTGTCCTCTGTTCTTCTCCTTTTTCAGCTACGTGCGGTGTACTTTAATAGATATAAAGTCTGTCATCTTCTCTCGATTTGCAATTTAGCGTCTCTCACTTTCGTACCTGGCTTATAAGCCTTTTTCCCAGAAGTGACTACAAATGCGCCATGTCCTGTAGGTCAGAGGCACCTGATAATGTTGTCCTTTTGTGGTCAATAGTTCATCATTAAAAGAGTATAAAGATCTGCTCCTTAATGCATTCAACGGACTACCCTGCTGCAGTGACCTCTTGGGTCACTGACGCCTGTGTGGTCTCCTTCAGCCCTCTATCTGAGCATCTTTGGCTGAAATTCTAATTTCTTATTGTGCTTTGAAATGGTTTCTTTCTCTCTCCTCTGCATTGTCATTATTCTAAATAATTATTGCAAAGCACTAGTGGTTGTCCCTCCTAACTTAACATGTGCATTCCTAGCATTGAAGTAAAGTGTATGTTGCATTTTGAAAGTATTTTCATTGATTTAAAATATATTTGCATTACATGAGTTTGTTCTTCACTCCAGAAATGTGTCTTTAAATGTCAAGACTTTACTAAGACTTCCAGGCTCTATATATTGAATTTTCTTTTAACAAAAGGGGTTCTTCTTTCATATAAATCAGACAGCTGCTTTTCCCTATCGTTAACTTGTTTATTTTGTCATATTTTTGAAGAAGCACCCCCCACAAATTAAGCTCCCTTGGTGCAGTGCCCCAGGACCATGAAATTTCACCCTTTCATTGCATTTAAATGTATTTTGAAATTTTAAATCCTTGCACGATTACTTTTCTCATTTAAGGGTTTGTCTTCTGGATAATTGAGCGTCATGAACATCTATTCTTGTGTTACTATTTTTGGCAGATTACAATTGTAGTTTTGAATAGTCTTTCTGGAGCTAACAAACTGATGAATATATTCTCTGCTGTGTTAATGATTTGATGAAAAAAAGTGGCTCTTCAACGTAAGTCCTTTGTTGTTTAGAAGGGAAATACTTATCATTCATTTCTTGTTTTGCTTATGGGTCCTCCTCATCTCTTTCTCTCACAGTGGTACCACAGATGTTATATGTGGGTGTACGTCTTTTGTGTGCTACAGTAAGAAGTGATAAGCAGGAACATCTGGGTACGTGCCAAGCACACCCACTTTAACTGAGACAGGTTCAACTAGAGACCACGCAACTGGTGCGCGGTGCATCCAGTGAATACTGTGTCTAGCTTCCAAGTAGCTGCCTTCACGATTCTTACTTACGTCTTTTTGTGCACAGTTTTGAAAAGACTCCCCTATTTTGACTCATTACACACTCACGCTTCTCATTTCACCTTTCTGGCGTGCTTGCACCCATAGTACAGGATCCTCCCACTTGAATATTCAGTAAAGTGGTAGTAAGAAGGGGAGGAAGGCTTTTTGCATGCACTTTTCGCCACAACACACAGCACCTTTTTGCGTTTTCTGGTTACTGTTACACCCTAGACTAGGCCCAGCATCAAATGATAGAACAGTCACACAAAAGGAAGAATGACATAATAAGATGAGGTTAAGGACTGCCGTCCCTTACCACCCAGAGCCCAATGATAGAAGTTGTGATACCAGGTAAAATGGAGCTGTTACTTATGATATTTATGGGTCATGGACTGAAATATTAAAAGACTAACAAAAAGCCATCAATATAAGTAATATAGTCTCCTGGCAGAAAAGGAGATACTTTCAGCTTCAAATGCATATTAATATCTCTCTATTTGGATGGCCAGTTATAATTCACACTGAAGGTTGCACTGAGTGTTGTAGTACTGAGCAACCAAGTACAGAATAATTTACTCCTACCTGCGTTCCAAATTCAGCAGCAAGTGAAGCAGGCACAAGCAGTAGCCCATCATGCTAGGGCAGATCCAGTAAGTGCTGCCACAAAGAGCACACAGTTGGGGTTAGTTAATAGGGAAGAATCCTGAAATTGTGTTTCATGGCCAAGAAAGTTAGTGTCACTTTAGAGATAAAATGATGGAGTAGAATGCACGCTAGACATACCCATGGTTTGACTTCACGGGCACACGTCAAGTGCTGCCAGATCTCCTCAGCCTTTCATCTTTCCAAGTTGGATAAAATTAGTACCATTGAGTTAGGGGAACAGTAAAGATTTGCTATTTTGCGCCACAATACCATTCTGAGTAAACGTGCGCTTTGCAAAAAAAGCCATATTATTTTAAAATAAGCTATATTTTAAATACAATTAAATACAACATGTGTCTGGATGTCACATGGTGTTGAAGGGTTAACAGATTTTTGAGGCTGCCTTCAGAAGTAGCAGTCCTGGCCGACCACAGATTCTGGGCGTTGAGCCAGGCAGGAAAGGTGCTTCCTGTGTTTGGTAGTGAACATAGGATTTTGTAGAAAGAAAAATGTATGTGTATTTGTGTTTGTGGAAGTGAAGAAGGACTAGTTGCCTAGAATGACACAATTTGGTAACGGGTGAAGCCGAGATTGAATACAGTGTTTTCTGGTTTCACGTGGAGAAGTTCAGTGAAGGAATATGTATGTGTCTATATACAGATGGGTGAGAGGAAGTGAGGAATAAGTTTTCGGATATGCACAGCTGTGTGCAGCCTTCAAGATATGAGACAACAAGAGATTCGTAGGATGCTCCAGTACTAGGAAAATACAAAAGAATAAATAATACGTGCAGATGTAAAGCATATGCATAGAGTAAGCAATGCTCAGTGTTGCAATATTCTACAATTGGAGTTGCTGATTTTAGAGGTGGTTGCATATATTTTGCAGTTCGACCACCACAAGTTTTTATCTCCCTTAAAAGTTTCTATCTTCTGTTTGGGTTCTTCTTTCTTGGTTAATGAATGATTAGAGGTTATTATTATTAGATTTTTCTCTGTGTCTCCAAGAAGTGTATTGCATTTTCTGTCTTTGGGATGTTCGCTTACATGGGCTCAATGTTTTTGTTTTCATCACCTCGTGTCTGGTTAGAAATAGAATACAAATAGGGAAATTTACCACAGGCTCAAGCCTACCACTTTTTCCTATACGTTTGGCTGACAGCTAGACCATGTGACCATTTTGATATAAAAGCAGCAACAGCTTTCAGCAATGCCTAAATGGACTGTTTAAAGGGAATAAATTGAGAGAAAGCAAAAATGGTTTATTGCCCATGGATCACTCTGTTTTCACTTACAAATATTACAACGTTCTGACAACAACTTAACGCCCCATATACTTCTCCCTGATCAATTAATATATGTATAGGTCACATCAACTGAGCATCAAAGTGGCATTGAAATTATGTAAGAAGCATGTTTTTGTATAAATTAACACCCGCTGCGAAGTTTCTTTCTACTAAGGTATTCAGGCAGAAGGAGAAGGGTCCGCCCCATCATCCCTGCGTCCAAAGAAGAAGAGGACAGGTGATCAGCCACAACAGGAACATCGCCATCTTCACAAGAATATGGGAAGAATAGATTACCGTGTAAGGTGAATGTGCTATAATGCATTCTCAGATGCAGTACATTTGCCAGGGACACAGAGGATAGGAGTAAAGAAAAGTAGTAATGTTGTGTTTATATTATGTTTAGGTATTGATCATTTGTAATTATGTGCTTCGTATTATAATGTTTCAAGGAAACAATGTGTGCAGATTTGATGTGTGTTTTGATATATAGGTGCGATGTTTCGGGGTGTTTGACAATAGGTTTCTGTAGTCTTATGAATTTACAACAGGTGTATATCTGCAATTAATTCAAGGACATGGGTGCACTTTATTTCATGATTTTGCCCCTAAGTAGGTCTGGCGTTAACAATGACCTTTCATGTTTAGTAAAATGTTGTCTCTCCCTCCCTCTCTTGGCTAGCTTCACTGTGAGTGACTTTATTCTGTTCTTTCACAAGGAGCACATTCACACACAGTTGTTTTATCCAGTGCCAGGAACTACTGTGCAATGTGTGATTTTTGAGGCCACAACAATTTCTGCTTTTGCCAATGTTTGTTATAAAGATGAGGGCCCAGCAACACCCACACCAATGAGGTTTCATGAAAATATTGGCAAGACAAGTTGTGCATTGACAAAGCCAAAAGGCTGAACAACAATTTCATTGGCTTTACTAATGCTTGTTTATTTTTATGTTGCAAAGAAATGGTACCTACCTTATTCCAGTAATTTAGCTAAATGTTTTGCATTCATTTTGTGAACTTTTTATTTTAAAAGCAAAGAATTATCGGTTTGCTTTCAAGCATTCTGAGAGCAGTATACATAGTCTCACATTCCTAAGAAGTGTGTACACATTTTCATACTCTAACGACTGTCAGTGGTGCAGTCTGAGCTTACAACAGTTACTAGGAGCGCTCACCCTGATAATGAATCCTTTGCATCAATGAACATTCAGCATTAGCACATGGACACAGATATTGTCCTTTTTGCAAACTGTGCCTTTCACAGATCCTTAGTTTGGTACTGTAAACTGACAGCCAAAGGACCTCAAACGGATGTGTCCTGGGCGTGGGCTATAGGAATTACACATCCCTGGGCACAATTTGACAACTATGAGTGTTTTGATTACTAAAGGTGTTACTGTGACAGAGGTTTTCATCTGGGTTTTCTGTTGGGTCAAGCTGTAGTACAATGTTTAAATATGAATATGGCCCAAATGGAAAGGGATGTTTACCAACCATAATGCTTGCCCCCATGGCCTGTCTTTTTTCATGGTTCAATACTTGTACGATGTGATAGGAGGACCAGACTGTTTTCCTAAAGCTGTATTTCCACTGCCTCAGGACACTTCATTTCCCCACATGAAATGGACTTCATCAACATATCCCCTACTAAAACTACAAGTACGTGTTGGTTATTGTGTGCATGATCAGCAAATGGACTAAGGCATGCCAATTCGAGAACAGCAATCCACAAACTATTGCCAAATGCCTTCTGAAAGAGTTCATACCGCGCTTTCGAGAACCTATGCTTTTGGGTTCTGAAAATGGACCGGCGTTCATCTCACATGTGATTGAGGGGTTGTGAAAGGGGCAAGGAGCCATACAGAAGCTACATGTGTTCCACAGAAACTACCGAGTGGGAATGATATCCCAAGTTCATCCTGAAGGGCTGCACGTGCTGCACAGAGGAGAAAGGACGAGTGTGTAAGCGGGCCCCTAGGATACGTCACCTAAAGAACGTCTGGAAACATCGACGCCCCAACCCCTCAGTCTACAAGATGTGACATCTTTACCTTTTCTTCACTTTGTTTCTTCATTTCGAATGTGCCCAAGTAATAAGAAGTGCTTGCAAACCTCTCAAATTACTTGAAGACGGGCACCAACGGTTACTTTTTCTGTTTAAAGGTATCATCTCTGAGGCACTACATCATTATGCAGCAGACCTTTTTGGAACGTAGTACAGACGCAGCAGAAGATAAGACATTCTTCCAACTAGTCACACTAGCCACACGTACCAACGATTGGAACAATGCCTCAAGACTTGCTCAAGACTTTCAGAACAATTAGAGAAAATGATCATGGGTGCCACTAGCAGCATTGATCCCACTTTTCTGCTATTATAATGACTTTTGTACCACTTTGAATGAGTTACCATTGATGAAGACGGGACAGGGGGACAGTTGGCAGAGCATGTGTTACAATGTCATACCTGTTTGTCCTAATGTGCAATATCCTCTTCTGTAGACATACCGAGTACGTAGCAGTTGCACCTCCTGAGAACTGCATAATTAGCAAAGGGAGAACAAGCATAGAACAGGGAATATGAATATCTTGGCACTTATAGAAGTTGTAGAAGTAACAATGGGACCACCCTAAATGCGTCTACCATTACCAAATACCTCAAAGACCTGATAGGTATGCTGTCAGGAGTTTGTTCATATTATGAACAAGAGGGGGGAGTGAGAGAGGGTAGGTTTTGTATCATAGGGGGCCCCTGGCCCGTTCTGGCCACACCTGAATTATGAGACCCTTGTCCTTGCCCTTCCAGCCTAATTTGTAGGCCGTATTAAGTTGACCAGTGGGTCCTGTGTTGCTATATAGTTACCCTAGGACATCCCTCTCACTTAGCCAGCATGTAGTGCTGTGTAGGCCCTTCTATTCGAAATATAGGCCTTTGTTATATTGACCATAGCTCTGCCTTTTTAGTGTATCGCAGGCTGATGGCAGGTATGACCCAACTCTGACCCAACTCAGATTCAGTTCCTCTTTCTGCGAGGCCTTCTGCCTCCAGACTGGTGGCCCCCACCCTCCACCCTACCGCTCTGTGCTCGAAATCAAAGTTCAGCATACCCTTGAAACTTCGACATACAGTAAGCTGCATCCTGGCATGGCACCTGTTTCCTGAGCAGGTTTCCCACTTTTTAAGGAAGTGGCAACCGCAGAGCGTCAAGTTAGGAGAACATTTTTAGTTCGTTGTCAGCATTGAGTGGGTGGATGACGACATGTCTGGTAAATACTGCAGACAAAGCTATTTGGGTAACTTACGTAGGTAGAAGTTGCGTGCAAAGAACCCCAAAAAACAGTATAAATAGGGAGCACTCACAAACATCAAGCGGACTATCTCGCTGTCTGTCTGTGGGTTACGGACTGCGTAGAGTTTTCCCCAAGAGCAAAAGAAGCTCTTGCGTCTGCTTAGCATTATGTTGTATTTTACCCATATGAAATGTCCTGTTATGTTTAATCATTGTTCTCTTTATTTGTTTCTCCTTTTTTGTATTCACATAATGTAGTCATTGTAATTGCAGGAATGCTTGCTCTAGAGTAAACGTGAGAGTTCCTAGGTAACAGAGTTCTTATACTCTGAAACGTTTCTCCTTGATGTAACCTGTTTCTTCAATTGCACTTATAAATGTGTTCTCTTTCTCTCTGACAGTACAATAGTGCAGATACGGAGGGTATCATGATGAGCTCCATGTGATTATCTGAATTCTGTATTTTATGCCTTTGTCTTGCAGTTTCTTTGAAGTTGCATCTTCTCATTAAACTGCCATTGTATTCTGCCTCCAATTCCATGTCTCACATGTCTATTTTCTTCGATTTTAGAGCAAGCATTCCTAGGCACCCCGGTTCAAATTAAGGTGCCCCTTTTGTCCCTGACTAACTCTCCTGCTCAGTTCTGTGGTGGCTCCCGGGGCTCTGAGTACCGCCCCTAGCTTCCTTGTCCTGTAATAAATCCTCCCCCCAACAAGACCTGGCTGTTCGACCAGTAGCAGCACCCCCCCACCCCCCTTTTTCCCCCAGCACCTTGAGACCCTCGCGGGTAAGTAGTGCGCTCTACAAATTCTGTGATTGATTGATTGATTGATTGTAGTCCCCCAAGAAAGAATTTGACAAAAACAGGCTCTAGTCTAATACCTCAAGGACAAACACTGCTGCTTTTCTGCACATAAAAATAACTGACCTGCTCAAGCCTGCCACATGGGCATCGGTGCACACATTCAGAAGTCAATACTTTTTTAACCTAAAGAGAGATTGATGGCAGACAGACTGATTGATCAATTGACCAAAGTGCCTCGAAACACTAGAGCATATTTATGAGCCCCTTGCATCACTGGGGCGTTAAATTTTGTGACGCTCCGGCAGAGTAAACTGCAAAATCATATCTATGATGCCACACAAAGCCACTTTGCGTGGCTTTGACTGGCCTCATAGATGTGGAGTAAGGCAAGGCTGCACAAATCGCTGTGCTGCCTTACTCTGCGCTAGGGAGGCGTCTTATGAGTGTTGCAGTGGGGGTTGCCACGCAAAACCCATTGACTTTGATGTGTACCTAGATTTACAAAACCATGTGACCTGGGAATGCGCCAACACCTTACACCTCCCCAGGGGATTTGCAACGAGGAGAAATAACTCTATTTCTCCCTGTGTATTCCTCTTTCCGTGTGCGCTGCATTCTGTGTTCATTCTGCAGCACACATGAAAAGAGGGAAAAGCCTTCCAGGATGGTTTTTGTGCAATTGCCCCTTACTGCACAATAACAATCGTGCCAACAACACAGGCACCCTTGAACCATGGTGCAAGGGTGCCTGCATCAACGCTAGGATGCTGAAACAGCTCCAGCGCAGGGAGAAAGGAAAGAAATGCACCATATTGGATTAATACTGTGCATTCCTGCGCTTTCACTTTGACATAGGGCAGCGCAGCAAGGTGACTTGCTGAGCTGCCCTACGCCAAAACCCCATAAATGAGGACAAAAGTGTGGCAGGTTGTGGATGGAGGCCACGCAAGGAAGTCTGTTTAGTTATGATGTGTTTTTGTAGAGCAATTGAGACAAAAATACCGTCCGCGAGGATTCCAGAATACAGAGTAGAGACGTGCACATAGCATGTGCTGAAGGGAAGCGACGAGTTACATACCTGTAACTACTGAAGTCCATGGTCTGTGTTTTATACAGAGCACCACTCTCCCTGCCCTGCCGCTCTGTCCTCCTGGGGTCAGCACTTTAGTGCCACGACTGAGGTGCTTGGCGATTGCAGGAACATCCCGTAGGACTTTCGGAATGAGCACCTAATAACCAGAGTTTAGTACTTACAGCTGGTTCTTGTACTCACAAACTTACATCTGTGATATACTACTCACCCTGCCACTCAGAGCTTGAGACTCAAAGCCTGGTTCAACCCTCGTTGTACTCACAGCCTGGCATTAAAACACTGGTGCCCACAACCCGGTCTTTACACACATGCACTCACAGCTGTCCTGCTCCTCGAAGCCTTGACCTCACCTCGCTGTACACAGAGTCTTGCACTCACAGCCAGATGAGTCCTTACAGCCTAAAACTCACCTCACTGTACTCAGAGTCTTGCACTCACAGCCAGACGAGTCCTCACAGCCTAACACTCACCTCACTGTACTCAGAGTTTTGCACTCACAGCCAGATGAGTCCTCACAGCTTAGCACTCACCTCACTGTACTCAGAGTCTTGCACTCACAGCCAGATGAGTCCTTACAGCCTAACACTCACCTCACTGTACTCAGAGTTTTGCACTCACAGCGAGACGAGTCCTCAAAGCCTAGTACTCACCTCACTGTACTCAGAGTCTTTCACTCACAGCCAGACGAGTCCTCACAGCCTAACACTCACCTCACTGTACTCAGAGTCTTGCACTCACAGCCAGACGAGTCCTCACAGCCTAGTACTCACCTCACTGTACTCAGAGTCTTTCACTCACAGCCAGACGAGTCCTCACAGCCTAGCACTCACCTCACTGTACTCTGAGTTTTGCACTCACAGCCAGACGAGTCCTCACAGCCTTGTACTCACCTCACTGTACTCAGAGTCTTGCACTCACAGCCAGACGAGTCCTCACAGCCTAGCACTCGCCTCACTGTACTCAGAGTCTTGCACTCACAGCCAGACGAGTCCTCACAGCCTAGCACTCAGCTCACTCTACTCAGAATCTTGCACCCACCGCCTGACGAGTCCTCACAGCTTAGCACTCACCTCACTGTACTCAGAGTCTTGCACTCACAGCCAGATGAGTCCTCACAGCCTAGCACTCACCTCACTGTACTCAGAATCTTGCACTCGCAGCCAGAAGAGTCCTCACAGCCTAGCACTCACCTCACTGTACTCAGAGTCTTGGACTCACAGCCAGGCGAGCCCTCATATCCTAGCACTCACCTCACTGTACTCAGAGTCTTGCACTCACAGCCAGGCGAGTCCTCACAGTCCAGCACTTGTGGTGTGGCGTTCACACCACTGTTTCTGAAAGCCTGGCACTCACGGCATGGCATTCACACCCTGGTACTCACACTGTAGCACTCACACATTTGTCCACACGACCAGCCTGGTCTCAGACCCCGGCACTTACCCCTGGCACTCACACCTTGAAAACAGACTGGTCCCCAGCCTGGCACTCTCAACCTAGTACTCAGAAACTGGCCCACAGACTGGTACTCACATTTCGCTCCTCTCAGACTGTTCTCAAACCCTGTCATGCACACTCATTGATTTCACAGACTGGTGCAGAACCTGGCACTCACTCCCTGCACTCACTCCCTGCTACTCACGGACTGGTGCAGAGCCTGGCACTCACTCCCTGCACTCACTTCCTGCTACTCACAGACTGATGCAGAACCTGGCCCTCACTCCCTGAACTCACTTCCTGCTACTCACGGACTGGTGCAGAGCCTGCCACTCACTCCCTGCTACTCACAGACTGGTGCAGAGCCTGGCACTCACTCCCTGCACTCACTCCCTGCTACTCACGGACTGGTGCAGAGCCTGGCACTCACTCCCTGCACTCACTTCCTGCTACTCACAGACTGATGCAGAACCTGGCCCTCACTCCCTGCACTCACTTCCTGCTACTCACGGACTGGTGCAGAGCCTGCCACTCACTCCCTGCTACTCACGGACTGGTGCAGAACCTGGCACTCACTCCCTGCACTCACTTCCTGCTACTCACGGACTGGTGCAGAGCCTGGCACTCACTCCCTGCACTCACTTCCTGCTACTCACGGACTGGTGCAGAGCCTGGCACTCACTCCCTGCACTCACTTCCTGCTACTCACAGACTGATGCAGAACCTGGCCCTCACTCCCTGCACTCACTTCCTGCTACTCACGGACTGGTGCAGAGCCTGCCACTCACTCCCTGCTACTCAAAGACTGGTGCAGAGCCTGGCCCTCACTCCCTGCACTCACTTCCTGCTACTCACGGACTGGTGCAGAGCCTGGCACTCACTCCCTGCACTCACTTCCTGCTACTCACGGACTGGTGCAGAGCCTGGCACTCACTCCCTGCACTCACTTCCTGCTACTCACGGACTGGTGCAGAGCCTGCCACTCACTCCCTGCTACTCAAAGACTGGTGCAGAGCCTGGCCCTCACTCCCTGCACTCACTTCCTGCTACTCACGGACTGGTGCAGAGCCTGGCCCTCACTCCCTGCACTCACTTCCTGCTACTCACGGACTGGTGCAGAGCCTGGCACTCACTCCCTGCACTCACTTCCTGCTACTCACAGACTGATGCAGAACCTGGCCCTCACTCCCTGCACTCACTTCCTGCTACTCACGGACTGGTGCAGAGCCTGCCACTCACTCCCTGCTACTCAAAGACTGGTGCAGAGCCTGGCCCTCACTCCCTGCACTCACTTCCTGCTACTCACGGACTGGTGCAGAGCCTGGCACTCACTCCCTGCACTCACTTCCTGCTACTCACGGACTGGTGCAGAGCCTGGCACTCACTCCCTGCACTCACTTCCTGCTACGCACGGACTGGTGCAGAGCCTGGCACTCACTCCCTGCACTCACTTCCTGCTACTCACGGACTGGTGCAGAGCCTGGCACTCACTCCCTGCACTCACGGACTGGTGCAGAACCTGACACTCACTGCCTGCACTCACTTCCTGCTACTCACGGACTGGTGCAGAGCCTGGCACTCACTCCCTGCACTCACTTCCTGCTACTCACAGACTGGTGCAGAAACTGGCACTCCCTCCCTGCACTCACTTCCTGCTACTCACGCACTGGTGCAGAGCCTGGCACTCACTCCCTGCACTCACTCCCTGCACTCACGGACTGGTGCAGAACCTGACACTCACTCCCTGCACTCACTTCCTGCTACTCACGCACTGGTGCAGAGCCTGGCACTCACTCCCTGCACTCACTTCCTGCTACTCACGGACTGGTGCAGAGCCTGGCACTCTCTCCCTGCACTCGCTTCCTGCTACTCACAGACTTGTGCAGAGCCTGGCACTCACATTTTGGTCAACACAGCCTGCTCTCACGCCCTGGCACTCACTCACTGCACTCACTTCCTGCTACTCACGGACTGGTGCAGAGCCTGGCACTCTCTCCCTGCTACTCACAGACTTGTGCAGAGCCTGGCACTCTCTCCCTGCTACTCACAGACTTGTGCAGAGCCTGGAACTCACATTTTGGTCAACCCAGCCTGCTCTCACGCCCTGGCACTCACGCACTGCTACTCACAGACTGATCCACAGCCTGGCACTCACGTTCCTGTCTTCCCAGACTGGTACTCACGCCCTGGCTCTCGCAGCCTTGCGGGAGCTGTCTTTCCTGATCTCGGTGTCTGAGGTGGCCCCTCCTCCCTGCACAGCGCCGCGAGGGTTAATGTGAGAGTAGATTATCTGCTCGCCCGCCCGTAGACCGCGCTTCAGGGTGTCTCTGCGCGCTGTGCTCGGTGCTGCTGCCCGTCTCTGCTCGCTGCGCTCCCGGTGGAGAGTGCGCTGGGAGCTTGCCTCTGTCTCACACCTGGGACGGCTCTACCCCCGGCAGGAGGGCTGGTGCGCCGAGTCTGGGAGTGACATCTCGCTCTGCTCCCCACCCCCTGGCGGCGGTGCCAGCTCCCTGCAGCTCCAGCAGATGAGATCAGAGCCGAGCGGAGCTCATGCGGAGAGCTTGGCACGGAGGCAGGGGCGAAGAACGAGGCACACGGGACACCTCGCCACCCACCCCGGCTCGCAGGGGGTCGTCTGCCGCTGCCACCCTCACTCTTCTCCTGCACCACTTCCTTCCGCTTTACCCCACCTTGATCCGTTCACTCGTCGACCTGTACCCCCTGTGTGCCCCCGTTCCTCACCCTGTTCCCTCACTACTCCACGCTCAACTCCGCTCCACCTGTCCCCTCACCTGTTCCCTCCGCCCCCTCACCTGCACATCTCGGCTACTCCAACCGTACCTTCCGGCTCCTCAACCTGTGCCCTCGCCTCTACTCCGACTATACCCCCGAGTCACCTGTTCCCGCCCACCGACACTCTCCTCCACTCCTGCACACACCACCCCTCCACCTGCAAACTCCACCTGCGCACTCTAGCCCTCCACCTGCTCCCTTCTGCCTCTTAACCGGTGAATCCACTCTACTGTACCTGTAACCCTGCTCCGTCTGAAGCCCCTCCTCTCCTCCACCTGCAAACCCCACCCCTCCACTTTTTCCCTTCTGCCTCCAAACAGGTGCATCCGCTTCTCCACCTGTAACCCTTCTCCGTCTGAAGCCCCTCTTCTCTCCCATCGGCAGCTTCCCCTCCACTCCAGCACAAGTTACCCTCACCTTGGCTCTCCTCTCCTCCGCTGCCCTTCACTCTCTTTCCTCACCTAGTTTCCCTCCTCTCCACCTGCACTGCGATACTTTCTCTCCAGCTGCCTCCATTCGCCCTCACCCTCGACTTCCCACTCAGCCCTCACCTCCGCTCCCCACCCCATCTCTTCCTGCTTCGCTCTTCACCACCTCTGCACGCCATCCCTCCAACCGCACATCACGGCTGTGCACCGGTGAACATCCTGTGTACCGAACCCATCTTTATCTACATCACTCCTCCCCACATACACCCACCTTCTCCTGCGCCCCCCCCCCCCTCCTATCACACATTCTTCACGTCGTTACCTTTCACCCCGGCGAGGTCCTTCCTCCCCCCCCCCCTTGTGTATACCTCTCCTCCCCACGTGTACCTCTCTGCTTCTATCCTTTTAACTAAGCATTGGCAGCTTCCACCGCGCCAGTACCCTCCCTCCGCTGCGTGCATCACCCCTTTCCCTCTCACCCCCACCACCCTGCCCCCCTCCCTCACTCCGCTCGTACAGAGAGTCGCTGCACCTCTTGTTCCTGAACTGGGCTCCCATGGGATGGGCGTGAGGCTGCACACAGCCCCGGACCGCGGGCACCTGGACTGGTATTAAAAGGAGTGGGGTTGTCGCCGCCCCCACTGCCCCGGACTACTTCTTCCCTCGGACTCCAGCATCGGCGCGCGGAAGCAAACTTCTCCCTGGTCTGGAAGACTCGCTCCTCTCGGAGGGCGGCGGCCCCAGGTAAGGGCAGGGGACCGGGGAGAGGGTTAGAGGGGGCCGGGAAGAGGGGTGCTGGGAGCCGGGCGAGCTCTCGCGGGACCTGTAGACTGGGGGGGGGGGGGGGAGGCTCGTGAGTTATCTAACGCAGCTGAATGAAGCGCACGTGACAGGTGGCTCTCACTTGCAGATTCATCTCTGCACCTGTCACCTATCTGTCCGTCTGTCCCTGCTCCCGATCAGCGCCCGCCCTACCTACCTTCGCGTTAACCGAGTCACCTGCCCTTCTTTCCTTTGTCTACCTGGCTACGTATGTGCAGACTGAGGACTCACCTCTAGAGCCCCGTCACCGCCCCTGGCCACAGTCTCCACATCGCTGTCTCCCTCTCGCTTTACTTTTTCACTTATCTCGCCCTTTGTCCTGTCGTCTGTCCATCCGTCCACCCAACCATTGGGATGCAGCTATCCGTCCGTCCGTCTGCCCGTTCTCTGTCCCTTCTGTCCGTCCATCCATGTGCAACTCTCCACCCACCCATTTGTCTGTACATCTATCCTTCGATCCGCCCGTCTGCCTTTCTCTCTTTCCATTGATTCATCCACCTGTCCGTCCGTCCTACCATCCATCCATCCATCTTTATTTTGCTCTGGCCAATCATTAGCCTGTCCCTGTCAGTGTACACCTGCCGATCGGCGGTCCATATGCACGCTTTCTACGCTGTCTGCCCGTTCTATATGTATATCTGTAGTACTTTGTTCTGCAGTTCCCCCTTTCCTGGTGTGAAATCGCTCCTCGTTATCTCTCCGGCTCCCCTCTTCCTCAGCCCCTCTCCCTGGCATGTCCGAGTTCATGCCCCCCTGCGCCCTCCTCAGCGTCTGTTGCCTGTCCGGGTCACTCTCTTGCAGCGCGTTCACCAATATTTGCTACCACAGATAGCGCTATATGGTGTCTGTGCACATCTCAGCGCACCAGCATGCCTTCCAGCCTCTCATCACTCCACGCGCTGTCTCTTTAAATGCTTCTCTCTCGTTCTCGCAGCGCTCACCCTCTCCCCTCGCGAGCCAATGTACCTCTCTCATGCTCACAATCCTCCAAGAGGGTCTCATCTCCAAGCACACCTGCCTTCCGTTATTATGAACACCTCTGCTGTCCCTTTGACTGACACCCTAGCTGTCTCTTTTTACTGACACCCCATCTGTGTCTCTTTGTTGACCCTCCATCAGTCCATTTTACTGACACCCCATCTGCCAATATTACGGAGACCCGCTTCCCCTTTAAGTGACACCCCAGATGTTCTTTTTACTGACGCCACAGCTCTCGCTTTTTACTGACGTCCCAGCTAGTTTTTGCTGACTCACCACCTGTACTTTTTACTGACACACCAGCTGTCCCTTTCACTGAGACCCCAGCAGTCCCGTTTACTGACACCACAGCCATCCTTTTTTAACTGACACCACAGCTGTCGTTTTTTATGGACACACCAACTGTCTCTTTTCACTGACATCCCAGCTGTCCTTTTTTACTGACACCACAGCTGTCCTTTTACTGACACCCAGCTATCTCTCTGTATTGACACCCCATCTGTACTTTTTCCTGATGTCTCAGTTCTCCATTTTTACTGACACCTCAGCTGTCCTTTTTACTAATACCCCAGCTGTCACTTTACTGACCGCCCTGCCCCCACTTTCACTATGTATTGAGGCAGCGGATAACCCTTTCTACTGATACCCCTGCTTTTGCTTTTTACTGACACCGCTTCCCTTTTACTGACACCGCATCGCTTTTACTGACCCGCTTCCCTTTTACTGACACCGCATCCCTTTTACTGACACCGCTTCCCTTTTACTGACACCGCTTCTTTTTTTACTGACACCGCTTCCGTTTTACTGACACCGCTTCCCTTTACTGACACCGCTTCCCTTTACTGACACCGCTTCCCTTTTACTGACACCGCTTCCCTTTTACTAACACCGCTTCCCTTTTACTGACGCCGCTTCCCTTTACTGACACCGCTTCCCTTTACTGACACTGCTTCCGTTTTACTGACACCGCTTCCCTTTTACTGACACTGCTTCCGTTTTACTGACACCGCTTCCCTTTTACTGACACCGCTTCCCTTTTACTGACACCGCTTCCCTTTTACTGACACCGCTTCCCTTTTACTGACACCGCTTCCCTTTTACTGACACCGCTTCCGTTTTACTGACACCGCTTCCCTTTTACTGACACCTCTGCGGTCCCTTTTACTGACACCGCTTCCCTTTTACTGACACCGCTTCCCTTTTACTGACACCTCTGCGATCCCTTTTACTGACACCGCTTCCCTTTTACTAACACCTCTTCCCTTTTACTGACACCGCTTTCCTTTTACTGACACCGCTTCCCTTTACTGACACCGCTTCCCTTTTACTGACACCGCTTCCGTTTTACTGACGCCGCTTCCCTTTACTGACACCGCTTCCGTTTTACTGACACCGCTTCCCTTTTACTGACACCGCTTCTTTTTTTACTGACACCCAGCTGTCCCTTTTTACTGACATTCCAACACTCCTTTCACTGATGCCCCGTCTGTCCCTTTTTGCTGACATCCCAGCTGTCCTTTTTATTGACACCTCCAGCTGTCCTTTTCTCATTTTATTCTTGCTTTTTGTTTTCCATCGCTGCTCTTTCATTATCACTTTTGCTCACCCTATTTCTCTCACGCCCATTTTCTTTCCATATCCTCTGTTCCAGTCTCTCTGCGTCTGTCCTCTTCCTCGCCATGGTAAAGGGGACAAGTGTGTGTGTGTGTTTGGGGGGGGGGTCTCTGGTCTCCTCCTGCCCTGGTTGAGGAGCCACAGGGGGCAGGTGGAGGGGTGTCTCTGTTCTATTACTGTCCTGGTTGAGCAGTGGAAGGTTACAGGTGGAAGGGTGTCTTTGGTATCCTTCTAGCTTAGGAGGGAAGGGTGCAGGCAAAGGGGTGTATCTGGTTTGCTCCTGTCCTGGCTGGGGAGCAGAAGGGGACAGGTGGGGGGTGTCTCTGGTCTCCTCTTGTCCTGGTTAGGGAGCGGAAGGGAACAGGTGGGGGTGTTTCTAGTCTGCTCCTGTTCTAGTTGAGGAGAGGAGGAGTACAGGTGGAGGGGTGTATCTAGTTTGTTCCTGTACTGGCTGGGGAGCAGAGGGGGACAGGTGGGGGGTGTCTCAGGTCTCCTCTTGTCCTGGCTGGGCAGCGGAGGGGG
This sequence comes from Triturus cristatus, assembly GCF_964204655.1. Lineage (NCBI taxonomy): Eukaryota > Metazoa > Chordata > Amphibia > Caudata > Salamandridae > Triturus > Triturus cristatus. Next base: position 1,193,761,675 of record NC_140593.1, read on the forward strand.
ACAGGTTGGGGGTGTTTCTGGTCTCCTCTTGTCCTGGTTGGGGAGCAGAAGGGAACAGGTGGGGGTGTCTCTAGTCTGCTCCTGTTCTAGTTGAGAAGAGGAGGGGGTGCAGGTGGAGAGGTGTATATGGTTTGCTCCTGTCCTGGCTGGGGAGCAGAGGGGTGCAGGTGGGGGGTGTTCCTGGTCTCCTCCTGTCCTGGTTGGGGAGTGGAAGAATACTGCTGGAAACGTGTCTCTGGTTTCATCCTGTCCTAGTTGAGGAGTGGAGGGGTGTCTCTAGACTGCGCCTGTTCTAGTTGGAGAGAGGAGGCGTACAAGGACAGGGGGTCTTTGGTCTGCTCCTGGGCTGCACTGGTCTACCTCAGGGGTCCCAAACCTTTTCTCTAGTGAAAGCAACTTCTGATTAGTGAAACTCATTGTGAGCTACTGTAGGCCAAGCAACTCGCTGTAGGCTAAGCAACTCGCGCATTGTTACCGGACACCCCCGCTCCAGCTTCATTCACTTTAAACCTAATTTCCATAGAGCCAGATACTATGTTTTGAACAAAATACTTTGACTAGGGCCGCTATGACAGGGCTGTCATGTGTGTCAGTGAAAGCGTGGTCTTTGGGGCTGTGCGAACTGAGAGCCTGTGTCATATGTGTTTGCAGCGCACAATATACCTTTCACCATGTGTGGCACAGTTACATGTATAACACAAACATGCAATATTTTTTTTTAAAATGGGAGAAATTTAATGAGCAGAAAAATGTTCAGCAAAAATGTGCATAATAGGAAACTTTTCTGCACTTCAAATTTCTGTCATTTAAAAAAAATGGCTGTATTTTTTATTTATACGTATAAAACAGTGTCTACTAGCCACTGAGAGCAAGAGGGCTGCTGTTTGTAAATGTGACACTTCGAAGTGGAAGAGAATAAAAATGAAGAGTTAACTTAATCATTAAGGTAACTCTTCTTTTTAATTTTCGCCCATTTAAAAGCATTCAGAAACATCACTGCTTTCACAGCTCCAATACTGAGTCGACAAGGGATTTTATTTCAGAGTTAAATACTTCAGGGCTCCAGTTCTTCACCTCTGGGCCCCAGCCTGTGCCATGAATCTGTCTGAGCACTGCTAATTATCAGGCCCTGAGATCTGCAGCCTGATGACAATAATGTAAAATAAGCCCTGCCTTCCCTTACCTTTCAAAGGAGAATATGACCTTGTGCTTACTTAAAACTGAACTCAAGGCAGTGAGCTGCTCTGAAGGTGTCTGGGAGCTGCTGATGGCTCATGATTGATGGGTTGGGGATACCCGATCTATCTTCATCTTTCGTGCCGTGTTGTTGTCCTTTTGTGTCTTGTTCTCATTTGTTGATTTTCTGATGGTGTGATCCTGTCCTCCCCATTCCTGTCATTGCTCTGTTTTCTTTCTTCTTCATCAGTGCTCGCTCCTGTCATAGTTTGTCTTCTTCATTGATGTAGCACTGTCCTCTCTTGTTCTGTCCTCGCTCTCCCTACTCTGTCATCGGCCCGTCTTCTTCTTTATTGGTGTCCTCTTGTTCTGTCTTGTTTTTTCATTCCTGTGCTAGTATCCTCACCTGTAATCAGCCTGTCTATTTTGCTCATTAGTACACTTTTGTGTTCTCCTGTAATCATTTGTTCTCTTCTTTGTTGATGTGCTTGTCTCCTGTAATTGTTTACCTTCTTCACTGGTGTGCTCCTGTTGACCCCTGTCCTCTGATCATTTGTCTTTTTCTTCATCAGTGTGTATCTGCCCTCTCCTCTCCTGACATCCTTCTGCCTTCCTCACTGGTGTGCTTTTGTCATTAGTATGCTCTTGCTCCCTCCTGTTATCAGGTAGTCTTCATCCTCAGTGGGGTGCCCCTGTCGTCTCCTGTCCAATAATTGGTCTGTCTTGTTGTTCTTCTTCTTCATCTGTATGCTCTTCTTCAATCCTGTGTTTTGCTGGCCCCAGTTATTGATTGTCCTCTTCTTTGTTGGGGCGCTTCTGTCCTCTCCTGTTGTCAGGTAGAATTAATCATCATTGGTGTGCTCCTGTCCAATGATTGGTCAGTCTTCTGCATCATTATTGGTATACTTCTTTCCACTCTTGTCTCATGATTGGTCTGTCTTCTTCTTCTTCATCTGTGTGCTCCTTTCCGCCCGTCTTCTCTGGTCAGTCATTGTTTGTCTTCTTCAACATTGGCCTGCTCCTGTCCTCTCATGTCATCAGGTGGTCATCATCTTAATTGCTATACTTCTTTCAACTCCTTTCCCATGATTGGTCTGTCTTCTGCATTTTCATTGGTATACTTCTTTCCACTCTTGTCTCATGATTGGTCTGTCTTCTGCATCTTCATTGGTATACTTCTTTCCACTCTTGTCTCATGATTGGTCTGTCTTCTGCATCTTTATTGGTATACTTCTTTCCACTCTTGTTTCATGATTGGTCTGTCTTTGGCATCTACATTGGTATATTTCTTTCCACTCTTCTCTCATGATTGGTCTGCCTTCTTCTTGATCGGTGTGCTCCTTTCTGTCCCATCTTTTTCTGGTGGGTCATTCTATGTCTTCTTCTATGTTGGCCTGCTCCTGTCCTCTACTGTCATCAGGTGGTCTTCGTCTTCATATTCATTTGTATACTTTCCACTCCTGTCCTCTCCTGTCCCATGATTGGCCTGTCTGCCGCACCTTCATTGTTGTGCTCCTTTCCACTCCAGTCCTATGATTGGTCTGTCTTCTGCATCTTCATTGGTGTTCTCCTTTCCACTCCTGTCCTATGATTGGTCTGTCTTCTGCATCTTCATTGGTTTGCTTCCACTCCTGTCCCATGATTGGGCTGTCTTCTGCATCTTCTTTGTTGTGCTCTTTTCCACTCCTGTCCCATGATTTCTGTCTCCTGCATCTTCATTGGTGTGCTCCTTTCCACTCTTGTCCTATGATTGGTCTGTCTTCTGCATCTTCATTGGTGTGCTCCTTTCCACTCCAGTCCTATGATTGGTCTGTCTTCTGCATCTTCATTGGTGTTCTCCTTTCCACTCCTGTCCTATGATTGGTCTGTCTTCTGCATCTTCATTGGTTTGCTTCCACTCCTGTCCCATGATTGGCCTGTCTCCTGCATCTTCATTGGTGTGCTCCTTTCCACTCCTGTCCTATGATCGGTCTGTGTTCTGCATCTTCATTGGTGTGCTCCTTTCCTACTCCTGTCCCATGATTTGTCTATGTTCTGCATCTTCATTGGTGTGCTCCTTTCCACTCCTGTCCTATGATTGGTCTGTCTTCTGCATCTTCATTGGTGTGCTCATTTTCACTCCTGTCCTATGATTGGTCTGTCTTCTGCATCTTCATTGGTGTGCTCATTTTCACTCCTGTCCTATGATTGGTCTGTCTTCTGCATCTTCATTGGTGTGCTCCTTTCCACTCCTGTCCCATGATTTGTCTATCTTCTGCATCTTCATTGGTGTGCTCATTTTCACTCCTGTCCTATGATTGGTCTGTCTTCTGCATCTTCATTGGTGTGCTCCTTTCTACTCATGTCCCATGATTTGTCTATCTTTTGCATCTTCATTGGTGTGCTCATTTTCACTCCTGTCCTCTCCTGAACAGTCATTGTTTGTCTACTTCAGCATTTAAATCCCCTCTTTCTTCTTCTGTACTCAAGTTGCCTTCATCTTCATTGGTGTGCTCCTTTCTACTCCTGTCTCATAATCCTTCTTACTTCCTGTCCTTGGTGTGCTACTGTCCAGTACTGCCTTGTCACTAGTCTTCTCCTTCACTGATGTGCTCCTGTCCTTTCCTATCCTTTCATCGGTCTGTCTTTGTCTTCTTCGGTCTCCTCCTCCTCGCTGCCCTGTGTCTGTCCTGTCATCAGTCTGTCTTCTTCTTTATGGATGTACTCATGACTTCTCTTTTCGAATCTAAAGAAAACACCTGTTCTCATTCTGCAGACCCTAGTCAAAGTGTTACTCACCAAAAATGTATGTTAGTCTTACCTGTGAGTACGGGGACGGCTTTTAATTTAAAAAAAAGTGTGCCTCTTTTATTCTGTGCAACTCAGGTATAAAACTTGTCTTCCGTTTGGAGCAGCAGATCTTCACAGTAGATGGCAGTGAGACAAACCTCTTTTGATTCAGAAATTGCTTCATAGACCAGTACCGCCCCTACCTTATTTATTATGTGTCACGCTCGGAAGCAGTTTAAGTTTCAGGACATTAGTCCTTACAAAGAGATACATATGCTTGAGATGTTTCTAAACTGTGAATGCTCTTAGGAGAGAACCATTTATTTGAGAACTTTGGGGCATATCATCAAGGAACAATAAAAAATTATCGCTGCTTTTGCAGCCGTTTTCGTCCGAAAAGCGGCGATAATTTTATCGCCTAATCAGCAAGGTCACGCTATTGCGTGAATCCTTGCATTATCACCCTTTTCCCCAACGTCCGTCTATGCATCTCTAATGAGATGCAAAGCGGGCGTTCCTGCCCTGACATAACTGTAGAAATGTCACTAAGCGACATTTCTCCAATTATCAATGGGCACGCTAATCTGCAGAGAGACAAGCAAAGTAGCGATAACCTCTGTTATCGCTACTTTCCTTACGCCTGCTTCAAGACTGACTTAGCCATGATAGCCTATGTAAGGTGGATATCATGGCTAAGTATGCCTTTCCCTATCAGCAAGCTATCGCCAAACGTTGTGAGATTATCGCTGGATTTCCAGCGATAATCTCACATTTGGCAGTTAGCGCTTGGAATTTTATAACTTTTGAGATAAGCGTTGCTAATATCACGCTATCTCAGCGATAAAATTCCACGTTACCCAACGATAATTATCCTAGCGCTAAGTGTGCTTAGCGATAATTATCGCCGGTCCTTGATGATATGCCCCACTGTTTGTGAAGTAATTGCTGGTTTGAGAACAGTGTCTGTGATGTAAACATGAATTTGATTAAACGTGAAACGGCTAGAGCGGTCGACCTCGAAGCTGGTGGAATAGTGGAATTACAATAGGCTTGGATTAGAGTAACACCTGCTATTTATAGCACCTTTCATACCAAAAAAGCACTAAGGAACCAAATGAACACAGTTATCTTTATAATAATAATTCAATATTGATATTGTTGTTGTTATTATTATTATAATAATTATTATTATTAATATTACTATTACTACTACTACTACTAATACAGCAGCTACTACTTCAGTATTACTATTGTGACAGTAATACAACATTACATTCGTGATACAGAGTGAACACAGCACAGAAGAAACAATGAATGCTGAGCCTATGAACAATATAAGAATGTCTTAAATTGTTTTTTTTCCATTGATCTCAAACCTGAATATCAAGCAGAACCCATGGGAGGCAAACCGCGACACAACTAACACAATAAAATCTGCACTTGCATTGGATTTGATTAGAAACAATAAGCACAAGGGTTGGGTTGAATGTAAAGAGAACTAGGCCATGGGTCCTGCCAAACCCAGCTGAAATATTCCTGCATAAGAAGGGAACATGCAATTGGGGAAAAACAAAGACTATGAAAGGCAGATCATGTATGCCCGACAATGAAATATTTTTCTTCATCCTGAGGAAGCCCAATGAGTGTGCCGAAACGTTGGTTATGGTAGCAATATTTGCAACAGAACAAAGACTATTTTTGCCTGTGGTTTCTTCCATGCTTTTCCGTCTTGAAACATTTGCCACTTGCGAGTTTACTCAATGAATCTGGGCAGAAATTCAGATGCCGACACTGGTGTGAAACATTCTTTAGATAATCTGAAAGTTTTGGAAATCTAAAATTCTACAATATGTATTCACCATATCTGGAGTGCTGAGGCTGCTCTAGCACAGGGCTGCCCAACATAAGCCGAGCAGAGCTCTATGCAGGCTGCATTTCTAGGATGTCCAGTTAAACTAAGAAGCAATGCTGTGGGACACAAATTTGAGGATTAATATAAATATAACTGTGCTAGTTTGAAGATACTAAAAAGTTTACATTTATTGAAAAACACAAACAGCACTCACAATAACCTCTTGTATGTTCAGTGGTTGTACACACCGGGGGCAAATGTTGAGCGTGACCCCCAATGACGAAGGCTAGGCCTGAAAAGTAAAGTAAAAGTTCAAGTACTGGACACAGGCGGTTGTCACATCTGTGCTGAGCATGCAGTTGATATCTTGCCAGGGGCTCTGTGCAGGCTGAAAAGGAAGAGTGTTATCAAGCTGCACATTCTGAGGTGCTGCACTTAGTCATGAGTGAGCACCCGTGCTGCTGGAACCGCCCTGGTGTCTCCTCAGTTGCGGCAACCTAGAAAGGTTCTCCGCAAGCTGTCGCACAAAAATATCGGCAATTGAATCGTAGAAGGCAATGCTTGGTGAAGGATATAAAAGTTTTGCCTCTTCTTCAGTTCCTGAGCAAATGCACATATTTCCAGAATGAGGGAATAGTTAAGCCTTATAAAGTGCCCTTTCCAAGATGGCGGCCTGTCCATCAGATGTTGTCTGAGCATCTCAGTCCAAGAAGCAGTAAGGTCTTTTTCCTGGGCTGTTAGTTTGTGTTAGAATTGTACATAAAAGGGAGTTCTAAAGAAAGGATCCATCACAACACATTAGTTCCCTTATTTTTCATCATGTTCTTTACCTTCTTGCTTCCATGTATGTCCCTGATTTTTGCTCCTTGCCGCTGGGGCTCTGTTTTGGATTCTACTCCTGAAAATTGGCCGGGCTTTTGTCTCCTTCCTGTTCCACCAGGAGGAGTTTGGTGCTTTCCTATTTTGTTCATTTTTCATTATCAATCAAGAATCGATAGAGTGTCAAAGATGTTTTATTCCTTTGTGAGTGTTATCTCCTATTTGGGATCCTCTTAAGGAAACACAACCACATGTACTATTCTGTGCAGGGTGGCACCATGGCTGCTGGAAGGAGCAGCCCTTCCACCAAGCAATCCAAAGGGGACTCACCAGGCCATTCAAGCATTCTCTTATTGACACTGAGAGGCAGAATATCTACTTAGGGTTAGTAAAAGGAGCTCAAGGGACTGTCAGAGAGGAGGGTGGTTTAGAAAAATCAACCAAAAAATCTGCAGAATTACCATCTGCCCTTGGGGCAGGAAGAATCAGGCAAGTGGTCGAAAATACAACTGCAGTAAAATCATGGGGTCCAAGACTCAATCCACAAAGGTGCAGTGTTACTTTGGCAACAAAGATGGCGGCTCAGCCACCCATTGTGGAGCTGTTTATACACAAGCATGTCTAGTAGGTTTAGCTCGATAAGAGCCTACCACGAAAGCAAGGCAGACTTCGAGGGAGACTAGACTTTGGGGTACTTTGAGGCATTTGGGGAGTATTCCAAAGTTTAATTTTGATGGCAGGAATTTCACCACCTCACACCAGCATTGGTGAACTTTCAACCAGACAATTACTCATCGAAGGGGCCTCTACCATGACAAATATCTCAATTTTGGCAAGGAAATCACAACTATCCTGGCAGAAATCTTTGAATATGGCAGGTTTTCCACTGATCTCTGACTGAGGAGGATATCGCTCTCCTGGGGAAGATATGAAATCTGCTGTTCAGACTCTATGTCAGTCTGGGATAGCCTCCCGGCTGGAGAACAGAGTTGCCGGGCTCGTTGTAGTCCACCTTCGATGAACCTTGGCGATTGCTATAGCCTGCTTCTGAGCACCCCAGCACATGGACTTTGACACTGGGGGGGGGGGGGAGTTAATAACACCGTTTAAGAGGGTCTACGTATGATCTTCACCACATTGCGATCTCTTGTGAAGTTTTGAGTTCTCTGCACCACGACTTGGTACGCCTGGGAAACAAATACACAGACTCAGGGAAGTCCCATGATCCCCTGGGAATGATCTGTCTTGGATGCCACAAGGGGATACTGCTGTCCAGCTTAACAGAGAGCAGTGGTTCGGCCCTTCTAGGCAGATGATGGGTGCCCAGAAAGAGAGTACACAGTTCGAATTCTTGTTCTGTGTTGCTCTGTCCTGTGTGGGTTGGCAGACTGGCACGTTGGCTGCAGTCTTGGAATCAATGCCCCGTGGCACCATGTCATGATGGCAGTGCAACACTTAAAACAAAATATTCCACAACAGAAAGGTTGGCTTGTCACCTAAATATAATTTAAATGAAAAATAAATGTAAGTTAAACTAATTTATGTAAATAGATCGTCCTTCTATAAAAGTTCAGTTGATTAATGCAATCACTTTAGATGCCTGCATGTGACAGGGGTGTCACTGAAACCTGTGTGGTACTCTGTTGAATAGTGTATACATATGTCTATGTAATCTCAGCCTGTGACAGGAAAAGCTGTGAATATGTGAATCCGTAATAAAAAAAAAGGATCACACACAATATAAGGTAGGCTGCCACTGTATGCAAATGTATCACACACAGTGCAGCATAGACTGCATGCAGTAAAGGATGCAGCAAAATATGAAAAAAGGCTCAGGGGCCTAATGTTTATGTTGGCGGTAATGATACACTATTGCGAGAGTGACGGAGTATCCCTACCGAAACATAACCACCCCATCTCTGCTATGGTTACACCCCTCTGACATCCCAATGGGGCTGTCAAACGTTGACCTCTATGTTCGCCCACCTGATTAAGGTGGGCGGACATACAGGTCAGTTTTCAGGGCCTGTCACTGCCACGAAAACCCTGGCGGGAAGAAGGCAGTGAAAGCTGTCTACTTCCCCTATATAAATCAGAGATAACTTCCATGGCAAGAGGGGCATTTTTAAAAATTATTTTCGAAAAGAAAATACCACTTTGGCATTTTCTTTCTGAAAATAATAAAAACCTTTGGGCTTGATTATGATGATGATCGGACCCCATTCCGTGGCCCTTTTGGATGCGGATGGACCCCCGAAGGTCTCGTCAGAAGCGATCGATCTGACCTGCGGATTACAATGCATCCAACCTGTACTCCAACCGACTGCTGACAGACCACCGACTCCGACAACCTTCCTCCAACCACTGAGTTGGCCGTCAGAGAGGAACAGCAGCCATAGGGCAGTACAGGCAGATCCAACTGCTGTCTGGATTACAATGTGGGTTTCTGATGACCCGACTGTGGCAGTCCAACCATGTGCCTTGCGTTGTCGGAAATGAAGGAAAAGGGTAAATAGTTAGCTGATTCTCCTTCTACCAGGTGGGCTCCAGTGTTGATCCCTTCCTCCAGGTCCCCCCTTCACCTCAGCATCTGCACCCCAAAGTGGACGGTCCTGTGGGTGGTGGAATCCAGGTAAGTCCTCATGTGGCATGTATCCCCATTGACTGGACTGTGCACATATCGCCACACTCCAACAATGGGGTACATGGTGCACAAGGAATGTCCCCACATGTGCCATGTATGTGTGTACACAACTGCACATGTTTCCTGTGCATTTGTACCCACTTGCAGCAACATGTCCGGGAAGTGGGGCACTGCAGACGATGAGACTTCTGCTGTAGCAATGGTTGCATCTGCATCATAATATCACAACCGGAGTTTTTTTGGCCTCGGTGGTTGGAATCAGACTGCGGCAGTTGGATGGGCGGTCCGATCAACATCTTAATCAGGCCTTTTGTAACTTTGCCATATGGCTCTGTCATGGTTGATGGAGCCATACATCAAAGTTACAATGCATGCACAGGAACCACCTTGACGGCTGTCCCCGTGAATGCTAGAAATGTCCTTTGGCCCGACATTTCCAAATTTGGTCATTGGAATATCCCACAGGGCAATGGAAAAATGTATTCCGTCACCCTGTCGGATGAAAGCCCGCCCTCCAATAGAGCCCTCAGTGTTTAAGTGCTTTCAAAAGTTATGTTTTTAGCAATCAGGCCGTATCAGCAGCTAACTTTGTTGTAAGTTTCCATTAAAAGGATACACTTCAGACCTGGTAACAAACACCCTTATGGTACCTCTCAAAAGAATAATTCTTTCTCACCATGCAGCTTCTGCAGATTCTATTAAAGCCTACATTGGCCCCCAAGCAGCCTTTACATTTGTTAATTAACCAGTTGCACTCATTTACATTTCTTTCAGGTAGCGGGCACCCTGGAGAGAAGGCTGGTTTGTTCTGTAGCTGTCTGTCCCTTCTCTCCCTTAGCAGAGCAGGAGACCCCTCCTTCCCTTTCAGCCTGAGGCAACTCAAGGCGCCATTAGTCCTGAGGGAATTATCTTTTTATAACAAAAGAGTGGGGAGTGTTTTGATAAAATTCACAGACATTGGGAACGTTGTTCCTAATCGACCCCGCCCACTTGGACCTTTGTGTAGCATAGAAGTGTGTGCGCGTGTGTTGTGTCTGTGTGTGTATTTGTGTGTATATAAGAGAGAACAAAACGTCTTACAGGGCGTGCACAGAGGGTTGTGTAAGAGGGTTTCTTGAGGGGGGATACAAGTGACACACATTCACCACAACACTTGTCATTTTTCTCTCTTCTCTCTGTCCTCCTGCGGATGTTCATTAGTCTCGGTCTGAAGGGGGTCGTGTGGGTAGGTAGCTGGGGACAGGCTGCGTCCGTACGACCACATGAGTCGAAAATTGTCTGGGGTGAAAGAGCCTGACAATATGCCAGAGACAACATCCTTTTTTTTAGAGCACAAAGCAAATACATTTAAATTCAGGTAATATGAGCAAACATTCTGGATTAATACAGACAGGACAGAAATGTTAAATTATTAAATGCCATTAACCTGGGAGCCCTACCTATAACCGGTGAGAGCTTAGACAGAATCAGCTCTTCTGCAGCTCCTAGAGGCTGCCAGCGAAGCACTGGAATGTTGCTTCAGTTACCCCCTGGCATCCCATGGTGGTGGGTGCAGAAGGAGCTTGTCTCATTCTCTTCGAGAACTTCAGTAGAGGGCCTGTATGGACAATATTTGGGTTATGGGTACTGTTTGGGAGATGGAACTACTTTCTGGCATCCTTCCAAAGGTACAACTCAACTTTTTGCCTTGCTTAGGGGCATATTAGCAAGAACAGGCCATATTTATTGCAAAACGCGCTTAGCGCATTTATTTTTATCGCTGCCTATCGCTGGATATTTTAGCGGAGAAAACATGCTATTAGCAACGTTTATCTCCACTGTGCTAAAATATCCAACGATAGCGGCGAAATGCCTGAATATCGCTGGAAATCCAGCGATATTCACGCTTTAACGCCATGGTGGACTTAGCCTGAAGGTCCACCTCCCATTGAGGAATACAGGTAAGTCAGGTTTCCAGCAGGTGTTAAATACCAGCGATAATCGCGCTTAGCGTGATTTTTTTTATCGCTTCGCCTGCGTTGGTAATAGGCGATAGCTGTGTTAGCGACTGCTTTCAGTCGCTAACAGTTTGGGTACGCCCACTTTGCATGTCATTATCTGACATGCAAAGCGGGCCCCAAACCGGTCGCTATAGCCTGAAAGCTGTCGCTAACTGCTGTTAGCGACAGCTTACTGATAGGGCTTACTGATAGGGCGCTAAAGCGGCGATGAAGCCCTTGCTAATATGCCCCCTAGAGCGCAGCATGGTAGTGGAACAGTTAGTAGGGAACATGGACATCACAAAATCCTGCCAGAGCCCCCGTCAAAGACTGGATCTAACCCTTGGGCTGTGGGCTTTAAACTAAAGTGGAGCAGGAAGCGGCTAACCACAGGCGCCTTCCGGGCCTAACCTGGTGCAGCTTGTTAAGATGCTTCTATAGTGCAAACAGCTACCCACTCGGGGCTTCGCTGTGATTTTTTAGCAACAGGTAAGGTTTCTCCAGCCTCTGATAATTCAGAACAGTCAAGTCTTCAGTTGTCTGAGAAGTGAAGTACGGCATCTCAGGTGTTCCAATGAAGCCTTCCAGAGCTACAGGCTGAGGAACGCAAAGGATCGACCTCCCATGCGAGTCCGTTTGATCCTGGGAACAGTGCACAAGGAGAGGTTGCTGGAGCGCAGATGGTGAGCAGGCTGGTGTGGTTTTATCAGCCAATGATATGGTGGTGGGCATCCTCTGCCACACGGCCTTAAATTGGATATGTTTCTCCAAACTTAGCCAGTGGAGCACACGGTGGAGAGATGCTACCGATGCATGTTTTGGCAGTCGGTCAATCAGCCTGGCGGCTGCATTCTGTGCAAACTGCACACGTCTCATGGAGGCCTTATCAACCCCCAGGTAAAAGATTTTGCCATAATCCAGTCGGGACAAAATATGCGCCTGGATGACAGTTCTTTGGGCAGATATGGGTAGAATCCAAATACATTTTCATAGCCATTTCAGAGTCGCGAAACAGACCGCAGATACCTTTGCCTCCTGAGACTTCATAGAGAGCTTATTGTCCACTAGAAAGCCAAGATTCTTGACTTGGAGAGCAGGGAGAGGAATGTCGCCCGGAGTATCCGGCCAGTGCTGTTTTCCCCAAAGAAACAGGTTTTTTTCCAAGCACCACCGTTTTCTCTCCTAACACTTTCAGTGAGTTGTTGTTCATCGGTGAGGCTACTAGAGTCACACAGGAGTTCAAGGACACAGAATTGTGTTTGTGAGTGATTACAGAGAGAAGATGATTTGAGTATTATCCACATAGGAGAATAAAGTGAGACCACAGAGCTTCACCAGGTGAGCCAGGTGGTGAACATAGATGTTAAAAAGTGCTGGTCTTAAAGCTGATCCTTGAGGGACCCTGGCGGTCAAGGCATGACATGCCGAGGAGGCGCTGCCCGAGGAGAGATGGTTTAGTCCTTAACAAGAGGACAGCCAGGCACCTGCAGTTCCCTGGAGCCCCAATTGTGCCAGTCTCAATGTGAGAGTATCATGGGACACAGTATCGAAGGCCGCGCTAAGATCAAGTGAAATCCGTGCTGCCATCTTGTCCTCATCTAGGAGCCACCTGAGATGTTCTCTGGCCCCAATGAGGGTGGACTCGGTGCTGTGTCCTGTTCTAAACCCTAACTGGGAGTCACGGAGAAAGCTCCGGTACTCCAGAAAAGTGGGAAGATGTTTGAAAACATGTTTTTCTCTTATTTTGGATGGATGGGGAGCAGAGAAACAGGTCTATGATTGGACCAATTGGACGGATCCAAACTGGGTTTCTTCGTAACGGGAAGGAGGGTGGCATGCTCCCAAGGGTGAGCAATGAACCCCTCCTGTCACAAGCAGCTTACTTGTCCCAGGTAAGATGGAGTCCTCAGGGTAACGGGGGAGAATCTTACCATGCTTTCTAGGTTTGTGCTGTATATAGATATCTGCATGACACGCGTGCACCCACAGATGTGCATCACTGTCCCTGCCTCTGAGCCCCACGCTGACACCTTAACACAATGAGTGAAATACCAGCCTGGTCCTCTCCGGAAGAACTGTGTGCAAACCTAATGGCGCGTCACTAGGACCCATGTGGAGAAATATGATTTAACCGCAGGGGCCATGACTGACTCAGACACCAGCTCTGTCAGGATGTGATGTGGTTGAGTGACAGGCACCGTTGGGCTGTGCATTACTGTGACACGCGTGAGACGACCCCCTCCCCCACTTATGGGGATCGGCTGAGGAACTGAAACAATGAAGCTAACCTTGCAGCTGAAGAGGCCTGCGCTGCTGCCAATCACAGCTGTGCTTGCAACGGGAACACAGACGTGCAGGCGGTGAACATCCTGGGGCCAGGGCCCGACTGGCCGTAGCGGCACCGGGCATTTTCCTGGTGAGCCGGAAGTGTGGGGGCAGTTTTTGTGTGGGGGGGGCGGTTTTGTTACCGGGGGCAGTTTTTGCAGCAGTGCTGCAAAACCGGCCCCTGTAACAAAAGCAGCAGCAGTGTTAAAGCGGCAGCATTACTTCTCGCTACTACTCGACGCCCCGGGCCTGTCCAGCTGAACTGCCAGGGCCAGTTTGTGTTCCCAGCCCGGCCCTGCTGGGGCGGGGCAGAGCCTGTCTTCCACTTCACCCTATACCGTGAGTCTGGTTATCAATACCCTTCAAGACAACCCACATCCCCACCCAGGCGCTCCCCAACTTGGCACAGCGGGGAAAGCGAATTGTCTTCTGCCTCAAGGACCCCCCTCTTGTACGAGAGTTCCTGCCCCAACACAAAGATGGTGGGGTTCTCGTGGGAGGGGTAGAGGTGGTGTGAGAGATGACACACTCCACTGCAAACAAGGGAGTAGAAAGAAAATTAAAATAGCCCCCACTTGGAACCAAAACTCTGACAGCATCAGATGAGAGAAAGAGTAACCCACGCTCTTCCTAGATTAGTTCTCTTCACCTGTACATCCTCTGATTCATCCATTCATCCTCCCACCCTTCCATTCACTCATCATTCATTGACACTTTCCCTATCCTTTCATTATTCCAACAATCTATTGACATTCCATCTAACCATCTGTCCACTTATTCATTCATCCTTTCCCTCATGCATTCGCTCCTTCAACCATCCACCTCTCATCAGTCCATCCATTCAATGACTTCCCTTCACAGACTGATCACCCATCCAATCACTTTTTCCATCCATTTATGCCAACAGCCTTTCGTCCAAAACTTCCATCCACCCATTCGTCCTTTGACCCTTCCTTTCAACCTTTTGTTAATCGATCCTTTAACCTGTTCATCCAACTTTTCTTCGTTCCAGCCATTCCTCCTTGCACCCTTTCATTGTTGTTGTTTTCACCCTTCCTTCCATTCACTTCACCTTTCACCTACCCTTCCGTTCATATTTTCTTTCTTGTTTTCTCCCTTTCCCCTTTCCTTTCCCCCTTTAGGCTCCTTTCCAGTTTCTAGGTACCATCATTTTCTTTTTTCTCAAACTATTCTTTCAATCTTATCTCAGCCCCTGCAGCTTGTGCCCCCCCCCCACTCACTCTGTTTGCTGGTCATTGTTTTCTTTTTTGGTTTAGATTTTCAGTCAAAAAACTCTGAGCTATGGGGGTATGGCAAAAATCTAAAATGCCTGATTGCCGTGGAGAACGAGTTTATCCGGAAGTCGTCGGTGTCCCGCAAAGTACCCCTCTGTTACCCCTTTTTTGGGACCTCGGTCTGAAAACTCTACAAGATACAGTTTATCTACGCCCATTTCTGTACTGGCGTAGGGTATGGTCAACTGAGGAGCTCAAGCATTATGCTTTGGGCTTGAAGGAAATTATGGAAAAAGATTCCTTTCATAAAATAGATTGGCTGAGGTCTATAAAATTGTTACTGTACAGATTGGGATTGAGAGACCTTTGGGATGATCCCCAAAACGCGGTTTTCCCTTCAAAAGAAATTGTGAAAGCCAAGTACTGGGAAATGATCGGTCTGGAATTATCTTCTAGGGGATGTTGATCCCATCTAACAGGCAGATTTCTGGAATTTAAGGCCTATCCCAGACAGGAATTGTATTGGGGCTTGATTGAAATACCATGTGATCGCAAGCTCTACTTCCAGTTTAGGATAGGCACGCTCCTGATTCGATCATTTACATCCAAGTGGGTCGAAGGGTCCCAAGATAAACGCCCAAAGTGCAGGGACAAGAATGAATCTGAGTCATTTTGTGCTTTTTTGTCCCCTCTACATTCTCCCACGTAAAAAATGGGTATTACCCATCTGTCGGCTAATTGGAACTCGTAGGCACGAGGAGGCTATGAGAATTTTGTGTTCAGACCCAAGCCCGACAATTGCAATAGCAATGGCAAAATACATAAAATGGGCTTGGGCAATTCGGTCTAAACAGATTAATCCCAAAGTGTCTAGCGAATAGGCGCCCATATTTATATATAAAATTTATATTTAAAATTTTTAGGTTAGGATGTTTTGCTGTCTAGATTGTTTAAATAAGGGGAGGAATGCATATTGTTGCACAAATATGTAATGTGCCTATTTTTCCTGGATGTAAAGGCATTAGTATATTTTATTTTAAATGGAGTATAACGTTGCTCTAGGTATATATGCACAATCCTATATTGTTAATTGTGTTTTAATTTGTATTGATGTAAATGGTTTTTATATGTTACTTTTATGACTTAATTGTCGAATAAAGTTTTTTGACTGTTTAGATTTTCATAAATTCTTGTTCTCTCTCCTTTCCTGAACTTGGCTCACTTAGCAGCTCTTGTCCTCCACCCCTCAGCCCTGCCCTTCCCATAGCTGGTTTTATGAGCCTTTGTCTCGTGCCTACAGATGCCAGAGAGCAAATATCAAATTAATCAATATTGAGGGGCGCCCAGATTACAAGGCCATGGGGTGCAGTGGCTCCCATCACTTAGGGTGCTAAAGCGAGAGGCTCCCCGGCCACTGACTGCAAAGAAGGAACACATCTACGTCACACCACTGGGCGAAGTGCCATGGTGCCAGCCCCCACTCAGTGCTTAATTTGTAAAATCATATATGCCAAGGCCCTCGTCAGGAGGCAACCACAGCTTACGCCACCTGTTGCCACTGCCAGCATTTCCAATCACAGAGACTACATAACTGCTAACCAGCACTCTGCTACAAGTGTGACAATTCAGAGCAGTCCAGGCCCCCAAAGCCTTTAAGAATGGCTTGCGCTGCAGGGATTAGTTGTTTTTAATGAATACTGAATAAATGAACAACTGTTGTGCTCATCTCTAAATTATACAAACAGCGCCATCATATGGCAGTTGACATAAGTGCTGCTGCTGACAATTAAATGGCTGTGCCGAGCACTGGAAACACCGCTTCAAATTAAGCACTGTCCTCACAATAACCTTCAATTGCAATGGGTGCAAAACGAAAAGAAAAACGTATAAAACAAACTTGAAAGTTTTACGTGAGGGGGCATGAGTGGCTCTTCTGTCTGTTGTTTGGTTCCTCGCCCCCTTCCGTCTTCTCAGCTCGGACAGGCCACCCCCTGAAACACGATAGAATGGATCCGCCCCCGGGGCAGAAGCGCTTGAGGTCATCACACCTCTGGGAACACAAGGCTCAGATATAGAAACCTTCCAGGGGTGGACATGCTCAGCTCCTATCTGCACTCAGCTGGGGCGAGATTCGTGAGCTCTTTAATGAATTTGACTTGATATTGCTTTTATTACATGCAAAGAGCGCCATATATCACGTTTGGCTTCTTGGCGCTGAGACACGTGCAACAAAATCTGTGTCAAATATCTGGAAACAGGCACTAGACACCATCTGCAGAACAAGGTTTTAGGCCTTTCCTAAACGTCAGACCATGATCCATACATTGCAGCGACACCTGGAGGTGGCTCGTACTTTTAATGATTTTAAACTAGAGGAATGAGAAAAGAATTGGGCAGAGCTCGAAACAAACACATTTTGTTGTGATTGGAGGTTCGAGAACGCCTCAACATTTCTGGCTGGCTGAGATAGGTCATGAAATGGTCACACGATATAGAATTTCTCTCGTTCACTAATGTTTACATAACAGCATGAAGGGCGACTTGTGTTTCAAATAAAAATCGATTAAGGGCAAGTGACTGTAATGCGAATCTATCTTGTGACGATATTTTTGGGAATAATTGTAAGACACAATATTGACGTCGGAGGATAATATTGCATCAAACGTTAATAACACTGAAAAGACCGCTCAGCTTTCTGGCATGAAACACATGTCTATAGGTGAGGGGTTTCTTGGAAGAAATGCGTGGGTGGCAAGTCTGAAGACAAGACTGGACTCTGTCAACGGGTGATAGACAAAGGCTAGTGTTATCTCTGCGGCATTTCTGAGAACCGCGGCTCCCTAGCACCAGCCACAAAGAAACATGAACCGCCAAGAGCCACTGGAGTCCTTCGTCTCTTTCCACTGCACCCAAACGCACTCACATCTCTCCCAGAAATTAGAGGCCTCTGATTGGTTACCCAAGCTCACCAGAGAGATTCGAGCATTTCCGCCATGTCTCAAATCTTCCTGGCTGATTTTTGACATCTGTGAAAAAGAAAGTTTTCACCAGCACAATTGTGAACCCTCGTGCTTTCTGGAGTTACTTTGACAGCTGTCCTGTCCTTTCACCGCCCTCTACCAAGGAGCCAGGCTTGTATGGCACCTCTGGGCCTGTCCTAAATGAGCGTCCATTGACCCCAGCAGGAAGTAGCAACTCTGGCTGCATTCGTGGCCCATCTGAGGCGCCAGAGACCTCGCCTTGCAACTAAGAGTGCCGCCCCGACCCGGGGCGCCCCCTTCAGGCAGCGGCAGATCATGACTCCACCCCAGCCACAAAGACTTACTAGAAGCATCTGCCTTTCAGGGAACCCTTCCCTGATGGGCCGAGCCGCCCTGCTTCAGACATGGTGTAACCGCACAGATCGCGCTTGCCTTGTCTCAGGAGGAAGGGTCACACCTCGTCTGTTATTTCTTGGCAGTTCTGGTACAAGAATTTTGGAGCGACAATGTCAAGATGAAAGCTTTGCGAAGCAGAATGTAACTTAAAAACAGAACTGAGGTGCAGCTCCCACCAGGAGAAGAACAGGCGGAGGAGCAGTGGGCTTTTGTGCTGGGTCCCTATTAGCTTCACCCGTCCCACATACTCTAGCCTACTCACTCCACTGGTCCAAAACGCCCTGCCCTACTCACTCAACCCGTCCTACACACCCTGCCCTACTCACTCCACCCGTCCTACACACCCTGCCCTACTCACTCCACCCATCCTACACACCCTGCCCTACTCACTCCACCGGTCCTACACACCCTGCCCTACTCACTCCACCCATCCTACACACCCTGCCCTACTCACTCCACCGGTCCTACACACCCTGCCCTACACACTCCACTGGTCCAAAACGCCCTGCCCTACTTACTCAACCCGTCCCACACGCCCTACTCACTCCACCCATCCTACGCACCCTGCCCTACTCACTCCACTGGTCCAACACGCCCCGCCCTACTCACTCAACCCGCCTACACACCCTGCCCTGCTCACTCCACCGGTCCTACACACCCTGTCCTACTCACTCCACCAATCCTACACATCCTTCCCTACTCACTCCACCCATCCTACACACCCTGCCCTACTCACTCCACCCGTCCTACACACCCTGCCCTACTCACTCCACCCATCCTACACACCCTGCCCTACTCACTCCACCCATCCTACACACCCTGCCCAACTCACTCCACCCATCCTACACACCCTGCCCTACTCACTCCACCGGTCCTACACACCCTGCCCTACTCACTCCACCAGCCCTACACTCCCTGTCCTACTCACTCCACCAATCCTACACATCCTTCCCTACTCACTCCAACCATCCTACACACCCTGCCCAACTCACTCCACCCGTCCTACACACCCTGCCCTACTCACTCAACCTGTCCTACGCACCCTGCCCTACTCACTCCACCCATCCTACACACCCTGCCCTACTCACTCCACCGGCCCTACACTCCCTGTCCTACTCACTCCACCAATCCTACACATCCTTCCCTACTCACTCCACCGGTCCAACACACCCTGTCCTACTCACTCCACCAATCCTACACATCCTTCCCTACTCACTCCACCGGTCCTACACACCCTGCCCTACTCACTCCACCCGTCCTACACACCCTGCCCTACTCACTCCACCCGTCCTACACACCCTGCCCTACTCACTCCACCCGTCCTACACACCCTGCCCTACTCACTCCAACCATCCTACACACCCTGCCCAACTCACTCCACCCATCCTACACACCCTGCCCTACTCACTACACCGGTCCTACACACCCTGCCCTACTCTCTCCACCGGTCCTACACACCCTGTTCTACTCACTCCACCCGTCCTACACACCCTGCCCTACTCACTCCACCCGTCCTACGCAACCAGCCCTGCTCAATCCACCGGTCCTACACACCCTGCCCTACTCACTCCACCCATCCTACGCACCCTGCCCTACTCACTCCACCGGCCCTACACTCCCTGTCCTACTCACTCCACCAATCCTACACATCCTTCCCTACTCACTCCACCGGTCCTACACACCCTGTCCTACTCACTCCACCAATCCTACACATCCTTCCCTACTCACTCCACCCATCCTACACACCCTGCCCTACTCACTCCACCCGTCCTACACACCCTGCCCTACTCACTCCACCCGTCCTACACACCCTGCCCAACTCACTCCACCCATCCTACACACCCTGCCCAACTCACTCCACCCATCCTACACACCCTGCCCTACTCACTCCACCGGTCCTACACACCCTGCCCAACTCACTCCACCCATCCTACACACCCTGTCCAACTCACTCCACCCATCCTACACACCCTGCCCTACTCACTCCACCGGTCCAAAACGCCCTGCCCTACTCACTCAACCCGTCCTACACACCCTGCCCTACTCACTCCACCCGTCCTACACACCCTGCCCTACTCACTCCACCCATCCTACACACCCTGCCCTACTCACTCCACCGGTCCTACACACCCTGCCCTACACACTCCACTGGTCCAAAACGCCCTGCCCTACTTACTCAACCCGTCCCACACGCCCTACTCACTCCACCCGTCCTACGCACCCTGCCCTACTCACTCCACTGGTCCAACACGCCCCGCCCTACTCACTCAACCCGCCTACACACCCTGCCCTGCTCACTCCACCGGTCCTACACACCCTGTCCTACTCACTCCACCAATCCTACACATCCTTCCCTACTCACTCCACCCATCCTACACACCCTGCCCTACTCACTCCACCCGTCCTACACACCCTGCCCTACTCACTCCACCCATCCTACACACCCTGCCCTACTCACTCCACCCATCCTACACACCCTGCCCAACTCACTCCACCCATCCTACACACCCTGCCCTACTCACTCCACCGGTCCTACACACCCTGCCCTACTCACTCCACCAGCCCTACACTCCCTGTCCTACTCACTCCACCAATCCTACACATCCTTCCCTACTCACTCCAACCATCCTACACACCCTGCCCAACTCACTCCACCCGTCCTACACACCCTGCCCTACTCACTCAACCTGTCCTACGCACCCTGCCCTACTCACTCCACCCATCCTACACACCCTGCCCTACTCACTCCACCGGCCCTACACTCCCTGTCCTACTCACTCCACCAATCCTACACATCCTTCCCTACTCACTCCACCGGTCCAACACACCCTGTCCTACTCACTCCACCAATCCTACACATCCTTCCCTACTCACTCCACCGGTCCTACACACCCTGCCCTACTCACTCCACCCGTCCTACACACCCTGCCCTACTCACTCCACCCGTCCTACACACCCTGCCCTACTCACTCCACCCGTCCTACACACCCTGCCCTACTCACTCCAACCATCCTACACACCCTGCCCAACTCACTCCACCCATCCTACACACCCTGCCCTACTCACTACACCGGTCCTACACACCCTGCCCTACTCTCTCCACCGGTCCTACACACCCTGTTCTACTCACTCCACCCGTCCTACACACCCTGCCCTACTCACTCCACCCGTCCTACGCAACCAGCCCTGCTCAATCCACCGGTCCTACACACCCTGCCCTACTCACTCCACCCATCCTACGCACCCTGCCCTACTCACTCCACCGGCCCTACACTCCCTGTCCTACTCACTCCACCAATCCTACACATCCTTCCCTACTCACTCCACCGGTCCTACACACCCTGTCCTACTCACTCCACCAATCCTACACATCCTTCCCTACTCACTCCACCCATCCTACACACCCTGCCCTACTCACTCCACCCGTCCTACACACCCTGCCCTACTCACTCCACCCGTCCTACACACCCTGCCCAACTCACTCCACCCATCCTACACACCCTGCCCAACTCACTCCACCCATCCTACACACCCTGCCCTACTCACTCCACCGGTCCTACACACCCTGCCCAACTCACTCCACCCATCCTACACACCCTGTCCAACTCACTCCACCCATCCTACACACCCTGCCCTACTCACTCCACCGGTCCTACACACCCTGTCCTACTCACTCCACCCGTCCTACACACCCTGCCCTACTCACTCCACCGGTCCTACACACCCTGTCCTACTCACTCCACCCGTCCTACACACCCTGCCCAACTCACTCCACCCGTCCTACACACCCTGCCCTACTCACTCCACCGGCCCTACACACCCTGACTTCACCCTGCCAACTCAACCTGCCCTACTGACTTCACCTGTCCTACATACCCTGAGCCCGATTCACAAAGGTAAACTGAGACAAGAGTCTAACTTTATTGCTTTTGGTATTCACAAAGGGCATTTACGAGTAGTAAAGTTAGACTTCTTTCTCAGTTAAACTTATGTTTTGGTCTCAGTTAAACCTAAGACCAAAACGTAAGTTTAACTGATACAAAAGTCTAACTTTACTACTAGTGCATGCCCTTTGTGAATACCGAAAGCAATAAAGTTAGACTCTTGTCTCAGTTTACCTTTGTGAATTGAGTTCCCAGACTCCAACTGTCCTACTTACTCCACCTGCCCTACTGACTCCACCTGCCCTACACACCCGAACTCTATCTGCCTGATACACCCTCCTCTACTGACTCCACCTGTCCTGCACACCCTGACTCTAACTATGACCGACTGTACTGACTCCACAGGTCGTAAATACCCTGATTCCACTTGCCTTACAAGCCCTACTCTACTGACTCCACCTGTCCTACACACCCTGACTCCACCCACCTTACACGCCCTACTCTACTGACTCCACCTGTCCTACACACCCTGACTCCACCCGCCTTACACGCCCTACTCTACTGACTCCACCTGTCCTACACACCCTAACTCCACCCGCCTTACACGCCCTACTCTGCTGACTCCACCTGTCCTACACACCCTGACTCCACCCGCCTTACACGCCCTACTCTACTGACTCCACCTGTCCTACACACCCTGACTCCACCCGCCTTACACGCCCTACTCTGCTGACTCCACCTGTCCTACACACCCTGACTCCACCCGCCTTACACGCCCTACTCTACTGACTCCACCTGTCCTACACACCCTGACTCCAACTGTCCCATACACCCTGCCCTACTGACTCCACCTGTCCTACATACTCTTCCCTGCTGAGTCTACCTGCCCCACAGAGCCTGCTGTAGAGAGTCCACCTGCCCTACACACTCTGGTAGGGTGAAAACTAAGAACAGGAGAAGGGATAACTGTTTAAACTGTAAAGCTTTTGCAATATTTCCAAATCTGCAAGTCGGGAATAAAAGTATTTTTAAGGCGAGTCAGGAATTAAAGTATTTTAAGGCGAGCAGAACTGAGTCATGGGAGACGGTGAGAGAGAGGGTGAAAAAGGCTGGAAGTAAAGAAGAGCTGGGAAGAGAGACAGAGGAAAGAACGTTTGGTGCAGAAAATAGGAATCAGGGAATGAAAGAATGAGAGAGAAAAGAGAAGGTTGGTGATGAAGATGAAAGATGAGCTGTGGAGGGGCAGAAAAAAGAGAGAGGGAGAGAGAGAAGAAGAAGAAGAAGGTGTAAATGAACACGAGAAGTAATGACAGAATGAAAGGAGAGAAGTAGAGACACGAAAGAGGCAGAGGGGAGAGAACTAAGACCGAGAAGAAGATAGAAAATTGAGGGTGTTGAGAAAAGCTGTGCATGTGTGTGAGAAAGAGAGAGTGAGAGAGAAAGAGTGAGAGGTGGAATGACAAGATTGAAATAAAGTTTGTAGAATTAAAGGGAGGTGAAGAAGGAAAGGGAATAGAGTTATGAACAGCGAGATTGTTCAAAAGAGGGGAAACGTAGAAAAGAGAGAGCAGAGAGAACGTGTGTGTATGTGAATGTGTGCTTGAGAGGGAATGAAGAGGAAAATAAAGGCAGGTAGTGCGGGTGAGTGATCAAGAAAATGAGAAGGAGAAAGAACGAAAGAGCGGGTGTGGGAAAGAAAAACTGAAAGAGAAAGAGAGAGAGAAGGAGAAAGAAAAAGAGGTGGGGAAAGACAAAGAAAGTGAAGAAAAATAGGAAAGAGAAAGAAAGAGATAGCAAAAGAGAATGAGAAAGAGAACACGAAAGAGAATGAGCCAGCGAAAGAGGAAAAAGAAGGAAAATAAGAATGAATAAGAGAACGAAAGAGAAAGAGACAAAGATAGAGGGACGGGAAAGTAGAGGGAACCCATATGTTCTCATGGAGAGGGGACGAAACAGGGAGCAGGCAATGAAAGGGAGGGACAGCCATGAACGAGAGAGAGAGAGATGAGAGGAGAGAGAGAGGGGGATCAGTGAATGAGATGGAAAGAGCGCATGGCCAGGGTGAGAGGGAAGTGGAGAGCCACAGATGAGAAGGCGAGAGTGAGAGGAAGACGGGAGTGAGAGGGGAAGGGTGGAGGTGGAGAGAGTGGAGAGACGCGGCAGAAGAGCGGGGCCTCACACACGCACAGGGCACACACACACACCCGTGGGACACTTTCACAATAAACACGCCCCGCCCACAGGCGGAGGAAGGCGAGGGGCGCGCGGGCGGCGCTGACTGTCCGTCCCGACGAGGGAAGTGTTACCGGGTTCAGGTGAATGGAGGTGCGGCGAGGAAGAGGATGGAGAGATGTGATGGGGGGCTCCAAGGACGGCGGAGGGGGTGGGGGCAGGAGATGAGGCCCCTGGGAGCGCTGGCTCGGCAGCCTCGCAGCCCTGGGACTGCAGTCGCCCAGGGCGCCCTCGGAGTCCGTTCCCGCGCCGTCATACTGATGCGGTGTCATTTTCCATTGCCGCGCAGGGCACTCACTGTGTTCTTTCAGAAACAAAAACCTGCCAGGGTCGCGTAGATTGGATGAACTATTTCTGACAACTTTGGGAAGTTGAGAGCCCCTGGGCTTTGCAATTTGCACCGCCGTGGAAAGGAGGGGGTGCTCGCCTCCCTCCGGCCCGGGGGCCCGGAGCACCAGAGGCGCTGAGCGCAGTGTCTGAGGAGCTGCGCCTGGAAAAGACCAGTTTACGCCTGCTCGTCTCATGTAAATGTCGGGCCCTTTCGCGAAAATAAACACAATAGCGTGGCTGTGGATTTACGCCCCGCCTGAACAGACTTTTCTGGGAGGTTTTCCGTGTCACTAACATCTCTGTTCGTACACGTGGAAAGCTGCGCCGCACGTTGGCTTCCAGGCGCTCAACCAAAGCAGTCTCCTGTTCACCTGTGTGGTTTTTCCTACAGCCCAGAGATCTGCAATCTCTTGTGCAAACACATTTTTTTTGTTGCTCAGCAGGAAAAACATTTCTCCCTGTGGACCTGGGGCCACGTTTAAGGTTTGTGGGGCACGGTACACGCGTGGCAGGGCCTTCTATTTTGAGTTGGGTGGATGACTGGTCTCTGCCGGTGGAAACCCTGCTGGGGGACCCCTGACACCAACACCCTACAAACTAAGGGTCGTCGGGGTAAGCACATCAGGCCGCCTGCATCATTAAGGCGGACATTCTGATGTACTTTTGTTTCTCTTCAGGACCGTCAGAAAAGGAAGACTGTCGGGAACAGGAGAAAAGAGAAATGTCAGGAACAGCACAGCAGAACCCCCCCCCCCAGGGAGTCAGGGGCATTCATTGTTTTTTCTTCGTTTTGTATTGATGATAGCTCACTGAGCGACCATTTCCCCTTGTGCCCTTCTCTATCCTTGCCGGAGGGTAGTTTTGGCAGGCACGATAATATGGATCATGTTTTAACTAACATCAAACTCTACAGGGTGAATGGCTACACCCTGCGATGGGACACGATAGACCCTGCACTAATCACTAAAAAAGTGATCTCCAAATTTAATCGGGCTTTCGAGACCCGCCTGAGTGATACAGCCTGCCCAGGTAGCATCTCGGCCTCTTTTCAAACCATAACAGGTGGTGTAAGGGAGGCATTATGGCCCAGGAATCTAGAAAAGGGAAATCACAGGGATGGTTCGATTCGAAATGCACCCGTGCCTACACAAATTTAAACAAGCATTGGCATAGCCAATAGGTCTCGCCTTTGGGACCTTATAAGTGTTTAGCCATGCAACAGTTGCATAACTAAATACTTATAAGGTCCCAAAAGCGAGACCTATTGGCTATGCCAAGCGGCCGTGCGGCCGCGAAAGTGAGAGTGATCGCGATCAAACATCAAAGCGGGTTCGGCCGCGAAAGTGAAGGTAATCGTGGTAAAGCGCGGCACGCGCGCCCGCGCACATGCACTGTAGCTCTAGGCTGGCCTGGTAGCACTTTTTGGAGCCCTCTGAATAAGTCTCGTCAGACCAGCGCATGCGCTGGGTCAGGCGAGACCTAAAAACAAATTACATAAGATCCCCCGAAATCCAGCAGAAGTGAGGCATGCAAAAAGGGTCTATAGGTCAGCCATTAAAGGAAGAAAACTCAACTTGAGGACTGAAGCATGGGAATCCTTGCACACTGCCTCTCTAGCGGGTGACAGTGCGACTTTTTGGAAAATCATTAAATTGCCTTTTTTGGTGCCTGAATGTGGCCCCGCAATCGAAATCACTATTAGCGAAGAGGAATGGATTAATCATTTCTCAAGGATCTTTACTGTCGGAGGTAGTGCTGAGAACAGGCAGGAGGGTATTGACCAGACCCCTCTGATTCAGTACTCTAATCTCCAAATTTTTTAGACGAGGTGAATCGGGCAATATCTATGAGCAAGGGAGGAAAGGCGCCAGGGCCGGACGGGGTCCCGGTTGATCTGTTTAAGTCCAACCTGACCTGATGGAGTCCATTTGTAACCCAGGTTATCATCGCAAGCGTCTCGGCCCCCTTCCCCTCAATTGGGCCATGATCCCGGATGTTATAGGCCCATCTCACTATTGGATACCATTACAAAGGTAGTGGGGTGTATAGTCTTAGAACGTTTGCATGTGTGGGCAGAGGACAATAAAGTCCTCTCTGACCTCCAATACGGCTTCCGTGAAGGGCTGGGGACCGTAGAGCAGAGTATGAATTTGATAATTCTGGTAGGAAAATATACAATGGCAAAAAAGGGGATATTGTTTTTAGCCTTTGTGGATCTCACCAAAGCTTTTGATTCAGTAATACATGCAAAGCTGTGGGAGATCCTCAAGGAAAGGGGGCTGGACCCTCAAATTATTTACTTCCTCCAATGTTTATATAATGATGCACAGACACGAGTTAGATCTGGTCTGGGGGGGCAATTGCACTGCCCCAATCTCCCAAAGGAAGGGGGTCAGGCAAGGATGTGTGCTGGCCAGTGGCGTCACTATGGGGGTGCGGACCGCACCGGGTGACACCAGCACATGGGGTGACACCAAAATGATGTTAGTGAGTGTTAAACACAAAAACATGTTATTTTGTTTTGCATCAACCCTAGTGACGCCGCAGCTGAGCCTCTGCTTTTAAATCCAGGAACCCGTTACCCGGCCGCGGGCCGCGCGCCGGCCAAGATTATTGTCCATTCAGGCTGGCTTAGCAATACCACGTCGGCGTCCGGACTTTGACGACGTTCGAAACGTCACTCACGTGACGTGCCTCCCGGGGTCGGACCCGCTGATTTCATCATCAGCCCACTGCCCAGTGCCCACGCGCCCATGCGCCCACACTACACGTGCTTAAAATGTAAGCACTGACTGACTGCTGTTTCTTTGTCCAGATCACCACCACCAGGTAAGAAAGCGGGGTGGGGTCGGGGCAGGGCGGCGGAGCGCGACTCCTCTGTGGCTGGAAGGGGGCCTGTAAGTAGCAGACGGCCGTTTGTGTAAATTATAGTGGCTGCACTTGTGTAACTTCTTAGAAGCCACAGTCAACGTGCGCGCGCAAAGTGTAATGTGGGAAGTGGTATCACGCTCAGTGCTGCGTCTTCTATGCCGAACACTTGCTGCTACATGCAGAAAGGAGCCGATGCGGTTCCCTTCTTGGGAACAGGGGGAGCGGTCCTCCGTGCCAGCTGTGAAATTATCGCAATGTCCCATTCTTCTGCGTATTTCTAATTTCCGTTGTGCAACCTCTTAGTTGGTTGTAAAGTCACAGGATAAGGATTTCATGTCTGGCAGGATTAAAGAAGCCCCGACTTTTTGGCCAGCGGCCATTTCATGCTGAAATGTGTAAAGCTGCACAATAACATAACTCGTGTATTTGTAAAGCGCACGTTCACCACTACAGGTATCTTGGCGCTGAATAACAGATGTTTGTTGTTACCCAACTCAATGGTACTCATTTTATCAACCTCAGATGGATGAGTGCACCCGCTGGGATTTGAACCTGTGACCATGAGGTCAAACACAGGCCCCTGCAGTAGACGCATTAGTCCACTGAGCCATCAGACCCGGCGTATGCAATGTTAGACTTGCAAGCAGAAGAATGCAAAAATGCGAATGCCTAGAAGCCAGGGCTGTCTTAATCTAAAGGGGCTAAAAGTGAAATGGGCCCACTTGGCAACTGATTGCATTTTAACATGTGTAGTTTTAGTTTTCCCATAGTTAACAAAGGTTTTTAACAATGTAAATAAAAAGTGGTGACTGTAAAGATGTGCTGGGGCTGCCCCAGTGCTTCATTTGTGATTTAAAAAAAAAATGAAGGTCCCCAAAATTCTATGGGGGCTGGAATAAGAAGCGATTGGATGTAAGGGGGCAGGCCTTACCTACCTCTTCCACGGAAAGACCCTAACACCTCTGCTAAGTTCTGCTTGTCGACTAGACCAGCAGTCTGGCTGAGGAGCAACATGAACCCTGTCTGGGACGGCGAGTCATGGGCCTCCTATTATTTCCACTGTGATTTGTGAAAGCAGAAGGGCGAGCAGTGTGCTGAAAGGTTAAGAATCTCTGTTTTGGTGGTCCTTCTGCTTCCATGACTTTGGAGAACGTAAGAGGGACTTAACTGCAGTAAATTGAGACAGCTTCAGCTGGTACCTGACCATGAGGGAGGTGGCGAAGAGTCTCATTCCCCTGAAATACGTGCTGTGGTACACTACTGGTACAAAATCAGTACTGGAGTCCCTTTAATAGTACCACACATTTATTGATGTTGGATAGCTGTCAAACGTCCCCAAGTCATATGTGATACGTTCAGCCAGTTCAGACTTTTTAGCCAACAGTATTTTTTGAGCCCATGGTCACACTACCAACAGAATAAAATGCCAGAATGCAATGGGCTGTCAGCTAAAAGCTTGAACTGTGTGGTGAGATACATGCCATGAGGCTTTCGGCTGTTGTGAATACTAGACCTTTAAAAGTACCACTAAAAATAGCAGGTAGAGTTCCTTTACAGACACTACAGAGCCAGGGAAAATGGGTGATGCAGACACAGAGAGAGGACAGACCCTGTAAGGGAAGTACACGGGATTCTAACAGGGAAGGAATTTCAGAGGTATTGATGTTGTGTTATACTAGCCATGGTTTTGCAGTATGGCCTTTTCATGCTATTGGCAATCAACGTGACTTTATCGTGACTACGAGGTTTCCATCACAGTTTGTGATGGTGTTGCAGAGGTTGTGTTCTGGTCCAGTGTTTTAAGAGTTAAGTGATTACAAGTTGCATTGAGGAAGAGTCATTTTGTGAAGCCCTGTGACAAAAGAGGCTATCAAGGAGGCCAGTGCAAGAAGGAAGACTTTAGCAGAGGCCCCTCGACGAGAGTAACCATTAATGTCTCTAGTGTGTCCATATTAAGTGGATGATGCAGACTCTTGTGAAGAAGTTTCTTTTCAAGTGTACAGTGGCCTGTTGATACTTAAACTCTACCACCCAAAGCGTAAAACCATATCCCGAGGGCAGCGGCCAACGTTAGACTCCATCACTCAAACCCACCATTAAAGTGTCCAGACAAAGCCCCAAAGACTGGACTCAGGGAACTGACAACATTGGCATACAGTCCACACAACACAGTGAATGGGCTCTTGGTCCTTACTCCTGAATTATGACGCTGTGGATATCTGCACCCGTTATTTGGCACTGGCGGACTCGGAGGAGGTCCATCATGGGGTAAGTCGCGAGGGGGTGACAGCATGAGTTACCCGCACCGGGTGACACCAACCCTAGTGACGCCACTGGTGCTGGCCCCCTTCCTTGTCAATCTTTACATTAACGGACTGGGTGATGCACTGCTTAAAGATAATAAAGATTTCCCCCAGATAGCTGGGCGCCCCATACCTGCCCTTCTTTATGCGGACGATGCCGTTTTAATGTCACGCACACAAGTAGGTCTGCAGAGGGTCTTGGATAGCTTCTTTGGGATTATGAGTAATCTTGGCCTGAGGGTAAATACTTCCAAGACCTTTATAATGCGGTGTGGTCGGGGCAGCCGGAGATGCCGGGACATGTATGTAGACGGCCAGAATATAGAGCCTACAAGGAGATTTCTTACCTGGGAATACTTTTCAGCCAGGATGATTCTTGGACCCAGGCTATATTAGGCAAGAAATTCGTTTTTTCAAGAACTGCTACTGCGCTCGCGCATTTTAGTAGAAAGCTAGGCAGGAGGCCCCCGGTGCAGCTCCTGCAGATGTACAAAGCGAAAAGCGTTACCACAGTCTTGCATGGGGCAGGGCTCTGGGATTTTACAGATACGCATTCCATACAAGTAGTGGAAAATGCGTTTCTGAAGTTTTTATTGTCTGTTCCGAGTAGCACTCCCACATACGCCTGTCACGCTGAGCTGTGTATATCCTATATCTCTGACCTAATAAAAGTGGAGCCTGTTTTATTATGGCACAAGATCTGGTCAAAAGTGGAGCCCTTACTAAATAGGGATATCCTAAACGATTGTTTAAGACTGGAAGGGGCTTCAAAAATTCCATGGTTAAGGTACGATCGAGATTTTATGAAGGACCTTGGCCATTTGGAATACTTTACCGAACCAAATAGCATGTCATCTGTAAATAGAAAAGAGCTAAAGAAAGAGGGGCTTCTATTGTCAGACTCGTTAAGATTGTCTGGCGAGATTGTCAAGCACAGTGTACAGCAAAATCAAATGATTTTAACTTGTTTTACCATCCAACCATACCTAACTGCTGTACCTGGAATTTATGACCGGTTTCTATTGACACGATTTAGGTTCGGAATATTCCGCAGAATAGTAAGCTTCCCAAAAATGCATGACTGAAAGTGTGCCCATGTGATAATGCTTCGGGTCAATCCACCATCCATGTATTTTTATTCTGTCAATTTTATAGCGATTTAAGAAAGACGTGGATTGTCCCAATTTTAAAAACCCTGGGGACTAGACAGTGTCGTCCAGTGTTTATTGCTTTACAATATCTAGATATCGTCCACTCGGTCTGGAGAATATCAATGTACTTAAAAAAAGTTGTTAATCTAAGGAAAAGTCTTAGTATATGACTTTGGACGTTTCTTTTATCTTCACATATGTATGTTCTTTTTTTAATGATTGTATAAACTAACAGTTGTTTTATATCTCAACTTATATTGTGATTTCTTTTAAAACAAATTTTTATTATGTAATATTTGTATGTTTTTATCCGCTTTTATGATTCTTTGTATCATCAATCGTATAAAGCCGTGATTGAATTGAATTGAATCGAAAATATTCTTCTGCTTTTCTTTTTGAAAAACAAAAAAGTTTGCTAAGGGGCTGCATGAAACACGAAGGCCGCTCAGCAAATTAACAATTCCTTCTGAGGAGTCGCTGGGGCGGCGCCTCCCCTGACGGCACAGAGATTTCCACCAGAATGGCAGGGGTCTATGCTCTAAAAACTGCAGGGAAAATCTTTGGGAAAGCTTGTAAACCCCCAGTTCATGACCATTGGAAGGGTGGTCACCACACCACATGTGTTAAGGTGGACCTTGCACACCCCTCTAACAGACCCCGCAACCTCACGTAGGTGAAACGTTACAGTGAAGCTACATCCGCGTAGGGTACACATTCAGGATGAGTCTTTGCAAGGATATGCTGTTTACACTACTTTTACATTCTATTTTACGAATGAAGTGCAAACTATGTATGAGCAAGTAGGGCTTTAAGTGGGTTGAAAAAACTGGGGGTCTCTCTCAAAGGGGCGTGGCCAATGTAATTCGGGGAGTGGCTTAAAACACATAAACTAAAAATGTATGCTTATCATAGTGTGCCGCCCGACTTGTATTTTTCTGGTTCTGTCATTGCATCCAGGTATATAATGCAACAAGTAACATCACACCTACAACAAGTCAGGACTATGAGCTTTGTCAAAGGTTGTTAGTTGCATAGATAAATAAGCAGCAATTATGGCTTGTATATAATATTGAAAAAGCTTCCACTTACAGCCCTGGCGACACCACAACAATGTTGCTGCTCCTGAGTTTGGAAAAGAGAAGGGAAATCCAGAGAGAAAATGACTCTCCTTAAAGGATTTCCCTTCCCCTACAACACTCACCTGGCATGACATCATGCCGTAACTTCTCCACTAGTGAGAAGTGAGCAGCGTACATGGATGCGCCTGCTGTCACTGCAGTCCAAAAAAACATGGACCGCCTGTGCCAGGGCACAAAACAGAGCCCGATACAGACCCGTTTCGAGGTCTCCTTTAAAAAACTGCAGGTGCTCAGCACCGGTGAGACCCGGCCCACTTAAAGCCCTGTGAGCAACTTATTTCAATTGTCAGGTGCAAGTCACGCCTAAGTAGGGTTCAGATATTTCTAGCAAGATGCTGTTACGATGCAGAATAGTGGAAATGGGAATTGAATGAGAAGAGGTGGACTCAAACAGGGAACACTTCAGTCTCCGCCTAACTGTAAGAAACAACAAGATTGACTTGGTACATCTCCCCTCTAGCTCCTCTGAGGCTTCGGAGGCAGATGTGAGTTGGCGCGGTGACATGTGAAGGCGCTCAGAACAGAAGCCTCTCACTTAGTGGCACAATTTCCCCTTCTTTTGATTTTCCGCCAGGAGGGAGGGACTGCCAAGACTTTCTCACATCCTTCTTCTGACATTTGCCTTTCCCTCTCACAAATGAGACGAAAGTCTAACTTTACATCTTTCGGTATTCACAGAGGGCATTTACTACTCGTAAATGCCCTCTGTGAATACCGAAAGTCGTAAAGTTCAATTTTTGGTACTCACAAAAGGCATCTATGAGTAGTAAATGCCCTTTGTGAATACCAAAAGTCGCAAACTTAGACATTCGTCTCAGTTTACGTTTGTGAATCGGGCTCTTTATATTTTTCGCAGTCCACTCCTTGCGCCCTCTCTACCCTATCTGACCTCTTCACGTCCATTGATGCCTCTCGTTGATCACCACACACGCCCTATATCTGACTCCTCGTCTCATTGAAGGTGGGCCCACCCCTTGGACACCATCATGGTATGCGGAGGTAGAAGCACAACCATCCATTTACCATCTATGAGGGTTTCCGAGACTCTTTTCTATTCACAATTAGGGTAAAGTGTATGTGCCCTTGACAACTTCTTCACACATTGTATGGTTTGTGAGAGCAGTACACAAAAGAGGGAAAGACTCACAACTGACGAACTACGAACATTTTTAAGAGGTCAAATTAACTGGTCTCACTATATATCAAAGTGGAAAGGGATCTGCACCCAGGTGAATCGGTGCGACCCGTGCATCACATGGATATATTAGTAGGATCCTCGCGCAGTAGTACCACCAGCGGCATGCGTCATCCTCGGATCCTCTCCCACTGCACCTAGTGTGAGTGGGTGGACTCAACGTGGTTTGTAAGCAGAGCTCTTACTAAAACCTATGTGCAATTTAAAAAAGACTACTGGTCTCAATATATATCAAAGTGGAAAGGGATCTGCACCCAGGTGAATCGGTGCGACCCGTGCATCACATGGATATATTAGTAGGATCCTCGCGCAGTAGTACCACCAGTGGCATGCGTGATCCTCGGATCCTCGCCCACTGCACCTAGTGTGAGTGGGTGGACTCAACGTGGTTTGTAAGCAGAGCTGTTACTAAAACCTATGTGCAATTTAAAAAAGACTACTGGTCTCAATATATATCAAAGTGGAAAGGGATCTGCACCCAGGTGAATCGGTGCGACCCGTGCATCACATGGATATATTAGTAGGATCCTCGCGCAGTAGTACCACCAGTGGCATGCGTCATCCTCGGATCCTCGCCCACTGCACCTAGTGTGAGTGGGTGGACTCAACGTGGTTTGTAAGCAGAGCTGTTACTAAAACCTATGTGCAATTTAAAAAAGACTACTGGTCTCAATATATATCAAAGTGGAAAGGGATCTGCACCCAGGTGAATCGGTGCGACCCGTGCATCACATGGATATATTAGTAGGATCCTCGCGCAGTAGTACCACCAGTGGCATGCGTCATCCTCGGATCCTCGCCCACTGCACCTAGTGTGAGTGGGTGGGATTAACGTGGTTTGCAAGCAGAGCTCTTACTAAAACCTATGTGCAATTTAAAAAAGATCCTAATTCCTGCTCATTGTGCGGAGCTCTTGTTTGTTCTTGTGAGCGCATCATCTGGGAAGCCGGACCCACAGATGGATGTTAGACCGGCCGGGGATGCATCGAAGCAAAACTCATTTTATTTCATCCGACAGAAACTGCTGCCTACATGTAGATACCGCAGAAATAGCACATGAAAGAGCGTCTCTGATGACAAACCCTCTGTGCCTCTTGAATATTTTACATTTGTATGCATTATTTCAAGGGGGTTTATCTGAAGAGTAAATGTAAAGTTTAATGATGAAGCATTGAAATGTACTTTAAAGCAGCGGCAAAATAAATCTCACCGCTGTTTGCCCGTGATTGTTGGGGAGTCCTTTGAGTGCCAGTGGGGGGCCACTGGTAGACCATGCTTTGTTTATAGCTCTTTCTGCAGGGTGAAGACCAAATTGTCTAGTAGAGGATTGGTTCTTTTTAAGGAACTGCTCTTTTTAATGTATAGAGGGAGTCTCTGGTTTATATCAACACAAGACTAGATTTCCCAGTGTATAAACTGATTAAATGGATGTACCCCTAAGTATTCAGCCAGGCTCAGGTCTGACTCAAGGTGGAGGGGCCAGCTGGGGCTCTTTGAACTATCCTTATGCTTTTGCTGTTAGAAAGAGTTTTAAAATAATAAAAGAGAAGGTCAGACCAGTTCTTTCTTGCTGCAGCTTACAGGACAACGCACTTAGGTGGCACCAGACACTGCGGAAATTATTCGCAAAGCATCAAAGAAACATATATGTGATCACTATGCAGAAAAGTATAACAACACCAATAATCATTTGTGATGAATCACTGTGATTTAATCAAGTAAGAAAGTGTTGTCAGAAGATCAACAGTTCATATGACAAACTAAATGTAAAAATCACAAATTTGGTAAGAACAGGTGCAGGCAAGGTGAAAGTGCAGAATTTAGGGTCAGTGCAAGTGATGTGCAGGGGGAAGGTAGTGCATATATGTACATCCACATTGAATTTTTACAACCTATCCAGCCAGATTTCTGGCAAATACAATGAATGTAAGAGCATAAACAAGTGGATGCAGTTGTAATATCACTGTCATCCAGGTTTGCAATAAACAATAACGAAAAGTCGACGTTTCGACCCCTTCAGATGCCAGTAAAATGAAAAACTTGGCGGTGGGGTCTTCCTCAGGACTGTAGAGTTAGCTGGGGGCAGCACTCTTTTGTTTACGTTGTAGCTGTTCAACGCTTTTTCCAGGAAGTTACATGGGGCTTGGCACTGATTGGCTAAACACCCTTTGTTATGAAACAGGACTGTGAACCTGAGCGGGATTCTTTGTGTTTTTAAATATTGTGGTCATTGTGATTCTGCGAGGGGAGACCTCATTTACTTCACTTGCGTTACATC
Organism: Triturus cristatus; assembly: GCF_964204655.1. NCBI lineage: Eukaryota > Metazoa > Chordata > Amphibia > Caudata > Salamandridae > Triturus > Triturus cristatus. The sequence goes on from NC_140593.1 coordinate 1,193,797,234, forward strand.
GCATGTCATTACAATGCGGTTGTTAGAACGACCGCATTGTTACATCACATAAGATTACATCGCAGGTCGTTTCAACGACTTGCTGTAGGGGGCAGAAGGTGTTGGATTTACAATCCAACACCTTCTCTGCTGCTGCACAAACTGAAGTAGGAATAGTAAATTATACTATTCCTAAGTCCATCGCGCCCCCTACAGCAAGTGGAGGTAACGACTTGCGATATAATCGTATGCGATGTAACAAGGCGGTCATTGTAATGACCAGGTTGTAATGGCATGTGATGTAACGCATGTGTTATAACAACATATATTCTCTGTGAGGTACCGAATCTGCATGGAACCCTCTACAGTTCTCCAAGACCAGCTGATTAAATGGGGGGGGGGTGTTATTCTGTCAGCAGGGTACATGAGAAGGGGGAGCCCCACGGTGGAGCTAGCGGGGTACAGTACAAGATTGGAAAATCTACACCCAAGTGTGATGATATTTTAAAGCCATATTTAGGACATGATATTTCTGTCAGATGATATTTTTAACGATTCTGACGTACAGTGCATGGAGGAGAGACAGCAGGTGGGTCTGGCCTGCTGTAGGAACAGCCTCAGCTCCAGAGGCTCCCAGAGAAGGAATGACCTGTAGGAGACGAGAGGAGAATTCAGAATTCACCCAAGATGTGTGGTGAGCGATGCTGCCGGCCGCATGGACCTTCACCTCGAGGCACAAGCCTCTCTGGAGCTGAGCAGGCCGGCTGGTGAACCATGCATACCTCAGAGATGCCCACAGATGCGTCTGAGCTGTGTGTAGATACATACACTCCATTCCATAGCTTGCTTGATCGCTCCCAGCTGACACTGTCTAAATAACTTTACATTATTTCGTTACTCCATTTATGAAAATTATTTATTTATTTATTTATTATTAAGTTTATAAAGCGCGACAGCTACCCAAAAAGGGTTTCCCGGTGCTAAAGATATGGACCACTTGGGGGAAACTAGAAACTTAGAGGAGAGGTTGGAACAAATTACTGGCAAAAGAGCCAGGTTTTGATGGCTTTGCGAAAGCGCGTATAGTTGGTTTCCAAACGTAAGTGCTGAGGAAAGGAATTCCAAAGCTTAGGACCCAATAGGGAAAAATATCTGCCCCCATCCTTGCTAAGCGAACTTTAGGTACACAGAAAAGACCTTGGTTGGATGATCTCAGACAGCGACCCGGAATGTAGGCTCGCACAAGGGTTTGCAGATAACTAGGGGCATTGCCCCATTTGATTCTGTGCATAAGGCTGAGTGTTTTAAATTTGACCCTTTTTCCGATCGGTAGCCAGTGGAGTGCCTTAAGATGTCCGGACATATGTTCCCTTCTGTTGCATTTGCAGAGCAACCTTGCTGCAGCATTCTGCGCCAATTGTAGGCGGCGCATGGTTGCCTGTGAGGACCCCAGGTAGAGAACATTTCCGTAGTCTAAACGGGAGGTGATTAGTGCATTGACCACAGACTTTCGGGTGTCGTCCGGTAGCATCCAGATGATTTTCCTGAGCCACCTCAGGATGGTAAAACAGGTGGATGTTAGGTTTATAACCTGGGGCTCCATGGTTAGGCCGTTGTCGATAATAATGCCTAGATTGCGAACTTTTAGTGACGGAGTGGGTAGGGAACCCATTTCGGATGGCCAGTGTCTTGGGTTCCAAAGGGTTTGATTTGGGCCCACAATTACAACCTCCGTTTTGCTACCGTTGAGTTTGAGCATATTTTTGCTCATCCAGGTGGAGATGTTCCTAAGACCAGACTTCAGAAGGGAGGGGGAGTCATGGTCACCATTAGAGAGTGAGAAAATAATCTGTGAATCGTCAGCATAGGTAAACATGTTTAGACCTGCTGCTTCAGCGATCTGAGCAAGCGGAGTGACATATAGGTTGAAGAGCAGAGGGCTTAATACCGAACCTTGGGGGACACCATGAGGGGATAGGTGGACATTCGAGGTCGCATTACTGGAGGTGATTTGAAAATTCCTAAGAGTTAGGAAAGATGATATCCAGTCCAATGCTGTACCCCTGATACCTATAGTAGAAAGTGAGTTTAACAAAGTGTCATGGGAGATAGTATCGAACGCTGCACTGAGGTCGAGTAGGATCAGTGCGGCGGTCTCACCTCTGTCAACTAGGAGGCGAAGATTTTCCGTCACACCCAGTAGTGTGGTCTCTGTTGAAAAACCAGGGCGAAAGCCCGATTGGGAGGGATGAAGTATGTTATTCGCCTCTGAGAAACTAGCAAGCTGTCCATGAACATGTTTCTCCATAACTTTGGAGAAAGCAGGTAAGAGAGAAATTGGGCGGAAGTTTGCCAGGATTTATGGATCTGCCGATGGTTTCTTAAGAAGAGGTGAGACCATGGCATGTTTCCACATGGCTGGAACCTTAGCTGTGGAGAGAGATAAATTTAAGGCTTGGCAGATGATAGAAAGTTGTGGGATGTCGAGAAGTCTAAGTACAGAGATTGGGAGGGGGTCCCTGGGAGAGCCAGATTTAACTTTCCCTAAAATGTCTTGGAGACCCTGAAGATTTATCTCGGGCCATACTGTAAGTGGCTCGTAGGACAGATATGATGCTGGGGAGAAGGTGATCATCTTCGGGACAGGGTCCCGATCTGTCGCTGTTTGTGTCTGGTGTTGCTTTACTATGTCCTGGTGAATTATGTCGATCTTATCTGTGAAGAAGCGCGCCAGTTCTTCGCATTGAGCATAATTCAGTGGAAGAGGTTTGGCTGCAGTATTTGAGCCTGCTAAATCTTTTACAAGATTAAACAAAATTTTGGATTTATTGGTGGCATCTGAAATTGATTTTGCCACGTAATTGGCTCTGGCCTTGGAACATGCTTTGTGATAGAGCTTGAGTTCTTTTCGGTAAGTCAGGCAGGCTGCAGGGGAGTAGTCCGTCCTCCAAAGACGTTCCAAGCGTTTACACTTGGATTTGGCTGCCTTCAATTCCTCGTTGTACCAGGGCGCAGGAGCATTGTGGGATGCAAATCTATTTCGTGCCAACGGGAGACAGATGTTTAGAGCTCCTAATAGCCAATTGTTTATATTAGAGGCAACAGTCTCAATATCTTCAGTATTAAAGAATTCATCTAGAGGGGCAGAGTTTAATACAGACATGAAGTAAGTTATGTCCAGTCTCTTACAGTTTCTTTTGCCGGACTGCCCTGTCAAGCCGGAGGATCTGAAAGTCAGATGGTTAGACACACTAAAGTAAATGAGAAAGTGGTCTGACCACTGTAGGGGCGTGGCTGGTTGGCTAAGTGACAGGGGAAAACTAGAAAAAATTGGATCCAGTAGATGGCCGCCTTTGTGTGTAGATCCCGAATTCCACAAAGTGAGATTCATGGCAGCCAGATCATGAATTAGATTAGTACCAAATTTGTTCTTATGGTCATCTAAGTGTATGTTCAGGTCACCAATAATAGATAGGTTGCTATAATTTAACCTGACCAAGGCAATCCAGTCCACCAGTTGCGTGACCCAAGAAAGCAACGGGCCAGGTGGTCGGTAAATCAAGAGGCCCATGAAAGAGAAATTCGGATGGAGTGAGAGTTTGAAGAGGGCTATCTCACAGGCATTCAAAGAGACATGTTCCAAGGTACAATGCAGTGATTTTTTGAAAATGACTGCTATGCCGCCCCCTACTCCAGTGGTACGATCTTGTCTGACAATCGCATAATTTGGCGGAAGAGCTTCAGCTATATCTGGGCCTGAGCTGGTGTGAAGCCACGTCTCTGTGAGGAACAAGGCATCCAGTAAATTGTCGGATAGGAGATCGTATATATTTCTTTTATGTTTACCAAGGGATCTACAGTTTAGACTTCCAAGGCGCCAAGTATGTGTCGGCTTGTGACCTTGGGAGGTGGGCCTACAAAGCTGGGGGACATCGAGTTGGAAATTGCAGTTAGAACATGAGATGGTGTCGTGCCTGTCATTTGGTAAGGTCTTGCAGTGCTGCTTAACAGGGGGTCGCATGGACATTAGTAGATGAGACGAGTACACCCTTGGTCCACAAACGTGGGCTCCTGGGGAGGAGGGCCCTAGGCCCGACCTGGCGCGGACGGGCACAGACGGGCTTCCCTTTGGCACGCCTTCGGCGCGCATACGGCGCGCCCGCTGCGCACGTCCGCTGAGCGTCCGGGGAAGGCACATTGATGTATGGGGAGGGGAGGCGTGGCCTCAGGAAGTGGGCGTGGCCCCGAGGTTTGGCGCGCGATGGCGTCGATGTTGTTCCCTTCCCGTCACAGCGCTAGGATCCGCTGTGCAGGGGCGATTCGGCAGCTTTCAAGGGGTGAAGTGCTCACAGGTAAGAGTACAGTGCAAATTAAACGCAGTAACAATTGCAAGGTTAAAACAAGACGAAATGTGCAACAAACTCTCCCGGCTTCCGCCTCAGGAGTGGTAATAATATACCTCTGAACATCCACTTTGCAGGGCAAATTATTTCTTTAACATAGAGCTGGATGATATGTTGTAAGGAATTCTTGTAAATGTAATGTTTTTGTGTTTCCACGAATATATTAAACTGTAAAAAACAGAGAGCTGAAAGCAATTGTCATTTTTCTTCCAAAAACATGTTCCTGATTCCTAAGAAGTTCACCCTGGTAGCAATTGTGGAGCACACATCCCCCCAGGCCACACCTTTGCTTCAGGAAATGAAGCTAAACCTGAAATAATTGAAAAAAAAATCACACAATTGTGTACTGTAGACTATAACTCGCGGGGGTGTGTGGGGGGGGGGGTCAACAAAGGTTCCTGACAGGGAGGCTGCCACACCACCAGTGCCCAGTGGTACCACAAGGCTGTGCTGTGTTCTCGGAATCCAGGCTGTCTGGTTCTGAGTATTTCCCATGCACAGGCCTTTCTGTTCTCAGGCTCCATGGAATTCCGAGTGTGTGCAGAGAGATGCGCCCCACATTTTGTATTGTTTTTCCTCACAAAAAGAGTTAATTCAAAGAGGCTGTTGATTGTTATTCATTCTACAATTCTACAAGAATTCTTGGCAAGTCACGACTCCCTTTCTGCAGGGTGTATTTCTATTTATTTATTTCCTACGAAGAGCACAGACCACACATCAAACTAGTGTGAAGGTGCAGAGGGAATGAGAAAATGTGGAGGGACATTACCAAGAAGAGAACGATTTACAGGATGAAAACACTTCCAAACGTCCAAGAGCACTTAGGCCTCCAGAGAGAGTTTGTTCATAAGGAGCATTTCCAATGCACCTTTGAAGCTCCTTAGCTCTTGTTCTTGCATGAGGGTGGATGAACAGCCCGTACCATGCTGGCTGTGGGGGCGGGGGGGTTATCCGTACAGATTCCGCAGCCTACCCTAGACAGGGTGAGGTACACACACCGGCTCAGCTCCGGGATAACCTCGCGGGTGATAGTGCATTTTACAAATACACATAACACAACATGAGGTGGTGCATTGAAGATGTTTGCATAGGTGTGTCTAGTTATTGTGTTGCTGCTAATGAAGATATATTTGCGCAGGACTCATTTGTCGCCCTCATAGATGGCTAATTACAATGGGCCTGATTTCGATCTGGGTGGAGGGGAATACTCCCCACAAACGCGACAGATATCCCGTCTGCAGAATTACAAGCCCCTTGTTTCCTATGACAATCAATCAATCAATTTCATCTTTATTCGAATTTTTCAAATTCATGAAAGCAATCACATATATACAAACCCAAAAACTAATTATGATTCTAAATATATATTTAAACAACACACATTGCAGGGTTACATATTATTTGGCAACAAGATTATTTCAAGGGTTTTCCATTGTTTTACGGTACAAAAGGGGGGGGTGATGGACGGAGCATCAGAACCAATCAAACACTCACACCCAGTCAACAGATCTGGGGTTGATCCATCACCGTTCTTTAGCCCACTCTGCCACCCCAGTTTAGACATGGCCATATGCAAATCAGTCTGACCCTGTACCTCATGGGAACAGTCCAGCCCGAACTGCCAAGCTATGCCTTCCCTGGACCGGAAACAAGCTTCCTAGGACCGGTTTCTGGCATTTCAGCCGTCTTCAGCCAGCCTTGCTTGAATCCAGTGGGTCCCTTGCTCTCCATGCCACTGGAATCAAGCTATCCTGGCTGAAGAGGGGTGAAACCCCGAAACCGGTCCTAGGATGCTTGTTTCCAGTCCAGGGAGGACCTGGCTTGGCAGTTCGGGCTGGACTGTTCCCATGAGGCACAGGGTCAAGACTGATTTGCATATGGCTGGGTTCAAACTGGAATGGCATGGTGAGCAAAGAAACGATGGATTTAGGCCCAGATCTCTGTACTGGGGTGAATGTATGACATTGTTCTGCATTCTGTCCGTCAATTGTTGTTTTTGCATTTGTCACCCCGAGTGGGAAGGGTACTCCCAGACGTGGGTCCCTTGCTCTCCATGCCACTGGAATCAAGCTATCCTGGCTGAAGAGGGGTGAAACCCCGAAACCGGTCCTAGGATGCTTGTTTCCAGTCCAGGGAGGACCTGGCTTGGCAGTTCGGACTGGACTGTTCCCATGAGGCACAGGGTCAAGACTGATTTGCATATGGCTGGGTTCAAACTGGAACGGCATGGTGAGCAAAAAAACGATGGATTTAGGCCCAGATCTCTGTACTGGGGTGAATGTATGACATTGTTCTGCATTCTGTCCATCAATTGTTGTTTTTGCATTTGTCACACCGAGTGGGAAGGGTATGCCCAGACGTGGGTCCCTTGCTCTCCATGCCACTGGAATCAAGCTAGCATAGCTGATGAGGGGTGAAACCCCGAAACCGGTCCTAGGATGCTTGTTTCCAGTCCAGGGAGTACCTGGCTTGGCAGTTCGGGCTGGACTGTTCCCATGAGGCACAGGGTCAAGACTGATTTGCATATGGCTGGGTTCAAACTGGAACGGCATGGTGAGGAAAAAAACGATGGATATAGGCCCAGATCTCTGTACTGGGGTGAATGTATGACATTGTTCTGCATTCTGTCCGTCAATTGTTGTTTTTGCATTTCCATTGTTTTACGTACATGGGTTACAACTCTCAAGAAAGTGCTAAGACGAAAAATCAATTCATCAGTATGCAGGGTGAGCAACATCACATAAGACTGCTCCAGGGAAAGTGGTCTTTGTTTCTTAAAATATGGGAGTAAAAACCATTTAATGTATTTAAGATAAAATTTACAACAAAAGAAGAAATGGAAATCATTTTGTAAACTCACTCCATCACATGGGCATAGCATATTTTCCGATTTCGATGAAAAATAACCTAATGGAAAACATAATAAAAATCTAACAGTACCGGCCCTTAGACGGAGCAGTAGTGATCTTTCCCAATTTGTCATTGGTAGCGTGAGATACAAAGGAATTGGTTGTCTATACAGGTCTTTGTTCACATAAGCCTGGACAGTTGATTTAGTTAATTCCGCTTCCAGTCTCATATTACTATAAAGTGCATACAGTGCAAACTTAGTTTCATTTTTATCTGTGGGCTCAATCTTAGTAGGATCAATAAATAAGTGGCCTTTACCCACGCTGCATAATTTCTTAAAAATACCAGCAAGCCACGGGATTCTCATCCCTTTCTCGCAATTTAGACAGTCTCTTATAATTTCATGGGTTAAAGAGGCCGCTGTATTCCTCCAGATAGCCAGCCAGAACAGGGCTGGCTATCTGGACAATCGTTATACGGCGGACGGGATATCCGTCACGTTTGTGACAGAGTAATCCATCCGCCAAGATCTAAATAGGTCCCTAAGCTTTAACAAGTTACCAACAGTAGCAAACGGTCTTAAGAAGATCTCCAAATAAAAAACACCTTTGTTTGGAGGACACACCACACGAGAGCAACAAAAAGGACAACAGATGCTGTCGCTTTTTGTGTCCCGGGGTTCTCATCGCTGGTAGTCACCCATGGTAGTCAAGAGGCCACACCAGTACCACATGTAATGCTGGTCCCAAGACACTGTGCACGGTTTAAGTTGGGTTGTACCTCCTACTGACTAGCCCTGTTACATCACAAAATGTCAGGGATTGCTGGGTTCCAGTGTATGGATAAATGCAACAGGGTGAGGCCTATCTCCTTTAATAGGTTTTGTATCCCTGGTATGTGTTACAAACTTCAGACATGTTATGACCTGTACCGATGATGGTTGACATGCTTCACTGCCAACACAATGTATAGAAATATAAAAGTACGGTGTAGTAGTGGTCCCCTATAGGTACATCTGAAAAGTCGAATAAAAACAGTTTTTAGGCAAACATCCTAAAACATACACTCACCTGACAATCATAAAAAGCTACAATAATAACAATGACCTCAGCCTATGACAGAAATCTCAAAGCAGGTTTACGAAAGTAGGCAGTGCTCAAGATCACACAATAGATCCACCTCTGTTGAACGCTGATAAAGGGCAGCCAAGTAGATTGCTACTGGTCACTTGCTCAGAGCAAACCAAATATGTTAATCCCATTAGAGGTAACAATGGCCCAAAAGCCTTGAACGTGTCCCCTATAACTAGGGGAGGGAGTAACTCACGTAATTGCATGTGGCATAATCACCCAAAATTACCTACAAATTCTATGTTGTTAAGTGGAATTATGCGAGAAGAGTAATTCTGCGTTTAGCGCTATCTTCTTAGTGCTCAATGTGCACTTGCGGAACGATTTCCCCCAATGTACTCCCGGCATTTACCACTACTTTCTTAGCACAAAATGCACTGTCTAGCTCACAATCGCGTTGAGGATGCATTTTACGCTAAGAAAATAGCACTGGATGCAATAGAACATAAACAGGCGCGCAAGCAGTTGCTTACTTACAAAATTTGCTGACTCAGTTGGAGTTTTCCCTCAAATTAATCTTAATTACGCAAGCCGGGGTAATCACATTATTATCAGAAATCCCGCGCCAAACAGTAATGCAGTATTACCAATGTAATTAAAATTCCTCCCAGGCCTACATATTACCCCAATATCCCCCATTATGTGTCCAGGATAAACAACTCTTTTGCAATCAATTGCCACTCGGGCAAAGGCAATGCCATCTTGAGCCCTGGCATACAAAAAACAGAGCCAGATCATACATATTGGAAAACTGGGTTTTGTGGCCAAGTGTCTCCTGTCCTGTAGTTTGAGGGGAACATTAAGGAGGGGAGCTGGAATACTCTATGAACGTAAGATCTTACATCTGAGCCCTTTTTCAGACTCCTATCCTGCACATTGAAATCATGAATGCTACTTCAACTCCTTCCTTATCTCAAACATTGACCTACTTGGAATCTTTGGTTCTTTGAGGATCCAGATGAAGGCACTGCCCATTTCTCCATGAGGGGCCGAAACATTGCAGGCTTTCTAGTCTTCAGAAGGGCAGAGGAAGAGATTCTGGCTGCCTTCGGCAAACCCTTAAGCGACGTGTGATGTTCTTCCTGTGAAGACTCATGGCTAGTGACCGTTCAGATTAATTTTGAGTTCTCTTTAAGTGCTTTTGGCAAAATAAACTGGCTTTGAAAGATGAACAGGTTACATATCAAAATTTCAACTCCAAAAGCAGAAATGTAGAAAACATCAAATTACAGAAAAATAGAAGAAAGTATGATCCTACCTGGCCTCAGGTTTTACACATAAAGACATGTCTGCATAGCTCACCTTTCATGTAGACACAGGCGTGTCTACGAGTTCGCCATATAGGCCTCAACAAACAAATAACAGAGGGTGAGCATGCAGGGCGTGACACACTCAAAGAAAATGAGTCTGCATCACTAACAGCTGAGTGCGGCAAGTCTATGGAACCATAGGATCTTCCAGAAGAATATTTCTCTGGTTTTACTTTTCATCTCTTAGGTTCCAGCATTTCACATGCTCTCTCCCCATGCGTCTTGTCAACATCTCTGGGATGTCACTGAGCAGGAAGAAGACATGTTCTTCATGAGTCTCTGACTTTTCTTTCTTCAAGTTGTTCCTATGGTAACACGTCAGATCTGGTCATAAGGGGGGATATTCTAACAAAAAATGGGTAAGGGCCTCAGTTGCTCTGCAGCAGAAATTTGCTGTGAGAGCGAGACTTCTTTTCTTTAGAAGGGCTTTTAAGTGTAAGGGAGCTGGTTCTACCTGGGGCAATTCTCTATGGTTCATTAACGATGCAAGACAAGGTTGTATATGCCGGGTAGCATTAATAGTCCGGCTTGACCTGCTGCCTGAGCGTAATGTTTGCTTACAGTCTTAATTATTCTTTTCCTAGTCATGCGCATGAGGCGGTGGTTGTTGGTGATCAGAGCTACACCGGGGTGTTTGGCTCATATCTCCAAGCGGACGACAAAATCTGTTTCATGAGACCTGCCAATATGTCCTCTTAAGGCCTTGTCTACCAAGTCGACTCCAGACAACCTCAGTCTTTTCAGGCTGCACTTTTTTCAGGGCCATTTGGCATCTATTGGAAATGAAGTGGTAGCCAATTTTGGATTCCAAGATGGCAGTAAGGTAATCCTGTGATTTCCACATTTTCTTTTTAGGGCATCATATTTTGGACTTTTTGTCTAAACCTGAGATTTCGGTTTCATATGAGATTTTTGCTTCAAACCTGAGCCTGAATCGCCCGGCTTATATGTGGGAAGAGTGGTGGCCAGGAGAGCGCGCCAGCCTTAGGATGTGTTCAGAGAGGCTTCTGACTTCTCCGTTGAGGCTGTGATGGTCTGGCCCAGGTGCGTGTGGGAGTTAACTTCTCCCCATCTTGCACCACTAATAGGATAGATTTTGTTTTCCTTCAGATTTTTCGTGACCATCATTGTTTTTTTGTGACCAGACCATTTTGTCGACAGTACTTGTCCATGGCTGTAAGTTGGGCTGGCAAGTTCTTCGGTGTAGGAGTGATGAGGATAGCGTCACCTGCGTAAAGGAGCGCAGATATTCCAAAGCCTTCGATTGCCGGTATATTTCGTGATGCTTTCATGACTTCTCCATATTAGTTGTTTGTGTGTAGAGAAATCAATCACAAAGCAAGAATGCATCCCTGTTTCACTCTGCAAATAAAAGTTTTTTTTTGCTGAGAAGACATTTTTCTTGGGCCTTGCCAGCAACGTTGTGTCTGTAGACAGCATGTGTTTTTTTATCAAAGACCAGAACACTGGATCCAGTCCCAGGGCAAACAGTTCTTTTTACAAAGTCTCTTGCTTGGTACCAGGTTAGATGCTGCTATGAATTCTAAACAGGCCCCAGAAAGCAGCATGTTTTTACAGAGCTGTACGTATGGATTATGTGGAGAAAAGTGAATATTTGATCTTAGGTGGAAAGACTCCTCTGAGGCCCCTTGAGCCTGGTTTGGTGTGCGGTGTTTTGAGATCCAATCTTCTGTGGCTCAGAGGGCCGTTGGGGACAAGATTTCACAGTCTATGTTCATGAGGCAGATGAGCCTGCGTGATTGCAATGCAAGGGGCTATTAATTAACTATGTTAAAGGCATTTGTATGAGGGAGAGGCTATTGATAAATATGTAACAGCCATAGGTATAAGGGAATGGCTATTATTAAAGTACGTAAAAGCCATGGGTATGAGGGAGTGGCTATTAATAAAGTACATAAAAGCCAATGGTATGAGGGAGTGGCTATTAATAAAGTACATAAAAGCCAATGGTATGAGGGAGTGGCTATTGATAAAGTACATAAAAGCCAATGGTATGAGGGAGTGGCTATTGATAAATATGTAACAGCCATGGGTATAAGGGAATAGCTATTCATAAAGTACGTAAAAGCCAATGGTATGAGGGAGTGGCTATTGATAAATATGTAACAGCCATGGGTATGAGGGAGTGGCTATTCATAAAGTACCTAAAAGCCAATGGTATGAGGGAGTGGCTATTCATAAAGTACGTAAAAGCCAATGGCATGAGGGAGTGGCTATTAATAAAGTACCTAAAAGCCAATGGTATGAGGGAGTGGCTATTAATAAAGTACGTAAAAGACAATGGTATGAGGGAGTGACTATTAATAAAGTACGTAAAAGCAATGGGTGTAAGGGAGTGGTATTAACAAAATACATAAAAGCCATAGATATGAGGGAGAGGCTACTAATAAAGTATGCATGGAAAGGGAGTCTGTTGATAATGATGCATGGAAAAGGAGTGTGTCAATAATGATGCATGAAAAGGGAGTCTGTTAATAATGATGCCTGGAAGAGGAGTGTGTTGGTAAATAAGCATGGGAAGGGAGTCTGTTAATGATCCCTGGAAAGGGAATCTGTTAATAATGATGCATGGAAAGAGAGTCTGTTAACAATGATGCATGGAAAGGGAGTCTGTTTATAATGATGCATGGAAAAGGAGTCTGTTATTAATAATGCATGGAAAGGGAGTCTGTTAATGTTGCCTGGAAAGGTAGTCTGTTAATGATGCCCTGAAAGGGAGTCTGTTAATAATGCCTGGAAAGGGAGTCTGTTAATAATGAAGCATGGAAAGGGAGTCTGTTAATAATGATGCTTGGAAAAGGAGCGTGTTAATGATGATGCCTGGAAAGGGAGTGTGTTATTAGTGATGCATGGAAAAGGAGTCTGTTAATAATGCATGGAAAGGGAGTCTGTTAAAGAAGCATGGAAAGGGAGTCTGTTAATAATGATGCATGAAAAGGGAGTCTGTTAATAATGATGCCTGGAAAAGGAGTGTGTTGGTAAAGAAGCATGGGAAGGGAGTCTGTTAATGATCCCTGGAAAGGGAATCTGTTAATAATGTGGCATTGAAAGAGAGTCTGTTAATAATGATGCATGGAAAGGGAGTCTGTTTATAATGATGCATGGAAAAGGAGTCTTATTAATAATGCATGGAAAGGGAGTCTGTTAATGTTGCATGGAAAGGGAGTCCGTTAATTATGATGCCTGGAAAAGGAGTGTGTTGGTAAAGAAGCATGGGAAGGGAGTCTGTTAATGAGCCCTGGAAAGGGATTCTGTTAATAATGATGCATGGAAAGAGAGTCTGTTACTAATAATGCATGGAAAGGGAGTCTGTTTATTATGATGCATGGAAAAGGAGTCTGTTATTAATAATGCATGGAAAGGGAGTCTGTTAATTTTGCCTGGAAAGGGAGTCTGTTAATGATGCCTGGAAAGGGAGTCTGTTACTAATGAAGCATGGAGAGGGAGTCTGTTAATAATGGTGCTTGGAAAAGGAGCGTGTTAATGATGATGCCTGGAAAGGGAGTGTGTTATTAGTGATGCATGGAAAGGGAGACTGTTAATAATGAAGCATGGAAAGGGAGTCTGTTAATGATGCCTGGAAAGGGAGTCTGTTAATAATGAGGCATGGAAAGTTAGCGACTTTTAATTATGAAATATGAAACAGGAATGACTTATTAATAAACAAGGGAAAGGAGTGTTAAATGTTAACAATGGAGCATAGATATTTAATGATGATTAGTAACGAAGCACGGGCAAGAAATGATTGTTATTATCGAAGCATGGGAAGAGAATGACTGTTTATAAGAATGGGAAAGACGCCGGTTAATAATGAACCATGGGAAAGGAGTGGCTGTAAAAAACATGAAGCATGGGAATTGTGTGTTATTAATGAAGCATAGAAAAGAAGTAACTTAGTATAAATGCATGGACAAGGGGAGGGTTAAGGAGGGTATTAATAGTGAAGCACGGAAAAAGCGACTTAGTAATAACGAAGGCAACAGCAGTGGCTGTTAATTCTGAAGCATGGAAAGGAAATTAGTGTAATTAATAAAGTATGGATCTGTGACGTGTTAGCAAGGGTCCCGAAGCATGGAAATGAAGAGACAGGCAGTAATGAAGCAGGGAAATGAAGAGAAAGGCAGTAATGAAGCAAGGAAATAAAGAGACAGACAATACTAAAGCATGGATATTAAGAGACATGTAGTTATAAAGCATGGAAATGAAGAGACATGTGGTAATCAGGCATGGAAATGAAGAGCCAGGCAGTATTGAAGCATGAAAAGGAAGGGCCAGGCATTAATGAAGCATGGAAATGAAGAGAGAGACAGTAATGAAGCATGGGAATGAAGAGACAGCAATACTGAAGCATGGTAATGAAGAACCAGGCAGTAATGAAACATGGAAATGGGACTATGTCAGTATTAGTACTTGGGCTGTCACATCTTATTTGTGTTCTGGTTTACAGGCGGTTCTTTCTGTAACACTGAAAAACAAAATCTTTAACAAATCAAGCATTAGCAAAGCCAATAGGTTTGATGTTTGTATTGGGTGAGGATTGGCCATGTGCGCGCACTGTAAGCATCAAACCTATTGTACTAAAGAGCAGACAAAAGTATCTGAAAAACGGATGCTACAGAATAAATGGCCTGCTTTATTTTCTAAAGCATCTATTTTCAGGTGCTTTTGTGGGTGGCCGCGCTCAAGGGCTACAGGGTCACCTGGGTACTCCTTTCAGACGTACAGTTGTCTCTTATGCATTCCAATTAGGTGGAAGGAGACACTCAGGCAGCCAACAGAAAAAGTGGAAGACCAAAATGCGCTTGCAGGCTGATCCAAGATGTGATTGACAATGTCTTAAGCCAATGGCTGGAAGTTCTGGAGCAAAACAGGCAAATGGCTGAACAAGGCCCTCCCAAAGCCCCTTGAAGGAAGAAACAAATGCAAAATGTTTGCCACGCGTGTGAAGCGACACAAACAACATTCCTCTCCATGTCATGTTACTGCCTTACAGCCTTGGCGACGTCTGGCTGCCCAGCTCCATTTTCAGACCCCTCTGCTTGCTGTTGTGTGCTGCAGCTTTCTCTCTTCTGTTCCCATTTTCTCTTAGTCTCTTTTGGTTATCCCTGGGTTACCTTACTCACACGTTTTTAGATCGAGCCTGGGCAGCGCATGCGCTGCTCTGCGAGGCATGCTGTATTGAGTTAGGGACTTGAAGCTCCACCCACGCTCCGCCCACATTTTTCATTGGCTTGTGTCATTGTCCACTGCAAACTGTGGCTGTTCATAGGTCGAAAGGCTTAGTAGTCCCTCCTCAGTACCGTCTTGTCTTATTTTGTAACCTCTCATGGCGACACCCCCGTTACGTGTGTTGTTGCTCAGTAGGCTTTAATTACAGCCTCCGAGCACTATTTTCTCAAATAGCTTCGTCCTGCCTGCTTTTGCAGGCAGGACACGCTCTCTCCTAACGCTTTTTTAAATTTTATAGCACACATTTGCAATGCAATAGGTCTCACATTTGCGAGAGTTTAAGCTATTGGCATTGTAAATGAAATGCCTTTTATTTATCTGTTTTCGAAACAACACATAAATAAAAGGCATTGTCATTTATACTGCCAATAGCTCAAACTCTCAAAATTGCGAGACCTATTGCATTGCAAATGCTTGTTATTTTCTGCATTCACTCCTTGCACTATAACGTTTTCCCACTCGTCTCATTTCATCCATCAACTCCACTGGTCCACCCCTCCCTCTATTTCAGTCTCTTTCGCTCTTTCTTTAAATTGTTTTTCTTTCCTCCGGTGGGCCCTGTCCCATCCCTACTCTATCTATGCCCCAGTATTGCTTTCCATTCTCTTTCTCTTCGTTTATCACCTCACTGCTTACTTCTGTCAGTTCTTCCTTCTTTCCTCGTTCACTTCTCTTCTTTTTTCGTCCTTTGGCATGCCACTACCCCTCATTCCTCTGCCTGCCCAATATTCCTTCATCTTCTTTCCTTGACTCATTTTCATTTCTGTCTGCTCCTCTCTCTCTACTCCTTCCCCCTTACTTTCCACTCTCTTATTTCATTTGTCTGCATCAGGTTTTCTCATCCTCTACTCTCACCGTACCCCGTTTTCACTCCTTTCCTCTCTGTCCATTTTTCTTTCTGGACTTTCTACCCCTTCCAGCCTCCTCGTTTCGCCCTGGTTTATGTAGACAATTTTTCCTAACTCTGTGTCTCTCTTGCCATTTTATTTTATCTCTCTCTGCCGTATTATATCAGCCCCTTTCTGTTTTTTTACCCTCTCTTACTTCCTGGGTCTTTTTCCTTCTTTTTTAATGGCCTTCCATCCCTTTTCATTATTTCTGCCTTCTTGGCTCCTCTTACATCTTTAGAATGCCTCCCTTCACTCCCTGTCCTCATCATCTCACCATTTCTGTTATGTATTTTTGTGCGGCACAGTGTTCTCAATAGTCCTCTATTCTTCTCCGATTTTCCCTCGTTACAGTCTTTTGTGCCCACCTTCTTTGCTGTAGTGTTGCACACCATCTCTCTCCTCCACCCTTCACCTTCCCTCCCCTCCCAGTTGTGCCGAAGCCTCTCTTCTGTTCTTATGCGGGCTTCATTTAGGCTCTGACAGATCCTCGTGCTGGTGCTCTGCCCCCCTAGAGGCGCAGTTTACGCTTTGCTCTTCTCTCACTACTTCCCTCTCTATCTCCCCAGCTCCTTAAGCATGGCCCCTACAATTATGCGGCAGCATAGGGCCAAATTATCCGGCGGGGTGAGTAAATATTAACCAAGAGAAAGCAAATTATGCGGCATAATGCAGCACATTTTGTGAGAGTGTTACTTCCTTATTTTGTAATTTTTACAATATTTAACACTATCTGGGCATTGGTTGCACCTCATTAATACCAGTTTAACATCCAAATATATCCATAGGCGCCAGATAGATGGCCAGTCCACCTTTGCAAAGGGCCTTCCACTTCGCAGCAACACGTGTCGCTGCATTTTTTGTAATCTTTTAACCGGTTGAGCTAAAATGATTGTTTTGTTGAATTCTACAGATCATGCAGCAGATGATGGATTATGTGGCAAATGCGGCAAATCTATAAATATGCGAAAAATGCTGCAGCCACTCAATCTCATAATTTCAGTGGGCCTGCCCACAGGGTATGGGGTCCTTGTAGGTGAATGCAACCTCACTTTACTGCTTTCCTGCCTAGCCCCCCATCCCCTGGAGGCACTGTTTGCTCTAGCAGGTATTTACTCTCTAACACTCCCTGCCTTGACTTGCGGTGCACACTCCTGCACCTCCCAGGCTCCTAGGGCCCCTTTAGCGCTACTCTTCGATCCCCCAGCCTCGGATTGGCAAGACGAGCAATCAGCCACTAGCTGATGGGCCTGCGGTGGGCCAGATTTTTGGTGGACATCTCAGGGAACAAAGTCAAAGACTGTCGTTAAAGCCTTTGCCACATATAATGAGCCTTACCGACGCACATTAAGGTCAGTTTGCTGCATTGTCAGAGGCAGAATGACAATGGGCTGCTCCGGCTGTCACAGCATGAGGTGTGTCTGCCCTCTCTCCCCCTCCAGGTGTGACAGCCGCCTCAAGGAGATGCTGATGGGAAGCCATTAGCACTTGCTTTGCAGGGGACTGGGGCAGGAGAGAGGACTGAGGCAGGTGGTGGAGGGTTAGTGAGGGGCAGCAAGGGGACTCTTCAGATATTTTTGCCTCCCTCCCCTGCATGGAACAGGCAGAGATACATTAGTCTCTGCTGTTCTACTTTGCCTGCCAATAAACAACGACTGCAGTCAACATGGAGAGAGTGTGGCCTTAGCCGGGTTCAAAACTGGGAAATCTGGTTTTAGTCCCAGCTCAACTCAACATCCTGTGATTCTGGGCAAATCACCTAATCTACATGGGCCCCAAAAACATGAATCTGACTGTCTGTAATGTTATCTGTTGCTCATTAAAAGGATTCCAAAACCTCTGGGCCAATTTCGTGCCATATAAAACTGCATGTATTTGAGAAAAGTGACACCATTTTTTAAAATTTCTTTTTGTATTTACACACTAGCATCATTCCCTTTACTGGAACTCACATGTGATGTTAGCAGTAAAATAACAACAAAACCCAGAAATGTCCAATTTAAGTACTTGCCCTACAAGCCATGGAATACTTTAACTACCGCAAGTGTTTGCCAACACGGCTCCATGATCGTAACCAAGCAGTTTATAGGGAAAGGTTGTAATCTATGAATGTGGGCCCCTTTGTTTGGCTGCCAGGGCCTATTTGTGGCCCTAACCCAACCCTGTGGTCCCCTGGAGGTGCAGTTTTTTCCTAGGCCCTTTTCTGACTGCTCCCTGCTGTGCATCCCCTCTCTGTTGCTCAACGCTGTCTTCCCCCCTCTATCATATCTCTCTCTGCACATTACTCCATCTCTCCAGGCACCAGCGTCCCTTTAGAGCTCACGCCGATCCTCTGGAGGCGCAGTTTGCACTGGGACCTTTTCAGCCCCCTGCTGCGCATCCCCTCTCTGTCTCGCAACGCTGTCTTCCTTGTCTGTTAGGGGAATATTTACAACAATTGACGCATCAATGCGTTATATTTCTTGGGCCTGCGGCAAATGCCCTAACAATGCCATGGAGGCCCTGTATTTACAATGCAGTGCTCCACGGTGCAAGGATTCATGGATGCATCAGAAATTCTGATGCATATTTTGACACATTGTTGGAGTTGGTCGGAAGCCTGACACAACGCCAGCAATGTGTCAGAACACAGGAGCAAGTTCCATGTTAAAAGCCCTGCGTCAACCCTTACTCCTGGTTTGAGAAGGCGTAGGGTTTTTGACGTAGTCAAGTTGCAGAGTGACGAGGTGAAAAGTTGCAAATGTCACTGCATCAGTTCTACGTGGCTTTTAACGTGGGAACGCCTGCCCTGCATACATTATAACTGGCACAGGTATAATGGGACACAGGCCTTTACAAACGAATGCAAAGGACCCATTGCATCAGTCTGTAGATATGGAGCAGTGTGGCGCACTGACTGTGCCGCCGCTGTGTAAAACAAATTACGCTGCAGCAGCACTAGCTCCTTGTAAATATGACCCTGAGGCTTTGGGGTTCCTGTAGGCGCACACACCCTCACGTTAGGGTCTCTTTTTTAGCTTGCGCTGGCCCCCTGGAGGCTTAGTGTGCACATTAACCCCAACCCCCTTCACAGGAAGCTTTCAGTCGCGCAGCAACTCCACCTGAGGCATGCTGTGTCCATCAATCATGCCTTTGATTAGTCAGTCAGATAATTAGAGATTTTGTCAATTGCTTTGTGCGGCTCGTGACATTTAAACAAGTGACAACCCAGCGAGGCCTGTCGGAGCCGCGACAGCTTAATCAAGAGCTTGTGACCGAGCCCGCTCAAGAGTGGCGGGGGACGTCAGGGGAGTCCCGACGCCTGGGCCTGGGGCAAGGGACTCATCAGTGGGGTATCATGAAAGGTTGCACCAGTGATGTAACAAAGGCCCCCTCAGCCCCCACAGTGCAGGGGGGCCTGAGCTCCAGGGGACCCCTTCAGCACATTACCCTGTTGTGACAGCCTCAGACTGAGTCCGTTGGGGGGGGGGGCCTTGATGTAGTTAGCAGGGTGGCCCCCTCAAGTTTCGTTACGCAAGTGGGTTGCGCCAGCTCAGTGGTGGAGTGTCTGCTTTTATGCATTTACAATGTCTAAACTGAATACATTTGAGACTGAAGTTCTCTCTAGTGCACCACCCGCAGACTGCATAGCTCAAAAACGGTGAGCTGGGGCGTCCTTTCATGCCAAAACACGGAGAAATTCCGAGTTAAATGTATGTGTGGAAGACAGGGCAAATGCACAAATAAAGGCATTCGGCTCTGTCCTGAAACAGCGCACCTGCTCGTGATAGGGCCCTTCCGTGGTCCTGCTTCTGTATATATGAGTCATGCTCTTAACCACCACCTGGCTTGGCTGATGGCCATCAAACCCCATTCTGCTCTGGGGGAGAAACCTACAATTATAGACCGCCACCCTGACACAGGGGATGCGTCACACACCAGCCCCATTTCCTGGCATGGGCCAAATACAAAGACCCCCTAACTCCCTCACCCCCAAACTAGCCGAGGACAGGCCCTAACAAGCCACTTCTGCCCAGCCTGGTGGAGGAGCCCAAACACATCCTGGCCCAGTGCAGGCAACACACACCCACGAAGACCTCCAGCTTGGTCCAGGACCGGACTCCCCACACAACAAGACCCCAACCCCACACTAGACATGTTGTGGGTACTAGGCATGGGAGTGATGCTATGTACTGGGCCTAGGCATGCCTGTTATGATGGGGCCTGTGTGCGGCTGGAAGAGCTCTCCCTGGTGTTACACAGTTCTAGCAATCTAAGTCCTCAGACAGAAGAGCTATCCCTCAGGTTTCCGAGTTCTAACAATCTAAGTTCTCATACAGAAGGAAAATCCCCCGTGTTACCCAGTTCTAACAATCAAGGTCCTCAGACAGGATAGAAGAACTCTCCCTCGGGTTACTGAGTTCTGACAATCTAAGTCCTCAGACTTAGACAGAAGAGCTATCCATCAGGTTACCCAGTTCTAACAATCTAAGTTCTGAGGCTCAGACAGAAGAACTATCCCTGAGGCTACCCAGAGTTGACAATCTAAGTCCTCAGACAGAAGAGCTATCCCTTAGGTTTCCGAGTTCTATCAATCTAAGTTCTCATACAGAAGGAAAATCCCTCGTGTTACCTAGTTCTAACAATCAAGGTCCTCAGACAGGATAGAAGAACTCTCCCTCGGGTTCCTGAGTTCTGACAATCTACGTCCTCAGACTTAGACAGAAGAGCTATCCATCAGGTTACCCAGTTCTAACAATCTAAGTTCTGTGGCTCAGACAGAAGAAGTATCCCTGTGGTTACCCAGAGTTGACAATCTAAGTCCTCAGACAGAAGAGCTATCCCTCAGGTTACCCAGTTCTAACAATCTAAGTTCTGAAGCTCAGACAGAAGAAGTATCCCTGTGGTTACCCAGAGTTGACAATCTAAGTACCCCGACAGAAGAGCTATCCCTCAGGTTACCCAGTTCTAACAATCTAAGTTCTGAGACTCAGACAGAAGAACTATCCCTGAGGTTACCCAGAGTTGACAATCTAAGTCCTCAGACAGAAGAGCTATCCCTCAGGTTACCCAGTTCTAAAAATCTAAGTTCTCATACAGAAGGAAAATCCCCCGTGTTACCCAGTTCTAACAATCAAGGTCCTCAGACAGGATAGAAGAACTCTCCCTCGGGTTACTGAGTTCTGACAATCTAAGTCCTCAGACTTAGACAGAAGAGCTATCCATCAGGTTACCCAGTTCTAACAATCTAAGTTCTGAGGCTCAGACAGAAGAACTATCCCTGAGGCTACCCAGAGTTGACAATCTAAGTCCTCAGACAGAAGAGCTATCCCTTAGGTTTCCGAGTTCTAACAATCTAAGTTCTCATACAGAAGGAAAATCCCCCGTGTTACCCAGTTCTAACAATCAAGGTCCTCAGACAGGATAGAAGAACTCTCCCTCGGGTTACTGAGTTCTGACAATCTAAGTCCTCAGACTTAGATAGAAGAGCTATCCATCAGGTTACCCAGTTCTAACAATCTAAGTTCTGAGGCTCAGACAGAAGAAGTATCCCTGTGGTTACCCAGAGTTGACAATCTAAGTCCCCAGACAGAAGAGCTATCCCTCAGGTTACCCAGTTCTAACAATCTAAGTTCTGAAGCTCAGACAGAAGAAGTATCCCTGTGGTTACCCAGAGTTGACAATCTAAGTCCCCAGACAGAAGAGCTATCCCTCAGGTTACCCAGTTCTAACAATCTAAGTTCTGAGGCTCAGACAGAAGAAGTATCCCTGTGGTTACCCAGAGTTGACAATCTAAGTCCTCAGACAGAAGAGCTATCCCTCAGGTTACCCAGTTCTAACAATCTAAGTTATTATTATTATTATTAAGGAAAGCTTATAAAGCGCCTGGTTACGCAAAAGCGTGTCCCCGCGCTACATTTGTAAAAACTCAGAGCAGAGGAGAGGAGGGGTTTAGTTACTTTGAAAGTTCTGAGACTCAGACAGAAGAACTATTCCTGAGGTTACCCAGAGTTGACAATCTAAGTCCTCAGACAGAAGAGCTATCCCTTAGGTTTCCGAGTTCTAACAATCTAAGTTCTCATACAGAAGGAAAATCCCTTGTGTTACCCAGTTCTAACAATCAAGGTCCTCAGATAGGATAGAAGAACTCTCCCTCAGGTTCCTGAGTTCTGACAATCTAAGTCCTCAGACTTAGACAGAAGAGCTATCCATCGGGTTAACCAGTTCTAACAATCTAAGTTTGGAGGCTCAGGCAGAAGAAGTATCCCTGAGGCTACCCAGAGTTGACAATCTAAGTCTTCAGACAGAAGAGCTATTCCTCGGAGTACTCAATTCTACCAAGCTAAGTCCTCAGACAGCAGAACTATCCCTGGAGTTAACCAGTTCTAACAATCTAAGCTCTCAGACGGAATAGAAGACCTATGTGGAACTTTGGTAAATGACCAAAAAACTCTGACGTGCTACGCGGAAATCCGCAATCGGCGGTGTGCGCCTGGTCACGCCTATTCGCATTGATTTTCAGCACTGGGTGTTTGTCCTGTGCTGGAAAATCAATGTGAACTGCACCATGCGCAGCACTAGAGAGTGCTGCTTCTTTTCTGCCGCTCAAGTAGATTTGCTACTCGAGCTGCAACTTTATCAATGTGAATGGAAGGTTTCGACCCCCGGGACCACCCGCATTAAGAAATCTGACCGCCCGTGTTGAGAAATCTCACTGGGGGGTGGATTTTTCTCACTCGTGCTTGCAAGCTTGGCATTGGGGAGCACGAGCGAGTAAAATCTCGCCAGGAGGTGGATTTTCCTCGCTTTTGCGCTTGCCAACGTGACGTTGGGGAGCGCGAGCAAGGAAAAAAACTCTGCCCTGCGAGCTTTTGGGAACTCCGTGTGCTCCGTGGAGTGCAGAGTGCAGAAAACTCAGCAAACTCCACAAACGGAGCAGAGTTCACTGCCCGGGTTTACTCTGTGTGCGAAAACAGCTTCCCCTGCTGCTACGTGGGGTGTGACTGCTCAGTGTGTGAGGGAAGCATTCACCAGTGCTGTCTGTTCTCAGAGAGTTAAACTGCCAGTTATGCTTTCTGTGGTCTGCTTGTTCAGTTTTTTTGAGGGTCACATTCACCGAACAGTTTAAAAAAATGTTTTTACTAATAATGTTATTGGTTCTAAAAAAACATACCACATATTCCATACAATTTCAAATCAGTAATATACTTAAAATCCATTATTTGTAACATTTGTCTGTAAAAATATATCAAATTAGTATACAGTGCATAACAATTGCTTACATTCTCTCAATTCATCAATAAGTCCCCAATGACTTCCTGCACTGGTTGCCCAGCAACAGTGAGGATGACATCAGAGCACGTGTTAGAAGTGGGAATAACAAACCTGATTTATATGTTATATGCCGTCCTGTACTAAGCGTTGGGACATTTCTCACTCCTTTATTGTACCAATGAGATCTGTGCCAATAGCTGCCTGTCCAAGCCACGACAGAGCTGTGCAGCCTGAGCGATAGCTCTGCTGACGTGAGAGCATGTGAAGTCCTTGGTAACTGGAGGAACAGATCTGCTGGCTGATGTCTGAGGCTGTGAGATCAGTGTGACCTGAAGAAACGTCTTGAATGCCAGGTGTCTGAGGCTGTAAGAGGTATTTAATCTAAGGGATAATTTTGTTGTCTGAAGCCTGAGTCTTTGTGATCTGTGTCAGCGGCTGAAGAGTTCTTCCGCTACAGTCAAACCACAGCCCGTAAGGTCTATGCACCTGAAGGGATTGCATTGCATCTGAAGCCTAAGCCTGTGAAAACTGGGTTATCTGAGGGATAGCTCTTCAGTCTGAGGACTGATTGTCAACTCTGGGTAACCCCAGGGATAGTTCTTCTGTCTGAGTCTCAGAACTTAGATTGCTAGAACTGGGTAACCCCAGGGATAGTTCTTCTGTCTGAGTCTCAGAACTTAGATTGCTAGAACTGGGTAACCGCAGGGATAGTTCTTCTGTTTGAGTCTGAGGACTTATATTGCTAGAACTGGGTAAACCCAGGGATAGTTCTTCTGTCTGAGTCTCAGAACTTAGATTGCTAGAACTGGGTAACCCCAGGGATAGTTCTTCTGTCTGAGTCTCAGAACTTAGATTGCTAGAACTGGGTAACCGCAGGGATAGTTCTTCTGTTTGAGTCTGAGGATTTATATTGCTAGAACTGGGTAAACCCAGGGATAGTTCTTCTGTCTGAGTCTCAGAACTTAGATTGCTTGAACTGGGTAACCGCAGGGATAGTTCTTCTGTTTGAGTCTGAGGACTTAGATTGCGAGAACTGGGTAACCCCAGGGATTGTCCTTCTGTCTGAGGACTTAGATTGTTAGAACTGGGTAACCCCAGGGATTGTCCTTCTGTCTGAGGACTTAGATTGCTAGAGCTGGGTAACCCCAGGGATAGTTCTTCTGTTTGAGTCTGAGGACTTAGATTGCTAGCACTGGGTAACCCCAGGGATTGTCCTTCTGTCTGAGTCTAAGGACTTAGATTGTTAGTACTGGGTAACCCCAGGAATTGTCCTTCTGTTTGAGGACTTAGATTGCTACAACTGGGTAACCCCAGGGATAGTTCTTCTGTTTGAGTCTGAGGACTTAGATTGCTAGAACTGGGCAACCCCAGGGATTGTCCTTCTGTCTGAGGACTTAGATTGGTAGAACTGAGTAACCCCAGGGATAGTTCTTCTGTCTGAGTCTGAGGACTTAAATTGTTAGAACTGGGTAACCCCAGGGATTGTCCTTCTGTCTGAGGACTTAGATTGTTAGAACTGGGCAACCCCAGGGATAGTTCTTCTGTCTGAGTCTGAGAACTTAGATTGTTAGAACTGGGTAACTCCAGGGATAGTTCTTCTGTCTGAGTCCTTAAATTGTTTGAACTGGGTAACCCCAGGGATTGTCCTTCTGTCTGAGGACTTTGATTGTTAGACCTGGGTAACGCCAGGGATAGTTCTTCTGTCTGAGTCTGAGGACTTAGATTGTTAGAACTGGGTAACCCCATGGATAGTTCTTCTGTCTGAGGACTTAAATTATTAGAACTGGGTAACGCCAGGGATAGTTCTTCTGTCTGAGTCTGAGGACTTAAATTGTTAGAACTGGGTAACCCCAGGGATTGTCCTTCTGTCTGAGGACTTAGATTGTTAGAACTGGGTAACCCCAGGGATAGTTCTTCTGTCTGAGTCTGAGGGTTTAGATTGTTAGAACTGGGTAACCCCAGGGATTGTCCTTCTGTCTGAGGACTTAGATTGTTAGAACTGGGTAACCCTAGGGATAGTTCTTCTGTCTGTGTCTCAGAACTTAGACTATCAGAAGTGGGTAACCCTGGGGATTGCTCTTCTGTCTGAGGACTCGGATAGTTAGAACTGGGTAACCCGAGGGATAGCTCTTCTGTCTGAGTCTGAGGACTTAGATTGTTAGAACTTGGTAAGCCCAGGGATAGCTCTTCTGCCTGAGGATTTAGATTGCTAGAACTCAGTAACCCGAGGGAGAGTTCTTCTATCCTGTCTGGGGACTTAGATTGTCTACTCTGGGTAACCCCAGGGACAGTTCTTCTGTCTGAGTCTCAGGGCGAGCTGTTCTCACATACAGAGAGGAGCAGCTCTGCCCTCTTCATCACACAGTAAACAGGCACAGTGCAGGCAGCAGCAGTGGAATCTCTCCGTGTAGAACAAGCACAGTGCCTGCACAGTGGTGCAAGCTTCCCCCACACACAGTCTGATCAGACAGAGCAGCGTGGCTGTTTGCTGCACCAGGGACTAGACTGAGAACTACGTAGCAGTGTCTTAGTGTCCTGGTGTCTTTCCATGCAGGAAGCAGACGGTTGAGTGCATGGACATGTAAAGGATCACCTTACCTCCTAATAGGGTCATTTGTGTACATACAGCTCTTTTGATGGGGCGGGCTGCCACTTTAACAGTTCCAAGAAAGGCTGAATCAAGAAGAAGTGAATTAATATTAAATAAGCACAGAATGTGAAAATATACCTCTCCCTAGCTTGTGCTGCTCAAGTGTCTCACTCTGATATACAGACTTAATCTCTCAGTGGCCCATATAATAACAACGGTGTTTTTATGATTCAATGAAAAAGCTGTTGCTTACCAGGTTTGGTGTCACAAATAAAGTGTGGAGTCCCTCTACTTATGCACAGGGGGCGCGCCGCTGGCGCGCCTTAGGCGCGCCAAAGGCAAGCCCGTCTGCACCCGTCCGCGCCTGGACCGCGCCCAGCGCCAGAACCCCTGGACCCCGCACACGCCACGACGCCAGACTCCGATACAACGCCAACACCCTCCACGCTCTCAACACCGGCCGAGACCACCGCTGCTTCCAGGCTGCCCCGAGATGCACCCACGGACCCTTCTCCTGCCACACCTGCAACTTCGCATGCGACAGAACCACCAAACCTCCAAGGACCGGACCCAACCACCTCCGCTGCATACTCCTCAACACCCGCTCCGCACGCAAACACGCCGTCGAGCTCTGGGACCTGCTCGACACCGCCGCACCAGACGTTGCCTTCCTGACCGAGACCTGGTGGAACGACTCCTCGCACCTGACATCGCCATAGCCATCCCGGATGGCTACAAGATCTCCCGCAGAGACCGCACCAATGGAACTGGAGGAGGAATAGCCATCGTTCACAAGTCCACCCTCCAGGTCCCCACCCTTGCAGACAACTCCCTCAGCTCAGCCGAACACCTTCACTTCCGGATCCACACCGACCCCAACCTGACCCTTAGAGGAACACTCATCTACAGACCTCCTGGACCCCGGGGCCTCTTCAGCGACTCCATCGTCGACCTCGCCAGCACCCAAGCACTCGCCTCCACAGACTACATCCTCCTCGGGGACCTGAACTTCCACATCGAGAACAACAACGACGCCAACTCCGCCACCCTGATCGACAACCTCGGCATCCTCGGCCTCCGGCAACTCGTCACCGAACCCACCCACGCCGCCGGCCACATGCTCGACCCCGTCTTCTCCACAAGTACCCACATCACCTTCAGCCACACCACCGAACTCCACTGGACCGACCACCGATGCATCCACTTCACCTTCAAGAAACCAACCACGCACCACCGCACCCAACTGCTGACTCGCCGCTGCTGGAGCAAAGTCACCGAAGACCAGCTGACCAACACCCTTGCCCTGAACCCACCCACTGACCCCACCGACAAAGACGCCACTACCCGAAACCTCAGACAATTGATCGACGATTGCGCCGACGCCCTCGCCCCGATCAAGAATCCCTCCGGCAACCAACCCAGCAAGAAAGCCGCCTGGTTCACCGAAGAACTCCAGACCTCCAAACGCACATGCCGGAAGCTGAAGAAGAAATGGCTCCACGACCGCACACCAGACAGCCACGCAGCCCACAAGAACACCATCCGCAGACACCACCACCTCATCAGAACAGCCAAGAGATCGTCCTTCAAAGCCAGACTGGACAACAACGCACACGACAGCAAAGAACTTTTCAACATTGTGAAGGAACTCCCCAACCCCAGCGCCAACACCAATGACATCCCGCCCTCGCAAGATCTGTGCGACTCACTGGCTACCTTCTTCCATCGCAAGATCGCCGACATCCACAACATCTTCAACTTCTCGTCCGCCCGACCGCAACTGACCCCACCCCGAACGCCACCCGCACCAACCAGCTGACCTCCTGGTCCCACGTCAACGACGTAGAGACACGCAAGGTCATGAACTCCATCCACTCAGGATCTCCGTCAGACCCCTGCCCACACCACGTTTACAACAAAGCGGACGCAACCATCGCACCCCAACTACGGAAGGTCATCAACATCTCCTTCGACACAGCGACATTTCCGGAAAGCTGGAAGCACACCGAAATCAACACCCTCCTCAAGAAACCCAAGGCGGACCCCAAAGACCTCAAGAACTTCCGGCCCATCTCCCTGCTCCCCTTTCCGGCGAAGGTCATCGAGAAAATCGCCAACATACAGCTAACCCGCCACCTCGAGGACAACAACATCCTAGACCCATACCAGTCCGTATTCAGACGCAACCACAGCACTGAGACTGCCCTCATCGCCGCCACAGACGACATCAGGTGCCAACTAGACAACGGCGAAACCTCAGCCCTCATCCTCCTGGACCTGTCAGCCGCTTTCGACACGGTCTGCCACCGCACACTAAGAACACGCCTCCAAGAAGCCGGAATCCAGAAGAAGGCCCTGGACTGGACCACGTCCTTCCTCTCCGGCAGAACCCAGAGAGTCCGCCTCCCGCCCTTCCAATCCAAAGCCACCAACATCATCTGCGGCGTTCCCCTGGGATCACCCCTCAGCCCGACCCTGTTCAACATCTACATGGCCCCCCTCGCACAAGTGGCCCGCCAGCACGACCTGAACATCATCTCCTACGCCGACGACACCCAGCTCATCCTCTCCCTCACCAAGGATCTGCACACCGCCAAAACAAACCTCCACGAGGGAATGAACGCCATCGCCGAGTGGATGAGGAGCAGCCATCTGAAACTGAACTCGAACAAGACGGCCCCACCCCCTCTGCGCGGGACGACTCCTGGTGGCTGACCACACTGGGAACAGCTCCAACACCCACGAACCACGCACGCAACCTAGGATTCATCCTCGACTCCTCCCTCTCCATGTCTAAGCAGGTCAACGCCATCTCCTCCTCCTGCTACAACACCCTCTGCATGCTTCGCAGGATCTACAAGTGGATCCCAACCGAAACAAGAAGAACAGTTACCCAAGCCCTCGTCAGCAGCAGGCTGGACTATGGCAACGCACTCTACGCAGGAATCCCGGCCAAGCACCTGCAATGACTACAACGCATCCAAAACGCCTCTGCCCGATTGATCCTCAACGTCCCCCGCCGCACCCACATCACCTCCCACCTAAGAGACCTGCACTGGCTCCCCGTCAGGAAGAGGATCACCTTCAAGCTCCTCACCCACGCACACAAAGCACTCCACAACACCGGACCAACCTACCTGAACAACAGACTCAACTTCTACACCCCCGCCCGCCAGCTCCGCTCTGCCAGCCTCTTCCTTGCCGCCGTCCCGCGCACCCAACGTACTACCTCCGGTGGCAGATCCTTCTTCTTCCTCGCCACCAAGACCTGGAACACCCTCCCCACCCGTCTGCTGCAGACCCAAGACCTGCTCACCTTCAGAAGGCTCCTCAAGACCTGGCTCTTCGAGCAGTAGCAGACCCCCCCCCCCCCACCCCCCCCTCAGCACCTTGAGACCCTCACGGGTAAGTAGCGCGCTTTACAAATTCATTGATTGATTGATTGATTGATGCGGAAGCGAGATTACCTGTTACCTTACACTGCCCACCAGTACATTTATTTTCAATGTTGTCTCTGTTAATGACTCACACCCATTGACATCCTTCACAAAAGAAGAAAGTGAATCACATGTGAAAATACATCTTATGCCACAGTTGAGCTCATCAGATGAGAGCGGCAGCTGGGTGTGCATGCTTCAGGGGGGGGAGGGGCAACATGCTACTACTCAGCTTATGTTATGTTACATGTGCATTTGTAAAGCACATAAGCTTCTTGGAGCTAACGTCAGCCAATGTGTAAAGTGACAAAAAAAGAGATTACACTTTGAAAAACATTGGGCCAGATGTCTGCCATCTCGAACCCTGGCATTCACAAAACACCAGGCTTTGCAACTGCAACATCCCTTTTTCATATACTCTGACCCCATTCTGCGATTTGGAAAAGTTTTTCTGAATCACAAAATGGGGTTTCTGTTCTGATCCATACTAATGTGCAAAGAGATATCTAGGGGGTGTTCCTTCCAAATTCAGAGTCGTATGGTATGGATCAGTGGTTTGCGTATTTCTGGTCGCAACCAGTGATCAGTTACCTATTCCAAAGTTGAGGTGGTAACTCATTCACAAAGGAAAGGAGTCTGATGTGCACCTCTTCTCAGCAGGGAATCAGAGTGGCAGCTTCATGGGGCGTATGATCAAGTGAATGCCCTGCGGGACTCATTCAAGTGAAAACCTAATGTGTTACTCATAGGGAGATTAATCAATCATCTGTGTTAATTTGACATAAACCACGGAGAAAAAAATGCCATCAGCCAAGACCAGTTTTCGCTCTGTACCTGATTCACAAAGGGCAGTAGTGGGGGACTCTCTGCACTCAGGGCAGAATCTCCGGCCGAGTACGGAAAGTCGCCCACGACTGCAGTGCCTCCGCCTCGAATGCGGAGACTCCCCCACAACTGCATGGCCTCTGCCATGAGTGTGGAGACTCCCCCACGACTGCGTGGCCTCTGCCATGAGTGTGGAGACTTCCCCACGACTGCGTGGCCTCCGCCACGAGTGCAAAGACTCCCCCACAACTGCGCAGCTTCTGCCACGAGTGCGGAGACTCCCCCATGACTGCGCGGCCTCCACCATGAGTGCAGAGGCCCTTTGCGGATCAGGCCCTCAGTTTTAAATGTAGTCATTCTTTTGATTGGAATCGATTACAATATATACCGCAAAACAATAGTGTAGAGAACACAGTGCTAAAAATTTAAATATATATACAGAGATGTACATAGACACTAAAGGACCCATGGTTGAGCAAACATACATAAGTGATTGTTTGAAGTAATCCACGTATGCTCCTCATTCAGTGAGTCATAAAACAATCAAGGGAAGGGCGTGTCGGCATTTTCACCCAGTAATATTTGTCGAATTTCATCAGGAAATTGTCATCTGTCTAATGTACCATCAAGGTCGTAAGTGCAAGGGTGGCAAAAGAATGTCACCGTCTATGATATTGAGTCTACTGCCAGAGCGACAACCTTAAACAATGAAAATGTCCCCATTATACCACTGCTGCCGAACAATTCTGGACGTAAATTTATCAACGTGCACGCTCCTCCAACACTATGTTCTGCAGAAATGCTGAGTGAGTAGGCAGTGACCCAGGAGGCCAATGACTGAAGTTTTCCAAAACAGAAAACTTATATTTAAAGCGGCCCCAGTTCTTTTAGGGAACTCGAGCCGGTTTAAAAACAAACAACAACAAAACAAAACTTAGATTTGGAAGGTAATCACAGGGATGGTGGTCTGTGGCCCTTGCAGGCCACCATCCCTGTGACTGCTGCCAACCTCAATGGGCTGCAAATTGTGACCTACCTCATGAATATTAATTAGACAGGTTGTGCCTAACTTGCAAACTAACCTATTGTTACAGGGACCGGTTTCACAATCATATTTGATTCGGAAAACGTCAATGCGCATTTTGCAACTGCTTTTTGGGAACTGAATCTTAGACATCTGGCCCAGGTCTTTAACTGTTTTCTAAAAATAGTGCGAGAGAGCTGAGAAGGTAATTGAGGATGGAGACGGTGCCAAAGTTTGGCTGCTGCTGAAGGAAAGCATCTGCCCCATTATGAACTTTGCCAGTAAATGGAAGCTGAAGAAGAAATTGGTTTTCTGATCGTACAGAGGAAAAAGGAAGATAGCATCTGAGTTCAGCAGCTAGGAAGGGAGCAGAAGATGGGTGCCGTACATTATGACCACGGTTAGGGATCTGAAGGCAATGCGTCTACTGGTTGGAAGCCAATGAAGTCCCTGTATAATGGGGGCCATATGTTGCCACTTCTTGGGGCCAGTGATTAATATGGCGGCCGCATTTTCAATGAGTTAGAGACGGTTCATGCATTCTCTCTGTCGAGCCAAGATAAATACAGTTTCTGTAGTGATTGAAGTGGCAATAAAAGAGTATGCATAATGGTAGCCTCCGGTCTTGTAATGACATTTTTAGAGAAGGGGTGGTTACTGCATAAATCTGTGGGGGTGAGGCTTAGCTGTCATACTGGGTGACGCCAAGGTTGGAGACAGTTTAGTGTGGCTAATAAAGGGAAAGTGATGTTGTTCAGTAAACAGGGGTTCCAAAAGGCAAGAATAAGCTAGTTATGAACAGCACCATTTGGGGAGATTAATTTGTTTTAAATCTAATTGGCGTCCACAGGCAACAAAGTACGAGAGAGAATAGTTATTTTTCATTAGGTTGAACAACAGCTGAGTGTTTTCAGCATCAAAGTAGAACCCAACGCCTGAGGTGGGCAATAGATGGGCAAGGGGCGGCTTGTAAATACTGAAAAGTAGATGACAGAGTAAAGCTCCTTGAGGCGCCCTCTGCTTGAGCCTACAACAGGATGAGAACTCAGATGGCCAATGCTCTATGATCAGATCTGTAGGAAGGAAGACAGCCAGTCCAGAGCGGAGCCACAGATCTTAAATTGTAGTACGACCGGGATGGTACATAGTCGAACCAACTAGAACATTACGAACAGGACGTGGAACATTCTTCAAAACTACTAGTCTTCGACTGTATACAGGTATCTTTTTAGATAACATTTTGTTACTCTTGGCCAATTGATCATGGAATTAGCCTTGAAGAAGTCACTTTGTGATGAAACACGTGTCAGCTGTTTTCCCTGATTCTAATATACGTTTACGGTCTACAACCATCAGGTGTGATTTCTTAGGACGTAGTCTTACAAAAGCATTTTCCTATTCATTTGGGACAACGCCATAAACCAGCGAACTATTAAACAAACCACAATGATACTTGGCAATGGGGTAGAGGCTGAAATCTTTCATAGATGAAACGGAAGAGACGTACAGCAGAGAGCCGAAGGATGGAATCATTTAGAAGTGTGATTACTTCCTGACTGGTGACAGTAATGAATGATTCAAATGGAGGAAATGTCTGGAAAAGCATGGAAGGAAGTACCAGGTCAAAAGAGCAAGGAAGGTCATCAGACTCAATGTTTGAATGGAAAGGCAAGATTATTCCCAAAAGAAGACCGAGAGGTCAGGGACCACTAAAAGTCTGTAGTGCTAGACCTTATCCTATGCACTGAAATATCTCCAGATGTTTAAGGAAGAAGATAGAGTGATTCTGGAATGGCAAAATCATAGGTGTGAGTTCCTACTGAGATCATGGAGGATGACGCAATGTCCGTGATTTTAGCATCAGTCGGCGTTTAGGTTGCGTGGGCTACATCTGTGCCAGTTACTAGGGTTGGACTGACCATGTTTGTCTTTCTCTGGTGAGCTGGAGAGGAAGAGTCTGCTTTCTGAGATGGACGAGCTGCCATGACCCATCTATCCTGCAGTTTCCTCATTCTAGTAGCAGTCTCCTGTCCTGCAGGACTTGTTTGAAAATTTTCACCATTGGCTGATTTTCGAATATAGTCCGGCTTTCTCGATGACCAGCCACCAGCGATGGTCTCACACATGCACTAGACCTGGTTGTGAATGTGTAGCAGGTCTGTGAGTAGGAGTCCCCCAACCTGGCCTGGAGCTTCACATGAAGTCCTCCAACCAGGCCCCGTGAAGGTGCAAGCAGAGGCATTGCATGACTCAAGAGGTGCAGGCTAGCTTCTCTCAGACATGGGACAGGTAGAATCCAGATGATAGGCGCACACGCTTGTCAAACACATGAAGAAGAGAGACATCTTAGGCAGACAAGGTGCAAGCTTCTTTCCCACAGAGGGAGCATGTAGAGCACCGATGAAAGCAATGCAAACTCCTCACATAGAAGAGGTGCAGCACAGATGGCAAGCTTCTTGTGTTTTGTATTATTTCCAGGGTGAAAACAAACGCAGGACTTACCATAGCCCTGAAGGGCTACAGAATCCAAGAGTAGAGTCTAAATAAACTCCCAAACACAGCTAAAAGATTATTTTAAAAAACGAAAATACATTTTCAGGCACCAAAATGGTTGTTTCCAAATTTAAATAGTACAACTTCAGATCTATTTTAAAAGTGCTAAATGCAGTAGAGGAATGGAGTTCATTCCATAACATGGCATCTGCTCTTCCAGGCAGTTTCCTCCGGTCTTAGGTTCTGATTTATATGTTAGTGGGAAGGAAACTCCATTGCAGTGGCAACAGAGTTCTGTCCCCGCCAACATATTGGTGCAGCCGCCCAATCTATATGTGGGTGGACCTTAAGTTTGGCTACTGTCTCCGCTGTGGCCAAACTTCTCCGATGGCCCTGCAGTGTAAGGGCCGTTAGAGAAATGGCTATATGCCCACCCGCCCAATTACCCGAGTATGTTTTACCTGCATGGAGGCCAGGAGAGTTCATAAACACTAAGGGGCAGATTTACAAGCCCCTTGAGTAAATTTTGCGCTGCAGTTGCATCACTTTTTTGATACAACAGCGGTGTAATAAATGCGGCCTATTTACAACATGACGCATCTAGGGAGATGCGTCACGTTGTAAAGCCCTGCGTCACATTATACGTGCATCAGGTATAATGTATGAAGGGTGGGCGTTCCCACTCAGGAAGGCCTCGTAAAAGTGACTCAGTGAAATCTACAAGATTTCACTGCACCACTTTTAGGGCGCCACTGCGTCAAAACCTTACGCCTGTTTCAAGCAGGCGTAAGTAGTGAAACAGTGTAGTGGGAATAGGCCTCAACCCGCATTGCTGGAGTTGCGTCGTGCTTGCGACACGACTCCAGCAATGCGTGACTTTTCCGTCAACAGATGCATCAGAATATCTGATGCATCTGTCAATCCTTGCGCCATAGTGCGCCGTATTGTAAATACGGCGCATCTATGGTGGCACAAGGGTTTCTAAGGGTGGCGCAGGGAAAGTGATGCATCTGTACAGATGCGTCACTTTCTTGTAAATCTGCCCCTAAGATTTTTATGAATGGCGGGCATGTTGAAATTTTATTAAGAAGATCCTTTACTATCTGAGTGGTATGAGGGTGCTCCTGACACTGCTTTGATTCCATCCAGGGACAGTGATATGACACACACACGCAGAGCAGGAGGACCACAGACAGCAGCAGCAGCACAAGCTTCTTGCCACTCAAAACAGGTAAGTACAGGAGGCAGGGTTGCCAACTTCTCTCTCAAAGACAGACTCGTAAAGCACAGAACACACACAAACACAGGCAGACACAACACCCCCCACTTACCCCCAACCCTACCCTAACATTAGAATGCTGAGCCTAACTGCTTTGTTTGGTGTGCAAATTTGGGTCACTTGTCAGGCCGAAGACCTCTCAATGTCAGGGACTTGCATAGGACCCCCCACCGCCACAGGCTAGGGCAAGTGCCAAAATAAAAGTCAAGATACTAGATATACATGTGGCCAGGCTCTCAAGGCAGGGGAGCATGCCTAAAGACAATGCATAGGACAGTCCCACCCCAGCACACAGCGGGCCTGATTTAGAGTTTGGTGGACAGACTACTCTATCACAAACGGGACGGCTATCCCAACCATCCGCATTATATCCTGTGGCAGACAGGATATCTGCCACCTTTGTGACGGAGTAACACATCTGCCAAACTCTAACTCAGGCCATTAATCTGCTTGAAGTAGGTGACTCCCTGCTACAAGAGGCTCTGAAGATGCAAGTGGTTCCATGCACCGCTGGACGACATAGGAGGCAGGATTTTAGGTTCAAGTGCTATCGCGGGTCAGTCAGAGACCGTCATCAGTAGGTTGCCATAGCTCCTGTCAGTCGTTGACCTGTGGAAATCTATCCAAAGCGCAGTGCTAGAGGGGACTGTCTTAGTATGTGTATATTTTCTTGAATAGCACTGTTTTGTTTGAGGTAGGACTTGCTGGCCAGACCTACGTACAGACCGCGTAAAGACCCACGTATAGACCGGCGTATACGTACACTGCATTGCACAAGTGCACCCGCCAAAATGTGGTCAACCAGATACTACCAATGTCTTCTACACTGTTCACGCACAAATACCCGGAGTATAGCACACACATTTTAGTGCACACACACGCCTGAACCTTAAAGACACAGCTTGGCACCTTTGGCGCCTAGGACCAAGAACCATGGAGGGCGTGGTCTATTTCCCAACTGAAGGTGGACATCAAAGGCACAAAGTAATACTTTTTTCACTATCTGTTTAATTAGTCCCTCAGATGCACTGGGTGTATTTTTCTTCCCAGGTTGTGAATACTTTGTGACTGGACTTTACTTTTTCAGTGTTTATGAATGATGAAAGTTACAAGCACAATGCTATAAGTCTATCACGTATGAGATGATGCGTCCACCCTTTATTCAAGTTTCTCGTTTTTCTTACAACTTTAGGTCATTTTCAGAACTGTAAGACTGAGAAGTGGCCTAAACGGTTCTGAACGGAAGAGACCATGACACCCACCATGGCAGCCACTACTCTTAAAGCTTAAAGTTGGAATAAAAAGGGGAAAGTCCTTGTGTTGACCTTGGACTGGAAACAGGTTGACACAACCTTCTACTGAGTCCAAGGGTAGTCCGTTCGATACAGGCTCTCCCTAAGCACAGTCCCTAGAAGGTCCCAGCGTGGGATTTTTGCTTAAAAACAGAAGTCGTGGGGCAGTCATCGCCCGCTGGCTGCAGACTCTCCTGGCTCCAGAGCCATCCTCCCTGGAGGACCCAGGTATATGGGCCTTGGTCACAGGATCAGCAGCTCCTTTCCTCTCTGAGGAAGGGCAGCTCCAATCTGTCCAGCAGAGGGCATACAGGAGGCTTGCAATGGCCAGGCCCAGAGTGGGAGTGGCACTGGATGCCAGGATCCAGCCCCACTCTCACCAGTACTGCAGATCATTACTGAAATTACAAGGCAGAGGTTCTGCTGGTATTCAGTGTAGCAAAGCGCTGGCACAAGCTTGGCTCAGTCTCAAGCTGTCCAATAATCAATAGTCCATAACCACAACTCTGGCCAGGCAGCGATGGGAACCCCTGCCTGAGTTTCCTCTGCAGAGTGTTGGCACATAGGCAGCAACTGGTCTGGGGAAAGTGTATTGCAATGGAGGACATTCTGACCCTGAATTGGATGTTTGAATTTTCCAGACAGCTCCTAGTGAGTAAGAGAGGTCAGAGCTGGCAAAGGCTCAATATAGATGCCAACACACAAACCGACAGTCATCAGGTTTCCACAGGTGGAGTCTGCATGAGGGATGTCACAGCCACCTCAAATGTTTTTTGTGATGATTCCCAGGTTGTGCCAACAGGAAGGACTGGTTGTCCACCATTGAAGTGTGTTTTCCAGGCCTTGTAAATTGGGCCCAAGTCTGAAAGAAGTGACCAGCCTCTGAGAGTGCTGTGACTGGCAGTGAGACACCTTCGCACAGCGGGTCTGGGCGTAATAAAGTCTTACAATACCTTTACGCTAGTCACACAAAGTTCACAGATAAAGTAAGAGATCTTGGAGAAATGTCAAGTGATGTCATGGTCTCATGGATAGTCAGATGAGCAGTGAAAGCTTCATTCACATAGGAAAAAAGCCCTTCACGGATGGCATTGGCGCAAGCATCCTTCAGCCACATAACTCATAAGACCTGGCAGCTTTAGGGTGGTCTTCCCGCCAACTTTTTGCCTACCCCCTCCACTTTTTTCTGACCATGTTTTTGCTGGCTTAAGGACTTGGCATATTTAGTTTACCTATAAGTCCTAAAAGGTGCACTACATGTGCCTGTAAATTAAATGCTACTAGAGGGCTTGCAGCACGCATTGTGCCATCACTTAGGAAGCACTCTAACCATGGCTCAGGCCTGCCTGCCATTGCAGCCTGTGTTAGAGGTTTACACTGCCACTTCAACCTGGCAAGATTTGCCAGGTCTAAACTTTCCCTTTTATACATATAAGTCACTCCTAAGGTAGGCACTGGACAACCCAGAGGGAAGGGTGCACCGTATTTAAAAAGTAAAACATGTACTTTTAAGTTTTGCATGTCAAGGTAGTGAAAAACTCTCAAATTTGCTTTTCACTATTGCACGGCCTGGCGCTCCCATTGGATAAGATTGGGATTACCTTATTACATTTTATATGTGTCATTCACAATTGTGAAGAGATGGACTTTTGGGGTTTCGTGTCTCTGGAATCACAATTTAAAATCACACATTAAAATGAAGTTAGATTTTAAATTGCAATTCTGAAAATGCCACTTTTAGAAAGTTGCAAAGAAAATGAGGCCTCGTCAGGACCCCAGACAAGATGCGCTGCCACTTGTGTAAATGAGTCCAAACATTCAACCAGTTTGTCACCATTTTATTCCTTTCTTTTTATGCAAAGGTTCTCCTTGTTTTAGTCCAAAGTTAAATTACATGTTACATCCACGTTTGAACATCTTATTTCAAATATGTCTATCCAGGCTTTTTCTCAACAGCACTAGAGGGTTGATGATTTCTCATGTCACAGCCACTTTAAAATCCACCCAATGCATTTCGGGATAATTCCCTTCTTCAAAGATTGGCTCTGGAGCATCACTTCAGCTGCACCCCCCATCTTCTTCGGCCTCGACGCAGCCAGGATCAAGTAGTTTTGTTGAGTGGGCCTAGTGGGGTCCCTTTATCTGGCCCCTGCTCCATTATGGTCTGCCTGAACTTTTGACTTTGTCCCGGTCCTCCGCGACTAGATATTCCATGTAAGCTCTTATTGCTTCTAAGCGCTATTTTCTAATTTTTTATTGCAAAATTCATATCTCGGGTTCTACTTATTGGATTTGTATTGTTTTGATCTTGCTTGATTTATTAAATTGAGTTCTATTTATCTAACGTGGTGTGTAATCTTTTTGTGTGGTGTTTTCACAGTTTTACTGTTTGAAGTTTTGCACAAATACTTTACACATTGCCTCTAAGTTAAGCCAGACCACTCTGTGCCAAACTACCAGTGGGTGAGCACAGGTTACTTTAGGGCTTACCTGCTTCTTGCTCTGCTTAGGATCGGGGTTGCTGCTTGACCAGGGCTCACGCCCTAGTAAACCTACAACCCAGTTACTAACAGGCACACACAGAAGCAGCTCAGGCTTGCAAGAATTTCATTGGAAACAGCCCCAGGCCGCCTGGCTTTGTTAACTGTTGTTTTGATTCGTTGGGCGCTTATTTAGTGCTGCCCACTGTCTTTATTTAGACTGTCCAATTCCTGCATCTTTTGCTTTTGGTTCTCATAATGCCACAGGCACAGGTATAGGTCATGCATGCAGAGCGTTTTATTGTTTGATAAACAGTGCATTGAGAGGAGACCTTTGGTTTCCTGGACCCCTGCCTCTTCTGAGCCCTTAGGTGCCCTTAATAATTAATGTGGAAAACAAAGAGCAGTGGGCAGAGAGTGGAGAGGGTTGAAACTACACCTTGCCTCCCGGTGGTGGCTCCGCCTGCAGTAGCCGTGGCAACAAGGGGTCGTTCCACCTGCAGTACCAGTGAGAACCAGGAGTGGCTCCGCCTGCAGTACCTTTCAGAACCAGGGTCGGTTCAGCCTGAGGTACCAGTGAGAACATGGGATGGTTCAGCTTGCAGTACCTTTCAGAACCAGGGTCGGTTCAGCCTGAGGTACCAGTGAGAACCTGGGGTGGTTCAGCTTGCAGTACCTTTGAGGACCAGAGGCGGTTCGTCCACAGAAACCATAAGAAGCAGGGATGGTTCAGCCTGCAGTATCCATGGGAAGCAGGGTCAGCTCAGCCTTTCTTACCTATAAAAACCTGAGATGAATCAGCCTGCAGTACCTGAGAGAACCAGTGTTGGTTACCCGTACGTACCAGTGAGAACCAGAACTGGTTACCATGTAGTACCAGTGGGAACCTGGTGCAAACTGTCTGGTTGTAAAGACTTATTGTGGGCTTATCAAGAACTTTCAAGGACTTAGAGCCCCCCCCCCCCTTGCTTACCATTAGTTGACTCTATTGCCAATTTAATTTGCTTACTTCCTATTTGATGACTTTCCTTGTCCCAGATTCTTCATCTTGTGTTTGTCCCTCCCCTGGAGAATAGCCTCATTACCATCTCTCTGACTGGCAGGATTCTATCCTTCGACTGCTCACTTCTATGTATTTTCTTTTCTTTTTGGTTGAGCTGTCCCTGAGAGTGCATATGTTTTCCAGCGCTCTCCTTCCCTTCACCCATGTGATCCACCCAAATGACCACCCGCATGCGCTCCGTATTCCCCTCTTACGTACTTTGCTCCCAACCAACTTGTGCTTAGTGTTGGTCTCATCCTCATGTGCCTCTCCCTCACTCCCGGGTCGCCGCAACTTCAGTGTGCTTCATGATCTCTCCTGTGTACTCCCCCCACCTGCGCTCCGTGTTCTTCTCTCCCCTGACCCCACACTCCGCAGTCTTCTCTCCCCTGACCCCACACTCCGCGGTCATCTCTCCCCTGACCCCACACTCCGCGGATGTCTCTCCCCTGACCCCACACTCCATGTTCTTCCCTCCCTTGACCCCACACTCCATGTTCTTCTCTCCCCTGACCCCACACTCCTCAGTCTTCTCTCCCCTGACCCCACACTCCATGTTCTTCTCTCCCCTGACCCCACACTCCGCGGTCGTCTCTCCCCTGACCCCACACTCCATGTTCTTCTCTCCCTGACCCCACACACCGCGGTCGTCTCTCCCCTGACCCCACACTCCATGTTTTTCTCTCCCCTGACCCCACACTCCATGTTCTTCTCTCCCCTGACCCCACACTCCGTGGTCTTCTCTCCCCTGACCCCACACTCCACGGTCATCTCTCCCCTGACCCCCACACTCCATGTTTTTCTCTCCCCTGACCCCACACTCCGCAGTCTTCTCTCCCCTGACCCCACACTCCACGGTCTTCTCTCCCCTGACCCCACACTCCTCAGTCTTCTCTCCCCTGACCCCACACTCCGTGGTCTTCTCTCCCCTGACCCCACACTCCGCAGTCTTCTCTCCCCTGACCCCACACTCCACGATCTTCTCTCCCGTGACCCCACACACCGCGGTCGTCTCTCCCCTGACCCCACACTCCATGTTCTTCTCTCCCCTGACCCCACACTCCGTGGTCGTCTCTCCCCTGACCCCACACTCCATGTTCTTCTCTCCCCTGACCCCACACACCGCGGTCGTCTCTCCCCTGACCCCACACTCCATGTTTTTCTCTCCCCTGACCCCACACTCCATGTTCTTCTCTCCCTTGACCCCACACTCCATGTTCTTCTCTGCCCTGACCCCACACTCCGTGGTCTTCTCTCCCCTGACCCCACACTCCATGTTCTTCTCTCCCCTGACCCCACACTCCGCGGTCGTCTCTCCCCTGACCCCACACTCCATGTTCTTCTCTCCCTGACCCCACACACCGCGGTCGTCTCTCCCCTGACCCCACACTCCATGTTTTTCTCTCCCCTGACCCCACACTCCATGTTCTTCTCTCCCCTGACCCCACACTCCGTGGTCTTCTCTCCCCTGACCCCACACTCCAAGGTCATCTCTCCCCTGACCCCACACTCCATGTTTTTCTCTCCCCTGACCCCACACTCCGCGGTCGTCTCTCCCCTGACCCCACACTCCATGTTCTTCTCTCCCCGGACCCCACACTCCACGGTCTTCTCTCCCCTGACCCCACACTCCACGGTCATCTCTCCCCTGACCCCACACTCCATGTTTTTCTCTCCCCCGACCCCACACTCCGCGGTCGTCTCTCCCCTGACCCCACACTGCTTTTAGGTCAAAATCAATCTATATTAATGCATAACTTCTATCAGCAGCCAGACAGACACAGAACCTTCATTTGGTTTGCAACAGTTGTATAAACCCTCAGATAATCCTCTCGCCTTCCCAGACATCACAACAAAACCATTGTGGACTCTGCCACAATCTGTGTAACAGTTTGAAGCAGGCCTCCATGGTTTCTTCGGTCCACGCACACACTGCTCCGACAAGTCCTCAAACCTCGACTTGATGAGTTAGTCTTACTTCTGACTATCTAGCCTAGATTGTATCAACTAGGAACTTACTTGTTGTTACTCTAAAGATGATGTTCTCGTTTCCACGTCCAAGGTACATTTCTAGTGTTCTATGCTTTACAGATCAGTTTTAAATTGTCTCTAGAGATCTTTCCTGTTCATTAAGATTTCCTTGTTGGCGAGGCCTTCCCTCCATCCTGAAGCTTGCTAGATTTACATTTTTTACTCAGTATCTAGGCTGTCTTTTGTTCGCAAGATAAAGGATTATTTTGCAGCAAAGCAATTGTTTTCTTATAGTGTCAAAATTAATTAATTTTATTTCCACAATAGGAGGGATTTAGAGTAGGAATCTGGGACACTCAGCGGTACAAGTTCTCCCACCATTGTGCAGAACTAGCTCCTAGTCGGGCAAACACTGTTTCTGGAAGACAGGCTCATGTGCCCCTTACTAGCACCGACCCGAGATGGAAGACAGCATGGTCTGCCCCTTACTAGCACTAACCCGAGATGGAAGACAACCTGTTCTGCCCCTTACTAGCACTGACCCAAGATGGAATACAGACTGGTCTGCCCCTTACTCGCACTGACCCGAGATGGAGGACAGCCTGGTCTGCTCCTTACTAGCACTGACCCGAGATAGAGGACAGCCTGGTCTGCCCCTTACTAGCACTGACCCAAGCTGGACGACAGCCTGGTCTGCCCCTTACTAGCCCTTACCCGAAATGCAAGACAGCCTGGCCTGCCCCTTACTAGCACTTACCCGAGATGCAAGACAGCCTGGTCTGCCCCTTACTAGCCCTTACCCGAGATGGAAGACAGCCTGGTCTGTCCCTTACTAGCACTGACCCGAGCTGGAAGACAGCCTGGTATGCCCCTTACTAGCACTGACCCGAGATGGAAGAGAGCCTGGTGTGCACCTTACTAGCACTGACCCGAGATGGAGGACAGCCTGGTCTGCCCCTTTCTAGCACTGACCCGAGCTGGAAGACAGCCTGTTCTGCCCCTTACTAGCACTGACCCGAGATGGAAGACAGCCTGGTCTGCCCCTTACTAGCACTGACCCGAGATGGAAGACAGCCTGGTCTGCCCCTTACTAGCACTGACCCGAGATGGAAGACAGACTGGTCTGCCCCTCACTAGCACTGACCCGAGATGGAAGACAGCCTGGTCTGCCCCTAACTAGCCCTTACCGAGATGGAAGACAGACTGTTCTGCCCCTTACTAGCACTGACTCGAGATGGAAGACAGCCTGGTCTGCCCCTTGCTAGCACTGACCCGAGATGGAAGACAGACTGTTCTGCCCCTTACTAGCACTGACCCGAGATGGAGGACAGCCTGGTCTGCCCCTTACAAGCACTGACCCGAGCTGGAAGACAGCCTGGTCTGGCCCTTACTAGCACTGACACGAGATGGAAGAGAGCCTGGTCTGGCCCTTACTAGCACTGACCCGAGATGGAAGACAGACTGGTCTGCCCCTTACTAGCACTGATCCGAGATGGAAGACAGACTGGTCTGCCCCTT
The DNA here is from genome assembly GCF_964204655.1 of Triturus cristatus. Taxonomy (NCBI): domain Eukaryota; kingdom Metazoa; phylum Chordata; class Amphibia; order Caudata; family Salamandridae; genus Triturus; species Triturus cristatus. The sequence continues at coordinate 1,193,840,248 of NC_140593.1, forward strand.
ACTAGTACTGACCCGAGATGGAAGACAGCCTGGTCTGCCCCTAACTAGCCCTTACCGAGATGGAAGACAGCGTGGCCTGCCCCTTACTAGCACTGACCCACGATGGAAGACAGCCTGGTCTGCCCCTTACTAGCACTGACCCGAGATGGAAGAGAGCCTGGTCTGCCCCTTACTAGCACTGACCCGAGATGGAGGACAGCCTGGTCTGCCCCTTACTAGCACTGACCCGAACTGGAAGACAGCCTGGTCAGGCCCTTACTAGCACTGACTTGAGATCAGTGGCGGCTGGTGAGATTTTAAAGTGGTGGGGCTTAAAATTTTTGGTGTCGAATGGCGCGCGCGCGAGCGAGCGCAGCGAGCGAGCCCGAACCACCTACGGAGGGTTCGGGGGGGTTCCCCCCCCGAGAAAATTTTGAAAAATTAGCAGCCAAATGGTGGATTTTCAAGACTTTCGGAAGCCATTGTGCTTAACAGAAACAGGCCACTGCCTCCCCTAAAACTATCATCAGTTCCAAGGCCTCATGAATAAACCATTCTAAATTGCAATAAACCACAATTAATTTTAACAATGTTGCATAAATAGGTTGGATCTGCCTACTGACCAAGTGGCTACTTGAGATAAAATTGCATTCAAGGTAGCCCATCAGAGTAAAATGCCTTCTTTTTCCATATAGAATTGAATCTCATATTGGTTAGTGTTCATTTTTTGGAACTCAATAGCATGCATAAAGGCACCATGTATAAACAAAAAACACATAAGCATATAGTCTTATCCATTGGGGGGGGGGGGAGAACAAGCACATGGTAATAGTAATTAAGTTTACCCCTTAGTGAGGCCGTGACAATCTGGTGAAGTACTCTGGTCCCATATACACACACCATTGTATTAATATGTGCTTCCGTCCCACTGTTCCACCATTAACAACACACCATCAGATCAATGAGACGGCAATATGTATATGTGAATAAACCAGAAACGGACTCTGCACTTAACTGTAAGTATAGATTGCTTTCACATGGGGGGCTTCATATCACCTTCTGACGGTTCTAAGCACTAGTAATCCTTTAAAAGGGGTTTCACGCTTAAATAGTATACCATTAAATAGGGTAAAAGTAATTAACAATGGTTTCACTTCCCACATAGGATCAGAACACAGACAACATCCTTCCAACCACACCACAAGTGCTTCTGTGCCCCCACACAGGGGTAGTAATCGCTATATAAAGGCTGCAATACAATACAATACAAAAACAATTGTTAATTACAATTGCTCAATTTAAAGCTATACAATTTAACCTTGAAAACCCAGTCAAAGGGTTTCTATTCAAACTGATTCTGGTTGTCACCTTTCGCCTCGATTTCTTTTTTTCAAGCCTCTTGAATTTCTTGCAATTTCCCATTATCAAATCTCAAATGTCACCAAAATGCTTCACTCCTTACCAAAAAAAAAGGAACAAAAAAACCTCAAGCGCCATTAAAGCTAGACATGTTTCTGTGTAAGCTACGGTACATTACGCTCAACCGCGCACATAAAACTATAATTATGGACCAGGGAGCAGTGAGGGGAGGGATGGGTCCGGGCAGCCGATAGGGAGTAATGCTGCGAAAACATTCGAGTATTTGTAAGGCTAAATACCTGTGGGATTGAGTGAGCTACGGTTCAGATGACTGCCCAGGCCACTACACTGACCACTTGAAATACTGACCCCTTGAATTAAGGTGCTCTTTCACACAGACTCCTTTCTCAGACCTAAAATACATATTTGCCATCACTGCAAGTCAGTGAATTTAATATGAAAGTCTTCAAAAGACACACATGAAGTAACCACCTTTTCAGACACACCGGGCGCAGTTGAAAAGCGACAGACTTGTTATAAATGTAAATTTGCTGCAGAAGAAACAGATCTTGCAGGCTTTGTGTTCGAGGATGAGATCAGTGGAATCAGACCAGCAGGAAGAGCAATAAGGTGCAGCTTATAGGTAAATGTACTCCAGAGCTAAGAAACAGCCTTCAGTGAGCAATAAACAGGTTATTGGCATGCGAGTGACGCATTTTTAGGAAGTACCTCCTATCCATCAAATCTATGATTATCCCTTCTGTGCTGATATGCATAGCTCAACTAATGCAAGCACCCTCACTTAACACTTGGTGTCTCTGGTAACAGAGATGTGGTCTCACGGCTAGAATGTCGACTTTGGAGCTGGGAAACCAAGGTTCGAGTTCGGGCTCGACTCCACATCCTGTGATTCTGAGCAAATCACTTAATCTCCTAGTGCCTAACAAAATGAATGTGTCCTTGTGTAACGAAACAGTTGCTCATGTGAAGCGCTCTGATTGATGCACGATGTCTCGGGTCTAGTTCACGCTACATAAAACTAAAAAAAAATATATATATACTTTCTCCCAGTTTGAACGTTATACTACGGAATGAGCGGGATTAAAATCCCCTCAGGCTCCGTGAGGCCATAACTTTGAACTGTCAGAGCTTCGGGCTTCTACCGTCCATTAAAAGCCCGGAGTACTTTATTGCTTTCAATGGGAGCTACCAATATTCCAATGTTCTTATACTCGTAAAATCCCACTCTCCAAACACGACCACACTGCTCCCAGAATCGCTGCTGCAGTTAAAATCCTGGGGCAATAATGAAGCACTCAAACCATGATTCTAGCATCTGATGGTGCGGGATAATTTATTTTCAGGAATGCCAGGGATGTTGGATAATCATTGTCATTTCATGGAACCTTTGACTGGCTTGCAAAATGATGGAAAGTGCAATTGGTGCGTGAAACAGACATCTATATGAGTTTGTTATCCCAAGGATTTATTCATGAAACTGGGTTTAAATTCCAGGGAACATTTATGTAAATACCAGCCTTTTGTCTGTGCAGCGCCTTTGCCCATGCAAAAAAAAAAAAAACTGTTTGAAGTTGTAAATTAAAACCATCAGGTCTGTGTAACTTGTAGACTTTTGTTTTCAGTTGGAATGTCCCAAATCATTTACCCCCAATTCCTGATCCGTTTTGCCTGCGTTTTCTCAGAAAGATGTTGCCAATTGCATTGTGGGCCGAGCAATAAACTAATTATCATGTACCAATCCTTTTGTAATGCCACTAATCCGATTAGTGGTAACAATGAAAGAAAACCAATTGTGCAGCGTGGAAAAAATGCCTTGGTTAAAGTGGAATGATCTGGGAGTGGCGTCCAGCCGTTCCAAGGCCCCTCGCCCAGAGGAGCTGGCGAATAGGGCCCCAGTGGAGGCTGTGGGGACAAGGGTTAGCTTCCTGACGACAGCCCTTCGTTCCCTTTCATTCCACCCCGCACTTCCACCCGGGCCTAAGCGAGCCCTAAACACTTAACTCACAGCCAAGCCCGACGAACCTTGACCCCATTTAACGGCTGAAATTCTGCCTTGCAGGGTCTGTAACGAGCATTTTAATGAAGCGGGTGACAATATTACAACGTGTCAAACGAGCCAAACCAAGTGCAGGAAATGAACCAATGTTCGCGCGGGCAGCCCTCTAAAACACCCGGGAGTCCAATGTTTGGTCGTGAAAGGGCCTTCAGGAGTTTGTTAAGACACTTTCTCACCCGCTCCGCGTCCGCGAAAGACACCAGGACAGCTGCCCCCCGAGGTCCATCGCTGAGGGGCGTGCAATAATGTCTCTTGCTTTGTTCCCACTGGAGATGGAGCCAGACAGCATTGAAAAAATGGCAATCCGCGTTGGAGAGCATGACATTTATCTGACTTCCTTAAAAGACTAGTTCTGGAAAAACAAATATTTACCCTTTTCATGGCTGGGGATGCCTTTGAAAAGCATCTTTTCTCTTGCTCCTCACCTGGTGTGAACTGTTTGAGTTCACAAGTCCTTCCTCCTACTACTGCCCTACTCCGGACAGCAACAGGACACACTGCCTCGCCTCCTCGACCTTGGTTCTCCGCTCTGCAGTCCATCCATCTGGAGTGGAGAGTAAAATGGCTGATACTCCAACTGCCGACTCACGGACGCGGGAAGCAGTCAGATCGACGTCATCGAGCCTGCGCAGACGGTCAGGGGTGGGGTGACACCTTGACAAGCTCTCCTCCACTCTCTGATTGACGTGGAGAGTTAGCGATCCCGGGCTTGTATTTAAAACGCCCGGGGCTAACTTAACTTCCACGTCATCAGGGGGTGGAGACTGGGCCTTCCAGCTAGGTCTTTGCCGAGCTGATGACATCACAGCCTTCAGGGCTGTGATGTTGTCGGCCCGGCAAACACATAGCAGGCTTCTTTGGGTCCGGGAGCAAATCAGTCACGTGACGTGACAGCAGAGCTGCGCCAGTATTGGTGAGACTGCAGACTCTGCAGTGAGACAGTGCCCCGTGTTCTACTTTGGGATTTTTTTTTTATAAAATAAAATGTGATCTAAGCAGTCCCTGTGTTCTACTTTGGGGATTTAAAAAAAAAAAAATATGATCTGAAAAATGTACCTGGGGCGGAGCCCCGACGCCCTCAAAGAGAAACCGCCACTGCTTGAGATGGAAGACAGCCTGGTCTGCCCCTAACTAGCCCTTACCGAGATGGAAGACAGCCTGGTCTGCCCCTTACTAGCACTGACCCAAGATGGAAGACCGACTGTTCTGCCCCTTACTAGCACTGACCCGAGATGGAAGAGAGCCTGGTGTGCACCTTACTAGCCCTGCCCCGAGATGGAAGACAGCCTGGTCTGCCCCTTACTAGCACTGACCCAAGATGGAAGACCGACTGTTCTGCCCCTTACTAGCACTGACCCAAGATGGAAGAGAGCCTGGTGTGCACCTTACTAGCCCTGCCCCGAGATGGAAGACAGCCTGGTCTGCCCCTTACTAGCACTGACCCGAGATGGAGGACAGCCTGGTCTGCCCCTTACTAGCACTGACCCGAGATGGAGGACAGCCTGGTCTGCCCCTTACTAGCACTGACCCGAGCTGGAAGACAGCCTGGTCTGCACCTTACTAGCACTGACCCGATATGGAGGACAGCCTGGTCTGCCCCTTACTAGCACTGACCTGAGATGGAAGGCAGCCTGTTGTGCCCCTTACTAGCACTGACCCAAAATGGAAGACAGACTGGTCTGCCCCTTACTAGCACTGACCCGAGATGGAAGAGAGCCTGGCCTGCCCCTTACTAGCACTGACCCAAGATGGAAGACAGACTGGTCTGCCCCTTACTAGCACTGACCCGAGATGGAGGACAGCCTGGTCTGCCCCTTTGTAGCACTGACCCGAGATGGAAGAGAGCCTGGTGTGCACCTTACTAGCCCTGCCCCGAGATGGAAGCTATGTTGGAGAATGTGTTATGTTATTGTTAATTGCATTTCTAGAGCATGCAAATCCTCCCCGAGGGGATCTCTCAGCGCTTGTGCAGCCTACACAGGTCACAGTTCCAAGTAACATTCGGGGCTAAACAGCCATGTTTTTAAAGATTTTTTTTAAATGAAAATAACGTTTTTATTGGAAGCTAATAGAGGGATCATAGCCTAGGCTCAGATGAAGAACAGAGCGGAAGATTGCAGACCAGGGGCAGCCGTGTCCTGAACAGCTTGGAGTTTGGAAAAGAGGGCTCCTTCATTGCGGCCACTAAGGTGTCCAGTAGTCCAGGCGACTCCCCATGGGTGCCTGGGGAAAGTTTTCCTGGTCTGCAAAGGTATCCATTGAAAGGCGATTCTGGGCGTACGCATCGGCCCCAAACATATTCCCGCGGTTGAGCTTGCATGCTCTGTCATGGAGCGGCCGCCATCTATTAGTGCACCCAGGGATTTGATCATTTTCTGGGGGGTTGGAACCGGCCCCAATTCAGTTGGTCGCCAGTCATTTGACCCGATGGCATGTGCCTTCCCAAAGAGCAGAACTGCTGTTTAACGGGAATTCAGCTGAAGACAATTTGCTCACATCCAGGAAGCCATCTTTATCATGCAGCCCTGAATATGTGTTTAGTAGACTCAGGACTTTGGCCCCGTAGTGATGACAAGGTGTGTGTCATCTGCATATGAAATGACATCAAAGCCACACGATTGAATAACTTTGGCCAAAGGGGCCACATATATATTGGAAAGAGTGGGGCTCAAAGTGGATCCCTGCGGAACCCCCTTATCCAAGGCAATGATTCTGGAGTTGAAGAGCTCGAGCAGTACCGCATGTGTCCAGATGTGTTACGGGTCAACAGCACCAGCACAACACCTGCATCGAGAGACCACTCAATAAAGCCCCCAGGACCATTCACTAAAGTCAAAAGGTGTTTCATGATCACAGTGAGGGCAAAATCAGAACAGTGCCCAGTCACGGCAAAGTGACAGCACATTAGTAACGGGTCCGTGCACGCGGCGTCTCTTTCTGTACAGGAAGCCAATGAAAGTGTGTACAAGGAACTCACAAGAGGCCACTGCAGGCTTCCTCCCTCTCCAGTGCCACAGCATGACTGAGCTCCAGGCTGACTCTGGCCTTCAGTTAGGCCGGACGGGCAGGATGAGAGTCAGTCACCTTGTGTGTCTTTTACCTTGTGGAGGCAGGCACAGCTCGCAGCTTTCACACGTCACAGAGTTCCTTCCGGGTCGCACCTGGTTTGCGTCTCCGTGGCTGATGACGCCTCTCTCGTCATTCCGAGTCTGCAGGGCCAGTCAACGGGATTCATCCTTCGTAGTCACCAGCTCAGCCCTCGGTGCTGACACCAGCTTCCTCAGCTTCCAGCGGAGAGGGCTTGCTCTGGAGACTCGCTCGCAGTGAGACGAAGTTGTCTCCGCCACTCCCTTCCCAGTTTCAACAGAGACTCTTCAGCAGGTCCAGTGCATGACCAGTTACAACTGGTCTGCTTCAAAAGAAGTCTCGTTCGGGTGCCAAAATGTACCTATGGGACCTACTAAGAGGGGACCCGCCACCCCATATCCTTTCACAGGCAAAACACACAGTTCTTGATTGCTGGGGATACACCTCTACCCAAAGCCAGCGGCCCTGCACCCCGAATGTTCATCATCTGGTGCGCCGTCCTAGGGACAGACTTCCTGCTGTATTCTGTGTCTCGGGAGCCTAACGGGGCCTGCTCTCCGGCGGCTGACAGGCCACACGTACAGCCTACCACCACCTGGTGCTGGTCAGGGGGTCTGTACAACCTCCCAGTACCTCCTGCTGGTCAGGGGGTCTGTGCGTACCTGCTGCTGGTCAGGGGGTCTGTGCGTACCTGCTGCTGGTCAGGGGGTCTGCGCGTACCTGCTGCTGGTCAGGGGTCTGTGCGTACCTGCTGCTGGTCAGGGGGTCTGTGCGTACCTGCTGCGCTGCTGGACAGGGGGTCTGTGCGTACCTGCTGCTGGTCAGGGGGTCTGTGCGTACCTGCTGCGCTGCTGGTCAGGGGGTCTGTGCGTACCTCCTGCTGGTCAGGGGGTCTGTGCGTACCTGCTGCTGGTCAGGGGCTCTGTGCGTACCTGCTGCGCTGCTAGTCAGGGGGTCTGTTGGTACCTGCTGCGCTGCTGGTCAGGGGGTCTGTGCGTACCTGCTGCGCTGCTGGTCAGGGGGTCTGTGCGTACCTCCTGCTGGTCAGGGGGTCTGTGCGTACCTGCTGCGCTGCTGGTCAGGGAGTCCTTGCGTACCTGCTGCTGGTCAGGGGGTCTGTGCGTACCTGCTGCGCTGCTGGTCAGGAGGTCTGTGCGTACCTGCTGCTGGTCAGGGGGTCTGTGCGTACCTGCTGCGCTGCTGGTCAGGGGGTCTGTGCGCACCTGCTGCTGGTCAGGGGGTCTGTGCGTACCTGCTGCGCTGCTGGTCAGGAGGTCTGTGCGTACCTGCTGCTGGTCAGGGGGTCTGTGCGTACCTGCTGCGCTGCTGGTCAGGGGGTCTGTGCGTACCTGCTGCTGGTCAGGGGGTCTGTGCGTACCTGCTGCGCTGCTGGTCAGGGGGTCTGTGCGTACCTCCTGCTGGTCAGGGGGTCTGTGCGTACCTGCTGCTGGTCAGGGGCTCTGTGCGTACCTGCTGCGCTGCTAGTCAGGGGGTCTGTGCGTACCTGCTGCGCTGCTGGTCAGGGAGTCCTTGCGTACCTGCTGCTGGTCAGGGGGTCTGTGCGTACCTGCTGCGCTGCTGGTCAGGGGGTCTGTGCGTACCTGCTGCTGGTCAGGGGGTCTGTGCGTACCTGCTGCGCTGCTGGTCAGGGGGTCTGTGCGCACCTGCTGCTGGTCAGGGGGTCTGTGCGTACCTGCTGCGCTGCTGGTCAGGAGGTCTGTGCGTACCTGCTGCTGGTCAGGGGGTCTGTGCGTACCTGCTGCGCTGCTGGTCAGGGGGCCTGTGGAACGGATCACTACCTCCTGCTGGTCACGGGGTCTGTACGACTTCCTGCCGGTCAGGGGGTCTGTGCGTACCTGCTGCTGGTCGGGGGTCTGTTCGTACCTGCTGCTGGTCAGGAGGTCTGTAGAACGGATCGCCGCCTCCTGTTGGGCAGGGAGTCTGTCTGTACAACCTTCTACGCCTGCTGCTGGTCAGGGAGCCTGTTTGTACAATCTCCCAGTGCCTGCTGCTGGTCAGGGGGTCTGTGTCCTTGGAGTGCACGTGACTTGTGCAGGAGTGGATGACAAAGACCATGTCTCCCTGAGAGACCCTCTCTCCTTGAACCCGTCTCCTTTCAGGTTCTCGTGAGAGTTTATTTACGTGAGTTTCTTTCTCCATTAAAGAAGTCACATTAGTCACCGGCAAACCATGTCTTGTATGAAAGCATCATTTTGCTAACCTCATGAGATGCCATGAGAATAAATATGCAACTTCACACACTGATACTGGGTACCCATGTTTAATTAATTTCACGTTTGCTTTATTTATAATTCCCTGTAACTGTTCTCTGGTTCGGGTCTTCATGAAACTGTAAAGCGTCCCTAAAGATGCATGCCTCAATACGCGTCCTTTTCACGACTGGAAGACCCGTTCGTTACGTCAGGCCCGTCTAGGTTCTATAGTGTCACACCCGCCCGGGCTCCTGTAGTTATCACTATACGGGGCTCCGTGCACGGTTTCACCCTCACTGCCAGCAGTGAGCTCGATCCGTCGTGCAAGCGGCGTTTCCCTGCAAATCCAGATTATGAGTGTGAAAAGGTACTGCACTTCCTGGGTTTTATTACAAAAAACATCTCCAGGTGTATCACGATAGAATCTGTTTGCTGATGAGGGAACGGGTCGGTGATATGGAAACTGTGCAGAGTGCATGGTTGTGAAAGCCATACAGGGTCGGACTGGCCTACAGGGCCCTCAGCCAGTGCCCGAAGGGCTAGTCTGACAGGTCATTAAGTGGGCCGTGGTTTGGCTGTTTGTGGCCCGGTGTATGGTCTGCTGGACCAGTTTTTACTGTTGATTTCCCTAATATTAAAACAAGCATTGCATGCAGCAAATTCAAGTCATGCAGTCTTCCAACCCATGCAAAACACTTATACAGCGTGTCTTTGCAAGTTCAGAACTGCCCACATTTGCAAACATGGGGCACTTTTTTAGGTATCTAATTCACTAATGGGGCCACAGCCCACAGCGTGCAAGGCCCAACAGCCCAACATCGAGTTCAGGAGGTCAACAGGCCCACAGAGGCTGGACGGTTGGAGCGATCGGGAGCGTTGGAGGAAATTTGGGATTTGAGATCCGTAGCCTGAGAGCTACTACAACAAAGGTGAGCAGAGAGGCGAGCAAGTGCAGAGAGCGCGGCCGTCATTAGTGGCGGCCACCGAGAGTTGAGCCCAGCAGACAGCGGAAGCGGCCCAACTAGGTTGGGTGCGGCTTGCGGTCTGCTCGAGTGCCCTGCTCCTGCGCCCGCTTGCCCTCGGCGTAGCTCATCGCGCCTCTCTCTCCAACCCTTCCAACCTTACCCCACTCTCCCCTCACCTCCACCTTCCCCTTCACGTAGTTAATAATTTTGGACCGTGTGCAGGAGCCTAGTCGCCGGGCAATTTCACGAACACTGTCCCAAGTGCCGAACTGTGAATCAAGTAGCAAAGGAAGCGAAGAAAGTGTAAAGGAAGTGTAAAGGGAGAGTGAGAGTGAAGGAAGTGGGAGCCCTTAGGGCAGTTTCCAGATAAAGTGTCGATATGAGATCTGGGAGAACCAGAACTGAGGTCAAGCCGAAGAGAAAAGCTTGCCAGAACAGCGGGAAGATCAGTAAAGAAGTCCTCGTTCCACTCATAGAAGTGACAAAATAGGAAATAAACCCAGAATCTCCATCAATAGCGTCACCAATAGCGTTACCAACGCCAATTAAAAAAAACAGCGGACAGGAACTCAAAAATGACTGACTTTCTAACTTCCCCAAGTTTCCAAGCTCAGGATCCAACAACCGGACTTCAGGATCCAATAATTAGAATGTCATCCTTAGCTGGATCCACACCCAACATGGCGCGCGTACAGATTGGCATCCCATTGGAGGATAGCTGTAGCACCCCAAAGATTTTGAAAACAACTGGTAATCAAGTAATCGTGACAGCTCAGATAAATGTAAGTGAAGCACCACAAATATTACAAACAAACACAACGAAAGGGGCGCTAGAGGTAACAACAAAGCGACGATCCGCAAGTCTTGGGTCGTCTCCTCGCACCCTCGGGGCCAAACCTGATGGAGGCCAAGCATTTGTTTCTCCCAGGGCCAGTATGGCCAGAACAGACATCGAAACAAAAGGCGAAAATATTTTGGGGGGGTCAGTCAGCGGCGCGCCCAAAATTGTTTCAGAAATTCAGGATTGTTTAATAAGTTCTTTCGGGCCAATACAGGAGACTCAACCAGGAACCGGGCTCATTATTCATTCAAAACCCGACCAATCAATAAAATCTCAACCAGGGTCTGGTCCTATTACTCAGCCAAGTACATGTCCGGTAGGAGAATTCATGGATAATATTACGAGCAAACCAGGAGATGATACTTTTTCAAGCCAGCGAATGGATGCCAACCAGGCAGCCCATTTTTAACTCCTACAGGCTCCGCTATGGTCCCCGTTCATTAATATTATGGAAACTATTTCTTCAGCATTATTTCAACATTCAGAAAAACTAGAGTTGCAAGTCGACCTTTTGCAAGTCCTGACGTTGCATGTTTCTGGCATAGAAAGAAAAATTCAAGAACTAAATTTCATAATTGAGCAGGTGCAGAAAGATCCTCACATAACGTACCACGAATGGCAATGTTCCAGCACTATGAACCGACTGAAGTCCATCCCGGCGATCATGACAGACATTCTGGTAGAAGTAAAAAAAAACAACGGATATCGTTAATACTGCTGCTAGTGCTTCCACCAAAAAAGCTCAAAATCAACAGGACTTCATTATTCTTACGGGCACTTTGGAAAGTGCGGAAGAAATGGATGGCACCCTAAGAGACTTAAACATAGACATGCAGATAAAAACATCAAATAATACGTCAATGCAAAGCAATCACTAAAGCAATCACAAACGTGATGACCCTTTGCTTGATGCAGTAGCTTTAAAACAACAGCAACAAAAACCTTGTAATCCACTAACAAAACGGGAATGTAAGAGACTGAGAAAGTCAAGGCTAAACAAGCAAAAAAGAAGCCAAGGTATAGCACATGGGGAACAACCTTTACAACGCAACTTTTACAACGCACTACCATTACAACGAAACTGTTACAACGCAAATGCATTGACAACAGATGCCATTACAACGCAAGTCTTTACATCGACTTGCACTAGATGGCGTGCTAACATTAAAAATAGTGTAGTTTACTATCCAAACACCTTCCCTACGGTTACGTGGACTGGAGTTAGAATAGTAAATTACACTTTTTTAATGTTAGCACGCCATCTAGTGCAAGTCGATGTAAAGACTTGCGTTGTAAAGACTTGGGTTGTCACTGCATTTGCGTTGTAAAAATTTCGTTGTAACAGCATGCGTTGTAAAAGCATGCGTTGTAACATCGTACATCCATAGCACATACTTCCCAAAAACAGGCCCAAGAGTCATCCTTCTCAAGTGGCCACCATGCGAATCTGCATGAGATAGTTCTGGGAATTGGGCTCGAGGGAAACAAGGCAAACAAGCGCCATTCTGAAAAGCCATCGGAACCTAGACATCAACCCGATTATCGTGGAACGAATATTCCCCCATTAGATTCAACAATACTGCCGATAAGCAGTCATAAAGACTTTCAGCAATCATCTCCGTCTACTAAATGAAAAATGAAGATGGTCCATTATTGCACATTCCCGGGGTAGAACAACGAAGTATATCTCAATACTTCCCCAAACTATCAAAGGTTCAAAATAGAAAAACCTTGGCTGACCAGCAGCAATCACCAAAAAACAGGCATCGGTTGGCAATTCAGACCGATCATTCTCCATTATCAGGAGATCAAGTGAAATTTCAGCAAATTAAAGCAGATTTGACTAAACCAGTCACGATAAAAACAACTTGCTCCCAAACCTCAACCGAAGGGAAAATGCCACCAGGAGAAGCTATACTTAGCGGAACTTCTGAAGGACCACACCATCACAGAGCTGATTGCTTACAAAGCAATGACGGACAAAATTTCCCAGAAGGTTTAGTAACGTTAGAACTGATTCCACACCATAACTCAAGAGGACGCCATGATATCCTTAATCGTCGTGCAATATTAAAGCTTGCAAATTCCATTGAAACATTAAAACATTTAAATACAAACCACAATGAAAGTATTCAATTCAAAATACTCCCAAGTGTAAAAGGGAGAGAAATGACGGTTGTAACTTGGAGTGATCCAAAAACCGCAATGGAATTTTGGCACCAAAGAGATTGTTTTGCCAAATGGGGAATTGAAATAAGAACAACGGAAAAAGAACGATATCCTGGTCTGCTATGTCCAATGGCAGAGTTAAGATCGGCAATGGACAGTGGATTACTTCGGGGGGCAGTAGGACCCACCGTAAGTGCCCAGGAGGGTTGGTCTAATTTACGTATTATCCATCAAGTAGTACCCGAAGCAGCCAGTCAAGTTCCAAAAGTTCTTCTTTTGACCACTCGGGGTATGGAGATTAAGAAAAATGAGGCATGAAAAAGTAATTTTAAATGGTGCTCTTGGAACATCAACAGCTTTGGCAGGAGGACAGAGGAGGCGGAATTCCAAATAATCTTTAAAAAATTCGACATTCTACTATTTCAGGAAACCTGGTCTATGGCACCCACGCCGATTAACGTTTTTAAAGAATTCCATCAACACGCCATGAAAGGCAAAGCATCGGCAGAGCATCTGGTGGTCTATCCATTTACCTTAGCACAAGCATGCCATGGTCCTACGAATTGATTGTGCTAAGACAAACTTGAATTCAATGCATAAAAATCTTATTACCACAAGATTTTATGAACAGCCTGCCACTCAACTATGAGGAAAAGTTATTATTAATATGTAATGTTTACATTCATCCAGCATCAAAGGCAAAACAGGAGAAAATCGTGACCCTTAAAGCGTTGCTCAAATCACTGCAATCTACCTTTCCACAAGCAGGTATTGTGCTGTCAGGCGATTTTAACATGTTCTTATTCCAAGTAGACCAAACACAAAATAAACAACGAAATAAATTTAAAGGGAAAATAATCCCCCCTGTAATTACAAGTTACCACAAAAAAGATCGCCGGGGCCAACTTTGTGCTTCAACATTAGCTGAAATAGGGATGATAACTCTAAACGGACGCCTTCCGCAAGATCAACCAGCGATACCAACCAGAATATCTAAGCAGGCGCACTCTGTCCTAGACGGATGTATGACGTTACAACGCACACTTTTACAACGCATGCACTTACAACGCATTTTTTACAACGCACAATCCATTACAACGCATGACATTACAACGCAGGACACTACAACGCATTTTTAAAAACTACCTTTACAACGCATTTCCATTACAACGCATACTACCTTTACAACGCATACCATTACAACGCATAATATTAAATTGCATTTAAGGTAAGTATTAGATAGTATAGGGGTAAAAATTACTATTCTAACTCCAGGGGGTGCAACAGTAGGGTAAGTGTTGGATAGTATAGGGGTAAAAATTACTATTCTAACTCCAGGGGGTGCAACAGTAGGGTAAGTGTTGGATAGTATAGGGGTAAAAATTACTATTCTAACTCCAGGGGGTGCAACAGTAGGGTAAGTGTTGGATAGTATAGGGGTAAAAATTACTATTCTAACTCCAGGGGGTGCAACAGTAGGGTAAGTGTTGGATAGTATAGGGGTAAAAATTACTATTCTAACTCCAGGGGTTGCAACAGTAGGGTAAGTGTTGGATAGTATATTACTATATTATGCGTTGTAATGGTATGCGTTGTAATGGTAGTATGCGTTGTAATGGAATGCGTTGTAAAGGTAGTTTTTAAAAATGCGTTGTAGTGTCATGCGTTGTAATGTCATGCGTTGTAATGGATTGTGCGTTGTAAAAAATGCGTTGTAAGTGTAGTGCGTTGTAAAAGTTGCGTTGTAAAGGTTGTTCCCCGTCCTAGACTGCACAACAGTGGACATCGAGCTTCTACAAATGATCTCTAGTTATCAAATAATTCACAGACTAGAGAGTGATCACAGCCCACAGTCATTTGACTTTTGTATCCAAATCTCAAGAGCAGCTGAAAGCAATAATTTGTCGGAAGTCCCTAGTCCGTACAATCTAAAAAGGCTTGCGTGGAATGGCAAAAATGATAGTGAACTAATGAATTACCAAAAAAATCTACCGGCGACAAAATTTGAAACAGGCCTGGGCAAAATGGGAAAATATGATCATGAGGCTTATTTCCAAATTTTCATCACAGAACAAGCAGCGCGGAAGTAGACCCAGGACAAGAACAACAGAGTTCTTCAGCTCATCAGTGGGTAAAAAAGGGCATCAAATCGGGAAATAAGAAAACTACGTGGCAATGCCCTAATAATGAGCAAAGGTACAAAGCAACAAATCCATCAATTGAGGCAGAAATACAAAAAAGAGGTTTGGATGGTAAAGAAATCACAACAAACCGAAATTTGGCTAAAATTGCTGGAAACAAGTAGATCAAATAACAACAAGAAGTTCTGGGTGGAAATAAACAACTTAGCAAATGCATCCTTCCGCCAACATAACGCAAATATTCTAAAGGCAGACTGGATAGTCCATCTAGCTCAAAATAAAATGGATGAAAACACCAAACATCCAGTTATGAATACAGACCACATTGCTCTGCATCAACTAAAAAACGATCATTCAGAAAACGCGCTTGAGGGAAATTGGATTCAAATTAACCAGGTCAAAAAGGTAATAAAAAACTCAGATCTAGTGGTGCCCCAGGCCCAAACGGCTTGCCAAATGAGCTTTTCAAACAAGACAAATCGTTTTGGGCTGAATTTCTCACTCCATTGTTCAACAATGCTTTTAAATCAAATATCATACCAGCATCATGGAGAGGCAGCGTTCTACATCTGATGTTTAAAGCTGGCACTAGATCGGATCCGGCGAATTACAGGTTAATTGCTTTAATCGATGTAGAAGCCGAAATATACGCATCAAATCTCCTGATAGCTCTGGAAGAATGTGTCACTTCTGGCAAGATTCTCCCAGTTACACAGACAGGCTTTAGACCTGGCACAAGTACGATGTGTAACCTTCTGGCCTTGAAACTTCTTGTTGAAAAAGCAAAGCGAAAATCCACCAAATTGTACACCTGCTTTGTCGACCTAAAAGCAGCGTTCGACATGGTACCCAGAGAACTCTTGTGGCAAAAGATGGCAAATTGAGGCATTCCACCACTGCTACTGCGGGCCATCATCAATTTATATATATATCTACCTGGGTTCAGATAAAACTAGGGAACGGGGAAAGAACCACAGCAAGGATTCCAAGGCACATCGGTTTAAAGCAGGGATGTGTGCTGGCTCCTAGTCTTTTTAACATCTTCACCGCAGACCTAGACAAGAGGCTATCAGAAGTCCAAAGTGACCCTCCAAGGATAGCACACTGCAAAGTAAGAAATATGCAGTATGCAAACAACATTATTCTATGCAGTCAGACTCCAGTGGGCTTACAGCGCTTGATTACAAAGCTGCTGGAATACATTAAGGAGCTCGGTTTGTCTCTCAACTACAATAAAACCAAGGTCATCTGTTGTTCAGCAAACACCGTGCCCAACAGAAAAAAATATAAGAGGTATGCAGCAGGAAACAGCATAGAGCAGAGTGCCTCCTATAAATATCTGGGAGTAGTGGTTGATTCAAGGTTCGCACTCAAAGATCACTTAATAAATAGAAAAGCGCAAGCAAACAAATTACGTTTTGCATTCAACATGTTAAAATTGAAATTAAAGTGTCCATCAAATTCACATTTACTAAAAGTTATTGCTGCTAAGTTCCTCCCAACCCTCACCCATGGCTCCAAATTATTCAAAGGTCAAGATGCTAACTTCCTGAATCTCCAACATTCAGGACTATTCAAATAATCTTTCGGATCCCGCAGTTTACATCTCAAGCACAAGTCCGCTTGGAATTTGGGTTATTAAACCAACATCCGGTCAGGCAAGCAGCAATAATAAAAATGTGTTGGAAATGAAAAGCAGCACAGGAGGAATTGCTTGGGCATTGCTGGACGGAAATGAAGAACCAAGCAAAAGGAAAAAAAGACTGGCATACAGTACTTGAACAAGCTTTAACACTGCTCAATATGCATGATGCCTGGAACACCACCTATAGTTTTATTGCATTCAAAAAATAGCAAAAACGCTGCAAAACAAAAAGCTTGGATAATGGACAAAGCCGCCCTCACAAAGAAAAACATGGCTGGGTGGTTTTATCCTCATACGAGATCCAAACACCTCAACTTTATCTTGTCCAACATATAACTCCATCAATCCAGCATTTGCTACTTTTGATCCGGTTGGGAGCTTTTAGTTCAAAAGATCAGATCCCAACATGGAAACAATCATGGCCAACCATGCTTTGCAGACTTTGCGGCCAGGCTGAAGAGACTCTCATTCGTCTTCTGTGCATTTGACCAGCTATGAACAATTTGAGGCGGTATTATTTGCTTTGTGTATTCCGCACTCTCCAAATTAGATCATGTCGACCGGCTGTAATGTTACTACTGAATAGCTATTCGATACAGACCTCATGCAGGGCCGCCAGATTTTTGCAAAAAGTTACACATTATTACTAAAATCAAACACATAGCGTTCACTTTAGTGCTTTTTAAGTATATATGACCAACACATCGTATCTGCACACTTAGCACGTTTGGTATCCTGGTGGTGGCTACAGAAGGCTCAGCATAGACCCACAGTGTTTACTTGATTTTAACAACTATGAAACGCATTATACCACACGTTTTAAGGATTGAAGACAACACCACAGACAGTGATTGCACATTATTCAGACATCAAATGATGTCATACACCATACTACATGTCTGAATGCCATTAGTGCTAAGTCTATTTTAGATACCATCATTGTTATAGTGATACGCATACTTGTGTTTTTGCACGATTTTAGCTATGAAATGGAGGATCACTAACATCTACCAATCAACTTGTTTATAGTTCATATTGCATTTTTGCACATGGTTCTGGACAGGAAATCGTGGATCCGTAACATCCAGTTTGCATTTGCACTTTGCACGTGATTTTAGCTATGCAATCGAGGATGTATGCATATTTGCAGTTTGCACAGTAATGAAATCTGATGACCATCTAAAACTAGTCATTTTCTATAGTTCATATTGCATTTTTGTTCATGATCTAGGGATAAAGTAGAGGGTCAGCAGTACCTAGTATACATCTGTATTTTGCACATGATTTTAGCCACAAGATTAAGGATGGTTTAGATTGAGAATCAATTTATACACAGTTGACTTATACATAATTGGTAGCTGATTAATGCTGAACTTGTAAATAGGAAAGCTTCTATTTGTTCTTTTTTCTCTCTTCTGTTCTGTTTTCTTTGATAATTTGATGATTTTAATACAAAATTGTAATGGTTTTAATTAACTATATGCAATAAAATATTTACTTACTTAATGGGACCATCTTTATTGTATTGCCCGGGCTTATATTCTATCGCAGTCCGACCCTGAAGTCAAATGCACACATTATTCCCCATTTCAGCCTTTGAAACGCCTAGATGCCCTCACGGTTGATGCGTGGCACTTTACAAGTACTGTTTAATTGATTCCACCATTGAATTAGGCAGAAAAATACAGATAGTGGCAATGTTTTGAGGCGAGGCAAATGCACTGTCCGATTAGTTTGTGGCACACTGAATGGGGACATTAAGTGATGTCTCTTTGTTTCTTGAAATGAATGACCAGGGCTCGAGTCGGGGTACCACGCGGGTGGACGGCGTCCCCCCACTTATTTTACCAGGTTTTTCCGGGTGGACGCCGTCCCCCCTGCCCAAAAGCTGGACAGCATTGTGTGAGCAGAGAGCCCGGGTGGGAGGGAAGTTTCCCATAAATTACCAAAGATATGCTAATATTTGTAATTGGAGACTTTAAGAGGCACCGGTGGTGTGTGCAGGCTGGAGTGATTGGGAGGCGGAGCGAGCAGGCGTTGGCGGTTAACGTTTGGAATGTGTGTCCTTCTGTATCTTGTGCACTTTTGAGCACTTCGTTGTGCAACTGGGGCACCCCCTCGGGGGAGTGGGGGGGAGGGGGGGTTGCAAAGGACATCGAGGAACAGACCAGGGGTAGCAGTGCTGTGAAATGCCCCGTCATCTAAAGGCATATGAATACTCATGAGATTCCTGTTGTGACGAAGAAATTCCTGTTGTGACGTCACTTCCGGTGACAGCGTCCCCCCACTTCTTTTCATGAGATTCCTGTTGTGACGTCACTTCCGGTGACAGCGTCCCCCCACTTCTTTTTTTAGGACTTGTGCCCTGTGAATGACTCTACAGATATGGGCTTTCGCAGAATTATGAATAAATCCTTCCGGCAGATTTTTTTTCTAGGAATCCCGCGTGCGACAGCAGCCATGGTAGATCTAAATATCTGTCACAAGACACGGCGATGAGAAAGACATGGTCCCTGATGGATCTGTGGGTTGTGACGTGCAGCTTAACCCTGCTAAGTTCTCAGATCTGCTGTGTGTTTGAAGCGGGCTCGCTGCAGGATTTAAGTTACATTTCAATGTGATCTGGGTGTTTTACAAAAATAATGAGCAAAAATACAGTGTGTCACAAAGATCATGACCAGAATATTGTGAAGTCAAACATATTGTGGGAATTAATATTAAGGAAAGGATTGTAATTTTTTTAGGTATTGTTCAACTTTTTTTCATTACAGTTGTATATAATACTGTTTTATTCAATATAGTTGTGTAAAATATTGTCAAATATTAGTTAATTCAGTATTATAAGTTAACCGTATTTTATTGTAATGGCCTATACCCTAATGCCCATCAATCAGTCGTAAATACGGTGCAGATCCTGCAAAATGGAGCTGCCCGACTCTTGTTTAAAATTCCCAAATACCAGTCTATCTCTAAGTTTTTGAGAGATCTACACTGGCTTCCAATTCGACAGAGGATTGTTTTTAAAGCGCTTTGTATCACGTTCAAAGCACTGCATGACAAAGGACCAGCCCTTCTGACAAAAAGTTACAACTTGTACAGGCCGGGTAGGTCCCTCCGGTCAGCTCAGCAAATATGGTGACCGTGTCCAGATTCCAGCGCATGTCCTGGGGAGGCAGGGGCTTTGTGCTGGGAGCTTCGAAGGCTTGGAATGTGCTTCCTCTATACATTAAAAACATGCCAAACCTATTGGCATTCAGAAAGGTCTTGAAAAAGTGGCTGTTCTTAATACACTAATAGGTCACATGGGTGAGATAACACTCGGCATTTCTCGGCTAGCACCAAGACTTCTTATGAGTAATTGAGCGCTTTATAGAAATAATAACACAACAAAAAACACTAGTTTTTGTGTTTACTTCATTTTAGTATCGTTTGTAGCCTTTTGAAGGAAATTTAATTTGTTTAATTTGATTAGAATATCTTAACTATGTAGCAGGTACTTAGATTTTTAGGTCATTTTGGTGGCAAGTTTAAAAAAATGCAATGTATTGTTTTTAATTCATAAATACACTTCTATATGATTTGATATTTAATTGATTATTAATTATGCAAGTTAATTAATTGATTAGTTGATTTTTTGTTTGTTGGTTTATACTTAGCTTTTAATTGGTTGCTCAGCTTATTTAATTATTAAATTGTGTTAATCAATGTAATATGTATTCATTGTTTTTTATTTCTGTTATTTATTAAGTATGTAATATGAATAATTTTTCATTTTAATAATGTTATTCATTTTTTAATTTAATTTCAATTGTCTGTGTTAGATTTGTAGGATGGTATGGAGGGAAGTGTTTTAATTTTATTTTAACATTTTAATTTAGAATTTTCATGGTATTTCTTTATGTATAACGATTACATTTATTATTTTGAAATAGTTTTACTTTTTGGTCTATAATTAAATATCTTATTTAACAAACATAGGAGTGGTAATGGTAAATCTGACCCCTCCGAAGCCCAACACTTTCCCTTTGTTTGCTGACATTGGTGGGGGTAATGTAAATTTGACTCCTCCAAAGAAGCTATCAATTCTGCCATTTGAGATGTCATCAGTGATGTCATAAATGATTTATTAGAACATGCCATGAGTGATGTAATATATATATATATATATTTTTTTTTTAGTTTTATATTGCGCAAACTTGACCCGAGAATATCAGGTATCAGAGCGCTTTACATGAGCACCAGTTTCGTTACAGACGGACACATTCATTTTTGTTAGGCACGGGGAGATTATGTGATTTGCCCAGAATCACAGGATGTTGAGTGTCGTTGCCGAGACTTGAACCCAGTTCCCCAGCTTCAAGGTCGACCCTTCTAGCCGTTAGGCTCCATCCTCTCTGTGAGGTCATAAGCAGTGCATGGCAGGGGCTCAAGTTATAGTTAGCTCTGCTAACTATAACTGATGAATTTCTGTGGTTTGTTTTATAGTTCAGAACATTAATGTTGTCACAGATATTTTCACCTAACTATAACGTAACTTGAACATTTGGTTTGACAGTGAATTTCTAAGGTTTTTAAAAAAAACATAAACAGATCTTTTTATCACACCTAACTATAATGTTACTTTAACCCAGAGGTCTTCAAACTATTTGATGCTGTGCCCCCCCTAAAAAAATAAAATTAATAGGGCCCCCTCAAAATATTTCAGAATTATTCTATTAAATTAGCAATGTTTAAATATGTCTAGACTTATTTAAACATTGCAGTTAAGTTCTGTTTTAAAAATGCAATCAAATACATGATTGCCAAACATACCAGTCTGGTCATACAGAAGCGCTGTTATCAGCATAATGCTATTTGGACGGAGCCAGGCGCCCCCCCTGGGATCAGTTGAGGCCCCCCTAGGGGGGCTCGCCCCCCAGTTTGAATACCCGTGCTTTAATCTTTGTTTCTTTCAGTGAATTTCTAGTTTTTTTTAAAGATAAAGTAATATTTACCACTATGCATAAAGCTAATCCTCGCTGTGCACTGCCTTCCACACACAGCCTTTGTCTGTGCACGCCGGTGAGTTGGCTTTACATATAGTCCCAAAATATTACCTTACTTAAAAAAACCCAGAGAAATTCACTGAAAAAAACAAAGGTTTAAGTAACATTATAGTTGGGTGACAATTACAGTGACAATCTAATGCTTTGAACGTACAAAACCAGTGAAATTCACCAGCGATAGTTATCTCTGGTAGCTATAACTTGTGCCCTAAGGTAACCATAAGTCACTCCCAGGGAGACTTAAGGGGAGTCACAGGATGTGGAGCCAAGGCCAAGGGTCAAGCCCTGTTCCCCATCTTAGATGTCCTGGCAGCTGCAGCCACTAGGCCACATCGCCTCCCTTGAAAACTTTGCTCAGATTGGGTTCCAGGTTCTAATAGGACCTCAAGTTGAGCCAGGGCCAAGCTTCTGGGTTCAGCCTGGGCCAAGCTTCTGGGTTCAGCCTGGGCCAAGCTTCTGGGTTCAGCCTGGGCCAAGCTTCTGGGTTCAGCCTGGGCCAAGCTTCTGGGTTCCGCCTGGGCCAAGCTTCTGGGTTCAGCCTGGGCCAAGCTTCTGGGTTCAGCCTGGGCCAAGCTTCTGGGTTCAGCCTGGGCCAAGCTTCTGGGTTCAGCTTGGGCCAAGCTTCTGGGTTCCGCCTGGGCCAAGCTTCTGGGTTCAGCCTGGGCCAAGCTTCTGGGTTCAGCCTGGGCCAAGCTTCTGGGTTCAGCCTGGGCCAAGCTTCTGGGTTCAGCTTGGGCCAAGCTTCTGGGTTCAGCCTGGGCCAAGCTTCTGGGTTCAGCCTGGGCCAAGCTTCTGGGTTCAGCCTGGGCCAAGCTTCTGGGTTCAGCTTGGGCCAAGCTTCTGGGTTCAGCCTGGGCCACATCGCCTCCCTTGAAAACTTTGCTCAGATTGGGTTCCAGGTTCTAATAGGACCTCAAGTTGAGCCTGGGCCAAGCTTCTGGGTTCAGCCTGGGCCAAGCTTCTGGGTTCAGCCTGGGCCAAGCTTCTGGGTTCAGCCTGGGCCAAGCTTCTGGGTTCATGCATGATAATCACGTGCAAGCAGGGCACATTTATTACATTCTACATGTGGGGTCATGCCCATGTGTGGAGCTGGTATCTCAATCCAACAAACCCCCATCCACCAATATCCCCATGGCCCACTCCTTGTCCCCTTCAATTATTGCACATGCCCCTCCCAGGAAGTGGGGGCCAGTCTTCCATCGCCAAGGTCCCTCTTCCGACATTATTGACTTGCTGTCACCGACTTAACAGCGACTCCTGGTTTACCATGCACCTTGGAAGTCCAACAAAAGGAATGACAGCACTATAGAAATGCTGCAGGACAATACAGACACAAAAACATGAACAGCAAGCAGCACCTGTGCTTTCTGAGATGTCTTCTGCTTCCTGTGCTTGTAGTGTGTCTCACAGACCACCAGCAAACCCGGGGCCTGCCTGTTCCTAGACACCCTAAAACCAGGCCCACTGGAATTATGCGGCGGGAGGGGGGCACATTATGTGGCAGGATTGAGTTAATTATGTGGCAAGAAAAGGCAAATTATCCGGCATTATGCAGCACATTATTTGATAGTATTACTTCATTATATTGTCATTTTTAAACTCATTAACACTATCTGGGCATTAGTTGCACCTCATTCGCACCAGTTTAACACCCAAGTATAGCAATAACCTACAGAAAGGTGACCAGTCAACATTTGCAAAAGGCCTTCCACTGTGTGGCAACACGTGTTTCTGCATTTTTAGTAATTTTTAAACCTTTTGAGCTAGAAAATAGGTTTTTTTCCCCTTAACATCTGCAGATTATGCAGCAGATGATGGAATATGTGGCAAATGCGTAAAATCTACAATTATGCAAAAAATCTCAGCAGCCTCACAATCACACAAGTCCAGTGGCCCTGCCTATAACCTTCCGGAGGGGCATTCATCTTTCCTGTAGGCCTGCCGCCCTCTGTGGTCCTGCCGCTGCCTGCTCCGGACTCTCAGAGCATCTCTGATGCCGAGCTCGAAGCCTCCTTCACGGATGCGCCCGGCCCCAGCTCAGATGAATTTATTATTTATTTACAGTCCCTCAGGAAGCAGAGGAGGCTTCAAGCAGCTCTTTATATCACTGCCCTCCTCCTCCCATTAAATATTTTAACGCGGCACTTCTGCGCGCGCAGTTTCATACCCCCCGTTTTTAACATACATCAGTGACGCAGCCTCATTTCTTCTCTCCTGAGGTGAAGCGTTTGGCAGTTCGTCTTCCTGGCTGACGGCTCTTCCGCAGACGAGCAGGCCCGACATGCCTGTCTGCTGTGAACTTTCTTTACTCCGGTGTGCTTTGTGCGCCTCGCGCCCGTGCATGCGGCACGCGTGCGCGGAAACACAGTGCTCCTGTTCCATCATGGCTGTTCACGGGCCAATTTCACAAAACTTTTCATATGAACAGTTGAGGTTTCCTCTTTTCTTGAGGCTTGATTCGAATTATATTCAAAGCAAAAAAAATCTGGCAGGAGGCCTTCTGAATTTAAGGCCTCATTTACAAGCCTATTGCGCCGCTGGTGCGTCACTGTATTTTGACGCTCTGGTGGGCAGCGCAGTGTGCCTGCCCATATTTACAAGACCAAGTAAAGTCACCCTGTGTGGCTTTTGATGGCCTTGTAAACATCGGCTGCGTTCACGCGTTGCGTAACTGGGGCATTCCATGGGTGTTGCTGTGGGTGTTCCCATGCAACATCCATGGAACTGACACATTCCCAGATTTACAAGGTTTTGTACAGCTGGGAATGCGTCAGAATCCTGCGCCTCCCCAGGGGAGTCGTAGGAGTGGTGCAACGAGGAGAAATACTTTTATTTCTCCTCGTTTTCCCCCTTTTTTGAGTTCTGCATTCTGCAGCATGCATATAAAAAGGAAAATGCTATCATTAATTGTTTGTCCCTTCCTGCACAACAGCAATCATCCCCGCAATGCAGGCACTTTTGAAACATGACACAAAGGTGCCTGCGCTGGCGCATGGCAGCATATTGTGTGCCAGCGCAGGGGAAAGCACACATATGCGCCGCAGTGTTGTTAATACGACACATCCCTGTGCTTTTAAAATGAGGCAGCTCGGCACAGAAAAATGGCTTGTGGTGCCACGCTTCACTAAGTGTGGCACGCGTGTCCCGTGCCACAGTAGAGTTGCACAGCTTTATGCACATTTGAAGTATATAATCACTCGTACACCTTGTTATTACCAAAGTTCATCCAAGTTTTATTCTCTTATTACAACTGTATTTAATCCATCACGTCGAAGATGAAGTTCACCATTTTTCCACATTTTAATCGCTCAAGAATGCGGCATCATTTTTTGTAAATGAGGCCCTTAAAGTCTGCGATGATCATCGTCTATTCCTATGTTCTGGGGAATAACATGCAGATTTTGATGTTTATCGCAATCTAATCTCTGTTGCTGGTAAATATCGGCCTTTTCCTCTTGTTAAACCGTGACAGGTTGGAGTGGCAGAAATTTACCAAAGGGAGCGGTATTTTTCACATCTGTCACTTACCGGGTGAGAGAACCTTCACACCACTTGTAATGGTGATCCCCGCACAATCAATATCACGCAATGAGGCCTTTAGATATGAATCACTCCTGAATATACAGGCCAGATTCGCAAAGCATCTTTAAGCGTAGAGGAGCATTACTCCTGTCGTAGGCCTTGATTCCTCGTGGGTCGTATAATTCTAATCCACGCTCCAATACCTTATTGTACACGGTTTGGAATTATGACTCATGACGTAAAGACTCCTCTGTAACTTTACCATGGTGAATTTGGGAAGATCGCCTCGCCGCCACCTGAACCCCGTGTAATCTATTACTTTGATGGAAAATAATCCTTGACAACCCAATCCTTGTCTCCGAGTAGCTGCGTCTTACTCCTGGCTTGGGCGGGTCTTACTTAAGAATTTCCAGGACTAATGCTGCATATAGAAAAAAAATGCGTTATGATCCACAAAGATTTTCTCCGGAGTCTTCGGGTTTTGTTTAAAGTTAAGTGGCCTGGATACTCCATCACTAAAGTGGCGAATATCCCGGCCGCTGGTATTACAAGTGCATTATAGACTATGGAACTTGTAATATGGTGGATGTGATATCTGCCATAGTTTGACAGCAGATCCCAGCTGCCAATATTAAAAATTAAACAAAGAAAAATATGTTTGTGAGCATGATTTTGTTTTTTAATTTCTTAATAAAAAATAATATTTAATAAATGTAATCAATCTATTTAAATGGTTTAAAACACATTTAATATGGGGACTTCATGTAATGTAAAATGTTATTAGTTACAGATGAATAATACATATTTTAACCTAGTTTACATTTATATTATACATTCAAATAATCCTCTTTCCTTTTTTTTATTATAAACTTTATTAAATTTCCTTATACTTTCTCATAGGGATACCTTCATGTCAGTGGTTATGGATTCCACCCAAGTGGACACATGTCTGCCAACTAGGCAGATTGTGGAATATTGTGGTAAAGTGACTTGTAGAAACTTTATAGTCAAAAACACAATCAGAGTCTCCACCCCCTCATTTGAGGGTAGGGAGACTTTCAAGACTACACCTAGGTGTACATTTCTACTAGGATATGGTGAATAGCAAAAAGTAGAGCGTTATGAAATGCTTTGTGCACAATGGGCACATGCAGGTTTTATTGCATGCAATATTTACGCATGCATGGTCACTACATACAAATAACCCCACACAAAATGTACCCGTGCATCGTAATGAGGGCATTGTTTTTTTTTCTTTGCAGTAAAAGCGTTTCTGCATGGATTTAGCGGACACCGCCATTCCCCAAATGATCCCTTGAGGGCTTAATTGTGTTTTTATGGTGTTTGGTGGTTGAAGAAGCCCTTCCCTCCATGTTTTGCTCTCAGTTGAGCCATCCATTATTCATGTTAATTCTATAAATATGTCTGAACTGTCACCACTGATATGCTGTTAAGTACTGCAATAACTCCTAGAGTGGGACGAGGTGTTACTATAAATATTAAACATAATGCTAAAGTAAATCTATAAACTATAAAGCCTCCACATGGGGGGGGGGGGCTATCAGGAGAAAGTAGAGAAAATCGAGGAAGAATGGGGGAGGGGAATATAGGAGACAGAGTAGAGTAATACCAGACAGGGGGATAGGATTGACGGAGAGAAAATGTGGGATGCGACTATGGTAAAGAGAGTAGTGACAGTCGAGGAAAGGCAGACTAGGGTGGTAGGGTTGAGATGAAGAAACAGTGGGGTAAGCAATAAGGGAAAGACAGTAATAGAAGGGCAGGCTAGGGAGACAAGGCTAAGATGAAGGAGGGACAGGATATTGAGATGGCGCAATATTCAAGGCAAGAGGTTTCATGAAATCGCACCTCTTCAAAAGGCAGCTTTGATACAGAAGCAGGAAGTTGATAACCAAGGCTTATTTGAACTCTCAGAAGTATATTGAAGAGTATGCTCAAGCAAAGGCATTTGTTTCATGCCCGGATATCTTTCAGTTTCCTCCAGCATTAGATACTAGTGTTTATCTTAGCATAGGGCCTAGGCGTAAGGGTGTGAGGTGCTGCATCACCCCCCCAAATAATCATGCTGGAGTTCAGAAGGTGAATGAGCAATAAAGATGCCTTTACATTTTGCTTTCATATTGTCTCTTCTGCTGTGGTTCAAAGACAGAGGTCAAATGTCCGTTTTTTTCCTCTGTCAAATTGGTGCTTATTCTTTTAGCGTAGAGATTGGTGTTGTTTTCTTTGATTGTGAGCATTTTGTAAAGGGAACAATGTGTCAACCTTGCTGGGGAACAGGAAGTGTGAAAGGAAAGACTATAGGATGTCAATTCTTTTAAAGGAAAACAAAATGTAAATAATTGTAAATGGATAGTACAAATTGTTCAAAATATATCAGTAGTTAAGAAAGCACAAATGAAGCACCTCTTTGTAATCCTGAAGTTTGATGGAAACTCAGGGCCTGATTTAGATTTCGACGGACGGGTGACTCCGTCACAACGGGGACAGATTTCCCGTCCTCTGAAATCTAAATGCCATTATTTCCTACGGGGTTTATATTTCGGTGGACTTAATATCCATCACAGTTGTGACACTTGTTCTTAGTGTGATGCTTGAATTTTCCCTAAAGCCTATGACTTTAGTTACGTAACGTTGATGACAGCGCCCCACTCTGAAAAGTGCTGCAGCACCACTGTACCTGACTTAGCGGTGTTGGTGTTTGTTTTCGTTAACACAAAAACAGACCTAAAATCTCCCTTTTGTGACACACTGACACTATGTGAACATAAATTTAATCATCAATCATTGTGTTTCAAATTAACCATGCTTGTATACCACATGAACATTAAAAATGGCATTCAAAAACTTTTGGTTGCGGAGAAAAGGTGGCTGAGCAAGCCTGAACAATGGCTGTTGTCTCAGCTGTCATTAAGTTAACACAGCAAACACAACACAACAGGGAGGACCTGGCCTGGCAGCTCGGGCTGGACTGTACCATTGAGGCACAGGGTCAAGACTGATTTGCATATGGCTGGGTCAGAACTGGGTTAGCATGGGGTGCAAAAGAACGATGGATTAAACCCAGATCTCTGTACTGGGGCAAATAGTTGAAAATGTTCAGCACTCCTTCCATCATGCTGTTGTGGTTGTCCTTAAGGGGAAAGCAGGAAAACTCAGGTCTCAGCAGCCCGATGACCTGGCCATTTTGTGTGGGATATCCAACTGCAGGAAATAAGAGGGGAGTGTGTAGTGATCCTACACCAACAGGCAATGGCAGGCAACTTAGCACTCCTTCACAAAATGGGCATTTCTCCAGCTTAATTAAAACTTCATATAGTTCATTAAAACTTTGCAGACTCCACACTGTCTCGACTAGTCTTTCAGAGACACCGGATGGTTGACAAACCTCCTAGATTCTCTCAAGCCTGCCCACCTGTCAGCAGGCCGGTAAGCCAGGTGGAGGCTTGCAGAGCTCTGACTCAGTGGGCGCCATTGTTACTGTTCCATCTGTGAGCAGGCTGGGAGGCCAGGTGGAGGCTTGCGGAGCTCTGACACAGTGAGTGCCATTGTTACTGTTCCATCAGTGAAAGGCCCAGTAGGCCAGGTGGAGGCTTGCAGAGCTCTGACACAGTGGGCGCCATTGTTACAGTTCCATCTGTGAGCAGGCTGGGAGGCCAGGTGGAGGCTTGCAGAGATCTGGCACAGTGGGCGCCATTGTTACTGTTCCATCTGTGAGCAGGCTGGGAGGCCAGGTGGAGGCTTGCAGAGCTCTGACACAGTGGGCGCCATTGTTACTGTTCCATCTGTGAGTGGCCCAGTAGGCCAGGTGGAGGCTTGCAGAGCTCTGGCACACTGGGCACCATTGTTACTGTTCCATCTGTGAGCAGGCTGGGAGGCCAGGTGGAGGCTTGCAGAGCTGTGACTCAGTGGGCGCCATTGTTACTGTTCCATCTGTGAGTGGCCCAGTAGGCCAGGTGGAGGCTTGCAGAGCTCTGGCACAGTGGGCACCATTGTTACTGTTCCGTCTGTGAGAGGCCCAGTAGGCCAGGTGGAGGCTTGCAGAGCTGTGACTCAGTGGGCGCCATTGTTACTGTTCCATCGGTGAGCAGGCTGGGGGGCCAGGTGGAGGCTTGCAGGGCTCTGACTCAGTGGGCGCCATTGTTACTGTTCCATCTGTGAGAGGCCCAGTAGGCCAGGTGGAGGCTTGCAGAGCTCTGGCACAGTGGGCGCCATTGTTACTGTTCCGTCTGTGAGAGGCCCAGTAGGCCAGGTGGAGGCTTGCAGAGCTGTGACTCAGTGGGCGCCATTGTTACTGTTCCATCTGTGAGCGGCCCAGTAGGCCAGGTGGAGGCTTGCAGAGCTCTGGCACAGTGGGCACCATTGTTACTGTTCCGTCTGTGAGCAGGCTGGGAGGCCAGGTGGAGGCTTGCGGAGCTCTGGCACAGTGGGCGCCATTGTTACTGTTCCATCTGTGAGCAGGCTGGGAGGCCAGGTGGAGGCTTGCAGAGCACTGACACAGTGGGCACCATTGTTACTGTTCCATCTGTGAGCGGCCCAGTAGGCCAGGTGGAGGCTTGCAGAGCTCTGGCACAGTGGGCACCATTGTTACTGTTCCATCTGTGAGCAGGCTGGGAGGCCTGGTGGAGGCTTGCAGACCTTTGACTCAGTGGGCACCATTGTTACTGTTCCATCTGTGAGCGGCCCAGTAGGCCAGGTGGAGGCTTGCAGAGCTCTGGCACAGTGGGCACCATTGTTACTGTTCCATCTGTGAGAGGCCCAGTAGGCCAGGTGGAGGCTTGCAGAGCTGTGACTCAGTGGGCGCCATTGTTACTGTTCCATCTGTGAGCAGGCCGGGAGGCCAGGTGGAGGCTTGCAGAGCTCTGACTCAGTGGGCGTCATTGTTACTGTTCCATCTGTGACAGGCCCAGTAGGCCAGGCGGAGGCTTGCAGAGTTCTGGCACAGAGGTCGCCATTGTTACTGTTCCATCTGTAAGCGGCCCAGTAGGCCAGGTGGAGGCTTGCAGAGCTGTGACACAGTGGGCACCATTGTTACTGTTCCATCTGTGAGCAGGCTGGGAGGCCAGTTGGAGGCTTGCAGAGCTCTGGCACAGTGGGCGCCATTGTTACTGTTCCATTTGTGAGAGGCCCAGTAGGCCAGGTGGAGGCTTGCAGAGCTGTGACTCAGTGGGCGCCATTGTTACTGTTCCATCTGTGAGCAGGCTGGGAGGCCAGGTGGAGGCTTGCAGAGATCTGGCACAGTGGGCGCCATTGTTACTGTTCCATCTGTGAGCGGCCCAGTAGGCCAGGTGGAGGCTTGCAGAGCTCTGGCACACTGGGCACCATTGTTACTGTTCCATCTGTGAGCAGGCTGGGAGGCCAGGTGGAGGCTTGCAGAGCTGTGACTCAGTGGGCGCCATTGTTACTGTTCCATCTGTGAGTGGCCCAGTAGGCCAGGTGGAGGCTTGCAGAGCTCTGGCACAGTGGGCACCATTGTTACTGTTCCGTCTGTGAGAGGCCCAGTAGGCCAGGTGGAGGCTTGCAGAGCTGTGACTCAGTGGGCGCCATTGTTACTGTTCCATCGGTGAGCAGGCTGGGGGGCCAGGTGGAGGCTTGCAGGGCTCTGACTCAGTGGGCGCCATTGTTACTGTTCCATCTGTGAGAGGCCCAGTAGGCCAGGTGGAGGCTTGCAGAGCTCTGGCACAGTGGGCGCCATTGTTACTGTTCCGTCTGTGAGAGGCCCAGTAGGCCAGGTGGAGGCTTGCAGAGCTGTGACTCAGTGGGCGCCATTGTTACTGTTCCATGGGTGAGCAGGCTGGGAGGCCAGGTGGAGGCTTGCAGAGCTGTGACTCAGTGGGCGCCATTGTTACTGTTCCATCTGTGAGCGGCCCAGTAGGCCAGGTGGAGGCTTGCAGAGCTCTGGCACAGTGGGCACCATTGTTACTGTTCCGTCTGTGAGCAGGCTGGGAGGCCAGGTGGAGGCTTGCGGAGCTCTGGCACAGTGGGCGCCATTGTTACTGTTCCATCTGTGAGCAGGCTGGGAGGCCAGGTGGAGGCTTGCAGAGCACTGACACAGTGGGCACCATTGTTACTGTTCCATCTGTGAGCGGCCCAGTAGGCCAGGTGGAGGCTTGCAGAGCTCTGGCACAGTGGGCACCATTGTTACTGTTCCATCTGTGAGCAGGCTGGGAGGCCTGGTGGAGGCTTGCAGACCTTTGACTCAGTGGGCACCATTGTTACTGTTCCATCTGTGAGCGGCCCAGTAGGCCAGGTGGAGGCTTGCAGAGCTCTGGCACAGTGGGCACCATTGTTACTGTTCCATCTGTGAGAGGCCCAGTATCCAGGTGGAGGCTTGCAGAGCTGTGACTCAGTGGGCGCCATTGTTACTGTTCCATCTGTGAGGAGGCCGGGAGGCCAGGTGGAGGCTTGCAGAGCTCTGACTCAGTGGGCGTCATTGTTACTGTTCCATCTGTGACAGGCCCAGTAGGCCAGGCGGAGGCTTGCAGAGTTCTGGCACAGAGGTCGCCATTGTTACTGTTCCATCTGTAAGCGGCCCAGTAGGCCAGGTGGAGGCTTGCAGAGCTGTGACACAGTGGGCACCATTGTTACTGTTCCATCTGTGAGCAGGCTGGGAGGCCAGTTGGAGGCTTGCAGAGCTCTGGCACAGTGGGCGCCATTGTTACTGTTCCATTTGTGAGAGGCCCAGTAGGCCAGGTGGAGGCTTGCAGAGCTGTGACTCAGTGGGCGCCATTGTTACTGTTCCATCTGTGAGCAGTCTGGGAGGCCAGGTGGAGGCTTGCAGAGCTCTGGCACAGTGGGCACCATTGTTATTGTTCCATCTGTGAGCAGGCCCAGCAGGCCAGGTGGAGGCTTGCAGAGCTTTTACACAGTGGGCGCCATTGTTACTGTTCCATCTGTGAGCGGCCCAGTAGGCCAGGTGGAGGCTTGCAGAGCTCTGGCACAGTGGGCACCATTGTTACTGTTCCGTCTGTGAGCAGGCTGGGAGGCCAGGTGGAGGCTTGCGGAGCTCTGGCACAGTGGGCGCCATTGTTACTGTTCCATCTGTGAGCAGGCTGGGAGGCCAGGTGGAGGCTTGCAGAGCACTGACACAGTGGGCTCCATTGTTACTGTTCCATCTGTGAGCGGCCCAGTAGGCCAGGTGGAGGCTTGCAGAGCTCTGGCACAGTGGGCACCATTGTTACTGTTCCATCTGTGAGCAGGCTGGGAGGCCTGGTGGAGGCTTGCAGACCTTTGACTCAGTGGGCACCATTGTTACTGTTCCATCTGTGAGCGGCCCAGTAGGCCAGGTGGAGGCTTGCAGAGCTCTGGCACAGTGGGCACCATTGTTACTGTTCCATCTGTGAGAGGCCCAGTAGGCCAGGTGGAGGCTTGCAGAGCTGTGACTCAGTGGGCGCCATTGTTACTGTTCCATCTGTGAGCAGGCCGGGAGGCCAGGTGGAGGCTTGCAGAGCTCTGACTCAGTGGGCGTCATTGTTACTGTTCCATCTGTGAGAGGCCCAGTAGGCCAGGCGGAGGCTTGCAGAGCTCTGGCACAGAGGTCGCCATTGTTACTGTTCCATCTGTAAGCGGCCCAGTAGGCCAGGTGGAGGCTTGCAGAGCTGTGACACAGTGGGCACCATTGTTACTGTTCCATCTGTGAGCAGGCTGGGAGGCCAGTTGGAGGCTTGCAGAGCTCTGGCACAGTGGGCGCCATTGTTACTGTTCCATTTGTGAGAGGCCCAGTAGGCCAGGTGGAGGCTTGCAGAGCTGTGACTCAGTGGGCGCCATTGTTACTGTTCCATCTGTGAGCAGTCTGGGAGGCCAGGTGGAGGCTTGCAGAGCTCTGGCACAGTGGGCACCATTGTTATTGTTCCATCTGTGAGCAGGCCCAGCAGGCCAGGTGGAGGCTTGCAGAGCTTTTACACAGTGGGCGCCATTGTTACTGTTCCATTAGTGAGCAGACTTGGAGGCCAGGTGGAAGCTTGCATAGCTGTGACTGAGTGGGCGCCATTGTTACTGTTCCATCTGTGAGAGACCCAGTAGGTCAGCTGGAGGCTTGCAGAGCTGTGACTCAGTGGGCGCCATTGTTACTGTTCCATCTGTGAGCAGGCTGGGAGGCCAGGTGGAGGCTTGCAGAGCTCTGACACAGTGGGCGCCATTGTTACAGTTCCATCTGTGAGCAGGCTGGGAGGCCAGGTGGAGGCTTGCAGAGCTGTGACTCAGTGGGCGCCATTGTTACTGTCCCAACTGTGAGCAGGCTGGGAGGCCAGGTGGAGGCCTGCAGAGCTGTGACTCAGTGGGCGTCATTGTTACTGTTCCATCTGTGAGCAGGCTGGGAGGGCAGGTGGAGGCTTGCAGAGCTCTGATACAGTGGGCGCCATTGTTACTGTTCCATCTGTGAGAGGCCCAGTAGGCCAGGTGGAGGCTTGCAGAGCTTTGACTCAGTGGGCGCCATTGTTACTGTTCCAACTGTGAGCAGGCTGGGAGGCCAGGTGGAGTCCTGCAGAGCTGTGACTCAGTGGGCGTCTATGTTACTGTTCCATCTGTGAGCAGGCTGGGAGGGCAGGTGGAGGCTTGCAGAGCTCTGACACAGTGGGCGCCAGTGTTACTGTTCCATCTGTGAGAGGCCCAGTAGGCCAGGTGGAGGCTTGCAGAGCTCTGACACAGTGGCCGCCATTGTTACAGTTCCATCTGTGAGCAGGCTGGGAGGCCAGGTGGAGGCTTGCAGAGCTGTGACTCAGTGGGCGCCATTGTTACAGTTCCAACTGTGAGCAGGCTGGGAGGCCAGGTGGAGGCCTGCAGAGCTGTGACTCAGTGGGCGTCATTGTTACTGTTCCATCTGTGAGCAGGCTGGGAGGGCAGGTGGAGGCTTGCAGAGCTCTGACTCAGTGGGCGCCATTGTTACTCTTCCATCTGTGAGAGGCCCAGTAGGCCAGGTGGAGGCTTGCAGAGCTGTGACTCAGTGGGCGCCATTGTTACTGTTCCATCTGTGAGCGGCCCAGTAGGCCAGGTGGAGGCTTGCAGAGCTCTGGCAAAGTGGGCGCCATTGTTACTGTTCCATCTGTGAGCGGCCCAGTAGGCCAGGTGGAGGCTTGCAGAGCTCTGACACAGTGGGCGCCATTGTTACTGTTCCAACTGTGAGCAGGCTGGGAGGCCAGGTGGAGGCCTGCAGAGCTGTGACTCAGTGGGCGTCATTGTTACTGTTCCATCTGTGAGCAGGCTGGGAGGGCAGGTGGAGGCTTGCAGAGCTCTGACACAGTGGGCGCCATTGTTACTGTTCCATCTGTGAGAGGCCCAGTAGGCCAGGTGGAGGCTTGCAGAGCTCTGACACAGTGGGCGCCATTGTTACAGTTCCATCTGTGAGCAGCCTGGGAGGCCAGGTGGAGGCTTGCAGAGCTGTGACTCAGTGGGCGCCATTGTTACTGTTCCAACTGTGAGCAGGCTGGGAGGCCAGGTGGAGGCCTGCAGAGCTGTGACTCAGTGGGCGTCATTGTTACTGTTCCATCTGTGAGCAGGCTGGGCGGGCAGGTGGAGGCTTGCAGAGCTCTGACACAGTGGGCGCCATTGTTACTCTTCCATCTGTGAGAGGCCCAGTAGGCCAGGTGGAGGCTTGCAGAGCTGTGACTCAGTGGGCGCCATTGTTACTGTTCCATCTGTGAGCGGACCAGTAGGCCAGGTGGAGGCTTGCAGAGCTCTGGCAAAGTGGGCGCCATTGTTACTGTTCCATCTGTGAGCGGCCCAGTAGGCCAGGTGGAGGCTTGCAGAGCTCTGACACAGTGGGCGCCATTGTTACTGTTCCAACTGTGAGCAGGCTGGGAGGCCAGGTGGAGGCCTGCAGAGCTGTGACTCAGTGGGCGTCATTGTTACTGTTCCATCTGTGAGAGGCCCAGTAGGCCAGGTGGAGGCTTGCAGAGCTGTGACTCAGTGGGCGCCATTGTTACTGTTCCAACTGTGAGCAGGCTGGGAGGCCAGGTGGAGTCCTGCAGAGCTGTGACTCAGTGGGCGTCTATGTTACTGTTCCATCTGTGAGCAGGCTGGGAGGGCAGGTGGAGGCTTGCAGAGCTCTGACACAGTGGGCGCCAGTGTTACTGTTCCATCTGTGAGAGGCCCAGTAGGCCAGGTGGAGGCTTGCAGAGCTCTGACACAGTGGCCGCCATTGTTACAGTTCCATCTGTGAGCAGGCTGGGAGGCCAGGTGGAGGCTTGCAGAGCTGTGACTCAGTGGGCGCCATTGTTACAGTTCCAACTGTGAGCAGGCTGGGAGGCCAGGTGGAGGCCTGCAGAGCTGTGACTCAGTGGGCGTCATTGTTACTGTTCCATCTGTGAGCAGGCTGGGAGGGCAGGTGGAGGCTTGCAGAGCTCTGACTCAGTGGGCGCCATTGTTACTCTTCCATCTGTGAGAGGCCCAGTAGGCCAGGTGGAGGCTTGCAGAGCTGTGACTCAGTGGGCGCCATTGTTACTGTTCCATCTGTGAGCGGCCCAGTAGGCCAGGTGGAGGCTTGCAGAGCTCTGGCAAAGTGGGCGCCATTGTTACTGTTCCATCTGTGAGCGGCCCAGTAGGCCAGGTGGAGGCTTGCAGAGCTCTGACACAGTGGGCGCCATTGTTACTGTTCCAACTGTGAGCAGGCTGGGAGGCCAGGTGGAGGCCTGCAGAGCTGTGACTCAGTGGGCGTCATTGTTACTGTTCCATCTGTGAGCAGGCTGGGAGGGCAGGTGGAGGCTTGCAGAGCTCTGACACAGTGGGCGCCATTGTTACTGTTCCATCTGTGAGAGGCCCAGTAGGCCAGGTGGAGGCTTGCAGAGCTCTGACACAGTGGGCGCCATTGTTACAGTTCCATCTGTGAGCAGGCTGGGAGGCCAGGTGGAGGCTTGCAGAGCTGTGACTCAGTGGGCGCCATTGTTACTGTTCCAACTGTGAGCAGGCTGGGAGGCCAGGTGGAGACATGCAGAGTTGTGACTCAGTGGGCGCCATTGTTACTGTTCCAACTGTGAGCAGGCTGGGAGGCCAGGTGGAGACCTGCAGAGCTGTGACTCAGTGGGCGCCATTGTTACTGTCCCAACTGTGAGCAGGCTGGGAGGCCATGTGGAGGCTTGCAGAGCTCTGACACAGTGGGCGCCATTGTTACTGTTCCATCTGTGAGCGGCCCAGTAGGCCAGGTCAAGGCTTGCAAAGCTCTGACAGCTTGGGTTCCATTGTTACTGTCCCTCCTGTGAGCAGGCCCCGGAGGGCAAGCAGAGCCTTGCAGAGCTCCGACAGGGTGGGCACCATTGTTACTGTCCCGCCTGTGAGCAGGCCCATATGACCAGGCCGAGGCTTGCGGAGCTCTGACAGGTTGGGCGCCATTGTTACTGTCCCTTCTGAGAGCAGGCCCAGGAGGGCAGGCTGAGGATTCCAGAACTCTGGCAGGGTGGGCGCCATTGTTACTGTTCCCTGTGCCGCTGTGAGTGTCGGCAGCCCCCTCCCTCCTGCTCTCTTTTGTACAATCGCGCGTTTGTGTTTTCTTTCCACGAGGAAGCCTTGAACGCTCCTGAGTGTGGAGGCGGATGCCAGAGAAGCTGAAAGGCAGATGTTTTTGTTTGCATTCAGAAGTGCTCTCTTTAAGAGATGGCGAGGATGGGTGGGGGCAGCAGCAGCGAGCTATCCCAACACCCCCCTCACGTGTGCCCTTGACCCCAGGGTCAGGTGGATTGGAAGAAGAGCCCCCACCAGCCTTGGACTTCTGCTGTAGCTCCAGCACTGACAATGTAGGCCTAGACCCAGCGCGTGGGACCGTTCTCAGAGGTGTGCACAGAGCTGTCTGCATTAAAGTCCAGCAGATGCCAATGCCCCTCTTACTTGACTCCAATGATTCAGTCTAAACTGCTTTTAATCCTGTTTAGGTGGAAGCTCACCCCACAGCACAGCTTTCCGGTTTGTGAAAGACACCTTGAGGACATTCAGAAAGCTTCCCCGGGAATGCATTCCGTCCGTTGCTTACCATTGGCTTTGTGGTTTGTAACTCACATTTTCTGGCTTTCTATTTGTTGGTTTTATTTGTTTTAGGCTGTCCAGGATGAGTTTGCCCCTCCCAGTGAGAAAAGCCTTTTAACAACACCTCCCCTTGCAATCTTCCATAAGTCCCTTTTCTGTAAACAGGCCAGTAAATTCTGTTCTTATCCTGTCACATTTGCTGTGTATTCAAAGACAGGGGTCAAATTTCAGGCTTTGTCTTTTAAGGGAGATTGGTGTTTACTTTTCTTTCTCTGACTTCAAAGTAAGAAGTTTTATGTGAAAATCTTTCTGGATACTGGGGGTAGGAAAGGGTTTTTTCTAGGCCTGGGCGTTAAATTCCGCTCCGCTCGCAGAATTTGGGTAATTTCGCGTTCCATGAAGAACGTGGAATTGCCAAAAATTCTGCGATCCACAGCTTAACGGAATTTTTTGCTTGTTCGCTCTTTCAAAATGCGTGTTTGTGAGATATTTCTCCCCGAGCACGCAAACAGCGTTTGCGGACAAGAAAAAAGCATCCCGAACTGGCAGAACAAGCAATTCCGCATGTTTGCTGAACTTTTGCGTGCTCGCGGAGATTTTTCACCGTTTCGCATAGCTTTGCGTATCGCGACTACGCAAATTCCGCCCACCCCTAGTTTTCACTAGCACACAGCAACATTTCAATGAAGAGTCAAGTATTTCAGACTATATCAAAATTATGAACTCACAAATAAAGTTCATTTTTTGTTAATTCTGAAGTGTTTTGGAAACAAATACTTAGGATCAAAACAAATCAGTAAACTAGATGATGCAATTTCCACACATTATCGTTTGTGCACAATATAGTTTTATTATTAAAGCTGTATGTCTGTGCAAATGTAATGGTCATTTCAATTGAAAATGTGTTGTCTGTAACGGCAGTGTGCTACCACACCATGCATACTCCACTCTACGCCACTCCACTCTACTCTGCTCCATTCCACTCCACGTCACCGCATTCTACTCTGCACCACTCCACTTTAAATCACTCCAGGCCACAGCATTCTGAACCACTGCGCTCTACTCCACTCTCCACCACTCAACTCTACGCCACTGTACTCTATGCCACGTCACTCTATGCCTCTCTACTCAACTCTGCACCACTCTACTCTGTGCCAATGCACTCTCTGCCGCTCTACTATACACCACTGCACTCTTCAGCCCTGCACTCTACACTGCTCTAGTTTAGGTCAATTCAACCTAATCTACACAACTCCACTCTACACTAGGCCTGGGCGGTAAATTCCGTTCCGCTCGCGGAATTTGCAGAATTTGGGTAATTTCACGTTCCGCGGAGAATGCAGAGTTGCCAAAAATTCCACGATCCGTGGCTTCGCGGAATTTTGTGCTTGTTCTCGCTTTCAAAATGCGTGTTCGTGAGATATTTCTCCTTCGCAGACAGGAAAAAAGCATTGTGAATGGGCGGAACAAGCAATTCCGCGTGTTCGCAGAACTTTTGCGTGCTCACGGAGAGTTTTTTACCGTTTCGCGGAGCTTTGCGTAGCGCGACTACGCAAATTCCGCCCACCCCTACTATACACCACTCTGCAACACTACATTCTACGCCCCTCCACTCTATGCCAATACACTCAATACCACTCTAATCTGCTCTGCATCACTGCTCTCTATGGCACTGCCCTTTACACCACTATACTGTATGCCATTAAACTCTATGCCACTCTACACCACTGCACTCTACATGCATCACTCCACTCTATGCCACTTCATTCTACTCTGAACCAATCTACTGAATGCCACTGCACTTTACGCCACTCTACTCTAAACCTCTGCACTCTACATCACTGTTGTCTATCTACTCTGCACCACTGTACTCTATGCCACTGCTCTCTACACCACTCTACTTTATGCCTCTGCATTCTATGCCAACGCACTCTATGCCACTCAGTACCACAGCACTCTACGACACTCTACTCTGCAACACTGAAATCTCCACCACTGAACTCTACTCCACTCTACTCTGCACAACTGTACTCTATGCAAATGCACTCTATGCCACTGTACTCTGCATCACTGCACTCTACGCCACTGCACTTTGCATCACTCCACTCTATGTCACTGCACTCTATGCCACTCTACTCTACACCACTGCACTCTACGGTACAGCACGCACTCTATGCCACTTAACTCTCCTCATTCCACTCTACACCACTGTACTCTACTATTCACCACTCTAATCTACGCCATTGCATTCTACGATGCTACGTTGTACCTCGCTTAATT
This sequence comes from Triturus cristatus, assembly GCF_964204655.1. NCBI lineage: Eukaryota > Metazoa > Chordata > Amphibia > Caudata > Salamandridae > Triturus > Triturus cristatus. Next base: position 1,193,879,538 of record NC_140593.1, read on the forward strand.
CTATGCTGCTGCATTCTATGTCACTGCACTCTACATCATTATACTCTGCAAAACTCTACGCCAATACATTCTACACCTGTCCACTCTAATCTACACCACTCCACTCCACCCCACGTCACTGCACTGTACTCTGCAGCACTCAACTCTTCACTACTCTACTCAACACCACACAACTCTAGACCACTGCAATCTACGCTACTCCACACCACTGCACTCTACAGTACTCTACTCTGCAACACTGCACTCTTGCTACTGAACTCAATGCCACTCTACTCTGCCCTGCTGCATTCTAAGACAATGCACTTTACACCACTGCACCCTGCGCCACTCTACTCTGCATCACTCCACTCTATGCCACTGAACTCTACACTAATCTACTCATTGCCACTGCGTTCTATGCCAATGCACTCTATGCCACTCAACACCACTAAGCTCTACGACACTTTATTCTGCAACACTGAAATCTCCAGCTCTGAACTCTACACCACTCTACTCTGGACAACTGTAATCATTGCCAATGCACTTTATGCCACTCTACTCTGTATCACTGCTCTCTATGCCACTACACTATGCATCACTCCACTGTATGCCACTGCACTCTATGCCGCTCTACTCCACACACTGCAGTCTTAAGTTACAGCACTCTACAAAACTCTACTCTACTGTGCACCATTCCACTCTGCAACACTCAACTCTACTATGCAGCGCTCCAATCTATGCCACTCCATTCTACGACGCTGCATTGTATGCCACCGAATTCTATACTGTTGCACTCTGCGCCACTGCACTCTATGCCACTCTACTCTTCACCATTGCACTCTACTCCACTATAATCTACGCCACTCTGCTCTACTTTGCAACACTCCATTCTGCGTCACTGCACTCTACTGTGCAACACTCTAATCTATGCACCTGCATTCTAAGACTCTGCATTGTACGTTACTGAACTCTATTCCGCTGCACTCTACGCTAGAGCACTTTGGGCCTCTATACTCTGTAACACTCTATGCCAATGCCTATAAACCAGTCCCATCTACTTTAGGCTACTCCACTGTATGCCACTCTACGCAAATCTACTCTACGCCATTCCAATACACAACCCTCTCTGCCACTCCACTCTACAACCCTTTACTCCCCTCTTCACCATTCCACTCTACAACACTTTACTCCCCTCTTCACCATTCCACTCTACAACACTTTACTCTCCTCTTCACCATTCCACTCTACACCACTCTCCTCCAAGGCACTAAATTTTAGGCATGCTGAACGGCAGCATCATTGGTGTATGACATAGCTAAAGCACATTGGCAAAGCCAATAGTTCTTGCATAGGCGCGAGCTATTGGCTTTGCTAACTCTAGTTACTTGCTGCAGGTGCCGTTAACACCCCCATTAACCTCCTTCCTTCCCCTCCCATCCCACTCACCCCCCTGCTGACTGACACCAACACCCCCAACAAATTGGCAGTAGTGCGATCAAACTACGCTGTGAATGACCCATAATACTTGGAGGAGGTGCTGTGAAGTTTGTGCTGAGGGGTCAGTCACTGCTTCGATATGTGAATGAATGACCTGTAACCACAAAGTAGACTAGCTGCAGGGAGGGTGCCAAATTTCTTTCCGCCGAGGGCGCTATCTGGGCAAGGGCCGACTCTGCCAAGGCCACCAAACATCAGCGAGGGCGTAAGGATCTGTCTGCATTAGGGTCATGCAGACAGCAGACTCCATCGCCTGGCTCCAGGGCTGCACGCGCTCTTTATAACACGCCATCAACCTGCTATCTTCTCCTCCCATCTCCCTCTCACCCCCTGCTGCCGCACATTATTATCCCACCCACCTCCAACAAAGAACGTGGAACCAGGGGGAGGAGCCAATCGGTATGCAGTGCTCAATTAAGGGTGTTAAGCAACCCAGCATTTCTTTATTTTGCCAGGAACACTTGTTGGGTATATGGCCTTTTTCGTGCGTCTTCAAGGTGGCACGAGGGACATGTGAGTTATAGGGGTCAAGGACAACCCCTTGCATAGTGAAGCAAGGAGCCCTGTCAAGGGAGGCCAGGAAGCCTCGCACAAAAGAGTTTACTGCGCCATGCGTAAATTCTCTGTACAAAATAGACATTATTTGACTAGGATACCCAGGCATGCGCTGGACCGGCTTGCTGAAGTAGCTACAGCAGTGTCTTGGGGGGGGGGGGGAGGAGGATTCCTCCTCCTAATGTGCTGGCCATACACCTGGGAGGGAATAATCTGGGCATCTCTGGGGAGAAGGGCACTGTTTCAGGCATTACGGTCACCAAGCTTAATTTGAGCAACAAGCTGGGGACCTGTGAGATATGGGGGTCGGAGAACGCCCCGGGGTGTGGCAGGGCGCACATGCAAAGGAAGCCATGGAGGTGCCATGGAGGTCTCTCGCAGGAAGGTAACAGCGCCATGAGGAAACTCACTGAGCAAAGGAGGTTTGCCTTCATTCGTCATGGGTTACTGCACACTAAGGCCACAGGGTGTTTTGATGAAGATGGGGTACACCTGGCCAAAGTGGGTATTGACCTGTTCTTACTTGATCTGGGGGAGGCCTTAAAGACAGCAGGGTGTAAGTAATGAAGCTTATCTTGGTGGGGGGCTCTGGGGTGACGGTGGCCACACCCAGAGCTGTGGCGGAGTTACAGGGCGATCCAGAGGCTGTAAGGTACAGAAGGGTACCCTCTGCACGAGCACAGTAAGGGTGCTAAATCCAAATATCCACAGGGAGGTCCTCGCTTTGGACCCTGGAGGAGCGACTGCGCCCCATTAGTCCAACGGGCGGTTGTGGACCTGAGCAACCGGGGGTTGCCTGGAAGGCTCCGCCCCCCTCTGGGGCGTGAGCAAGGGAGTGGACTGGCGGTCCACCAGTGGGAGGGGTCGCCCCTCCCCCAAATCTGACTAACACCGATTGGATTGGCCACAGTGTAATTTGGCTCATCAGGTGGCAGGCGGCGAGGTGCTGCCTGCCTTGGGATCGCCCGTAAGCTAACCCACCAATCTTGGCATTGTTGTAATGCTAATAAACCTGCAGCAATTTTCTCCACAAAGAAGGTGTCTTGTCTGGTTATTTCGCTGAGAGATTGCTGTATGGGGGGATGGGGAGTGTTGCCGATATTGGCATTATGCCGGCTGCCCGGGGTCCACGAAGGAGACTCGCTAAGAGGGTGGCCGCCTTAGTGCCACAAGAGGCACAGGAGGCAGCCTCCCAGTGTTTAGGACCCTCAGGGGTTCGGTGTGCTACGTCACTTCCAAGTAGAGGGGGTGGGGGTGAGATACATACACCTCTCCCCGCCCACTGGGCACCCTCTTTGCCCTCTACCCTGATGCCGTTTCCCTCCCTACCGCATACCCGGCGTTCAGGCAGGGTGTGGGGGGGGGTTTGTCTAATGTATTCTTTTGTGTTGCGGGCGGAGTTACAGGGCAATCCAGAGGCTGTAAGGTACAGAAGGGTACCCTCTGCACAAGCACAGCAAGGGTGCTAAAGCCAAATATCCACAGGGAGGTCCTCGCGTTGGACCCTGGAGGAGCGACGGCGCCCCGTTAGTCCTACGGGCGGTTGTGGATCTGAGCAACCGGGGGTTGCCTGGAAGGCTCCGACCCCCTCTGGGGCGTGAGCAAGGGAGTGGACTGGCGGTCCACCGGTGGGAGGGGTCGCCCCTCCCCCAAATCTGACTGACACCGATTGGATTGGCCACGGTGTAATTTGGCTCATCAGGTGGCATGCAGTGAGGGGCTGCCTGCCTTGGGATTGCCCGTAAGGTAACCCACCAATCTTGGCCTTGTTGTGATGCTAATAAACCTGCAGCAATTTTCTCCACAAAGAAGGTGTCTTGTCTGGTTATTTCGCTGAGAGATTGCTGTATGGGGGGATGGGGAGTGTTGCCGATATTGGCATTAAGAGGCACCTCACATTTCTGACGTAGACGTCCAGGTACTGACACCTGAACGCAAAAAAAGGGCTCCCCTGATGCTCATTGTATTCACAAGCAGCAGCGAGGGCGCCAAAAGTATTTCCGCCCAGGGCGCTGTCATGTCAAAGGCCCACTCTGGGTGAGACCCGAGCCCCCTGCAGATGAGGGGGTGGCTACACCTTTGCTCACCTGCGTGGAGCTCGTGCGCAAGGCCAGTTCAGGAGAACTGTGCACATAGTAGAGGCTAAAAAGCGCACAAGCAGTGAGGAAGAGAACCAGCAACACGGAGCCAGGTGTGCAGCTGAAGCCTTACATGTTAACCCCAGAGCTGCTGGATCATCCTTTGAGAGCTCCCACCCCTGCCCGCCCCCTGATCTCACAGCGCTGCCCATCCTTTCACCGCCCCGTCCTTCCCAGTAAGTCTCATCTCAGCACCCCACCCCCTCGTGCACTGCACAGCCCGCCCTTGCATCCTTCTGCAGCATCCATTGTAAGAGCCTCACTGGGTTCGGTACACAAACCTTTCTAGCTAGCCTCGCGCTTTAGGAGGCCCTTGTCCATGCATACACATGTGTGCATGCACCAGTACTCCGTGCTTTTATCTAGTCTCGTACTTTAGAAGGCCGGTGTCCATGCATACACATGCGTGCATGCACCAGTAGTCCATGCTTTTATCTAGCCTCGTACTTTAGAAGGCCCATGTGTCCATGCGTGTACATACGTGCATGCACCAGTACTCTGTGCTTTTATCAAGCCTCGTACTTTAGAAGGCCCTTGTCCATGCATACACATGCGTGCATGCACCAGTAGTCCATGCTTTCTACCTAGCCTTGCACTTTAGAAGGTCCATGTGTCCATGCGTGTACATACATGCATGCACCAGTACTCCGTGCATTCAATCTAGCTTCGCCCTTTAAGAGACTAGTGTGTCCATGCATACAAATACATGCAAATATCCATCCTCCATGCATTCTAGCTAGCCTCGTGCTTTAGCAGGTCCATGTGTCCATGCGTGTACATACATGCTTGCACCAGTACTCCTTGCTTTCTAGCAAACCTTGTGCTGCAGAAGACCCATATGTCCATGCGTGTACATACATGTGTACATACATGCATGCACCAATACTCTGTGCTTTCTAGCTAGCCTTGCTCTTTAGAAGGCCCATATCTCAATGCATGGACATACATGCATGTAGCCATACTCCCTGCTTTCTAGCTAGCCTTGAGCTTTAGAAGGCCCATATCTCAATGCATGTACATACATGCATGTAGTCATACACCCTGCTTTCTAGCTAGCCTTGACCTTTAGAAGGCCCATGTGTCCATGCGTGTAGGTATGTGCATGCACCAGTAGTCCATGCTTTCTATCTTGTCTTGCGCTTTAGAAGGTCCATGTTTCCATGTGTGTACATACATGCATACTCCAGTACTCAGTGCTCTCTATCTAGACTTGAGCTTTCGAAGGCCCATATATACATGCGTGTTCATACATGTACACACCAAACACCAACGAGGCAGCCACAAGAAGGAAGGATACAGGGGGCTCTGTAGCTATTTTTCAGAAAACCCACACTGACAACCAGTAGAAGTGAAGAGCAGGGACCTTTAGCATAAAACAACGGGACCACGATTGTATGGCAAAAGAAGAATGGAGGGGTGCAGGTGGTACCCAAGGAATTATATGGAATTGCCAAAGACAATGGGTGGGACAGTAGAGCAGCTCTTCTCCACAGACATCGGCGGACCTAAGGGTATCGATGGCGCCTACTGGTCTAAAGAGGAGCTCAAGATTAAGGGCCCGATGTTTGGGTGGTCGGGCCCTTGTTCCGCCACAGCCAGGGGCGTAACACAGGCCCCCGCATCCCCCGCAGTGCTGGGGGCCCCCAAGCTCCAGGGGACCCCCTCAGCACTGCACTTTGGCCAGGGAGCTCCTGATAAGAGTCCGGAGGGGTCCCCTCCACGTACCTTGCAGGGGGGGCCCCCTCAATTATCGTGACGCCACTGGCCGCAGCGATGGAGTGAATACCTCCATCACCCTTGTGGAGGTCCCGACTGCCGAATTTATAAATGACCGGCAAGCTGGTGGTCATTTATAAAAACATTGGCAGAGCCTGCGGTCCATACAGTTCCAGTCAATGCAATCTGCTCTTTAGTGCGCGGCTGGGTCAGCATCATGCAACCCTGCACCAAGCAGTATTCGTTGTTATTTTCGAAAAGAAAATCCTGAAACTGTATTTTCTTTTTGAAATGCCTTGGGAGTCGCCTTCCACGGCCAGGGAGGAGCATTTTTTGATTTTTACTGTCCCTCACCTCCAGGGTTTGCCTGGAAATGATGGACAGTTAAAAAAGAAGACCACATGTCCGCCCATCATGATAGGGCATGTGGACATGTAGCCGTTCCTCAGATGGCCCTTACTCAGTCGGGCCGCCGGAGAGCTTGACTATTGTGATGTTAGAGTAGTCATCGCCATAGCCAAACCGAAGCCCACCCTCATTTAAATCGGACAGGCAAACCTTGTTGTTGGTGGTATATTCCCTTGCAATTATGATGAAGTATACATACTGCCAACATTAAATGAGGTGACTTGTTGCCACATTGTTACATGGTGCCTGGGGCATTTCCTGCTGGAGTATAGGCGTCGGGCCAGGTTCCCAGTGTCACTCCCTGCAAAGGAAGCAGTGGAGGTTATAACACCATGGACCGAGTGGCCTCCCATCAATCCATCGTCAAGCCTGGAATCCGACGCAACCACTCAGTACAGTGAAGAGTGAGGAGACAGATGAAGGTGTAGTGAGCATGTGTCTTCTGAAGATGCTGCCGGTGTCTCCAGAGATAGTGCTCAAGGTGGCAGGTGAAGGTGTGGCTTCCATGTGCCTTCTGACGATGCTGCAAGCGTGTTGCCATTGTGTAAGGTGGCAGGTGCAGGTTTAGTAGCTTGTGTCTTCTGATGATGCTGCCCCTAACTAGTGCTCAAGGTGGCAGTTGAAGGTGTGGCTTCCATGTGCCTTCTGACGATGCTGCAGGTGTGTCCAGAGCTAGGGCACAAGGTGGCAGGTGAAGGTATGGCTTTCATGTGCCTCCTGATGATGCTGCAGGTGTGTCCAAAGCTAGTGCTCAAGGTGGCAGGTGCAGTTGTGGTAGCCTTTGCCTTCTGATGATGATGCAGGTGTGTCCCGAGCTAGAGCTCATGGTGGCAGGTCCAGTTGTGGCTTCCATGTGCCTTCCGACAAGGCTGCAGGTGTGTCCCGAGGTAGGGCTCAAGGTGGCAGGTGCAGGTGTGGTAGCATGGGCCTTCTGACGATGCTGCAGGTGTATCCCGAGGTAGGGCTCAAGGTGGCAGGTGCAGGTGTTGCTTCCATGTGCCTTCTGGCGCTGATGCAGGTGTGTCCATAGCTGGTGCTCAATGTGGCAGGTGTAGGTGTGGTAGCTTGTGTCTTCTGACGATGATGCAGGTGTGTCCAGAGCTAGGGCTCAAGGTGGCAGGTGAAGGTGTGGCTTAGATTGTGCCTTCTGACGAGGCTGGAGATGTTTCTCTAGTGCTCAGGGTGAAAGGTGCAGGCGCGGTAGCATGTGCCTCCTGACAACGCTGCAGGTGTGTTGCCATTGTGTAAAGGTGGCAGGTGAAGGTGTAGTGAGCTTGTGCCTTCTGACGATGCTGCAGGTGTTTCCAGAGCTAGGGTTCAAGGTGGCAGATGAAGGTGTGGCTTCCATGAGCCTTCTGACGATGCAGAAGGTGTGCCCTGAGCTAGTGCTCAAGGTGACAGGTGCAGGTACCATGTACCTTGTGACGATGCTGCAGGTGTGTCCAGAGCTAGTGCTCAAGGCGGCAGGTGAAGGTGTGGCTTCCATGTGCCTTCTGACGATGCTGCAGGAGTGTCCAGAGCTAGGGCTCAAGGTGGCAGGTGAAGGTGTGGTAGCATGGGCCTTCTGACGATGCTGCAGGTGTGTCCAGAGCTAGGGCACAAGGTGGCAGGTGCAGGTGTGGCTTCCCTGTGCCTTCTGACGATGCTGCAGGAGTGTCCCGAGCTAGTGCTCATTGTGGCAGGTGAAGGTGTGGTAGCTTGTGCCTTCTGACGATGCTGCAGGAGTGTCCCGAGCTAGTGCTCATTGTGGCAGGTGAAGGTGTAGTTTTCATAAGCCTTCTGACGATGCTGCAGGTGTGTCCAGAGCTAGGGCTCAAGGTGGCAGGTGAAGGTGTGGTAGCATGGGCCTTCTGATGATGCTGCAGGTGTGTCCCGAGCTGGTGCTCATTGTGGCAAGTGAAGGTGTAGTTTCCATGTGCCCTCTGACGATCCTGCAGGTGTGTCCCGAGCTGGTGCTCATTGTGGCAGGTGAAGGTGTGGTAGCATGGGCCTTCTGACGATGCTGCATGTGTGTCCAGAGCTAGGGCTCAAGGTGGCAGGTGAAGGTGTGGTAGCATGGGCCTTCTGATGATGCTGCAGGTGTGTTCCGAGCTGGTGCTCATTGTGGCAAGTGAAGGTGTAGTTTCCATGTGCCCTCTGACGATGCTGCAGGTGTGTCCCGAGCTGGTGCTCATTGTGACAGGTGAAGGTGTGGTAGCTTGTGCCTTCTGACGATGCTGCAGGAGTGTCCCGAGCTAGGGCTCAAGGTGGGAGGTGAAGGTGTAGTTTTCATGAGCCTTCTGACGATGCTGCAGGTGTGTCCAGAGCTAGGGCTCAAGGTGGGAGGTGAAGGTGTGGCTTCCATGGGCCTTTTGATGCTGCAGGTGTGTCCCGAGCTGATGCTCATTGTGGCAGGTGAAGGTGCGGTAGCATGGGCCTTCTGACGACGCTGCAGCTGTGTCCCGAGCTGGTGCTCATTGTGACAGGTGAAGGTGCGGTATCATGGGCCTTCTGACGATGCTGCAGGTGTGTCCAGAGCTAGGGCTCAAGGTGGTAGGTGAAGGTGCGGTAGCATGGGCCTTCTGACGATGCTGCAGGTGTGTCCAGAGCTAGGGCTCAAGGTGGCAGGTGAAGGTGTGGCTTCCATGGGCCTTTTGATGATGCAGGTGTGTCCTGAGCTGGTGCTCATTGTGGTAGGTGAAGGTGTGGTAGCATGGGCCTTCTGACAACGCTGCAGCTGTGTCCCGAGCTGGTGCTCATTGTAGCAGGAGAAGGTGTGGTAGCATGGGCCTTCGGACGATGCTGCAGGTGTGTCCAGAGCTAGGGCTCAAGGTGGCAGGTGAAGGTGTGGCTTCCATGTGCCTTCTGACGGTGCTGCAGGTGTGTCCCGAGCTGGTGCTCATTGTGGCAGGTGAAGGTGTGGTAGCATGGGCCTTCTGACGTTGCTGCAGGTGTGTCCAGAGCTAGGGCACAAGGTGGAAGGTGCAGGTGTGGGTTCCCTGTGCCTTCTGACGATGCTGCAGGTGTGTCCCGAGCTGGTGCTCATTGTGGCAGGTGAAGGTGTGGTAGCATGGGCCTTCTGACGATGCTGCAGGTGTGTCCAGAGCTAGGGCTCAAGGTGGTAGGTGAAGGTGTGGTAGCTTGTGCCTTCAGACGATGCTGCAGGTGTGTCCAGAGCTAGGGCTCAAGGTGGTAGGTGAAGGTGTGGTAGCTTGTGCCTTCTGACGATGCTGCAGGTGTGTCCAGAGCTAGGGCTCAAGGTGGCAGGTGAAGGTGTGGTAGCATGGGCCTTCTGATGATGCTGCAGGTGAGTCCCGAGCTGGTGCTCATTGTGGCAGGTGAAGGTGTGGTAGCATGGGCCTTCTGACGTTGCTGCAGGTGTGTCCAGAGCTAGGGCTCAAGGTGGCAGGCGAAGGTGTGGTAGCATGGGCCTTCTGATGATGCTGCAGGTGTGTCCCAAGCTGGTGCTCATTGTGGCAAGTGAAGGTGTAGTTTCCATGTGCCCTCTGACGATCCTGCAGGTGTGTCCCGAGCTGGTGCTCATTGTGGCAGGTGAAGGTGTAGTTTCCATGTGCCTTCTGACGATGCTGCAGGTGTGTCCAGAGCTAGGGCTCAAGGTGGCAGGTGAAGGTGAAGGTGTGGCTTCCATGGGCCTTTTGATGCTGCAGGTGTGTCCCGAGCTGGCGCTCATTGTGGCAGGTGAAGGTGTAGTTTTCATGGGCCTTCTGACGATGCTGCAGGTGTGTCCAGAGCTAGGGCTCAAGGTGGCAGGTGAAGGTGTGGGAGCTTGATCTCAGGGTGACAGGTGCAGGTGCGGTATGATGTGCCTCCTGGCAACGCTGCGGGTGTGTTGTCATTGTGTAAGGTGGCAGGTGTGGTAGCTTGTGTCTTCTGGCGATGCTGCAGGTGTGTCCCGAGCTGGTGCTCATTGTGGCAGGTGAAGGTGTGGGTTCCATGTATCTTCTGATGATGCTGCAGGTGTGTCCAGAGCTAGGGCTGAAGGGAGATGCAACTGAGGGCTTTGTTGGTGTGGGAATCTTCAGTTGTTTTAGGGATACTAAACGCCAAAGCAAGGCATAAGATGGACACATGGTGGTCTTTGGGAAGGCATTTTTTGTCAACCCTCCTCTGGTATTATTTCCCTTTAACCAGTTGTGTGAAGTGCCACACGGGGTGCAGGAATAAAGACCACATGCCAGAATGTGAGGTTTCATCCCGCCTGGTACCTACACTATCATATGGGTAACCTCTGACCCCAAGACAAGAAACCTCAGCATACAATTCAAGAATCTTGCATGGGCTTTTCATTTCAAGCAACAGTTTTGCAGGAGCAGAGATATTCAATGCACAGTTCCCACAAGTATCTTTTGAGGGATTCATATCGCTTTGGTTAACATAGGAATAAAGCTTATTCTAACATTCCACAATCTGTATGGTCTGAATTATTCATAATCTATAATTTTCACTGCTTTAGTTAAGTTAAAGTATCAGAAACTGCTTCGATAAAAAAAAAATCATTTTGAAAAGCAATAGTACATTCAGTGCAAGTGTACCTTACTTACATCCATTGTCATGCTCTCAGAATACTCTGCCTAAATGGAAAAAACATTGACTACATTGTTCACAATATGATTTGTCTTGTGCATTACGGGCTAGAATGATGTACCTGAGATTTGTTCACAAAGAAAACAAGTCGGATCAATAGTGTTTCGGCCTTGTCTCTGCTCTGAACATCTTCTTCAGGACACGGCACACATCTGACTGACTGTGTTTGTACTCTACCTGCTGTTCTCAGGGATAGGACCTATCTTGGGCTAATTAGTACACACCCCTGCCAGCCTTTCCAAGACAACACATGGCTCTACCTCAGATCTATTAACCTATCAGAAAGCCCCCAACTTTATCCCACCTTGTAGCCCATTCTCTCCCATCGCCTCAAACCCCCAACCAACCCTGCAACCACGTTCACATCCCTCAATGTGTGTTAGGCACCTCATTTCTACTCAACGTTTCACACAGAACATATCCAAAGAGACAATGCATTCCTGTGCATTTATTTGTATTACTGTACTCGGTGAGGAAATGCTTGGCCTCAAAGTGTAACATAAAACGTTGTACAGTTTCCTACATATTATTGGACATTCTCGGGAAACACAGGTGTTACTATGCCTACACTTACAAACGATCAAGACTGTAACTTACAACATGTATATTTCTTTTTTAAAGTCTGTGGTGATTTGATAAACAGGGCCACATTAACAAATAATTAAAGAAACTTTTCCTTACGGATTAGTCAACTAAACCATATGACTACAAGACATTTTGACCCATTCAACATAACCTACACTAACAGTACACATTCCCTATAAGTTGTGGCTCCATCATTCCTGAACACGGCTCAAAGCCATATAGTCAACAGAAAATCCAAATCTAATTATAGTCACACAACCTCAGACACAAACGGCACCAATGCACACAACAACCTCCTACCACCTTCATCAAAAGCACAGCGCAGCTCACCGCTGGACAGTTCGGTGAGTGTCCGCCACCGCGGCAGCTCATCTGCGCGAAGTGATACTCGCATCTCACCCTACACCAACACGTCAATTAGACCCAACCCATGGCACCATTTGCAGCTGAAAGCCATATTGTAAATGTTAATGTAATTGCATTTACATAGCGCCTCCTATCCCTAATAAGGCATTGAAGTGCTTTATGGTGAGTAGCACGCTGCTCCGGAACCCAAGGTTGGTGGTCAATCCAATGGTTAAGTGTTGGTTATTGCGATTAGTCATGTGCGCTCAAGAAAACACATTGCATGCATTTACTCCAGTTACTTTGTGACAGGTGATATTAATACCAGTTAGGTGTGCTCGTTAAAGGGGGCCGTTAGATTGCGGGGAATGGTTGCTGTTAGGTTAAAGGAAATAAATTCCATATTTGTAAAGTGCAAACTTATCAGCCCTAAGGCTATCCAGGCGCTGCGTGCCGGCGGCGGAGATTAAGTGAGCTATTGCCCAGAGTCACATGATGCTGAGCTGAGCTGCCGCCGGTGATCAATCCGTGAGCCCCGCAGTCAGCCGCTCTGCCCGCTGCGCCACACCTCTCCCTAGGGATAGGGTGCTAAAGTTGGAGATGCTGCAATTTAAGAAATTAGGTGTGAGATTTTTGAAGAATTAAAATAGAGAATAAGGCAGGCAGGCATGAGGCTGAGAAGAGAATATACTCAGAAACAGAGAACATGCGGCGGGTGGAAGGTAAGAAGAGGGTCACCCTGAAGGAAGGAGGCGAGGGATGAAGTGGAATTAAGATTGTTGGCTAATTGTGGCTCCTCAATGGCGCAAGCGTATCCAGACACAAATCTGCATATCAGCCAGTAAACTTGAACATAACACATTCAGATACACACAGCATTGTATCAAAGTGACACATTTCCCCAAATCCTCCTAGAGTTAACAGCCATCCTAAGCCAGGAAATGGACGATTGTGCACCACAGCAGAACAGATTTGTACAGATGTGTACAGATTTTGAGTGGGCGAAATAGTGTGTATTTTCATGAAATTTGTGGAAAATTATACAAATTACACAAATTGCACAAATTTGAGTTTGTCGGTATTTTGTGAGTACTTTGCATGTCAGGGTATTCCTACCATACATAAGTCTTGCAAGATGCCAGCCGGGATCTGGTTTGAGTAGAGAACGTCCATCAAGACACGGTTTTATCCTTCTAACGAGACATTTTCTACTTGAACCACCTTCCAGCAGGCAAAACAATGCAAAATGTCAAGCAGTGACATACATTTTGCAATAATTCATCCACGTAATTAAAACATCATCCAGGCCAAGTAAAGATAAAGCACAGACGCGACATAAGAGAGACCCCAATAAGCAAATTTATTGGTCATTGACTATAAGCCAAAAGGAACATGGAAAAATGCTAGTGCCCCGATAGCTCGTCCAGTCATGAGATGAGGGTCTCGCCTATATGTTGGAAGACTATACTACACTCTCTTTGTTGAGCACTATCCTTACGGGTGGATGTTCGGCTTCCTGGAGGGATGCGAAATCATTGCGATGCTACAAGAAAGGTTCTAAGACAGCACTGTCCTACTACTGCCATGTTTCAAGGCTGAGCCATTCATCCTGCATATTTGCCAAATTACTGCAGGAGCGGCTGACAGTGGGATAATGAGCCCGGTCTGCAGTCAGTATCGCGAGGAAATGTCGGTCAACACCGGGACATTGACTAATATGGATCATTAGCGTGATTTACAGCTGGTGCGCTCCCTCTGCTTTGCTCCTCTGTCAACTTCTTCGCAGCTTCTGGTAGGATTGCTAGTTTTTTACTGTGACGCAAGCCAGTATTCTGGGATATTTCATGCATGCCTTATGGTTGTAGCATCAGTGAATTGTACCACGATCCCTAAGTAAGGGTGAGCTGAGCCCCTGGAGGTGCCATCTTTAATAGTCGGTCCTTAATTTGTGTCTGTGTTCGCAGGTGGTGGGTATTACATTTTTGGGATTGAGACTTATTTTTTTATCATCAGCTTTTTGACCTAGAGCAAGAGGGAGGCAGAAAAAGCAGGAGGAAAGAGAGTGAGAAAGGAAGATAGGAAAACAGTGACAAAGACAGAAGGCAGGGATGAGAAAGAACCAACAGGAGTGAGATAAAGAGACTGGAAGTGTAGGTGGGTGGAAGAAAGAAGCATGAGGTGGAATCAAGAGCAGGCAGCCTCGGTGTTTATGAGATGAAGAGGCAGGAAGTGGAGGGTGGTGGAAGAAAGAAGCATGAGGTGGAATCAAGACCAGGCAGCCTCGGTGTTGATGAGATGAAGAGGCAGGAAGTGTAGGTGGGTGGAAGAAAGAAGCATGAGGTGGAATCAAGACCAGACAGCCTCGGTGTTTATGAGATGAAGAGGCAGGAAGTGGAGGGTGGTGGAAGAAAGAAGCATGAGGTGGAATCAAGACCAGGCAGCCTCGGTGTTTATGAGATGAAGAGGCAGGAAGTGGAGGGTGGTGGAAGACAGAAGCATGAGGTGGAATCAAGACCAGGCAGCCTCTGTGTTTATTAGATGAAGAGGCAGGAAGTGTAGGGTGGTGAAAGAAAAAGCTTGAGATGGAATCAAGACCCGGAAGCCTCGATATTTGGCAACCCATTCATTTGGTGACACAGGTGGCAGGAACTTAAGAAAGACTTTAGACCCCAGCACTTAAAAAACAAAATGTGAACTATCACTAGTATTCTGTGACGAACAGGGAGTAAAGCAGTATTCACTGTGATCTTGTTCAATTTTTAAACCAGCCGCTTGGTTGTAGATGTAAATTCATGCAGCTTGAAAACTCCTAGGCTGGGAAAATCACTTATTTGTGCCACTGTAATACACGGGTGATATTGTTCTCTGTGATCACACCCCGGAAGTGTGACAGAAGCCACCAACATCATTGAACCAGGGAGAGGAGTTTAATCACTTAAAAATACATCAGTCTACACACAAGGCAGCGACCACTCTTGCAAGAGTTGTAACCATAGGTGGTACTCTGGCGTATGAGGCAGTGTTTAATTTGGGCCGGTGGTTTCTGGTGCTCCGCACCAGCACTTAATTGGCAACACCGACACTTGTGATGGTCTGCTACAAGGTGGTGCTATCTGGCTAATTTAGAGATGACCACAACAACAGTTAATTATTGATTCAATATACACTAGAAATGATTACTGTTGGGTGTACAGGGACAAACTAGCGCTCATATAGTGATCACACTAAATGAACCTCAAAGTGTAAGATCCAAGGTGCATCCAAAAGATAGGGGAAGAGAACACCCTACTTCCCTAAACTCAATCCAAAGATTGAACAACTAAAATACAATTTTTTTGGAGCACACAATTGCAGTAATCATTCAAATTACAATTCATAAAAGGACTAATAATCAGTTGGGCTCTTGCTCTTCTTTTATTGTTCCTCATTTCCTGCAATCCCATATGCCAACGCGTTTCGCCGTGGTAGGATTAACCTACGGCTTCATCAGGGCTGGAAGTAATACAGAGTACGCATTTGTAATCAAAATATACGGTACATTACATTTAAACCATAGAGCCCACCTTTGTGACAGCCTTATGCCAATGAATTATTCAAGCCATTCATTATGTGCAACATGGTGTAACATATACATTTATGAATACGAAACATATTCGTATTGATTACAATTGACTATTACCTGCAGCCTATGCCATTCTTACAGCTTTGGGTGCCCGTAATAGTCCGAATTGCCACACTTGTATAAGTGTGATGGTAAGTAGTTGTATTGCCACTGTCATTTTATTGTTACTATCATTGGCAGCATGTCAGAGGCAATGTGTGATGCAAGCTGCAGTGGCTTCTTGACGAGAGACCTGCCACCTTCTTTTTGACAAATTAAGCATTCGTGTGAGGTATTAGGTCATTGATTCTTGATACTAAACCAATCTAGGGACCTCTTTCTGTATCCAAGATCCACAAACGACTTGACGGCTGCCCTTGCAGTACAATATTGGCCTCAATGAACTAATCGACTAAGAGCTGCGACCAAGGGGTCTGTCAGTGTTACCTTTAGAATGATGACCGCGACTTCCATACTTTGCCGGAAAATCCCTTCTATTGTAGGCTCCTTGTGGAGGTGAGTTCTGGGACTGAGGACCTTTAATGTCCTGTTGGATTGTCCAACTCGAATGGGGCATTCGATCTAGCTAGGATGTTTGATTGATACCTGCACTACTATTGCAGCTTGGTCGGTCACTCCACGGCCCACATTCTTCACGGATTGCCATGATTTGAGTGTTCTATACCAGCCTTAGAGCATATATATATATATATTCACTGAAAAAACCATAGGTTTCACACATGTTATAGTTAGCTGGACATTTTACTGATAAAAAACCAATGAAATTCCACCGTTATAGTTAGTGCAGGCAACTATAACTCACGTGACCGCAATCCTCTGCTGATGACATATGTGTCATTATGAAAAAAAAATATTTGTAATATATGTATAGCTAAAATTTAATGGAAGAAGACATGGGCAAATAAGTGTCTAAATACAGTATTAGCATCAGCAGAGGATTGCGGTCACGTGAGTTATAGTTGCCTGCACTAACTATAACGGGGGAATTTCATTGGTTTTTTATCAGTAAAATGTCCAGCTAACTATAACGTGTGAAACCTATGGTTTTTTCAGTGAATTTGCAAGGTTTTTTAAATGCTAATTCCTAACTATAACGTGTGTGAAACCTATGGTTTTTTCAGTGAATTTGTACGGTTTTTTAAATGCTAAGTTACTTTACGCCATTCGTGGCGTGCGCGCCCAGTTAACGCAGTTCGTTCCGTGCGCGCACTGTGCGATTCGCGCACCGTGCGCGCACAGTGAGCACACGGTGCGATTCGCGCACCGCGCGCCCACTTTACGCAGTTAGTGCCGTGCCCACGTTATGCGAGATGGGCCATGTACGCACAATGCGCTTCGCGCACCGTGCGCACATGGAGGACATATTATGCGCTTCGTTGTGAAAGGTAATCTTTTATATTTTGAGTTGTGATTAATAAGCCATGCACAAATGGTGCCCTTTGGGAACCGTTTGCACACGGGGTGGGGAAAGTGTGGATAGTTTTTTTTTTTTTAATTAATTTTTACCGTACGCGTACGGTAAGCGTAATCGGCGATTTTTCGAAAAAAAATAAAATTGATTTTTTGGCCTTGGGGGTACTTTGGGGACACCATCATCAATGCTAGGTGGTTAGGAACTGAATACATTGCCCCTTTAGTTGTTTTTTGCCTTTGTTTTTGCTGCCTCACTCAGAGTGCGAGAGAGAAAATGGCGGCCGCCGCTTCCTGGTTTCGTCCGATTCTAATGTTTACTTAGATCTAACAGCCAATCAGAATCGCGCTCGCGCACGGCACCGTACGCGTATGGTAAGCTTACCGTAAGCGCACCGTAAGCGCACCGTAAGCTGCCACAGATATATATATTGATTTAAATGCTATTTTCTCAGGATCTACTGAACAGATTTACACCAAACCTACAAAAGGCACTTCCTTGACCTGAGGACTACCTCTCTGCCAAATTTCAAGTAACTCTGTTTAGCCGTTCGGGCTGTAGCTGTGTCTAAAGGTCCTATGGAAAAATGCATGGGAAAAACGCGTTTTGGGACCCCCCTTTTTTCTCAGCCACCGCTTGACGAATCCCCCCGAGACTTTCAGGGTAGGAGCGGAGCGTAGCGCCCCACCTATTTTGAAAATTTCGCGAGGATTCGTCGACCGGCGCCAAAGTTATTCCAAATAGAATGTTGCGGATTTCCTATGGAAATAGGGTCCTAACTATAACTATCTACTGGCGACCGCCAGTAGATAATATATATATATATATATATATATATATATATATATATATATGTATATATATACATATATATATATATATATATATATATATATATATATATATAATGTTTTTATTTTTTGTTTATATGATATATATTTTTAAGCTTGACTTCTGAATTTACATTTGAAAGCAACGCATTCTTGATAGCTCCACATTAAAAGAGATGTAAAAAATATACTAAGCAATACCTTCATTAGCCATTCCTATATTCTTCCCAGCTTGACACAAGTAATGTAATAACAACATATCAATCCCACTATAAAACGAAACATTACTTGCAGCGGCATTACAACACTGATCCAAAACCTTAAAAACCCAGAGATTCACCCGTCCTTGTGAGCTGGGCCACCATCCCTCCGCACCCTGGCACTGCTCAGAACGCTGCTCATCACGTCATAAGGGACATTGTGGCTGAAGTTACAATAGTGATCACAAAGAGCCACAATGTCTTCGGAAAGAACTGTCATGTCCTAGATTTCGTTAAAAAAATATCCCGTTGGATGCAGATGTTTATTAAATAACTTCATTAAGGCAACATTGTTTTAAAACCTATTTATGATACATTGCTTTTGTAATGATATTCGGATACCATACAGATGTTATAAATTACATCACTCATGCCTTTAGTGGTGACTCTATCATGGACACTGTCAAAAAGGACTACTGAATCCATAAACAATTAATTTTCTCACAAGTTGATACCAAAGTTGAACCAAAAGAAAGGGTTTGATGCAATCAAATTTTCAGGGTAAATGTAAATCTAATCAGCTTGTTTTGAGAACATTCAAAAGACAAAAAAACGATTTTTGGATTTTGTTTGAGCTCATGGACTAATTCATGAACCAACGTTTGAATGAAAAGTCAAGTCTGGATGACTGAAGCTCTTTTTTCACCTGTTAGCAATTCCATGATTCTCAAAACAAACATTGCCAAAAGAAATGTATCTCATTGGCATTCATTTTACCGCCGCTCTATAGATAGATTCAGATGTCTGTCGCAGACACTGTTGCATGCACTACTGCCTAAAGGAGGCTTTGGGACAGCTCCTTGCTCATGAATGATAGGTTTTCTTGTCTATCTCAGTTCCCTGTGTTTGATTGGATGGCTCTCCATCCTATTCTTGTGTTTTCCCCACCCCTGGAGCATCTCTTCCTTAGCCTTGCTTTTGATTGATTGAGTTGCATCCTTCCACTGCTCAGGTCGGAGAACTATTTATTCTTTCTTTTTGTAGCTTTAATTTGTGGTTCAGCAATCCTGGGGAGTGGTTGTCCTACTCCTTCCTATCACTCTCTACTACGTGCATCAAGCACTCACCCCAACTCTTTCCATTGCACCCCCAACTTTCATATCCCATCACGCTCTTCCTTCCACCCCTCTACAAATCTCGAACATGGAGCACTGTTGAGGCTCGGTGTTGCGCTATCTGTCTCCCCCATTCTGCCTATTTCTCCCGTCCACTGCATCTCCCCACACTCCATTAGCGTTGTCTTCCTTCATCACCCCTCTTTCAGCATCCCTCTCCAGAGGGTCCACGGTGGCTAAAGCTATTGATTTGCCCAAGCCGGATGCATTGGTTGATGTTTTCTTTTCACCCGGAGTTTGATTCATCAATGTGTTCCGCACGGTGTCTTCATTGTATTCCAGTGTCGTGTACAGTATCTGCTGCACTCAAAGGTACCTTGTACTACCTCACTCTTCGCTAAGTCTCAATTGACACATTCCAAATTCTAAAAGTTGTCATAGGTTTCAGAACTTATCCTCATTTTATTGGTCACACGCATGGGTCTGTTGGCATCCAACTGGAACCCTACAGAGATCTGGTCAGAGACGCAGAGGGGCTCTGAGATCCAAGACTCTATCTGGCTTTGGTGGTGGCAGTTCGGAACGAGGTAATCAAACCAAAAGCGATTGTGATTAGGGATGTAAATGATAGTGAAGTTTTGCATCATTAAATTGTGCAATCTCCACACAGTCAGATCCGATCAGAGTGAACACAGTGCTTTGTGGGGCTCAAGGGTTCTTTATTTGTGGGTGACTGTCTTGAACCAGGTCCATTTCCGAGTTAAAGTCCTCACTTATAACAGTCTTAGTGCTATTAAGCATCTTTGTCATGGTGTTTTCAATCCCCTTTCAATCATCAAGGATGCCTACAAATGGGCCATCACTCTCTGTCTTTAGAAGGAACTTCTACAGCTGTGGAAGTAGACAGGTAACATTCCTTCCATCTCCAGAGCTGTGGAAGCAATCAAGTAACATTTCTTCCCAGCTCCAGATCTCTTGAAGTATATGAAGGAATATTCCTCTCCATTGCCAGAGCTCTGCCAGCAGACAAGAAACATTGTTTCCCATCTGTAGAACTCTGGAATCAGACAGGATACATTGTTTCCCATCTTCAGAGCTCTGGAAGCAGACAAGATACATTGTTTCCCATCTCCAGAGCTCTGGAATCAGACAAGATACATTGTTTCCCATCTTCAGAGCTCTGGAAGCAGACAAAAAACATTGTTTCCCATCTCCAGAGCTCTGCCAGCAGACAAGAAACATTTTTTCCCATATCCAGAGCTCTGGAGGCAGACAAGAAACTTTGTTTTCCATCTTGAGAGCTCAGGAAGCAGACTTGGAACATTCCTTTCTGTCTTCAGAGCTCTGGAAATAGACATGGGTCATTCGTTCCCGTCTTTTTTGGTTTCCTGTAAATAAACAATGTCATCTTTGATATGGTTACAGGAATCTTTGTTCCCTTTGATGGGTGACTGAGCCTCTCAGTTTAGAGGGAGAGAAACTGAAGTTTAAGCATAGTTGAATCCATTCAGTTTGTCATTGGATCAGGGGACATGATCATTTGGCATCAATGAATCAGCCTGAAGTAGGCGAGAGATCCATCTTCCACAACAGGGCTACACACCCACCATTCCTTGCAGAGAGCTAGAGAAGAGATAGAGAGGAAGGAACATAAAACATAACAAGAGTAAAAGTAGGAGCAAAAACACACCTTGATCAATCTCAAACCTTAACATCTCTCCAACCCCAAGCACAGATCCGGAAAAGCTTCAGTGCCTCAAAAGGAGGCCCGCAGGCTGAGTTTCTATCCTTACCCTGAGCACCCCAGGACCAACTTGTGTGGACGAAGAGCTCCAGAGAGAATATTAAAACGCACCCCAATACTTGCTTCAACAGTCCTTTCATGACAGAACCAGCAAAACACAGCAACATTGTTCGCTTAAACCACAGTAATAACAATAAGTATGACATCCCCTCTAGTTGAAGCACAGTATGACCCCGGACAAATATCCCAGGTATAAAGTTAATAACCATGGCACTAGTCAGGGAGCATCAATGGTTGTCTTCTATGTCTGTCTTTACAATATTACTTCAACCCCATCGAGGCTTCTCCATGAGAGCTAGGATCATAAACGGTGAACGCAGAATGCCAGATACTCAATGTACCATGCTCGAGACAACAATAGAATTATGTAAGAGTTGTTATGTTATTATTTCACTCAATTCATTTACGAATACTGCACACTGTCACACAGTTACATCACAGTGGTTGGGCTCCAACTGTCCACTTCTGCCTAAATACACATAACTACAGGAAGAAAAGGAAACAGCCCCAACCAACAAAGGCCACAAAAAGAAGGCCAACTAACAGAAGAGGTCACTTTCAGCTTTCTTCAGAATCCCACATGATGCTCAATAAGACAGGACCAGAGCGGGAGAGAGTTTATAGCGTTGTCTCGTTGCTCGAAAAGCACAGCTGCTTAAAGCATCTCCCAGGGGTGCACGACTGGAGAAGATTAGTCAGGAAGACATGGTTTGTCTTGGAACAGGCCTGACAGGCAATGTATAGAGTTCTGAAATGTATTCGCTGTTTCACTGGAAACCAGTCGAGAGACCATCTTGCTGCAGAGACAAGGCGGAGTTTCCGAAGATTGCAATCTAGGCTCACAGCCACCTCTTGAATTGACTGGAGTTTTTCAATTATAGCTTCAGGAAGACCAAGATATCTGGAGTTCTCATAATTGAGGTGGGAAGGGACCTGACCTTTGGTATCTGTAGCTTGCAGTTGTAGAATAAAAAGGAAACCTGGAGAAAACGGGAGAACCACATCTTTTTCATTTGGGCTTCCAATGGAAGCTCAAAGTCAAATTGCAAAAAATACAAATGTGGGGCCCTTGGGACCAGAGGAAGCGTGGCTCCTGTGCGCTCTGGCAAAGCTCAGTGGTTGAACACAAACGGTCTTCTCTATCAGTAAGACCTCTGTCTTTTCCCTGTTCGTTTGGAGGAAGCTGGCCACCATCCTTTTATGACTGACAGTTGAGAAAGAGTTTTCTGATTGATAAACAATGTTTGCCTAATAATTAGAAATGTCTGCATCAAAATCCAGAAGGTCGCACTTGACATACTTCTGTTTTTTAGCATTGGCCAAACAAGGCTTGAACTAGGCTCGACTCTATCTAAGCGTCCATGTTTTTGTCTCACTCCATTGACATTCGCAGCAGAATATTCTTTGTTCACAGACTGTTCTTGGTGCGCCTCTGAGGAAGCAGTCTTCCAAAGTTTAATTCTTGAAGCCTATTGTTGCATCCTTCTTTCCCTCCTCTTTGTCCTTTCTTAGTGTCTAGTTCTCTGCTGCTCAGCCAGTCTCTGTGATGTCCTGTACTGTTCTATCTGTGTAAGCTTATGTGCATTTGTCAGTTATCTGGATTACTACCCTTTATATATGCTGTACCTGATTACTTGATTACCTAGAATAAACATACGTCCTGGCACAGCATTTAAGGAGTCATCTTTCATTTATTGGATGTTACACCTATTCATACCATGACTCTGATATCGTTTGTATGTAACTTGATTTGTGCTGTCACATCCAATAACATTAGGTCAAAAGGGGTTATATTATTATTCATTTAAGAGATTGAGGTGGGATGCCAGATGCTGCTGCTTTTCATTCTGTATTACGATTTGTTAATCTTCTGTAACAATTCAATTATCTTATGCTGACCATGCAATTTTCCTGTGTATTTTGTTATGTAAGACGCTGAATCTGGTACTAATCTTTGACTATCACAGGGCGCCCCTGTCAGTCTGTCCTAGGACCTAGAATATTGTTGTTGGATTCACTGCTGCATTTGACTGAGCCTTATGCTAATTCCCTATATTTACGGACTAACTATATTTTTGCCTTATGTAATGATTTTGATGGTTCAAAATCATGGTTTCTAACTTGAACTCCGTCTCGAGAAGGTTTATTTAATTGATTATGCTGCCTATTTTATTGACAATTTTAATTCTTTGCCTCCTCTATTCTTGAGGTCATCACTGCCCTGATCCCGCAATGACGCTTTGTCTATTATCGATCAGATTACCAAAGATGGTCCCAACACTGTCAAGCTATCTCTTTAGCAGCTGATCTCCCAGGGCGAAGCATTAGGTATACTATGATGTGAAGCACATGCAGCTGCTGTTCGGTAATTTCAGAGACAATGCCAATGAAAGTGTGCATAGAAGGTTGTCAATAAAGCGCCTTGCAGCCAAACACGGTGGTCATCATCTAACAAGATGTCTCTGTCTCACCTGCCTAGACCTCATGGGATCTCCTGCTGGCTTAGCACTGAAGGAGCTAGCATTCTTTAGCTCCTGTGTGGACTCCATGGGGTGTCTCCTGATGGCTTAGCACGGAAGGAGCTAGAACTCTTTAGCTCCTGTGTGGACTCCATGGGGTGTCTCCTGATGGCTTGGCACTGGAGGAGCTAGCATTCTTTAGCTCCTGTGTGGACTCCATGTGGGGTTTTCTAATGGCTTAGCAATCAAGGAGCTAGCACTCTTTTTCTCTTGTGTGGACTCCATGTGGTGTTTTCTGCTGGCTTAGCACTCAAGGCGCTAGCACTATTTTGCGTGGACTCCATGTGGTGTTTTCTGCTGGCTTAGCTCTCAAGGAGCTAGCACTCTCTTGCTCTTGTGTGGACTCCATGTGGTGTTTTCTGCTGGCTTAGCACTCAAGGCGCTAGCACTATTTTGCGTGGACTCCATGTGGTGTTTTCTGCTGGCTTAGCACTCAAGGAGCTAGCACTCTCTTGCTCTTGTGTGGACTCCATGTGGGGTTTTCTGCTGGCTTAGCACTCAAGGCGCTAGCACTCTTTTGCTCTTGTGTGGACTCCATGTGGTGTTTTCTGCTGGCTTAGCACTCAAGGCGCTAGCACTATTTTGCGTGGACTCCATGTGGTGTTTTCTGCTGGCTTAGCACTCAAAGAGCTCGCACTCTCTTGCTCTTGTGTGGACTCCATGTGGTGTTTTCTGCTGGCTTAGCACTCAAGGCGCTAGCACTCTTTTGCTCTTGTGTGGACTCCATGTGGGGTTTTCTGATGGCTTAGCACTCAAGGAGCTAGCACTCTCTTGCTCCTGTGTGGACTCCATGTGTTTTTCTTTTACTGGCTTTGCACTGAAGGGGCTAGCACTCCTTTGCACCTGTGTGGACTCCATGTGGGGTTTTCTTCTAGCTTAGCACTCAAGGAGCTAGCACTCTTTTGCTCCTGTGTGGACTCCATGTGGGGTTTTCTACTGACTTTGCACTGAAGGAGCTAGCACTCTTTTGCTCTTGTGTGGACCCTGTGTGGGGTTTTCTACTGACTTTGCACTGAAGGAGCTAGCACTATTTTGCTCTTGTGTGGACTCCATGTGGGGTTTTCTACTGGATTTGCACTGAAGCAGCTAGCACTCTTTTGTTCCTGTGTTGACTCCATGTGCGGTTTTCTACTGGATTTGCACTGAAGCAGATAGCACTCTTTTGCTCCTGTGTGGACTCTGTGTGGGGTTTCCACTGTATTTGCACTGAGAAAGCTAGAACTCTTTTGCTCCTGTGTGGACTCCATGTGGTGTTTTCTACTGGCTTAGCACTCAAGGCGCTAGCATTCTTTTGCTCTTGTGTGGACTCCATGTGGTGTTTTCTGCTGGCTTAGCACTCAAGGCGCTAGCATTCTTTTGCTCTTGTGTGGACTCCATGGGGTGTTTTCTGCTGGCTTAGCACTCAAGGCGCTAGCATTCTTTTGCTCTTGTGTGGACTCCATGGGGTGTTTTCTGCTGGCTTAGCACTCAAGGCGCTAGCATTCTTTTGCTCTTGTGTGGACTCCATGGGGTGTTTCCTTCTGGCTTAGCACTCAAGGCGCTAGCATTCTTTTGCTCTTGTGTGGACTCCATGTGGTGTTTTCTGCTGGCTTAGCAGTGAAGGAGCTAGCACTCTTTTGCTCTTGTGTGGACTCCATGTGGTGTTTTCTGCTGGCTTAGCAGTGAAGGAGCTAGCACTCTTTTGCTCTTGTGTGGACTCCATGTGGTGTTTTCTGCTGGCTTAGCACTCAAGGAGCTAGCACTCTTTTCCTCTTGTGTGGACTCCATGTGGGGTTTTCTGCTGGCTTAGCACTGAAGGAGCTAGCACTCTTTTGCTCTTGTGTGGACTCCATGTGGTGTTTTCTGCTGGCTTAGCAGTGAAGGAGCTAGCACTCTTTTGCTCTTGTGTGGACTCCATGTGGTGTTTTCTGCTGGCTTAGCACTCAAGGAGCTAGCACTCTTTTGCTCTTGTGTGGACTCCATGTGGGGTTTTCTGCTGGCTTAGCACTCAAGGAGCTAGCACTCTTTTGCTCTTGTGTGGACTCCATGTGGGGTTTTCTGCTGGCTTAGCACTCAAGGAGCTAGCACTCTCTTGCTCCTGTGTGGACTCCATGTGGTGTTTTCTGCTGGCTTAGCACTCAAGGCGCTAGCACTCTTTTGCTCTTGTGTGGACTCCATGTGGGGTTTTCTGATGGCTTAGCACTCAAGGAGCTAGCACTCTTTTGCTCTTGTGTGGACTTCATGTGGGGTTTTCTGCTGGCTTAGCACTCAAGGAGCTAGCACTCTCTTGCTCCTGTGTGGACTCCATGTGGTGTTTTCTGCTGGCTTAGTACTCAAGGCGCTAGCACTCTTTTGCTCTTGTGTGGACTCCATGTGGGGTTTTCTGATGGCTTAGCACTCAAGGAGCTAGCACTCTTTTGCTCTTGCGTGGACTCCATGTGGTGTTTTCTGCTGGCTTAGCACTCAAGGAGCTAGCACTCTTTTGCTCCTGTGTGGACTCCATGTGGTGTTTTCTGCTGGCTTAGCACTCAAGGCGCTAGCATTCTTTTGCTCTTGTGTGGACTCCATGTGGGGTTTTCAGCTGGCTTAGCACTGAAGGAGCTAGCACTCTTTTGCTCTTGTGTGGACTTCATGTGGGGTTTTCTACTGACTTAGCACTGAAGGATCTAGCACTCTTTTGCTGCTGTTTGGACACTCCTTGGGGTAGGATTCTGTTGCTCCTCGGTTAACTCCATATTGTAATTTCTGGTGGAATAGCACTGCTGCCAGGGGCTGGAGTTCTCCCACTCCTGGGTTTGAATTTGCATGTAGTATTTCATTGGTAGCTATATGCTTGCATGACTGATTGCGTAACGCTCCCATGATCACTACACAACTGTATGTGCAAGCACCGGCTTGACTGCCTACATGACAGATTGTATAACACCTTAAGGTCGTATGGTGTGACAGATTGCATGACAAGTTGTGAAAGCTTTCCATAACAAAGTACATGACACATTGCATGGTAGACTACTTACAAACTGTGTGACAACTGTGTGATTTGCATGATGAGTGCCTCTACTGTGATAAGTAACCGACGGAGTAGTGCGCTACCTGCCCTCAAAGCATTCCATCACTTCACCAGGGACGGAAAGGGCTACATAAAAGCCCATACAATGCAGTACAATACACTGTCAAAGTTCCTAATGGTGTGAAGTATCCCATATAATTCAAAACATACATCTTTAAAGTCCACTATAAGAATCTGCAAGATTAATTCACATGAGTTGAAAACACAAAACTGCATACAAAACTGTAACACTTATGCTTAACTAAATCACTAATACTAGGCTCCAACAAGGTAATGTTCTACTTGTCCACAAAACTCTTCAGCGCCTTGTCCGGAGTGGTAACCGCTGATATTAGTACACATATCAAGCTATCGATATAAGAAGTTTATACATGCTTCCCTCTTGACATCTCCTGAACATTTGCACTTCTTGTTAGTTTTTGCCATACATTTTACACATCTTGCAAAAAGTAACTTACCTAAACTAGTGTTTGAATTTTCACTGTTCGAATGTTGAAATAAAAAAATACGTGATTTTTTATTTAGTGGGCACATCACAAAGAAATTATTTTGTGTTTTCTTCGTAGATTTCTTGATTTTATGATGTGCTTCCATTTACATCATTAGTTTTGTTGAATTGGCCACATGGTGCTTGTATGTTTTTTTGTTGGTGACGAGTAGTCACTGTGTGGGTAGGCACTTGGTGCAGTGATTTCTAGAGCCTAAACTTGTGATGGCTAATACATATATTTCTCCGCTTCCTGAATTAAAACTGGCAGATTAACCCACACATTTCGGCCAAAACACTAAATAGACGTTTTCCACCCCAATCCAGCAGTCAACTAGTAGAGTGCACTGGGAACCTTTGGACAAGGCCTTTGCTGATAATTTGTTGTCTATAGTAACTGTATTAGTCATCAGGAGTTACACAATTATAAATGAATATGACATAAACTTGTGATGTCTAATACTAGTGCTGGCACTGTAGATCGCCTGACCTTAAGATGGCTGCCCCCTCATTCCTTTTATTAGAGGAACAACCCTAACCAAGGTCTAGCCCACTCTATATTGATGCCTGCTGACTGCATGATCCCTGGTTGAGCAGCAGGGCAGCCATCGTCGTTTTTTGCTGGTTCCCCTAACTCTGTGCACTGGCAAACCGCAGCACCTTCCTCCACATTGCCCTACAGCTTCCTCCCCTCACCTTGTTGGGCATAGATGGAGAATAATTTTCCTAGTAGCTCTCCAGAGGGCAACAGAGATGGCTTGACAGAAAGACAAAGTCAGGAAGGCAGAAGTCGGGGACCTGGCGGCATACACTTCCAAGCACACCAGGGGCTCAGATTGGTGGGGTGATCCGGTGTTCTGCAAATTCAATCCAGCTTCTCCAATCACAGGTGATGGCAGGAACTATCAGGTTCCATAAAAGGCCTTTGAAATAGCAGAGGACAAAACACAAAAATACTGGCCTGGAGCAATCTAGTGCCAGGAATCTCATACAGACCTTGCTTGGTTAACTGCATCTGTATCTCCATAACAGATTTATAACGTGTTACATTGAGTGGTCTTCACGAATGTGCTCCGGATGAAGGAGCAAATCTAGAAAGCAGCCAGGGTAATTTACTTACTGACCACGCCTTGAGTCACTTCAAATTAAAAGAAAAAAGAGTCCATGGGAATAAATTATGGTACAGTAGAATTGATGCAGAAGAATTAAAGTCTCAAAAATATAGCATCTCGTTTAGCAAAGCTCACAATTTGTGATCTTTTAGAGACCAGAGGCCCTTTTCCTTCAATGCTGGGAAGTAAACTATCTCAGAAAAGTGTAAACCTAAAGATTATTCCACGGGGTCATCAATAAGAAAAGAATACAGGAGCTGACATCACTGCCGGAATGCAAGAAGTAGGAGGCAACCGCCCCAGGAAACGCAGAGAAATACTTGCTTTTCTGATAATATAGAAATATTTCCGTGTACATTTTATTGCAAACTTTTATTCTTAAGATATATTGTAAGAACGTTAATATGCTTTATAATAAACTTTAAATGTAGGTTGGGAAAAAATAAATGGCATTTGTCTGAAGAAAAACAACTTGAAGCCGTAATGAGGACAATAAAATGATTTATCTGCAAGCTATCGTGACCTCATGGGTCCCTTCCATGGCCTTACATGAAATTGGTAAAACATAATGAAAAATGACTGTGTTAATGACATTTCCACCTGCACAAATATCCATGTTGCTCCACAATTGTTCCCTTGCCCTGCTCACCTCCCTTCATCTAAACTGATAGCTGCTGTCGTGAAGGTCAGGCGGGGCCCGCCAGAGTCTAGCCCCGAGGTCCTCGGGAGCCCCGTTCCGCCTGATGGATCAGGACATCACTTGGCAAGGACCGTCCAAGATGGCGGCGGGAGCGTGCCGCTCTCGCCTCCATATTTCTCCTGTTTCCCGGAAGGCATCAGCTGAGAACTTTCGGTTCACTCTTTTCTCTTAATGAGAAGCGTCCATCTTGGTTATCTGAAACCAAGGGCCTCAGAGGCTCTCCTTACCACCCCCGTCACCCCTTCATGGTAGGAGCAGTGGGGAAATACCCCCACCACCCTCCAATCCAATGCCCTCGTGGCACTATTCACAGGCTTATTAATATCTCAGCACAAATGCGGAAGTGCAGCTATGTGCTCTGCGGGTATGAAATTCATGGAAGGAGGAAAACTTTTTTTGAGAGTCTTGGGTGAAAACAACTTTTATGAAATACATAAGAGTGGGGGTAGGAGAGAGTCGGTGCTGTCAGAGCAAGAGCAAGAAAAGTTTGATTCAAGATAAATAATTGTGAAGTCAGAAAAAAACATCTCTGTCCATATTTATTCATTTTCAAAATGGCCATTACATTTTCACATTTCTATGAATGTGAAAAATTATTATTTACTGTGCATAAACAACAGAGTGGGAAAATTAGGTGACATTACCAAAGTAGTGTCATGATTATCGCCCCTACCGGCCTTCCCTACACCATACATCCCACTGCCTGTGGGTGAACTAGGCACGGCCACATTTTGAGTCTCCTCCCCTACGGAGAAGAAAGATCCTGATCTAAAGCGTACCCCAAATACCCAGAGGCCCAATGAAACCTTTTGAGATCTGCGCCTGGCTAACCGGGTCATACCTTGATACCCAAGCTCAGGTCAGTCTCCCCGTGCCCTCAGGGCTGTCAGATGGA
Source organism: Triturus cristatus (assembly GCF_964204655.1). Lineage (NCBI taxonomy): Eukaryota > Metazoa > Chordata > Amphibia > Caudata > Salamandridae > Triturus > Triturus cristatus. The sequence goes on from NC_140593.1 coordinate 1,193,909,089, forward strand.
GAGCGCCATCTGTAGATCTTGTAGGGATGGTGCAGGGGGCGAAGTTGAGTTGACCCACTAACACCTTAAGCTAATGCAATAAAAGCTCACGCGCCCCCACCCAAAAGAAAGGCGAGGTCTATTCCTCCACTATCGTTCTTATTCCAAATAACAGATTAACATATCCACTGCTCAAATTAATGTAATATTTGACTATATTTCACCATACCAATTTCAACACTAATCCTCCATGGGTTCCAGAGTAACGTGCCACTCGCCAAAAAAATGCTTTGATGCCTCATCAGGGGTAGTAGGCACTATATAAATGCAGTTACAATACAATAATGAATCACTATTTCCAAGGGGCATATTTAGATCTATTGGAATCTTATCACGTACATATAGTGGTCTTGGAGCCCGCCCATTGCTTGCCATTGGTTGGCACACCGGTGCAGCTGGCCTTTGTGGGCGCACTGGCCAGCCAATAGTTCTCTAAGAGGATAACAAACGACAGCTTCTGCCCCAGCACAACTGGCTTTTTGGGACCCACCAGCTCGCTAGAAATCTTGCACATGGCTGAATCTTCCTGTCCTCTTGAGAAATCCCGTGGGAGCCTGGGGCTAGCTCACTGAGCCAGTTCCGGTCAGACCCTTTCATAGGCACCACCACTCCATGAAGCCTCAGGCCAAGCTGACACTTGACTGGCACTGCCCCAACCCTACTGATATTTTCATAGACACTTACTTACAGCGGATTTGGCAGGCTACTCCTGTATGGAGGTGTTTGTAAGGCACTCAACACCAACCTGTGTGTTCAGACACAACATGGGCAGTCGCGGCTCCTGGAGGGAGTGCTGCGGGGCGGTGGGGCGGGCCGGGGGATAGGCAGGGTGGGGGTAGTAAACTCCAGCATACGGCCGAAAGGAGGTACGTACATAAATAAATAAAAAGAATGACATTGCGCGTGCTGCAACACCATTTGCGTTGCAGCGCGCTCAATGTAATTAGTTTTATTTATTATTTATGTACTTAACTACGGTCGGCCATATGCCGGAGTTTACTACCCCTCACCCTGTCCCTCCTCTCCCTCGCCGCGCCTCACCGCCCCGCAGCACTCCATCAAGGAGCTGCGACTAAACATGGGTACAACTCAAACGCAAAATCTCAGGCGGCTCTAGACCTTCACGCAATGCTGAAAACTTACTGCTTGAGCCCCTTACTTTCAAAAGGGAGAGATTTATGGCTCAATCTTTCTCAGGAAATGCAACTAGAATTTGGAACTCGCTTCCTCCAATCCTCTGAACCACTGCCTCTATAGGGACTTTCAACACATATCTTAAATCTCTTCTCTTCTAAAGACACTTCTAGAAATAATGCAACCCTTTTTCATGACCCTCAAGGCTGCTTGGCATTCACTTGAGCTCAGCATTGTAAATATGTATTATATACCTGTATTAACTTATTTTTGCTACCTCTTATTTTTAACTTTTTTTATTATCCTGATTGTATTTGTAACTTTTTAGTGTTTTCATCTCCTTATGTAACATACTTGTTTCTATTGTAAGACACTCTGACACCTTTGGGTAATGCCAGCGCAATATAAAACTGCATTAAATAAATAAACAAAATAAACCCACACCGTCAATAAAAAGCAGCTGTTTCTGAGACCCAAAGCTCATTTAAACACAAGCCTGAGATAGGCTTTGTTTTTGAGGAGCAGAAAAGATAAACCTGACGCGACGCATGCGCACAGCGTGCAGCTCCCTTCAGTCCAATATGGCTTTCGGCCGCAAGCAGTGGCGCATGTAGGAACATTCTAGCAGCAGTTGTCCACTTTCTGCTTCCTTGATCCGACTAGAACATCATGTGCTTCATTCTTCTCCTACTTGGAAGTAGTCCCTGGCGAAATGTAAATTATGTCGGTGTAATTCATCTACTTTCGCAAATTTTGCGTTTGGCTTGCTGTGTGAATCTCTTGAATTTAAGCCACGTCGCGTAATAACACTGCCATTCACAGCAACATTAAAGCATGGGAGCACTGGAACAGTGCAAACAACCAGAACACCAGCAGTTGTTGTTTGTGGCAATTGTGTTTTTCGTGCATTTAGTTTTACTACAAAATGCATTCTTGCATTAAAAAATGATGCAAGAACGTATTTCACTCCACTATATAATGCTAAATGATACATTTGAATTTTTCAGAACTACGCATAATTTTGCATAATTTTTCTGAAATTTCACATAATTACGGAATAGCAAATTACGCTAATTTCACTTACCCCCGTCTTGGAAGCACAATGATCCAAACAGTGTTGCCTCATTTAAAGATAACATTTTACATGGACAAATATTTATTCTCAGCAAAGACAATACATGCCATTTACCTGGGCACTAAAAGCCACACCACCCAGGGGGGTTTTGTGCTGCCAGAGGAAACACCATCTAAAATAAAGATTGTAAAGACGTGTTATTCAGACAAGCTCTCTTTCACACTGGGCCATGAGGGAGTGGGTGGATGTACTTGAACAGGGTAAAAATACAGTCTTGGATGATTAACACCTTTTTTTGTCTCCCCCAAACAATAAATTAATATTAGGAGAAAGAAGGTTGGGTCAGAAACACTCCTAAACCGCATTTACAGGAATAGTAAGTGTCCTCAGAAGGGAAAATATTTTGTCAAAGACTGCTGCTCATCAATCAGTACCACTAGTGGTATGCAGTCTTCAAATCAAAGGAAGAGAAAAATATGATTTATTAAGTGTTGCTACAAACTCATAAACATGACTGTGGGTGGGAATAAGTCCAAATATTCACAGTGAAACTACAGTTCAACACGCAGCCGTAAGAATTTCTTTCTCTTGCGAGCAACCATAAAAGGGGATAGCCACAGTGCAGGCTCAATGGGTTCTAGGATTCCGTAGATGATAGTGGCAATCATATCAATGGTATATTATCCACACAATGCCTTAATGTCGCAACATATTATATATTTAATTCTGCCCAAGAAACCCTTTAAAATCCTTGTTCACTTCTGACCACAACCTCACATTCTTATAGAATGCTATGCACTGCATCAAACTCCACAACCAAAATGACTGGGATCTTATGTTAAATGCTCATTGGTGATTGCAAGAAATATTTCTACAAATGTATTGTGTCTTGCATGGCTTCCCTTTAATAATAAATCAGTTCAAACATAAGGAGGGATCATGATTCCATTATCCTGATATGCATCAGAAGAAATGTTGTTAGAAAGGGAAGTAATTTCTCCACTCTCATTACCAAAATAGTTCTTCGTTATAATTGTCAATGGGGAAACCATGTTGGTCAGAAATACTAGGCCACTTTTAAACCACCTTATCCCCTGCATCAGTTAATCACCTCCTTGATTGTTAACCAATGTAAACAAATGATTTGGTTCTAAATTAAACAAAAGTGACCTTGCTTATGTTTCTGTGTTTACAATCACAGTTAAAACACCCTAATTCTATGGCAATGTCTATTATCTTAATACATCTGTGAGCACAACTTGTAGTTAGCCAACTGCATTTGGCTAACTGCAAGCTGTACTCGCAGATTTACAACTGCAACAAAAGTATACTTTCTTACAAACACCTTAAATGCAAAAGTAAGCTTGTTCCTACAATTGAATCACATCTCATTCTTATGTCTCTATGTGGCACCCCCATGCACTGAGCACTCTGCTCCGTCGCCATTAAAATCCTAGGTTGAACCACAAAATGATACTCTAGCCAAGTCGTGAATTCTTCATGCATTTTAAGTTCCTTTTCTCATTCGACTGGAACCTAGAAAGGCAAGGGAAGCCTGCACTCAGGCTGGAAAATCTGCTAACCAATGAGAATGAAATGACTGCTAAACCCGCCAGATCACGCCTTCACTCAACCAGGAAGGACGATGGAGCAAGCGGCTGCTATCCTTCATGGCGAACTCTCAGGATACCAAGACTCCAAGAATGTAAGCAACATCAGATAAAAAACCCAGGTTATACCTGTGATCTAAAATGTGAGCAAAGTACTTTGAAATGGAAGGCACTGGACTGTCCTTCTTGTGATGAATTCCAACAGAAGAAGGTTAAGTTCTGTAAACAAACACACCACACATCAGTGGTGAAGCTGAGCTCTGTGGTGTGGCATCAATAGTTTATTCATATAAACCTGGTAGGGATATGCTTGTGAAGTGCACACATCTGAACACCCAACAAAGATTATATATATATTGTTTATTAGTCAATTAAAACCATAAACATAGCACACCACACAATACCAGCAAAGATTGGTAAGAAATCACAGCGCTTGCCTATGATTAACCCCATACTTTTGAGAAATGTCAGTACTGTTGTCGGAGACTCTCTGCCCAACACACATCCCAGGGATCAACCTACATGAGCCTCATGAAGGTGGCGTGTGTGAGCACATGTGTATATGGTGGTGAGGCGTGTGTGTGGGATCAAAGGGAAACAAAAAAGTGAGAGCAGAATTCTTGAACTAATCTCAGCCTTGGCAACGAAGCACAGACTCACTCATTGATCTGGCGCACCCACATGCTGTGGCTTGACATTTCCTCTTGTGCACATGAGTGCACTAAAAGATGTGTGCTATGCTTTTGTGCTAGAGCAGTATGGAAGACATTGGCAGTATCTGCTTGATGACATTTTTGCAGCTGCCCTCGTAGGATGCAGTGTGTGAGTGTACCTAGATCTGGCCGGCAACTCCCACCTCAACCAGGGCAGTGCTGTGCCAGACAGCATACACATGCACAGACAACACCGCACTGGCACTGTTTTCCGGTCAGAGTTTCAGATGGTAGTCTATTGATGACAGTCCCTGATTGACCCAGGATAGCGCCTGAACCTGAAATCTTGCATCCTGCGGTGCATGGAACCACTTGCCTCTTCAGAGCTTCTTGTAGCAAGGAGCAACCAACAAGTCAATAAGATAAAATAACAGATTAAGGGCCTAATTTAGACCATGGTGGATGGGTTACTCTGCCACAATGGTGATGCATATCATATCAGACGAAATATAAATCCCATTATATCGTATGGATTTATATTTCGGGATATCCGTCAGCGGGAGTAAACTTTCCGGCCAAGATCTCAATCAGGCCCATCGTCTTAGTCTAGGCGCCCACAATGACACACTCTCCCTATTTCTGCTCCCAAGTCCAGATGCTACCTCAGGAATCCTCTCAGCCGGGTTCTTGAAAAATACTACACAGATGCAAAATTCTGAGGGTCCTAAGCATTGAGGAAAAAAGTATTGCAGGGCGGGTTAATAGGCTTCTTTATACATGTCCTGGATCCAAAATCCTAGGGCAAGGAAACCACTTCACTTATATTAGCAAGAAAGATCAGATCGCAACAGTGCACATTGACAGCCGACTTGTCAACGTGTCCGCTGCCTTCAGGTGAAATTGCCTATCACAATTACATCAATGATAGAGAATTCACTGGGCGTCTAAGTCTATTGGCAGAAAGATATGTTTTGCTGAATTATATTACAAAAATATCATTTTAGATCTTTCAGAGTAACACATCTCTGAGTCCCAGCGAGGTGCACTCATAGCACAATGGCTCCACTACTTCAACACACCCCAACACAGACACTACCACCGCCGAGACACGTGAATGAATGAATGGATGAAATGATACTTACAAAGTACCCCAGAAAGGGGCATCCTGGCTCTTTGCTCCAAGCAGTGAGTAAAGGCGAGTTCAAATTGTTGAAACATCCATGTCTTGTTTTTTGATCTGAATACAGAGTAGGTAGGAAAGATCCTTAGAGAGAGAGGAAGAGAACTCCATAACTTAGCAACACAGTAGTTACAAGAGCGGCCACTGTGGAATCTTAGGACCTGCAAAGTGCTTAACTTGAGCCGGTGGTTTCTGGTGCTCGGCACCAGGACTTAATTGTCCGCACCAGCTCTAGATACAGTCCACCACATGGTGGCACTGTCTGTTTCATTTTGATGTGAGAACAACCACCGTGTTTATTAAGTAAAATTGCATCAAACAAGAATATTACCAGCTTCTCACACCCATATTATAGCTTTGCATGTCTTGAAATAGTCTGAATTGTCACGCTTGTAGGAGTGCAACGTTTAAGTGTTATGTTGATACTGTCTTTGGCAGCGCTGGCAGGGGAAATGCATGCTGCAGGCTGCAGTGGCCTTCCGAGAAGGGCCCTGGCACTTCATTTTTTACAAATTAAGGACATGGAGCATAGGGCACGTACCGGTCATAAAGGGAGATTTTTATGGACAGGTAAATGGGGCCAATACCCTTAATGGCAGAGAGCACTAAAAGAGCATCTTTGTGATCAGCAGCCAGTGTAGAGTGGGAAGGAGATGTCTAACCGACCCCTGCATTCCTACTGATCTGCTCTTGCAGTACTTAATTTGAGGTGGTGGTTTCTGGTGCTCAGCACCGGCATTTAATTGTCAGCACCGGCGCTTATGACAGTCTGCCACATGGTGGTGCTGTCTGCCTAATTTAGGTATGAGCACAACAACAGTTGTTCATTAATTCAATATATATTAATAATGACTGATACCTGCCACCCAAACCATTCTTATATCTTTGGGGGACTGGAATAACATGACTTGTCACACTGGTAATAGTGTGACGGTTAGTAGGTGTGTTGGTACTGGCACAGGCAGAGTTGGCAGGGGCAATGGATGCTGCAAGCTGCAGTGTCCTCCTGACGAGGGTCCTGGCACTTATTCTTTTATAAATTAAGCACCGATCCGCAGTCTGTTGAAAAAAAAGAGGGAGGCCAAGGTGTAAAGAATTAGCATAGTTCATATGTGAGGTCACAAGGGCCTGAACTGGAAGATAAGGGAGACCTTTGCTGATGGACCGTAATCAAGCAAGCACTGGCAGACTAAAGCATTATTTGTGAAGTGAAAGAGAGACTAGAGTCGAAGACCTCACCCAAGTTTCTGGAATTGGAAGTAGGAACTGGTAGATATTCCAGTTCCTCAGGCCACCAATTCAATCTCAGTTTTGTCCAAATTCAGCTTTAGAAAGCTGGCCTTCATCCATTTAATTACTGCCCTCAGACAGAGGGAAAAGGGTCTCTGGGTTTCACCCAGATTGTCAGAGATGGAAACAATAATCTGGATGTCATCAACGTACCGCGTACTGCAGAAGCCAAATGATCCAATCAGAGGAGCCAAGGGGGGAGGAGGGGGGGCATATGAACATCAAACAATTTCTGGCCGAAGGATGAACTTTACTTTGTCACGCCTCCACTACTGGGAATACCCAGTGCGGCGATGGCATCGGGCTACCTCGTTTTCAGGTTAACAGAAAGTGTTGCGTTTTTTAAATATTTACATTGAAACAGTAAAAAATTAAATATCAAAAAGAGCAGAACAGAAATAGATTATCAAAGTGTAATAGCACCTAAATAATACAACTATTTTAAGATGTTTAATATTTTTAAAAATGGTGTCACATATATTTTCAAACTTTTTAAAACATCTTGTCATGGTTACTTTTTTGGTGGAATATAGACTTTTTAAAGCTATAAATGTTTAAAGCGTTGGGTGGGGGGGGGGGGTACTGATTCCCTCTTTCCAGAGGTCAAATATTTTCTGCAACAAAATGATTCTTATTTAAAATTAATGTAACTGTTGATGATGCAGCGTTATTGATGTAAAGGCTATTGACATTTTAAGTCGGTGTAGGGGTAGCTTAGGATAGTGGCGGCACTGTAGTGGTAGGCTGATATTGTGGTAGTCGAGATACTAGTGTCTCTTTACTAATAAGTCAAGGTAGTGGAGTCGGGGTAGTAGCGCCTTTGTAGTGGTAGATCGATCGATCGATCTTGATCGATCTCGCGGTAGGTGAAGCAGTAGGGTACAACCCTCTGGGATGTTAAGACATTTCTACCCCAACCATTCAGGTCTGCTCTAAATTAGAAAAACATAGTGGTTCAAACAGGTGTTTCTTTGGACGTACCTGGGGAGCTACGCGGAAGTTGCCGGCTTCGGTATAGTTTAATTACAGCATTGATATGGAAACTGAAAGTGCCTGCCCTATCATTTTGCTTACACGTGATCCCAAACACCTGCAGATGATGGTCGTGCATGAAACTAGACTTAGGGTTGGACAAGCATTATCTGCATCAGCAAAGTCTAGAGCTTAGCAACTGATAGGATCATTTGCATGTCAGACAACAGAGAGCAAAAATATCGACATGGAAAGATAGGCTGGCCGAAACATGTAGAATCCTCAAAGTAAGCACAGATTTACTATTCTTAACTACACATTTACACACCATGAAACATATTTATTACCAGGGTACATATACAAAACCTATTGCTACCTATATAAAATTGCCTTCATGAAATAGTCGATATTCTGGTCTTAATATTGTTTCAATTTAATATTTTAAACTCAGTATTATGCGGCCATACCAATTAGTTTGAAGTTTCCCAACTTAGGGGCCAATTATGATGTCGGTCGGACGAGCGACTGACTGACATCATAGCGGAAACGGTACCGCCCGACAAGGAGTCGGCGGACTTGCCTCCCATATTATGATGCGACCGCCTCCACAGCAGTTGGAAAGTGTGTGTTTTCTATTGCATCTTGTGCTTCGGGCTGCAGCACAAACCTAAATTAGAAAAAAAAAACATTTAAAACATCCATGCCCGGTGTGCCTGCCACATGCGGCATGGATGTTTGGGGGACACCATAGGTGCCCCCCAGGCCCCATAGCGGAGGCCACAGGGTGACGGGGGCCCTGCTAGGGGCCCCCAAAGTCACTTTCCAACAGCATTCTCGTGTCGCAAGGCCGACATGTAAAGGCTGTCAGAAACTGACATCATAATCCTGACGCCGATGCCTGAGCAGGCACCGCCACCATTTGGGTATTATCTGTCTGACCAACGCCCTAACGGAATCTCCGATCCTGTCGGAGGCATCAGTCTTTCTCCCCACCTGCAGTGGTCTGACCGACCGCTTCATAATGCAGAGGTCGGACCGCTGCTTTCAATTTCGGACGGACAGCCACCAACAGCCTGTCGGTGGCGACCTGCCCGACATCGTAATAGGCCCCAAACTATTAAGTATCTAGTGTTTGTATAAACATATGCAGCCGTTATGGATCCCTAAACAATCTGAGATATGTTACTTCTGTCCTAACATTAATAAGACTTTATTTGTTAAATTGGAATCTCTAAGCACTCAACGAGTCAAATGATGCGTTGTCATTAGAATATCCACTGTTCTTTATTCAAACATCCAAACACTTCACATTGCTGTTAAGTTCCTTGCCAACACTTGTTTCATCTGTTATTTAACAAGACTTCATCAGGGCCTCAAAAGTAATCTCAATGTACCCATAAATTATATTAGGTACTGTATCCAGTTAGCGACTATATAATCTAATATTCCCAAATAACTGTTGCAAGTGATTATGGTATATTGTCAATGCATCATTGTATCGTAAATAGACAATCGTTCCCGTCGTGTTTCGGGCCTGACCCGCTTCGGAGACAGTTTGGAAGCGGGTCAGGAGACTGTGTGACTCCATAGTGTTTTAAGACCTGTGGGTGACCTTCCCAAGGGGCTGCTAAACTCCTCTTGTTTACATCTACCTCTTAATTGAAACTTGCTACATATTCCTATGCTTCCCGAGGACCCAGACTGAGTAACTATGGTTGTATGCAGCCTAGTATCCGGGAGGCGGGGTTGGTTATCTTCCATCCAGAGGTATAGGACAATTGGGGTGAACTAGAGGGTGGAGGGAGGCTGTGGCCACACAGTCTGCAGAGTGTAATCCATTGAACTGCTGGGTACCAGTGGCACCGCATTGGAGTGCTCAGTGTGTATAGGTGCAAGAGCATTCCATATGGACTGTGCTGCTTACCTGCAGCATCGTGAAGTGGTACAAAGTGAGCATGTGTGAGTGGGAGTGACAGTGTGTGGCCCGCCTGTGATTCACGACACTGGCCGGTGGTGCCACGTTTTATGTTGATTTTGTGCCACAAGCACAAGATATTTGACATTGGGTTTACCCCCGAGGCTTTGGCCCCCACTGCTGCTAAGAAGTGGCCTCATGTTGTGTATGTACATCATTTTGAAATCATTGTGATCCGGGGAGTACCATATAACTGTGTGGGACTGCATTATCAGGATTGCCAGGGTGGGCCTGGGGTGGACAGAGTGTCACACCGCATACGGTTGCTCTCTTTGTGGGGGTTAGATTAGGAATTGGCCCGATGCGCATACGACTGTTATTATAACAATATGAGTGGGCCTAGTACTGCTAGTAATATTTCCAAATGCGTTTTATGCCCAAAAGTACCTGATGTTCATGTTATAAAGATTGATTATGTGTGTGGAATACAACATTTTTTACATACATCGTGTGTGAAGTCTCTTTTTTTAAATACTCAGTGTATTTATCATGAGTGGCTGCCGTGCCTTTGCATTACACGTTGGCTCTGTAGTGAGCCCGTCTGCTCAGTGCCAAGCTACTCAAGGGTGAGCACAGGTTGTACACTGAGTGTAATCACCCGCCCTTGACAGGAGCGGTAGGTTCTGCCTGGCTGGGGGCATCCCTTCAGCCACCCAGAAAGAGCTGGTTCCAGCACTTACCATCTTGGATGTAGAGGAGTAAGCACAAGCACTTTAGCACTGGTTACCATTGATAAAGTGCACAGAGTAGTAAGCCAACAAAAAACAAATTTTAACAGGAGGAATAAAGGCCAAAAGTTGGGTGGAAACCCACGCACAGTATGTGAGGTCTTAAAGTGCTCCTCCAGGTTTCTTCCCCTTAACAGCAGTTTCAGAGTAACACATAATTGGGCCATTGTATGAGGAAGTACATTGTTTATTCTCTACATGGCCCAAGTCACATTGCTGTCAATTCTGGTTTTGATCTGCTTTCAAGGTGATAGGGTAAAGTTTCAGAGTTCCTTGTTCCTCCTGTGCTTTTCCCTGTTACAAAGAATTTTCACCTGATGGACTCTGCAGCAGAGACCACTCAGGTGCATGCTGTGAGGTGTCAGTAGACACAGTTGAATCCTTCCTGGTCGATTGGTCCACCAGTATTTGTATTTTAATCCAGAGTGAGCAAGATTTCTGGTGAGGTATGGGAGGTTGCCTGGTTAGTGGCATTGTGTGTTTGACAGCTTGTGATAAAACATGAATGCTGGAGGACATCAGTTATATTCTTAAGTTATACCTTGTCATAAAACAACATGAATGCTTGGGGGCATCAGTTATATTCTCATTGACTAGGCCATGCCCCCCTTGGTGTTGGATTTCCTCTGCTATGGCCATTTTGCCTGTTTTCTTCCTCTCAGGTCATATTTGCATACAACTGTCTTCATAGCCCAGCATGAGCTTGTCTTTGTGCTTTTTCCTCACATCCTGCCTGCAGACTGAATTGTTTTGCAGCTGTCTGGCTTGAAACTGGAATCACAAATGAACTTCGGGAGGCGAGGGGAAGAGGGTAGGGCGCACCGGGATAGCATACTCCCTAAACCATGAATCAAGAAAACAACAAGGCTACCTCGGTGGATAGTTAACTGGTTACCAGCAGGGATATTTTCTCATTAATAGGCACTAGTAATAAATAGCTGTGTCTTCATTTTCTTTTTTACAAACCCTCACCTACCTACCTAGGCGGCATGCTTCATCATCGGGTTGTCACGTTCGGCGGGCGGTCTTGTAGGAGAGTGGATGGGCTATCTGTCTAAACAGATGGCAAGCTCTTAGACATAAGTGGATAATACCCAGAATAATGATCCAAGGTGATCACTATAGGTCAGAAATCCCTGATGTGGGAAACCTCAATCAGTAGTTTACTATAGATTCCCCATGGGATATCCAAGAGAAAGATGTTTTTTGATACTGGGGATACTGGGGATAATTATCATGTCTATGTCACTGTGATCAGCATGTTTCAGCCTATCAATGACCCTAGCTGGGGTTTGAGACATTCATCAGGATCGTGATCCCACTCGCTCTCATACACATGTGCACGCACACATACATTGTTTGATCGCGCCTAATGTACGGAACACTCGCTGTGCAGCACTGCTTCTGTTTTGTTTCCTGGAACACATAAGACACAAAGACATGAGAGAACGTGATATAAGCTTGCTAGAGTCACTTCACTCCTAGGCGTCTTCACTTCACTGTGATAAAACCAGATACCTGAGCGCAGGCATACAGGCACATGCAAAGCCGTGAAATGTGGGCCCTGCACAGCAAGCATGGCACGTAGTGCTCGAACACGTCACACAGTGTTTAAACCAGCCACCCATCCACTGGAATCACCATCCAGCTCCCGATGAAACTGGTTGTAGAGTGGTGGCTGAGAAAAAGCCAACAAAGCGGTCTTAATCCTGATAGGTTGACCATCCACTTGTGAACTGAGTATGTCCTGAGACTCCTGGTAATCGCCACAGGAAGCACGTGACCCCAAACCCGCCCTGCAGGACTGGTGTTGCTGCTACTTAGAATGTGGGACCAGATATGGCTCAGCTCTCTCATTACCTTCCAATCCATCTGTCTCTTGTTCAAAAGCCTTCACAATTCCGCTCCTACATTTCTAGCCAACAAATTTACAATCAATGACGTCTCCAGGCTCTCCCGATCATCTAACAATCTCAACTTCAAAGTGCCCCATTTTAGATACCAAAAAAGGGGCAGCAGAACAATAAGAGCAAAGCTGTGCAATAGAAGACTTTCTGAAATCAGATCTCTGCAACACCTACTCAAGCTTCAGGAACATGCTATTAATCTAACGCATTCCATACGGCAGTGGTAGGCTTCTAAAGCAAGCTTTCTAACACCAAGAGACTCTATCATGAGTAAAACCTGTCAAAAAAATCCATACATAAGTAAATAACTCAACCAACTGGGACCAAGCGGAGTGAAGACTGCCTGAGAAGACTGTCTGTCATCGGAAGCACAGACTACAGTGACAAAGCATTCTTTGCTTGAGGGAACAGTATCCTGTCAAGGACCACTATTGTGTTCTGCTCAAAGACCAAGTCCCTGCTGGAGCGAAGCGCAAGCGATGGTGGAGAGAATTGAGTGGTCCTGGAAACGTCCAGTGAAATACTAGTAAAGTGCAAATGAACATCCCTGGAGGACTGACCCTGCCTGGTGGCCTTACTCATTCACTTATCAAATCACTGACCTACTAAAGTGACCTTTGCATCCTGCACTGCAGCTCCCCCGCCTGTCCTCATAGCCACTGGACGTTTATCATTGAGCTTCCCCGTGGGCTGTGAGTGTGCATGGAGGGGGTAAGTAAGATGGAGGGAAGCTTCAGCTTACAGTCCCAAGTCCTGATGTATGAACAGCAGTTACCACTCATCATAGCCTTTGCAGCCTTAAAGTTCACGATTCTAACCAACCTGTAGGGAGCATCGTGGAACCGGCACTGTGCGGTTGGCTGAAGGGGGTGCCCCGGCCAGGCAGAGCGCGTCGCTCCCGTCAAGGGCAGGTGATTACACACACTGTACAACCCATGCTCACCCTTAGGTGGCTTGGCACTGAGCAGTCAGGTGTCCCTAAGAAGCAATGAGTAAAGCAAGAACACAGCACGCGAACAGAATAAATATTCAACATGACACAAATGAGAGACTTCACACTAGTCGTTGAGAAATGTTGTTTATATTCAACACTCCCACAAAACAATATCACATGAATATCATAGAGTTCTGGGCAATATTTCTAGAGGTACCAGACCCAATTCGTGTTGATCAGATCGCGATAACATGCACGCATGGGAAAAGCCTTATTCTAAATCCCACAGAGCACTCTTATGCGGTGTGACACGTTGTTAATTCCCCCCGGCCAACCCTCACAATCCTAATCATGCAATTTCACACGGCAATAGGGTGCACCCTGGGCTACAACGATATCAGCAATATGTGCATACACAGAATAATAACACTTTCAGCAGCACCAGGGGACGAGGACAAGTCGATAAACCCACTGTTGAGAGGTAAAGTGCTTTTGGTAAAAGAACAGCTTATAAACCAACAGCGCCGACCAGTGCCATGAAACACAGGCGGTCGACAGTCACTCCCACACACTCACACTCACTTCACACCAGCACGCGATGCAACAGGTACCAGCCCAGTCCCTATGGGCACTTTCACACTCATACTCACCCGACACCCTGATGCAGTGCCACTGATACCAAGCAGGTCAATAGATACACTCTGCAGACCCCGTGGATCCCAGTCTCCCGCCGCCCTCCTATTCACCCCGACTGTCCCAGACACCCCGGATGGAAGTTCCCCAGCCCCTATCTACAGACACAAGGCCGCTCATGGCTGAGGTCACACCTCGTCTGGGTCCCCGGAAAGCAGGTGGGGATAGACAGTGAGCATAAATAAGAGGTAGACTCAAACAAAGGTGGTTTTGGTGCCACTCAGGCAGTTCACCAACAAGTTGCAAAGAAGAAACAGGCCAAGAGCAACGATTTGTTAGAAACAGGGGTCCACCAGGGCCTTCTATCACCAGGCCAGTTCTGCAAAGCACGGAGGGGGGCCACGCAGTCTCTTTACCTTCTCAGTGAAACTTCTCAGAATGTCCCTCCAGCCTAGTCAATTCCTCTCGCTCCTACCTGGTGCCACAAAGTCTTCAGAAGGGCCAGATGGGGAGAGGGCAGTTGGTCCATCATCATGGGACCTGTGAGGGAACACGCAGTGAATGGGGAAACAACACAGAGGGAAGCCTCTTGGCTTGGGGAGGCAACCTGCCTGGTACACGTTGATCCAATTGGTGCCCTGGCAATCCGGGCATCGGGCCTGGTGCACATTGAGATGAGTCGTACCAGATGCTTCAGGTTACATGAAGTAGAGTTGCAGCTCCGTACCTACCTGGAAATGATGCACTATGTCTGGCACATCTTGATGTCGGCTGCACCTGACGCTTCTGGACACACACACAGGTGCAAGTTCAGCAGGGCCTCACGAGGTGGAAGGAGAGTCTGCAATGGGTGCGTCCCACACCTCCGAGGGTCACAACCTGTGAAACCGACACCGCATGCACTGAGCATTCAGTCGGCATGGCTCACCAGAGAAATGCGGCGCAGTCGACGAAGTGGGCCACTTTGGATCCCTCAACCGGTGTGTCGGCTCACCACCAACAAGACGCTTATGCGTGCTGAGGTCCGTGCAGTACAAGAACCACCTTGCCATTGATGCAGGCAACGTCTTGACCTCGTCACTAGGCCCTCCGGTCTCCAGGCACGGTTCTGTAGTTCCAAACTCACAGCGCGCTGTCCAGCATTCAGCAGTGATGTGGACACTTAGAGGGCACCGCTCTCTAGATTTTACTGGTAGACCAGGTGTCACAATCTCTGCCCCCCATATATTCTGCCAGGCCCTCAAATAGCAGCAGTTGGCTATCTCAGTTGCATGCCCACCCAATGGTTTATGGCTGTCGCTGGGGAATGGCCAGATGTGCTCCCACCCCTGGCCTCGGATGTTGACCGGCGCCAAGCACCATTGCACACATAGAGTTCGACGCCTAGAAATGTCCACGTTCAATACATGGCATTTCCACACAAAATATGCCAAGGCCACCGTTATAATTGGAACGGGTTTGGCCTAGCGGATCAATTGATAGGAAACATCATGTAGCTGCACCACTGCTATCCATTACTGCAGTTTGAAATACAGGCGACCCCCTCCCCATGCTAACTTAAGGGAAGAGAAAGCCTCCTCTGTAGGGGGACCCTCGTGGGTCTTTCGTCCTACCTGGGCAGCATAAAACCCATGGTGTCTGCCCAGCCCTTCACCTTCCATCTGAATAGAGGTGAAAAGGCCCCCTCCCTCTGGACCGTGTTTGTTACAAGCCAGTTGGTATACCTGCGCAAGG